>NC_139534.1:130458006-131658006 GCF_965153285.1 Podarcis tiliguerta | reverse complement strand
GCAGGACGCAAACAGCCTCCAGCCTCCCTAAGCCCCAGCAAGGGACGCAAGGGGGCGTGATTTCTGCTCCGTCCTGCGTTTCTTGCAACCAGAGCTGTTTCTGCTCGGCTGCAGTTTGGTTTCTGCTAAAACCTGCCTGTTTGGTCTCCCAATCCACTGTGGCTGGAATGAATGTCATTCATTATGCAATCACATAATTAACTCCAGAGCATTTCAGTGGAAGGGAATCCATGCCCAAAATAATGCAGAAAATCACGTAACTCTTTACATAATGTTTGCGGACTTAAACAATGCTGGCGAGTACTGCTCATATTTGCTTGCGTGATTTCCCTTCCTGACCTTTGCTGAATTCGTGAATTGTGACAGTTCCGCTCCTCTTCCCGTTTCCAGCAGAGTTCTTCAACGTCATTAGACCTGGCTAGTTAGCATAATTGATGGCACACTTGATTATCTAGTAAACTGATTTCTAGGGGAAGGTCTGTAGTTCAGTGGTTAGAGCTGATTTGGGGTGCCTCTCCTCACCCCTTCTGAAAATTGCTGATTCTGGGGAAATAGGCACAAGATCACATGCAGGGGGGAGACACCCACCCACTCGCCATAGTGGGGTGGAATTTCGGCAACGAAAGAGGAGCCAGGGTTGCTTTCAGTCATTCTTACATGCTTGTGGGGTTGTTTTGCATCCAGGTGTATAATTTGTCCCAGAATGTTCAAGAAGACGACCTCCAGCACTTGCAGGTAATATCACTCTCTTCTCTCTCTCTCTCTCTCTCTCTCTCTCTCTCTCTCTCTCTCTCCTCTCCCATTTATGGTGTTTGGGTTTGGGCAGAAGTAGGCTGATCGCCGAAGAATTGATGCTTTTGAACTGTGGTGCTGGAGGAGACTCTTGAGAGTCCCATGGGCTGCAAGAAGATCAAACGTATCCATTCTTAAGGAAATCAGCCCTGACTGCTCACTGGAAGGACAGATCCTGAAGCTGTGGCTCCAAGACTTTGGCCACCTCATGAGAAGAGAAGACTCCCTGGAAAAGACCCTGATGTTGGGAAAGATGGAGGGCACAAGAAGAAGGGGACGACAGAGGATGAGATGGTGGGACAGTGTTCTTGAAGAGACCAGCATGAGTTTGACCAAAATGAGGGAGGCAGTGGAAGACAGGAGTGCCTGGCGTGCTCTGGTCCAGGGGGTCAAAAGAGTAAACAACTAAACAACAACAACAAAGCACAGAATGGAGACTGAATGAACCTCACTGGGAATCTCTCTTATTTGTCTGTAGGAAAAGAGGTTTCTGGTCCTTGACTTGTTTCCAGGCTCCTTTAAAATAATGCTCAAATTGGTTTTATTCTGCTACTGCTTTGTTTTATTGGTTCTGCACTTTTAAATGTGTTTTATATATTGCTTAGATATGCTTCTTCTATTGCTTTTAGCAATTCACTCCACCCACTTTCTCCATGCCATGTATGATTTCAGAAACCTCTATAATAAGATATCACAAGACTCCTTGTTTTTACAGATTAAAAAGGCAAAGGTAAAGTAAACGGTGTTCTGTGAGCTCTGGTTTCCATCACGGTGTCTCATTGTGGCAGAAGTGGTTTAGTCCTGCTGGCCACGACCTGGAAAGCTCCCTCAGCCTGAAAGTGGAGATGAGCGCCACACCCCATAGTTGATTTCAACTGGACTTAACTGTCCAGGGGTCCTTTACCTTTACAGATTAAAATTGTTGTTGTTTAGTCGTTTAGTCGTGTCCGACGCTTCGTGACCCCCTGGACCAGAGCACGCCAGGCCCTCCTGTCTTCCACTGCCTCCCGCAGTTTGGTAAAACTCATGCTGGTAGCTTCGAGAACACTGTCCCACCATCTCGTCCTCTGTCGTCCCCTTCTCCTTGCGCCCTCCATCTTTCCCAACATCAGGGTCTTTTCCAGGGAGTCTTCTCTTCTCATGAGGTGGCCAAAGTCTTGGAGTCTCAGCTTCAGGATCTGTCCTTCCAATGAGCACTCAGGGCTGGTTTCCTTCAGAATGGATCGGTTGGATCTTCTTGCAGTCCATGGGACTCTCCAGAGTCTCCTCCAACACCATAATTCAGAAGCATCCATTCTTCGGCGATCAGCCTTCTTTATGGTCCAGCTCTCACTTCCATACATCACTACTGGGATAACCATGGCTTTAACTAGACGGACCTTTGTTGGCAAGGTGATGTCTCTGCTTTTTAAGATGCTGTCTAGGTTTGTCATTGCTTTTCTCCCAAGAAGCAGGCGTCTTTTAATTTCGTGCCTGCTGTCACCATTTGCAGTGATCATGGAGCCCAGATTAAAATATTAAAATATATAATTCAAAAGAGGGTGGGTTCTCTTCCAATGACACAGCTTGTTATCCAGTGTTGGTCATACTTGGAGTAGATAGACCTTCTGAAATAAATGGGCGTTTGATTGCTGTGGGTCTTCTCGTTAGTATGACTTACTTGGATATCATCTGCTGAACTTGCAATTATGAGAAGAATGTTTGACTCCGTCCGACCATGGAAACAAACGTTCTAGTGCAAAGGGCTGGATGAAATGAAGTTGTGTGTGTGTAGAACAAGGTCTGGCGGCGCAGCTGGACTTCCCTTCTGTGTGCCTCCTGCACACCTCTTAAATCTGCTCTGGGGCAAGAAGCATGGCGTGAGCAGACCTCACCCCCCCACGCTTTCTCCACTTTGTGCTCTGTTGAATTCTGCCCCCTTTCAACACAGCCCCTTCTCTGACACATTCATCTCACTCGAATTCTTTATATACATATACTTTTCAAATTAATACATTTCATTAGTTTTACGGTCCATTTAACATTTCAAAATTTGAGTTCAGTGGTTCCTTAAATATCTTTTAACACCTTCTGCATATCCAAGTTCATTTTCTTGCTCATTTAATTATCTACTGTAAATATATTCGCTTATAAAACTGCAGGTTATTACAATAATCCTGCTAATGTTTTTATCTGTTTACAATTTATCTGTAAATATTCAATAAACCATTTCTGTTCTTTTATATAAAATAAGTTTGTTATCTTGATTTCTATTTCTTCCGCTAAGTGTCACCATTTCTACATATTGCAAAAGTTTATGTATCCATTCTTCCTTTACTGGGACTTCTGCTTCTTTCCACTTTGGGGCAAGTAGCATTCTTGCTGCTGTAGTAGCATACATGAATGAATTTCTACACAATTTAGGTAGTTCTGTCTCTATAATGCCCCAAAGAAAAGCTCACCCTTTTTGCCCTGGTCTGCTTCTTCTTTCAGCTCTTCACAGAATATGGGAGGCTGGCCATGGAGGAGACATTCCTGAAGCCCTTTCAGGTAAGGGGGGGGATGGGGGGAGCACCCCACTCTATCTGGGTTGCAATAATAATAATAATAATAATAATAATAATAATAATAATAATAATAATATTGTTTATACCCCACCCATCTGGCTGGGTTTCCCCAGCCACACTGGGCGGCTTCCAACAGAATATTAAAATACAATAACCTTTTAAACATTAAAAGCTTCCCTAAACTGGGTGGCAGATGAGCTAAAAGCCAGGCTTCAGCTCACATCAGCCCCAGCTTGTGTGGCCGATTGCCAGGGAATATGGGAGCCGTAGCTGTAGGATTTGAACCGCCGACCTTCTGATCAGCAAGTCCTAGGCTCTGTGGTTTAACCCACAGCGCCACCCGCGTCCCTCTTTTACCTTTATATGTGTGTAAATAAAGCCATATATCCAAAAGACAGCACAGTCTCCACTGACTGGATAGCTCAGTTGGTTAGACCATGGTGCTGATAACACTCAAGGTTGCAGGTTCAATCCCTGTATGGACCAGCTACATATTCCTGCATTGCAGGGGGTTGGGCTAGATGATCCTCCGGGTCCCTTCCAACTCTACAGTTCTATGATTCTATGACTGTCATTCCAAGGAAACCAAACCTGGGGAAGCACATGGAACCCCCCCGAGTCCTTCAGTGTTCAGAGCTTAGGGTGGCGTATTCGGTGTTTTGTTGGGGACAGAGCTTGGCTGTGTAGTTGGGGCGACTTATTTCACTTTGCACACGAGTAATTCTCTTTGTCCCTTTTGCAGTCTCTCATTTTCCTTGTTCGCGACTGGAGCTTTCCTTACGAGTTTTCCTACGGGGCGGATGGTGGAGCCAGGTTTTTGGAAAAGCGCCTCAAGGTTGGTCTTAACGCTTTCGTTTTCTCCTCCTATTTTTTTTTATTTTTATGCTCAAAACTCCCAACAATTTAAATCCCATCAAGTAGTAAAAAATAAAAATGAGCAAATTGAAGTGGGAAGTGGAACAAACCACACTTGCAACTAAGTGTTGCTAAAAGGCAGCACCTGGTGTGTCATGTGACTCAGCTGGGCAGTCAGGTGACGATGAATGGAGCATCCTTGTGTGGGAGCCTTTGGATGTGGGTGGGGCGGGGCCTGGATAAGAGATACGAAAAGGGGACCCCCCCCCCCTTTTGAAAGCTGCATTCTCAGCCAGTTTGGAGAAGGAGGTGGTAGCATTTCCTTGTGCCTTTTGGCAAGGGCCGTCTTAAGCATAACCGGTGCCGTAGTGCAAATATCTCTCCGGCACCCACCCCCCGTTTCCCAGAGTTGTCAACCTTTTTTAAGGGGGGGGGGCACTTCGGTCCGGCTCATTTACATTGCATGGTCCGACACGTGCTTGGCGCTGCATGTAAGTAAGAGGCTCCCGGATCGCAGCCCAGATGGCCTCCCGCGAAGCCTCCCTCTAAATGCCCGGTGCCCCTTACCTGTCCCCGTCTGGGGAAGTCTGCACCACAGTGTTAACGGAGAAATCTGAGGGCTCCCTTGGACAAAAAACAAGGACGCCAGCCAGGAATACCAGAGCAAAACAGCAGCCAGTAGGCTTGGTCTTGATTGAAGACTGTTGCGACAGGACTCCCACCTGCCACAAGGTGGAACAAGATGGAAGCCCAGAACAAAAGAGAACCAAAACTTTTATTAGCTGCTCATCCCCATGTTACACCCCCCCAAAAAAAACTACATCACTAATACATCACGGTTACATCATGAAAGGGGAGGTCTGGTGGCCGTAATCTGAGCATCCTGGACCCTGCCCCATGGTTCCCCTTGCCCTCCACCAAACACCCATCAAGTGGAACAAAAGAGATATTTACATTTCCCTGTTTCGCATCCAAGTGAATCACACCCTTTTGTCTTCATCTGGGTTTGTTATTTCTGGAATGGCTACCTGTCTGGCACTCAGGTATCAGGATGCCAGGGATTATCACTCAGGCAGAGGGGCTGCTGAGTAGCTGAGCTCACATGTCCATATGAATTTCTGAAGTTTTCCCAGTGAGCCAGTACACAGATACATTGATCAGTGAATTCTTACATTTGGTATCGTGCAGCAAAGGCCCTTTGAATAGATAGGAAGAAACTGTGATGAACTGTTTTGTGGCGACAAATCACAAAAGTGATTGTGCTGATTTTGGTAGTGGGCTGCATGTACATGATATCTGCTGGAGGGGCAACCCCCCAACCTATACATAAATTCCTGCAACAACAGGAGGGCCAGCAAGCAGATCAGATGCCTCACCAGCTGTGCCATCCTCGCTGGGCGCTGGGATCACACAGGGGGCTTCCCTTCTCCGCTCGCAGACTCCGCAGGGAGGCGCGCAGGCAGCGACGTGGCCAGAAAGGGGTGCCCTGTCCCTGCCCCCGATCACGCCCATCAGGCACCCAGGCAACCCCGGCAGGAGGAGATGCGAAGGGGCTTCCCTGAGTCGGACGCAGCGTGCTCTGGTGGGTGGGTTTTCCGTCTTGCGAGGCATTCGTCTTGCAGGGCACCACTGTATTTGAACATGGCTATCATATCACCCCTTAACCTCCTCTTCTCCAGGCTAAACATGCCCAGCTCCCTTAGCCGTTCCTCATAAGGCATCGTTTCCAGGCCTTTGACCATTTTGGTTGCCCTCCTCTGGACACGTTCCAGTTTGTCAGTGTCCTTCTTGAACTGTGGTGCCCAGAACTGGACACAGTACTCCAGGTGAGGTCTGACCAGAGCAGAATACAGTGGCACTATTACTTCCCTTGATCTAGATGCTATACTCCTATTGATGCAGCCCAGAATTGCATTGGCTTTTTTAGCTGCCGCGTCACACTGTTGGCTCATGTCAAGTTTGTGGTCAACCAAGACTCCTAGATCCTTTTCACATGTACTGCTCTCAAGCCGTTGGTCCCCCTCTAAAGAGCGACCTTGCTAATCCGCCCTCCCACTTGCTCTCAGGTCTCGGGGAACCAGCACGAAGAGCTGCAGAACGTCCGGAAACACATCCATTCTTGTTTCACCAACATCTCCTGCTTCCTCTTGCCTCACCCGGGCTTGAAAGTGGCCACCAACCCAAACTTTGATGGGAAACTCAAAGGTGGGTTCGTTTGCAAGTTTCATTTCTCCGATTGCCTCCTGTGTGCCAGGTCTCTCTCCCACCTGCACCCCCACCAGATACGGGTCCCTTGCACTTTGACTCCCGGTAGCTCTTGCAAACTCCTCTCTTCTCATCAGGGCACCTGCAAGCTTATGCTCTAAGCTGGCCTTTCCCAACCCCGTGCCTCCAGTTTTGGACTACAAGGCCATGAGGCTCCGACCTGCTGGCCTGATCCATTTCGTCATCCATGATTTATTTTATTCAAATGTATTTGTATCCCTCCCTTCACTGTAAGATCCCAAACTGCATCTCAAACACAATCGAAGCAACAGTTCCAGAACCGACGAGAAAAGTTAAAACATAATCAAATCAAATCCCACAATTTTTAGCAGCAACCAACCTCTCATCTGCAAGGGACGTGGGTGGCGCTGTGGTCTAAATGACAGAGCCTCTTGAGCTTGCCGATCAGAAGGTCGGCGGTTCAAATCCCCGTGATGGGGTGAGCTCCCGTTGCTCTGTCCCTGCTCCTGCCAGCCTAGCAGTTTGAAAGCATGTCAAAGTGCAAGTAGATAAATAGATACCTCTCTGGCAGGAAGGTAAACGACGTTTCCATGCGCTGCTCTGGTTCGCCAGAAGCGGCTTAGTCATGCTGGCCACATGACCTGGAAGCTGTACGCCGGCTCCCTCAGCCAATAGAACGAGATGAGTGCTGCAACCCCAGAGTCAGTCATGACTGGACTTAGCGGTCAGGGGTCCCTTTACCTTTACCTTTAACCTCTCATCTATGGTAGTTCTCTGCCGGGTGCTGAAATGACAAAAGCATCAAAACCAGACATGCGCCTGCCACTTGTTCTTCTTTTTCTTTTTCTTCTTATTAATTTATCACAAACAGATGGACAAACTAATGCATAATCTTGGAAACAATAAGAGAATCATAAATAGCACATATTCCGTATAAAAAAACAAACCACAGAGATGCACTTACATATAGCCAGGTTATTAAGATGAGTCCATATAGCACAACCACAACGAGGCGTGCATCATCGTTATATATTAAAAGTAGTCATTAAATTTGTATACCACCCTTCATCCGAAGATCTCAGGGCAGTTCACAACATAAAAACACAGAATAAAAACACAAAATGGGAGGAGCACTTGCTTGGCTCCCCTAGTGGCTGGGGCAACCCAGTCAAGTGGGTGCGGTGCAAATAATAAAATTGTGTCGTCGTTGTTAAAATAAAAAATGGAGACTAGTCTGTCTCCGTCTCCATCAAAACTGCCTGATTTGGCTTCGCCCCAGACTACACTTCTAACTAGACAATCTGATAAATATCGTATTTTTTGCTCTATAAGACTCACTTTTCCCCTCCTAAAAAGTAAGGGGAAATGTGTGTGCGTCTTATGGAGCGAATGCAGGCTGCGCAGCTATCCCAGAAGCCAGAACAGCAAGAGGGATCGCTGCTTTCACTGCGCAGTGATCCCTCTTGCTGTCCTGGCTTCTGAGATTCAGAATATTTTTTTCTTGTTTTCCTCCTCCAAAAACTAGATGCGTCTTGTGGTCTGGTGTGTCTTATAGAGCGGAAAATACGGTAAATGAATGTTTCCTACATTAGTGAACCATGCCTTCCACATAGGAACTTTTGACGATTTCCAGGACAGGCTATTAGCCACCTGCCTGCTGATAGTAACATAAGCACTAGATTCTGTATAAGCAGAAGGATTGACGTCATTCTCTGAAGAGTTTGACATCATCCGCTTGCTTGCGAGGACTGCTTTTTCTTTTTCTTTTTAATTTTTTTTTTCATATATAAAGTTTTTATTTATACAACAAGAAAGACAAACAAACAAACACCGAACACAAATACCAAACCATACATTAATCACAAAAACAACCATAAACACACAATACTCCTAGCAGACAATAAAACATCTATTGGTCTTAACACTAAAGACCCGACCTACCATCCATTCCATACTTCAAATTCATATTACTTATTGCCCATACACATTTTTTCTTATAATTAAACTTATTCTCATTAAATCTAATTTCTTATACCTACCTTACAACTATTACTGAAGTTCCTCGAATGCTGCAACAGAATTTAAACTACTATATTTATATTTTTCCACTGACTCGCCTTCCCCCCACAGAAATAGACGAGGACTTCATCAAGAACCTGAAGGTGCTGATCCCTTGGCTGCTCAGCCCCAAGAGCCTGGACGTCAAGGAGATCAACGGCAACCAGATCACCTGCCGAGGCCTGGTGGAATATTTCAAGGTGAGCCTCAAGCTGTCAGGAGACGGACTCAGGAACCCCATTCTTGCTGGGCCGTCTTGGGCAGGGCACCTCCTCCCTCTTCGGCCTCATGAAGAGGCCGTCCTTTGTAAAAAGCTGGAGGGCAGGGCCTTTTTCTTCGTAGCCCCTGTGTTGGGAGGTCATACAGCAGCGGGTGGGGAACCTTCTGCTCTCCAATGGGAGTTGGACTCCAACTCCCATCAGCCCCTGCCAGCATGGCCAGTTGTCAGAGATGATGGGAGTTGGAGTCTAGCACCCCTGGACCTTGGTGGCTTACAAGAGCTTAAATGTCAAAGCCAGGACCCGAAGGTGAACTAATAATAATAATAATAATAATAATAATTTATTATTTATACCCCACCCATCTGGCTGGGTTTCCCCAGCCACTCTGGGCTGCTTCCAACGGAATATTAAAATACAATAGTCTATTAAACATTAAAAGCTTCCCTAAACAGGGCTGCCTTCAGATGTCTCCTAAAAGTTTGGTTGTTATTTTTCTCTTTGACATCTGCTGGGAGGGCTTTCCACAGGGCGGGCGCCACTACCGAGAAGGCCCTCTGCCTGGTTCCCTGTAACTTGGCTTCTCGCAGAGAGGGAACTGCTAGAAGGCCCTCAGTGCTGTACCTCAGTAGCCAGGCAGAATGATGGGGGTGGAGACGCTCCTTCAGGTCTACTGGGCTGAGGCCATTTAGGGCTTTAAAGGTCAGCATCAACACTTTGAATTGTGCTTGGAAACGTACTGGGAGCCAATGTAGGTCTTTCAAGACTGGTGTTATGTGGTCTCGGCGGCCGCTCCTAGTCACCAGTCTAGCTGCCGCATTCTGGATTAGTTGTAGTTTCCGGGTCACCTTCAAAGGTAGCCCCACGTAGAGCGCATTGCAGTAGTCCAAACGGGAGATAACTAGAGCATGCACCACTCTGGCAAAACAGTCTACGGGCAGGGAGGGTCTCAGCCTACGTACCAGATAGAGCTGATCAACAGCTGCCCTGGACACAGAATTGACCTGCGCCTCCATGGACAGCTGTGAGTCCAGAAGCATACAGAAAGGCACTGCAGCCAACAAGCCAAGACTATAGTCATGTGAGCCTCGTGGTCCTCACAAGCTGGTAGCCTTGCAGGTCAACCAGTTGGAGCTTCCTGTTTTCCTGAGTTTTTACAGACCTTTGGGGACTTTTCTGTGCATGCATAAACTCAGCCTGTCTGTCTTCTTGTCTTGTCTTCTTCCCAGGCCTATATAAAGATCTACCAAGGAGAGGAGTTGCCTCACCCCAAATCGATGCTGCAGGTAAGTCACACGGCACAGATTACAGTTATGAAACAAACAGAGGTGTATTTATTTTTACTCACATTGCATGACTTGGATTGTTCTCTCCACAGTGGGTTAGGGTCCTCCTGACTGGTAGGGTTGGTTGGGGGTTTTTATAGGTGCCATCTGCAACACACAACTAATGCAATAGTTGTGCACTAGAGATGTGGGTGGTGCTGTGGGTTAAACCATAGAGCCTAGGACTTCCTGATCAGAAGTTCGGTGGTTCGAATCCCCACGACGGGGTGAGCTCCCGTTGCTCGGTCCCTGCTCCTGCCAACCTAGCAGTTTGAAAGCGCACGTCAAAGTGCAAGTAGATAAATAGGTACCTCTCTGGCGGGAAGGTAAACGGCGTTTCCGTGCACTGCTCTGGTTCGCCAGAAGCGGCTTAGTCATGCTGGCCACATGACCCGGAAGCTGTATGCCGGCTCCCTCAGCCAGTAAAGCGAGATGAGCACTGCAACCCCAGAGTCGGCCACGACTGGGCCTAATGGTCAGGGGTCCCTTTACCCTTACCTAGAGATGCATTTGTGCTAAATGGTCCACATGTCATCCTGTTGTAAGCCAAAAATAGCTTCTCTTCTGAGTTACGCCAATGAAACTCAGAGACAAGTGGAGTTAGGAGTCCATTGTTGTTTATTGCAAAGCAATAGGTTACAGTCAAATCTTTTCGCAAAACTGCAACCCCGCCCAAGGGTCCGGGCAGGGGTATTTATAAGTTTCAAACAAAACATTTCAATTTCCACCAATCATATACATCATTACCTCATTTCATGTTTAATAAAGGTAAAGGTACCCCTGCCCGTACAGGCCAGTCTTGCCAGACTCTAGGGTTGTGCGCTCATCTCACTTAAGAGGCCGGGGGCCAGCGCTGTCCGGAGACACTTCCGGGTCACGTGGCCAGCGTGACAAGCTGCATCTGGTGAGCCAGCGCAGCACACGGAACGCCGTTTACCTTCCCGCCAGTAAGCGGTCCCTATTTATCTACTTGCACCCGGGGGTGCTTTCGACCGGCTAGGTTGGCAGGCGCTGGGACCGAACGACGGGAGCGCACCCCGCCACGGGGATTCGAACCGCCAACCTTTCGATCGGCAAGTCCTAGGTGCTGAGGCTTTAACCCACAGCGCCACCCGCGTCCCTATTCATGTTTAATACACATGTGCAATAAGCATTGCTGACTAAGCTTTGATTCTCACCATGATCAGTTACATTGTGTTAGTATGCATGTTGGGAACCCGTGTTACGTGTAGCCATTTGCACCATGTTTACGAACTGCATTTTCGTGATTTACGTATTAGCTGTCCTTCTGTCCCAGTGGGGGACGGCGACTTGCAAAATCATCAGTTCCTTAAAGCAACAGGTTACCATAACTTCTCTATTAGAAGCATATTCAAGGATTTATAGGGGTTCACACTATCACATTCCTTATGGCCCTTTGGGCCACTACCACAATCCCACTTTCTTCATTGTTGTGCAATGCTTCCCTGGGCTTCATTGCTCCGCGTGTGTGGGTGTGTGCGCGCTAGAGTGCTGCAGCAGTGCAACAGAAACAAAAAACAAAACAGAAGTGGAACAAGAAATAAACTGGGACATTTGAGCTATGCTAAGTTACAGGATTTCAGTAGAAAGCTACAGGATGTGCGCGGATTGGAAGTGTAGCGGAATGTCTTCCAATCACAGTGTTGTAACTGCCCTGATGCCGTCGTGAGCACAACTGATTGTGGGTGCGCAATGGGAAAGGTGTTTGGAGGTGCTCTTAAAGATGCTCTTCCCCACTCCCTCTCCTAGGTGTATTTTTTTCCTTGGGCCCAGTGACCCTTTTCCCTACTCCTGGTGGTGTCAGTGTGGTGTAGTGGTTAAGAGCGGTAGACTTGTAATCTGGTGAACCGGGTTCGCTTCCCTGCTCCTCCACATGCAGCTGCTGGGTGACCTTGGGCCAGTCACACTTCTCTGAAGTCTCTCAGCCCCACTCACCTCACAGAGTGTTTCTTGTGGGGGACGAAGGGAAAGGAGAACACAAAATGAGAGCCAGTGTGGTGTAGTGGTCAAGAGCGGTGGACTCGTAATCTGGTGAACCGGGTTCGCTTCCCCGCTCCTCCACATGCAGCTGCTGGGTGACCTTGGGCTAGTCACACTTCTCTGAAGTCTCTCAGCCCCACTCACTTCCCAGAGTGTTTGTTGTGGGGGAGGAAGGGAAAGGAGAATGTGAGTCGCTTTGAGACTCCTTCGGGTAGTGATAAAGTGGGATATCAAATCCAAACTCTTCTGGTTCCCTCTTCTGACCTTTCCTCCTGATCGCTTGCAGGCCACGGCGGAAGCAAACAACCTTGCAGCTGTTGCCACGGCTAAAGACACTTACAACAAAAGAATGGAAGAGGTAAGCCTGATGCTGCGCCCTCCACCAAGGAGCGTGGCCCCTCCACGATTCCACTAGGCCCCCTTTGGGCTGCAGTGGGTGCCTTCTAAGGGGCCGTGGGAAAGCCCTCTGTGTGCAAGAACTGGGCGAGATTCAACTGGCAGAGAGTCTGAATTGCGCGACAGGATGGCCCAACCCCTTTCTGGGTGGGGTTTGACTCCATGGAAGGAGCAGGAGTCACAAAATCACAGAGGACCCCAGCTTTTAAGGTCCTCAACTTGAGAGCACTCCTTGCTCCTTTCTTTTCACTACGATACGATACGATAATCTTTATTGTCATTGTCCCGTACAGAACAATGAAATTGAAAAAATCTACATAAAACATTCAAAACCCAACAAGCCTGCTATCCCAGCTATCCCAACCTGGTTAGCCCCCTAAAAACTCTGATACCCCATAATTAAAGACAATATACTCCCACAGAGACTCCTTACACTGCATTTAAAGCCAAAATCGCATTTGGATAGAAACTGTTTCTCAGGCGGCTAGTCCTAGTCTTTATAACCCTGTACCTTCTTCCAGAAGGCAGAAGCTGAAAGAGATCATTTCTGGGGTGCGCACTATCCTGCGCTATCTCTGCAGCTTTCTTACGGCACCTGGAAGCATAGATTTGATCCAAGGTGGGAAGAGTGCACCCAATTATTCTCTCCGCAGTCTTTACAACCCTGGACAGCATTCTTTTTCCCCTGACCGTGCAGCTCCCAAACCACACACACAGACCATGAGTTAATACACTTTCCACAGTACAATGATAAGATGCCATCAACAGGTCCTTTGAGAGATCATTTTTCCGGAGGATTCTCAGAGACCCACTAGAGACCCAAGTGAGATTTTTTAGGAGGGCTGCAGGCATTTCTAGACAAGGGCAGCCTGACCACAGTGATCCATGCATGGGTAACCCTGAGCCTCAATTACTGCAATGCCCCTTATGTGGGGATGCCCTCTTTTCGCAGCCCGGATGCTGCAATGCCTGCAGAATGCCTGCTATGCTGCAAGCTGGGTCCCTGATAAAGGCCACCTGAACCTCAAGGCACAGGCAGACTTGGGTCTTTCAGATTTCAGCAGCGCCTCATGCGAGGCCAAAGTTCAGTGTGAGCCCCTGCATCTCGCCTTCTGTTCTGCTGAATTCACTACATCAACTGGTGGTCCCAAGCGTTTGTGTCACCATATCAAAATGTTCAAATATGGGGGTGTATGGTTTGGCTTTTCAAAAATAAGGGGTCTGCAGTACTTAGCTAATTGGGAACCATTAAACTAGGCCCTGGGGCACCTCTAGGCTCAGTGCCCAGCACGGCAGAACTGATCGCACTGCCCTAAATCCACCTCTGCTCAGGGGCAGGTGGGGGAGGCTCCAGAAGCGCCCCATGAGAAGATCCTGAATGGGGCAACCAGGTGCGCAGCCTGGGAGTCATTTTGGACTAAAAGCTGTCCATGGAGGCGCAGGTCCAATCTGTGTCCAGGGCAGCTGTTTACCAGCTCCATCTGGGACGCAGGCTGAGACCCTACCTGCCTGCGGACTGTCTTGCCAAAGTGGTGCATGCTCTGGTTATCTCCCGCTTGGACTACTGCAATGAGCTCTACGTGGGGCTACCTTTGAAGGTCACCCAGAAACTACAACTAATCCAGAATGTGGCAGCTAGACTGGTGACTGGGGGCAGCCGCCAAGACCATATAACACCCGTCTTGAAAGACCTACATTGGCTCCCAGTACGTTTCCAAGCACAATTCAAAGTGTTGGTATTGACCTTTAAAGCCCTAAACGGCCTCAGCCCAGTATACCTGAAGGAGCGTCTCCACCCCCATTGTTCACCCTGGAAACTGAGGTCCAGCTCCAAGGGCCTTCTGGTGATTCCCTACCTGCGAGAAGTGTGGTTGCAGGGAACCAGGCAGAGGGCCTTCTCGGTAGTGGCGCCCTCCCTGTGGAACAGATGTCAAGAAAATAAACAACTATCTGACTTTTAGAAGACATCTGAAGGCCGCCCTGTTTAGGGAAGTCTTGAATGTTTGATGTTTTATCGTGTTTTTTAATATTCTGTTGGGAGCTGTCCAGAGTGGCTGGGGAAACCCAGCTAGATGAGCTGGGTATGTTATATTATTATTGGGGTGCAGCGTAAGGAATCGGGCCATCCTTTAGATCAGCGGTTCTCAGCCTGTGGGTCCCCAGATGTTATTGGACTACAACTCCCATCACCCCCAAGCTCTGGCCTTGCTAGCTAGGGGTGATGGGAGTTGTAGTTCAACAACACCTGGCGACCCACAGGTTGAGAAAGGCTGCTTTAGATATTTGGGGCCCCTGTAGCTCAGGGCCTTGTGAATTAATGCAGAAACCGTGAACCTGCAGGTGTGTGGAGGCGACAAGCCCTTCCTGGCGCCCAGCGACCTCCAGAGCAAACACCTGGAGCTGAAGGAGGAGGCAGTGCGGCAGTTCCGGTCCGTGAAGAAGATGGGGGGCGAGGAGTTCAGCCGCCGCTACCTCCAGCAGCTGGAAGCCGAGATCGACGAGCTCTACGTCCAGTACATCAAGCACAACGACAGCAAGAACATCTTCCACGCCGCCCGCACGCCCGCCACGCTCTTTGTGGTCATCTTCATCACCTACGTCGTTGCCGGGGTGACCGGCTTCATCGGCTTGGACATCATAGCCAGCCTGTGCAATATGATCATGGGCCTGACCCTGATCACCCTCTGCACCTGGGCCTACATTAGGTACTCAGGGGAGTACAGGGAGCTGGGCGCCGTCATAGACCAAGTGGCCGCAGCGCTTTGGGACCAGGTGAGCAGATGTCAGGCGTCAGAGTATCCAAACCCCTCCACGGTAGGTTGCCAGGAGTGGATAAGACAGGAGAGATCTTACCAGTCTTTTTATTCAGTAGTCACAGAGAGAGGCTTAGAAATGCAGCCTCAATGGCGTTGCTCCAAGCGAAGCCCCACTCCCTGCGTCCCTGCCACTACTCATGAGTCATCGCTACGGTGCTGAAAAGCACCTTTTGCCTCTGAGCCCTCTGCTCTCCTACTTTCAAGGCACGCCGTGTTCTGGGAGAGCAGGGGGTTTGGAATGCTTTCTAAAGACACTGAGTCCATCAGCTCTCTCTCCCCTGGTGCTTCTTGTTCTTCCTCCTCTCCCGTTATTTCCCAGCTTCCTCCCCTCATCTGCCTCTGAGCTGTAACCTCCCTCAAACCCCTGTTGTAATTCTGAACTGTCTCCTTCTTCTCTGGAAGGTTCAGGCTGGGGAGGCCATCTCCACCATTCCTCCTTGCCCAGTCCCTGACAGCAGAACAGGCTGCCCCTGGGCAGCAACTGGCAGCCCTGGGCACTTCCAGGCTGCCTCTGTTTCCAGGGGGGATTCAATCACACGCCAACAAATTCAGCTTCCACATTTATAGCTGGTTAGAGAGAAGTAAGGGATGCGGGTGGCGCTGTGGGTTAAACCACAGAGCCTAGGACTTGCCGATCAGAAGGTCGGCGGTTCGAATCCCAGCGACGGGGTGAGCTCCCGTTGCTCGGTCCCTGCTCCTGCCAACCTAGCAGTTTGAAAGCAAGTCAAATTGCAAGTAGATAAATAGGTACCACTCCGGCAGGAAAGTAAACGGCGTTTCCGTGCCTTGCTCTGGTTCGCCAGAAGCAGCTTAGTCATGCTTGCCACATGACCCAGAAGCTGTCTGCGGACAAACGCCGGCTCCCTCGGCCTATAGAGTGAGATGAGCGCTGCAACCCCAGAGTCGGTCACGACTGGACCTAATGGTCAGGGGTACCTTTACCTTCAGAGAGAAGTGCCCAACGTTGCATGGGAAGTCTAAGAAACCAAAATAAGTCGGTGCATTTTTAAAATCAGTGCAGTTTTACATGGTTCTGTCCGCCATCTTTATTCCAAATGGCACCTGACGGTATCCAAATATAGGCCGAGACCTGCTCCTTCATCTTGGCGACTGTCCCGCCAAATGGGGCGTCGGTATCTTCAGAGGTTTGGTCCGCCATCTACCTTCAGAATGGCATCTTAAGAGCATTCAAATGTAGACGAAAGCCTCCTGCTCCATCTTGGGCGCTGCCATGCCAGGTTGGGCAACGGTGTCCCAAGTGGTGCGCGAATGCATAGAGGACAGCTGTACAGACAGGCAATAATATAAATAGTAGATTGGGGGGAGTCTTGCGTAACAAACCCGCTTCCCCCAAAAGATTGGTTTTGGTTTTTTTTGCAGGAAGGAAGGTGATGGGGAAATACTCTGGAATGCGTTGGGGTAATGCTTGCTTTGATGAAACGCTGTCTAACCTCCCTGCAAACAGATCAGAATAATTGCTCGTTGAATAGCCAACGTTGTCTAATCTCCCTGCTCAATAAATGGTTCATCTGGAAGCCCCCCATGGGATTAGGAGGAGGAGGAAGAAGAAGAAGAAGAAGGGAGGGAGATAGGTTTAAGTACAAGGGGAAAACTCAGCTGTGACGGGTGAGGGCAGAGGCCGACCAAAGTATGAATGGTGAGAGGACAGAGAAATTTTAGAGCGTTGGAGTCATCCAGTGAACCTTATTTACTAGGATGTCCACAAGGAGGCTGCAATTCTAAAATGGGGAATCAGTTTATCTGCATCAGTTTATCTGCATGGTTGCCAGCAGCATGGCTTTAAAAAAGGACCAGGCAAATCTATGGAGGAGGAGCAGCCTGCTAGTGGCTGGTGGTAGTCAATACTCCTTGCCAACAGAAGGACCTTAGCTCAGCGCTGGGCACTTGTTTTGAATGCAGAAGGTCTCGTGTTTATCAGAGGCTTCTAAAACGCTTTTCAGTTCAGACACCAAGAGCAGGCACAATGTGCTTTTGGTCACGACTCCTGAAAAGGTGGGGTATAAATTAGAACTGGAATAAATGCCTCCCCGCCACTTCCCATTTCCACAGGACCATTCTGCTCCCGTGAAAGTTGGTGGGGAGATATTTTGACATTTTGGAGGGGGGGGGGGAAGCAAATTTCTAAGCATTTTCATCTTAGGCTTAAGTCAGAGGTGGCCAAGAGATTCTTTGCCCCCTTTTAAAAGCCACACAACTCTCTCTGTGTTCCTGGAGAAAACGTTTTGCAACGGTAGAACACAATCTCCGGGGTTATTATTTATATTATGTGTGGGAGGGTTATCCCTCTCCTCATTAAAAAAAAGTTCTAAACCGCATTGTATTTATGCCTAAGATAAAATGAACTTTTAAAAAGAAACCTGCCCACCAACGCCTGCTGCAAAATTAATGCCAACAAAACTTTGCCCAGAACTTATATAAGTATTTATAACATCTGTGTATATTTGACAAATTCCTGACAGTTGAAGCATCAGATGCCCGAAAGCGGAATCACCATGACAGTCTATAGCGACCACAAAAAAATATCCAAAACAAGAATGAATAAAAGTAAACCTCCACTGAAAAAGGTGGCAGAATTTGTGCCAGGAGGCCCGTTTTCAGCGCAGTCAGCCATTCCCCAACCCTGGTGCCCTTCTGCGTGGTTTGGACTACAACTCCCATCATCCCAGGCAGCACAGCTGTGCTTCCAGCAGCTACAGCATCATGTGGCTGTGCTGGCTGTGACTGATGGGAGTTGCAGTCCGAACCCTGTCCGGAAGGCACAGGGCTGGATGAAGGCTGTGCAACCTGGTCTGATGGCATGACTCTTTACAAGGGTTCAGATAGCAGGGAGGGGATGGAGGAAGGAGGGTCAAAATTGTCTGCCAGGATGCCCTTAAGCGGACAGAGGTCTAGAGGAGACTGCACATGCTTTCTTTCTCTCACCTTGTGTTTTTTCCCCCTTCAACTGCCTTACCTGCAGGGAAATACGAATGAGGTAAGCCCATTACTCTTTATGTAGCAGCAGCTGCCCTTCTGCCAGTGTCCGTCTCTGTGTGCAAACTGTGCTATATTTGGGGTGCTTAAATGCTTCAACTTCCTGCCTCCTTTGTCCAAGTGGGGAAGGAGAGGCAGGCAGGCTTGCTTTGCTTCGGGACTTCCTGGCTTGCAAGATGGGCCTCCTGCACAATTTTTTGGCCCAGGGCGTTGATTGCACAGCCCCATCGTGCATCTCCTGCGACCTGTCCAGGGCTTGACAGCCTCCCTTCTTGCAATTCTAGGCATAGAGGCCTTGGGTAAGGGCCATAGCTCGGTGGTAGAGGCTCTGCTTGCATGCAAAAGGCCCTAGGTTCAGTTCCCAGGTAAAGCTGGGGTTTGTCTCCCGTCTCAAAGGCTGGAGAGCCACTTGGACAGTGCTCTGACTCTGTATATAAGAAAGCGTCCTATGATCCCTCAGCAGCATTGAACAAGCTTCTGGCTGGCCTGATCCTGGAGGGCTCAAGTTCTCTGGTGGGCTCAACGTTGAATGGGAACTGCTGTTCCCAGGTAGTGGTAGCTGAAACCAAGCTGAAATTGTGTATTGAATATTATGAATACCAGTGTTGGAAGTCACAGGAGGGGAGAACTGCTTGCCAGAAGAGGCCTTTGATTGGCCACTGTGAGTACAAGATGCTGGACTAGGTGGGCCATTGGCCTGATCCAGCAGGCCCTTCCCATGTTAACCATAAGTGTGCATGGTGCCTTCTAGTAGCAGCAGCTGGAACTGTGCTGGCTGGGACTGATGGGAGATGTAGTCTAAATTATTAGGAGGGCACCAGGTTTGGAAGGCTACTCTAGTTGCTTCTGGTAGTTAGCTTGGCAAGTGCCAGAGCAAGTTTCTAGCAATCATTTAGACGCTGTTGCAGAAAACCCCAGAAAAATGTGACAACCAGGGACATTGCAGGAGGACAGAGGAACAACTTTTAAGAATACAGTGGTGCCTTGCAAGACAAAATTAATTCGTTCTGCGAGTCTCTTCGTCTAGCGGTTTTTTCCTCCTGCGAAGCAACCCTATTAGCGGATTAGCGCTATTAGCGGTTTAGCAGCTATTAAAGGCTTAGCGGATTAGCTGCTAAAAGGCTATTAGCGGTTTAGCGGCTTAGAAAAAGAGGGTGGGGAGCGAAAAAAAATCTCAAGACTTGCGAAGCAAGCCCATAGGGAAATTCGTCCTGCGAAGCACATTGAAAAACGGAAAACCCTTTCGTCTAGCGGGTTTTCCGTCTTGCGAGGCATTCATCTTGCGGGGTACCACTGTACAAGTTCAGATTAAGGACTCTCGAGCTCTTTTTTCTGCCTTTGGGATTCGTTGATAGATGCTTAGGCACCACAGTTCAGAGGTTGCTTGTTTGCTAACCCTGACAGCAGCGGGCCATGTCGCTTCAGGCAGGGTGAAATCATTTCTTTCTTAGCCTAGGCTCAGCCACAAGCACAACCAGGTTCGCACTGCCTGATTTCAGGGCTGTCACACTGGAGTTGAAATCCAAACATCCACGCTTGCTGAGTGTGCTGCTTTGTGAGAGATGGTGGCTTTTTGCGGGACTGAACCCTGGGTTCATCTGGGGAAGCTTGCCGTGCAAAAACCATATTTCTATTTTCACCGATACTCGTGGCGCAGAGTATCAGATGTCTGATCCATAGACTGGGCCTTGATCCTAAACTATGGCATGTTCTCTCTCCCTCCTACCACACCTGTGGTGTTAGGCTGGCATGTTCTGTGCCTGCCTTTAGCTGAAGGGAAACCGCTGTCTTCCTTGGCGCATTCTGCCCAAGCTGTTGAGAAGAGGAGCCCACCTCGAATTACAGTGACAGCTAGACACATTAGGACAGCTATAAACATGAGGAAGGACTTCCTGACAGTAAGAGCTGTTCGACAGTGCAATTTGCTGCCAAGGAGTGTGGTGGAGTCTCCTTCTTTGGAGGTCTTTAAGCAGAGGCTTGACAACCATATGTCAGGAGTGCTCTGATGGTGTTTCCTGCTTGGCAGGGGGTTGGACTCGATGGCCCTTGTCGTCTCTTCCAACTCTGTGATTCTATGATTCTAGACATCCTGTTGATCACGCGATCATGGCAGTCGGGAGCTCTTTCGTATGAAAGAGCCCCAGCGCTTTGAAGTTGGGGAAGAGGAGAAGCCCACCTAGAATTACAGTGACAGCCGGGAGACCATTCAGAGGCAGGAATAAGCTCTACCAGCTTAAACCTAGCCCATTGTGATGATCTGCCTCATGCAAATAGGCAGCAGGATGCTAGAGCTCCAAACTAACAGGTTCCACGCCGTAGCTGAAAATATTGAGTGCATTATAACCCAAACTCAAATAAGGACAGAATTCTGCAGCTACTAGCAGTTACGCAGATTATAATGGATTGGCTCGCTTTGCCCTATTTATGTTGCACTTTTTCATGTTTTTATAGGGACGCGGGTGGTGCTGTGGGTTAAACCACAGAGCCTAGGGCTTGCCGCTCAGGAGGTCGGCGGTTCGAATCCCTATGACGGGGTGAGCTCCCGTTGCTCGGTCCCTGCTCCTGCCAACCTAGCAGTTCGAAAGCACGTCAAAGTGCAAGTAGATAAATAGGTACCACTCTGGCGGGAAGGTAAACGGCATTTCCGTGTGCTGCTCTGGTTCGCCAGAAGTGGCTTAGTCATGCTGGCCACATGAGCCGGAAGCTGTACGCCGGCTCCCTCGGCCAATAAAGTGAGATGAGCGCTGCAACCCGAGAGTCGTCCGCGACTGGACCTAACGGTCAGGGGTCCCTTTACCTCATGTTTTGCATTAATTATTTTGCTTCTGCCAGCAATAGGAAGAGCAAGGTTGCAGGGACCAAGCAAACCGGCATCCCTGGCCATAGGCAATATTATCTGGCCACACACAAACACTAAAGCATATATATGCAGACTTGAAACTATATTTTTTTAAAAAAGGAGAGCCGAATTCTGCCACCAGGACTTTTTGGCACTTTTGCAGAATCGAGGTGCACCTCCAGAGCTTTGAATGCATCTTTTAAAACATACCCGCCTCCTTTCCACTAACCTTTCTGTGCTTTTGTGTGCAGGCTTTGTACAAACTTTACAGTGCGGCTGCCACACACAGACATTTGTATCACCACGCTTTCCCCACGGCGCAGAAGGCTGAGCCCACCGAAGGCACGGAAAAGAAGACAATGTAAACCCGGCTGCTTTCCACAGAGGTGCATGAAAACACATCGTTAAAACATGTTAATCATTTTGCATCCATGTACGAGACTCTGCCACTCCTTGAAACGAAGACGGAGGAAAACAGATAACTCATTCACTTGTACCAATGGCTTAAGTGTGGCTGCTTTAATTTGGACAATGCCCTGCTTGAAGGGGGAATGAGTCAGCATGACTTTCGTTTTCTTAAAACTTAATTTTGCTGCAGATGCATTACTGGTTTGGTTCTCCAGAACACTTGGCCCTGGCCCAGGACTTTGCAAGACGGAGGTTTGGAGCCAGAGAAGGCAGTGGTTGCTACCTTCCTTTTGCAATCGTGGCCTCCTGCCATCCCCGAGTACGCATTCATAGCCTCCTCTGGATCCAAGCTCCCATGCCATTAATCCAACGGCCAGTATTCTGAAACGGAATGTGGCTCATATTCAGGAGGCACCACGTCACATTTAACATATTTAAATTTGTACTCAAGAGGTTTTTATTTAACACCATTCCCTTCATGCAGCTGTGAATGATAATTTATTCACTTTAAGGCTGCCTTCTCAGAAGCTACAAAGACTATTTCTTTTGCTATGGTATGTTAAAAGAGATGGGAAGTATTTTTTTTTGTACATGTATTTGAGAGTTTCACTGTATATATTTTTGTTTAGTGCATAAAGAGTGTATCAAGTTTTTATTATTTAATTGTCAATTAAAAGTTTGGTTCCTAAGACAATTACCTCATTGGTCCCTAATTCATTATCACCTACACCCAACTGAACCCGGTCTCCTTCCCATTGCATGCTAAGCACCGGATGGACATGATCCTGTCACCTTTTGCATCTTTCAGAGCTTCCTTCAGCATCAGGAGAAAGCACCTGTACGTATATGCAGTAGACCCTTCAACCGGAGCAAAAAGTATTTTGAACCACATGTACTAAAAAAAAACAGGTTCTAGCTTTGAATAGCTATTACATATTACAAGCTGCTTTTTAAAAGAGATTATGGAGTCCAGAGTTTAAGAAAAGCAAGCCTAAAATCCGCTTGACATACAGTGGTACCTCGGATTACAGCCGCTTCAGGTTACAGACTCCACTAACCCAGAAATAGTACCTCGAGTTAAGAACTTTGCTTCAGGATGAGAACAGAAATTGTGGCGTGGCGGCAGCGGGAGGCACCATTAGCTAAAGTGGTACCTCAGGTTAAGAACAGTTAAGAACAGACCTCCAGAACGAATTAAGTTCTTAACCTGAGGTACCACTGGATTTGGATCAGGGTCCTCAATTCTTCAGTGCACACACTGCTAAACGCCAATTGCAATTAAAGGTGCTTATCCTTCTACAGCTCAAATAGTCTCATTGCAAGGTGGCAGGCCTCTGCTCAAATTACTTTTGGAAAGTAAAGTGCCTGTACATTTAGCTTCAACAGGGAATTACATGGTACGCCTTCAAGGGGAAGTTTATAAGATAGGCTTCATTGTGCTATGACACGGTCAGGTTCTCTCCTATAACCTTCCAACTTTAAGGGATAGAAAGCAAATTACTTCACCCAAGCATGGGATCAGCATGTGTGTTTGTCTGGACAAACAATCCCACAATTCTGCCTTTTTGCCCTTAACAGGCACTAGCCACTCTAGTAGGTAACAAAACAGTGGCTTCATTTGTCCCCAATGCTAACCCATGGTTTGTTTTCAATCTGCTTTTGGCTTGAGCCTTAGTAGCAAACTTGTATGGGCTGGATGAATCCCTAGCCGGAATTAAGATTGCCGGAAGAAATATCAACAACCTCAGATATGCAGATGACACAACCTTGATGGCAGAAAGTGAGGAGGAATTAAAGAACCTTTTAATGAGGGTGAAAGAGGAGAGAGCAAAATATGGTTTGAAGCTCAACATCAAAAAAACCAAGATCATGGCCACTGGGCCCATCACCTCCTGGCAAATAGAAGGGGGAAAATGGAGGCAGTGAGAGATTTTACTTTCTTGGGCTCCATGATCACTGCAGATGGTGACAGCAGCCACGAAATTAAAAGACGCCTGCTCCTTGGGAGAAAAGCAATGACAAACCTAGACAGCATCCTAAAAAGCAGAGACATCACCTTGCCAACAAAGGTCTGTATAGTAAAAGCTATGGTTTTCCCAGTAGTGATGTGTGGAAGTGAGAGCTGGACCATAAAGAATGGATGCTTTTGAATTCTGGTGCTGGAGGAGACTATTGAGAGTCCCATGGACTGCAAGAAGATCAAACCTCTCCATTCTGAAGGAAATCAGCCCTGAGTGCTCACTGGAAGGACAGATTGTGAAGCTGAGGCTCCAATACTTTGGCCACCTCATGAGAAGAGAAGACTCCCTGGAAAAGACCCTGATGTTGGGAAAGATGGAGGGCACAAGAAGAAGGGGACGACAGAGGACGAGATGGTTGGATAGTGTTCTTGAAGCTACCAGCATGAGTTTGACCAAAGTGCGGGAGGCACTGGAAGGCAGGAGTGCCTGGCGTGCTCTGGTCCAGGGGGTCACAAAGAGTCGGACACGACTAAACGACTGAACAACAACAACAACAAGCAATCTGAACAAGGACAACAAACCATGGTTAAGTAAGGGTGCTACTGGGTTTCCACATAATGCCAAGCCACGCTTAAAACAAGCCAGGGTCCATAAGCCAGCAACAAGCCATGTCTTCACCCTGTGGTTTGTTAGCAGCAAGTTAAACCATGGTTAGGCCACTAGGGCAGTGTTCAACCGCAGCTTAGTGTCATGTGGAAACCAGAGAGAAATTTGTTCCAGCCACATAAACAAAAACAAGTTTATTTGATTGCTGAGATTTACAGGACACAGATGTTACAGAACTTTCATACACATTGCAGGATGACAGATCAAAATGTGAAATGAGAAACAAAGGCAACTTTACCACTGGATGGAAGTTTTCACAAAATCGTTCCTTGCTGGTTTGATTAGGGTGAGACTTGCTCCAAATGGCTAAGGCAGGCGGCTCGGGTCTCCAGTTGCTTTTCAACGCAGCCCACTTGCGCCAGCCTGCATATGGCAAAACACTCCTGAGAGGATCCGCAGCAAACTAGAAGGATGAGCTCAACAGTCAAAATAAGGCAGTCGCTTATTCATTGCTTGGGTCCAACAGAACCGTATTTCTGCAATGTTTTTATAATGGAAGATCATGTGGACCTTTTGCATATTAAAGCTGTGTCCACAGCCACAGAGCTGCAGCAGAAAAACAGAACCTCCTTTTCCCCTGGAGGCAAGGCAGCCCAGAAGATCAGCAGCCGGAAGGCAGCAAACAGGCTTCATCTAACTTTCAGGGCGCTTCTCGCACTGACATCATTCGGAAATAAAATTTCTTCTCCAAGGTACAACCGTTGCTAGAAAAAAAGGTTATCAGGCAAAATAATAATAATAATATAAAACGTGGCTTTTCTTGAACTTTCCCACCACACTGGCTCTCAGAATAAGAAACTAACTTTCTTTATACAATATAACAAACATCTTTTGTATTCAATAAACATGATACACAAGAAGTTAATTACAAAAGGTGCAAGATCAACGAGAGAGAAGCTGCCTTTTTAACCAAAGCACTTGTTCAAGATTTTTTCTTCTTTTTTTTAAAAGAGTCCCCTCAGATTCCAAGAGCCCTCAGAGTCCGCTGCGAAGGGGAAGGAGCTCAGAAGTTCTTGCCGTGCTGCTGCTGGGCATACCACTGCTGCCTCTGCTTGCGGTTCTCCAGCTCGGTGAGCAGAGCCTGGCGGTAGGCTTCGTACAGCTTCACTATCCGCTCCAGTTCCTTCATGAAAAGCAGCTTCAGCATCCCCTGGTATGTATCCAGGTCAGCCAGCTGGAAGAGCTCCCACTTCAAGATGTGGTCGTATCTGTTGCAAGAGACAAGAGAACGGCGTAACCGACTGAGCGAGCACTGGATAAAGATAAGGAGAGCTTTATGCTGCAAACCGCCCTGAGATCTTCGGGTGAAGGGCAGTGCACAAATTTAATAAATAAATAAGAGCCTGTTGGATCAGAGCCTGGCCCATCTAAACCAGCCTCCTGTCATGAGAAAGACTTGGAAGCAGGTTGAGTCCTGACAAGACAGAAGTACTGTTTTTGGGAGATGGACTGTCTCGCCAGAGTGGTGCATGCTCTAGTTATCTCCCGCTTGGATCACTGCAATGCGCTCTATATGGGGCTCCCTTTGAAGGTGACCCGGAAACTACATCTAATCCAGAATGCGGCAGCTAGACTGGTGACTGGGAGTGGCTGCCGGGACCACATAACACCAGTCTTGAAAGACCTACATTGGCTCCCAGGACGTTTCCAAGCGCAATTCAAAGTGTTGGTGTTGACCTTTAAAGCCCTAAACGGCCTCGGCCCAGTATATCTGAAAGAGTGTCTCCACCCCCATCATTCTGCCCAGACGCTGAGGTCCAGCTTTGAGGGCCTTCTGGCCGTTCCCTCTCTGCGAGAAGCAAAGTTACAGGGAACCAGGCAGAGGGCCTTCTCAGTAGTGGCACCCGCCCTGTGGAACGCCCTCCCATCAGATGTCAAACAGATAAACAACTACCTGACATTCAGAAGACATCTGAAGGCAGCCCTGTTCAGGGAAGTTTTTAATGTGTGACATCTTAGTGTATTTTTGGTCTTTTGTGGAAGCCGCCCAGAGTGGCTGGGGAAACCCAGGCACATGGGCGAGGTACAAATAATAAATTATTATTATTATTGAGCACAAGGACATTCTCCCTCCCTTCCTGTGGATTCCAGCAACTGGTATTAAGAAGCATTGCTGCCTCTGACGGTGGAGGCACAACAGAGCCCTCCTGGCCAGTAGACAACAATAACAAGGAATTTTCTGGACAAAATCCAGAGGTCTTATGTTCTTATGCTACTTTGGATAACCAGCCAATAGCGATTATATTAAGAGCATATCATTTATTTTTAAGATGCTACACAAACTTAAGCTTAACGTTCTGGATACATTCAAGATGTCCCAAACAATATGCCTCCATTTTTTAAAAAAACACAGGCTTATAGTCAATCAATTGCCCACCACTGGGCAGAAATAAAAATTCGAAGTTCATAAGACAAGCGCTTAATGCTCACTTTACAGGAGCCCTGGCATAGACCTGCAGCCAATCTGGGATCTCCGCAGTGTGGTATGGATTCGCAGGCACAAGGATAGGCTGGCTCCTCTCGGCTGGCTGTGGCTGATAGGTCATCGGAGGTGGTTGATCGTAACGGGGAACGCTGCACAGAGATACAGCAAAGATCAAATGAGTCACTTCAACACCAAAAATGGTAACAGGAGCTCTCTTAGGCTGGGGTGCAGAAACTTGGAGTGAGCAAATTCCCATTGCAGTTTTTTTTGGTGTTCCTGATTTAGGAAATGCAAAGCAAGGCACAACAGTGCCAGCCCAGGGGTCAACCCATACTTTGATACAAAAGGTTGTATTGGAGTTCCCCCAGCTCTCCAGGGCTGATCTGGGGAGGGTGCAGGGGGGAAGAGAGGAGGGAAGTCCCACTGCGTTAAAAGGAATCCCTGGGCTGGCTAGTGCTGGTGCAACGATTTGACTGAATACAGCTTGACGACACTCTGAAAGCCAACTTCAAAGCACACATACCCATACTTGGGAGTTTAGTCTATCAGATTTGGATGGAGAGATCTGTGCCACAAAGCTTATCTATGTTTAAAAGGTGGGTGTGTTAAATCTTGCGAATTCCACCACTTAGACGAACACCAATGCATCTGTAGCATAAATTCTTGTATCTCCCAGTCTGGGATTAGCCGTGTCTCTGGGGTGTGTCTCAACAGGTGAGAAGCCAGAAAAACTAAAGATTTAAGCAGACAGTGGCTCTGCACTGCCTGTCATGGAAGTAGAGAGCAAGTGCTGAGTACTACCTATGTGTTGTGTGCTCTGTCATCTACTCTTGGCAGACTTTGCTAAGGGAGGCTCAAAGTTCTGCGATTGGTGATCTGATGTTGGGTTCTTTCCCACTCTTCCTTAGGAGCTGGAAACCAGTGAAAGTCCTTCATGCGTGCTAGCAGTAAGGCATTTGAGGTTCATTCTCTTAGAGTGCGATCCTACACGGCTATTCAGAGGTCTCACAGAGTTCAATGGGGATAAGTCCCAGGTAAGTGGTCACCGAAGAATTGACGCTTTTGAATTATGGTGCTGGAGGAGACTCTTGAGAGTCCCATGGACTGCAAGAAGATCAAACACATCCATTCTTAAGGAAATCAGCCCTGAGTGCTCACTGGAAGGACAGATTGTGAAGCTGAGGCTCCAGTACTTTGGCCACCTCATGAGAAGAGAGGACTCCCTGGAGGGGACCCTGATGCTGGGAAAGATGGAGGGCACAAGGAGAAGGGGACAACAGAGGACGAGATGGTTAGATAGTGTTCTCGAAGCTACAAACATGAATCTGACCAAACTGCGGGTGGCAGTGGAAGACAGGAGTGCCTGGCGTGCTCTGGTCCATGGGGTCACGAAAAGTCGGACACGACTGAACGACTAAACAACAACAACAAGTGGTCACAGAATTGCAGCCTAAGGCGTTGGTTGAAACTCCCAAGGGAAGCCCACAGACGACTCACCTGGGGGCACAGGGGTGTTTGTACTGTGCTCTTTTATTGATGTGGTCGACGTAGTACACACCAAACTCAGCTGATTCCACACGCTCCCACCCTGGAGGCAGCCCCTCTCGCTCAAGTGGGTGACTCCAGTGTGTTGTGTTGGTGTTATGGTCTATGTAGTATTTCCTTCCTCTAAGAGTCCAGTCCACAGACCAGCCAGGAGGGAGAGGTAAATCTTCCGAACTGTGGTTTGTTAAGTTTCCTAACGATGTAGCAGCCACCCGCCCGATGCCTGGAGGGGGGGGGAAACAACCCACAACAGCATCAGTAAAGCAGACATTTAACAGGCTTCTTGCAAAGTTACACAACTTCTTTTCCTCAGAAAAGCAGCAAAAGATTGTCATCAATTCCACAATACACCCCCTTCTCAGTGCCTAGATTTATCGTTTCCTCTCACAAACATTCCTGCCTTGAGAGAGCACTGATGCTTTCTATGCAACATGCTCCTTTTGCTTGCAAAAGTTCATTAGCTAGTAAAGTCAGAAGTAGTTGAGTAGCTGTCTCTGTGCCACATGGCTACTAAATCCCAGCTCACTTCAGGTTTGCACACATAAGACCCAGCCTCCCAGAACAGAAGGCTATTCTCCAAAGAGAACTTTTTAAAATGGGAAGACTCGGTATCATGGAAGGCAGAGTGAAGATAGCAACTATCAAAACATACCCCAAAACATAACAGACATGCCAAGCCAGATAAGGGGATAAGCAGTTGAAAGAGCAGTATTCAAAGAAGTTCAAATTGGGAAGTATTCCATGTTTTCAAGACTGACAAAACACAGACACTTGACCCATAGCTATTGCATAACAGGGCTGCTTATCAGAAAAAAAGATGGTTCTTGATTGTGTAATCTGTTTCCCAGGACATCCAAGAGCAAATGTTGGAATGAAAGCCTCAAGTTTTCAGCCCCAGCCTCCCAATAAATCAAGAGACAGATTATGGAAGTGGGAGGGCGTTCTCTAGGTATGAATTAAGCCCTGCTTAAGAGGCAAGGCTGCCAGGGAACACGGCAAGCTGTCTTACACAGACTCAAGACCACTGGGTTCACCTACTCTGGCAGGCAGCAGCAACCTCAACCCCCAGTTCTCAATGCAGGCAGATGCCTTGCACATCACTTCCTACCAGGTCCTTCCAGCTGGAGATGCCAGGGACTGAACCTGTGACTTTCGGCATACAAAGCATGTGCTCTGCTTTTCAGCTATGATCCCTCAATGGTGGGGAGGAGAGAAAGATAAAGAGGCCCAGGGGAAGCAGATGAAAACTATTTGGCTTGCAGAGCTGGCATTCCACGCCCCTGATGTGAACAAGCCAGAGGCCTGAATGGTTCGTGTGAATACAGGGCACAGCAAGGGGGGGGGGGAGGCCTGGGTAAAGAGGTGCATCTTGACCAACTGTTGGAAAGCACAGAGTGATGGGCGTAAGAGGGGAGGTCATTCCCTCCCAAGTGCTACTGCCCCTCAAAGGACAGAGAGTAGCAGTGCTACCAACAGAGCTTCCCCTGCTGACCTTAACAGGCAAGCAGACTCATTTGGGAGAAGGCACTCTTTCAGATACAGCAGGCCCTCAGGTTACATTATTCTCAAGTAACGTAAACTTCGGGTTGCGAAAGCAGTAAACCGGGAAGTATTTTTCCAGGTTTTGCCACTTGCGCATGCACAGAAGCGCTCTATCGCACAGAAGTGGCGCCTCTGGATACGGGTTTTTCGAGGTGTGCATGGACCCCCCGGAACGAATTAATTTTGTATCCAGAAGCTCCACTGTATTTGGGGCTTCATATTTCAATGTTAGCATCTTTAAACTGGGCTCAGTAGTGAATTGGCAACCAATGCAGATCACAGATTCGTAGAACGGTAGAGTTGGAAGGGACCGTAAGAGTCATCTAGTCCAACCCCCTGCAGCAATGCAGGAATCACAGCTCAAACATCCTGGACCTCTAGCTTAAAACCCCCCAAGGAAGGAGAGTCCACCACCTTCCCAGATAGCCCACTATCGAACACCGGTGTGGTACGTACCCAGCTAGAAATATTTGCCAGCAGCCTTCTTGCTGCATCTTGCACGAGTTGCAGCTTCTGAGATGGTGAACCAGCTGTAGCTTGAAATAGCCTTTTCCATCCAGAGCACTGCAACCCTGAAGGGAACTACTAGCCATCTCCCAAATTCCTAGGCTCAAGAACCTGCAAGAGACTGTGCTTCAATCTTGGCTGGATTTAGCTTCAATTTATTGGTCCACAAAATTGGTACCACCTCCACTACCACTGCCTCTCCTGATTCAGATGCACCAAGAGACAGCGATGGGTATCATCAGTATAGTAGCTGACATGTCACTCCAAATACCCTGATGACACCTCCCAGTGGCTCCATGCAGAGGGGCAAGCTAAACCTTGGGGGAACTGTACAAACAAGCTCCCAAGGCACCAAGGGGTAGACCCCCCAACTGTTACACTCTGAAACCAGATTCAGAGGCCGGAATGGAACCATTTTAACAAAGTGACCACAAGTTCCCAGACTCGGGAGCTGCTCCAGAAGCATGGCTTGGTCAACAGTATTGAAAGTTGTGATCAATAAGAGCCAAAAGGGTTGCACTCTCCCTGCCCCTCTCTGAACAAAGGTCACCAACCAAGGTGAGGAAGGAAGTTTTGGGGCTGCATCCGATTGCAATGGGTCCGGATAAGACGCTTCCCCAAGTATGTCTTTAATGGGATCACCACACCCCCCAGTCTGTCTCCAGCAAGCTCCAGCTCCAGCCCTTTCCCTTTGCTTCCTCATCGACATCTAACCTGTTCTCTGTTTCTTTGGAGTAGACCTATAATTTTTCAGCTGCCGTCAAAGCCAAATTGCTGCCTGCTCATACGCAATTGTTTCAGCCAATGCCAAAACACAACTACCTTCTCCTTCCTCTAAAGGACGCAAGCTTCCTTTCCTTAAATGTGGGGTTTGCATCCCAAATCTCCCATCCAGCACAGCCTCCTGCTACCTCACTAGAGCATATTACTGTCTCTCATGCCAACAAACTGCTCTAAGTGAAGGCCTTCAAGAAGCTCCGTCATCTGTGGCTTGGCTTTCCCCCTCTCTGCCATCATGTACACTCCATGGTGGCCGGCAGCCAGGCAGCCTAGCAGCTTCCAACTCCATTTCCACAACCAAGCCACTCCCACCAGCAGAGGCCTATGAGATCATGTTCTTCAAAAACTTCTCTCCTGCCAATCAGCAGGAGTTTGGTGGGGTGGCAGATTAATGGAGGCCACAGGAAACAGATAGGGGTTATTTGGTTTGCAGACTCGACATTCCCCCCTGCTAATCTGAATAAGCTATATACACCAAGTATCATTCCTAAAACAAACCAAAATTAAACATTATAGAACAGTCAAATGCACAGGCATTTAATTTTCCACGGCACAGAACCAGTCTCTAACTCTTTGGAGCTCAGCCTCTCTTCTTCTTCTTCTTCTAATAATAATAATAATAATAAGCCTTCTGAGAGAAAAGCATCTCTTTCTCAAAAGCGGAGTTTCATATTTGAGGTCAGTAACCCTAAAGTTTTGACATTCTTGCCTGCAGATTTATTTTCCCCTCTGCAATCTGCACAAGATGGTCAACTTGAATGCAATGCGTTTCATAACCAAGGAAACTGGGGGAAAGTATGACATGCTTACATATCAATCTGTTTATGTTTACAACATAAATACCACATTTTAGAGCTTGAGAGTCTTTATGCTGTGCCCAGTACTGTGATTCCACAAGCGCTACTCAAGAATTTCACTTTGTCTGATGAGCTTCCTTCAGTAAACACAAGTAAACCACATGAAAAATGTGATCCGGAATGCTGTCACGCCCAGGAAGAGTCACATTCCAAGGCAAACATCTGATGTCTTCTCACTCGACTTCAAAGGCCAAATGCCCCCTCACTCTTCAAGAACAAAATCACCAGTTTTCTGAGGAAACTTAAGATAACACTCAACATTTCAACTGCATATAAAAAAGGCCTGTGTTTTTCCATCTCTCTCGCCCACGTTCCTTTTCCTGCAAATTGCAAGTTTGCAAACATTGCCCTGGCTGTATTTAAAAACCATTCGCAGAATGACCCTTCGAGAAGACAGTACAGAAACACACGCAGGTCACCAGGCATTTGTGAATACTCCCATGGCCTTGCCTCAGAAGTCAGCAGACAGCTTGGTTTCTCTCTGAGGAGGAGCTTCTGGAACATAGAATCATAGAGTTGGAAGAGACCACAAGGGCCATCGAGTCCAACCCCCTGCCAAGCAGGAAACATCATCAGATGTTTAGAAGAAACATCACATGATTAGAAGAAAAATCCCCCACACCTTACAATAATGACCTATATGGACCAATAGTTCCATTCTCTTCAAGGCAGCTTGAGATGCTGAAAGGTATTTATACACACATAGATCCTTGTTTACTGCCACCAGTATGACACATGTACACACATATAAGCTGTACTTCGGAATGGCCAATTCTGGAAAATAAGCTCAGATACTTGCCTGAACTATGCCTTCCCTGATTCTGTGACATCCTTTGGACAAGGTCAGTGTTATGTTCATAGTATCTATATTCCTCCTGCACATGATCCCCCAGCTGGTGCCGCCTCTGACCATTATAAAAGTGGTGGTCGTAATAGTGACGGGATCCGGCATCGCCATTTTCAGTTACGGAGTTTGCCTCTGTTAAAAAGGACTGGGAAGATACGCCATATTCCCGGGGGACGTCGGCCAGGCTCCTGGCAAGGTAGGAAGGGGCAGAGAGTCTGTTGCTTTCCCGCCTCACTATCTCGTGAGGGGGCCTCTGCACTGGAGTCCGGAGGAAGCTCTGGTTTCTGGAAACTGCTCCATCCCCACCCGCGGCGTAGGCAGAAGAACCCGGGTCCAGAAGGCAGAGATCTGTTCGTCTTGGAATGGTTGGACCATGACGGATGAATGAAGGCATCAGATCTGCAACAGAGCATTGCAGTAAAAATTGAAAGGCCTCAACATGGTCAAAGTAGGCACATTATTTCATTGAATTTTTAAAATTACTACGTGTCTGGGAGAGGCAGAACTGAAACTGGGTGAGGCAGTAACAATTCTCTTCAAAGGATTTTATTGTACACTGACTTTGGGAGGCATTTCATCTAGGAATTGGTTAGTAAGTTCCATAAATAAACAGGTTCAAAGCAGAGGGGAAATATCTTGGCAGAAATCTCTTCTTGCAAATATCCAAAAAGTAGTCAAGCTGTTTTCAGGATACAACCAGAATGTGGTCCCCAATAGCTTTCCACTAGGGTAAGGCAAGTCCTTGGCCCAAAAAAGATCTCCCAGCCCTGTCAAAATCCCCACTCCCTGGAACCTCCTTCACCCCATTCCATTAGTTACCAATGTGGTGATCTCCAGATGCTGGAAACTACAAGTCCCATCAGCCTAAGGCAGCAAGGCCAATAGCCAGGAATGATGGTCACTGTTGTCTGAAACATCTAGAGGACACCACATTATGTGGCTAACCCTGCCCTAGGGTGTAAATTACACTGGGGTTGTATGTATGTGTGTAAATGAATAATGGAAAAAATACAGAGGGAAATCAAATGCAAAACAAACCTATGGTGAAAAGTACAAAAAGGCAAAATAGTGACAGGTGAGGTGGCTCTGCTTTCCAGCAGCAGGATGTATGTGTTACCATGCTCACTATTTGGTTTTTAGGGAAGGAAAACTGCCCTTCTGCACCTTGCTCCCCTCTGGTTTCCCTCCTCTCTGTCCCCCTCTGCCTGCCCGCCCTGCAGCCATGTGTGCCAACTTAGGATTGCACTTCAGGCACAAAGCACAGGGTCTATCCACAAGATGTTCATGCTATAAATGTGTGTGGTGGGGTTTAAGGTGCCATAAGGCTGCGTTTCCATTTACGTGTGTGTGCACACATACACATGTTCACCTTCAGCTCCCTTCCTCGTTCAGAATTCCCAACTCCTTTTAACCGTTGCAACACATTCAAAAGAGGTGCTGAACACTGCAGATAACCAGAACCCTCCTTTAACCTGGGAACAAACCCCACTGAATTTAGCAGGGCTACGGTTGCAACCTGAATCTTCCGAGTGCAAACCCTGGTCTCCATACTGCCCCCAACAATAAACCCACACACCACCACAGATTGAAGTCATTCATGCACACACCCCTTCATGGGAGTTTTTTTTGTGCTGAGGGGCTGGACGGTCACCTGCCACGGATGCTTTCTTTGGACTGGGGGAGGGGGCTAATGAGCCCTTGGGTGTCCAGTGTTTCCTAGGATGGGAAGGGGGTGGGCTCTCCTCTGTTGGGGGTTTATGAACCACAGGTGTTGGGTGGCCACCTGCCATGGGTGCTCCAGCTGCACCCAGCCCTGCACTGCGATGGCGGCTGTTTGGGCCAGATGACCCCTTGGTGCTGCTGCCGCTAGGGAACTTCCCATTTCCATCTATGATGCAGCCTCACTTACCTCACAGGTTTGTTGTGGGGATTAAATGGGGTGGGGGGAAGAGAACCATGTATATGCCGCCTTGAGCTCCTTCGAGGAAAAAGTGGAATGTAAATGCAATAATAAAAATGATTCATGGGGAAGAGGGGAGAACACTCCCGAGCTATAGCAGCCGGCTCCTAGGGGTCGAGGTCCCTTCACCCCCAAATAAAATATGTGAGGGGGGCCAGCCCTCCCCAAAGCAAATGACCATTTAAATGGGGTGCGTCTTTGAGACCAATTATGTGCGGTGGGGCCAGTGCCTGATTTACGTATAGCTAAACAAGCTCTAGCTTAGGGCCCCACTCTCTTGGGGGCCCCCCAAAAATTTAAAGGGGAAAAAACTGCATGTACATTTCCAAAATATAAAGTAAAAAAAATAAAAATAAAGCCTACATACAGCAACAGTGTTTTGTGTTGTGCAGGCTCCTACTTGTTATGTGCAAATGGCTTTAGATACCTCTTAGGTCCATAAATTACCCTATAGCATATACAAAATAAAAATGCACACGAAAACTCATACCAATAACACACTTAGTTGGTCTCTAAGGTGCTAATGTAAGGAATTTTTTTATTGTTATTTTGTTTCGACTATGGCAGACCAACACGGCTACCTGCCTGTAACTAGACATATGGCATATATTCAACACAAAAAACAGCGACCATTTGTTATTGGCAAAGGACAGCTGGGCATATCAAGGGCCCCATTACCTCCAGTAGCTTAAAGGGACCCTTGACTGTTAGCTCCAGCCACGGCCTCATCATACCTAAATCTGCCCCTGGGTAGGTGGGGCTTACCTGTCCCCCCCCTCAATATTTTAATCAAGTTAGCACCCAGCCTCCCACCCCCCCACCAGGCAGCTCCTTCCCCTCTGGAGACCAGGTGGGGCCAGGTGATGTCGATACAGTGGTACCTCGGGTTAAGTACTTAATTCGTTCCAGAGGTCCGTTCTTAACCTGAAACTGTTCTTAACCTGAAGCACCACTTTAGCTAATGGGGCCTCCCGCTGCTGCCGGAGCACGATTTCTGTTCTCATCCTGAAGCCAAGTTCTTAACCCGAGGTACTATTTCTGGGTTAGTGGAGTCTGTAACCTGAGGTACCGCTGTATTTTAATCAAGTTAGCACCCAGCCTCTCCCCCCACCAGGCGGCTCCTTCCCCTTTGGAGACCAGGTGATGTTGGTACTGAATTGCCGCCCCCCGGTTTATTTGGTACCTCGGGTTAAGTACTTAATTCGTTCCGGAGGTCCGTTCTTAACCTGAAACTGTTCTTAATCTGAAGCACCACTCTAGCTAATGGGGCCTCCTGCTGCTGCCGCGCCGCAAGAGCACGATTTCTGTTCTCATCCTGAAGCAAAGTTCTTAACCCGAGGTACTATTTCTGGGTTAGCGGAGTCTGTAACCTGAGGTACCGCTGTATTTTAATCACGTTAGCACCCAGCCTCTCCCCACAAGAGACCAGGTGATGCTGGTACTGAATTGCCGCCCCCCCCCCCGGTTTATTTGGTACCTCGGGTTAAGTACTTAATTCGTTCCAGAGGTCCGTTCTTAACCTGAAACTGTTCTTAACCTGAGGTACCACTTTAGCTAATGGGACCTCCTGCTGCCGCCGCGCCGCCGAAGCACGATTTCTGTTCTTATCCTGAAGCAAAGTTCTTAACCCGAGGTACTATTTCTGGGTTAGCGGAGTCTGTAACCTGAGGTACCGCTGTATTTTAATCACGTTAGCACCCAGCCTCTCCCCACAAGAGACCAGGTGATGCTGGTACTGAAATGCCCCCCTCCCGTTCATATGACCCCCCCCCCAGCCCCAAACCACCCGGGGAGGAAGGAAGGGCTTGTGCACTCACTGCGGAGCAAAGGGCTGGTCTCCTTGATCACGTACTTGCCCTGCACCTCGCCCGGTTTGGAGAGCTCGGCGCGCGTTTTCTTCCGGGACAGCATCCCCTCCCCCCTCAGACGCCCCTCCCCCCTCCCTCAGCCCGCCGCGCCGCCGCCGCCGCCCCCGGAGCCGGGCCCCTCCCGGAGGGGCGCCATGGGGGTCAAGACGCCGGGTGGGGGCCTTTCGGGGAGGGGGCGCCGACAGCCACGCCCGCCCGGCCGCCCTCCGCCCTCCCGGCTCCCTTCTTTCTCTCTTTCCCCTCAGCGCCTCACGCAGCCCCTCAGGCAGCCGAGGAAACTTTCTGGCCACGCCCACCGCCCCGGCGCCGCCCGATTGGCTGGCCCGCGCGAGGGCCGCTGGGAAGGCAAGCGCCGAAAAGGGGCCCCGAGGAGGAGGAGGAGGAGGACGGAGAGGGCGCGGCGGCGGCGCAAAGAAAACGGAGGGCTCCGAGGAACAGCGCCCCCCGCGGCAGGGAGGAGGACTGCTCTGCGCCCAGCTGCTGCTGGATTAGACTGTACTGTACTATTATATGTACCGTAATATAATAATAATAATATTATATTAATAATACTGATATAATAAGGAGTACGACAAGGCTGTATATTGTCCCCCTGTTTATTTAACTTCTATGCAGAATTCATCATGCGAAAGGCTGGGCTGGATGAATCCCTAGCCGGAATTAAGATTGCTGGAAGAAATATCAACAACCTCAGATATGCAGATGACACAACCTTGATGGCGGAAAGTGAGGAGGAATTAAAGAACCTTTTAATGAGGGTGAAAGAGGAGAGCGCAAGATATGGTCTGAAGCTCAACATCAAAAAAACAAAGATCATGGCCACTGGTCCCATCACCTCCTGGCAAATAGAAGGGGAAGAAATGGAGGCAGTGAGAGATTTTACTTTCTTGGGCTCCATGATCACTGCAGATGGTGACAGCAGTCACGAAATGAAAAGACCCCTGCTCCTTGGGAGGAAAGCAATGACAAACCTAGACAGCATCTTAAAAAGTAGAGACATCACCTTGCCAAAAAAGGTCCGTATGGAAAAAGCCATGGTTTTCCCATTAGTGATGTATGGAAGTAAGAGCTGGACCATAAAGAAGGCTGATTGCCAAAGAATGGATGCTTTTGAATTATGGTGCTGGAGGAGAGTCTTGAGAGTCCCATGGACTGCAAGAAGATCAAACCTATCCATCCTGAAGGAAATCAGCCCTGAGTGCTCACTGGAAGGACAGATCCTGAAGCTGAGGCTCCAAGACTTTGGCCACCTCCTGAGAAGAGAAGACTCCCTGGAAAAGACCCTGATGTTGGGAAAGATGGAGGGCACAAGGAGAAGGGGATGATGGAGGACGAGATGGTTGGACAGTGTTCTCGAAGCTACAAACATGAGTTTGACCAAACTGCGGGAGGCAGTGGGAGACAGGAGGGTCTGGTGTGCTCTGGTCCAGGGGGTCACGAAGAGGCGGACACGACTAAACGAATAAACAACAAAGACAGCAAAAATCAAGAAAAACATTCTGTAGAACGCTACAAGAAAACACAAAAGGTTGTTTTTTTAAATACACAAACAGGTTATAATGCACACCAGCTTGCCTTGGAGAATCATAGAGTTGGAAGAGACCACAAGGGCCATCGAGTCCAACCCCCTGCCAAGCAGGAAACACCACCAGAGCACTCCTGACATATGGTTGTCAAGCCTCTGCTTAAAGACCTCCAAAGAAGGAGACTCCACCACACTCCTTGGCAGCAAATTCCACTGTTGAACAGCTCTTACTGTCAGGAAGTTCTTCCTAATGTTTAGGTGGAATCTTCTTTCTTGTAGTTTGGATCCATTGCTCCGTGTCCGCTTCTCTGGAGCAGCAGAAAACAACCTTTCTCCCTCCTCTATGTGACATCCTTTTATATATTTGAACATGGCTATCATATCCCCCCTTAACCTCCTCTTCTCCAGGCTAAACATGCCCAGCTCCCTTAGCCGTTCCTCATAAGGCATCGTTTTCAGGCTTTTGACCATTTTGGTTGCCCTCCTCTGGACACGTTCCAGTTTGTCAGAAGACGACGCACCTCCAGAGAGGCAGCTAACTATCCATTTTGCGTTCTTCCTTACTGCAGGTCCGTTATCCATCCCTGTCATAGCGGTCAACGTTTCCCTTTTTTTAAAGGAAATTCCCTTATTCCGAATAGGATTCCTCACAAGAAAAGGGAAAAGTTGACAGCTATGATCCCCGTCCTTTGCTATCTCTGAAGCCAGGAAGTCTGGCCTTCGATTCCCAAGGCACGAGCCGCAGAGGGTCCGCTTCCCACGATGCAACACGACACAAGCAAGACAATTGCCCTGGTGGAGATTCACATGGACCTGGGAAAAAGTCAGGTGAAGGCTGCAGCTGCTACTTGGAGATGATGAGGATTGAACCCGGACCTTCTGCATTCAAAGCCAGAGCTTTGCCTCTGAGCTACCCTCCTTCCCCTTAGAGCACTGGCTTGCACTAGACCGTCGTTGCTATTTTTCTTGGCACTGTAAATAATGCGAATATCAATTTAGTACAGCGTTGCGTTCTTCTGCTGCCATCTCCTGGCTGATGGGCAATCTGGGCTTTGTAATCCCGCTATTCAGCTGCAGAGCGCCAGCCGGGCATGGTGGCTCCTGCCTGTGATCCCAGCTCCTTGGGAGGCTGAGGCTGGAGGATCGCTTGAGTCCAGGAGTTCTAGGCTGCGGTGGGCTACGTGGAGCAGGTGTCCTCGCCAAGGTCAGCATCAACATGGGGGCTCTCTGGGGAGCCAGGGGCTACCAGGTTGCCTAAGGAGGGGCGGACCGGCCCAGGCTGGAGACAGAGCAGGCCAAAGCTCCCGTGCTGAGCAGTGGTGGGACTGCACCTCTGAGTAGCACCTGCAGTGTAGCCTGGGCAAGAAAGAAAGACACAGCCTCTCTCTTTTGGAGGCTTTTCATGTCTCTGAGCACAATGTGATTCTTTTTCTCTGCACTGGCAGTGATGGAGTGGAAGGTGTTGTAGGAATTTTAAGGTCTCTGAGATATATGTACAGTGGTGCCCCGCAAGACGAATGCCTCGCAAGACAGAAAACCCGCTAGACGAAAGGGTTTTCCGTTTTTCAATGCGCTTCGCAGGACGAATTTCTCTATGGGCTTGCTTCGCAAGACGAAAATGTCTTGCGATTCTTGCGATTTTTTTTCGCTCCTCACCCCTTTTTCTAAGGCACTTAGCTGCTAATAGCCTTTTAGCAGCTAATCCGCTAATCCCTTAAGCCTTTAATAGCCGCTAATAGCCGCTAAACCACTAATAGCGCTAATCCGCTAATCTGCTAATAGGGTTGCTTTGCAAGACGAAAAAACCGCTAGACGAAGAGACTCCCGGAACGGATTCTTTTCATCTTGCGAGGCACCACTGTATCTCATACAGTCATACCTCTTGTTATGTTAGCTTCAGGTTACGTCTTTTCAGGTTGCGACCCGGAAGTACCGGAAAGGGTTACTTCCGGGCATAGCTGTCAACGTTTTCCTTTTTTTAAGGGAAATTCCCATATTCTGAATAGGATTCCTCGCAAGAAAAGGGAAAAGTTGACAGCTATGCTTCCGGGTTTCGCTGCTCGCACAAAATGACATCATGCGCAGAAGCGGTGAATCGTGACCCGCGCATGCGCAGACGCGGGTTGCGTTCTCTTCAGGTTGTGAACAGGGCTCTGGAACGGATCCCGTTCGCAACCAGAGGTACCACAGTATATATAAATCATATGTTCATAAATGTACAAGGCAAAATACATACAACAGTATGTAAACCACATGTCTGAAATAGCACAGGAGAGCAATCCTGAAGCCATTTTGACTCCTCCAGTGACCTCAAATAATTCTCTGCAGTGAGGAAGGAAATGGGAAAAGCCTCCCCATTCACTGGCGGAGGAACAGGGGTGCGGGGGGCAGCGTAACACCCCCGGCAGCACGATCCCCGGTGGGGTGCCATCATGGCTGCCCCCCCACTGGGTGCCACACCCCTGCAGGTGGCGCGCCACACCTCCAGGACACATGCCACGTGCTGCGTGCCACGCCCCCAAGATGCACAGCATGCCACGCCCCCAGGATGCGTGCCAGCCACGCCCCCACCTGCTCTCCGCCCCTCCCCCCCACCGGAGCTTGAAGCTCCGCCACTGTCTCCATTGTCTCTTTGCTCACAAATCCTGTCTTAAGGGGGTATTTGTGTATGAACAGGGTGAGCCTGTGACCTGGATTCAGGAACTAAACTATTAACTATCACGAAAGGATGGCCGGGCTGCCCAGGTAATGCAATCAGCGACCATTATCAAGTATTGTGTCAGGCAGGATTTCTGCTGTAGACGCACCTCCTTCTGTGATGTATGTATGAGGTTTTGGGGGGGTGGTCTTGAGCTACAGGGTGGCAATTTTCAAATGTCTATATAAGGGCTTGCACACCATTGTTCTGGGTTCCCCCTCCCTCCTGCGTGTGGTGAGTGAGCACCCTGTTGCAACAGTTTAATAAAGATCAGGCTTACTAGCTGCTTTGCTTCTCAACATTCTCTGGTTGGTCTCTGTTATTTTCTCCTACTGATAGAGAACCTACAGGAGGACTCTATACGGGCTCTTGGACACCCCATTAGGGAAAAGGAGCAGTTCTTTCTTATAACAAGGGGGTTTGGAGGAATGCAACTCTGGGACATCCCCCTGCCTCCCTGAGCAGGAGCTATACCATCATATGCTGGAGCACTGGGGCAACTGATGGACCGTCCTTGCTCTGACGGTGATAAAGAGGCTTTCAAGTTTGCTCAGAGGAAGTCTCAGACTGAGAAATAGCCCTGAGCCAGAGGCTGGGACCCCCTTCCTCTTTCTTTGATCACGTTCGCACGAGCAGTTTTACAAACAGCAACACTTCTTTGCAAAATGGTTTTTGCTTTTGTTATTTTGAACTTTTTTTTGTTCGTTTGTTAAAGGCTCAAGGTGTTTTACACATTTTGCAAACTTTTATGGAATGCTATGCAGCTGGGCCTGAAAACTGAAAGAATCTGCACTTTCAAAAAATGAAAAACACTTGCCTCATTTTATTTTATTGATTTGTATTTATTGCCAGCCCAAAGGGCTCAGGATGAGATAACAAGGCAACAAACATGCATGAGAGTTACCATTAAAATTAGCCCCAGCATAGCCCAAATACACAGAGGTAACCCTACCCAAGATAGTCCATGTGAACGAAAACTAGGTTTGCAGTGCTTTCAAAAGAGACTCGGGCTAGGACTTTGCTGAGCCTCTATGGAGCATTTTTTCACCACGAGGCTGTTTCTCAGGCCCCTAGAGTTTGGGAATAAAGAACCATAGATGGTGAATGGCTTGATTCCCCTAAAACTGGCATCCCCAAGAAGTGTGTGGGACTCGCCCCTCTAAACAGGTTAGGGGAATCAACCAGCTCAATTGCAGGAAGAGGAATAACAGAATTGTGGAGGGACCCCAAGAATCAGCTCATTCAACCCTCTGCAATGTAGGAATCTCAACTGGTGCCTGGTCTCTGTATTAAGGCAACTGGTGGGTTTCAGCACTCACATCCTCCAGGGTATAGAAGGAATACGTGGAGCTGCCTTGTGCAGTACAGTGGTGCCTCACAAGACGGAATTAATTCGTTCTGCGAGTTTTTTCGTTATGCGAGTTTTTTTGTCTTGCGAAGCACCACTGTGTATTATAGGAATGCATTGGCGGTTTTAAAAAAAAGGTGCAAGACGTTTCGTCTTGCGAAGCAAGCCCATAGGGAAATCTGTCTTGCGAAGCAACTCAGAAAACGAAAAACTCTTTCGTCTTGCGAGTTTTTCGTCTTCCGAGACATTCGTCTTGCAAGGTACCACTGTATTAGACTAACAAGCCTTGGACATGGGGCAGAGGGCTCCCTGCTCTGGCTGGCTGGCGATGGGTTTTCCTAGCAGCAACTCAGTAGAGGGTTTGGTGCTCACGTAAAGCCAGAAGAAAGGACTCACGCAAAGCTACATGGCTATAGGATCCGTGTGCTGTTCCCTGAGCATTCCCCTCTGGCGTTGACACGGCAGAGGTGAGGCCACAGCTAAATGCACAAGTTAAGGCATGTTCAAGTTTCATTGTCTCTAAGCTGCAGTCCACGGCAGGGTGGCCAACGACTCTTTGCAACCTGAGGGCGGAAAGGCTTCTCATAGAGCTCTGTTTTCCCACGGAAAATTGCCCTACCTTTGGCAGTAATGACGACCAGGCGCCAGCTGCAAAGAAGTATCGGGCAAACTTGGCGTTTTACGAAGTTGTCCGCTTTGTTCGTAAAATAAAATGCGTGAAATGAACCGGCTGAGTGAGATCACTTAGGTCACCAGAAAACTTTCAGATGCAACTGACCCTTAATATGCATGGAAAATTTCCCAGAAAACCCACAGGACTGATGGTGTCCAACGGAGTCATGGGACCGTTTAGCCTGGCCTACAATGATCAGCTGTGACTCTCAGGAACTACCCGGAATGCAGGCATAATTTTTATTTGCCCATATGATGCCTAGTGGGGTGGTTAGACACAACCCCGCTTTCAATCTTGTTTGTGCCTGCAGAAGTTTTGGAGGTAGGCATATTTATTTATCTCCAGTCCTCTAGCTTTTTAGAGTGTCCCTCCAGACAGCAATAAAACACTGAGGAAACACTGCAAAATAATAACACAGAAGGAAGCGTGGGTGGTCCAATGTTAATCCACTACGAATGCGCTATTTTTGCGTCAATGGCATGTTGCAAAAGAAACCCATGGAGAACGGCAGGAACTGAAAGCAAGGCTGAGAATGTGCCCTCCAGGGTGCGCACCACACATTTAAAACACTCGGACCACATTAACTGGAATTCAGGTTATTGAGAATTTTGGTATTCCCAGAATTGAAGAGTTGGAAGGGAACCTTGAGAATCATTTAGTCCAGACCCCTGGAATGCAAGGAGCGCAATTCACTTGGGGGCAGATGAATAAAAATGGTCAGATATGCCTTAAAAACCAGACAGGCTCAATAAAGCCTTTATTTGTGAAGGGGGAGCTACTGCTGTTCATGAGTGGCCATTTGATATGATACTGCCATATACAGACTATGGCTCCCTGAGATTCTTGAGGTTGACATGAGCCAACAGTGTGACGCGGCAGCTAAAAAAGCCAATGCAATTCTGGGCTGCATCAATAGGAGTATAGCATCTAGATCAAGGGAAGTAATAGTGCCACTGTATTCTGCTCTGGTCAGACCTCACCTGGAGTACTGTGTCCAGTTCTGGGCACCACAGTTCAAGAAGGACACTGACAAACTGGAACGTGTCCAGAGGAGGGCAACCAAAATGGTCAAAGGCCTGGAAACGATGCCTTATGAGGAACAGCTAAGGGAGCTGGGCATGTTTAGCCTGGAGAAGAGGAGGTTAAGGGGTGATATGATAGCCATGTTCAAATATATAAAAGGATGTCACATAGTGGAGGGAGAAAGGTTGTTTTCTGCTGCTCCAGAGAAGCGGACACGGAGCAATGGATCCAAACTACAAGAAAGAAGATTCCACCTAAACATTAGGAAGAACTTGCTGACAGTAAGAGCTGTTTGACAGTGGAATTTGCTGCCAAGGAGTGTGGTGGAGTCTCCTTCTTTGGAGGTCTTTAAGCAGAGGCTTGACAACCATATGTCAGGAGTGCTCTGATGGTGTTTCCTGCTTGGCAGGGGGTTGGACTCGATGGCCCCTGTGGTCTCGTCCAACTCTTCTATGATTCTATGAGGCAGGAACTGGCTGCATGCACCAAGTGCCTTGACCACCCAGTGATGCCCCTTCCAATCTGCAAATCAATTACGCCCCCCTCCCGAACAGTTTGCAGAATTCTGTGGGCGCCACCTGCAGAAAGGAGGGCCTTAGGACCTCTGCTTGGCTTCCGTTTGTGGTGGGCAACCATCTCCCCTCGCCCATACAACCACCCCACAAACCCAAGATGTGCTTCTCCTCTTTCTGCCACACTGACTTTGGGGTTGGGGAGGTGGTCTGAGGCAAAGAGATCCACCTGTAGGCTCCCCTTAATCCCAAAAGGCAAGGCTGGGGAACCTTTTTCAACCCAAAGGTTGCAGGGCGATTTGGACAGTCCCTAGAGGCAAAAAAGCGGGGAGAGCATTGGATGCAGCCATTACACTTATGTAAAGTAGGTACTCCCAGTAGTGATGTATTGAAGTGAGAGCTGGACCATAAAGAAGGCTGATCGCCAAAGATTTGATGCTTTTGAATTATGGTGCTGGAGGAGACTCTTGAGAGTCCCATGGACTGCAAGAAGATCCAACCTCTCCATTCTGAAGGAAATCAGCCCTGAGTGGTCACTGGGCCTGGCGTGCTCTGGTCCATGGGGTCACAAAGAGTTGGACATGACTAAATGAATAAACAAGGAAGGAAATCAGCCCTGAGTGCTCACTGGAAGGACAGATCCTGAAGCTGAGGCTCCAAGACTTTGGCCACCTCATGAGAAGAGAAGACTCCCTGGAAAAGACCCTGATGTTGGGAAAGATGGAGGGCACAAGGAGAAGGGGACGACAGAGGACGAGATGGTGGGACAGTGTTCTGGAAGCTACCAGCATGAGTTTGACCAAACTGCGGGAGGCAGTGGAAGACAGGAGTGCCTGGTGTGGTCTGGTCCAGGGGGTCACGAAGAGTCGGACACGACTAAACAACAACAACAACTGTAGGTTCATTCCAGGCACATGAAAGCCAGATATATTCTCTCTCTCTCGCTCTGAGATGCACACAGGCACCTCACAGCCTTATACTGAATCAGACCATTGGTGTGTGGAGCAGGGCTGGGGAGGGGATGTGGCCGGAGGGGCATCTAGAGAGGCAAGGATGGGGTGCAAGGATGGGCCTGTGGCTCCCCACCCTTGATTGAACGTTCTCCAGGCTTGGTTCACCTGCCTGAGCAACTTTGAGCAGTGATGCTTGTGGGCTACCGGGCGCCCTGAGGTCCACGTTTGGATCCTAGCCCTGAGATTCCCTGAAGAGATCCATCTCCAGACCTCCCCTTAATCCCCAAGAGCCTGAGGTTCAAATCTCCCTTGTCCTCAGCTGGTCCTCTCTGCTCTGTCCGCGTCCCATGTGTTTTCTCACCTCCGCTGCCCCACCAGATCAGGAAACGAGAAGCTCCAAGAGCTCTGGCTTTTCCTGAACCCCCTGATGAGAAGATCAGCCTCGGTCTGTCCACCTTCTAGGGCTGGCAGAGCAACATTGCGCCACAACGCGTGTGGGGATAATGTGCCCCCGAGAACAGAATCAGGGTTTCTTTGGGACAGAGAAGGAACAGCCCAAAGGGCAGGCGTTGTCACTAATGTTAAAAAGGCATCATTGGAAAGGCAGCTTTAAGTAAAGTGCGTCCCCAGCTGTGCAGAGACAGGTATGGCTTTGCTAAGACCCCAACTGAGCCGCGGAGCCCAAGGTGGGCGAGGTCAGGTTCTTGACGATCCTGCCAAGGTTGGCAATCTTTTCTTCCAGCAAGTAGTTCTTCTTCTCCACGGTCTTCTGCCTCCGCTCGGTCATCTCCAGGGCCTTCAGGAGCTGTGCGTTCTCCACAAAGAGGTCCTTCACCATCTCGTCGGCTTTCGTGTTCTTGGCAAGCTGGAAAACACAGGCAGCAAATGTGGGCTTGCTCCCCAGGGGTGCAAAAACAAGATCTGTGTTCTGTAACGCTCTGCCCTGACCCCACCACCCCAGGTGCTCATCCCAACTCAACCCGAAATATTCATGTTGTGTGCTTTTTAAATGTTTGGTTGTAATTGGCTTAAAAGAAGAAAAGGGAAATTCCTCACATTTCTAGATCCAGGTTTGGGACAAATACTCTCTTGATGAGAGGCAAGCAAAGAAAAGTATGCAAATATACGGTAAGTTGTTAGCCTTTACAATATCCCCTTCTAGGTTTCTTTCCAAAGTTCCCCTTTCTTCCCTTAGCATTGAAAGAGACCACCTGTTTGGTAAGTTAAAAATGCTTTACTTACTAACTCTTCAAAGGTCAGATTCATATGCTTTTCCATACAGCAGCAAGACAACACAGGCAGCAAAACTTAGTTTCAAAATTGATAAATGTTTCTAAATTATTTGTATAGAAACGCAAAGAAGACTTGGTAAAGCCACATGGTCTGGGCTTAGATCAATCAGCCCAGACAATTCACCCAGTTTTGCCAAATTTTTCTCCCAAAGTGAGGGGTGGCGGGTGATCTAGCAAAGTCTGGGAGGATGGCTTACTCTATGGTCTTAACCCCTTCATGCGTTTACTAGAACTAAGCATGCTGGTTATTTGCAGCTGATATTTATCCCACATATTGGCGATTCCCTGAGCTGTTGAGGAACCATCGCTCGATGCCTGAAACAGGAGTGGGAACCTTTTGCCCCAGAAGCCAGCATGACCAGTGGTCAGGGATGATGGGAATTAGAATCCTGCAACCACAGGTTAGCTGCTCCAGATCGAGGGCAAAGGCTCACCTGTTCTTTCAGCTGATTGACTTTGTCTTGGAGCAGCCTCTTCACCACCCTCAGCTGCTGTTCAACATCCATCATGCGCTTTTCCATGGTTTTGAGCAGATGCTCTTGTCCACCCTAAAATGGAACATAAGGGCACTTTATGAAGACTCAGTCCTGCTAGGCTGCAGGGCAATTAACTGGTCTTTTTCAAAATTAGTTTTAAAGATTTTCTTGTGTTGCAAAACAAATAACAAGGAAAAGAACAATTTAAAACATCCCCCCCAAATAAACAACACCCACGCAAGTTAAAACCCCATTCCATGGGTGTAGCCAGAATTTAGGGGGCGGACAGGCATGGGGGGGGGCAGAACTGAGGTCTTGCAATGTGACTGGTCATTTAGTTACAGTAAGTATTTTCATATGCCTGTTGTCTTTGTCCATGGAGTTTACTTGGCAGGGATACTGGAGTGGCTTGCCGGTTCCTGCTCCAGGTGAATTCGAATTCTGGTGCTGGAGGAGACTCTTGAGAGTCCCATGGACTGCAAGAAGATCAAACCTATCCATGCTGAAGTAAATCAGCCCTGAGTGCTCACTGGAAGGACAGATCCTGAAGCTGAGGCTCCAAGACTTTGGCCACCTCATGAGAAGAGAAGACTCCCTGGGAAAGACCCTGATGTTGGGAAAGATGGAGGGCACAAGGAGAAGGGGACGACAGAGGACGAGATGGTGGGACAGTGTTCTTGAAGCTACCAGCATGAGTTTGACCAAACTGCGGGAGGCAGTGGAAGACAGGAGTGTCTGGTGTGCTCTGGTCCATGGGGTCACGAAGAGGCGGACATGATTAAACGACTAAACAACAACAACTACACCATGCATAATTCTGGACACAGTGATCCATGCTAGGGTCACCTCCAGGCTTGATTATTGTAATTTGTTCTACGTGGGGCTGCCTATGAAGCTGACCCAGAAACTCCAGCGGATGCAGAATGCCATGGCGAGGCTCCTTTCAGGGTCCTTGCCATGGGAGCACATTCATCCAGTGCTTTACCAACTGCGCTGGCTCCCAGTGGAGTACAGGGTCAGGTTTAAGGTGCTGGTTTTAACTTTTAAAGCCCAATGCGGCCTAGGACCCACGTACCTACAGGACCGCCTCTCCTGGTATGCCCCACAGAGGACCTTAAGGTCCACAAATGACAACATTTTGGAGGTCCCAAGTCACAAGGTGGTGAGATTGGTCTCAACTAGGGCCAGGGCCTTTTCAGTACTGGCCCCGACTTGGTGGAATGCTCTGTTACAAGAGACTAGGGCCCTGCGGGACTTGACATCTTTCCGCAGGGCCTGCAAGACAGAGCTGTTCCGCCTGGCCTTTGGTTTGGACTCAGTCTGACCCTTATGTTTCCCTCCCCTTATGGTCTTGATCTATCGGCTACTTTTAAAATAAGGCTGCATTTTAAATTGCATTTTAATCTGTATTTTAAATTTGTCCCACCCTCTTTTCCCCCTATTATGTTTTTACTGTGATTTTATTGCTGTTAGCAGCCCTGAGCCCAGCTCTGGCCGTGGAGGGCGGGGTATAAATTATTATTATTATTATTATTATTATTATTAACCTCTATCATGCTGTTGTTGGTGTCCCATCACCCTTCATGGGAGGCTTCTAATCAGAGGTTGGATGGCCGCTTGTCAAGGGATTATTTAGCTGTGATTCTTGCACTGCTGAGGGTTGGACTCGATGACATTTGGGTGTCCGTCTTCCAATTCTATGATTTCAGCTGCTCTCTCCTGTACATTCCCTAGAGCTATAATGTCCTTTTTGAGGTGATCAGAACAGCATGCGGTATTCCAGGTGTGGCTGCACCATAAGGACAGAGGAAGCTGCCTTTATACAGAGCCAGAGCACTGCTCCATCTAACTCAGTACTCCCTACACTGACCGGCAGCGACTCTCCAGGGTTCCAGAAACTGGGAGTTTCCAGTTCCTGCCAGGGATTGATCCTGGGCCCTTCTGCACGCAAAGCAGATGCTCTTACCACTGAGCCACAGCACTTCCAGCAAGGCGGCGCTACAATAAAGGCAGTTGCTTCGGTTGAGAGTCCTGCCTTGCACGGGATTGGACTAGATGACCGTCGGGTTCCCTCAATTCTATGCTTCTACAATCCCTGGTGTGGGATAATAATAATAATAATAATAATAATAATAATAATAATAATAATAATAATTTATACCCCGCCCATCTAGCTGGGTCCCCCCAGCTACATTGGGTGGCTTCCAACAAAACACCAAAATACAATAACCTATTGAACATTAAAAGCTTCCCTAAACAGGGCTGCTTTTAGATGTCTTCTAAAAGTTTGGTAGTTATTTTTCTCTTTGACACCTGCTGGGAGGGCGTTCCACAGGGAGGGCGCCACTACCGAGAAGGCCCTCTGCCTGGTTCCCTGTAACTTGGCTTCTCGCAATGAGGGAACCGCCAGAAGGCCCTCGGTGCTGGACCTCAGCGTCCGGCAGAACGATGGGGGTGGAGACACTCCTTCAGGTCTACTGGGCCGAGGCCATTTAGGGCTTTAAAGGTCAGCACCAACAATTTGAATTGTGCTCGGAAACGTACTGGGGGCCAATGTAGGTCTTTCAAGACCGGTGTTATATGGTCTTGGAGGCCACTCCCAGTCCCCAGTCTAGCTGCCGCATTCTAGATTAGTTGTAGTTTCCGAGTCACCTTCAAAGGTAGCCCCACATAGAGCGCATTGCAGTAGTCCAAGCGGGAGATAACCAGAGCATGCACCACTCTGGCGAGACAGTCCGCAGGCAGATAGGGTCTCATCCTGGGTACCAGATGGAGCTGGTAGACAGCTGCCCTGGACACAGAATTGACCTGAGCCTCCATGGACAGCTGTGACTCCGAAATGACTCCCAGGCTGCGCACCTGGCTCTTCAGGGGCACAGTTACCCCATTCAGGGATTTGCCTTTCACAGCTGAAGCAGGTGGGGCTGATGTTTCCACTGAGTTATCCCCCACCGCGACCCCAAGATCCGTTTCCTCATAAGTCACGGATATCTGAACTTGGTCTGTCCATTTGAGCAGGGCCGGATTTAAATTTCATGCGGCCCTCAGCTACTGAAGGTAATGGGGCCCTCTCTATGTCCAGCTTTGTCAACAACAAATTGTCCCCATTTTTTGTGTTGAATATATGCTATATGGTCATTTATGGACCTAATAGGTATATATGTATATTTATTTTTATAATTTTTTTATTGAATTTTCAAATTATAACAACAATTTTTCCATAAATCTTAATTAAATAATTTATATATCCATATTTCTCCCCTCCTCCCTCTTTGGCTTCCCCCGTATTTCCATATTGATTCATTAAACAAATTCTGTACCCTGCTGATTTTGCCTCTTATACAGTTGTGAAAGTTTAGTCAAAATCTGCCAATAAGTCAAAATCTTTATACAGTGGTACCTTGGGATGCGAACGGGATCTGTTCCGGAGCCCCGTTCGCATTCTGAACGGAATGGAAGACTCGATGGCACGTCTGCGCGGGTTGCGTTTTGCCGCTTCTGCGCATGACATCATTTTGAGCGTCTGCGCATGCGCGAGCGGTGAAACCTGGAAGTAACGCACTCCGTTACTTCCAGGTTGCCACAGAGCACAACCCAAAAGCACTCAACCTGAAGCACATTCAACTCGAAGTATATAGTTTATAAATGGTTCCCACTCTTTTATGAAATCAGTGTTGTCTCTCTCATGTATCCTCTCTGTCAGTTTAGCCAGTTCCGCATAGTCCATAAGCTTAGCTTGCCATTCTTCCTTTGTTGGCCAGCCAAGGACCTAATAGGTATCTAAAGCCATTTGCACATAACAAACTACAGTGGTGCCTCGCAAGACGAAAAGAATCCGTTCCGTGAGTCTCTTCGTCTAGCGGTTTTTTCGTCTTGCGAAGCAAGCCCATTAGCGGATTAGCGCTATTAGCGGTTTAGCGGCTATTAGCGGCTATTAAAGGCTTAAGGGATTAGCGGATTAGCTGCTAAAAGGCTATTAGCAGCTTAGTGCCTTAGAAAAAGGGGGTGGGGAGCGAAAAAAACCCCCCAGGAATCGCAAGACAAAGCAAGCCCATAGCAAATTCGTCCTGCGAAGCACCTTCAAAACGGAAAACCCTTTCGTCTAGCGGGTTTTCCATCTTGCGAGGCATTCGTCTTGCGGGGCACCACTGTATGTATTTTATCAAAGTAATTGTTGGCCAACAAAGGAGCTAACAGGTATCTAAAGCCATTTGCACAAAAATACAATTACCGGTAAGATAGTAAAATTCATGTTAAATTGCTGCTTTAGGGGTTGCTTTTAAAAGTCTGTAACGGACTAATCCATTGTGCATTACTTTCTATGCGAAAGCGTACCTTGGTTTTGGAACGCTTTGGTTTTGGAACAGACTTCCGGAACGGAGTAAGTTTGAGAACCAAGGTACCACTGTATATAGAAAGGAGCAAACCAGTGATGTTAGGGAGCAGGCTGATTTACATCACAGGAGCCTACACAACACAAAACACTGTTGCTCCATGTAAGTTGTATTTTATTTGTTTTTTATCATATTTTGGAAATGGAGGCCTGAGGAGAATTCCAAGGGCCTGGAGGGCGTAGCTGTCAACTTTCCCCTTTTTTAAAAGGGAAATTCCCTTATTCCGAATAGGATTCCTCGCAAGAAAAGGGGAAAGTTGACAGCTATGCTGGAGGGCCAGATTGAGACCCTGGACTGGAGGTTCCCCACACCTGCCCCCCCCCATGGTTTAGTAAGAGAAGAAGACACACACATATTTAAAATGTGTATTTTATTTGTCCAATTAAAATAAAAAAGTGTAGCTCTTTCCCCGCTTAAAAAGTATTGATACATCTTGTACAAAACCTTGTATAAATAACCCAAATTTTCTCCTCCAAATCCAATATATAAAAAATTTGTACCTTTTCGTTCAAAAAATAGTTACAGCATAAAATTTGAGGGCAAAAAAATAACCTTTCTCTTTCCAAACTCCCCTGGATAAGCAATTTTTAAATAACATAAATAAATTAAAAAAAGTTGATTCATAAGAAATTTAAGGAAAAAAAATAGACAACGACGTGTGATTCTCTTTTCCCTCCCCCACGCACAAAAAGAAACAAAAATAGATTATGAGGAAAAAATAAATAAGGGAGAAGAAAACATAATACTGGAGAGGTTTTAAATTAAAATAACTTGTTTTTTTAAAAAAAAACAAAGCAAAAGAAAGAAGAAAAAGCAATCTGATCCCTGGTTTTCTCCGCTTATGCCAGTATTTGTGAGTAAGGAATGAGGTGGATTTAGCAGCCAAGGGAAGTCAGAGGTGACCGATCCTTCTGTACGTATCTGCGTGAACCGATCTCTGCTCCGGAAGCAAGGCCTAGGGAGAGAAGGCAAGGAGGACACACTTCACACACAGCCTGTTGCAAAACAGCACGTCACAGTTAGTAATGCAGACAAACAGCGCCGCTTAAGCCATCGCAGCAAGACAGACACATCAGCGAGTGCTGGGGAATAAAGAGGAAAGGACAGCAAGCCCAACATTTACAGAACTGCAAGCCCAGCTCCCGGGGAATAGCAAGCCTAACATGCAGGGGAATCGCAAAGAACATTTGGTTAAAGATTAGTCTCAGCTGTGCGGAAAGGGCAAGCAGTGCGACACCTGTGTCGTTATTTCCACTGGGGGGGGGCAGGAACTCGCCACGCAAAGCCACTTCCGCACTTCAGAGGAGGTGGGGTTGCGGGCTTCACGGCCCCAGCCCCGCGCGATTGGGGGGATTCCTGGCCGCGTCTCCTCCTCTATGAATGCCCCATCCTATTTTTTAGTAAAGATTTCTTGGTTTACCAAAGTACCGTATTTTTCACTCTATAAGACACACATTTTCCCCTCCAAAAATTAAGGGGAAATGTGTCTGCGTCTTATGGAGCAACGCGAAGCCTCCAAAGCGCAGTGGGAGCACGCCCACCGCGCTCCGGAGGCTTCGCGTTGCTTTCGCTGAATCCTGGAGAGCGAGAGGGGTCGGTGTGCATCGACCCCTCTCACTCTCCAGATAGCCGCCTGAAGCCTCCGGAGCACGGCAGGAGCTCCCGTTGCGCTCCGGAGGCTTCAGGTTCCTTTCACTGAAGGGTAGGTGCCCCTTCAGTTAAGGCGCAGCGCCCCTTCAGCTAAGCGGGAGGAGAAATGGAAGGGGCTCTGTTTCTCCTGCCGCTTCGCTGAAGGGGTGCTGCGGAGAGAGGGGGAGATTTTTTCCCCCTTGTTCTCCTCTTCTAAAACAAGGTGCGTCCTGCGGTCAGGTGCGTCCTATAGAGCGAAAAATACGGTATGTGCAATGTCTCTTTTTCCAAGTTGCATTTTCTACAGATCAGTTTCATTGGTTGAGACATGAGTGTTACATTAGGAAGAAAAGGGGCGAAGAGGTGGAGGGGCCATGGTGGGTGGGGGTGGAGTCGGGGGGGGGCAATGTTTCTATTTTACTTAATGTATGTGTGGGGTTTTGTGTCAGTGTCGCTTGTGTGGGTTCTCTCTGCTATTCGCTTGTGTTCCTTTGGTGGTGAGAGAGGTTGGGGTTGGCCATGGGTGAGGTTGTTCATTTGTGGTTGGCTGCGGTGGTCTTTGTTTTCGCGTGTGGATGGTGTGTGTGTGTGTGTGTGTGTTTGTGTGTGTGTGTTTGAATCAGGTTAGCCATATTGATTTGTCTGCTGTCGGCGGATTCTTGTCGTCTTGTTGGGCTGTCAAAACAAAATAAAAAAATTCCTTCCAGTAGCACCATAGAGAGCAACTAAGTTTGTTATTGGTATGAGCTTTTGTGTGCATGCATACTTTTTCTATTTTTATTTTGTTTCGACTACAGCAGACCGACATGGCTACTTGTTGGGCTGTGTATCTGATAAAGGGGAGCCATAACAGGGTGAAGGCATCTTCTTCTATTTGTCCCCGTGTCAGTTTCAGTTTATTGGTTAATTTTCTAGTAAGGGTGCTTTTCCCATACTACTTGGTACCATTGGTCCATGCTTACTCCTGACAGGTCTCTCCAGTGTCTGGCTATGATGTTTCTGGCTGCTGAGAGTAGGTGGGTTATGAGTTCTTTGTGATGTAAGTGGGCATTATTGTCTTGGAAGATGTTTAGTAGGGCCAATTCTGGGGTAACTTCTAAAACTTGCTTAGTTATTTTGCATATTTCTCGTATGGTTGTTGTTCAGAATAGTTGAATTTTGGGGCATTCCCACCACATGTGGAGGCCTCTTTTAAAGCTATCCAAGTGGGTGGCCCCCATTGCCTCATGTGGGAGAGAGTTCCACAGTCCATGCGCTGCGTGAAGAAGTACTTTGCCTCACTTTGCAGAAATACAAATCCTGTGGGTTGCCCGGGACTCCGCGGTGCCTTTTTGGCAATGAAGAGCCGGCTACAGATATTGCAAATGAACAAACGAACAAAACACTGATCACAGTAATGCAGGGGAATCATGCCTTGGTGCAACAAAGAGAAGGATAGTATCTACGGAGCATTTTAGGGAAGACTGGGGTGGGGTTTGCAACTGGCATAAACAGAGAAAAGGGTCACCGTGATGAGAAGAGGAGAAATGTAGAGGCGCCTACTGTAGGTGAAGGCTCTCTACGCCCCAGGACCACGAAGGGGAAAGAGAAAGAGTGTGTGGATGGAGGACATACCTGGGGCATGTTCGTCTCCAAGGGCCGGTTTTCAAGCTCCTCCTGCAAGCGCTGGCACCTCCTCTTCTCCTGCAGAAACTGGCGCTGGAGCTGCTGGTAGTCTTCCCAGGGGACCACAGGGCAGCCTTGCTGCTGGAGGTCGCGAGGATGCTGCGGCGGGCTAAGCATCACGCTGGAGCTCGAGTGTAGCAGCTGCTGCGCGAGAGGAAAGGGGCAGGAGGGAGGGGGTTAAAGGACGCCTCGCAAGGAGACAATACGATAATCTTTATTGTCATTGTCCCATACGGAACAACGAAATCAACACCAGACATTCAGAAACCAGCAAGCCTGCTACCCCAGCTATCCCAGCCTGGTTAACTTCCTAAAAACTCTAATACCCCATCATTAAATACAATATACTCCCATGGTGAAGGTGAAGGGACCCCTGACTGTTAGGACCAGTCGTGGCCGACTCTGGGGTTGTGGCGCTCATCTCGCTTTATTGGCCGAGGGAGCCGGCGTACAGCTTCCGGGTCATGTGGCCAGCATGACAAAGCCGCTTCTGGCAAACCAGAGCAGCACACGGAAACGCCGTTTAGCTTCCCACCAGAGCGGTACCTATTTATCTACTTGCACTTTGACGTGCTTTCGAACTGCTAGGTTGGCAGGAGCAGGGACCGAGCAACGGGAGCTCACCCCGTCGCAGGGATTTGAACCGCCGACCTTCTGATCGGCAAGTCCTAGGCTCTGTGGTTTAACCCACAGCGCCACCCGCATCCCTATAGAGACTACCTTAAACTGCGTTTAAAGCCAAAAGCATTTGAATAGAAACTGTTTCTCAGGTGGCTAGTCCTAGTCTATATAACGCTGGACCTTCTTCCAGAAGGCAGAAGCTGAAAGAGATCATTTCCAGGGTGCGCACTATCCTGCGCTATCTCTGCAGCTTTCTTATGGCACCTGGAAGCATAGATTTGATCCAAGGTACGGAGAGTGCCTCGTAAGATCACACAGAACACCAATATCCCTGCTTAATCACCGAGATCATCTGCAGGAGCATCACTGGCTGTTCCTTGCACTGGGCGGGAGACTGGTTTGACAATGAGTAACCAAGCCTTTAGGGTCACAGGTCTGCTCTTTGAAGCTCTGTGTCCCCTGTCCGCCCCCACTTTCCCCAGGAAAAAATTTTCTAATGCTTAATCAGAACAAACAGCAATTTGAGTATTCCATGGATGGCTGTTTGTTCCGATTTAGCAGGAAAGAGCGGGTTTTGGGTTTTTTTGCAGAGAAAGCAGCAGGACAAAAAACAAAACAAACAAACTGTTTGGACACAAAGTTTTAAAGCACAGGCCTGTGGCTAGAAAAGGAAGCCTGGAGAATTTACTTTAGAAATCGTAATTATTGATTTATTGTGGATTGATAATTCGTTGAGTAATCTCCCTTGTACATACTGGAAATGTTAAAATATCATGCAGGAATTGGCAAGTGGATAGCTGATGGTTAAGGATTATAAGTTAAAAACAACAAAAAACTATTGCAATATAAGGCTATTGTAAGGAGTGGAATGTGAATTAGAAATAACTGGGGAAATAATGCAGCAACAAGAGGAAACTATGGACATATCAAAAACACAGTGTGGGAAACCAGTTTTTGGATTTTTAAAATTAAATCTGCTTAAATTTGTGGTTGATTTGTTAAAAAATGGGAAATCGATTTTGCAAACAATTTTGGAAAAAAAAAAAAAAAAAAAAAAAAAAAAAAAAAAGGAAGTCTGGATGAGTCCATCAGCTCTGCAGGGTTTTGGACCAGGTGTCTGTCTGTCTCTCTCTGTCCTATTTTTTTGTGCACCTGGTCTGCTTTTAAGCATTTCATCTTGCTGGCTGGGCAAGGCTGGCTCTGCACATGGGCTCTGGGAGAATGGGGAATTCTTTCTCTTTCCCTTCTGCTGCTAGCTACAGGGCTGGCTGTAAGGGTTTGGCTTTTGTGCCTGCGCAAAACCCCTGGAACCAAACCTGCAGGTAAGATGCAATTACGCTGCGCTTAAAAACACAAAGCATTTCTCAGTCGCAGCAACATTAGAAAGCACACATTCACTGGCATTCTGTGTGAAAGCCCAGAAACCCCTGCGAACTGCCTTTTCCGGAGACCTCAGAAAATCCAGACATGCAAACGTCAACGTGCTCATTCCAAGAAAGGCATGCAAAAAACAAGACCAACGGCAACTGTCACAAATGGCATTTCCAAGAATGAAAGAACAGAAAATGGGATCTCAGAGCCACTCTTCATTCCCACCCCCCAAAAAAAAACTGGTTCCGAGTTTAAGAGACCTTACCCAATATTCCTTGTAAGATCAAACTTTAAAGCTAAGGCTTAACCTTTTTCTTTCTGAGCCTACAAGAATCAACACTGATAGCCAATATCCTTCCATTTCCCCTTTTTGCCCATTAAAATGAAGAGCGGCTCTTTCACACAAGAGGCAGGCCAATCGTCTTTCATATTAATTCTTTAAAGAAATACCGTATTTTTTGCTCCATAAGACTTTTCCCCTCCTAAAAAGTAAGGGGAAATGTGTGTGCGTCTTATGGAGCGAATGCAGGCTGCGCAGCTATCCCAGAAGCCAGAACAGCAAGAGGGATTGCTGCTTTCGCTGCGCAGCGATCCCTCTTGCTGTTCTGGTTTCTGAGATCCAGAATATTTTTTTTTCTTGTTCTCTTCCTCCTGCGTCTTATGGAGCGAAAAATACGGTAGATGGAGGGGCATTAAAGGCATGGTGCTGAAGAGCTTTCTCTCTCACACACTCGTTCTCTCTCTCTCTCTCTCTCCATGCATGTGGGCTTATGGCAGTGGGAAAAGGTTTCCTCTACCTTCGCCGGCTACGTCAGGCAGAGCACTGCGCTCCTCTCTGCTAGCTCCAGCCACCGAGGTCTGGGCACAGGTTAGCCAGGAGTGGGGAGAAGCATAAGGGGGAGAGAGAAGGTTATGGGACTTCCGAGGTAAGAAGGAGTCAAGGGAGAAGTTTGCACAGGGGGGACAAGAAGACAAACCAAAGGACAAGGAATATTGCGCAGAAATCAGAAGAGCTGAGGTGCGGGAAGAGACACAAATGGAGCATCATTTTCAGGTCCACGGCCCACAACAGAATAGCATACAGGTCAGGAATGGGGGAGCTCTGATAAACTACAGCACCCCTGATAGCTGTTCACAAGAGCGTCTCTGCAAATGTAGTAAACAGGAACCTGATACCTTGGAGCATATTTTCTTTTCTTGTGATTTTGGCATTTATGCCAGAAGACAATTATCAGAGGCCTTACAACTCAACAGGCTCAATTCTACGCTACCAACAGTTCAGGACCTGCTCTGGGACAGGAATGATCAAATTACTTGAACAGTGGCTGAATTTTTGAGTGCTGACCATGTAGAAAGTCTGGGCCATTATAAAGAGATTTAGTGGTTCTTAACTGATGGGTGATGTGGTAGTGTTGTGTTGTATTACTGATGCGAATTGATTTTCTCTGGAGTTAAAGATCTGACTGGGACAAAGCTTGTTACGCTGAGCTCATATTTTGCACAATCTGTATACCGTATCTGTTTGATAATGTGTGGTTTGCTATGTCTAATAAAGGATAAGTTAGGCCTCCCTGCCGCCGCTCAACCCTGATGTCTGTGCTCTACACATGCAATGCTGTGCTCAGAATCTGGCTTCTTCAAAACTTCACAGTGCCTTCCTTGTTCTGCCATCTCCCCCAGATAAAGGCAACCAGCTCAAGTTAATAAGAGCAGGATCAGGCCAGTGGACCACCTAGTGGTGGCATCCTGCTTGGCCAGTAGCCAAACAGATGCCGGTGGGAACCCTCGAAGCCGAATCAGAGTGCAGATCAGAGCCGGATCCTGCCGTTTCCAGGAACTGGAATTCAGAAGCATTTTGCCTTGACATTGGGGTGGAGCGTAGCCATCAAGACTAGCACCTGAAGGAGCTTCTCCAGCACATCGCCCAGCCCAGACATGGAAATCCAGCTCTGGGGGCCTTCTGGCGGCTCCCCCACTTTGAGAAGTGAAGCCACAGAGAACCAGGCACAGGGCCTTCTCGGTGGTGGCGCCCGCCCTGTGGAACACCCTCCCCTCCAATGTCAAGGAAATAAACATCTATCTGACTTCTTTTAGAAGGCACCTGAAGGCAGCCCTGTACGGGGAGTTTTTTAATGTTTGCAGTTTTATGTGTTTTAATATTTTGTTGGAAGCCACCTGGGGCGGCTAGGACAACCTAGTCAGATGGGCGGCATATAAATAATAAAAATATTATTATTATTATTATTATTATTATTATTATTATTAACCACTGATAGCCTTATCCTCCCTGAATTTGTCCTATGTTCCTTTAAACCCATCCATGTTTCTTTTGCCTCTTCAAAGTGCTCTCACAGCCCTCAAACCGAGTCTTTCCTTCAGAGAAACCTTGGTGAAGCCCTGGCAGAACCCATCTCACCAGAGTGTTAGCAAGATCCCCTTCATTTTGCTGGGCATTGGTGCCATAAATCAGGAAGTGTTCTGACTCTCCTTCCTCCTTTCAAGCTCTGCCCTGGCCTTGGTGTGGTGTAGTGGTTAATAATAATAATAATAATAATAATAAATTTTATTTATATCCCGCCCTCCCCAGCCGAAGCCAGGCTCAGGGCGGCTAACAACAATAAAACAGTACAAAAGTACAGCACAAACAACACTCTAAAATCATTCATTATAAAATTAATTAATTCAAGCCACTGGCAACCATTGGGCCAGAGCTCCGCGAAGATTGCCGAGGGAGGGAGTCAGGCTGTGCCCTGGCCAAAGGCCTGGTGGAACAGCTCTGTCTTGCAGGCCCTGTGGAAAGATGTCAAGACCCGCAGGGCCCTGGTCTCTTGTGACAGAGTGTTCCACCAGATTGGAGCCACAGCCGAAAAAGCCCTGGCTCTAGTTGAGGCCAGCCTAACTTCTCTGTGGCCTGGGACCTTCAAGATGTTTTTATTTGAAGACCGTAAGGTCCTCTGTGGGACATACCAGGAGAGGCGGTCCCGTAGGTACGAGGGTCCTAGGCCGTATAGGGCTTTGAAGGTTAAAACCAGCACCTTAAACCTGATCCTGTACTCCACCGGGAGCCAGTGCAGCTGGTATAGCACCGGGTGAATGTGATCTCACAGTGAAGACCCCGTAAGGAGTCTCGCTGCAGCATTCTGCACCCGCTGGAGTTTCTGGGTCAGTCTCAAGGGCAGCCCCACGTAGAGCGAGTTACAATAATCCAGTCTGGAGGTGACTGTCGCGTGGATCACAGTGGCTGGATCAGGGCGAGAGAGGTAAGGAGCCAACTGCTTAGCTTGGCGGAGATGGAAAAATGCCGCCTTTGTTGTAGCTGCAATCTGCGCCTCCATGGAAAGGGAGGTGTTGAAGATTACACCCAAACTCTTAACGGACTCGTAAGAGCGGTGGACTCGTAATCTGGGGAACCGGGTTTGCGTCTCCGCTCGTCCACATGCAGCTGCTGGGTGACCTTGGGCCAGTCACACTTCTCTGAAGTCTCTCAGCCCCACTCACCTCACAGAGTGTTTCTTGTGGGGGAGGAAGGGAAAGGAGATTGTGAGCCGCTTTGAGACTCCTTCGGGTAGTGATAAAGCGGGATATCAAGTCCAAAACTCTTCTTCTCCAAGGAAGAAAAGCTCACCACTTTCCGAGTGAGACTGTTCCACCGTTGAACATCTCTCACTGACGTTCTTCCAGGTGTTTATGCCCAAAAAGATTAAGTTCAAAAACTGAGGTTCCACTGTACTGCCTTTCTACACAGAAGTCCCATGCAGATATTTATCTTTTATCTTTCTAATTTTTTTATACATTTCACTGATTTTACAACCATTTTAACATTTCAAAACTTTACTTCCTTTCCCCTCTTTCTGTGGTTCCTTAAATTCATTTTGAATATCTTCTGCATATCCAAATTAACTTAATTTGCTCATTTATTCATCTACTTTAAATATATACTCTTATAAAACTTCAGGTTATTACAATACAGTGGTACATCAGTTTAAGAACAGCCCTGTTTACGAACTATTCGGTTTACGAACTCCGCAAAACCGGAAGTAGTGTCCCGGTTTGCAAACTTTACCTTTGTCTAAGAATGGAATCCGAACGATGGAAGGGCACTGGCGGCAGGAGGCCTCATTAGGGAAAACACGCCTCGGTTTAAGAATGGTTTCGGTTTAAGAATGGACTTCCGGAATGGATTAAGTTTGCAAACCGAGGTACCATTGTAATAATAAATGTAGATATTTATCATCACTGGTAGCTGTTGACAGATCTGTCCTCCCTGATTCTGTCTATGTGAAGCTGGTGTGTTAATTCCTCTTTGGAAAACTCAGCCAAAGGCCTCTTCTTTAGCTGTATGTATTCTGTTGTGGGACAATCCATCTCATAAGGACCGTCATCTCATACAGCCCTGGAGTCCCCTTAGATCTGCAAGCTCAAATAAATAAATAAACCCCTGGCCTAAATCCTCAAGCAAAACGATTCCCAGTTCATTTCTGACATCAGAAACGCACCATCTACTGAAACAGACCTCCATCACCTGTTCGTCCCGTTTGACTTGCTTCTTCCGTAGACCTTCGTTTTCCAGATTGACGGCTTCCAGCTCTCTCTCAAGGGAACTCATCTGGCTGATCTGTTGGGCGATTTAAGGCTCGTTTTAGGAAAGATGAGGACGGAGCGGGATTATTTCGTTCGGTTACCTTGTTTCGCTGTGGCCAAGCACCGGTTTACGTCAAAATAGCCGGTGCCTACAGGATAATTTTTGCCTGCATCCAGACAGCCATAAGAGCCAACATGTGCTCTAACAGAGACGTTCTTGGAGCAAACTGGTTGCTCTACTGTGGATCCTCTGCACGGATCTGATGGAGGGGGCGGGGTGAGGTACAGTCGTACCTTGGTTCTCAAACGGAATCTGTTCCGCGAGTCCGTTCAACTCTGAGAACCGTTCACAAACCAAGGCGCAGCTTCCGATTGATAGATAGATAATTTATTACGGTCAAAGACCAGCTCACATAACACAATAAAAACAGTGTTCATAAAAAATACCGTATTTTTTCACTCTATAAGACGCACCAGACCATAAGGCGCACCTAGTTTTTGGAGGAGGAAAACAAGAAAAAAAATATTCTGAATCCCAGAAGCCAGAACATAAAGAGGGATCTGGCTTCTGGGATAGCCTCTTGCTGTTCTGGCTTCTGGGATAACCACGTGAAGCCTCTCCCGGGCAGCGGGATGAAGGCTCCCCCTGCCTGAAGAGGCAGAAGCCAGGACAGCAAGTGGGGCTCTGTTCCTGTCCTGAGGGAGAGCTGCGCAGCGCCTCTTCAGCGAAGCGGGAGGAGGAACAGAAGGGGCTCCGTTCTGCTTTGCAGCAGAGGCACTGCGCAGCTCTCCCTCTCTGTTCAGTGCCATTCGCTCCATAAGACGCACTCAACCCTCCCCTTACTTTTTAGGAGGAAAGAAGTGTGTCTTATGGAGCCAAAAATACGGTATACAATCGGAGCAGATTGCAGCAATAACTCATAAGTTAAAATTGAGATATATACACACACCCGTATAACTGAGATTTGGGCTACCATAAAAATTGACCCTGAGGCACCCCAAAAGGCATTTCCCCAGTAAGCTATTTTATTCTAGAGGATGATCTGTGCCTACAAATCTGGGCGCAGAATCTGGCTACCAGCCAGGTCGTCTTGTGATCTTTGCCTAAGAGGAGAGAATTAAGTTTGGACTTGCAGCTTCCGATTGGCCGCAGGAGCTTCCTGCACTTGACTGGAAGCCGTGTCGGCCGTTTGGCTTCCGAAAAACATTCACAAACCGGAACACTCACTTCCAGGTTTGCGGCGTTCAGGAGCCAAAACCGAGTACCAAGGCATTTGAGAACCAAGGTACGACTGTACTGCTCACGTAAAGTAAGGTATGAAGCCAAATAACACCCCATCCCAAAAGATAGTGACGGAGACATGAACCGTGAACATAAGAGCAAAAAGAGAGAGCTTCACTGCTGGATCAGGCAGACGGCCCATCTAGCCTAGCATCCTGGTCTCACAGTGGCTGACCTGGGGGAAACCAGCAAGCAGGATCTGACCACAAGAGCCCTCTCTCCTCCTGTGGTGTCCAGAAACTGGTATCCTGAAGCACTGCTGACTCCGAATGTGGAGGCAGAGAATAGTCGTAATGGTTAGGTAAAGGTAAAGGGACCCCTGACCATTAGGTCCAATCGTAGCCGACTCTGGGGTTGCGGTGCTCATCTCGCTTTATTGGCCGAGGGAGCCGGTGTTCCGCTTCCGTGTCATGTGGCCAGCAGGACTAAGCCACTTCTGGCGAACCAGAGCAGCGCACGGAAATGCCGTTTACCTTCCCGCCAGAGTGGTACCTATTTATCTACTTGCACTTTGAGGTGCTTTCAAACTGCTAGGTTGGCAGGAGAAGGGACCGAACAACGGGAGCTCACCCTGTCGTAGGGATTCGAACCGCCGACCTTCTGATCGGCAAGCCCTAGGCTCTGTGGTTTAACCCACAGCACCACCCACATCCTGTCGTAATGGTTAAAGGTAAAGGTAAAGGTACCCCTGCCCGTACGGGCCAGTCTTGACAGACTCTAGGGTTGTGCGTCCATCTCACTCAAAGAGGCCAAGGGCCAGCGCTGTCCGGAGACACTTCTGGGTCACGTGGCCAGCGTGACATCGCTGCTCTGGCGAGCCAGAGCCGCACACGGAAACGCCGTTTACCTTCCTGCTAGTAAGCGGTCCCTATTTATCTACTTGCACCCAGGGGTGCTTTCGAACTGCTAGGTTGGCAGGCGCTGGGACCGAACAGCGGGAGCGCACCCCGCCACGGGGATTCGAACCACCGACCTTTCAATCGGCAAGCCCTAGGCACTGAGGCTTTAACCCACAGCACCACCCGCGTCCCTGTCGTAATGGTTAGTAGCCATCAATAGCCCTCTCCTCCCTGAATCTCTAGGAAGTCCACAAGGAGTGTTAAGACAAGAGTCTTCTCTATCCCTCAACTTCTCTATCCCTCGTCGTCTATAGAGCAGGGCTGTATTCAGAAATGCTTCTTTTGAGTAGGGCCCTTGAAATTAAGGAACATCACTAAATTTCATCCATTCATTTAGAAAGGTCTACTACAGGGTGTTGAGATTTCCATTCCCCCTTAAGGAGCACACATGTGGAACTGTTGCGTGTCAAATGTCTGTTTACTTTCCAGCACAGCTTGCTGGGAACTTCCGTTGTGTATAGCTTTTGTTTTTTCTCATTTTCTCTGAGACGATGAGAGAGAGAGAGACAACATGTTTCTTTGTCCTGATTTATGATGAATAAATCTGTAGTTGTAGTTTGCTTCCACAAGCCTCATGCCTATTCTGTGTATGCAGTTCGATCTGCGGATAGTGTGCCCTGGCTTTGAAGTCTTTGCAGCGGGACGGCTGGAAGGAGACAGCCCAGTCAGGGCTAGCCAGCTGGCCTCCTGGCCCTCTGCATGTTGACACAGGGGTGCCCAAACTTTTTTCAAAGAGGGCCAGATTTGATGAAGTGAACATGCATGAGGGCCGACCAAAGTTGTTGACTGCCACAGGGGCTGGATTCAACTGACCGGCGGGCCGGATTAGGCCCCTGAAATGGACTTTGGACATACCTGGTCTACTAAGACCTGCAGAACATCCAGGTGGTATTCAGCCACCTAACCACCTGGGTCAACGGCCTTATCCCAGGCAAATCTACCTACAAATCTGTAAACAGAAACTAGTTGCCTGTGGCGAGCAAGGACCGGCCCCAGGTGACCAGCCCAGAAAACTATTGGAAAGAGAGATGCATAGGTTTTTGAAGGGGTGTGTGCTTGAGTGCTTATTTTCTTTGAAGTCACCCAGGAGGCACAAATGCCACAGGCCTGTGTCAACGTAAGCAGCAGAGTACAAACTTGTTTTAGCATGCACAGATTTTGAAGGGAAAAAGAGAACAAGATAATACATTTGAAGACCGGACTAATTGAGTGTTCCTTGGGAACAATGTAAGGGTTTATTCGCCACCCCAGAACTTTTTGTATATGTTGTAAGATGCTCAGAGGGGCTGGGGTACAAATAATAAAATAATAATAATAATAATAATAATAATAATAATAATAATAATAATACATTTATTATTATTATTATTATTATTATTAATTATTATTATTATTAGAACTGCCTGGAACTGACCTTCCAGTTGGCTGAGGCCAGCTCCTTATGAAGCCTCTCGCATTCCCTCTTCAGGCTCGCTTTCTCCTGCTCAGTGGTGTTCACGATCCCTAAATGGCTTTGGTGTTTTAGGTGCTTCTGGCTCAGGATGGTGGATTCCAGCTGACGGATCTGGCAAGAGAAGAGGCCAGTTCACATGCTGTTTATAAGGATGTTGGGAGAAGTGTGTGTTTGTGTAGGGGAGACAAACCCACCAGGAAAGCATTGTAGGCTGGTCTGATGGCCAACTTTCATGAGCTGACTTTATGGGGAGTATCCACACGCACAGCACAATCACATCTTACATTTAACACACACAATTCCAACCCGCAATTTAAACCCACAACAATCGCATCTTATGTTTAACACACACAATTTCAACCCACAATTTCAACCCACAACAATTGCATTTTACATTTAACACACACAATTTCAACCCACAACAATCGCATCTTACATTTAACACACATAATTTCAACCACAGCCGCATCTTACATTTAACACACACAATTTCAACACACAACAATTGCATCTCACATTTAACACACACAATTTCGACCCACAACAATTGCATCTTACATTTAACACACACAATTTCAACACACAATTTCAACCCACAACAATCGCATCTTACATTTAACACACAAAATTTCAACCACAACCGCATCTTACATTTAACACACGCAATTTCAACCCACAATTTCAACCCACAACAAGCGCATCTCACATTTAACACACACAATTTCAACCCACAACAATCGCATCTTACATTTAACACACGCAATTTCAACCCACAATTTCAACCCACAACAATCGCATCTTACATTTAACACACACAATTTCAACCCACAACAATCGCATCTTACATTTAACACACACAATTTCAACCCACAATTTCAACCCACAACAACCGCATCTTACATTTCACACACGCAATTCCAACCCGTACAAGGTCGAAGGTCAGCTGGTTGAAATTCCACAAGTTAAATGCAAGCAAGGCAGAAGAGCCTAAAGGCTCTTTTTGCACTGGGTTTCCCCAGCATGTGGTTCCAATCAAGGTTCTGCCTCCGGCCCTGCGCACCTCTGGAATGCGGCCCCCAGAAAGTTTCCCCAAAATCTGAGAAAGGTTCTCTATTCCTCCACGAGCAAGATATTTACCAGCTAGATATGAGGACGGACGGGCACGACACCCACACCTGGAAGGAATTCCCCATTTACCTTCTCTCTGGAACGAGCGAGATCTGAGCTGGCGCTCTGGAGCTCTTGCTGGAGCCGCTCGTTCTCCTGCCTCAAGAGCTGCTGGTCCTGCTTGGCCAGGAGACCCACTTCGTCCCAGCACAGCTGCTTCTGATGGCTCTGCAGCCCCGCCGAATGCACGGCTGCTTCCAGGGCCCGATTCTGACGGCAAAGAGCACACACGGCAAAGGGTCAGGGCGCCTGCGGCACATGGCTAGGGAGAGAAGGGCTAGCAGGGCCAGGGTTCTGCACTGGCTCATTCTTGTAGCCAGGGACAACAACAACAACAACAACAACAATAATAATAATAATATTTGTACCCCGCCCATCTGGCTGGGTTTCCCCAGCCACTCTGGGCAGCTTCCACAAAGACCAAAAATACACTAAGATGTCACACGTTAAAACTTCCCAGAACAGGGCTGCCTTAAGATGTCTTCTGAATGTCAGGTAGTTGTTTACCTCTTTGACATCTGGTGGGAGGGCATTCCACATGGCGGGTGCCACCACCAAGAAGGCCCTCTGCCTGCTTTGCTTCTCGCAATGAGGGAACTGCCAGAAGGCCCTCGGAGCTGGACCTCAGTTATCCAGACTGGACGATGGCGGTGGAGACGCTCCTTCAGGTATACTGGGCCGAGGCCGTTTAGGGCTTTCAAGGTCAGCACTAACACTTTGAATTGTGTTGGGAAACGTACTGGGAGCCAATGTGGGTCTTTCAAGACCGGTGTTATGTGGTCTCGGCGGCCGCTCCCAGTCACCAGTCTAGCTGCCGCATTCTGGATTAGTTGTAGTTTCTGGGTCACCTTCAAAGGTAGCCCCACGTAGAGCGCATTGCAGTAGTCCAAGCAGGAGATAATTAGAGCATGCACCACTTTGGCGAGACAGTCCGCAGGCAGGGAGGGTCTCATCCTGCGTACCAGATGGAGCTGGTAGACAGCTGCCCTGGACATAGAATTGACCTGCGTCTCCATGGACAGCTGTGAGTCCAGAATGACTCCCAGGCTGTGCACCTGGTCCTTCAGGAGCACAGTTACCCCATTCAGGACCAGGGATTCCTCCACTTCCACCCGCCCCCTGTCCCCCAAAAACAGTACTTCTGTCTTGTCAGGATTCAACCTCAATCCATTAGCCACCATCCATCCTCCAACCGCCTCCAGGCACTCACACAGGACCTTCACCGCCTTCTTCATCCACTGCACAGTTAAACTGTGGAACTCCCTGCCACAGTAGGCAGCAATGGCCACCAACTCGCATGGCTTTAAAAGAGGACTGGACAAATTCATGGAGGAGAGGGCTATATCTCTTCTTAATTTTACTCTTCTTAATTTTTCCCTTATGCTGCTGTTCCAGGTCACATTCACTTGGGTAAGATAAAGCTGCATTTGGCATAGTCTGTTTTATGGAAAAGGACACAACATGATTTCCTCCATTTGTGGTCCAAGATTAGAAACTCGTATTGTTTCAACTGGGTCATCTCGATTTTATAGTTTCATTAGGCAGCGCAGAAATTGCTGAAGACCCTGCAGAAAACCTTGAATAGAATTGAGAATGTTGCTAATGCGCTCCTGATTAGATTAGACCAGACCAAATTTCCCATAATGGAGGCTTTCAAAATTCATTTCTACCGTACGACAATCCTCCCTTCACCACCCAAGATTGAAACATAAGGACTAAACATTCAGTAAAATTGTTTTTGGATTGTTTCTCTGAGAGTGGGCATTATCGTAGAACAGTAATTAATTTCATCAATTGTTTGAATCCCAAAGTTTTATCTGTGAACCCCCCTGAGACCCCTGGGTATAGGGCGGTATATAAATTCAAATAATAATAATAATAATAATAATAATAATAATAATAATAATATATCAATGACTACTAGCCATGAGGACTATTATCTCTTTCTGCAGCTAGAGGCAGCAAATCCTCTAGGCGGTGAAGGTCCTGTGTGAGTGTCTGGAGGAGGTTGGAGGATGGATGGCGGCTAACAGATTGAGGTTGAATCCTGACAAGACAGAAGTACTGTTTTTTGGGGGTAGGAGGCAGGCTGGTGTGGAGGACTCCCTGGTCCAGAATGGGGCAACTGTGCCCCTGAAGGACCAGGTGCGCAGCCTGGGAGTCATTTTGGACTCTCAGCTGTCCATGGAGGCGCAGGTCAATTCTGTGTCCAGGGCAGATGTCTACCAGCTCCATCTGGTACACAGGATAAGACCCTCCCTGCCCGCAGATTGTCTCACCAGAGTGGTGCATGCTCTGGTTATCTCCCGCTTGGACTACTGCAATGCGCTCTATGTGGGGGCTACCTTTGAAGGTGACCCAGAAACTACAACTAATCCAGAATGCGGCAGCTAGACTGGTGACTGGGAGCGGCCGCCAAAACCACATAACACCCGTCTTGAAAGACCTACTTTGAATTGTGCTTGGAAACGTACTGGGAGCCAAAGTGTTGGTGCTGACCTTTAAAGCCCTAAACAGCCTCAGTCCAGTAAACCTGAAGATGCGCCTCCACCCCAATCGCTCTGCCTGGACACTGAGGTCCAGCACCGAGGGCCTTCTGGCAGTTCCCTCACTGCGAGAAGCCAAGTTACAGGGAACCAGGCAGAGGGCCTTCTCGGTGGTGGCATCCGCCCTGTGGAACGCCCTCCCACCAGATGTCAAAGAGAACAACAACTACCAAACTTTTAGAAGGCATCTGAAGGCAGCCCTGTTTAGAGAAGCTTTTAATGTTTGATGTATTACTATATTTTAATATTTGGTTGGCAGCCACCCAGAGTGGCTGGGGAAGCCCAGCCAGATGGGCGGGGTATAAATAATAAATTATTATTTATTTATTTAAGAACTTGCATGAAAGTGGCCTCCCAATTTTTCTCACAGGCCCATATAAGTTCAGCACAAACCATTGGGCCTGGTGAGCATTTAAGGTCCCCAACCCTAATCTGCAGGTTGCCATCTGATTGGATTTTATTCTGATCCTGATCTGATTTGAGGATGTATTTTAATTGATTGTCTGATTTTATGTTAATGTGTTATACATTTGATGTTAGCTGCTCTGAGCCCAGCTTTGGCTGGGGAGGGCGGGATATAAATAAAAATTAATAATAATAATAATAATAATAATAATATCTCCAAACCAGCAAGGGAGAAACTCAGGGCAGGTTTGGAGGAACCCTGAAACCCACAACTCCTATGAAGTCCCAACAGGACAGAATCAAATCTGCCAGTAAATTCCAGCTCAGCCATTTCAAGGTTTTGTTCTTATTGACGTGTAGGCTGATAGGAACACTGTGCAGAGACTTCAGAGGCGAGAAGCCAACACCACAAAACACACACCTTGTCTTGCGACGCTGCCTTCTGAGTTTTCAGAATCTGATTCTGGTGCTCCAGAGATGACTTCTCCTGCTTCAGGGAAGCGACGAGATCCTCCAAAAAGGCCACTTTGGCTAACTGTAATATAAACGCCAGGAACTAACAGCAGCAGAGAAAACAGGTTCCACTCTTTACTTTCAACATTCTTGGGCACATGAAACTAATTATAAGTATCTTGAATTTCTGCTTATCCCTCAAGAAAGAAGGGCATTTTCGCTGGCCAGGTTTACCGTATTTTTCGCCCCATAGGGCGCACCTAGTTTTTTTTTGGGGGGGGAATAAAGAAAAAAAAATTTATTTCCCCCCCAGGCGTGGGGCTGGGGCGGGGGAAGCCCGAGCTTCCCCCGACCCCAGAACAGGCTGCTATTCGCAAGCGAAGTCGCACAGCTCTCCCACGGCTTGCCGAGAGCCGCGCGAAGCCCGAAGCCTGGGGGGCGCTGAGCTCAGTGCGTCCCTGGCTTCTGGGTGCAGGCAGCTCTCCACAAGATGTGGGAGAGCTGCGTGAAGTCGCGCAGCTCTCCCATGGTTTGGAGATAGCTTCCTGAAGCCTGGACAGCGAGAGGGGTCAGTGCGCACCGACCCCTCTCGCTCTCCAGGCTTCAGCGAAAGCCTGCATTCGCCCCATAGGACACACACACATGTCCCCTTCATTTTTGGTGGGGGGAAAGTGCGTCCTATAGGGCAAAAAATATGGTAATTCAAACCCATCAAACCTCCTTTGGGGTAGGTTCTCGGAAATGGTGGAAGGAGAAAGAATTTGCTCATGTGAAGACCACCTGCTGGAAACTCTTACTCATATGGTCCTTAAATGTAAACTATACCCTGATCTCCGCCAGCAGTTTCTAGATCAACTCTGCATCCCCAAATGGAAACCAGAGTTGGAGGCCATACATTTTCTTTTACTGGGGAATGATCGGGAGCTCACCAAATTAGTGGCTAAATATCTTTATTTGGTTTTTTAGTCACAGAAAAACATTGCAGACGTCTGATCTCCCTGGAGACCTAGAGATGTAACGTTAGACTTTTTCGCCTCTTTTCATTTGACAAATGTTCTGTGACGTTGGGGAGGTGGTAATTCTGTATTGATTTCCTATGGATGTTTGTAAAGGTAAAGGGACCCCTGACCATTAGGTCCAGTCGTGGCCGACTCTGGGGTTGCGGCGCTCATCTCGCTTTATTGGCCGAGGGAGCCGGTGTACAGCTTCCAGGTCATGTGGCTAGCATGACTAAGCCACTTCTGGCGAAACAGAGCAGCGCACGGAAACGCTGTTTACCTTCCCGCCAGAGCGGTACCTATTTATCTACTTGCACTTGATGTGCTTTCGAACTGCTAGGTTGGCAGGAGCAGGGACTGAGCAACGGGAGCTCACCCCGTCGCAGGGGGATTCGAACCGCCGACCTTCCGATAGGCAAGTGCTAGGCTCTGTGGTTTAACCCACAGCGATGCCAATAAAATGTTTGATGATGAGATGATGAGGATATAAAGAGAGCACATTTGAAGCATAAAGAGCTGCCTTGCACTGAGCCAGGCCACTGGCCCAGCCAGTCATCTCTACACGGACTGGCAGCAGCTATCCAGAGTTTCTGATGCAACGACCCTGTCAGGTAGGTGAGGCTGAGAGTGAGCAGCTGGTCTGAGGTCACACCCACAGAGGTTTGTGGGGATTTGAACCCTGGTCTCCCAGGCCCCAACCCAGCACTCTAACCACTATGCAACACTGCCTCTTGATGTAGCATTGCTGTAAACTCTCACCTTCTGCGCACATCTGTTCAGCTCCTCGCTGAGGGCTTCCTTCTCTTTCAAAAGCTTCTCGTTTTTCACGAGGACGCCGGAAATCTCATTCTGGAGGTCAGAGAGGTCCGGGCACCTGGTAATCTGTGGAAGGCAGGTATGTTTCAACCTGGGGGCACCGGGTTCTTCTCTGTGCCCTCCCCAGGCTGCACTGCCATGGCAGACCCCGAGGATGGTCAGCAAGGGAATCTATACATTTTAGAAAATACTTAGATTTATAGTATTGCCCCTAGAGCCAGGCAAATATGTCAGTTTTGGTGTCTCTCATTTTTCCAAGCTTAAAATTTAGTCCTCCACAATTCAGCGTCAGATTGCGTTAAAAAGAAATCTCATGAAAATTCAACATCATTTTTGTGTGAATTTCCAATTTATACTTCTTCAATGCAAGCTGGAGCAATACACGCATTTTGGCAAGGCAATTTCCCCTAATAAAACACATTTTTTGCATGTTGTGGTCGCTCATAGATGTAATATTATGTCCACTACACCCTGGAATATCCATCTTTGTACACATTACTCGGCAGCACTGCAAAATTTGGAAAAGTGCAAATTTTGAAAGATGGGTGTGTTTCGGTCCGTCTGTTTCAGAGGGTGGAAATTAGGTACACTCAGACTTGCTCTGTGGTCCCGCAGAAAACAAACTAGAGTTCCTGTTGGGCACTTTGCTTTACTGGTGAAACTCGGAAAATTGGAATATATTGCTCTATTTGCAGTCCTTGTTTTGCTGATTTCATTTAATATTCTAATTTTCTGAGATTGTTAATTTGGGGTTTTCATCAGCTGCATGCCATAATCATCACAATTATAACAAACAAAGGCTTGACATATCTCGCTTTACATGTCACGAGTCTATCTCATATATTAGTTTCACCTTCTAAGTTGAATTACTGAAATAAATGAACTTTTCCATGATATTCTAATTTTCTGAGTTTCACCTGTATATTTCTGGGTCTTGGCTTTTATTCAATATTCCTACCCGGGTAACGAACTGCTTGTGTGGCTTCTCATGACACTGTTAGGATATTCCGTTCCATCTTAAGTACAGGCATGACTGTTGTGTGTCACATGCCTCTTTACACTCCAGCACAGCTTGCTGGGAACTTCCGTTTGTGTATAGCTATCGTTTATGCCCCCACCTGCCATTGCCCCTCCTGCACCCTTGAGTAGGCTTACCTGCTTTCCCTTTTCCAGCTCCTCCTTGAGGAAATAGTTCTCCTGCTCCAGAGCAAGGGCCTGAGCCCTCAGCTGAGACACCTCCATCTCCAGCGTCGAGGACTGGGAGCAAAGCAGCAGGGAAAGTTAGGATGGCCTAGCCTGCCCATGGCTCGTTTACATATACTTTGCACACAAAGACACACTATAAAATGTTCCTGATGAGCTTCAAAGCATAAAGAACACAGGTTGCTGCCCCACAGACCTTGCAAGTTTAAGACGAGGGAAACAATGGGGAAGAGGATCAAGACAGAAGCAGCGAGCCGGACAAGATACCAAAGAAAGAAGAATGGCAAGAAAAACGGATGGGCTACACTGAAATGGGAAAGCTAATTGAAAAACTTAGAGATAAGGACAATAGAGGCTTTAAAAAAGACTGGGAACCATTTATGTTGTATTTACAGAAACAGTGTAAAGAAACAAAATAGTCATACCTCAGGTTACAGATGCTTCAGGTTGCGTTTTTTGGGTTGCGGACCGCCGAAACCCGGAAGTACCGAAACGGGTTACTTCTGGGTTTCAGCGGTCGTGCATGTGCAGAAGTGCTAAAACGCACTTTGCACATGTGCAGAAGCGCCGAATTGCAACCTGTGCATGCGCAGACGCGCCGCTGCGGGTTGCAAACTCTGCAGGATGCAAACATGCATCCCGCATGGATCACGTTCGCAACCTGAGCGTCCACTGTAAAAAAATTCCTTCCAGTAGCACCTTAGAGACCAACTAAGTTAGTTATTGGTGTGAGCTTTCGTGTGCATGCACCCTTCTTCAGATACACTGAAACAGAAGTCACCGGCTTCAGGGTTCCAAATACCATGGAGCAAAATACAGAGGGAGAGAGATGATGGACTCGCTGCCTTCACTACTCCTACTGATCCACTGCTAAAAGTTGCTGCTCCCCTGGATTGCTCCTAAAAAGGAGATTCCTCAAACAGCAATCGACATCCCATAGAGAACACAGAAAAAGGTCTAGAAGTTCAAATCCCTGCTGAATTACCCGCAGGATTACCAAGAAGGAACGTACAGTGGTGCCTCGCAAGATGAAAAGAATCCGTTCCGCGAGTCTCTGCGGTTTTTTCCGTCTTGCGAAGCAAGCCCATTAGCGGATTAGCGGATTAGCGCTATTAGCGGCTTAGCGGGCTTAGCGGATCAGCTGATAAGCGGCTTAGCGGATCAGCTGTTAAGTGGCTTAGCAGATCAGCTGTTAAGCGGCTTAGCGGCTTGGGAAAAGGGGGGGGGGAGGAAAAAAACCCCCGCAGGAACTTGCAAGACATTTTCGTCTTGCGAAGCAAGCCCATAGGAAATTTGTTTTGCGAAGCACCTCCAAAACGGAAAACCCTTTCGTCTAGCGGGTTTTCCATCTTGCGAGGCATTCGTCTTGCGAGGCACCACTGTAATAATAAAATTTACAAATGAGTGCTTCACAATCAATAGCTCTACAAGGTTGCTTTGCTGTTTTCCCCCGGCAGGACCTCATTATAAATCACCAAAATACCTGGATTTTCCAGTTTTCCAGTTCCTCCCGCAGCCGGGAGCCTTCCCTCTCCTCTGGCACAACCTTCTCTGCCTCCTTCTGCCGAAGGACCTTGCGCAGCCGCTGGTTAAGATCTTGCGCATCCACCTGCTGGGGAGACGTTTTTCGGTCAAGCTCTGCGTTCTCAAACTCCAGCTGCTGATTCCGGGCTTTCAGTTCGGAGGCCTGATCAGAAAACAAGAGCCCAGGAAAAAAATCAAAGGCAAGGAAACCCTACTCCATAAAAAAAAAAAATCACACACAACAGCTGTTTGCATGACTCACTAAGGAAGATACTCAATCAAATCCAAGCAAATAATAATAATAATAATAATAATAATAATAATAATAATAATAATAATTTATTTATACCCCGCCCATCTGGCTGGGTTTCCTCAGCCACTCTGGGCGGCTTCCAACAGAACACCAAAATACAATAACCTATTAAACATTAAAAGCTTCCCTAAACAGGGCTGCCTTCAGGTGTCTTCTAAAAGTTTGGTAGTTGTTTTTCTCTTTGAAATCTGGTGGGAGGGTGTTCCACAGGGTGGGCGCCACTACCGAGAAGGCCCTCTGCCTGGTTCCCTGTAACTTGGCTTCTTGCAGTGAGGGAACCACTAGAAGGCCCTCGGAGGTGGACCTCAGAGTCCGGGCAGAATGATGGGGGTGGAGATTCTCCTTCAGGTATACTGGACCGAGGCCGTTTAGGGCGTTAAAGGTCAGCACCAACACTTTGAATTGTGCTCACAAACGGACTGGGAGCCAATGTAGGTCTTTCAGGACCAGTGTTATGTGGTCTCAGTGGCCGCTCCCAGTCACCAGTCTAGCTGCCGCATTCTGGATTAGTTGTAATTTCCGGGTCACCTTCAAAGGTAGCCCCACGTAGAGCACATTGCAGTATTCCAAGCAGGAGATAACCAGAGCATGCACCACTCTGGCAAGGCAGTCTGTGGGCAGGTAGGGCCTCATCCTGCGTACCAGATGGAGCTGGTAAACAGCTGCCCTGGGCACAGAATTGACCTGCGCCTCCATGGACAGCTGTGAGTCCAAAATGACTCCCAGGCTGCAGATCTGGTCCTTCAGGGGCACGGTTGCCCCATTCAGGACCAGGGACTCCCCCACACCCACCCGCCCCCTGTCCCCCCAAAACAGTACTTCTGTCTTGTCAGGATTCAACCTCAATCTGTTTCAACAAACTTGATGAACTTGACCCAGCAATAGTCGGATAGTCATTGAGACCTCCAGTGTTCCTTGACGCCACTGTGCCTTTTGGTGTGTCCTCCTGAGTGTGTGTGTGTGGAACCACCCTCTTTGAGCACCACTGATTTATAGTGTCTCCTCACAAAGATACAAAATGAAGACTCAGCTAAGGGCTTACCTGCTTTTTCAGGTTCTCGGCCATTTTTTGCACCGCAACTTTTTCTTTCTGCACAGACTCCATTTGCTGCCTGAGGTGAACAGAAATGTTACTCCTTAACATGCATCATCATCATCATTTGCCTTAAATAAGCATGCATGCGTGTGCAAGGGAGCAGGAGCGCAAAGACAACTTGGGTGGGAGCATGAATAACAGTGAAAGCAGCGGGAGCATCTCCTTGCAGCTAAGCTGAATCCTGATTGCTTAGGCCAGGGGTCCCCAAACTAAGGTCCGCGGGCCGGATAAGGCCTGAGGGACTCGTTTATCTGGCCTGTGGCGCCCCCGCTGCATGCTGCCGCCGCCCACTCTTACTGGCGCTGTGCTGCTACCCACTCCTTCCAGGTTGGAGGAGCACCGGAAATAGCTTGTGCGCATTGCACAAGTGTTATTTGGGCATGCGCAAGTGTTATTTGCACATGCGCAAGCATTATTTCAAGTGCACATCTGGGTCCGAGGAGACCTGTGCACATGCGCACAAGCTATTTCTGGTGCTCCTCATGTTATGTACTGAAGTTCTCACCCTGGGCCAGCAGGGGGGATACTGTAGATAGTTTTCACTCAGGTCCACATATGCAAATAAGGGATTGAAAGTGACGTTCAGTGATTGGATAGTTACAGAAAATGGTTACTGTTTCATTGTAGTTGAGCTCTATATAAGCAGGCTGGCTGAACCCTTCAGTTCAGTTCTGTTCTGGCCTGTGAATACACAAGAGCTGTTTGAAGAATCGCTGTGTCCTCTGATATGTTCACCCACAACTTAACTCCTCTGACCCGGAAGTGCGCCGGAAATAGCGTGAGAGCATGCGTATGGGCGCGCGCTCCCCTGTGCAATCGGCGCTGGAGACACCGGCCCGAGGCGCGGGAAGTTTGCTGACCCCTGGCTGAGGCCATCAACACTTTGGCATTTATTGGACAAGATGTAGAACCCATCTAATCAAGACCAAAGGCAAATAGCAAGCTTCACTTGTTCGGGTTCAGAGTCCATTCTTCCACTTCCTGGTCACTCTTCTCCCCTCAGGGCTGCCCTCCTTTGGGGCTGGATGTGGGCGGTGGGTGGGGCTAGAACAAGCGGGAGGCGGGGCCAGAGCCAAAACCGCAGGGCCATCCTCTTCTCGCCATCTGCCACCTCCCATTTACCCCGCCACCCCCCGCAAAATTAAGCTGGGGGCCGCACGTGGCCTCCCTTGCTGCTGGTTCCTCACTACCAGTTTGGAGAGACTTACCAGAGTTCTTCCCGAGACCCGTTAAGCTCCCTCAAGCGCAGGTCGCAAATGCTGCCTTCCTCGTTCATAAAGGCGATTTTGTTCCGCAAAAGAGCATTTTCCTCTCGGAGGCGATCCATCTCACCCCTGGGTGCAAAAATAGAGAGGTGCTGAAGTTCCTGCGAATTGCTCCGGCCTCGATTTGTGTGCTGGAGTGTGCATTGCTTATAGCATCATCCCAGCATTTTCCTAATTGCATTGGGTGAGTTCTTGACAGATTGACTCGCCTTAAGCAAGGAAACTGAGTACCTTCCACAGAAAATTACAGCGGTACCTCAGGCTACAGGCGCTTCAGGTTACAGACTCACCCAGAAATAGTGCTTCAGGTTAAGAACTTTGCTTCAGGATGTGAACAGAAATCGTGCTCCGGCAGCGCGGCAGCAGCAGGAGGCCCCATTAGCGAAAGTGGTGCTTCAGGTTAAGAACAGTTTCAGGTTAAGAACGGACCTCCGGAATGAATTAGGTACTTAACCTGAGGTACCACTGTACCGCATTTTTCGCTCTATAAAACACACTTTCCCCCTCCTAAAAAGTAAGGGGAAATGTGAGTGCGTCTTATGGAGCGAATGCAGGCTCCATGGCTTCAGGAAAAGCAACGAGAAGTCTCTGGAGCGCAGTGGGAGTGCTCCCGCTGCGCTCCGGAGGCTTCGCTTCGCTGGAGAGGCGCTGCGCAGAGAGGGAGAGGATTTTCTTCTTCTTGTTCTCCTAAAACTAGGTGCGTCTTCTGATGGAATATGCGGAAATGGACAAATTAACAGGGAAAATTCGGAACCAACGCGATCAGAGATTCACTGAGGACTGGAATAAATTTACAGAGTATATCAAAAATGTATGTGAGGAGCAATTAACGCTTGTTGGCTTTCAAGAAGCTCTGTGAAAATGATTGATAGAAATGTTGCTTAAAAGATATGATAAGATTAAGATTGTTAAAGCGCAATATAAATTTAAGAAATGTGAGTAATAGTGATAATATGGAAAATTGTCAGATAGGCTGAGGGAAGTCTAAAAGATGTATATGTTAGAAGTGGATGTTAAACATGGATGGAATGTATCTTGGAAATTGAATAAAAATTAATTATTTAAAAAACAAAAACAAAATCTAGGTGCGTCTTATGGTTGGGTGCATCTTATAGAGCGAAAAATATGGTAAGTGTCTCTTTATTGTCCTATCCAGCCCCAGGGACTGTCCCCAAGTAGTGTTCCTCATCACCCCTGAGCTGTACCCTCCTCAACTGCTCTTGCCTGGCTGGAATGTGTCATCAGACTGAGATAATGCGGTGTGTGTGAATGCGAAGAAACCTCTGACTAGCTCAGTTGGATAGAGCGCGGTGCTGATAATTCCAAGGCTGCAGGTTCGATTCCCGTACGGGACAGCTGCATATTCCTGCAATGCAGGGCGTTGGACTAGATCAGGGTCCCCCAAAGTTGGGTCTCCAGCCTTTCTGGGACTACAACTCCCAGTATCCATAGCTAGCAAGACCAGTGGTCAGGGATGATGGGAACTGTAGTCCCAAACGTGCTGGAGACCCAAGTTTGGGAAACACAGGACTAGATGTTCCTCAAGTTCCCTTCCAACGCTACAATTGTACGATTCTATGACTGTTCCATGGCTGGTTTGCAGCCCTGGTGCAAGGCTAAGACTCACAGCCATGCGTCCCCCCCCCTTTGCCTCTGTTCCCACCCGCTGGGAGGGTTGCCCCCAAGGGCATGTGGACCCCAAGGGCATGTGGGCCTTGTACTGAGAAGTCTCCCCCGTCTTATCTGGACTAAGAGTCTTTGCTCCTACAGCCCGGCTTGGAGTGATTTAACAACTTGGGAGTTGCTGCATCACTAAACTTCAAAGGATAAACTTGGACAACAGCCCAGATTGGAAGATTGGAATGAAGTCAGGAAAAGCTATGCTGGAAAATAGAGAGTTGAAAATACCATATTTTTTGCTCTACAAGACTCACTTTTTCCCCTCCTAAAAAGTAAGGGGGAGTGTGTGTGCGTCTTATGGAGCGAATGCAGGCTGCGCAGCTATCCCAGAAGCCAGAACAGCAAGAGGGATTGCTGCTTTCACTGCACAGCGATCCCTCTTGCTGTTCTGGCTTCTGGGATTCAGAATAATTTTTTTCTTGTTTTCCTCCTCCAAAAACTAGGTGCGTCTTATGGTCTGGTGCGTCTTATAGAACGAAAAATACGGTATATATATTTACAAATAAAGCTGTATTCGATGGATGAAAGGATATATGATTTTTGACATGACTGAGAATCACATAGCCAGGGACAGAGAACTTTAAAGTGAGGATCAGAAGGTGGAAAATATGAAAACAACGAGAAGAGGCAGGAACGAAGATTTGGAGATATGCTTCAGAGGTCCAGACTATGGGGAGCCCAGAAAAATTAATAATTACAATTTGGATTACAATTTGGTTGCTTTTTAAATTTTAGTTTATTGTTTTTAATTGGATTGGATTACGATGCGGATAGGATGATTGGCTGCTTTTATTGGAAAATCAATAAAAATGATTTTTGAAAAAGAGTCTTTGCTCCTGCGGCTGCAGATTGCAGGAGAAGATCAGCAATGGTGGTCAGGACATCTTTCCAAGGAGGCCGGCATGCCATTGTGGACTTTCCTTTTCCTTTTGAGGAAACCTCAACAAGCTAAGGCTTTCCCTAGGGGGAAAAAAACCCAAACCCCACGGATCTAGCCTTGGGCCAAACATTCACTCATCTGTTAAGTGTAACTGGCATTTAGATGCGTGAGATCCTGTTGGATAAAAATGAGACAAATGCTATTCTTCCACCAACTGCAATTAAGGCACGTTAAAAAGAGATAATGAGCCAAAAGAAGAGGCAGTGGCGTAGCGTGGGGGGTGCTGGGGGGGTCGGCCGCACCAGGCGCAACATCTGGGGGGGGCGCGCACTCGCACTCGCAGCTCTCTGCCCCTACCTGGCTCTCTCTCTCTCACTCACTGCAGTGCTGGCTGTGCGAATCCGATCCGAGCCGCCGGGTCGCCGCCCACTGTGGAGGGGAGGGTGCCAGGCGTGCGGTGCGGTGCGGAGAGAGAGCGAGGGACTATCTGGGGGAGAGACAGTGCAGCGGGGGGTGTGTGTGCAAATTACTTGCCTTGCCCCGGGTTAGGGGGCGCAAATTACTTGCCTTGCCCCGGGTGCTGACAACCCACGCTACGCCACTGGCCTTGGGCCAAACATTTACTCATCTGTTAAGTGTAACTGGCATTTAGATGCGTGAGATCTTGTTGGATAAAAATGAGACAAATGCTATTCTTCCACCAACTGCAATTAAGGCACGTTAAAAAGAGATAATGAGCCAAAAGAAGAGGACAGGAAAGAGGTACGGTGTTAAGAGAGTCACATACAGAAGCATCAGTGGGACTCAAATATCGACATCAGGAAAATTCAAGCAGCCTTTGATGGGCGAAAGAAGCCAACCACACCCCTGGCTGTACCACTTGAGATATGCATTAAAACAGACATGCATGCACTTTTTCAAAGCCGCATTAGAAGTGATTGGTTTCTGTTAGAATCCCAGGAGGCACACAAGGTCTTCTAAGCCAAAGTTAATCTATGGTTAATACAAGAAGCCCAGAGAAGTCAGCGGAAGCAGCAAGGAGGCGGTGAATCAGGGAGGCGAGAGGTGGTTAGTTTCAGAAAGCAGAGGGGGGCCGGGATCCCCGGTTACCTCATGAACTCCAGCTCCCGCCGCTGCTCGCCACAGGTGTTCTGCAAGCCCCAGAGCCTCGCGTTCAAGTCCTCCCTCTCCTGAGCGTGGCCACCCTTCTGCTTCAGCAGGGCCGCCACCTTTTCCTTGAGCTTCCTGTTGAGCTCCAGGAGCCCCTTCGCCTCCGTCTCCGCGTCCCGGGCTCCGTTCTCGCCCCAGCCGTGGCACCGCCCTGATTTCGGGGTCTTCAGGGTCACCACAAAGGCTTCCATTTTGCCCAGCCGGTTCTGCAGGACCAAGTTGGCATTCAGGAGCTCGGCGTTCTCCGCGGACATCTGGCCGTGGGCCTCTTCCAGCTCCACCACCCTCTCCTGCAGCCGCAGCTTCTCCTGCGTCAGCGCGAGACTCTCTCGGTCGCTCTTGTCCAGCCTGCTCTGCAGACGCAGCAGCTGCGGCAAGCGGTCTTCCAGCCTGGCATTCTGTTCAAGCAACTTGCCCACCTCGGCTTTCAAGGCCTGGTTCTGCAGCTCGAGTTCTTCCGGCGCAGGAAAACCTTTGTTCTGCGTCCTGGAGCTCACGTCCCTCTCGGCGGCCGCACTCCAAAGCTCTGGCGCCTGGTTTTCCAGCTCTCCCTTCTCAGTCCCAATTGCCCCTCTGTGGTCTGCTATCTCCACAGCTTCGAGTTCAGCCTCTGGGGCTCCGGATGAGGGCCTTTTGCTCCCACTGACGCAATCTGGGTGCGGTTTTGCGACACTGTCTTGTCCTCGGCCGAGACTTTCCCCGCGCTCCTCGCTTCCGCAGGGCAAGGCGTTCGGCTGAGGGATGGTCTTGAGGATCTCCTCCAGCTCCTTCTCCACCTGGGAAGCCATGTCTTGCCGGTCCAGAGTGGCCTGGTCACATTCGGCCTCCAGGAGGCTGATTCGCTCTCGAAGCTGGTGCTGCTGGCGCTTCAGAGTATCGTTCTCCACCCAGATCTCCTCGTAGGCCTTCTCCAAGACAAGAGTCGTCTCCATGGGTCCTTCCAGTATTGTCTCTTCAATTTCCATCGCCAGGCTGCCTGACTCTCTGACGCCATCGTCCGTTTTTACTTGAGCGTCATCTTGGTCCCTTATGTTCAGCAACCGCGAGTTCCCCAGCGATTCTGGAACCAGTGTGATAAAACTAGGAGAGCGAGCTGGGCTTCTCAGCAGCTTCCTCTCTGCAGAGACAGTTGCTGAGCCACTTTCTGCTGCGGGTTCTTGGTCCTTTCTCTGGTCTGAAAGGAAGTCCATCAGTTCTCTTGGCTCCTGGGGCTTTGCTGGGAAATCGCCCCTCTGCGTGTCTGCTTCTCTGTTCAAAAAAGCTAAATTTCTTTGCAGTTTGGACAGACGTTGTAGCTCCTGCTGGAGCTCTTCAATGTTGCCTTCAAGAGTCAAGACTTTGGCCCTCAACTCCTCCTTCTCTTCAGCCGCTCTGCTGAGCGCCTCCTGTTTCAGGCGTTCCACGGTGGCGAGCCTTGAAGTCAGCTTGCCTCTCTCCTCCTTGAATTCAGCCTCTTGCCTCTTGAGCTTTTGGAGGAGCAACTCCTGATCTTCCTCAGCTCTGGACATTTCTCCTTTGTCTTCTCTCTTCTGCAACTCCTGCTGGTGGACCTCTTGGCTTCGCAGGAGTCCCTGGTGGAGCTCGCGCTCCCTTTCCATCACATCCTCCAGCTGCTTCTGCAACTGCTCCTTCTCCAGGACCAGAGAGCTCACACACTCCTCAAAATGCTTCTCCAGAAGCTGCTTCTCTTCCGTGAGGGCCGACAAGGCCTCTTTCTCCTTCGCCAGCATTACCTTCCACCTCTCCTGGGTCTCAGCGTCTTCCTGGGCCATTTCATCCTTCTCGAACTCCCACTGGGATTTCTCCTCAGAGGCCTCGCGCAACTCCTGTTGGTAGCGCTCCTCGAGACCTTTCAGGGCCTCCCCGTACTTGCTGACAAGCGCCTGTCGGTCCGCGGCAAACTGCTCCTCCATCCGAGAAACTCTTCCGTTAAATTCATTTTCCATTTTTGCCCTGGATGTGGTCAACACAACACATTACTCAAGCCTCTGCCAAGCGAGGGACAGGCGGCGGCAGAACACTGACTGGGTTAGGCCTCAGCCTTTGAAGACCACAGGCCAAGATGGAGGTCCAAATGCAGTTTATTTGTCTCAGATCTTCATTTTTAATCCTCTCTCCTTTCGAATATTGTTCCTCCCGCCTCCTCTTAAATCCACCCCACAGCAACTGAAGACCAATAACGTAACAAGAGGGGGACTTGTTTACAGTCCAATATATTGGAGGCAATTTGACTTAAGATGGCAAGAAAAGTCTTCTGGGTCATGCGAGCAACCCATCTACTCCAGCATCCTGTACTCACAATGGCCAACTAGAAGCTTGTGGGAAGCCCACAAGAATCATTCGAACACTCTCCCCTCCTGTAGTTTCCAGCAACTGGAATTCAGAAGCACTAGCTACTGACGGCCTTGTCATCAATGAATTCCTCTAGTCCTCTTCTAAAGCCATCTAAGAGGTTGGTGGCCTTCAGCCGTGAGTTCCATAGTTCAACTTCTTCAAACAGTGCAGTGTTAAACTATGGAACTCACTGCCACAGGAGGCCACAGGATGGCCAACGACCTAGATGGCTTTAGAAAAAAAACTGGACAAATTCATGGAGGAGAGGGCTATCGATGGCTACTAGCCAGGATGGCCGTGCTCTGCCATGCTTCTGAATCCCAGTTGCTCAAAGCCACAGGAAGGGGGAGATGTTCCCGTTGTTGGGTCCTGCTTGCTGGCTTCTGGTTGGTCACGGGATGTTGGGCCAGATGGGGCACTGGCCTGGTCCAGCAGGATCTTATGTTCCTGTGTTAGCTTGCCCCCCTGGGCCAGCCTTGGGGGGCAGGCAGCTGCTGCAGAATGCATAATAATAATAATAATAATAATAATAATAATAATAATAATAATTTATTTATACCCTGCCCTTCCCAGTTCAAAAACAGGGCTCAGGGGGGCTAACAACAAATTTAAAACACTTTAAAACACTTAATTGTAAAAGCAGCATAAAATACAGTATAAAAACATGAGCAACAATAAAATTCAAAAACTAATTAGATAATCTCCAGGTTAGCTGGCTGAATTGGTCCTACTTGGGCCAGTGAGGAGGCCAGGGGAGAATTAGCTGTGGGGTCTCAGAGCGGGTGATGTTCATAAAAGGGAAGGGGGAGGGAAGAGAAGGGAAATAAAAGATCAGGCTGAATTCAAATTAAAAACCAGGCGGAATAGCTCTGTCTTACAGGCCCGACGGAAGGAGGTTAAATCCTGCAGGGCCCTGGTCTCATGGGACAGAGCATTCCACCAGGTTGGAGCCATCACTAAGAAGGCCCTGGTGGAGGATAGTCTTACTTCTATAGGGCCCGGGACCTCTAAACTTTGGTTGTTCATGGACCTTAAGGTCCTCTGCAGGGCAGACCAGGAGAGGCGGTCCTGTAGATACAAGGGCCCCAACGCAGCCCCCTCACCTTTCCTCCTCAAGCTCCTCCCGATACTTCCGCGCCAGCTCTTGCTGCAGCGCCTCCTTCTCCACGACTAGCTTCTCCTCCAGCCTCCGCAGCCGCTCGTGGAAACCGCCCTCCATCTCTGCTTTCTCTTCCTGGACGGTCTGCGCCATGGCTCTCATTTTCTCTTCCAGCCGGACCTTGGCCTGGACCAGCTCTTCTCGCTCGCGGCCGAAACCCTCGTGGGTCTCCTGCAGCCTGGCCTGCAGCTCCTCCTGGTGCTGGAGCTTCAGCTGGTCCACCAGGCTGGCCTTCTCCTCCAGGGACGCCTGCAGGCTGCCAGTCTCCACCTTCTGCTGTGACTCGGCCTCCTGCCACTCTTGCCGGAGCCTCTCCAGCTCCTCCTGGAGCTCAGACACCTGGGCTTGCAGCCGGTCCACCTGCTCTTGCAAGGCTTGCCTTTCCTGGGCGTGAAGCTGCTGGAGGAGCTCTTGCTCCTTGCCGCAGCGAGTCTTGCTCTCCTCCAGCTGCTTCTGGTAATGGCACAGCTGGAGGAAGGGAGAGAGAGAGGGAGGAAGAGAGAGAAAAAGGCGTAATCAAAAAATGAATGTGGGAAATGTAAAGAAAAGGAGGGTACTTTTCATCATATGTGGTGGACATGCAAAGAGGTAAAAGCTTTATGGGAAACGATATATAATGAGTTAAAGAAATTTTTTAAAAGAGGTAAAAGCTTTCTGGGAAACGATATATAATGAGTTAAAGAAAATGTTTATTAAAAAAACCAGAAGCTTTTTTACTGGGTATAGTAGGTAAAGAGTTACTGAGACAAGATAAAAAATTGTTCTTATATGCAACTACTGTGGCAAGAATTTTCTTAGTCCAAAAATGGAAACAATATGAAGTACCAACGAAAGAAGAGTGGCAGATGAAAATGATGGACTTTGCAGAACTGACGAAACTGACGGGAAGAATCTGGAACCAGTGAGATCAAGTGTTCCAAAAAGACTGGAATAAATGTATATTATATTTGAAAGACAATTGTAAGCAATTAACATCATTAGCAGGGTGACCTGAAGACTTGCAAGATGAAATTGCTACCTATTTAGGATGAGAAATTTAATATGTTAGGTTATGATGTAACAAGAATAGGGAAGGAAGTGAAATGCAAAAGATGAAAAATGTAATTTTGTAAACTGGTAGGCGGGAGGGAGGGGAGTTGTTAGGCTCAACTGAGCCAAAGGAATATAATAGCATGCCTGCTCAGTTGTCGCTTAACTAACCTGCAAGCAAATCAGAAGGATTTACTCAATAAAACCAGGAGATAATTCTAATCTCCAGGCCAGCTTTGGGCAAGAAAACCAGGTTGGCTGCTCAACAAAGATCTCATCTGGAGGGAAGTCGAGAATACTGTTTGCTGTTCCGGCTCGCGTGTTCCCATGTTAATGGACAATTAAAAAGAGGCTTTGTACAAATCGTGACAGGCAGCAGAATGAAAGTGGAAGTGGGATGGCTATAACCAGCACTCCGGGGCTGGGAGTGGGGTCCCACCACCACAATGAACCCGGACCAACCCCTCAGAAGTGTCCTGAGCAAACACGGTGAAGGCCTTTGATGCAGACCCTGCTCTTCAAATGGGGGGCGGGCGAAGAGGTCAGCTTACCCTGTTCTGAAGCTCCTCTTGCAAGCTGCAGAGGTCCTGTTGGTGCTGATCTTTCAGTTGCTCGATAGCCATTTCGGCTTCTATGCTCATATTGAGTGGGTTGCAGTCTTCAGAACCGGGCGCTAAAATGCAAAATCAGCAAGAGAAATGCAGGCCTTCTTGGTTTTCTACGCAACGTTTGCCTTTAATAATAATAATAACGCTCCCAGTCACCAGTCTAGCTCCCGTGTTCTGGATTAGTTGTAGTTTCTGGGTCACCTTCAAAGGTAGCCCCACATAGAGTGCATTACAGTAGTCCAAGCAGGAGATAACCAGAGCATGCAATACTCTGGCGAGACAGTCCGCAGGCAGATAGGGTCTCATCCTGCGTACTGGATGGAGCTGGTAAACAGCTGCCCTGGACACAGATTTGACCTGCGCCTCAATGGACAGCTGTGAGTCCAAAATGACTCCCAGGCTGCGCACCTGGTCCTTCAGGGGCACAGTTACCCCATTCAGGACCAGGGAATCCTCCACACCTGCCTGCCCCCTGTCCCCCCAAAGCAGTACTTCTGTCTTGTCAGGATTCAGCCTCACTCCATCAGCCACCATCCAACCTCCAACCGCCTCCAGACACTCACACAGGAACTTCACTGGTTCTGATTTAAAAGAGAGGTAGAGCTGGGTATCATCCGCATACTGATGAACACCCAGCCCAAACCCCCTGATGATCTCTCCCAGCGGCTGCATGTAGATGTTGAAAAGCATGGGGGAGAGGACAGAACCCTGAGGCACCCCACACAAGTGAGGCCGCTAGTTCACTTCCAGCAGCCTTCCATTTTTGCAGAATCTATTCCCAGCCCCATCTGGAGATGCCTGGAGAAGAGGAGGTTAAGGGGTGATATGACAGCCATGTTCAAATATATAAAAGGATGTCATATAGAGGAGGGAGAAAGGTTGTTTTCTGCTGCTCCAGAGAAGCAGACACGGAGCAATGGATCCAAACTACAAGAAAGAAGATTCCACCTAAACATTAGGAAGAACTTCCTGACAGTAAGAGCTGTTTGACAGTGGAATTTGCTGCCAAGGAGTGTGGTGGAGTCTTCTTCTTTGGAGGTCTTTAAGCAGAGGCTTGACAACCATATGTCAGGAGTGCTCTGATGGTGTTTCCTGCTTGGCAGGGGGTTGGACTCGATGGCCCTTGTGGTCTCTTCCAACTCTATGATTCCATGATTCTATGAATCTTGGACCTGCATTCAAAACCAATGCTCTGAAGCTGATCTACGACCCTTCGTCACATTGTGGCTCCCATGGGAGAGCTTTTTTCTTGCTTCTGATTGGGCAATCCATCCTCTCAACCTGAGCCAACCTTTGTTACTCTCCCTCCTAGCAAGGCTTCTATTTTGCTGGCTCTCGGTTATCTCTGGCATTTACACGCCATTCAATATTCAGAATGTCTATGGAACATCTGTGAACATCTCCGGAATGACGGCTCCGAGCCCCCCGAGGGCAGTTAAACCAAGCCCCCTCCTCCTCCTCTCCCCACAGCTGATCATCGGTTTACCTTGAGCTCCCTCTGCCCCGCCATCGTCCAGCTCCTCGTAGAGAGAGGCTTTCAGAGGAGTCCGGGCGATTCTGCCTTGACCCTGGTACTCTTCCAGCTGAGACTGAAGCTCATCGATTTGGTCTTGGAGTTCCTGTGCACAGCAATAGAGACGTTGCGGCGCTACAGCCAAACTCAGGGCACACTAACGCAGGACTTCAATGGCAATCTCTTAGTACTTATGTACCCCCTCTGGGCCAGATTTAAGGATGTTGAGAATTCCGTTCCACCTTAAGGAACAGACATGAGGCTGTCCGTTTACATTCCAGCACAGCATACTGGGAACTTCCGTTTGCGTATAGCGTTTGCTTTCGCTGTTCTCTCCGAGATGACATGAGAGAGAGAACGACATGTTTCTTTGTTCTGATTTATGTTTAATAACTCTGTAGCTGTAGCATGACTTACGCCTCACGCCTACTTCTGTGTGCGAACGCCGTTAATTGCATGCCCTGGCTTTTAAAGCCCGGGTTGCCGATTTACGTTGGAGCACGGGCCGATAATAATAATAATAACAACAATAATAATAATTCATTATTTATACCCCGCCCATCTGACTGGGTTTCCCCAGCCACTCTGGGCGGCTTCCAATCAAGTGTTAAAAACAAACAAACAGCAATTAAATATTAAAAGCTTCCCTAAACAGGGCTGCCTTCAGATGTCTTTTAAAAAGAAGGTAGCTGCTTATTTCTTTCACATCTGAAGGGAGGGCGTTCCACAGGGCGGGCGCCACCACTGAGAAGGCCCTCTGCCGGGTTCCCTGTAACCTAACCAGTGAGGGAACCGCCAGAAGGCCCTCAGAGCTGAAGCTCAGTGTCCGGGCTGAACGATGCGGGTGGAGACGCTCCTTCAGGTATCCTGGTCTGAGGCTGTTTAGGGCTTTTAAGGTCAGCACCAACACTTTGAATTGTGCTCGGAAACGTACTAGAAAGAGATGTCTGAGCCGGGCTTGCCAGCTGGCCTCTCAGCCCTCTGCGTGTTGACAATGGACCCCCTGGGCCAGACCTCCTTCACTTACCCTGCACTGCCGTTCGTACGTATTCTTCATCTGCACCAGCCGCTCCTCCTGGAGGAAGAATTCTGCGCTGCCAGGATCGAGATCCCCGTACTAGAGCCAAAGAACAAGTGGTGGTAATGTAAAAAGGTGAAATGCTTCTGGGAGATGATATATAATGAGTTGAAAAAAATGTTGAAAAATACATTCATAAAGAAACCAGAAGCATTTTTACTCGGCATTGTGGGGAGTGATATAAATAGAAAGGAATGTAAGCTCTTTTTATATGCAGTAACAGCAGCAAGAATATTACTGGCCCAAAAATGGAAGCAAGAAGAATTACCGATGATTGAAGAATGGAGGATGAAGTTAATGGACTATGCAGAACTAGATAAACTAACAGGAAGGATTCGAAACCGGCGGGACCAGAAATTCATGGAAGACTGGAGTAAATTTACGGACTACTTGAAAAGTATTTGTGAAGATCAGACGATGTTTGTAGGTTTGCAAGAAGTTTTGTGAGGAGTATTATTAGAAGTATTGGATAAAGGGGAGGGTGATTTGTTAAGAGATGTAAAGGCAACATAAAGTTAAGAAATGCATAAGAAGTGGTGAAAACAGTGGATCATCAGAGGTGCTGATGGAAGTCTAAAAAGATTATATAAGTGAGAAGTTTTGTGGTACATTTTATAATTTATATGTTAAAATCAATAAAAATAAAAATAAAACTAGAGCCAAAGAACACTTCGTCACCACCCTCTTCCACCATAACAGTGGTCCCCAAACCTTTTCGGGCCAGCGCCCCGTTGGGTCGGCAAGGCCCAGCCTACCTTCTCTGCTAGGACATTCTCCCAGTTCTTCTGCAATTTGCTGATGGTGCCCTCGCATTTCAGTAGCTTCTCTCCGGTTTCCTGGAGCTCGTTCTCCAAGCGGCTGTTCTCCTAAGGAAAAGCCAAAGGAAATAAAGAGGTCAGGAGCCGTGTTGCAAAACGGTAAACAGAACAGGGCAGGTTTTCTAGATATGTGATGAAGGCAACCAACCCGAAGCGCCTGATTCAATGACTGTGCCCTTTTAAAATGGGATTATTTTCTTCCGGGTTTTAATTATCGGCATTTATAGTTCTTTCTTTTTTTTTTGTGAAACTGGTTTTTATTCCTGCAAACTACTTAGAAAGCTATTTTGGTAGCACCGTATTTTTCGCTCTATAAGACGCACCAGACCACAAGACGCACCTAGTTTTTGGAGGAGGAAAACAAGAAAAAAAATATTCTGAATCTGAGAAGCCAGAACAGCAAGAGGGATCGCTGCGCAGTGAAAGCAGCAATCCCTCTTAATGTTCTGGCTTCTGGGATAGCCACGCAGCCTGCATTCGCTCCATAAGACGCACACACATTTCCCCTTACTTTTTAGGAGGGAAAAAGTGAGTCTTATAGAGCAAAAAATACGGTAAGCAGTTTACCAATCAATCAATCAATCAATCAATCAAGGAGAGATCACTGGGTGAGCCTGGGGGGAGGCAGCTGCCTCTCAACCTAACCTACCGTGCGAGGCTGTTGTGGGGATTAAAATGAGGAGGGTGAGAGAACCGTGTGAGCTCCTTGGAGAGAAAAAAGTGGAATAATAATAATAATAATAATAATAATAATAATAATAATAATAATTTATTATTTATACCCTGCCCATCTGGCTGAGTTTCCCCAGCCACTCTGGGTGCCTCCCAATCGAGTGTTAAAAACAGTACAGCATTAAATATTAAAAACTTCCCTAAACAGGGCTGCCTTCAGATATCTTCTAAAGATAGGATAGCTGCTTATTTCCTTCACATCTGAAGGGAGGGCATTCCACAGGGCGGGCGCCACTACCAAGAAGGCCCTCTGTCTGGTTCCCTGTAACTTGGCTTCTCGCAGCGAGGGAACCGCCACAAGGCCCTCAGCACTGGACCTCAGTGTCCGGGCTGAATGATGGGGGTGGAGACGCTCCTTCAGGTATATAGAACCGAGGCCGTTTAGGGCTTTAAAGGTCAACACCTGTCAGCATCGCCCTTGAGCCAGTGCCACCAACTGGACTCATCCACTCAGCCCCGACTGGGCTAAGCGAGCTGGGTAGCTCTTCCAGAGACCACTCTTCTCCCACCTCCCTGAAAATAAGGGATCCTTTCTGTCTCTCATCCCGCTTCGCTGGGAAGCCAGTGACCCAGAAGCACTGCGCAGCTCTCGCTCTTGCTGTGCTGGCTTCAGTGATAGCTGCGCAGCCTGCATTCGATCCATAAGACACACACACATTTCCCCTTACTTTTTAGGAGAAAAAAGGTGCATCTTATGGAGCGGAAAATACGGTAATTTTAACCAGCATCTTGGGAGTAGGTTTGCAACTTCTTGGTTATAAATGCAGACACAAAAAAGCGCATGAGTGGCATAAAAAGTAAAGGGTAAATGGACCCCTGACCATTAGGTCCAGTCGTGACCAACTTTGGGGTTGCGGCGCTCATCTCGCTCTATAGGCCGAAGGAGCCGGTGTACAGCTTCCGGGTCATGTGGCCAGCAGGACTAAGCCGCTTCTGGCGAACCAGAGCAGCGCACAGAAACGCCGTTTACCTTCCCGCCGGGGCGGTACCTATTTATCTACTTGCACTTTGACGTGGTTTCGAACTGCTAGGTTGGCAGGAGCAGGGACCGAGCAACGGTTGCGGGGATTCGAACCGCCGACTTTCTGATCTGCAAGTCCTAGGCTCTGGGGTTTAACCCACAGCGCCACCCGCGTGCCTATGCATGTGTGGCATAGTGCTATTTTTCTATATAAAGAGAGAGAGAGATGCCGGAACTCACCATGAATGCCCCCCTCTTTCTCTTAGAATGGCAAAGATGCCCACCTGAGAGGTGCCGAGTTCTGGCGAGTCCCAGTTGAAAAAAAGCCCTTGGATCACAGAACCCACTGACTTTATTGAGAATGAGGAACGCGGGTTGGGCAGGCACAGTGTCTCCTGCAAAGCCTCTCCTCTGACGCCCCCCCCCCCCCGCTCACCTTCAGCGTCAGAGCCAGGCAGTCCCGCAAGTCGCTCTCCTCGGTCCTCAGCTTCGCCATCTCCTCCTCCAGGTCGGCCTGCTGCTTGCTGGCTTGCTGCTGGATCTGCTCCCGCTCTCTCTGCAGCTCGCTCTTGAGCGCTGCCACCCTCTCCTTGTACTCCTCTTCCAGCTTGCTGCACACACAGATCGAGAGAGGTTGCTGAGGATCAAGCCCTCGGCTCACCAGGGACCAGTGGCCTGGTTCCTGAAGTTGAGTCGCAATCTCCTTTGTCACTTGAGTCCTCGGGAGCAGCGGGATACAAGCTGGCTCCACACCTCCCATTCGACACGATGGCTCTCATGTCGCCTCTCTGTTTCCCCTTCTTCAGGCTAAACACAACGAGTTCCCACCCACTCCCATGGATATTCTGAGCATGTGCAAAGAGCAGATCAGAAACGGGACCAGCTCAATGAAGCTGCCCATTGATGGCCCTCCAGTTGCCCAGCCTGGCCAGTTGGGAGGAGTTTGGCTTTGATATCCCGCTTTATCACTACCCTAAAAGGTAAAGGTACCCCTGCCCGTACGGGCCAGTCTTGACAGACTCTAGGGTTGTGTGCCCATCTCACTCAAGAGGCCGGGGGCCAGCGCTGACCGGAGACACTTCCGGGTCACGTGGCCAGCGTGACATCGCTGCTCTGGCGAGCCAGAGCCGCACACGGAAACGCTGTTTACCTTCCCGCTAGTAAGCGGTCCCTATTTATCTACTTGCACCCGGGAGTGCTTTCGAACTGCTAGGTTGGCAGGCGCTGGGAACGAACAGCGGGAGCGCACCCCGCCGCGGGGATTCGAACCGCCGACCTTTCGATTGGCAAGCCCTAGGCGCTGAGGCTTTTACCCACAGCGCCACCCCCGTCCCTATCACTACCCTAGGGAGTCTCAAAGCGGCTAATATTCTCCTTTCCCTTCCTCCCCCACAACAAACACTCTGTGGTGAGTGGGGCTGAGAGACTTCAGAGAGTGGGGCTGAGAGACTTCAGACTTCAGAGAAGTGTGACTAGCCCAAGGTCACCCAGCAGCTGCATGTGGAGGAGCGGGGAAGCGAACCCGGTTCCCCAGATAAGAGTCCACCGCTCTTAACTACTACACCGCACTGGCACACATAGACGTTTCTGCTTCTATGTTCCCAGTAGGTCTTAGGGACCCTTAAGTAACTGAGATGCTCAGTGGCGTAGCGTGGGGGGTGCAGGGGGGGCCGGCCGCACCGGGCGCAACATGTGTGTGTGGGGGGGGGCGCTCGCTCGCACTCGAGTGCTAAAATCCACGGGTTAGGGGGCGCAAATTACTTGCCTTCCCCCGGGTGCTGACAACCCACGCTACGCCACTGGAGATGCTGTGAATGGAGAAGGGAAATCCCGAGAAGCGAACAAGCTACCTCAGGTTGTATTCGTTTTGGCGCTCAATGGCAGAGTGCCGCTCATCCACCTCGGAGGTCATGAAGAGTTTCCATTTCTCCGCCTTCTCCAAGTCCAAACGGAGCTTTTCCTTCTCCCGGGCTTCTTGGTCCGCTTGCTCCCTAGCGAAGGGGAAAAAGTTCTGCACTATCAGACTGGGATCCTGGCCTGCCTGACCTGAGCCAGGCTTGTGTTAGTGGCAAAGAGTTCAAAGACTAGCAAATCTAAAAAAATGTAGTATAAACCCTGGCAACTGGGAAACACTGGCCTGCGAGCGCTCCAGTTGGAGAACAGCCTTGACCAAAGGTGTCCTGGGCTTTGAAGACACTCGAACTCAGGACGCAAGGGAGAAACGTGCTAAGAGGAAGGCACGCTTGGCAAACCCTCACCGAGATCAACTCCCACCCGGAAACCAATGTCCCCACTATGGAAGGACGTGTGGATCCAGAATTGGCCTCCACAGTCACTTACGGACTCATTGTTAAAACTGTGTTTATAGAAGACAATCTTACTCGGCTATGAGGGATCACCAAAGAAAAAGTGGTGAAGAGACTGAGCTGTGGATCAGGAAACTCGGGTTCAAGCCTCGCCTCTTTCACAAACTCACAAGGGTCACAGACGCACAACAACAACAACAACAACAACAACAACAACAACAACTTTATTATTTGTACCCCACCCATCTGACTGGGTTTCCCCAGCCACAATACAAGGAAAACACCTGGCTTCCCCCAGAGGAACCTGTGGACTGTTCCTTCTGGGAACTGTAGCTTCTGCAAACTCTTAAAGACTTTTGCTCAAGTTGCCTTTGAGCGCAGGCAGTCTAGAGCAAAGGCACTTGCTTTTTAAGAGTCTTTGTCTGGTCGCTTACGCACTGGGCTGTGAAAATCTTGGAATAAGCAGAGATGGCAAAACTGACGGCCCTGATAAGAGATACAAACTTGAAATCTTTTAAAGAAGACTGGAAGCCCTTTCTAGCCTACATAAAAGTTATTTCCCAACTTGCAAAGACCACAGTGGGGTTTGAAGTGTAAGAAATTTGCGGAATATAAAATTAGAAAAGGGTGAAATTAGAAAAGGCGGGACCAAATTTGTATGTAATTTGAGTTATAAATTTCGATGTTGGGCGAATGGAAAGTCATTAGTTTTGTTGAATTGGAATATAGTTGTAACAAATGTAACTTTCTATATGGAAAAAAGAATAACATATTATTATTTTTTATTATTATTATTAAAAAGTCATGCCATTTGCATATGGGATCTCACTTCCACCCTGCTTGTCCTCTCCCCATATGCCCCCACCCCAATTCTGCTCTGGAGACTTGTGGGAACCCCCAGAGAGATTTGGGAGACACATACAGGAGGAGAGGAAGAATAGGTTCCATTGCACAAGGGGGAAAGCCTTGAATGAATGGGACAGCTTGGTTGGTAGAGCGCAAGACTTTTAATCGCAGGGTTGTGGGTTTGAGCCCCACATGGGGCAAAAAGAATCCTGCATTGACCAGAAGGTCCCTTCCAACTCTACAATTCTTTGATCCTATCTGAAAATCTGGGTGGGTCCAGAAACATAAAAGGACATATTCTTCAAAAATTACAAACTTACATTAAATGCCGGATCTCTGTTTTGAAGCTGGCCAGCACAGCTTGGTATATCCCGTTTTTCGTTATGAGAAGTTCATTTTCCAGGGCAAGAGTCAACTCCGTCAGGTTAATTCTTCCATCCAGGTTGAAGTCCAAGGCCTGCCAGACAGCAAGAGGAAAGAATTTCCCATCAATTAAGAAGCTGCGTTTTCTTTTGGCTGATTACCGTATTTTCCGCTCTGTAAGATGCACCGGACCATAAGACGCACCTAGTTTTTGGAAGAGGAACACAAGAAAAAAAATATTCTGAATCCCAGAAGCCAGAACAGCAAGAGGGATCACTGCGCAGCGATCCTGCTGGCTGTCCTGGCTTATGGGGTAGCCGCACACAGCCTCTCCTGGGCTGGGGAGGCTGCGCGCGGCTATGCAAGAAGCCAGGACAGCCAGCAGGATCACAGCGCAGCAATACCACTGGTTATCCTTGCTTCTTGCTTGGATGTGCGCAGCCTCTATAAGAGGCAAGGGCAGCCTTCATCCCCTGCCTGCAAGAGGCTGCCTGCAGCTAAGGCTCCCCCAAGAGATGCACTCCCTTTAAAGAGCGCATGGAGTGTGTGTTCAGCTCTTGGGGGCTTTTCCCCTAGGAGGGAGAAGGGCTGCCCTCAAGAGCCGCACACACGCTCCACACGGCTCTTTAAAGGAAGCGCTGACCACAGCCTCCTGCCCAGTGGCGTAGCGTGGGTTGTCAGCACCCGGGGCAAGGCAAGTAATTTGCGCCCCCTAACCCGTGGATTTGCGCCCCCTAACCCTAATCCCCAGATGTTGCGCCCGGTGCGGCCGGCCCCCCCTGCACCCCCCACGCTACGCCACTGCTCCTGCCTGCATTTGCTCCTACTTTTAAGGAGAGGGAAAGTGTGTCTTATACAGCGAAAAATACGGTAGTTTTCAGATTTCCACCCAGTTATCTTGGGTGTTATATAGTGATCTAAAATAAAATGCGGAAGCACCAAGGCAGCCGTGCCACATTGAATTCACCGTTTTGGACGTGCCACGGTGGCCGAGAGGCAGTCGAAGCGCTTACCTTCAGGATCTCATGGCTGTTCTCAATTCCTTCTTCATGCCAGGCGTCAAGGATCTGCTCCACCTCCGCGTAGCCCATTCCGTCATCCAGGCTGGAGAAAACGCGGAAGCCGATGGTGCTTGTCATAGCCGAAGGCGTGGTGGTCCGCCTTCCGCATTCATCGAAGGACTGAGAATGGGAGAGACAAAGAACCACAGGAATGGAGAGCTGGAAGGGATCTCTAGAGTTATCTAGTCCAGCACCTGCAATACTCGGTTGTGATGAAATTCCAGCCCTCCTCTGGTCGCTTACGCACTGGGCTGTGAAAATCTTGGAATAAGCAGAGATGGCAAAACTGACGGCACTGATAAGAGATACAAATTTGGAATCTTTTAAAGAAGACTCGAAGCCCTTTCTAGTCTACATAAAAACTTATTTCCCAACTGCAAAGACCACAGAGGGGTTTGAAGAGTAAAATCAATTCCTTGCTTTGGGAACGCTATACAGTGGTGCCCCGCAAGACGAATGCCTCGCAAGACAGAAAACCCGCTAGACGAAAGAGTTTTCCGTTTTTCAATGCGCTTCGCAGGACGAATTTCCCTATGGGCTTGCTTCGCAAGACGAAAATGTCTTGCGAGTCTTGAGATTTTTTTTCACTCCCCACCCCCTTTTTCTAAGCCGCTAAACCGCTAATAGCCTTTTAACAGCTAATCCGCTAATCCCTTAAGCCTTTAATAGCCGCTAATAGCCGCTAAACCGCTAATAGCGCTAATCCGCTAATAGGGTTGCTTCGCAAGACGAAAAAACCGCTAGACGAAGAGACTCGCGGAACGAATTAATTTCGTCTTGCGAGGCACCACCGTACTTCTAACATAATTTATATGTTAACTTTGCCAACTCCGCATAGCTCATCAGTTTTTCTTGCTATTGCTTTTTGGTTGGGGTTTCCTCGTTACTCGTTCTTCCATCATCATCATCATCATCATCATCATCATCATTTATTATTTGTACCCCGCCCATCTGGCTGGGTTTCCCCAGCCACTCTGGGTGGCTTCCAACAAAGATGAAAAATACACTAAAATGTCACATATTAAAAACTTCCCTGAACAGGGCTGCCTTCAGATGTCTTCTGAATGTCAGGTAGTTGTTTATCGCTTTGACATCTGGTGGGAGGGCGTTCCATAGGGTGGGCGCCACCACCGAGAAGGCCCTCTGCCTGGTTCCCTGTAACTTGGCCTCTCGCAGTGAGGGGACCGCAAGAAGGCCCTCGGAGCTGGACCTCAGTGTCCAGGCAGAACGATGGGGGTGAAATCCAACTGATTTCAGACAATTGAGATGGGGGTGGGGAGGGGGCAGAACACCTGAGGTTTCTCACCTGCATGGAGAGATGGCGCTTGAGTTGCCTGTAGGGAGTCGAAGCCGAAGGTGGGAGAGGCTTCCCGATTTTGAAGAAGCTGTAGAAAAAGTCTTCGATGCTCATCGTGCCGTCGTGCTCGAGGTTGCGGAAGACGTCCTCTGCCACCTGAGAAGGAACAAAATACATGCTCAGATAGAGCAGAAAAAGGGGAGAACCGCTACTGGCCCCAACTTGGTGGAACGCTCTGTCTCATGAGACCAGGGCCCTGCGGGACTTGACATCTTTCCGCAGGGCCTGCAAGACAGAGCTGTTCTGCCTGGCCTTTGGTTTGGACTCAGTCTCACCCTTATGTTTCCCTCCCCATATGGTCTTGATTTATCGGCTACTATAATGGGATGCGGGTGGCGCTGTGGGTTAAACCACAGAGCCTTGGACTTGCCGATCAGAAGGTCGGCGGTTCGAATCCCCGCGACGGGGTGAGCTCCCGTTGCGCAGTCCCTGCTCCTGCCAACCTAGCAGTTCGAAAGCACCTCAAAGTGCAAGTAGATAAATAGGTACCGCTCCGGCGGGAAGGTAAACGGCATTTCCGTGCTCTGCACTGGTTTGCCAGAAGCGGCTTAAGTCATGCTGCCCTCATGACCCGGAAGCTGTACGCCGGCTCCCTCGGCCAGTAAAGCAAGATGAGCGCCGCAACCCCAGGGTCGGTCACGACTGGACCTAATGGTCAGGGGTCCCTTCACCTTTAGCTTCATAAATGAGGCTGCATTTTAAATTGCATTTTAACCTGTATTTTAAATTGGTCCCCCCTTTTCCTCCTATTATGTTTTTACTGTGATTTTATTGGTGTTAGCCGCCCTGAGCCCGGCTCTGGCCGGGGAGGGTGGGGTATAAATAATAATAATAATAATAATAATAATAATAATAATAATCTGCAGCCAGCCTGAATTGAGAAGAAGGGGAAAGTGCTCAGAACGGGTACCTGCATGTCGACATTCTGCAAGCCGTACTGTTTGCAAATGGAGACCAGCTTCTTTCTGCTGAGATGTCCATCTCTGGAGATGCCTAAGCTTTCGCAGACCTCGTGCAGCTTCTCCTCTATCCAGTCTTGAGTGGGGGAGATGTTTGGGGAGGCATTCAGGTCATCGGGATTCCAGAATCTCAACTGACCTTAAAGGGGAAAAAAGAAGAATAAGCTTATATTGAAAAAGAAACACGGTTAGGAAGAAAATAACAACAACAACAACAACAACAACAGGAAGTTTTCAAAACATATCTTAAGAAGAATTGTTGCATCATCATCATCATCATCATAATTTATTTATACCCCACCCTCCCCAGCCAAGACCGGGCTTAGGGTGGCTAACACCTGATATAAAACAATTGATTAAAATACAACTTAAAAACAAGATTAAATACAACATTAAAATGCAGCCTCATTTCAGTAGAAACTCAAACTTTTTGGGGATGAAAACGTCAAATCTTCACCAAGATCAACTATCCAGACTGGTCCTACGTGGGCCAGAAAAAAGCCAGGGAAGTCCCCAAATAGGAGTTCCATCACAGAAGGAGAAAGGAAAAAAGAAAGAGGGGAAAGTTGATTCCAAGCCAAAGGCCAGGCAGAACAACTCTGTCTTACAGGCCCTGTGGAAAAAAAATCAGATCCTGCAGGGCCCTGGTCTCATGAGAGAGCGTTCCACCAGGCCGGGGCCAGTGTTGAAAAGGCCCTGGCTCTGGTTGAGGCTAATCTGACTTCCTCAGGGCCCGGGACCTCTAAGGTGTTGCTATTTATGAACCTTAAGGTCCTCCGTGGGGCATACCAGGAGAGATGGTCCCGTAAGTACGAGGGTCCTAGGCTGTGAAGGGCTTTAAAGGTCAAAAGCAGCACCTTAAATCTGACCCTGAACTCCACCGGGAGCCAGTGCAGCTGGAAAAGCACTGGGTGAATATGCTCCCATGGCAGAGACCCCGTGAGGAGCCTCGCTGCAGCATTCTGTACCCATTGGAGTTTCTGGGACAGCTTCAAGGGCAGCCCCGCGTAGAGCGAATTACAGTAGTCAAGCCTGGAGATGACCGTTGCATGGATCACTGTGGCCAGGTCGGGGCAGGAAAGGTAAGGGACCAAAAGCAGAACACTAGTCACTCAAAGCAGAAGGCAAATCCACGAGGGAGATTCGTAACTCGCTGGATTATTGCAACTCGCTCTACGCGGGGCTGCTGTATGCCGGCTCCCTTGGCCAATAAAGCGAGATGAGCGCCGCAACCCCAGAGTCGGTCACAACTGGACCTAATGGTCAGGGGCCCCTGTACCTTTAAAGCCCTATATGGCCTAAGACCCACGTACTGGAATGTCCCACGGAGGACCTTACGGTCCTCAAATGCTTCCCTCCGTGAGGGAGTCTTCCCAGACCCGCTGAAAGAGGCGGTTATTAAACCGCTTCTTAAAAAACCATCTTTAGATGTGGCCACGATGGCCAACTATCGCCCAGTCTCAAATCTTCCATTCTTGGGCAAGGTGATTGAGCGAGTGGTGGCTGAACAACTCCAGGCACGCCTGGAAGAAGCGGACCATTTGGATCCCTTCCAGTCAGGATTCAGGCCTCATCACGGGACTGAAACTGCCTTGGTCGCACTGGTTGATGATCTCCGGCGGGCTAGGGACAAAGGTGAGAGCTGTTTCCTAGTTCTGCTGGATCTCTCAGCGGCGTTTGATACCATCGACCATAACATCCTTCTGGACCGTCTTGAGGGGCTGGGAGCTGGGGGTACTGTCATACAGTGGTTCCGCTCCTTCCTCCTGGACCGTGTTCAGAAAGTTGTGGTGGGGGATGAGTGTTCAGACCCCTGGGCTCTCACTTGTGGGGTGCCTCAGGGTTCTGTCCTCTCCCCCATGCTTTTTAACATCTATATGCAGCCGCTGGGAGAGATCATCAGGAGGTTTGGGCTGGGTGTTCATCAGTATGCAGATGATACCCAGCTCTACCTCTCTTTCAAATCAGAACCAGTGAAGGCGGTGACGGTCCTGTGTGAGTGTCTGGAGGCGGTTGGAGGATGGATGGCGGCAAACAGATTGAGATTGAATCCTGACAAGACAGAAGTACTGTTTCTGGGGGACAGGAGGCGGGCAGGTGTGGAGGATTCCCTGGTCCTGAATGGGGTAACTGTGCCCCTGAAGGACCAGGTGCGCAGCCTGGGAGTCAATTTGGACTCACAGCTGTCCATGGAGGCACAGGTTAAATCCGTGTCCAGGGCAGCTGTGTACCAGCTCCATCTGGTACGTAGGCTGAGACCCTATCTGCCCGCGGACTGCCTTGCCAGAGTGGTGCATGCTCTGGTTATCTCCCGCTTGGACTACTGCAATGCGCTCTACGTGGGGCTACCTTTGAAGGTGACCCAGAAACTACAACTAATCCAGAATGCAGCGGCCAGACTGGTGACTGGGAGCAGCCGCCGAGACCATATAACACCGGTCTTGAAAGACCTACATTGGCTCCCAGTACGTTTCCGAGCACAATTCAAAGTGTTGGTGTTGACCTTTAAAGCCCTAAACGGCCTCGGTCCAGTATACCTGAAGGAGCGTCTCCACCCCCATCGCTCTACCCGGACACTGAGGTCCAGCACCAAGAGCCTTCTGGCGGTTCCCTCACTGCGAGAAGCCAAGTTACAGGGAACCAGGCAGAGGGCCTTCTCGGTAGTGGCGCCCTCCCTGTGGAACGCCCTCCCACCAGATGTCAAAGAGAACAACAACTACCAGACTTTTAGAAGACATCTGAAGGCAGCCCTGTTTAGGGAAGCTTTTAATGTTTGATGTATCACAGTATTTTAATATTCTTTTGGAAGCCGCCCAGAGTGGCTGGGGAAACCCAGCCAGATGGGCGGGGTATAAATAATAAATTATTATTATTATTATTATTAAATAAAAACATCTTGGAGGTCCCGGGCCACAGGGAGGTTAGGCTGGCCTTAACCAGAGCCGGGGCTTTTTCGGCTGTTGCTCCGATCTGGTGGAACGCTCTGTCACAAGAGACTAGGGCCCTGCGGGACTTGACATCTTTCCGCAGGGCCTGCAAGACGGAGCTGTTCCACCAGGTCTTTGGCCAAGGCACAGCCTGACCCCCTTCTTTGGTAATTCTTTACAGAACTCTAGCCCAATGGTTGCCATCAATTTGATTTGAACTGATTTTATAATGAATTGATTTTTAGAATGCTGTATTATTTTACTGTTGTTAGCCGCTCTGAACCCGGCTTCGGTTGGGGAGGGCGGGATATAAATAAAATTTTATTATTATTATAACTGCTTGATCTACTGAAATCAATGTTGCCGGATGAAGAAAAGCATGTTTTGTCTGGAGGCTAAATGAAAGCATCGTTGGTGCCCGTAGAACATCTTTGGGGAGGGCATCCCCGGAACAGGACGTGCAAGTTCTGACTAGCATCCGAGACTAATCCAAGTAAGTACTGGCTTTTATATCTTCAGAAGCGTGGCTGCTGCTTTTTTGCCTCAGTAGGCCTCCATGGAAATGGAGGTCATTTACTCCAGGTCTACTCTAACTCAGTTTTGCAAATCTGGTGCTCTCCAGATGTTCTGGACTACAAATCCAGCCAGCTGTGTGTGTGTGTGTGTGTGTGTGTGTGTGTGAGAGAGAGAGAGAGAGAGAGAGAGAGAGAGAGAGAGAGAGAAACAAGGGACATGAATGAATAAATACAATTTGAAGGCAAGGTGACTTCTGGGTTGGCGAGAGGTTCCTATCTCTGTGGAAATGCTGGAACCCAATTTAAATGGCAAACCCCGCAGAAACGTTGGCATTCTGATCCGAAATCCCACATTTTGAAATGACCAGAGTGTGCTAGCTGCTCGTTTTGCAGCTCTGACTTGAAAGCACAAGAACACTAAAAAAAAAAAAGCATTCATTTCTCACTTTATAGCTGCCCTCGCTAGAGTCCATTATACTTAAAACATTTATTTGTATTTTTCAACTTAGGAGGAGGGAAACGCCTTCCCCCTAACTCCATGAATTAAGATTCCTCTCTTACCTTCCGCCTCATACTCCTCGCTGTCTTGGGATCTCCAGTGCTAAGAGAGAGAGAGAGAAACAGAAATCAGCTTCCTCTTTCAAATGCAGGTGTGGATAGTCGGAAGGACGGGGAAACCCCATTGTTAGCCTGGAACAACAAAACCAACCAAGAGTCTGATTTTGGCACCTTAGGGACTAGCAGATTTATTGCAGAAGATGTTTTAGAAGCCAGACAGGCAGTGCCGGATTTCCGTAGAAGCTAAACAAGCTATAGCTTAGGGCCCCATTCTCTTGGGGGTCCCCAAAAAATTAAAAGGAAAAAATAACTGGATGTACATTCCAAAATATAAAAAACCTACATACAGCAACAGTGTTTTGTGTTGTGTAGGCTCCTATGATGTAAGTCATGGGCCCCGCCTGCTAGCCTGCTCCCTAAAATATCACTGGTTTGCTCCTTTCTATCTACAGTGGTATCTTGGTTCTCAAAATTAATCCGTTCAGGAAGTGTGTTCCAAAACCAAAGCGTTCCAAAACCAAGGTGCGCTTTCCCATAGAAAGTACAGTGGTACCTCAGGAAGCAAACGGGATCTGTTCCGGAGCCCCGTTCGCATCCTGAACAGAACGTAAGATGCGACAGTGCATCTGCACGTGCGTGGGTCGCGTTTCGCCACTTCCGCGCATGCGCGTGATGTCATTTTGACCGTCTGCGCATGCGCGAGCAGCGAAACCCGGAAGTAACGCGCTCTGCTACTTCCGGGTCGCCACGGAGCGCAAGACGAAAATACTTATCCTGAAGCGTATTTATCCTGAGGTATGACAGTCATACCTCAGGTTACAGAAGCTTCAGGCTGTGTGTTTTCAGGTTGTGCACCGCGCCAAACCCGGAAGTACCGGAACAGGTTACTTCCGGGTTTCAGTGCTTTGCGCATGCGCAGAAGGGCTAAATCGCACATGCACAGAAGCGCCGAATTGTGACCCGCGTGTGTGCAGATTGTGTGCGCAGACCCGGCGTTGCAGGTTGTGAACTCTGCGGGTTGCAAACGTGCCTCCCGCACTGATCACGTTCGCAACCGGAGCGTCCAACTGTAATGCAATTAAATTACCATATAGCATATATTCAACAGAAAAACCAGTGACAATTTGTTGTTGACAAAGGACAGCTGGACATATAAAGGGCCCCATTACCTTCAGTAGCTTAGGGCCGCATCAAACCTAAATCCGGCCCTGCAGACAGGTAAAATGTGCTCAGGTGACTGCCTCCATGTATTTGACAGCTCCAGACCACAAAAAATTCCACCCCAATGCTGGGAGCGACTAGCCTTTTTTGTGGTCCTGGCAGGGGAAGGTTTATGCCTCCTCCTCCTCCTTCTTTGGCGATCACTTGTAGCCGAGTAAGATTGTCTTCCATAAACACGGTTTTAACAATGAGTCCGTAAGTGACTGTGGAGGCCAATTCTGGACCCACACGTCCTTCCACAGTGGGGACATTGGTTTCTGGGCAGGAGTTGATCACGGTGTGGATTTGCCAAGCGTGCCTTCCTCTTAGCACGCTTCTCCCTTGTGTCCTGAGTTTGAGTGTCTTCAAAGCCCATGACACCTTTGGTAAAGGCTGTTCTCCAACTGGAGCGCTCGCAGGCCAGTGTTCTCCAGTTGTCGGTGTTTATACCACATTTTTTAAAGATTTGCCTTGAGACAGTCTTTAAACCTCTTTTGTTGACCACCAGCATTACGCTTTCCATTTTTAAGTTCAGAATAGAGTAGTTGCGTTGGAAGACGATCATCAGGCATCTGCACAACATGACCAGGCCAGCAAAGTCCACCCTCCAACCCCTATTCTCCAGTGTCAATTGCCCCCCTCCACTCTTGAGGCCATTTATAGCAATGAAGAAGGGGTTCCCGAGGGACCCCCCCAGTTCCTTGTTACACAAATGACCAGCTTCCTGTCTCTGCCATCCCGTATGACGGAAGGGAACAAATGTACCGGTCTACCATGCAGGGGGAGTTGAAAAATTTACTGAAATCACAGAGTTTCAAGTGATTGAAACATGCCTCCCTCCCTGCACGACCACACACTATTTAAAGCAACTTGGAGCCTCTTCTCAGCTGCGACGGCAGGGGGTTGGACTAGATGACCCTCGGGTCCCTTTGCAGCTCTATGATTCTTCTAGAAAATGGGCAGAGGTAGAGGCCTCAAAACCTCCCTGCACAGCCGCATGGATTTACCCAGCGATGAGCAGCGCCCAGGGCAGGGGGGGGGGAGGAACCCCTTGCCTATATCTAGGAAGCCAGAATCGGTGTCATTCCAAGGACACACCAGCTTGCGTCTCTCTCCTCCGGCTAAACATCTGTCTTTCCACGCAGAACACTTTTAGCTACTGTAGGAATCAGGCAGCGGCGGCTCCTCCCCTCTCTCCAAGCGCCAGGCAACGATAATGGCTGGTTTATTTTTAAAACGGGCATCAAAGCAGTTCATACGCGTTTTTGAAATGATACAACATCCCCTTTCCTCCACTGGGAAATCCACCCCCTCAGCCGCTCATGGAACAATTCACTCCTTATTTATACAAAGCTGCAAAAAAAAAACCCCGCAACGACCGCACACACAACCTAGGCTCAAGCTTCCAAAAGGGCGGAATTGGCCGTTAACGTTCTGCCGTTTAAAGGATGCTCATTTTTTTAAAAATTGCATTCATGTGACTGATGCATTTGAAAGCAGAGCCACAGAGCTCTGGCGTCACGAAAATAATAATGCTTGTCATTCAGATTACGGCTAAAAATGCCATTAATCTACTGGAGTAGCCATGGAAACTGGATTAGGTCACTCTACTTTTCAGAACTCCTATTGCATGCTTGGGCTCCATAATCTGAAAGATTGGGAAGTGGGGGGGGGGTGAGGGAGACCCCAAACTCAAGCAGGAAAGTACACAGGTCTTGGGCTGAGATCCACCCCCAATCATTCAGCCCAGACATGGAGGTCCAGCTCCGAGGGCCTTCTGGCGCTTCCCTCCCTGCGAGAAGTGAAGTTACAGGGAACCAGGCAGAGGGCCTTCTCGGTGGTGGCGCCTGCCCTGTGGAATGCCCTCCTGTCAGATGTCAAGGAAATAAACAACTATCTGACTTTTAGAAGACATCTGAAGGTAGCCTTGTTTAGGCGAGTTTTTAATGTTTAATGCTGTATTGTGTTTTTAATATTTTGTTGGAAGCCGCCCAGAGTGGCTGGGGAAACCCAGCCAGATGGGCAGGGTATAAATAATAAATTTATTTACAGGTAGGTAGCTATTTTGGTCTGCCGTAGTCAAAATAAAATAAAAAAATTCCTTCCAGTAGCACCTTAGAGACCAACTAAGTTTGTTATTGGTATGAGCTTTCGTATCCGAAGAAGTGTGCATGCACACGAAAGCTCATACCAATAACAAACTTAGTTGGTCTCTAAGGTGCTACTGGAAGGAATCTTTTTATTTGATAAAATTATTAGGGAAGCTTTTGATGTTTGATGCATTACTGTATTTTAATATTGTCTTGGAAGCTGCCCAGAGTGGCTGGGGAAACCCAGCCAGGTAGGCGGGGTATAAATAATATAATTGTTGTTGTTGTTGTTGTTGTTGCTGTGTTGTTGTTGTGTTCTAAGAGCAGTATTGTCTGTGCTGATTGGCAGCAGCTCTCCAGAATTTCAGACAGCACATTCCCAGTCCAACCACCAGGGATGCCTGGAACACGCAAAACTCCACCATTGATTATAGCACAGCCCACAAACCCCCAAATGGGAACCCGTCAGGCATATTTTCCTCCCAAAATGCAGGCTCTCTAGGCACCAACTCCCGCCTGCATCAAGGGAGGGTGTGAATATGACTGAGGTCCGCTCCTGATTTCGTCTCAGGGACAATCCCAGAGGGCAGGTCACAGGGACCAGGCTTTCACAATGATTTCCCAGTGACTTTGGGGTTTGCCTCAAGGGGCTGATTTTGGAAACGCTTAAACATGCACCAAGATTACAGATTGTCAAGCAGTATATTTTTTAACCGTGTTCTTCCGGAACTTTTTAATTAATTTATTCCTGGCATGGAACTTGGGCCCTGACACAGAGCAAACCTACCAAGTTCCATTGCTATCAAATCAGGGGGGCATTGCCAGGAGATAACTCAGCCTCCCCTCATCTGTCTAGGAAGTAAAATGTAAAAATGACATGTGATAGCCCGACGCCTGACGCACTGAATGCACAGAGGGTTTTGCAAAAAAACCCACACACGCTCTCTCCAAGGTCACAGATTTGAGCGCAGAAACTGGGGGCTGATTTGGCCAACCGAGTTCACAAAGAATCCTAATAATAATTTTTTTAAGCAGCCTAAAGATTTGCTAAACATTGTGTCGATCAGCCTGCTCTACTTTAGAGGCAGCGGAATTAAGGAATTAGGGAGAACTGGTTTCTCGTTTCCCTCAAATGACCTGTGATGATAAAAAAAAAGGCTGGATATGCAGAAAGAAAGCAAGCAACTCTTTCTGGCACCAGACAAAAAAGAAAGAGGGACATTTGCTTTGCATTTCATGAGCAAGGTGAAACTGGGAGTTAAAATGATCACACACAGAGAGAAGCTTGCATATGGCCTTGTCCACTGTGGTTCAAAACAAACAAATCCTTTAATATGGGGCTGCCCAGCGTGGTATCTGGGCCCCCATAACATCCTTGAGTGAACATGGATACATTTTTCTCCCTGGAAAAGGCTCAGATTAATTCTGCTGGCTCCATCTTTCACAAGGTTGCTTGGAAAAGGGGGGTGTACATGTATATAGGGACGCGGGTGGCACTGTGGGTTAAACCACTGAGCCTAGGACTTGCTGATCAGAAGGTCGGCGGTTCGAATCCCGGCAACAGCCCAGCAGCCTCTTCTTACATTGAAGGTTTTATTTGAGGGTGTTAAGTTGTCATTATGGGATGGGTGGGGCAGCCAGAGTGTGACTTGCTAGGCACCAGTGGCAACTAAGGGCTGTTCACATGTTCCATTCGACTGTATAATCCAAGTACACAATAGTTGAGCTGTACACTTGTACGCTTATTCACATGTAATGTTCTCTTTTCCCTATCCAGTCGTACCTTGGTTTTCGAACAGCTTAGTTCTCGAACGTTTTGGCTCCTGAACGCTGCAAACCCAGAAGTGGCTGTTCCGGTTTGTGAACTATTTTTGGAAGCCAAACGTCCGACAGGGATTCCGATTGGCTGCAGGAGCTTCCTGCAGCCAATCAGAAGCCGCGCTTTGGTTTCTGAACGTTTTGGAAGTCAAACAGACTTCCGGAGCGGATTCCGTTCAACTTCCAAGGTACGACTGTATAATTTTTATTGAATTTCCAAATTTTTACAAATTAGTTACATTGTTTCAAGTAATGACTTCCTATCTCCACCTTGATTTAAGAACAGCTTAGATTAAGAATGCTGCAAACCCGGAAGGAAGTGTTTTGGTTTGTAAACTTTGCCTTGGAAGCAGAACATGTTGAGTGTGTTCCATTTGTAAATTGAGTCCCCCGCTGCTATGGGAAAGCATGCCTTGGTTTAAGAATGCTTCGGTTTAAGAACGGACTTCTGGGATGGATTAAGTTCGTAAACCAAGGTACCACCGTATTGTTATTATTTAATGTTAATTACTAAGTTAAATAAACTTATTCATATACATTTTTAAAAGCTAAAGTGGTGTGCAACATAGAATATATGAAACCTAACAAAGACCATAAATCAATATAAAGCCATAAAAAACAGGATACCAAATCCCCAAAGTATGGCACTGGTTCTGTTGCAGTGAAAGAATGTTGTAAGAAATCAATATTTTAGTGTGGCAACACCCAGATTTTGGAGCTCTTTACCTACTGACATAACTATACCCTTTTTCGTGTCTGCTTGAAACTTGTTGTTATTGCAAGCCTTCCACACTTACAGAATTCTGGCATGTCTTCCACTCACTTTTGCTCACTCCTGATTTCAGCTTTTTGCAATGTTTTTACATACTTGCTTTCAGCTTTCTCTTACCGGTCATTTTAACGTCGGCGGGTTTCTTTGTAAGCCACTTAGAGGTTTTATTGCAAGCAAGCAGCATCTAAGCGCTGCCATGAAAAAAGAAACAAACCAAAGCAAATTTGCACAGTCCAGCAAGAGGAACAGCCCAGCGCACGTGCCTTCAGGCCTGCCACTCGAACCCATAACCGGGCTCTTGATTTATCGCAGGGCCTCCCCCCCAAAATCTTGTGTGTTTGTGCTGCAAGACAAAGCCCACTGGGGGGAGCTCCCCAGCCCCACCCCGGCCGCTTTTAATTGACAATATATATTCCTGAAAAGGTCCGTCTTCTGGCAGCAGATGGCTGGGTGGGAGCTGGGAGGGCGAGGAGATTTCTCTGGGCGAGAATGCCGACTGCAGATGCTTCCACGGGTCTTGAGCCTGGTCATTGTGCAACTTGGGGGCCATCTGTTCTCCAAGGCAGCGAGGGCCGGGCTGGGCGTCTATCGGAATAATGCGCTCCTGGAATCCAGGGCGGCCGAGCTAGTAATGCGCGTGACCTTCATCCAGCTGCAGAACAACGGCCATCTGGGCCAGGATACCTGGAGTGACAACGGAGCCCCTGGAAGCGCCTCCTTTTGTCTCCCAGCCGACGGCTTGCCTTCTGGGGCGCCATTTTGGGGGTGGCTTGACCTCTCGCCTCATTTGCCTCCTCTTCACAATGGGCTCTTGTCTTGAGCCTGGGCTATGGTAATGAGGATGTGTGTGTGTGTGTGTGTGTGTGGAGCTAAGCCAGCCGAGGAGGTTGGTGTCTGGATACAATGGGGGGCCCTTAATCTGAACGGGCTTAGAGGGGATGCTTGCAGAAGCCACTGGATTGCCATTGGGAGAGCTTTGACGGCCAGCTCTGCTCCTGACAATTGGCCGTCAGAATTAAACCGAAGTTGGCAGGTGCTCACAGGATCTTCCCGCAACTTGGTGCGGATTTTCGGAATGTTTTTGTGGCTTTCTTTGAGATGGCCTTTTTGTGGTAGGGGGCGGAGAAACGTTGTGCAAAAAGGCCTCACAGGTTTTGGGGTTTTTTGTATTTCTCCCCTGGTTCCCCCCACCTCCAATTCTCCTTAAAACTTTTGTGGCTGTTTGTAAGGTGTATTATTATTATTATTATTATTATTATTATTATTAGTCTCCTTTCCCTAAACCTTCAACAGTTGCATCCTCCTAAGGTTAGAGGACAAAGAATCTGGTCTGGGAAAGGAATTCTAAGAAACTGGGCTACACCCCACAGGGGTTATTTGGAAAGATACTATAGCATTTGTAATAAAAGTGAAACATACAGTGGTACCTCGGGTTAAGTACTTCATTCGTTCCGGAGGTCCGTTCTTAACCTGAAACTGTTCTTAACCTGAAGCACCACTTTAGCTAATGGGGCCTCCTGCTGCTTCCGCGCCGCCGGAGCACGATTTCTGTTCTCATCCTGAAGCAAAGTTCTTAACCTGAAGCACTATTTCTGGGTTAGCGGAGTCTGTAACCTGAAGCATATGTAACCTGAAGCGTATGTAACCCAAGGTACCACTGTATACAATCATACCTCAGGTTAAAGTAGCTTCGGGTTGAGCATTTTCGGGTTGTGCTCTGCGGCGACCCGGAAGTAACAGAACGTGTTACTTCCGGGTTTTGTCGCTCGCGCATGCGCAGACACTCAAAATGACGTCCTACGCATGCACAGACGCGGTGAATCGCAACACGCGCAGACGTGGGTTGCGTTCGCTTCAAGATGTGAACAGGGCTTCGGAACAGATCCCGTTCGCATCCAGAGGTACCACTGTATATACACACACACTGTGATCATACATTTATATGCACACTCTTTCAGAAATTGCTGCTTGTGAAACCATTTTAATTGGTTTGCTGAGAGGCAGAGCATCTATTTTCCATGCAAAACGTCCCTGCTTCAATTCCCATCATCTCCAAGAAGCACCAGGAGAGCCCTGGGCTAGACGAACTCTGTGGTCTGACTCTGCGTACGGCAGCTTCCTAAGTTCCTTGCTATGCATTGCTACTATTGCGAATCCATATAAACCATACACAGCCACGTTCCTACACATATATTTCAGAGCAGCGCCTTAGAAGCAATTACTGTTGGAGAAAACCAGCTGAATCATCTGCCCTCTTGACTTCTACACACCCACATATTTTTGCACATTGTGCGCACCTATGTGACTTCCAACCCATACCCTTCGACTGTTCCCATGTGAGAAGGTGCAGCCATTGCCTGCTATCTCCCTATGCATACAAGTTGCCATCAGGCAGAATTTGAACCTGGCATCACTGCTCAGGGGCCCAGCTGTGTACTGGTAGTAGTAGCAGTAGTAGTAGTAGTAATAATAACAATAATAACAATAATAACAATAATAATAATTTTATTTATACCCCACCCTCCCCGGCCAGAGCCGGGCTTGGAGTGGCTACCACCAATAAAATCACAATGAAAACATAAGAGGGGGAAAAGAGAGGAAGGAGAAAAAAACAATTTAAAATACAAGTTAAAATGTGATTTAAAAGTAGCCAGTAAATCAAGACTATAAGGGGAGGGAAACATAAGGGTCAGACTGAGTCCAAACCAAAGGCCAGACAGAACAGGGTCTTGCAGGCCCCGCAGAAAGATGTCAAGTCCCTCAGAGCCCTAGTCTCTTGTAACAGAGTGTTTACTCCAAGTCGGGGCCAGTGCTGAAAAGGCCCTGGCCCTAGTTGAGACCAATCTAGCCACTTGGGACCTCCGAAGTGTTGTCATTTGTGGACCTTAAGGTCCTCCGCGGGGCATACCAGGAGAGGTGGTCCCGTAGGTACGAGGGTCCTAGGCCGCATAGGGCTTTAAAGGTCAAAACCAGCACCTTAAACCTGACCCTGTACTCCACCGGGAGCCAGTGCCGCCCAGGCAGTGCCCATATTCTGCAGCTCTTAGCAAACATACTGCTGATGTGTTCTGTCTAGGCTGGATAAATGGATAATTTAATCCACAGGCCGCCAGTCCCTTTTGGGCTTGTGGAAACCTCTGGATTTTTGAGTGAGTGCTATGGATGCGACTCCACATCTGGCTGCTTCTCTCGCTTCTTCCATGAGCACAGCCAGGATTTTTTAAATTGGGAGACGCCCCCAAAGAGGACATTAGGGGGGCAGGCTTCTGCAGAACCTCAGTTAATTGAGTATTTTTAACATTTTTCAATACTTGAGGATTTGAGGGGCAGCTGCCCCCCTTGGCTACTCCCATGCTCCTTCCCCAGTGAATTCTCCTCCCACCAGAAAAAAGTATATGCATGTAAGGTAAAGGTAAAGGGACCCCTGACCATTAGGTCCAGTCGTGACTGACTCTGGGGTTGCGGCGCTCATCTCACTTTATTGGCCAAGGGAGCCGGCGTATAGCTTCCGGGTCATGTGGCCAGCATGACTAAGCTGCTTCTGGAGAACCAGAGCAGCGCACGGAAACGCCTTTTACCTTCCCGCCGGAGCGGTACCTATTTATCTACTTGCAATTTGACTTGCTTTCAAACTGCTAGGTTGGCAGGAGCAGGGACCGAGCAACAGGAGCTCACCCCGTCGTGGGGATTTGAACCGCCAACCTTCTGATCGGCAAGCCCTAGGCTCTGTGGTATAGACCACAGCGCCACCTGCGTCCCAGCATGGAGACCCCCCAAAACAGGGGAAATATTGGGATGTTCCCAATGTGAGTATACCCAATGGTTAAATCGTTCCTAGGGCACCCAACTACTGTAGTAAAACGCTGTGAAAGAAACTGAACAATACTACAATGGATGGGCAAGCAGAGAGTTTCCAACTGAAAGGAAAACCCACCTCCTTAATTAATCCATTCCCCAAGGCATTTTGGGCGTGTCTACTTGGAAACACCCTATGAATGAAGTCATAGAATCATAGAGTTGGAAGAGACCAGAAGGGCCATCGAGTCCAACCCCCTGCCAAGCAGGAAACACCATCAGAGCACTCCTGACATATGGTTGTCAAGCCTCTGCTTAAAGACCTCCAAAGAAGGAGACTCCACCACACTCCTTGGCAGCAAATTCCACTCTCGAACAGCTCTTACTGTCAGGAAGTTCTTCCTAATGTTTAGGTGGAGTCATTTTTCATAGCTGGTGAATATCCAAAAGAGCATCGCATTCGCGAAGGATTCGCAAGGAGTCATTCACAGAAGCTACCAACCGGCCAACATCAATGTTAGACCTCAAGCTACAACGTCCAATTGCCTCCCCAAAACTGCATACAATTTGCAAGGAATACAACTCTACCCCTCTGCTGAGAAACTTCCCTTTCTAGAAAATGTGATGAAAATGTTTTATAGATGGTATATTACACCCGTTAAATTGGCTAAAATGTATACGGTAAGCAATAAATGTTGGAAATGTAAAGAAAAAGTAGGAACATTTTACCATATGTGGTGGGAATGTAAAAAGGTGAAAAACTTCTGGGAAATGATATATAATGAGATGAAAAAAATGTTGAAATATACATTCATTAAAAAACCAGAAGCATTTTTACTAGGCATTGTAGGGGATGATATAAATAGAAATGATTGTAAGCTGTTTTTGTATGCAATGACGGCAGCAAGAATATTATTGGCACAAAAACGGAAGCAAGAAGAATTACCGACGAAAGAAGATTGGAGGATGAAATTGATGGACTATGCAGAAGTAGATAAACTAATGGGAAGAATTCGAAACCGGCGAGACCAGAAATTCACAGAAGATTGGCGTAAATTTACGGAGTATTTGAAAAGTAATTGTGATGATCAGATTACATTTGTAGGTTTGCAGGAAGTTTTGTAAGGGGAATAATTCGAATTATTGCATTATTGAACGAAAAGGATGACGTTAGTTATGATAATTAAAGGCAATATGAATTTAAGAAATGCAGAAGAAATCATAAAAATGGGAGATCATCAGAGGTGCTGATGGAAGTCCAAAAGATTGTATAAGAGGTGAAATTTTGTGGAATGTATGACAATTAATATGTTTTAAAATGAATAAAAAATATTATTTTTTTAAAAAAAGAGAAACTTCCCTTTCTGCTTTGGTCTTCTTGCAGAAGAAGGACCCGCAACTGACCAACGCCAAGGTCTTTTTTCTTCTCGGCTATTCCCCACACAACTGCAGTGTTTGGGGGGCCCCAGAATGATGAATGAAATCCAGTTGCTGGTTGTACCTGCCCCATGGTCTGAGGGTCCCCCACACCTACTTTAGAGGAGTTTCGCAACTCGCACCCTTTCCAGACAGCCTCCCCAAGCCAACTTACTCCAGCTAGGGTTAACCTTAACTCCCATAGTAATGTCAGATCTGCTTTCATCACAGAGCCGGCCCTACTGTTAGACTAAGATTTCTTGTGTCATGAACGGACACTTCTTTGTTTCTATTCCAAGTTTACTTTCAGGGACAAGGAGGTGTTCTTGTGGGATTTCCTGCCTCGGGGGCCAAATTAACCTGGCCAGCCTTGGATCCTAATCCCCAGGATGGAGTATCGATGGCTGCTATTTCTGATTCTGCCTCAGGCAGCAAAATATATTGAGCCAGCCCTGGTAGCGCGGCATTATGGGTTTGAAGAATCTATACAGACAGGGCTGGTGATGTGGTTCCTTCTGCACACCAGTTGGGTAAGGGTGACATTTGTTTGGGAAGTACCCACATTACCACTGGCCTGTCCATGATGCCCCCAAATATGGATGTTGCCTAGGGCTGCCATAAGTCCAGAATTTCCCGGACATATCTGAGATTCGTCCGTCGGAAGTAGCGTCTGGGCAGAATTTTCAAAAATCGGTAAAAATGTTTGGGAAAACCCAGCCATATGGCAACCCAGTGTTGATTTTTGGGTGAATTTCCTAAAAAAAAAAAAAAAAAAAAAAAAGCTCAAAAACTTCAATTTTTGGGGAGATCTTGCAAAAAATCTGGATTTTCACTTTTTGAAACCCTAATGTTGCCTCACACCAAGTCAGATCATTGGTCCATGTGGCTCACTACTGTCTACACCAACTGGCAGAAGTTTCCCAGGATTTCAGACAGGTATCCCTCCCTGTCCTACCTGAAGATGCTAAGGATGGTCTACATCCTTCTACATGCAGAGCAGCTGTTCCAACCCCGAGATACGGCCCTTTCCTTCAATGGCATCTCTTCCCAAGGACCTGCCCACCCAAATTATGGAGACAGCACCTGCCTACATATTGCTAAATAGATTGATTACCAGAACCCCGTGGAATGCTCTCCCATCAGATGACAAGGAGATAAATAACTATACAACTTTTAGAAGACATCGGAAGGCAGCCCTGTATAGGAAGTTTTAAATATTCTGTGCTTTATTATGCTTTTATGTTTGTTGGAAGCTGCCCAGAGTGGCTGGGACAACCTATTCAGATGGGTGGGGTACAAATAATAAAATAGTAGTAGTAGTAGTAATAATAATAATAATACAGTGGTGCCTCGCAAGAGGAAATTAATTCGTTCTGCGAGTTTTTTCGTCTTGTGAATTTTTTCGTCTTGCGAAGCACCACTGTGTATTGACGGTTTCCCATAGGAATGCATTGGCGGTTTTAAAAAAAGAGGCGCAAGACGTTTCGTCTTGCGAAGCAAGCCCATAGGGAAATCCGTCTTGCGAAGCAACTCAGAAAACGAAAAACTCTTTCGTCTTGCGAGTTTTTCATCTTCCGAGGCATTCGTCTTGCGAGGTACCACTGTAATAATAATAATAATAATAATAATAATCAGCTCACAACAGACTCCTCCAAGGGTGCTTATCTTTCCCAATCCTCCATCACTCACAGAAGGGGGATCAGCACATTTTCAGCTGCTTTGTCTAAAAACTGCCAAATGAAATTTGGGGAGGAAGAAACAGAGGGACCTTTCGACGACGTATTGATGAGATCTCATTAGGCACTTAATAAATCCTCGCCGGGCGAAAGGGGGAATCGCTTGGCACCAGCCTGCTGGGGTTGGGGGAGGAATGTGGCCGCCAACCAATTCCCTTAATTGACTGGCCTTGTTAATTGACTAACCTTTTACACCCATTTTTACAACTAATAGAGAGGAATAAAATTCAGAGCGCAGGGCTCCCGGTTTGAGCATCCCTCTGGGAGGCGTCTCACCATTAATTCCAAGGTCAGCGCAGTCCACGGGGCCTGCCGGGGAGATGGATTAGTCTCTCCATGTTGGGAAGAAAATCCATTATCGAGGGCACAGCTATAAGAACCAGCTTGTTCACCCAGTTTCACAAGGGCTTGTTCAGAGACCCCGCTGGTTGGTAGAGGCCGCTTACACAAGATCAGCATCGGAGGGGAAGAAATATGCCAAACTGGAGGGGGGAGTCAGTGGGCTGCGCCCGATGGAGTGCTAAATAACTCGCACCATCGATGCAAGGATTCACACTTGCGCAGTAGAACTTTCTCCCCTTCTCCTCTCCCCACGCGACCCTGAAATCTGTTCTGTGGGTTCCCCAAATCTTCCAGATCAGATTTGAGGAGGGGGAGATTAGCACTGGGCAAGCACAAATCTTCATCGAAGCAGAAAGAGTGTGATGGATACCCCCCCCCCCCGGGTTGGAAAGACTCAAAGACCACTTGGCTACAACTTATCTCTCATCTGAAGGCCCAAAGACTAGCCGAGATATGGCGGTCCTGAACCCAACCATGTTCAGGACTGGACTTTGGTGAGTTGAGATGATAGATAGATAGACAGACAGATAGATAGATAGATAGATAGATAGATAGATAGATGATAGATAGATAGATAGATGATGATAGATAGATGATTAGATAGATAGATAGATAGATAGATAGATAGATAGATGATAGATAGATAGATAGATAGATAGATAGATAGATAGATAGATGATAGATAGAGATAGATAGATAGATAGATAGATAGATAGATAGATAGATAGATAGATGATAGATAGATGATAGATAGAGATAGATAGATAGATAGATAGATAGATAGATAGATGATAGATAGATTGATAGATGATAGATACATACAGTGGTACCTCGGGTTAAGTACTTAATTCATTCCGGAGGTCCGTACTTAACCTGAAACTGTTCTTAACCTGAAGCACCACTTTAGCTAATGGGGCCTCCTGCTGCCTCCACGCAACCGGAGTATGATTCCTGTTCTCATCCTGAAGCAAAGTTCTTAACCTGAAGCACTATTTCTGGGTTAGCGGAGTCTGTAACCTGAAGCATATGTAACCTGAAGCGTATGTAACCCAAGGTACCACTGTACATACATAGATAGATATAGATCAATAGGAGACAGAGGGAGAGAAGTCACCATCTAAACCTAAACTACACCACTTAGAGGTGATTGTAATTAAGTGGTATAGAAATTTAAGTCCATAAATGAGAGGAAAAATGCCTTGGGCGCAGCAATGATGCTAACAGCCCTTTATTTTCAGCTGCACCTCTTTTAAAAGGGATTGCGTTGTTTCTTCAATGCCCTTTGTGTCAAGGCATTCGCAGTCCAATGAAATCAGCCCAATGAAACGAAAGTCATAATGAGGTGTCAACTCAAGGTCAGGCAATCCTCAAGGCTTGCTCACACCTGCAAGCAAACCCCCTGGGGCCTGCAACATCAAGCAGTTACATGCATGTTCCGCTCACATGTTCAGCAGCAAGGCACATGGCTCGTGGGACACCTGTCCTCTGCCCCACTTTCCAGCAAAGCTATCCAGGCCAGTGATCTCACACCACATTTATTTCCAGCGCTTATCAGGCCATCCTGAGGGAGCTGGAAGAAATCTCCTCCTCCTCCTCCTCATCAAAATGACACCTTCTTATCAGGCACCAAGGCGACTCCCATTCACAACTCAATTACCAGCTTTTACTGATTCAGAAGCTGGGACTCTCAGCCCCAGCCAACATGGTCAAAATGTGTCAATCTGTTCGGAACACCCTCCAGCCCCCAGGCGCAATCGCACCATTTTTCTTGTCCTGGCATCTCAGTAAACAAACACATGAGCTACTTCAGCCAAGAGAAAGCTCTTTTTGCCAACTCTACTCACATAGTGGGGGGAGATTTTTTGGGAGGGGTTAGGGTTAGGGGTTTTGCTCTTTGAGCAAAAAACAACAGACCTTTCTGCCCTTTGTTAAAAAGGGACCTAGAATTATAGAACAGAATCATAGAATAGAATCATAGAATCATAGAGTTGGAAGAGACCATAAGGGCCATCGAGTCCAACCTCCTGCCAAGCAGGAAACCCCATCAGAGCACTCCTGACATATGGTTGTCAAGCCTCTGCTTAAAGACCTCCAAAGAAGGAGACTCCATCACACTCCTTGGCAGCAAATTCCACTGTCGAACAGCTCCTACTGTCAGGAAGTTCTTCCTAATGTTTAGGTGGAATCTTCTTTCTTGTAGTTTGGATCCATTGCTCCGTGTCCGCTTCTCTGGAGCAGCAGAAAACAATCTTTCCCCCTCCTCTGTGTGACATCCTTTTATATATTTGAACATGGCTATCATCTCACCCCTTAACCTCCTCTTCTCCAGGCTAAACATGCCCAGCTCCCTTAGCCGTTCCTCATAAGACATCGTTTCCAGGCCTTTGACCATTTTGGTTGCCCTCCTCTGGACACGTTCCAGTTTGTCAGTGTCCTTCTTGAACTGTGGTGCCCAGAACTGGACACAGTACTCCAGGTGAGGTCTGACCAGAGCAGAATACAGTGCCACTATTACTTCCCTTGATCTAGATGCTATACTCCTATTGATGCAGCCCAGAATTGCATTGGCTTTTTTAGCTGCCGCGTCACACTGTTGGCTCTGCATACAAGATTCAAAACTGTTGAGCAACACAAGTTCAGTCGTGGGAGACTGGAAGATGGCAACAAGGTGAAGGACTTGGGACCACACAGCGGTGGGAAAGGGGACGAGGTATCAGCATGAAGGAGGGAACACACACACAAAGGATTGTGCTGTGGAAAGCAAAATCAGCAGCCGAGAGCACAGGGTGTTTGCTTTTTGAAGATCCTGGCAGTGAGCAGATATTGTAACAATTCTGGGGAACGCAGAATCCTGCTCACATGCCAGGGCTGAAGGTGCCCCCTTTGCTCTAGATGCCTCCCGCTGTGGAGTCACTAACCAAGGTTGTCACTCATCAAGAGAGGGCGCAGTGGGCACATGGGACGGTGTCGCGAGTCCAGAGTCCAGCAGCAAGCAGGACACAGAGTCAGAGGCTGCAGTCTCCAGCTGAGCATCAGGCTGAGGCTCTTGGAGATCAGGAGGTCACAGAGCCTGAAGCGGACAGACAGGAGTCCACAGAACCATCTCCCACACTGCCAGGGGGAGAACCAGGACTCTCGTTTGCACCTTCCTCCGATCTTGGGGAAGCAGATGCCTCCCACAGCATCTCACTGGTGTGGCAGCATAAGAAGTACAGAGGTGGGAGGCCTTGGAGCCTGGCAGACAGACAGGAGGTGGAACAAGCAGAGGTGTGCTGGACCCCGGGGGGGGGGAGGGTTACTGAGAGGCGTGGTCAGAGTCCGGTCCTGGGTCGAGGGTCTGGAGACTGTCCACCAAGGGCGAAGCGGGGTCCAAAGCAGGAAGCCGGGCGTGGTCAGGAACAGGTCTGGGTGCTGGCAGAAACAGGTTTCCAACGACGTTGCTCCCGCAACCTGGGACCAGGCTGACTGGCCTTTATCTTCTCTGAGGCCAGGGGCGGTCCCGGCCCAAGGCGAGCACTCCTCCTGAGAGAACCCAGTTCCCTCTGCCTCTCTGCCCTGAGCCTCTGCAGCTCAGGAAAGGCTGGAGGGTTACTGGACCCAGGGGGAGCTCACCTTCCCCTGACAGGGCTGGGAGAGGCGCACCTGTAGGCAATGGGTCCTCAATCACCTCCGGAGCCAGAGTGGATTCATCTGGTGTCTGCACCTGAGGATACGGCACAGGTGCAGGTGCTTCAGATTCAAGGCCCTGCCCCGGCTCAGCCGGCCCTGGAGGTGGGGACTCCTGTGCAGGCTGGGATTCCTCTGGTTCAGCCTCTGAATCAGACTCCCAGGCCATCACAAGAGGCCTTTGTTGGAGCAACTTGCTCAGTCGGAGCTCTCCATGGTCCTGCAATTTCTGAGCCTGCCTTATCCCATCAGGACCAACACTGGGGCAAATGGGGGGGGGGGAGGATTGATTGAAATATGACAGCACTTTTGCAAGGTCAGTTCTCCAACACAGACATCTGGCGTGCAGAAAAGGGCTACTGGAAATTTTCTGCTGATAGACGGTGGAGGGCCGGGCAAGCAGAACTTGGGAACTCAAGGACCGCCTCTTTCCATATGAACCTACACGGACCCTGAGATTATCTTCTGAGGCCCTCCTTTGTGTGCCTCCTCCTCAAGAGGTCCGGAGGGTGACAACACGAGAACGGGGCCTTCTCTGCAGTGGCTCCCCATCTGTGGAAGTTCGCCTGGCGCCTTCATTATACAGCTTTAGGTGTCAGGCAAAAATGTTCCTTTTTAACCAGGCCTTGGTTGACCTGATCAACATCCTATACCCTTTTAAAATGTGGCTCTTTTTGGGGGGGGGGGAGTATTATTGGGTTAGTGCTTTTATTCTGATTTTATATATTGTGATCTTTTTTGTGAACCTTCTTGAGACTTCCAGGTATAGGACGGTATATAAATTCAATAAATAAATAAGAACAAAAACAGCTGGTTTCACACATGCTTGTCAGGAGTAATTCTCAGTCCTCCCTGCATAATATATAATAATAATAATAATAATTTATTATTTGTACCCCGCCCATCTGGCTGGGTTTCCCCAGCCACTCTGGGCGGCTTCCATAGAAACAAAGAATACAGTAAAATATCACAGATTAAAAACTTCCCTGAACAGGGCTGCCTTAAGATGTCTTCTAAATGTCAGGTAGTTATTTATCGCTTTGACATCTGCTGGGAGGGCGTTCCACAGGGCGGGCGCCACTACCGAGAAGGCCCTCTGCCTGGTTCCCTGTAGCTTTGCTTCTCGCAATGAGGGAACCGCCAGGAGGCCCTCGGAGCTGGACCTCAGTGTCCGGGCAGAACGATGGGGGTGGAGACGCTCCTTCAGGTATACTGGGCCGAGGCCGTTTAGGGCTTTAAAGGTCAACACCAACACTTTGAATTGTGCTCGGAAACGTACTGGGAGCCAGGGGGTTGGACTAGATGGCCCTTAGGGTCCCTTCCAACACTGCAATTATATGATTCCCCTAGTGAGGCAGCCTCTTCTATATGCTTTATGCTTTTGCTCAAGACCAATCATGTCAGAAACAAGCAAACCACCATATAAAGAGGCAGGCCTCCAGGGGGTTTAAATATAGTTCTGTCAACAGGGTGATAAACTTGACACAACAATTGGAGACCATAAACTACCTTAAATGCACACAGGGACACACACACACTCCCTCTTTCAATCTGAGCTCCCATCTCGACTCTCTTTATCCACCAAGGTTGCTACTAAAACCCTTTACCTCCTCGCAGTCATTGTTGGAGATGCAAGACGGCTGTGCTTCCTCATTCAGAGGCTCGATCACTGTCACCTCCGCAAAGTCCTCCACGGATTTCTGAAACTCCGGCAGAGATCGCCTCCCATAGCGCTTGCCACCTTTGATGTATTTGGGTTGGGCTTCTGGGGAAGAATCTGCAAGCAAGAGACGGAATCCAAGACGTTAGGTAATCTCTCCAAGCAGAGATGCCCCTGCCCTGGGAGTGATGCAAGAGTTTTCTTATTCCTCTAGGAACAGAGGATACAAGGAAGACAAAGGAACTTGTGGTGGACTTTAGGAGACAGAAGAGCAATGTCCAGCCACTTTTGATTGATGGGGTCTGTGTGGAGAGGGTAACAACGTTCAGATTTTTGGGCACTGAATTACAAGAGGATCTGTCCTGGAGTGTCAACACAAGGGGGCTTGTGAAGAAGGCGCAGCAGAGACTGTACTTTTTGAGAATACTAAGGAAAAACCATCTTCCGCAGAAACTGCTGCTTGCCTTCTATCACTGTGCCATTGAGAGCGTGCTTACTTATGGCTTATGTGTGTGGTACGGAAGCTGTACTACCCAGGACAGGATGGGGTTGCGCAGGGTTGTTAAGGCAGCAGAGAGCATTGTTGGCTGCCCACTCTCCACCTTAGAGCAGATTTATGCCACAAGGTGCCATAGGAAGGCACTGGACATAGTAAAAGATCCATCGCATCCTGGTCACTGTCTCTTCGAGCTCTTGCCATCGGGACGGAGATACAGGACGATGAAGACAAGAACGAGCCGTCTTAAGAACAGCTTCTTCTCCATAGCGATCTCGGCCCTGAATGGGAAGCCCGGACTTTGAAAGTCATCTAATCTCCCTTGCTGTATTTTACTATATTGTTTAATTAGTGTTTTTATGGAGCAGTCAAGTAATTTCGTTGTCCCCGAAGGGGGCAATGACAATAAAGATGATATTATTATTATTATTATTATTATTATTATTATTATTATTATTAAGCTGCCCTATACTGTGTCAAGCCATTGGGTCCACTTAGTTCAGTATTGCAGGCACTGACTGGCAGTTGCTCTCCAGGGCTGCAGGCAGCAGACATTCCCAGTCGTACCTGAACACTCCAGGAACTGAATTGAGCAACTTCTGCAATGCAAAGCAGGTGCTTCCAAACTGAGCTGAGCCCAAACCAACCAACAGACCCCACCGGGATCCGAACCCAGGATTCCCTGTTTACCAAACAAGCCCTTTGACCAACTAAGCTACTTTTCTGCACCAGCGTATGCCTGACCTCACTTGCAAGAAACCGCGGGAGAAATGTGACCATCTCCCCAGAGCCAACATCTTTTTGGCATCAGGAGAAGGTGTTTTTATTTAGCCAGGCCTTGGACCTTGTTATTGGCCTTTCATGCTGTTGTGGCTACAACCTGATTTTCTTCCCGCTGGGCTTTTTGTTGAAATCCAATTTTTTAAAGAATGGTTTTATTCTGGGGCCTCTCCGAAGAGCAAAAGGGCGAAAAATAAACCGATCGTAAAATTGCAAGGGTTCAGCAGCGTGAGATGAGGAGACAGAAAGACGGGGCCCATATTAGAATATTCCGAGAAATCCTTTGGAAGCCCAGCCTGAGAGCCCCTCCAGTGTCACCACGGCGATCCCTTTTATACAAATTCCCTCTCCGAGCTTGTTAGTGCAAATGTATTCGCCAGCTTAGCTATGCAATGAATTATAAAATACACAGGACGGGGAACCCTTTGATATCGCTCTCTCTATCCCCCTCCCCTGGACTTGCACCCCATCCATGCATATTGCAAACCCTGGGGAACGCACGCGGGCGTGCAGCTGTTTGAACAAGGCAGTTTTAACAAGATTTCCTGCAGCTGGAGCCTGGACATGAAAGCCATACGATGAAGTGCACAGATAGGGAAAATCAGAAACGAGACAGGCTGATTAAATAAGACCCAGAAGAACAAAAGCAAACCTTATCATCACCATTAAAGCTGGGCTGCTGGCAGTTGCTAGCCTACGGAATCTCTCTGCCGTGTTAGCCTTGGTAGATTCTCTATGGCCCGTTCATTTTCTTGCTTTGCCTTGAAAAATTGGGGTGGGGGGTTATTTCATTACAGCAAAGCGCAATTGGATTTCTCCAAAGCAGAGAGAAGCTAACCCACCATGGTGTGTGTGTGTGTCGTGTGCCAGGAGAGATCTGGGGGGAATTGCCAGGGCACTGTGACAACACCCCTCCTTGCGAGACTTAGCCCACGTTTTCTTCCGCTAAAGCAACAAAGGAAGTTCTGCTCAGCTATGCCAGAATCCCCTTTAAAGAGACTGCAACGCAAACTATTGAAGGAATGGGTTTGCCTATTCAGATTACAAGTGGGGGTCCACATAGAATCATAGTCAGAATCTCCTGTCTCGTAATTTGAAGCCACGGGTTCGAGTCCTGCCCTCCAGAGAAGGAAAAAACAAGCCTGTGCCATCTTCTACGTGACAGCCTCTAGATACAGTGGTACCTCGGGTTAAGTACTTAATTCATTCCGGAGGTCCGTTCTTAACCTGAAACTGTTCTTAACCTGATGCACCACTTTAGCTAATGGGGCCTCCTGCTGCCGCCGCGCTGCCGGAGCCCGATTTCTGTTCTCATCCTGAAGCAAAGTGCTTAACCTGAAGCACTATTTCTGGGTTAGCGGAGTCTGTAACCTGAAGCGTATGTAACCTGAAGTGTATGTAACCTGAGGTACCACTGTATTTGAAGATGGCTATCATCTCTCCTCTCAGTCTTCTCTTCTCCAGGCTAAACATACCCAGCTCCTTCAACTGTTCCTCATAAGGCTTGGCTTCTAGACCCTTGATCATCTTAACTGCACTCCTCTGCACACATTCCAGCTTGTCAACATCCTTCCTAAACTGTGGCGCCCAGAACTGGATACAGGACTCCAGGTGTGGTCTGACCAAGGCAGAAGAGAGTGGGACTGTAACTTCCCTTGATCTGGAAACTAGACTTCTGTTGATGCAGGCTAGAAGAGAATTAGCTTTTTTTTGCTGCTGCAACACACTGTGGATTCATGTCAAGCTTGTGATCCACTAAGACCCCTAGATCCCTTTACCCATGTACTGCTAGCAAGCCACATGTATAACTAGTAAGCCAGGTGACTGAAGGCTTTTCCATAAAGTCCACACATACACACACCTTTTCAGATAAAGCTAGATATAAATAAAATTTATTATTATTATTATTAGAAGACAGGGAGGAAGCTTAGGCTGCCCTCGCTGGTCCTGGAAGGATCCTTTAAAAAAGTCCCATATGCTCAGACACTTTGCGCCTGTTCATTGGGGGAGATAGGAAGCCCAGAGCACTTGTTCTTTAGGTGTCCCTTTTATGAAGAGGCACGTAGTGAGACCATTGACCTCCTGCTGGTGAGGCTCACTGACCTCCTGGAAAAGCAAAAATTTGACTTTTTCCTGTTAGACAAAGATCATAAGATGACCAGGATGGTTGCCAGATTCTGTGTACAGATCTGTAGGCGCAGACCATCCCCCGAACCAAACTAGTTCGTTAAGAAAATCCCCAAATTCGGTTCTATGGGTGACTCTGGGTCATCTCTCTGCGGTAGTTTATCTTAAAGTTTAAGTGTCTATATGCTTATCGCATTTATAAATTTCAAATTTATTGTTGTACATTGTTTTCAATGTTTGTTTTCCCTCTGGGATTGTACCCCAAGTGTGCTTTATAAGCTGGTCTTCGACTGTAATAAATTATCTATCTATCTAAAGTAAAGGTAAAGGGACCCCTGACCACTAGGTCCAGTCGTGGCCGACTCTGGGGTTGCGGCGCTCATCTCGCTTTACTGGCCAAGGAAGCCAGTGTACAGCTTCCAGGTCATGTGGCCAGCATGACTAAGCCGCTTCTGGTGAACCAGAGCAGCGCACGGAAACGCCGTTTACCTTCCCGCCAGAGTGGTACCTATTTATCTCCTTGCACTTTGACGTGCTTTCGAACTGCTAGGTGGGCAGGAGCAGGGACCGAGCAACGGGAGCTCACCCCGTCATTTGAGTTGACAGAGGAGGCAGAACCATCAGGGGAAGTGCTGTGGCTCAGAGATGGAGCACACTCTTTTATACGTTTCTGTATATATCCTGTATACCTGAAGGAGCGTCTCTACCCCCATTGCTGAGCCCGGACACTGAGGTCCAGCTCTGAGGGCCTTCTGGTGGTTCCCTCTCTGCGAGAAGCAAAGCTACAGGGAACCAGGCAAAGGGCCTTCTCGGTAGTGGCACCCGCCCTGTGGAACGCCCTCCCACCAGATGTCAAAGAAATAAACAACTACCTGACGTTCAGAAGAAATCTGAAGGCAGCCCTGTTTCGGGAAGTTTTCAATGACTGATGTTTTAATGTATTTTTAATATTTTGTTGGAAGCCGCCCAGAGTGGCTGGGGAAACCCAGCCAGATGGGTGGGGTATAAATCAGGCTTCCTCAACCTCAGCCCTCCAGATGTTTTTGGCCTACAACTCCCACGATCCCTAGCGAGCAGGACCAGTAGTCAGGGATGACGGGAACTGTGGTCTCAGAACATCTGGAGGGCCAAGGTTGAGGAAGCCTGGTGTAAATAAATAAATTATTATTATTATTATTATTTAGTAGTATTATTATTATACAAAAGTTTCCAGGTTCAATCCCCGACATCTCCAGGTACCACTGGGAGAGGCTGCCAGCCTGTGCAGACAGCCCTGAGCTAGATATGCCCAATGGCTTGACTCATAATATGAGGGAGCTTCCTAACACAGCCACTATAGCTACCGTATTTTTCGCTCCATAAGGCGCACCTGACCATAAGGCTCATCTACTTTTTTGGGGGGGAATTCAAGAAAAAAAAATGCAGCTCTTGGGGGCTTTTGCGGGAGGTGGGGGAAGTGAGAGAGCCTCGCTCTGTCCCTTCCCCCACAAGCCAGGGATAGCCACGCGAAGCCTCCCCAGGGCAGCGGGATGTGCCCTGCAGAGGCTTGGCGGGATACCTGAGAGCTGCTCAGGAGCTTGTCGGGGCTGGCGGGGGAAGCCCGGGTCCCCCCCCCAGCCCCAGGGACCACACATTTACTCCATAAGACACACAGACATTTCCCCTTAGATTTTAAGAGGAAAAAAGTGTGTCTTATGGAGCGAAAAATACGGTAGTATGCTTATCCTTCATGAACTTGCCTGATCCCCTTTTTAAAAAATATCCAAGCTGGTAGCCATGCCCACACCTTATTAAGGGGTTTTTGTGGGGGCCAGCTCTTCTCTTTTGTTTAATCTACTGAGCTGCTTTCGTTTGGAATTCTTTTCCTCGATTTTAATTGCAGCAGTCCGTCGGTGAAGGACGGGCACGGAACCTTAGGAAGATATCAATAAATACAAACAACTATCTCCTCCAGCCTGTATCTGGGGTGGATTTCAAAATTGCGGTTTTGGTTTTGTTGACGTACGGAATGTCGCTCGCTGTTGCTTTTTGCTGCAAGATCGCTTCGAGATATTTTACGGAAAGCAATGTGTAATTGGAACCGAACGGCTAAATGAATAAATAAGATCATTTTCTACACACACACACAAACCTCTTGCCTCTTCAGCCTCCTGAGCAAGTCTGGAAGGAAGAGAAGAGAGGTCCACTGAAGGCAACCTCCTTGCCGTTGGCTATGCATCAATTTTTATGGCTCAAGCCAAAGTCCGCAGCCATTAAAAAATGGGGGGAGCGCTCTGGATATCGGAGGCCCTGGGCTGCTGTGGATCCCGCAGATGTTGCGGCTGACTCCATTCCATGAAGGGAATCAGCAGGCGGAGAGCTATAACCTGCCCCCCTCCCCTTGCCAGCCCGACTGCTCGCCCCCCCACAACCAGCCATTGCCAGGGGCTATGCTTTGTTATGTATCGGCATCAGATGCAAGGCTTCTCTGCAAGGAGGGAAAAGAAACCTCATATTGACTTTCTTTGCACATATACACACAACTCAGATTTGAGCGGGGATGTGTGTCTGTGGAATAGAGACGCTCTTGATTTCTGATTATTTATTTAACAAAACCTGTAGACCGGCGGATTGTAATAAAACCTGAAAGTGACTCGATTTCTGAAGGCTGCGAGTGTGTGCTTCTGAAATACACACCCACCTTAGGGTGCTACGGTGTTTTTTCCTTTATTTTTAAATAAATGGCACGACTGTAATGTCAAAAGACACAAAGGGGCAAGTTTGTGTTTCATTCTCTTTTTTTTAACATAGCATGTTATCCTTTCATTGTTGTTGTTGTTGTTTAGTCGTTTAGACATGTCTGACTCTTCGTGACCCCCTGGACCAGAGCATGCCAGGCCTTCCTGTCTTCCACTGCCTCCCACAGTTTGGTCAAACTCATGCTGGTAGCTTCGAGAACACTGTCCAACCATCTCATCCTCTGTTGTCCCCTTCTCCTTGTGCCCTCCATCTTTCCCAACATCAGGGTCTTTTCCAGGGAGTCTTCTCTTCTCATGAGGTGGCCAAAGTCTTGGAGCCTCAGCTTCAGGATCTGTCCTTCCAGTGAGCACTCAGGGCTGACTTCCTTCAGAATGGAGAGGTTTGATCTTCTTGCAGTCCATGGGACTCTCAAGAGTCTCCTCCAGCACCATAATTCAAAAGCATCCATTCTTCGGCGATCAGCCTTCTTTATGGTCCAGCTCTTACTTCCATACATCACTCCTGGGAAATCCATAGCTTTAACTATACAGACCTTTGTCGGCATACACCACACTAATATTAGTATAATAAAATAAGTAATAACCGAAGCAAAGGCTTTGGTTCAATAACCAGCCTTCAGGACTGGAGGGCCTGGCGTGCTTTGGCCAAGGGGTCACGAAGAGTTGGACACGACTAAACGACTAAACAACAACAACAGCAACAACATTGGTTAAAGTGCTGGACTGGGACCTGGGAGACCAAGGTTCACTTTGAAAAGAGGTGGGATATTAACATAATAATAAATGATAGCAATAAATAAATATACACAATTTAATGCCCAAATAGGCTTCCAAGTGGTTTACAAACTTTTAAGAACCAATTACACCAGCAAGATGTAAACAGTTCTGGGGTTGTTGTTCCAAGGCAGGAAGCCAGAGACCGGCTTTGTCTTTCATTATTCTTCAATCGTTTCATTCAAAAAACGACAGCAATGGCTACTCCTAGGGCAACACATAAACGCACACAAACAGACAGACAATTACGGCGCAATCCTAATCTCTAGGCTGGCAACCCATTTCCCATAGTGACCAACCAAATGCCTCCAAGATGTCCTCAGACAGCCCTCACCTGCTCTTGGTACCCAAATACTGGTACCCAGAGGCACACCGGCCAACTGCCAACCGCACCCCCTGAAATCGAACCACTCAGGGAAAGGACTCGGGGCTACATAGGTGCCACCACACCTGCCCCACAGCTCACATCTTATAGGGACATCAACTGTAGGGCAGGAGAATGCACCTTGAAGAAAACAACCTTGAGATGCGAATTAGGACAGTGGGCCAGAGACTTCCTATCGTTGCTCTAGCTCATGGGTAGGCAAACTAAGGCCTGGATCCGACCCAATCGCCTTCTCAATCTGGCCTACGGACGGTCCGGGAATCAGCGTGTTTTTACATGAGTAGAATGTGTGCTTTTATTTAAAATGCATCTCTGGGTTATTTGTGGGGCATAGGAATTCGTTCATTACTTTTTTCCTAAATATAGTCCGGCCCCCCCACAAGGTCTGAGGGACAGTGGACCGGCCCCCTGCTGAAAAAGGTTGCTGACCTCTTCTCTAGCTGGTAGGATGGCCAGAACCTCAATGGAGGTCACCCACCACGAGAGTTTGGTATCAGCCCCCTCCCAAGCCTTGCCAAACAGGCTGCCCATCTCTGCACGTCTTCACTAAAAGTTGCAGAAGTTCCAACTCTATTTTTCCTAAATGCATCAGCAAGTTAGATGGAAAATAGGAGAGAAACAGAAGCTGCAGAAACTCCGCATTTTGTGCCTCAGTGCCTCTCGCCGGCGATGTCTCCTTTAGTTACCCTGCAGTGAAGTATTTGTTTTGCGTGACTAAACCAAGTTGGTTTTTAAAAATGTTTGCTTTGCAAGCACAGACATGTGCCTGTAGCCCTGGGAACTGGGCAGAAGAAAATCCTCTGTGCACATTCCTGTCATGGTGAACCGTGGCCAGGGTTGGCACACCTGGGCAGCTATTTTAGATCACTCTGCCAGGTATGCTGCTCGGAGGAAGGGCGGGGCTCAATAGGGAAATCACCTGCTTTGCATGCAGAAGTATTCAATCCCTGGCAGAATGTCCAGGTAGGGCTTGGTCAGAAACCCTGGAGAGCTGCTGCCTGCCAGTGTAGGTATAATAATAATAATAATAATAATAATAATAATAATAGTTGTCAAGGCCAGGGTTAAACATTGCCCAGCTTCACTGCTGCTGGGGCAGGAAGCTGCCTAAAGCGAGGCCCCTGAATTCAGAGCAAAGCAGTGTAAACCGAGAAGCTCTGGAACACCTTCAGAAATGGATCCGAGCTCTGTCATGCTTCCCCCAATCGACTTCCCTTACTGTTGCCAGAATCCAAGCCTATCCATGATCTGGCTTACCTGGTTCTTGGAAGGACTCTTCATTCGTTAATGTCCTGGACAAGATGAGGATGAGGGCTTCTTTAAACTGGTCAAAGTGGACCTTTTAAAAAAAAAGACAGGAAAAACACACAATGTTTTCAGCAAACTCAGTCTGGAGAAACCTTTGAAGTGCAATATGCACCCAGAGACATCAACTTGCCAACAAAAATATCACCTTGCAGAGACATCACCTTGCCAACAAAGGTCCGTATAGTTAAAGCTGTGGTTTTCCCTGTAGTGATGTATGGAAGTGAGAGCGGGACCATAAAGAAGGCTGATTGCCAAAGAATGGATGCTTTTGAATTCTGGTGCTGGAGGAGACTCTGGAGAGTCCCATGGACTGCAAGAAGATCAAACACATCCATTCTGAAGGAAATCAGCCCTGAGTACTCACTGGAAGGACAGATCCTGAAGCTGAGGCTCCAAGACTTTGGCCACCTCAGGAGAAGAGAACTCCCTGGAAAAGACCCTGATGTTGGGAAAGATGGAGGGCACAAGGAGAAGAGGACGACAGAGGATGAGGTGGTTGGACAGTGTTCTTGGAGCTACCAACATGAGTTTGACCAAACTGCGGGAGGCAGTGGAAGACAGGAGGGCCTGGCGTGCTCTGGTCCATGGGGTCATGAAGGAGTCGGACACGACTAAATGACTAAACTACAACACGCACCCAGATCTAGCAAAAAAAGCCTTGGCCTGACCTTCAAAGCATCTGTGGCCTTCTTCCCCATTACCACCCCATGCTTATATCCCAATACTTCCCAGATCCACCACCCTGAGCCAGCCAAAGGATGTCCACTGAAAAGGCACCACTGTGCCATGCTGTCATGGAGCTCAAGCACTTTAGGGAGAACAGGGCTCTCCTAGCAACTCTCAGCACCTGTAACAAACTACAGTTCCCAGGATTCTTTGGGAGAAGTCCCGACTGCTCAAAGCGGTATGATACTGCTTTAAATGGCTAGTGCGGATGGGGTCTCTCGTCTTTGTCCATGGAGTTTTCTTGGCAGGGATACTGGAGTGGCTTGCCGGTTCCTGCTCCAGGTGGATCACGTTTGGTCAAAACTCTCCACTATGACCTGTCCGTCTTGGGTGGCCCTGCATGGCATAGCTCATAGCTTCTCTGAGTTATTCAAGACCCTTCGCCATGGCAAGGCAGTGATCATAAAGAAGGCTGATTGCTGAAGAATTGATGCTTTTGAATTATGGTGCTGGAGGAGACTCTTGAGAGTCCCATGGACTGCAAGAAGATCAAACCGATCCATTCTGAAGGAAATCAGCCCTGAGTGCTCACTGGAAGGACAGATCCTGAAGCTGAGGCTCCAATACTTTGGCCAGCTCATGAGAAGAGAAGACTCCCTGGGAAAGATCCTGATGTTGGGAAAGATGGAGGGCACAAGGAGAAGGGGATGACAGAGGACGAGATGGTGGGACAGTGTTCTCGAAGCTACCAGCATGAGTTTGACCAAACTGCGGGAGGCAGTGGAAGACAGGAGGGCCTGGCATGCTCTGGTCCAGGGGGTCACGAAGAGTCGGACAGGACTAAACAACAACAACAAGCAGATGAGGCCTAAACATATGCAACTAAACCACTGCTAGACCTTGCTCCCCTGGTTGCATCGGCCTCCCCTTCTTCCACTGTTTCATCTGCGTCAAATTTTGAATTGTAAGCTCATTGGGGCAGGCATTTGCCCTCTCATACTCTGTATGGCAGAATGCACGCTAAGTCGTCTAAAACAATGGTTTTCTTCTGTTCCAGATTTGCAGCTATGATAGCCTCCTGCAGCTGAAACCAGTGAGGATGCCCCCACATCAAACCTTTAAAGGACATTTTTTTCCAAAGAATTCTGGACACTGTAGTTTAGCTCTGACAGTTCCAGCACCCCACGTTCCCAAAGCCTCTAATTCCTTCACCTTCTCTCTCTCCCCTGCTTTAACTAACACCATTATTATTATTTTGCAAACCACACTGTCCAGCTTAGAATTTCAGGTTCTGGAGGGGCGGAAAACAAGATGGGTTTGAAGCAACCTGAAATCCTCTTGCTCGGGTTACATTTTTTATGTGCTTTTCCCCAAGCACTTTCCTCCCCACCCCTCGCTGAGCTCCACTTCTTCTTCAAAGAGTTATGAAAAGCTCTGCCCAGGCAAGCTCCAAGTTTATTCCGAATGAATGAATCACTTTGCTCGCTGGAGATTGCCTGCTCTAGCATAGCGGCAGCTGAAAGCTCTGCTGCCCTGTAGGGCCCCAGGGCGCTATGGAGACTGGTGCCCTAGCAATCTCTCCATGAGCAACATGGAAACAACCATTGCAGTATTAAATCATAGAATTGTAGAGCTGGCCTGATCCAGCGGACTCCTCTTATGTTCCTCTGGCTGGAGCAATCTGTTATGCCCCGCAGTCACCAAGACAAATAATAATAATAATAATAATAATAATAATAATAATAATAATAATAATGTGATACTTGGGGGTTAAGTACTTAATTCGTTCCGGAGGTCCGTTCTTAACCTGAAACTGTTCTTAACCTGAAGCACCACTTTAGCTAATGGGGCCTCCCGCTGCTGCCGCGCCGCCGGAGCACAATTTCTGTTCTCATCCTGAAGCAAAGTTCTTAACCTGAAGCACTATTTCTGGGTTAGCGGAGTCTGTAACCTGATGCGTATGTAACCCGAGATACCACTGTAATAATAATAATAATAATAATAATAATAATAATAATATTTATTTATACCCCACCCTCCCAGGCCAGAGCTGGGCTCAGGGCAGCTAACACCAGTAAAATTACAGTAAAAACATAATGGGGGGGACCAATTTAAAATACAGGTTAAAATGCAATTTAAAATGCAGCCTCATTTTAAAAGTAGCCCATAGATCAGAACCATAAGGGGAGGGAAACATAAGGGTCAGACTGAGTCCAAACCCCAGGCCAGGCGGAACAGCTCTGTCTTGCAGAGCGGAAAGATGTCAAGTCCCGCAGGGCCCTGGTCTCTTGTGACAGAGACTATGTTTCCAGTCCTTCTGGTGGTTACAAGATTAAGAGCAAGTGCCTGTGTTTTCCTTCTCCCTCCTAAAACCTTTTCCTTTGGTGCTATGTCTTTTAGATTATTCGCCCAATGGCAGCAAGTGTCTTATTACTGATATCTGTTATGCATTCTGGAAGCCTCCCCCCCCCTTTTTTGGCTAAAGAGTGGAATAAAAATACTCGAAATAAATTACTAATCATCCGTTCATACTTTCCCCTTTTCCTCCTGAAATAATTAGATCTCGCTCCACTTGCATTGTAACTTGTTAAAAATGAAGCAGAATTCTGCACTAGCTCTGCTATGCTCCATAGACTAGATAGAGAGGCTAAATGAAATTGATTAACAGCCGATTCAGGGCAGACAAAAGGGAGCCCTTATTCACACAATGCAGAGTTAATTTATGGAATTCGCAGCACTGGAGGTCACGGTCCTGGGCAGCTTTAAAAGGGGACTGGATAAGTTTATGGGATGGAGGGGGATGAGTTCTTGTCCATGGCGTCAAACAAAATTCATAGAGATGGAGAGGTCTGCTAATAGTGTCACATTAAATTAGCCCCTAGAGTAGATTTTGGAGACTCCCAGAAATTAGGAATTATCCAGAAAGCTCAGCTTGGCTGCTGGAAGTGATTTAGTCCTGTAGAAAGCTGTACATGCTTTATGTAGACAGTCCTGTTTAGGGAATGTTTGATGTTTTTAATGTCTGGTGTTTTATCGTCTTTTTAATATTCTGCTGGGAGCCGCCCAGAGTGACTGGGGAAACCCAGCCAGATGGGTGGGGTATAAATAATAAATTTATTATTATTATTATAAAAAAATATTATTATTATGTCTTTGCATTCATTCTGGTAAGAAGGAATCTCCTTGCTGATATAAGATATCGTGAACTAAAAAACCGATTAAACGTATCAGTTCCTAAGTGTTTCCCCAAACCATTCAAGATGTACAATAGGTCTATATACATTTTAAGCAAAATTGTATCTGTTTTTCCGTGTATATATAATGAATATAGTAAGTGCAGTGTAAGCGGTGGAAGTCAGTCAATGAAATTTTATTATCGAGATATTTGTAGAATAAATTTGGAATAAATTCTTCCAACTTTTCTTCTTCTTCCAATTTTTCTTCTTATTTTTTCTTCTTCCTTTTTTCTTTTTTGTTCTTTTTTATATATGTGTGCTTATCTGAAATATATATGTATGCATGTATTTGTAGTATTTTGCTTGTATTTTGTAATAATTATGTTAAATAAAATAAAATTAAAAAACAACAACAAGATGTACAATAGGTCTTCAAGATGGGGGCTTAATCCTGCAAAACAGGCCATTTTGACAAATGGGTTGATGGCGACAGGTTTTTTTAAAAAAACTTATGAAAAATTTCCCCAGGAATAATAAATCTGGATTACATTAGGCAGGATGGGACTCTTTTAAGCAGAAGTTGGGTGGCTATCTGTCATAGATGCTTTAGCTGAGACGCCTGCATTGCAGGGGGTGGACTAGATGCAACTGGGGGTCCCATCCAACTCTAATATTCTATGATTCTATGATACAGGCTGGCATCTTGAAGCTAACAATGGTCGTCTTGTTGCTGTGAAAAGCCCATATGCATGAAGAACCCCAATCTCACAATCAAAGCCCATTTGGAGGTACCCAAAGTTATATACAGTAACTATAATAATAATAATAATAAATTTTATTTATACCCCGCCCGCCCTGGCCAGAGCCGGGTTCAGGGGAGAAAAAGAAAAAAACAATTTAAAATACAGGTTAAAATGCAACCTCATTTTAAAATAGACCATAAGGGGAGGGAAACATAAGGGTCAGACTGAGCCCAAACCAAAGGCCAGACGGAACAGCTCTGTCTTGCAGGCCCTGCGGAAAGATGTCAAGTCCTGCAGGACCCTGGTCTCTTGTGACAGAGTGTTCCATCAGGTCGGGGCCAGTACTGAAAAGGCCCTGGCCCTAGTTGAGACCAATCTAACCTCCTTGTGACTTGGGACCTCCAAAGTATTGTCATTTGTGGTGTCACGTCCCGCAGGGCCTTGGTCTCTTGGGACAGAGCGTTCCACCAATTTGGGGCCAGTACTGAAAAGGCCCTGGCCCTAGCTGAGACCAATCTAACCACCTTGCGACTTGGGACCTCCAAAGTTTTGTCATTTGTGGACCTTAAGGTCCTCCCGCGGGGCAGACCAGGAGAGGCAGTCCTGTAGGTACATGGCAGCCAGTTATTAATGAAAGGTTTGAGAGACTATTAGAATATAGAGATTCTCTGGGAAAAGTCTATTAACTCAAGGGGGGGGCGGGCCTCCAAGCAGCACTCAACTGATGGAAGCGGGTTCTACTTTATGAAAGCTCTTATGCCATAATAATATTTTTTTAAGGTGTCACAAGTGACCTCGTCACCTCTGTTAGTGGTCTTCCCACCTACACAGGGGGGTAAAGCCCCAAAATACTTAAGCATTTCTTTGCTCTCTCACTCTTGCTCCCCACCCCACCCCAGAGCCCATCATTGTTTTTTCTGTATCAGGCTGTTGCCATCTAGCAACAGAGACCTCGCTGGCCCGTTATCACAAGCAGTAATTAAAAGCAGCCTCGGAAAACCTGCTCAGCCAGGAAACTTTAGACAGAGGGTCTCATTTGCACATTAATTGCTGCCATTCATCCTACAAATATTACAAAGCGCTCTCCACAAAAAGGGCAGTTTGCAGTGAGGAGGAAATTTTCCCCTGATTAAAAAAAAACGCCTTGACATTTAAGCTAAAGGAGTGCGACTGGCAGAGGAGGGAGAGAGAGATGAGCCGGGATCCTGTGTGTTGCAATTATCACGGGGCCATCCATCCCCCCCGCCCCCCCCCAATGCACTGGCTCTTCAAAATATATCACAGCGGCACACCTGCCAACGTTTGACGGCAGAAATCAGGTACACCCGCGATTTAGCTGCTCTGCGATTTACGTGCCATTTAATCAAAAAGGCCCACTCAGAGCGCCGACAATATTTCAGAAATCCAATCAGCAATAAAACCAACTGCCACAGCTAATAAAACACCGAATACTTAAAAATGCAGCCTGCACACTCCGGCCATAAAGCACTACCAGGGATCTACAGAACTTCAACAGGTTATCTTATTAACCCATCACAACATACCTGCAAAGTAGGCCAGCGTTATTACTCTTGCTTTATCTTGATCGCCCATAAGCACCGGGGCACAGATCAGTTTTAGGAGCTGACTAGGGAGAGGCCCTCTCCCTCTATAAGCAGACTTGCTTCTTATGCTTGGAAGATCACAGACTCATAGAATGGTAGAGTTGCAAGGGACCCCGAGGGCTATCTAGTCCAACCCCCTGAAAAGCAGGAATCGCAGCTAAGATGCCAATGGATTGGCAGTAAAGGAAACACTACTGGTTTTCCCTATAGTGATGTATGGAAGCGAAAGCTGGACCATAAAGGAGGCTGATTGCCCGAAGAATTGATGCTTTTGAATTCTGGTGCTGGAGGAGACTCTTGAGAGTCCCATGGACTGCAAGAAGATCCAACCTCTCCATTCTGAGGGAAATCAGCCCTGAGTGCTCACTGGAAGGACAGATCCTGAAGCTGAGGCTCCAAGACTTTGGCCACCTCATGAGAAGAGAAGACTCCCTGGAAGAGACCCTGATGTTGGGAAAGATGGAGGGCACAAGGAGAAGGGGACGACAGAGGACAAGATGGTGGGACAGTGTTCTTGAAGCTACCGGCATGAGTTTGACCAAACTGTGGGAGGCAGTGGAAGACAGGAGTGCCTGGCGTGCTCTGGTCCAGGGGGTCACGACTAAGCGACTAAACAACAACAACAACATCTAGTATTTCCCCCTTTAGTCAAAATATAAAACACCAACAGCCTGCAGCACCTCAACACATTGTTAGACAAACTCCCATCGTTCCTAGCCATTGTCCATTGAAATTCAACAACATCCAGAGAGCTCTGGGTCAGAACTGCCCTTCTACCACTTATAGGCTTGGGATGTTAGAACCCCTGGGTCATATGATCCATACAAAGCTGTCTTGTTGCAGGGTCTGACCTCTGCCCCATCAAGCCTGGAATGCCCACTCTGACTGGCAGCAGACTCAGCTACCCCAAAATCCCTTTTTAAAAAAACCACAAAAACTGAAGATGACAATGATTGAACGTGGAGCCTTCTAGATGCAAATTGCGAGCTCTGCTATTGCGGTCTGATCCCCTTTCATCTGCCGGAACATTTTAATCAACAAGAAGAGATTGATTTAATCGACCACCGAAGGAAGGAAGCAAACAAGCACCGTGCCTATAACTCCCCCAGTATTCATCAAGGGGAACCTTAAGATCCTGATAGCATTACATCCTGTCAATCAATGAGAGATGCTCAGATCTGGGCATATTGTTTGTCTTCAACAAAACACTCATTGTCCTCAAAGGAGGCTGCAGCAGGAACCTCCTCCCAGAAGCCTCGGAGGCAGGTTTATTCATTTCCTCCCCCCTCCCCACCCCATAAGTGCCCCCGCTTTTGCCAAGTCACTGTTGATTGTGCAACCGGACTGAAGTTGTACAAGTTGTGTTGACAAAGAGAAAGGAAAGAGGATGCAGAAGGTTCCTCATTTTGGAGGCGGCGATGGGAAGGAGGTGGAGAAAGTGGTGATTTCTGCTTTAGGGTTTTAACTACAGTCTTGGAGCAGCAGCTGCAGCCAGAACAGATGGCCGGGGTTTGCGTCGCACGAAGCAATTTTACCGTGACCGGCGCTGAAAAGGGAGATTAGGAGCAGTGAGTTTAAATCAAGTTCGGAAAGGGGAAGAGAGAGAGAGAGAGAATGAATGAATGCCACAATTCAGCAAGGCAAGGTCGGATGAACGATGGCGCAATAGTGTCGCTACTCCCCAGGGGAAACATGTGCTATTGGGATCCGCTGCTCAGAAATGCAAAAAGATTCTGTGTTTGTCTTCAGTGGCACAACTTCGATGTATATGATCGGCCTGCTAGCTTGGCCGTACCGCATGAAAGCGCCCTCATTTGTGGTCAGTCTGAAGCAAGACTCGCCAAAGGTTTATTTGGAAAGCTAGACTCTTAAGTCTGGTTTTCCCAGTAGTGATGTATGGAAGTGAGACCTGGACCATAAAGAAGGCTGATCGCCAAAGAATGGATGCTTTTGAATTCTGGTGCTGGAGGAGATTCTTGAGAGTCCCATGGACTGCAAGAAGATCCAACCGATCCATTCTGAAGGAAATCAGCCCTGGTTGCTCACTGGAAGGACAGATCCTGAAGCTGAGGCTCCAAGACTTTGGCCACCTCATGAGAAGAGAAGACTCCCTGGAAAAGACCCTGATGTTGGGAAAGATGGAGGGCACAAGGAGACGGGGACGACGGAGGACGAGATGGAGGGACAGTGTTCTCGAAGCTACCAGCATGAGTTTGACCAAACCGTGGGAGGCAGTGGAAGACAGGAGAGCCTGGTGTGCTCTGGTCCAGGGGGTCACGAAGAGTCGGACTCGACTAAACGACTAAACAGCAACAACTCTTAAGTCAGGGGTTGGCAAAGGTTTATCTTGCCTGGGCTGGATCGCATGTGTGAGCATGCACGCCTGTGATTTTCAGTGTCTGTGTCTGTGCAGACGCGATTTCTGGCGCTGCAGAAGTGAGTACCTGTGGTGTGCCAGTTTAGCGCAGCGTGCGAGTGGCCAGCTAGGTTTGGGGGTGGCTTGTGGGCTGGTCAAACAACCGCCCATGGGCCTTAGGTTGCTGCCCCCTGCTCTTAAGTCCTTCCAAACGGGAAAGACTGTAGTCCAACAGTAAAGCACCTGCTTTGCAGACAGAAGCTCACAGAGTCAACCCCAGATGCCTCTAGAGAAGACTGGGAATATCTTCTGCCTGAACCCCTGGAGAATTGCTTCCAGTTAGTGCAGACCATACTGAGCTGGGTGGATTAGTGGTTTGACTCTAGTATAAGGCACCTTCTAATAGTCCTAAACTTGTACCATTTTCCACATAGGGTATTACATCTTTCCTTTTGATAATAGCAATCACACCGGGGGAAATGAGAAACCGGGGGAAAGAGAAGCGGACACGGAGCAATGGATCCAAACTACAAGAAAGAAGATTCCACCTAAACATTAGGAAGAACTTCCTGACAGTAAGAGCTGTTCGACAGTGGAATTTGCTGCCAAGGAGTGTGGTGGAGTCTCCTTCTTTGGAGGTCTTTAAGCAGAGGCTTGACAACCATATGTCAGGAGTGCTCTGATGGTGTTTCCTGCTTGGCAGGGGGTTGGACTCGATGGCCCTTGTGGTCTCTTCCAACTCTATGATTCTATGATTCTATGAAATGTAATTTGCAAAAAGGTATTAAGGCTCCTTCCCTATTTGAATGCCTCTTCCTGTTTCTAAAACTGGCAGTGGGCAGGGATCAAACTTCTTTGCAATGCCAGTGGTTCCTCCAATATGCAGCAACCAATCTGGGGGAAATCTATGCAGCTTGGGGCAAAGAAAACTAGAGTTATAAAACAGATTTACTGGAGAATGGTAGACTACAGACTAGACAGGGGTCAGCAAACTTTTTCAGCAGGGGGTCGGTCTACTGTCCCTCAGACCTTGTGGGGGGCTGGACTATATTTTTTGGGGAGAAATGAACAAATTCCTATGCCCCACAAATACTCCAGAGATGCATTTTAAATAAAAGGACACATTCTACTCATGTAAAAACACGCTGATTCCCAGACCGCCCGCGGGATAGATTTAGAAGGCGATTGGGCAGGATCCAACCCCCGGGCCTTAGGTTGCCTACCCATGGACTAGAGGACCTTCTAGCGGTCTAAGCTTCAACCAAAGGAGGTCACATGACCCACAGGTCAGCTGACACTCGCCAGACAACAGTCTGCTATGTCCAGTGAGTAAACAACTATCTGCCTGCCAGATTTGGCCGGGCAGGAGGGTCAACTGCAGACCACACTGGCTGGATTAGGATTTCAGGTGCTGTGTGGTAGGGAAAACCGAGATGAGAGTGAAGAAACCTGAAACCCTCCTTGTCAAGTTACATTTTTAATGTTCTTTTCAAAGTGCTTTTGATGTCGCGCTCAGCTTCTGAACCTACAGAGAACTCTGCGAGCCTCGTGGTTTTTAAAAATTGATAACGCAGAAGGCGATGTTTAGGTTGTAAAGCAGGAGACAGTAAATTCAAGGGTGCCCAATCTACTCCCAACAGAGGCTGCGATCCTAAATCCACTTAGGGCTTGTCTGTCCTGTGCCTAAAACGCATGCGGCCAAGAGGTTTTCAGTTTGTCCCAACTCTGTCCTTGGGGAAACCTGCTTTTTGCTGCTGAATTGGAGCAAGTCCCAGTCTGCAGAAAACCAATTGACATTTGCTCCAATTCAGCGAAAAAAAAGTGGGTTTCGCCCCGGGGAAAGAGGTTGGATAAGCGGAAGTGTAGCTGAGCCCCTACTTTAGAGTAAGCCCCACTGAATTCAGCAGACCAACCTCTGAGTAAATATAATGAGGATCTAGGGCCGGGTGATGTATCGATCCATAGTCCACACACCGTGATAACATTTCATAATATTTGTCAGATATATTATGAATCAAAATGTGTGTGTGATGTAAAAAATTGCAATATGGGAGAAACTGTGGAGCTGGGCATCATTTCTCATGATTCCTGCTGCCCCTGTTGTTCTGTACAGTCGGACCTCTGCTTACGTATCCCTCTGAATACGTAAACTTGGGTTTGTGAACGCGGCAAACCCGGAAGTGTATACTTCTCGGTTTCTCCGCGCACGCATGCGCAGAAGCGCTTTGCATGCGTGCGCAGAAGGGCGCCTCCAGTTTTGAAGTTTGCGGGAAGCGGCTGGGCCTCCAGAACGGATCCCGTTCGTAATCATAGGTACCACTGTGCTATAAAATAACAGTTGTAACAATGTGTTAAAGGTAAGTAAAATGTGTAACTTTTAGACCCCTAAGTAGTAACAGTTGCCAGGACATTACCTTGTTTGCCTCTTCATAGTTACATCCTCATTTCAGACATCATGATATAACAATATCGTGATGTTTAGCTGAACAGTTCTCCTCAGGGCCCTCGTATTTACAGGACCGCCTCTCCTGGTCTGCCCTGCAGAGGACCTTAACATTCATTAATAACCATAGTTTAGAGGTCCTGGGCCCTAAGGAAGTCAGACTATTCTCCACCAGGGCCTTCTCAGTGATGGCTCCGACCTGGTGGAATGCTCTGTCTCATGAGACCAGGGCCCTGCAGGACTTGATCTCCTTCCGCAGGGCCTGTAAGACTGAGCTATTCCGCCTGGCCTTTAATTTGAATTCAGCCTAATCTTTTATTTCCCTTCCCTTCCCTCCCCCTCCCCTTTTATGAAGATCACCCGCTCTGAGACCCCACAGCTCATTCTCCCCTGGCCTCCTCACTGGCCCAAGTAGGACCAATTCAGCCAGCTAGACCTGGGGACTATCTAATGCTTATTGGATGGATTTCCCCCAAATTGATTTCTGAACTTTTAATTTTATTGCTATTCATGTTTTTATACTGTATTTTATGCTGCTTCTACAATTAAGTGTTTTGAATTTGTTGTTGGCTGCCCTGAGCCCGGTTTTCTGAACCAGGAAAGGCAGGGTATAAATAAAATTTATTATTATTATTATTAATCGTCAGCGCTGACTGGCAGCAGCCTTTGGTGAAGCAGGATTTGAACCAGGGGTCTTCTGATAGCACCTGCTCTCCCAACCCAACTAAGGCCCTTCCCTATAGAGCCATGGGGCTGCATGGCAAGGGGGCATAGGAGAGACGGAAGGAAAGCCACATTTTCTTTTCCACCCCTTTTTGGGGGGTCTTTTCCACCCCCTTTTTGGGCCCAAAAATGGAAGCAAGAAGAGTTACCGACGATTGAAGAATGGAGGATGAAGTTAATGGACTATGCAGAACTAGATAAACTAACAGGAAGGATTCGAAACCGGCGAGACCAGAAATTCACGGAAGACTGGAGTAAATTTACAGACTATTTGAACAGTAATTGTGAAGAACAGACGACATTTGTAGGGTTGCAAGAAGTTTTGTGAGGAGTATTATTGGAAGTATTGTAAAAATGGACAAGGGGAAGGATCATTTGTTAAGAGATGTGAAGGCAATATAAAATTAAGAAATGCATAAAAAGTGGTTAAAATGGTGGCTCATCAGAGGTGCTGATGGAAGTTTAAAAAGATTGTATAAGTTTTGTGGTACATTTTATAATTTATATGTTAAAATTAATAAAAAATATTATTAAAAAAGGTCTTTTCCACCCCACCTGAGTAGGTAAGCTACAGTCACGTGGCGGTGCTGGGAAAACATCAAGCCCAGGAGCCATAATTGGAGAAGTCAAAGAACAGCCGTACATGCAAATCAAAAGGAGCCACAGCCAGAATGGGACAACTTCTGCATAGCGTGTTTGCCTTGTTCTGCCCCCACCGCAGTCAGGGGCTAATTGAACTTCTGGTTGGTGGCTCCGTTTGATGCTTTGCAGAGAAGACTCGGGTACCCAATTTGAGAAGGAAGGTTTTCTGCGAGCGAGTCTTCTTATTAGCACAATAAAGCGTCCCGTTTCAAGCCGCTCATTATTTTCCACCAGGTTCCCCCCCCATCTCCCCCCCGCACAATGGAAGTCCGCACACACCCTTAAAGATGCGAGAATCTTCTTCTCTTGGGAGAAAGAGCTGGCTTCTAACACTTCCCTCCCTGTCCTTGGGCTTTTTGGGGGGGAGAAGGCTTTCTTCACTTCAAGCAGAATAAACCTCATTTCTGCTTCCAGGAGAGCTTCGCACAGTGTTAGATGCAGAGGCTACCTTCAAAAGAATTCCAATGGAAGAGATGGAAAAGGGGGTTCTGGGGGAAGTTGGGGGGTTCTGCATTCAGAGCAAGAGGGGGGAATAACAGGCTTGCCACTGTGGCGCTTTGCAATTGTACGAGCATTTTTTTTGCAATTCCAGTATTAGGTAGAAATTACCCTGCACGGAATATTGAGGGACAAATAACAAAAGTTCCATGGGCCGTGATCTGAATTGGTTTTAAGATAGTTTTCGTCTAATGACAGCAAAAGTGACCATCATTAGGACGGATGAAGTGCCTGTGTAACGGTTTATTATTATTATTATTATTATTATGGTGGTGGTACCTCGGGTTACATACGCTTCAGGTTACAGACTCCACTAACCCAGAAATAGTGCTTCAGGTTAAGAACTTTGCTTCAGGATGAGAACAGAAATCGTTCTCCGGCGGCGCAACAGCAGCAGGAGGCCCCATTAGCTAAAGTGGTGCTTCAGGTTAAGAACAGTTTCAGATTAAGAACGGACCTCCGGAACGAATTAAGTACTTAACCCGAGGTACCACTGTATTATTTATTATTATTATTATTATTATTATTATTATTAGCTATTTATAACCCGCCTTTTTCCCAGAACAGGACTCAAGGCAGCTTATGCAAATTAAAGTAAGCAGATAAAATATGAAGAGCTAAAAACATATAAAAGTGAATCATTTAAAAGTAATTTAAGTCTAATAGGAGACTATACTATCTGAAGAAGTGTGCATGCACACGAAAGCTCATACCAATAACAAACTTAGTTGGTCTCTAAGGTGCTACTGGAAGGAATTTAATTATTACTACTTGTTTCGACTAAGGCAGACCAACACGGCTACCTACCTGTAACTAGGAGACTATACATATAAAAAGAATTATTAAAATACAGATAATGAAAAAGGGAGGAGTTTATGGAAGGGGTATGTATCTCAAGGACCTAGGAAGATGAGCAGTGGTATATCTGCACTTGCTGCAGCTATGGTGGTCTTGATCTGGATAGGGGACCACCTGGGAACCTCATGCATGCTACAATCTTCTGTTCCATGACTCAAGGAAGGTAGCAAACCACTGGAATAATTACCTTTGAGACCTCTTGCCCTGCCTGACTAAGGCATCCCTTTTCCACACCAGGCTAGGCAAGGAACCGCCAACCTTGTGCCCCCCCCAATGTTCTTGAAAGACCTACATTGGCTCCTAGTACGTTTCCGAGCACAATTCAAAGTGTTGGTGCTGACCTTGAAAGCCCTAAACGGCCTCGGTCCAGTATATCTGAAAGAGCGTCTCCACCCCCATCGTTCTGCCCGGACACTGAGGTCCAGCGCCGAGGGCCTTCTGGCAGTTCCCTCACTGAGAGAGGCCAAGTTACAGGGAACCAGGCAGAGGACCTTCTCGGTAGTGGCGCCTGCCCTGTGGAACGCCCTCCCATCAGATGTCAAAGTGATAAACAACTACCTGACATTCAGAAGACATCTGAAGGCAGCCCTGTTCAGGGAAGTTTTTAATATGTGATATTTTAGTGTATTTTTGGTTTCTATGGAAGCCGCCCAGAGTGGCTGGGGAAACCCAGCCAGATGGGCGGGGTACAAATAAATAATAATAATAATTATTATTATTATTATTATTATTATTATTATTATTATTCAACTCCAACTTCCACCATCCGTGACCACTGGCCACACTTGTCAGGGCTGATGGGAGTTGGAGTCCAACAGCTCCAACCCAACCTGTGTTCATCGCTTTGGTCCATCTTGGAATAGACGAAGGACTGTCACGTGAAAGATAGAGCAAGCTTGTTTTCTCCTGCTCTGGAGGGTGGGACCTGAAGCCGTGGATTCAAGTTACAAGAAAGGAGATTCCAAATAAACCTTAGGAAGAACTTTCTGATGGCAAGAGCTGTTCAACCTTCAGAATGCCTCAGAAAGTCTCTGGAGGTTGAATGGTCACCTGTCATGGATAATCTAGTTGAGATTCCTGCATTGCATTGCAGCGGGGTTGTGATAGATCATGGGTAGGCAACCTAAGGCCTGGGGAGCCGGATCCGGCCCAATCACCTTCTAAATCTGGCCCGCAGACGGTCTGGGAATCAGCGTGTTTTTACATGAGTAGAATGTGTCCTTTTATTTAAATGCATTTCTGGGTTCTTTGCGGGGCATAGGAATTCGTTCATTTTTTATTTCCAAAATATACGCCCCCCCCCCAATGTCTGAGGGACAGTGGACTGGCCCTCTGCTTAAAAATGACCCCCCAGGTCCCTTCTAACTCTATACAGTGGTACCTCGGGTTACAGACGCTTCAGGTTACAGACGCTTCAGGTTACAGACTCCGCTAACCCACAAATAGTACATCGGGTTAAGAACTTTCCCTCAGGATGAGAACAGAAATCGCGCAGTGACAACAGAAGGCCCCATTAGCTAAAGTGGTACCTCAGGTTAAGAACAGTTTCAGGTTAAGAACAGACCTCCAAAACGAATTACCATATTTTTCGTCCCATAGGACGCTCCATCCCATAGGACGCACCTAGTTTTTTGGGGGGGAAATAAAGGAAATTTCCCCCCCCCTTTATTTCCCCCCCCAAACCAGGTCGGGGAAACCGAACCAGGTCAAGGAACAGCGGGATGGCGGCGCTGCGCCTCCCTGCTGTCCCCCGAGCTTGTGGGGCTGGCTGATGTCTGCCCGGCGCGCGGGGCGCTCTGCTTCAGGGTGTCTTGGGCGCCGGGCGGCAGGCTGCTATCTGCACCGTGGGGAACCCTGCGGGGAACTCCTGCAGGGCTCCCCACGCTGCGGATGTCTGCCCGGCGCGAGGGGCGCTCTGCTTCAGGGTGCTTCTCGCGCCGGGCGGCAGGCTGCTATCTGCAGCGTAGGGAGCCCTGCGGGAACTCCCGCAGGGTTGCCTAGGCTGCGGGTGTGTTCCCGAAGTGCCAGGCGCTCTGCTTTCAGCGCGCCCGGCGCTCCGGGAAGCAGGCTGCTACCCGCAGCCTAGACAGCCCTGCAGGAACTCCCGCAGGGCTGCCTAGGCTGCGGATGTCTTCCTGAAGCCTGGAGAGCGAGAGGGGTCATGCACACCGACCCCTCTCACTCTCCAAGCTTCAGCGAAAGCCTGCATTCGCCCCATAGGACGCCCCCAGATTTCCCCTTCATTTTTGGAAGGGAAAAAGTGCGTCCTATAGGGCGAAAAATACTGTAAGTTCTTAACTGTAATTCTAGGATTTTCTGGTCCTCTGGGCCCTCAGACATAGCTCAGCTGCCTGTCTCTCTTTACTCCCATGTGGATTCTTCTCCCTCGGCTTCCTCTGGTCCTCCCTGGCCTCCTCTCACCCTTCCACCCCTGTCCGTACCCTTTTCTTCCGATCTCCCCACGGTTCCCTTTTCCTGAGCATGTTCTCTCAGCACCCAAACCATCTGCCACTCTTACCCGGCTCAGGAGATCGCCCTGCAGAAGCGTCTGCTGCAGCGCCCCCGGGGCCACCGTTTCCAGCTGCAGAACGTGGCAGAGCTCTGTCAGCTCCTCGTGGCCCAGGGAGCCGGTGCCGGTGACGTCAAAGCTGTCGAAGAGCTCTTTGAGGCGGGCTTCAGACTGGTCCTGCTCAGCATCATCCATCCCATAGCCCACTGCGCTCAACTGTCGAAGGGAGAGAGAAGAACACCACAAATAGTTAGTTACTCTTGCAAGGACTCCAGAGATGTTGAAGATCATGCATCTCTCTCTCTTGCAACCATGGTTTTGTTGAGACGTAACACCAAACCAATGGGACGCGGGTGGTGCTGTGGGTTAAACCACAGAGCCTAGGACTTGCCGATCAGAAGGTTGGCGGTTCGAATCCCCGCGACGGAGTGAGCTCCCGTTGCTCGGTCCCTGCTCCTGCCAACCTAGCTGTTCAAAAGCACATCAAAGTGCAAGTAGATAAATAGGTACCACTCTGGTGGGAAGGTAAACGGCGTTTCCGTGCGCTGCTCTGGTTCGCCAGAAGCAGCTTAGTCATGCTGGTCACATGACCTGGAAGCTGTCTGCGGACAAACGCTGGCTCCCTCGGCCAATAAAGCGAGATGAGCGCCGCAACCCTAGAGTCGGTCACAACTGGACCTAATGGTCAGGGGTCCCTTTATCTTTACCACCAAACCATGGTTTGCCCTAATTGTGGTTTGTACACCCAGCCATGTGTTCCAGGTGTAGAAGCAGACTGTGGTTTCTGGGGTTCCCCCTCCCCACTTTGCCCAAGAATTCCAGCAAACTATCCTTGCTGGACCATAAAGAAGGATGATCGCCAAAGAATGGATGCTTTTGAATTCTGGTGCTGGAGGAGACTCTTGAGAGTCCCATGGACTGCAAGAAGATCCAACCTCTCCATTCTGAAGGAAATCAGCCCTGAGTGCTCACTGGAAGGACAGATCCTGAAGCTGAGGCTCCAAGATTTTGGCCACCTCATGAGAAGAGAAGACTCCCTGGAAAAGACCCTGATGTTGGGAAAGAGGGAGGGCACAAGGAGAAGGGGACGACAGAGGACGAGATGGTGGGACAGTGTTCTCGAGGCTACCAGCATGAGTTTGACCAAACTGCGGGAGGCCGTGGAAGACAGGAGTGTCTGGCGTGCTCTGGTCCAGGGGGTCACGAAGAATTGGACACGACTAAATGACTAAACAACAATAACATCCTTGACAGTGATCGTAGTTTGCCAGTTCGGATGAGACACCAAACAACAGGTTTGCAAACTGGTTTCCGGTCCCCTCCCAGAAACTGTCCTTGCAAACCTCAGATCCACATTATATCTGAACCACCTCATAGTCTCCAGAGGCAGTTTTGGCAGATATACATTTATCCCTTCCAACTCTGGGATTCTACAGTGCTGCACTCAACGTCAGGTCCAGCCTTGCAGCCACGCACCGACTCTGCCTCCATCTATTGCCAGGCTTATCTGAACTGCAGAAAGGCTGGCCTCCTCTGGCAAAGGGATCCCTCCATTGTGCAGTTCGGCTCCAGAAAAAAACCATCTTAATTGCCAACAACAAAACCTGAATTGTCTCCATGAAGAAATAATGTCCCCCAGCAGCTTCCAGATCAAAAGTAATCTCCAGGACAGCAGATAGCACACAGCCCAGTAAGAAATCTCTTATCTCTCCCTCGCCTCTCCCTCCCCTTCCTCTGTTCATCTCCTTTGAGCATTTCTCTAAACTACCTGTTGGAATAATGATGATGGGATCCTCAAAGGCCCAGGCTTTGCTTTCCATCCCAGGCTCAGTTCCCCCATATTCAACAAAGGATGCAGAGCTGATGGATGCGTTAAAACTGTCTAGAAAGGAAAGCCAGTCTACAGAGCACAGAAACGCCACCTCATCAGCACCACAGCTTTGCATCTGGCCTCCCCAAATGATTTTTTTAAAATATCTGCAATTATGAGAGTTAGGAACTTGTTTTGCTGTAAACTTCTCAGGATTCCAAGACACACAGCAAATGCATCATATACCGTATTTTTTGCTCTATAAGACTCACTTTTTCCCTCCTAAAAAGTAAGGGGAAACATGTGAGGGTCTTATGGAGCGAATGCAGGCTGCGCAGCTATCCCAGAAGCCAGAACAGCAAGAGGGATTGCTGCTTTCACTGCGCAGCAATCCCTCTTGCTATTCTGGCTTCTGAGATTCAGAATATTTTTTTTCTTGTTTTCCTCCTCCAAAAACTAGGTGCGTCTTGTGGTCTGGTGCGTCTTATAGAGCGAAAAATACGGTAACTGCAGAGTTGGAAGGAAGTTTGCAGCTGGGCGATATTTCGATATATCATCCAAAACCGGTTTGAAGAGAAGGTTGCTGTTGTGCCCAGGTCCCACTTCTAGGCTTCCCCTTGGGCATCTGGTTGAGAGAAGAGGCTGCTAGACTGGACCAGCCCCCGGTTGGACCCGGCAGAGCTCCTCGCATGTTCTTAGAGCAGCGCTCAGCAAACACACGCAGGGCCCACTGGGGAAGAGATGCAAGCCAGCCTCCTGTGCCTCAACGTAAACAGTCCCTTTGCTTACACCGCCTCCATTCATCAAGGAGCAGCTCTACTTAGTTTCACTACAGACAAATGGCCCAGGCGAGGTGCGAGGCTCCCCAGAGCCCCACCAAACCCCCGGGAGCTTGAGGTAATGCTTTGTCAAAGGGTATTAGGAAGGAGAAAAACAACCTGACTTGCAGGAACAAACAAGCTCCGGGCAGTTTTAGAAAGACGCTTTTAAAGAGGCGAGACAGAGAAGCCGAACCTCACAACTGGCGTTGGCACCAGAACTTTAGCTATCCCCACCAGCGTTTCAGTTCTGCAGAAATTGTGGCAGGATGGATTACCAGAGAGTAACTTTCCCCCCAGCACCAGGGTCCTAGCTTCTTACTGGATCAGAAGCATGGTTTTCTCAAAAGCAGAAAGACACTGATAAACTAAGAACATATCAAGAGCCCAGCTGTTCCAGACTCTGTTACTCTGTATATTTCTTAGTTAGTTGTCTGGGGGAAAAAATGTATGGCAGAGATTGCCACCCACTCTCAGATCTGATAGGGCAGCAGATTCTTCTGATAGGTTGCTATTCTAGACAGCCAAAATCTGTACACATGGAACTATGTATCTTTGCTTAGAGAATGGTCACTGAGTGTGCTTTTTCATCCTTCTCCCTCCCACCTCTTTTGCCTTGTGTGTCATGTCTTAAAGACAAAGGGTCCCCTGACCATTAGGTCCAGTCGTGACCGACTCTGGGGTTGCAGCGCTCATCTCGCTTTATTGGCCGAGGGAGCCAGCGTACAGCTTCCGGGTCATGTGGCCAGCAGGACTAAGCTGCTTCTGGCGAACCAGAGCAGCGCACAGAAACGCTGTTTACCTTCCCACTGGAGTGGTACATATATATCTACTTGCACTTTGACGTGCTTTTGAACTGCTAGGTTGGCAGGAGCTGGGACCGAGCAAAGGGAGCTCACCCCGTCACAGGCATTAGAACCGCCGACCTTCTGATCAGCAAGCCCAAGGCTCTGTGGTTTAACCCACAGCGCCACCCGCGTCCCTGTGTCATGTCTTTTTCGACTGCAGATCTGAGGGCGGGGGCTGTCTTACTGCTGACTTTTGCAAGCCGCACCCTAGGAGTCCTTTGGGGCTAAAGGGTGAGGCACAAATGCTTCAAACAATTAACAGGAACATGCTTACAGGGCTGCTTCCAAAAGTTACCCACTATCTGAAGAAGTGGCACTCTCACAGGTACCATCTAATACCCATTTTACATTTGCAAGAACTTTTCAGCCGTGGGCCGGTCCACTGTCCCTCAGACTTTGTGGTGGGCTGGACTATATTTTGAAAAAAAGATATGAGCGAATTCCTATGCCCCACAAATAACCCAGAGGTGCATTTTAAATACAGTCATACCTCGGGTTACAGACGCTTCAGGTTGCACGTTTTTGGGTTGTGAACTGCACCAAACCCGGAAGTACCAGAACGGGTTACTTCTGTGTTTCAGTGCTTGCACGTGTACAGAAGCGCTAAATTGCGCTTTGCACATGCGCAGAAGCGTCGAATCGCGACCTGCGCATGTGCAGACATGGCGCTGTGGGTTGCGAATGTGCATCCCGCACGGATCACGTTGGCGACCCGAGCTTCCACTGTAAAAGCACACATTCTACTCATGTAAAAACACCAGGCAGGCCCCACAAATAACCCAGCATACACACGAAAACTCACACGAAGGACAAACTTAGTTGGTCTCTAAGGTGCTACTGGAAGGAATTTTTTTATTTTGTTTTGTTATACATTCTACATATTGCAACAGTTTATGTACCACTTAACCCCTTGGCCTCTAAGCCCATTGTTCAGCCCGGACACTGAGGTCCAGTGCTGAGGACCTTGGCGGTTCCCTCCCTGCTAAAAGTGAGGTTACAAGGAACCAGGCAGAGGGCCTTCTCGGTGGTGGCGCCCGCCCTGTGGAACGCCCTCCCACCAGATGTCAAAGAAATAAACAACTATCTGACGTTTAGAACACATTTGAAGGTAGCCCTGTTTAGGGAAGTTTTTAAAGTTCCATTCTATTTTTAATATTTTGTTGGGAGCCGCCCAGAGTGGCTGGGGAATCTCAGCCAGATGGGTGGGGTATAAATAATATAATTATTATATTATTATTATTATTAAGCAGTGCACAAGAAGATGAAAAGGATACAATAAAGAGGAAAACAAGTCAAAATTAACCATGAGATCGAGGGGTGGGGAAAGGGCAAGCCTTGAAATGCATGCAGAATTAAAAACAGGTCTTCAGCGGATCAGGCCAGTAGCCTATCTAGTCCAATATTCTGTTCTCATATTCACCAACCAGATGGGAAACCCGGAAGCAGGATTCGAACACAAGACCCCTCTCCCCTCCTGCAACTGGGATTCAAAAGCATTGCTGCCTCCGACTGCGGAGGGCGATTCTACCCATCCTGGCTGCTTGCCATGAATAGCCTTCTTAGTAGCGGGGGGGGGGGGAACGACTGTCTGATCTCACCTGGGAGGGGGCTTCAAGGTACCACTCAGAAGACAAGGAAAAGCACCCAGGAGTTTGGAGAGCGGCAGCTGAAGCAGCCCCTGCAACCGACTGGCTCGCTTGTCTGCCTTCTCCAGACCCACAGGAAGGCGGCTGCTACTCTTGTTCTCCCAGGCTGCTGCCCCCCCAGAGAGAGAGAACGAGAGAGAGAGAGAGAGAGAGAGAGAGAGGGAGAGAGAGAGAGAGAGAGAAGAGCCTGAGCTCATCAGATGCAGAGCAGGTTCAGGAGACAAAGAAGAGCAGAGGCGCCCGCCCTGTGGCCACCTTTGTGCTATGCTTCTGGGTTCATTGAGGCATCTGCGTGGATGGAAAGAAGATGCTGGACCACATCAAGGCTTGGGATGCCTGTGGTCCTCCAAAGGATGCTTGATTCCAGCTCCCAGCAGCGCCAGACAGGAGGACCAATGCTCCAGGAAGATGGCTCTATCAACCTCTGGAGTAAAGAAGGGACCATTGGTCCATTTCGGATTCTCTCTGTTTCTTGTTCCTCCCCACTATAGGAGCCAACCTTTAAGGTCCGAAGTCCTTTCAGCATCCCCAATAAAATATTTGAGGGGGCCAGGGGCTCCCCTAAGATGACGGGCATTGCCATTTCAATGGTTCGTGTGTGCCGTGTCTTGCGATCGATTATGCAGGGCAGGGCTTACCTGCTGCCCATATTTTATTGAAGTTGGCGCCCCTGCTCCCCCCCCCCAGAGAAAAAAAAACATAATTTCAGTTTATCCGTTTAGGATGCTGTTTTTGTAATGTCGTCGTGAACAGAGGTTGAATTCTGATAAGACAGAAGTACTGTTTTGGGGGGACAGGAGACGGATGGGTGTGGAGGACTCTCTGGTCCTGAATGGGGCAACTGTGACCCTGAAGGACCAAGTGCGCAGCCTGGGAGTCATTTTGGACTCACAGCTGTCCATGGAGGCGCAGGTCAATTCTGCGTCCAGGGCAGCTGTCTACCAGCTCCATCTGGTACGCAGGCTGAGACCCTCCCTGCCCGCGGACTGTCTCGCCAGAGTGGTGCATGCTCTAGTTATCTCCCGCTTGGACTACTGCAATGCGCTCTACGTGGGGCCACCTTTGAAGGTGACCCGGAAACTGCAACTAATCCAGAATGCGGCAGCTAGACTGGTGTCTGGGAGCAGCTGCTGAGACCACATAACACCGGTCCTGAAAGACCGACATTGGCTCCCAGTATGTTTCTGAGCACAATTCAAAGTGTTGGTGCTGACCTTGAAAGCCCTAAACGGCCTCGGCCCAGGATACCTGACGGAGCGTCTCTACCCCCATCATTCTGCCCAGACGCTGAGGTTCAGCGCCAAGGGCCTTCTGGCGGTTCCCTCGTTGCGAGAAGCCAAGTTACGGGAACCAGGCAGAGGGCCTTCTCAGTAGTGGCACCCGCCCTGTGGAATGCCGTCCCATAAGATGTCAAAGAGAAGAACAAGTACCAGACTTTTAGAAGACATCTGAAGGCAGCCCTATTTAGGGAAGCTTTTAATGTTTAACAGACCACTGTATTTTAATACTTTGTTGGAAGCCACCCAGAGTGGCTGGGGAAGCCCAGCCAGATGGGCAGGCTATAAATAATAAACCTTATTTATTTATTTATTTATTTATTTATTTATCAACATTTTAGTGCAAATTTCCCCCAATGTTTTTCTTTTAATTTCACTTAATTTAGCCCACCCTTCTCTTCCAAAAAGCTCAGGGTGTCCTGTATGGCATTGCCCCTCCTCATTAATAATAATAATAATAATAATAATAATAATAATTTATTATTTATACCCCGCCCATCTGGCTGGGTTTCCCCAGCCACTCTGGGCGGCTTCCAAAAGAATATTAAAATACTGTGATACATCAAACATTGTCCCTAGCCCGCCGGAGATCATCAACCAGCGCGACCAAGGCAGTTTCAGTCCCGTGATGAGGCCTGAATCCCGACTGGAAGGGATCCAAATGGTCCGCTTCTTCCAGGCGTGCCTGGAGTTGTTCAGCAACCACTCACTCAATCACCTTGCCCAAGAATGGAAGATTTGAGACTGGGCGATAGTTGGCCATCGTGGCCGCATCCAAAGATGGTTTTTTAAGAAGCGGTTTAATAGCCGCCTCTTTCAGCGGTTTGAATTGCCACAACATTTGATTCCTTCCCTGGGAGTTAGGGAAGGCCTCCTTTGCACTGGGCACACAATACGTTTGCAGAAGAACCCCATGGGCAAATGATGCCACAGGCAGGGGACGGTAGGTATTCCTGCCCCACGCTGCTGCTGCTGCTGACTTCTTCCTCCAAACATGCTATTTTGCTTTATCCCTTTTAAATCCCAGATAATCTCTGGTTATCCACGAACAGGTAAAATGAGATAGAAGGACTTTCACCAGCGCGAAGTGAGCGTGGGAGGAAAACCTGCTCAGGATCAACATTTTTAGAAAGGGAAAGGGAAAAAAGGAGGTGCATTTGTCAAAGTTAATTATTTCTAAGCAAAGCAGGAGTGCAAAGGGATATGATCCCCGCTGCCTTTCTGGTACTGGTCTGTTACTCAACCAGGACTAGAGCCATGAAAAGCTTTCATTGGAACATAATGACCACTGTATTTTTGAACTAGGTGCCACAGAAAGCACTATGGCTGGCAGGTGGGGGGGTCTGCATTGCCCCCCGCTGTACACCTAGGTGATGCCACCTCCCCACTTTCCTTCAAACCCCTCCTCAAGGAGCCCTTCCCATTTCCCACAAAGCCTTTGGCACAATCCCCAGGCCACATTCCTGGCAATAAAACTCAGACTGTAAGCACCTCCGGGGCAGGGACCTATCTTGCGGTTTTTGCATCGTTCACATTAGGGATGCAGGAACCTGCATGTACAGAGTCAGGCCAAAGGTCCACTTAGCTCAGTTTACACAGACTGGCAGATGAAGTCGGACAGGAATCCGACTTCAGCTACCCCTGGAGATACAATGATATATACAGGCCATTAACACGAACAGGAAGCCTCTGGATTGCAAGTAATGGAATAAATACTAGGACTCAGGTCCTTCCCCTTTGCCTGAGGACAAAGGATGGTCTCATCCCAAGTCCCACCGATTCATCCAGCAAACCCTGGAATGGTGAATTTGTTTTATAAGGTTATTTATGAGCCATTTTGACCCAAATGTTCCCCGCAAGATGAATTACAGTTTAGATTTAACAGAGTATGTTGACCTCTGACTAAATGCAGGTTCCTCACTTTATCAGCCACTTCCTTCTGTGTGAATTCAGACAAGAGGGAGGGAGAAAGGTTGTTTTCTGCTGCTCCAGAGAAGCGGACACGGAGCAATGGATCCAAACTACAAGAAAGAAGATTCCACCTAAACATTAGGAAGAACTTCCTGACAGTAAGAGCTGTTCGACAGTGGAATTTGCTGCCAAGGAGTGTGGTGGAGTCTCCTTCTTTGGAGGTCTTTAAGCAGGAGTGCTCTGATGGTGTTTCCTGCTTGGCAGGGGGTTGGACTCGATGGCCCTTGTGGTCTCTTCCAACTCTGTGATTCTATGATTCTAAGATCGGGAAGCTTCACTCGTGCTTAGTATAATGTCTGAACCAATTTGCAAGCTGGAATCCTAAACCATGGTTTGATAGAGCTTTGCTAGTTTTGATAAAGACATCCCTAGTTGTATTTAAGGATGATTTGGAGGAGGAGGGGAAAGAGGCAGCGATATCAGGAAAGAAATCATAGAATGGTATTGCTGGAAGGGGACCCAAGGGTCATCTAGTCCAACCCCCTGAAATGCAGGAATCGCAGCTAAAGAAACCCGGACAGGTGGCCATTGAACCTTTGTTTGAAAACCTCCAGTGAAGGAGAGGCCACCACCTTGCAAAAGAATCTGTTCCACCATTGCACAGCCCTCGCCCCAGAAAGCTCTTCCTAATGTTTCGTCAGAATCTCCTTTCTTGTCATTTGAATCTGTTGGTTTGGGTCCTAACCTCTGGAGCAGGAGAAAACAAGCTTGCTCCCTCTTCCATGGGGCAACCCTTGAGGTATTTGAAAATGACTATCCTATCTCCTCTCAGTCTCCTCTTTCCCAGGCTAAACATACCCAGCTCCTTCAACCATTCCTCATAAGGTGTGGGATGTGAAACACAAGAGCAGCCAAGTACAACATTCCTAGAGTGAACACGTTTACACATGGGGAGGAATGTTTGTCCAGCCAGCAGGTCAACTTCCTGTTTCCTTCTGGGCTGGGACAGACTTCCTCTGCATGTGACTAGAGGTGGGTGTGGCCTCACCTGTGCAGGTAATGACAAAAGCACAGGGCAGGGCAGCCATCTCTCTCTCTCTGACTACTTTCGTCGAAGAAGCAACATCTGCTTAGCCAAAGATGCTCTCTTGGTCTCCAGCCAAGAGAGGACAAAGGGACTGTCTCCTTATGAGATAGTTTCCAGGTGTATGTTACTTTTCTAAGATAAGTCTGCCTTCTGGGATCCGATTGTGAACAGAATGTGAGTTGAGTAAACTCTTTTTTATACTTTTATAGAATACTGTGTCATGTCTTATCTTTTATGAGGGAATAAGGGGGAAATACCAGAACAGTTATTATAGAGGCTTTAGCGAGCCTGAGCAAACGCATCCACTGTGAGTTTAAAAAGGGAGAATGTTACTCTGCTAAAATTGTGAACTTGTTAACACAAGTTGGAATGGCTATAATCAAACAATATATCTTCTCCTGCATCCCTGAACATTCCCACATAAGGCTTGGTTTCCAGAGCCTTGATCATCTTGGTTGCCCTCCTCTGCACACCTTACAACTTGTCAATATCCTTCCTAAACTGCGGCACCCAGAACCGGACACACGACTCCAGGTGTGGTCTGACCAAGGCAGAATCAAGTGGGACTATCAAATCATAGAATTATAGAGTTGGAAGTGACCCCTAAGGGTCATTTAGTCCAACCCCCTGCAATGCAGGCATCTCAGCTCAAGCATCCATGCCAGATGGCCATCCAAGCATCTTAAAATCCTCCACGGAAGGCGAATCCACCGTCTCCCTTGGTTACTTCCCTTGAGCTGGACCCACGACTTCTGTTGACGCAGCCTGGTCTTGCATTAGTAGCAGTAGTAATCACAATAATAATATAAACCACGTTTCGACTTAGCTTTTGAAAAACGCACCTGGGAGATTTGGAGGAGGTTGAGGAAGAGATGTCAAAGAGCCAGGGGGAAAGGGAGGGGGCTCCAAATCACCCAAACAAAAGGCAGCGTTTCGACGTGGGCCTTTTCATCTCCCCTCCAGATGGCCGGGCAGCTGAGAGCGCGGCTGGAATGCCTGGACTGCTTTGCCGTCTGCTCAATTGCTCCCCATCCAGAGATGCAATAATAGGCCAGGCATGACCAGCCCTCAGCCACAGCTGGCAGAGCGGGGAGCAGCCGAGTCCGGTCAAATCTGCACCAGGTGCTCTTGCACAGATCCGGCCCCTTTCAAGGCTTGCTCCTGCTGGCCTGCGCTGCTGGATCTTCAAAAAGAGAGTCACGGATATCTGGGAGAGAAATTCGTCCGGACCTCCCAGACCCCGCTAAGGCAGTACCACTCCCCCTCCATCCATGCGCAACCTGGGTGTCCGTGTCGTGACTTTAATTCTCCCCCAAGTTGGTCTCTCTCTTTTTTTTAAGTTGGAACAGATGGCTCAGCAAGGAAAGCCTTGCAAGATCTGCTCGCTTGACCGTAAGGCCGGTAGCTATTTTAAGACTGCCTCTTACTCCCACACTCTGGTGGAAAGGTATTAGGGAAACACCAGGTTTCTAGGCGACGGAAGAACGAGATGCGGCGCTTTGCTGCATTAAGAAAAGGGAGCAAACATATTCCTTAGACCTGGAGAGTTGGAAGGGACCGGTTTTCAAATCTGTTAAGGTCATCTTGAATCCCTATTCTGTCTTCTGCAGCACTGGCTACCTCTCCTAATTTGGTGTCATCAGCAAATTGGATGAGCAACCCCTCAATTCCTTCATCTGTCATTTATAAAGGATGTTGGGAAAGATGGAGGGCACAAGGAGAAGGGGACGACAGAGGACGAGATGGTTGGACAGTGTTCTCGAAGCTACAAACATGAGTCTGACCATACTGCGGGAGGCAGTGGAAGACAGGAGTGCCTGGCGTGCTCTGGTCCAGGGGGTCACGAAGAGTCGGACACGACTAAACGACTAAACAACAACAACATTTATAAAGACAATGAACAACAAGGGGCCCAGGACAGAACCCTGTGGCACCCCACTTGTCGCTTTTTTCCAGGATGATGAGGAACCATGAATGAGTACTCTTTGGGTTCGGTCAATCAACCAGCTACAAATCCATCTTACAGTTACGATACGATACAATAATCTTTATTTTCATTGTCCCATACAGAACAACGAAATTGAAAAAATCTACATCAGACATTCAGAAACCAACAAGCCTACTATCCCAGCCTGGTTAGCCCCCTAAAAACTCTGATATCCCATAATTAAATACAATATACTCCAATAGAGACTACCTTACACTGCGTTTCAAACCAAAATCACATTCGGATAGAAACTGTTTCTCAGGCGGCTAGTCCTAGTCTTTATAACCCTGCACCTTCTTCCAGAAGGCAGAAGCTGAAAGAGATCATTTCCGGGGTGCGCACTATCCTGCGCTATCTCTGCAGCTTTCTTATGGCACCTGGAAGCATTGATTTGATCCAAGGTAGGGAGAGTGCACCCAGTTATTCTCTCCGCAGTCTTTACAACCCTGGACAGCATTGTTTTTCCCCTGATTGTGCAGCTTCCAAACCCCACACTCGTCCAACCCACATTTTACCAGCTTCCTTGCAATAATTTCAAGGGCAACTTTGTCAAAAGCCCTACCGAAATCAAGATACACTATGTCCACAGCATTCTCCTGATCCACCAAGCTTGTAACTCTATCATGAGGCAGAGTTCAAGGACACACCTGAGCTTGGCAAAAGCACCCAACGCAAGAAGCGAGATGGGTGAGACATGTTGCCTAAGGAGAGCCTCAAGGACCAGGAGGAGAGGCATAGAGGGGCACATTTGGGCCCTGGGCACAAGGTTCTCCACCCATGTCTTAGGGCATGAGTGGCCAATCTGAACTGGCACAGCAGCCAGCATTTGAGCACTTCTGGACCACAGACTATCACTGCCTGGTTTGGCTCTCATCATTTACTTATTTGCTGATCTGTCAGGGGGGGAAAGTGGAATATAAATAAATATAATCTACCGGAGGCCAAGCTTCTTCCCTCTCTTATAAACTCTGATCGGGGGGGGGGGGGGAGATAATTTTGACAGGTGAGAATGAAGTTTGTCTCAAGTCTTAACTTGAGGTGGAAAAACGTAACAGGTGTCGGATGTGTAATGAAACACTCCGGTTGTGAAACCCACCAAATAATAATTATTATTATTTATTATTTAACCACGCCCATCTGGCTGGGTCCCCCCAGCCACTCCGGGCGGCTTCCAGCAAAACACTAAAATACGATAACCTATTAAACATTAAAAGCTCCCCTAAACAGGGCTGCCTTTAGTGCCTTTGGGCTGCAAATCTTGGTTTGCTAGTTGAGATACCATGGTAGGCTATAGAGTCCAACGGAAATGACAATTAATATTCCAAGGCCTACACCATGGGTAGGCAAACTAAGGCCTGGGGGCCGGATCCAGCCCAATCGCCTTCTCAATCCGGCCCGCGGACGGTCTGGGAACCAGCATGTTTTTACATGAGTAGAATGTGTCCTTTTATTTAAAATGCATCTCTGGGTTATTTGTGGGGCCTGCCTGGTGTTTTTACATGAGTAGAATACAGTGGTACCTCAGGTTACATACGCTTCAGGTTACATACGCTTCAGGTTACAGACTCCGCTAACCCAGAAATATTACCTCAGGTTAAGAACTTTGCTTCAGGATGAGAACAGAAATTGTTCTCCGGCGGCGCAACAGCAGCAGGAGGCCCCATTAGCTAAAGTGCTGCTTCAGGTTAAGAACAGTTTCAGGTTAAGAACAGACCTCTGGAACGAATTAAGTCCTTAACCCAAGGTACCACTGTATGTGCTTTTATTTAAAATGCATCTCTGGCTTATTTGTGGGGCATAGGAATTTGTTCATTTTAAAAAAATATATAAAGTCTGGCCCCCCCCCACAAAGTCTGAGGGACAGTGGACTGGCCCCCTGCTGGAAAAGTATGCTGACCCCTGGCCTACACCATCTGTTATGATACAGTGTTAGAGCTTTGAGACTGTAAATGATCTGCCTCAGATGAAGGCAGCTTCCAAAAAGGACATGTCCTCTTGCAGCAATAGAACTGCTGGCACATTTGCAAAGCTAAGCAGGGTCTGGTCTGGTTTCAAATTGGACGAGGGACCCCATGTTGAGATTCCTGCATTGCAGGGGGTTGGACTGGATGGCCCTCAGCGTCCCTTCCAACTCCTACAATTCTACGATTCTTGCACCTTTGGGCCTCGGACTCAAAACGGGAAGATCTCAAGCTCCACGTACAGGTGAACTTAATGAGGCCTCCTAAGAATAATGGCATTAGCTCATCACAAACCAATCCTTTAGAGAGGACGCTTACAAACAAAACATGGTTATCGCAGCGGGTGGGAAGAGGAGGAGGAGGAGGAGAAGGACAGGGAGCTCAGGCCGACATGCCGGCTTTTGTTCAAGCGACTATCAGAGAGTTTCAAGGGTACAAAACAGCACTAGCATTGGACATTTTCTTGGGCAAGAGCCCAATTCATCCCATACGTGGAACTGAGCACCGGGGTTAGTGGTGGGCATAGATTCAGGTGAAGCTAGGAAGAAACAGCTTAATGTTTAGAGAAGTTTTTTTTTAATGACTGGCGTTTTAATGTATTTTTAATCTCCTGTTGGAAGCTGCCCAGAGTGGCTGGGGAGACCCAGCCAGATGGGCAGGGTATAAGTAATAAATTATTATTACATTATTATTATTAATGAGGACTAGCTTCTGGAACACGGCAGCCACCCGACCCCCTGCGTTTTACTCAGAAGGAAAATGGCACCCCACTTCCTAGATGATATGGGGAGTCTACCCTATAAAAAGCGTGATTCGGAATAGCGGTTTGCAAACTCCACTACGGAAGATAATAGCACAACAAAATTGGAAACAGAGACCATTAACTGCACATTTATTCAAAATCCAATTGAGACTATGTAGTTTAATTAATTCGACAACACTGATGTTGAGCTTGATCCAGCAATAGCAGCTATTATCAATAAGTGGCTATTTTGCGACTTGCGGCGGCTCAGAATCGTAAATACAAACTCACGTGAAATAGGGGTAAGAGCGGTAAAATGTTAAACGCAAAGCAAATAAGGCATTTCTAGTCTGTTCAGTCGTAAATAAGTGATCGAGATGCCCAGAAGATGGGAATGTAAAAAAGTAAAGAACTTCTGGGAAATGATACATAGTGAGATGAAAAAGATGTTGAAATATACATTTAGAAAAAAACACCAAAAGCATTTTCACTTGGTATTATAGGTCTGGACATGAATAGGCAAAATGTTAAATTGGTTTTATATGCAACAACTGCGCCAAGAGTATTGTTAGCCCAGAAATGGAAGAAATTCCGACAAAAGAAGAATGGCAGACGAAATTAATGGACTACGCAGAATTGGACAAAATGACAGGAAGGATTCGAAACCTGCGGGACCAGAGATTTACAGAAGATTGGAAGAAGTATATGAATTATTTGAAGAGCAACTGTAATCAACAAATTATACTAGTAGGACTACAAGAAGTTTCGTAAGGAGAAACATATGAAGTGCTACAAAGTAGATAAAGAATAGAGATACAGTATTGGTTATGAGTTTTAAATGTAACAGGGAAAATAAGAAATGTATACTAAGAGATTAGATTGGAAAATTTCACCTGGCTTGCTTCCAGGCCCCAGTTCACCATAGAACTGAAGTCTTGGAAGGGACCCCAACGGTCATCTAGTCCAACCCGCTGCAATGCAGGAATACGCAGGGATCAAACCTATAACCTTGGCACGATCAGCACCATGCTCCAACCAGCTGAGCTATCCAGGCTCCTGGTGCTGCTTTTACAGGAACACAGGAAGCTGCCTTTTGCAGCACTGAACCGCCCTCAAGCTCAGTATGGTCAACACTGGTTGGCAGCAGCTCTCCAGGCGATATTCCCTATATGAAGATGCAATATTGGACTGACCTTCTTTATACCCAGCAAAGGCTGGACCACTGAGTTATGGAACATTTCGGGGCTTATGACCAAGAGACTGTAAACGAGGGTTAAATCTCTCCCTCTATTAGAATCATCTCCAGGAGCCAAGACCGGTACAGAACTCTTACTATCAGGAAGTTCATCCTAATATTTGGTCAGCATTTCTTTTCTTTTCATTTGGACCCACCGGTTCGGGTCCTACCCTCTGGAGACGCAGAATACAAGCTTGTTCCACCTCCCATGTAGTAGTCCTTCAGATTTTTGAAGATGTCTATCCTGAATTCTGGTGCTGGAGGAGACTCTGGAGAGTCCCATGGACTGCAAGAAGATCAAACCTCTCCATTCTGAAGGAAATCAGCCCTGAGTGCTCACTGGAAGGACAGATCCTGAAGCTGAGGCTCCAAGACTTTGGCCACCTCATGAGAAGAGAAGACTCCCTGGAAAAGACCCTGATGTTGGGAAAGATGGAGGGCACAAGGAGAAGGGGACGACAGAGGATGAGATGGTGGGACAGTGTTCTTGAAGCTACCAGCATGAGTTTGACCAAACTGTGGGAGGCAGTGGAAGACAGGAGTGCCTGGTGTGCTCTGGTCCAGGGGGTCACAAAGAGGCGGACATGACTAAACAACAACATCAACAACCTGTCGCAGTCTGCTCTTTTCCTCAACCCTTCCTTGGTTTCCAGTCCCATGATCAGGGCCAGATTTAGTTTTGATGAGGCCCTCAGCTACTGAAGGTAATGGGGCCTTTTCTATGTCCAGCTGTCCTTTGTCAACAACAAATTGTCGCTGGTTTTTGTGTTGAATATATGCTATATGGTAATTTATGGACCTGATAGGTATCTAAAGCCATTTGCACATAACAAAATAGGTATTTTATCAAAGTAATTGTTGAACTGAAATACAATTAAGAAGATGTACATTAATAGTGAAATACAATTAAGAAGAAGTATATTGGGGGGGGGGGCGCAAGAGAGTGGGGCCCTAAGCTATAGCTTGTTTAGCTTATACGTAAATCTGACACTGCCTGTGATCATCTTGGCTGCCCTCCTCTGCACACATTCCAGCTTCTGAACCTCCCTGCATGCAGAAAGCTAGAACATCAGCTCCTTCCCTGACTTGCTAGCTCTTCGCATGCAGGGGGATTATCACAAAGGGATGCTTCCACACAAGCCACCCCAAAGCACCTTCACTGAACTTGGAATACATCCGTTTCGTCCTTCCAGGACTTCACAGCGGCTTGGCTTTCATAGAATCATAGAATAGAATCATAGAATCATAGAGTTGGAAGAGACCACAAGGGCCATCGAGTCCAACCCCCTGCCAAGCAGGAAACACCATCAGAGCACTCCTGACATATGGTTGTCAAGCCTCTGCTTAAAGACCTCCAAAGAAGGAGACTCCACCACACTCCTTGGCAGCAAATTCCACTGTCAAACAGCTCTTACTGTCAGGAAGTTCTTCCTAATGTTTAGGTGGAATCTTCTTTCTTGTAGTTTGGATCCATTGCTCCGTGTCCGCCTCTGGAGCAGCAGAAAACAACCTTTCTCCCTCCTCTATGTGACATCCTTTTATATATTTGAACATGGCTATCATATCACTCCTTAACCCAAAGCCCACGTCCCCAGACTACAAATTTAAACGTTATTTAATGCAGACTCTTTCTATGGGGTGCCCAGGCCACGCTGGGACTGAATGATGACTCTGGAAAGGAGCAGTTCTTCAAAGGAACTGGAGCCCAGAGCGAAGACGGAGGAGCAGACAGCTCCCTCATATTTCCCACCGCTCTCAATTACTTCCCAGGCTGCAGGTGTTAGGGATTGATTAATCGTCAAGTAGTCAGGCAATTAACAACCTCTTAATTGAGCAGTCGGGTGTCACCACATCGGAGCGAGGAAGCAGAACTCTCAGGAAGCAGGTATCAAGGTTGCAGCCTTTTGTGCCGATGGGTTTTGGGGGGTGGGGAGGACCCCATATCGCTTCTGGGGCTGGCTTGCATATAGGTCTACTCTGAAGTCATGCATTTGGACAAGACTCTGCCAACCTTCCAAGATACACATGCAAATGTCACACAGAATCAACAGCAGTGTCAGCTCTATTAGAAAGTCCCACGTTCGGTTCCTGCCATCTCCAGGCAGGGCTGGGAATGTCCCCATCTGAAATCCTGAACAGCTGCTGCCAGTCAGGGTAGGTAGATAGATAATTTATTACAGTCGGAGACCAGCTTATAAAACACACTTGAGGATACAGTCCCAGAAGGAAAACAAACATTTAAAACAATGTACAACAATAAATTTGAAATTTATAAATGCGATAAGCGTATAGACACTTAAACTTTAAGATAAGCTACCACAGAGAGCTTCTTGGACTCCATGATCACTGCAGATGGTGACAGCAGCCACGAAATTAAAAGACGCCTGCTTCTTGGGAGGAAAGCAATGGCAAACCTAGACAGCATCTTAAAAAGCAGAGACATCACCTTGCCAACAAAGGTCTGTATAGTTCAAGCTCTGGTTTTCCCAGTAGTGATGTATGGAAGTGAGAGCTGGACCATCAAGAAGGCTGATCGCCAAAGAATGGATGCTTTTGAATTCTGGTGCTGGAGGAGACTCTTGAGAGTCCCATGGACTGCAAGAAGATCAAACCTCTCCATTCTGAAGGAAATCAGCCCTGAGTGCTCACTGGAAGGACAGATCCTGAAGCTGAGGCTCCAATACTCTGGCCACCTCATGAGAAGAGAAGACTCCCTGGAAAAGACCCTGATGTTGGGAAAGATGGAGGGCACAAGGAGAAGGGGATGACAGAGGACGAGATGGTGGGACAGTGTTCTCAAAGCTATGAACATGAGTCTGACCAAACTGTGGGAGGCAGTGGAAGACAGGAGTGCCTGGTGTGCTCTGGTCCAGGGGGTCACGAAGAGTCGGACACGACTAAACGACTCAACAACAACAACACTTAGCTATATGGGACCCTTATGGTCTGACTATAAGAACCCAAGTAGAGCCTTCAGGACCAGGCCAGTGGCCCATCTAGTCCAGCACCCTGTTGGACTAGCCAGCCAGATGCCTGTAGGAAACCAGGAAGCAGGATCCGATCACAAGAGCAACACGCCCCTCCTGTGGTTTCATAGAATCATAGAACCATAGAATCCTAGAGTTGGAAGAGACCACAAGGGCCATCGAGTCCAACCCCCTGCCAAGCAGGAAACACCATCAGAGCACTCCTGACATATGGTTGTCAAGCCTCTGCTTAAAGACCTCCAAAGAAGGAGACTCCACCACACTCCTTGGCAGCAAATTCCACTGTCAAACAGCTCTTACTGTCAGGAAGTTCTTCCCAATGTTTAGGTGGAATTGTTGTTTCCAACAACTGGTATTCAGAAGCATCGCTGCCTTCAACTGGGGAGGCAGATCAGAGCCCCCATGGCCTTTCGAGGTTCATAGGCTCTGTGTTGGCCCATAAGACTCTGGCACTAGAGAGTCAGCGGGTCTAAACTTCTGCTGAAAACATTTCCACCAGGCCTACACAGGCCATTGAGAGAATAAATCTTTCCACAATTGTTAATTGAAATTTTTAAATTTCTTTATGGTTTTTACATTTCACTACTGTAAACTGCTCATATATTTTATGGCACGGAGGCATATAAATAAATTTTATATGCCCTACAACAGGCATAGGCAAATCGGCCCTCCAGATGTTTTGAGACTACAATTCCCATCATCCCTGACCACTGGTCCTGTTAGCTAGGGGTGATGGGAGTTGTAGTCCCAAAACATCTGGAGGGCCGAGTTTGCCTATGCCTGCCCTACAAGGACATTGTTCAGTGGTTAGATCTATCTGGCATCTCCAAGAAGGGCTGGGAAGACCCCCTGCCTGAAACCCTGGAGAGCCTCTGCCAGCCAGTGTAGGCAATATTGAGCCAGATGGAGCCATGGTCTTACTTGGAATAAGGAAAAGGTCCCCTCGCTTCTTTTGGCACAGGACTCAGTTCAGAAACCAAACACCTCCTCACCTGCCTTGCAAAAGCTGTCACCCTCCTATAAACTGGCACACCTGTCCTACAAGCAGCGGCTAGATTGCCTCCCCTGGGCTGTGAAAAGCTATCAGTCTCGACAGATCAAGCTGCTGTTAAAATCACAGGGGCAAGTTGGGCCAAGGTTTTTTATTATGATTATTCCGGTCAGTTGATAACCTTACATCCTACTCACATGGGAGGAAACGGCTGGGGGGAGTGGAGAGAACGAACTCCCAGCATCTGCAGGTAGGAATGGCTGGGGAGGGGGAATATCCTCTGTCCGAAACCTTGGACAGCTGCTGCCAGTCAGTGTAGGCATGTACAACAGGTAGATTGTGATCTACCAGTAGATCGTGGGGGTGTTCCAGGTAGATCGCTGGATCTCTGGGGTGCTCCTGATCGACCCCCCAGAAAAGCTCAACAACTCTGGGTCACCTTCCCCAAAAGATCAACAATTCTTGTCAATGAAAATGGGTAGATCACTGCCGGTTTTTTATAGTGGGTGTAGATCGCAGTCTCTTGGGAGATGGACTTGCCTGGTGGGCTATACTGAGCTAAATGGGCTCTTGCTCTGACTTGCTATGCCCCTAGAGACATCACCTTCCCAACAAAAGTCCGTATAGTTCAAGCTATGGTTTTCCCAGTAGTGATATATGGAAGTGAGAGCTGGACCATCAAGAAGGCTGATTGCCGAAGAATTGATGCTTTTGAATTCTGGTGCTGGAGGAGACTCTTGAGAGTCCCATGGACTGCAAGAAAATCCAGCCGATCCATTCTGAAGGAAATCAGCCCTGAGTGCTCACTGGAAGGACAGATCCTGAAGCTGAGGCTCCAAGACTTTGGCCACCTCAGGAGAAGAGAAGACTCCCTGGAAAAGACCCTGATGTTGGGAAAGATGGAGGGCACAAGGAGAAGGGGATGACAGAGGACAAGATGGCTGGACAGTGTTCTCGAAGCTACCAGCATGAGTTTGACCAAACTGCGGGAGGCAGTGGAAGACAGGAGGGCCTGGCGTGCTCTGGTCCAGGGGGTCACGAAGAGTCGGACACGACTAAACAACAACAGCTCCACCCACATAAGGGCAGACCTTGAAGACCCCAAATAGTAATCAAGCGCAACATTTTGAAGTAGGAATCATCAGCAGACCTTGTTTGTCCTACAGCAGCACATTTAAACTTCTTTCCACTGGTGCTCAGATTTGAACACAGCAGCACTGAAGATGCTCCTTGGTTCTTTTTAGAAATCTGTCCTATTACAATCACATCCCACTTTTCCTCTAAGGCTTGGGCCCAAACGTGGACCTCCAGTTGTTGTTGGACTACAAATCCCATCATCCCTAGCTAGCAGGGCCAGGGGTCAGGACTCTGATGGGAACTGCAGTCTAAAAACAGCTGGAGACTCAAGTTTGGGAAGCCCTGCTCTAAGGAGCCCAAAAGTGGTACCCGTGAACTCTCCTCCCCTTTAACGTCACAACGACCCTGTGAGGTAGGTTAGGCTGAGCGCAAGTGCCTGGCTTGGTTGCACATCAGAGTCCCCATTTGGATGGTAAGGGGGCAGCCCCAGAGGCTAAATTTCTGTGCACCGAGTGGCTGTTTAAAGCATTACGCTCTGGGGTCACTAAACAAATAAAGACTAAGAGGGGGGCGATCTTGACTTTGCCTCCCATCCATTTCCAGGAGGTGTCAATTTAATGGTCTGTGTGTGGAGCCTCTTGTCTCATAAATCAAATGCGGTGAGGAGCAGACAGCGCTTCATCCCAAGAAGGGCAGAAGAGGCCCCTTGATGGGAGACGGGGACACAAAAGGAAAAGGCACCCGTGACAACATTGCTCTGCAGCCCACTCAAACCTCTCTCTCTTCAAGGGGGACTGAGGAAGTCAATCTTGCAGCCGGCAACTCCCCCCCTCCACCAGCCTCCCCCAGTTCCAAGAGGGAGTGTCCAGTTAAGAGCTGCTGAATTCAATGGGCCTTACTCCCAGGAAAGCGAGGTTTAGGATCCCAGCCTTAAAAAACCCCTTTCCCGTTGGCAAAGGGCATTTGTGAAGCAGGCTGGGCTCCTCTGAAGATTAGCCAAGGACAAAGTTGCATGGAAAGCAGGCCATGACTGCAGCTGGAATTTTGTTGCCCAAAAATTGGAAATCACAAGAAGTACCAACAGTGGAGGAATGGCAGATGAAGATGATGGACTTTTGGGAGCTAGGTGACCTGACCGGAAGAGTCCCGGACCAGAAGGAGGAGGAGGAGTACCAAGAGGAATGGAAGAAATTTAAAGACTATTTAGCTAAATAAAAAGGTAAAGGTAAAGGTACCCCTGCCCGTACGGGCCAGTCTTGACAGACTCTAGGGTTGTGCGCCCATCTCACTCAAGAGGCCGGGGGCCAGCGTTGTCCGGAGACACTTCCGGGTCACGTGGCCAGCGTGACATCGCTGCTCTGGCGAGCCAGAGCCGCACACGGAAACGCCGTTTACCTTCCAGCTAGTAAGCGGTCCCTATTTATCTACTTGCACCCAGGGGTGCTTCCGAACTGCTAGGTTGGCAGGCGCTGGGACCGAGCAACGGGAGCGCACCCCACCGCGGGGATTCGAACCGCCGACCTTTCGATCGGCAAGTCCTAGGCACTGAGGCTTTTACCCACAGCACCACCCACGTCCCTCATTTAGCTAAATATGTTAAGATAATTTAAATAGAAATACTTGCGAATATCAGATAGGCCTAGGATTTCAATATGTGATGTTGCAGAATAATATGTTTAAAGTTAAAACGAAAAGAAAGAAAGATGTTAATTGACTAAGTAAATTTTATGGGAAAATAATTTTGGAAAACTGCTATGTATATGGAAACTCAGCCAGAAACTCAGCCACAGTGTTAACAAAAGTGGAATTCTTACAGTCAAGATAAATGTCTGTTTGTTTGTCTGTTTTTGATGTTCTTTTTCTATTTGTTTGTTATAAATTTGGAAAACTAATAAAGAAAAATTTGGGGGAAAAGGTTGCATGGAAAGCATCAGAAAATTATGGTCATAGCCTCCAAACACAAGTGAGCGTCTTGAATATTTAAGGCACTCCAGCATTGAAATAGCCCTCCTGCTAATCAGGAAGCGGGGTGGGGGGGTGGAGAGACAATGTGCCATCGGTTTTTATTTTGCAAAAAGAGAAAGGAAATTACAAATGGGTTGCGTGGGGCAATAACTCACCGAATCGCCAGCTCAAAGGCCTCATAAAGGCTCCCTGTCCCTGAATTGTGAAGGTGAGCGTCAAGCTTGATGGAGGGGGGGAGGGAGCAGCCGGGGAGGGGGGCGTTCATAATAAACAGCAAGCCTGCCTGTCCTGCAATCTCCACTTTTGTCCAGGGATAGCAATTACGTAATTGGCGAGCCTGCCACCGTGTACCTTTTGTTCGGCAGCCTACCAGCACAGAAGAGACGGACAAAACATTGACCATCGAATGAGGAAACTGCAAACATCTGCTTCAAGTTGCAACCTTTTTTAAAATTTAGTTTATCAAGGAAGACGGGATACTGGGAAAGCAAATTCACACCATTACGCATTTCTGCAGCCGGTCTCCTTTAAGTCGCTCCTCTTAGCAACTCCAGCTCCAGGCAGTTAAAATTAAAATGAATCACAGTAGCTGAGACTCTGGGGGACCACCAGGCAAAAGAAGATAAACCTTAATAGCCAGCACCTTTGCTGCTGTCCCTGCAAACCTTAATAGCCTTAAAAGTCCCTCCTCAGCTCTTGGAAGCAAGCGCCTTCCTGGCCACTTCTTAACCTGGGAGGAATTCAGGTCCCCCCCCCCCTTTCTGAACTGCCAGACAACAGATGATGCTCTCTCCCGACTTACTTAAAGCAAGAAGTATCGCAGATTCTTTTGCCCGTCTGAAACCCCCTCCTCAGCAACAGGACCCGCGAGTTTCCAGGAATCCTGCACCGCCTCTAGCCCGCGCATGCAAACCAACGCCGGGCGCCAAAAGAAACTTTTTTTCCTGCAAAAACCAGACCCAAAACAAAAGCAGGCTTTGCAAAGGAACGGATTTCCCGGTCTCAGCTCTTCTCTCTCTCTCTCTCTGCCTTCAAGGCCGGGGGGCGAGCAGCCTTTGGCTCGCCAAGAAACAATGAAGCCGGCGAGACCCCCCCCCTTCTTCACTCCCTCTCTCCATTGTCCAAGGCGAGTGAAAGGCAGGCGGGGGAGAGGGAGCGCGTGAAAGGGAAAGTAGGAGGCAGGTGCTGGGAAGACATCCTTGCCGGGGGGGGGGGGGGGGATGGATGCAAAAGCCGGCTGGAGAAAGCGAAAGTCCGCCGCTAAGGAAAGTGGCTCCTAGTCCCGGAGGAGCCCCCCATTCCCGGGGGGAGAGAGAGGGGCGCCCTCCGGACAGAGTTTCCCGCAAGGGGGGGTGACCCCAAATGACCTGGCTGCAAAGGAAGACCAGCCACGCCACCCACCCATCAGACGGACGGACAGACAGCAACTCACCTGCCCAGGGAATGGCACGGCACGGCACGGCACGGCTCGCCACCCTCTTCTTCCTCCTCCTTTCCCCAGCCGCCGCCGCCGCTTTCTGCAAGCCTGCAAGCCAAGCCCCCCAAAAGCGGCTTTTGTTAGCAACCCCAGATGCGCTCGGGGGTCCTCGGCGGGGGGGAGAGGAGCGCGCGCGGCGTTTGCATGGCGGAGGGGCCGCCCCTCCCCCGGCCCCGCCTCCAGCCCCTCCCCTTCGAAGGACGTCCCCTTCCCCAAACACCCCCCCCAAAGGAACCCCCTCCCATTGATGCCCAGTAACATTTATGAAACGTGTATACCGCCCGTGAGAACGCGACTGACCCGGAGTGCTTTCCTTCCCTCCCTACTGCATCAGACTAGCCCCATCTCTGGAAAGACACCCCCCCCGCCCAGAAAATCAGCAACCACCCCCCCAACCCACAGCAGCTTCCTCCAGGGTGAAACCCCCCCCCCCCCACTCCGCCCTCCTGGTCTGCACCCGGCTCCCCTCTCCGGTTACCGGAGCATCTCAGCATCCCCGGAACGCACCCCCGTTTTGCCAATGGCCCCCCAAGTCCGAACCCCGCTATTCTGCAAGCAAGCAGCCTCCCCACCCCCGTAGATCCTGCCCTCCGGAGCGCCCCCGGAGCATGCACGATGACAGCAAGAGCCCCCCCTCTCCAAATATCCCCGCCCCACTTTGCCTGAAAGATAAGACAGGCTTTGGGGGGGGCCTTCAAAAGAGCCCCTCCCCCAGCCCTTGCGCCCCGCTTCTGCCCCCTGCTCTCCAGCCCCCTCTAGCGGCCGGGCAGCGCAGCGCCTTCCGGAGCCTGCCTTACCTGCTGTCAAGGTCCCGGGCGGCTCCTTGGCGCCCGGAGCATCGCTTAGCCCGGCCGCCGCTCTTCCCCCGCCATGGCCGGAGCCGAGCAACGGCGCAGGGAGAAGGAGGCGGAGCGCCAGAAGCAGGCCGGGAAGGAGGAGGAGGAGAGCCCGCCCGGCAGAGACCTCCCCTCGACCCCGGAGCCGGCGGAGCAGCGGGCGGGCCCGGCTGTCAGGCAGAGGGAGGCAGCGGCCTCAGGCGGCCGCTCGGGGAGGGTCCCGGCCGGCAGCAACTCGCCGCCATCCTCCGCTGCCGCCTTGAAATGCGGACCGGTTTAATTCTACATCTTTAGGGTGGGGGGGGGGATAGGTTTTAGGTTAATTAATATTATTTTTAACTAATTAATTAAAAATAAATTAATTTATTTTAAATTAATATTTAGTGATTAAAATGCAAATTTAATTTATTTAAAAGCATTTCACTAGTTTTCTGGGGGGCGTGCCCACCTAGGCAGGAGCTTTGAAACAGGGAGCTTTCTTTCTTTAGAATAATAATAATAATAATAATAATAATAGAATTGAAGAGTTGGAAGGGACCCCAAGGATCATCTAGTCCAACCCCCGGCAACGATGGAATATGCAACTGTCCCATATAGTGGTACCTCGGGTTAAGAACTTCGTTCTGGAGGTCCATTCTTAACCTGAAACTGTTCTTAACCTGAAGCACCACTTTAGCTAGTGGGGCCTCCTGCTGCCACCACGCCACCAGAGCACGATTTCTGTTCTTATCCTGAAGCAAGGTTCTTTACCCGAGGTAATATTTCTGGGTTAGCGGAGTCTGTAACATGAAGCGCCTGTAATCTGAAGCGTCTGTAACCTGAGGTTTGTGTGTGTGTGTGTGTATGGCACAATGGAACACTGAAACCAGAGCAGTGCACAGAAATGCCGTTTACTTTCCCACTGGAGCGGTACCTATTTATCTACTTGCACTTTGACGTGCTTTCGAACTGCTAGGTGGGCAGGAGCAGGGACCGAGCAACGGGAGCTCACCCCGTCGCGGGGATTCGAACCACCAACCTTCTGATCGGCAAGACCACGAGGCTCAATGGTTTAGACCGCAGGGCCACCTGCATTTCAAAAGCATGCCAAAAAGTGCAAGTAGATAAATAGGTACCGCTCCGGCGGGAAACAGCGTTTCCATGCGCTGCTCTGGTTTCACCAGAAGCGGCTTAGTCACGCTGGCCACATGACCCGGAAAAACTGTCTTCGCACAAACGCCGGCTCCCTCGGCCAATAAAGTGAGATGAGCGCCGCAACCCCAGATTCGTCCACAGCTGGACTTAACTGTCAGGGGTCCTTTACTCTTTTTTTTTAGTTTGTTTTGTATTTCTTGTGTCAATATGGGTTTGTTATTTTTGTAGGCCTTTGGCTTGCCAGGTTTTTATCTGGAGATTTTGTGCTGCATGGTGGAATAGTGGGTGGTAAGCCATTAGTGGGGAAGGGGTTAAGGACAGTTTGCCTGCTTCTTCCTTCCGTGCTTTGAGCTTGGTGTGTGTGAACCTGTTTAGTGTTGTGGGAATTTTCCTTAGTTTGTTTCGAAGGAATGGGTTTACTGTGGTAGAGGTATTTTCTCTTTTTTTCCGTAATAATTTTTTATTGAATTTTACAATTTAACTTTCAACGGATTTGATGTTAGCCGCTCTGAGCCCGGCTTCGGCTGGGGAGGGCGGGATATAAATAAAAGTTATTATTATTATTATTATTATTATTATATATAAGAAAATAAAATAAAACAGAACTTCCCCCAACCCATGACTTCCCTCAACTTCCCCTTCTGGTTCTTTAAGAATTTGCTACTTCTGCTTAAATTTTATCTTATTTTTCATCTCTTAGCTGAATGCTCTTAGATTCTTATCATTTTTGTACCAAATTTTCTTCCAGTTACATCTTACATTTAATTAATTTCCATAGTGTTATTTCTCAACCTTTACTCTTGTTTTCTGAATTGTGTTTACTCAAACCCTGCTAGTAAGTCCATTTCTTTACAATATTTCTGTAAATACAGCATGAACAATTCCCAGTCTTTTTAGTATTGTCTTTGCCTCTGAGTCTTCCCATAAGTTTCGCCATTTCTGCATATTCCATAAGTTTAACTTGCCATTCTTCTTGGGGTGTAGATGTTTTTGATTACATCTCTCTCCAGGTGTACCCATTGCTTCGTTTCATCATCTAGAATGTATGGGATTATGGGGTAAAATCCCCAAAAAGGATGTTACTTTTTTTCTGTATGCCACAACAGCTGCGAGAATATTACTAGCGAATAATTGGAAGAAACAAGACTTACCAACTATCGAAGAATGGCAGATGAAGATGATGGACTATATGGAATTTGCCGAACTGATTGGGAGACTGAGACCAGAGAGAAGAGACGGTGGAAGAAGATTGGAAGAAGTTTAAGGAATATTTGAAAAAAATCTTAATATTTAAATCTTAGAATAGCTTTGAAAGTGGATATAGGCTGTAGGGTTAAAAGTAGAAGATAGTGTATTTTAAAACAGTATTATTTGTAAGTGATAAAATGTGATTATTTTTATGGCAAAAGTAAGCGTGATAAAAAAATGGTTAGAAATTATGATATATGTAAACTGCTAAAGATGAGGTACAATGAAAATCAGATAGGGGGGACTTGGGGAAGCCCACCTAACAATGTTTAGAAAAAATAAGGATAAGACAGTAATTTGTTTGTATTGTTTGTCTTTCTGTTTGTGTTGTTTATTTGTGTTATTAAATGAATATTATTTTTTTTTAAAAAAAATAGAATGTATGGGATTATGTGGCCGCACGGGGTTATTGTGGGGATAAAGTGGGGGAACAGGAGAGGTACCTTCACACAAACAGTTTGGGGTGGGGTTTTTAAAAAAATGAGGTCAGAAGGAAGTGAGTTGTAGAAAACCACACAGAGCACACGGAACAGAGAAGCTGCGCAAAGCAGCCCCGGAAGAAGTTTCTTGCCATCATTTTGCTCTGCTTCTTAACTCCGTGTTATGTACTGAGTTGAATAGGATCCAAAATGCAGCAGTCTGATTGGTCCTAGAACAATAGGATCCAGAATGTAGCAGTCTGATTGGTCCTAGAAGAATAGGATTCAGAATGCAGCAGTCTGATTAGTCCTAGAACAATAGGATTCAGAGTGCAGCAGTCTGATTGCTCCTAGAACAATAGGATCCAGAATGCAGCAGTCTGATTGGTCCTAGAACAATAGGATCCAGAATGTAGCAGTCTGATTGGTCCTAGAACAATAGGATCCAGAATGCAGCAGTCTGATTGGTCCTAGAACAATAGGATTCAAAATGCAGCAGTCTGATTGGTCCTAAAACAATAGGATCCAGAATGCAGCAGTCTGATTGGTCCTAGAACAATGCTGCAGTATGATTGGTCCGCAGGAGCCACCCAATCCGGCTCCAGATGGAAGTGAATCCACAACCTGATTGGCCTACAGGAGAATTCCGGAATTAGCCAGTCAGGTGCAGCCAATCACGTGTAAATAATGTATATAAAGCAGATACTTTGAGTGGACTTTCATTCCTCCTCATCACTATGAGCTGAATACAGTGGTGCCCCGCAAGACGAATGCCTCGGAAGACGAAAAACTCGCAAGACGAAAGAGTTTTCCATTTTCTGAGGTGCTTCGCAAGACGGATTTCCCTATGGGCTTGCTTCGCAAGACGAAACATCTTGCACTTTTTTTAAAAAAAACCGCCAATGCATTCCTATGGGAAACCGTCAATACACATTGGTGCTTCGCAAGACGAAAAAACTCGCAGAATGAATTAATTTCGTCTTGCGGGGCACCACTGTAAAGAGCATGAAATCCAATCTTGACTCTGAGTATATTTCACTCCGGCAATATGGAGTGTGTGCAAAGGAAGATTAGAGGCTCTTAGCTTGTTTCATCTGCTGCTATAACATGCTGCGATCATCGAGTATTTAGGACAACTCTGCTGCTGCTGCTGCTTCTTCACAAAAGGGCAAAACAACAACAAACATCTGGTTACGTTAAACATATTCAATAAACGCACAAGACGTAACCGGCTGTACATTTGAAAAAATAATATACACTATTCACTGTATTGAATTGTAGATATCAACGGAGGTAGCTCATAAAGTTCAACAAAAAAAGTAGAAGACCCAGTGGATCAGTAATTTCCGGAATATTAGCCTTGTTTCGCCATCCTGGGCTTCATCACTAGTTCAAACTCATATATGATATCACAGGACAGTGGATCTTATAGCATAGTTGTAGCTGCTATAACAGGCTAATATTCTGGAAATCCTTGTCTTAGACTCTGTGAAAGGATTCTGTGGAACTGTAACAACCTTTCGTGTGGATTGTTGGACTCTATGAACAGACACTTTGCCAACAAAGGTCCGTATAGTTAAAGCTATAGTTTTCCCAGTAGTGATGTATGGAAGTGAGAGCTGGACCATAAAGAAGGCCGATCACCGGAGAATTGATGCTTTTGAATTCTGGTGCTGGAGGAGACTCTTGAGAGTCCCATGGACTGCAAGAAGATCCAACCTCTCCATTCTGAAGGAAATCAGCCCTGAGTGCTCACTGGAAGGACAGATCCTGAAGCTGAGGCTCCAAGACTTTGGCCACCACTTCTGACTTGCTCTGAAGACTTGGGCATTAGTCTGCTGCAGCAAAAATAGCATAGAGTCCTTTTAGAATTGTTTTATTTGAATGACTAGGATTCTGTTTATAACAAAATGCATTCATGCTCTGCTTAGAGATATTCAACAAACCTGATTCCCTTGTATGATGTCAAGTCCGGTAAAGAACAAAATAAATCCACTTTCCTGAAATTTCTCTGTTGAATTCATTCTTCCACCCTGTAATCATTTGTATCATGTTACTTTGTTCAGCACCATTAAGTCCCAAATTTTCCTCTTCCGTTGGATGGCTGAAGGTGACTTATGCATTTTCCATGTCTTTGCAATCAATATACAAGCTGCTACGCCATATGAATAGCCGAAATCCATACTCTACCGTGTGGCTGATGTTTTACAAATCCCAGAAGCATTGTTAATGCCTTCAATTGTAGTTGACAACCAGCATATACAGAGAGAGAGAGAGAGAGAGAGAGAGAGAGAGAGAGAGAGAATGAGAGGAGCCTGAGCTCATCAGATGCAGAGCAGGTTCAGGAGACAAAGGAGAACAGAGGCGCCCGCCGTTTGGCCACCTTTGCGCTCTGGATTCCCTCCCACAATTCTTTAATTAAGCAACAGTTCCACCATATATGGGGGGTTGATACATTTCAGCTCCCTACACTATGGTTACCATTGAAATGTCCTGGGAAATCTGCAACCCATGCTGCAAGTTCTAAAACTACTTCGAAATACAGTGGTACCTCAGTTTACGAACTTAATCCGTCTGGAAGTCCGTTCTTAAACCAAAACCGTTCTTAAACTGAGGCGCGCTTTCCCTAATGAGGCCTCCTGCCGCCGGTGCCCTTCCACCGTTCAGTTTCCACTTGCAGACTGAGGTAAAGTTTGCAAACCAGGACACTACCTCCGGTTTTGCAGAATTCTTAAACCAGATCGTTCACAAACGGGACTTTTCTTAAACTCAGGTACCACTGCAGTTCTAAAACCGCTACTTCTACTATTTCCTTTGAGATATTGCAAAAAAAACAACAACCCCAAAACTCAACAACTTTTGTGTCCCCAGATTTTCACTTTTTGAAATATGGCAACCCTGACATAAATAGATTTCTAATTCCTCCCACCTTAAGATCCTTTAATACCCAGTGCCGGATTTACGTATAAGCTAAACAAGCTATAGTTTAGGGCCCCACTCTCATGGGAGCCCCCCCCAAAATTAAAGGAAAAAACTGGACGTACATTTCCAAAATATAAGATAAGCAAATAAAATAAAAGCTACATGCAGCAACAGTGTTTTGTGTTGTGTAGGCTCCTGTGATGTAAGTCATGGGGCCCGCCTGCTATATAAAGGGCCCCATTACCTTCAGTAGCTTAGGGCCACATCAAACCTAAATCCGGCCCTGCCCATATCCTGATTGATGCTTCTGTCAGGGTGTCCCCGAAGAACAGGAAGATGTGTCTCAGACATGGTGAAATGGAGGGCAAATACAGAAGACCTAGAAGGCTATGGTTTAAAAGTAGTAAAACTATCAATGGAACTAAAAGAATGTAAAATGTATCCATGAAAATGCAGACAGAAAGCAAACAATGTAGCCCAGTTTTCCAAGTCCTTTCCTTGAAAGCAGTCGGCTCCCCCAGAGACTGCCAAAATACAACAGTCTCCACCAGTCAGCAAAAGTTCCCTGAACTGAGCCATTTTGTATCCTCCTTATATTATTGCAGGGTTCTTCTTTCTCTCTCTTTTGAAATCCTTTTACAGTGGTACCTCGGGTTAAGTACTTAATTCATTCCGGAGGTTCTTTTTTTTATGTATGTATGTGTGTGTGTGTGTGTGTGTGTGTGTGTGTGTATATATATATATATATACACATACATAATACATGGTTCTTTTTTATATAATATTTTTTATTAATTTTAACATATAAATTTTATTAATTTTAACATATAAATTATAAAATGTACCACAGAACTTATCACTTATACAATCTTTTTAGACTTCCATCGGCACCTCTGATGATCCACAGTTTTCACCACTTCTTATGCATTTCTTAACTTTATATTGCCTTTACATCTCTTAACAAATGATCCTTCCCCTTCTCCATTTTTACAATACTTCCAATAATACTCCTCACAAAACTTCTTGCAACCCTACAAACGTCGGTCTATTCTTCACAATTACTTTTCAAATAGTCCGTAAATTTACTCCAGTCTTCCGCGAATTTCTGGTCACGCCGGTTTCGAATCCTTCCTGTTAGTTTATCTAGTTCTGCATAGTCCATTAACTTCATCCTCCATTCTTCAATCGTCGGTAATTCTTCTTGCTTCCATTTTTGGGCCAAAAATATTCTTGCTGCTGTTATTGCATATAAAAAGAGCTTACATTCCTAACCTGAAACTGTTCTTAACCTGAAGCACCACTTTAGCCAATGGGGCCTCCCGCTGCTGCCGCGCCGCCGGAGCACGATTTCTGTTCTCATCCTGAAGCAAAGTTCTTAACCTGAGGTACTATTTCTGGGTTAGCAGAGTCTGTAACCTGAAGCGTCTGTAACCTGAAACATCTATAACCTGAGGGACCACTGTATTAGGCTTTCCAGAATAAGTAAGTGAATAAACTGAGGAAGTTATCGGTTAAATAAAGTGTGCTGTTGCAATCGCATTAAGCTGTTACACTTCCCTCACTCAGCAAACAAACATACACAACAACAACAACAACAATAATAATAATTTATTATTTATACCCCGCCCATCTGGCTGGGTTTCCCCAGCCACTCTGGACAGCTTCCAACAGAATATTAAAATACAATAATCTATTAAACATTAAAAGCTTCCCTGAACAGGGCTGCCTTCAGATGTCTTCTAAAAGTCTGGTGGTTGTTGTTCTCTTTGACATCTGGTGGGAGGGCGTTCCACAGGGCGGGTGCCACCACCGAGAAGGCCCTACCAAGAAGGCACAGAAATACCACAACAAATTAACTAATTGAAATGAAGCTAAATCACCCTGTCTGACCCCAACCAACCAACCAACAGACCCTTGGGTTCAAAGTTTCATAAGAATGCCCAGTTGCTCCTCAGTAGATAGGCGTGGCAAAGAAAGAATAAATTACAAGTAAATAATAAAATACATCAATATGAATTAAATCTCTCCCCCCCCCCAAAAAAACAAGCCCTCGTTTAATGAGAAGGAGGAGAAAGACCATTTGTTCTATTACGAACAGAGGTGGAAAAATCATACCACTGTCCCCCAATCATTCTTTGGCTGTCCCTAATTCATTTAAATGCATATGTAAATTTTAAGCAGAGGTTGGATGATCATTTGTTAGGGATTCTTTAAGGTGTGGGTGGGCTAGATGACCTGGGGGGGTCCCAGACATATCTATGCCACATTTGAAGCTTTCCCACTGAACCTAACCCCCAGACTCCCCCAAACCAGCCATTCCTGGGTAAGATTGCTGTCAGCACAGGTAAAATAAAATGGCTTTCTGCCGCTGGATGAAAATTTTAGTCTAAAACATCTGGCAAACATCTGCGGGAACCTGATATAAATGAATTTTAAAATCCCTTAAAAATGATCCGTTCCAAACCTTTCCTAGGCTATATCAGGTCCTATTTGAACATGTGATGTTTGCCAAACCTCTGCTGCTAGGAAGTTTAAAGTCAGGGGTCAGCAACCTTTTTCAGCAGGGGGCCGGTCCACTGTCCTTCAGACCTCATGGGGGGCTGGACTATATTTTTTGGGGGGAAATGAATGAATTCCTATGCCCCACAAATAACGCAGAGATGCATTTTAAACAAAAGCACACATTCTGCTCATGTAAAAACACCAGGCAGGCCCCACAAATAACCCAGAGATGCATTTTAAATAAAAGCACACATTCTACTCATGTAAAAACATCAGGCAGGCCCCACAAATAACCCAGAGATGCATTTTAAATAAAAGGACACATTCTACTCATGTAAAAACATCAGGCAGACCCCACAAATAACCCAGAGATGCATTTTAAATAAAAGGACACATTCTACTCATGTAAAAACACTAGGCAGGCCCCACAAATGACCCAGAGATGCATTTTAAATAAAAGGACACATTCTACTCATGTAAAAACATCAGGCAGACCCCACAAATAACCCAGAGATGCATTTTAAATAAAAGGACACATTCTACTCATGTAAAAACACCAGGCAGGCCCCACAAATAACCCAGAGATGCAGTTTAAATAAAAGCACACATTCTACTCATGTAAAAACACCAGGCAGGCCCCACAAATAACCCAGAGATGCATTTTAAATAAAAGGACACATTCTACTCATGTAAAAACATGCTGATTCCCGGACCATCCGCAGGCCGGATTGAGAAGGTGATTGGGCCGGATCCGGCCCCTGGGCCTTAGCTTGCCTACCCCTGTTCAAAGCCATTTGCCACTCCTTCCTCCACCCGCATTCAAGGTATCTCCTGGGATTTACACTTTTCTCTACAAAAAGCCCCCCAATCCAAGTGGAAGTCTGCTCACACAGTGTTGGGAATCTATCCTTCATTGACTGCAATCTTCAGCTCCAAACCATTGAAATCAATGAGAAATCAGCCATGGGTTTTCAGCTGCCTAAACTGAATTCAGAGAGTGCTATATATTTTGCATTCCTTGTCATCTGTGTTATCCTTTAAAAACAACAACAACAACAACAACAACAACAACAACAACAACAACACCACTGTTTTCTCCTTCAAATTACTACAACTGAAGGCATCCTTCATAAAATAAAACCACCGTTGTAGATAAATGATGAGGGTGTTATACAATGCTGCCCCCTGTGGGTGGCAATTGGAAGTGCTTGCTGGGAATCTCACCTGCTCAGTGCTGTTGTTGCAATGGAGTGTGCCTCTGGGGGTGAAGTTTAACTGCAAAAAGGGAGGGGTGGCCGAACGTGCTTTGAATGTGAGGTATGTATGTACACAGAGGTCCTCTGAGTGACTTCATGGAGGAGAGACTCTTTGAAGGCTACAATACATACAGGATGGCTCTGCCCTGCCCTATTATTATTATTATTATTATTATTATTATTATTATTATTATAGCAATGACAAACCTAGACAGCATCTTAAAAAGCAGAGACATCACCTTGCCGGCAAAGGCCCGTACAGTGGTACCTCGGGTTACATATGCTTCAGGTTACATACGCTTCATGTTACAGACTCCGCTAACCCAGAAATAATACCTCAAGTTAAGAACTTTGCTTCAGGATGAGAACAGAAATTGTGCTCCTGCGGCGTGGCAGCAGCGGGAGGCCCCATTAGCTAAAGTGGTGCTTCTGGTTAAGAACAGTTTCTGGTTAAGAACGGACCTCCGGAACGAATTAAGTATGTAACCAGAGGTACCACTCTATAGTTAAAGCTATGGTTTTCCCAGTAGTGATGTATGGAAGTGAGAGCTGGACCATAAAGAAAGCTGATCACCGAAGAATGGATGCTTTTGAATTCTGGTGCTGGCAGAGACTCTGGAGAGTCCCATGGACTGCAAGAAGATCCAACCTCTCCATTCTGAAGGAAATCAGCCCTGAGTGTTCACTGGAAGGACAGATCCTGAAGCTGAGGCTCCAAGACTTTGGCCACCTCATGAGAAGAGAAGACTGCCTGGAAAAGACCCTGATGTTGGGAAAGATGGAGGGCACAAGGAGACGAGGACAACAGAGGACAAGATGGTTGGACAGTGTTCTCGAAGCTACCAGCATGAGTTTGACCAAACTGCGGGAGGCAGTAGAAGACAGGAGGGCCTGGCGTGCTCTGGTCCAGGGGGTCACAAAGAGGCGGACACGACTAATCAACTAAACAACAACAACAACCATTCAGTATTCCATTATTACATCCATCAAAACTTATTCACACTGTTGAATTTATCTGAATGCTGCCAACGTTTTCAAGTCTACACAATTTCCCCCCATATATTCAATAAACATTTTCCTATCTTCTTTAAACGTATGCTCTTGTTCTCTTATTGTATATGTTAAGTTCTCAAGCTGCGCATATTCCATCAGTTTAAGTTGCCATTCTTCTTTAGTTGGAACCTCACTCGTTTTCCATTTTGGGGCTAACAAAACACAGGCAGCAGTAGTGGCATACATAAATAACCCTTCTTGACACCTGGGAATTTCCATCTGAATTATCCCCAACTCAAAGGACTCTGTGGAATGTTGCTTTTTTGGAAATGTGCTTTTAAACATTTTTTCAATTCATTATGGATTATTTCCCAATACTCTTTTACCCTTTTACAAGTCCACCACATGTGAAAGAACTTCCTTCCAGCTCTTTGCATCTCCAGTACTTATCTCTAACCACCACATTGCACCCACTGCCGTTGGTGTATCGCTCAACATCCAAAAAACCAAAGTGCTGCACCAACAAGAACAAAATAACCCCTCTGCAGCACCACAAATCCAACTCAATGGTGTAACGTTGGAAAGTGTCAATCACTTCTCCCACCTGGGCAATTATCTTTCCACAAGGGCCAACATTGATGCCGAAATCCAGCATCGCCTGAGCTCTGCGAGTGCAGCTTTCTCCAGATTGAAGTGCAGAGTGTTTGAGGACCAGGACACGAGCAGGGAAACCAAAATGCTTGTTTACAAAGCTATTGTACGTAGACTGAGACCTTATCTGCCTGCAGACTGTCTCGCCAGAGTGGTGCATGCTCTGGTTATCTCCCGCTTGGACTACTGCAATGCACTCTACGTGGGGCTACCTTTGAAGGTGACCTGGAAACTACAACTAATCCAGAATGTGGCAGCTAGACTGGTGACTGGGAGCGGCCGCTGAGACCATATAACACCGGTCTTGAAAGACCTACATTGGCTCCCAGTACGTTTCTGAGCACAATTCAAAGTGTTGGTGCTGACCTTTAAAGCCCTAAATGGCCTCGGTCCAGTATATCTGAAGGAGCGTCTCCACCCCCATCGTTCTGCCCGGACACTGAGGTCCAGCTCCGAGGGCCTTCTGGCGGTTCCCTCACTGCGAGAGGCCAAGTTACAGGGAACCAGGCAGAGGGCCTTCTCGGTAGTGGCGCCCGCCCTGTGGAATGCCCTCCCATCAGATGTCAAAGCGATAAACAACTACCTGACATTCAGAAGACATCTGAAGGCAGACCTGTTCAGGGAAGTTTTTAATATGTGACATTTTAGTGTATTTTTCATCTTTGTTGGAAGCCACCCAGAGTGGCTGGGGAAACCCAGCCAGATGGGCGGGGTACAAATAATAAATTATTATTATTATTATTATTATTATTATTATTATTATTATACTGCCAACTTTACTGTATGCTTGTGAAACATGGACCACTTTTAAACGCCATCTCCAACTCCTTGGAAGATTCTATCAATGGTGTCTCTGAAAAATTTTACACATCACTTGGGAAGACAGGCAATCTAATATCAGTGTGCTGGAAGAAGCAAAGATCACCAGTGTTGAAGCACTGATTCTTCAACATCAGCTTCGTTGGACTGGTCATGTTGTGCGGATGCCTGATGATCGTCTTCCAAAGCAACTACTCTATTCCAAACTTAAAAATGGAAAGCATAATGCTGGTGGTTTAAAAAGAGGTTTAAAGACTGTCTCAAGGCAAATCTTTAAAAACGTAGTATAAACACCAACAACTGGGAAACACTGGCCTGCGAGCGCCCCAGTTGGAGAACAGCCTTTACCAAAGGTGTCATGAACTTTAAAGATGCACAAACTCAGGACGCAAGGGAGAAGCGTGCTAAGAGGAAGGCATGCTTGACAAATCCACACCATGCTCAGCTCCTGCCCAGAAACCAATGTCCCCGCTGTGGAAGGATGTGTGGATCCAGAATTGGCCTCCACAGTCACTTACGGACTCACTGCTAAGACCGTGTTCATGGAAGACAATCTTCAGCCTGATCTTTTATTTCCCTTCTCTTCCCTCCCACTCCCCTTTAATGAAGATCACCCGCTCTGAGACCCCACAGCTAATTCTCCCCTGACCCCCTCGCTGGCCCAAGTAGGACCAATTCAGCCAGCTAGCCCTGTGGATTATCTAATTGATTTTTGATTTTTATTGTTATTCATGTCTTTACACAGTATTTTACGCTGCTTTTATAAGTAAGTGTTTTAAATTTTTTGTTAGCCGCCCTGAGCCTGGTTTTTGAACCGGGAAGGGCGGGGTATAAATAAAAAAAATTTTATTATTATTATTATTATTACTCGGCTACGAGGGATCACCAAAGAAGAGAGAGCGCTTCCAATGCCAGCATCAGCAGCAGAGGTGTGTTTTTCCTTAAGAAACCACGAAACCCCAGGAGGCAGCAGGTGCCTGGTATGCTTCGGCTCTAGAGGATGCTCATTAGCCTTGCTGCAAGTGGGCAGGCAGAGGGTGGAAAATGCGCAGGTCAGGAGGCCCCCTGGAGACCACGAAGGTGTTTGGCGATGGAAAACAAACAGAGCGCCAAAACAGAAAGTAAAGAAAGAATGGAAAATCTTTAAAGACTATTTGGAAAAGCAATAACAAATATCTCCTGGCAGATATAGAATGATCCTTGTCAAACAACAAATATAATGTTTTTTGTTTTTTTTAATATTATTTTATTAAGATTTTCCATAACATCACAAAAAGAAAAAAGAAAACATACAAAAATAATAATAATAAAAGAAACAATTAAGAACAGTTCAATTTTTCATAACATATCTTGCATTTGCTTGTTTCCCGGACCTCCCCACACCTCCCCTCTTTGTATTCCAGTTCAATTTATTTATTCAGCAAATCCTTTCCCTCTTTACTTTATCCTTATCTTGATCTTAATATATTATACCTCTAAATTTTCACCTGTTAACATTCCATTTTTACATATTCCTTCATACCGATGTTACTAAAAATCCCTTAACCTCAATCCAACATCCTTCTAACATTCATTAATTTTATAATGTTTTTTGATATCTGACGAAAACAAAGAGAAAGGAATACAATAGCGTGGAACTGTGTGTGAAAAAATTGTAGAAATAATAATACAATGAGTCTAATTGGAAGCCAAATGTGTAGCTTTTGCTTTCTCTTCTTTTTCCTTTTTCCTTTCCCCCCTTCCCCTCACTCGCCCTTCCCCTTCTTTTTCTTCTTCTTTTTTATTTTTGCGTGTGTCTCTTTTCTTGGGCTTTCTCTTTTTGATATGTTAAGAAAGAGATAAAGAGATAAAAGTGTAATATGAAATTTTGGTAAGTTAAAAATGATGTTGTGTAATTTTCTATTACTATTTGTATATTGTTAAAATAGGTTAATTGTTATGAATGGATGTAGCAACTACTGTGATTTTTTCCTTTGTTATTGTTGAATTCTAAATAAATTCACAGGGGCTGGGAGGAAAACAGAGCGGCACAGCCTCAGGGAAGCAGGGAGAAGCTTCTGAAGCAGAGCATGGCAAACGGAGACCAAATGTGATGGAATATTTTGCCTCTTTTACTTTGCCTCTACCTCCACTGCCTTGCAGGAGAAGAAAAGGCTAAGGAGGAAACTCTACACAAATCCGGAACGGAGTATTTTATCAGGGCATCCTGATCAAATTTGCAGATGACACCAAACTGGGAGGGGTGGCTAACACCCCAGAGGACAGGATCACACTTCAAAGCGACCTTGACAGATTAGAGAACTGGGCCAAAACAAACAAGATGAATTTTAACAGGGAGAAATGTACAGTATTGCACTTGGGCAAAAAAAAAGAGAGGCACAAATACTAGATGGGTGACACCTGGCTTGAGAGCAGTACATGTGAAAAGGATCTAGGAGTCTTGGTTGACCACAAACTTGACATGAGCCAACAGTGTGACGCGGCAGCTAAAAAAGCCAATGCAATTCTGGACTGCATCAATAGGAGTATAGCATCTAGATCAAGGGAAGTAATAGTCCCACTGTATTCTGCTCTGGTCAGACCTCACCTGGAGTACTGTGTCCAGTTCTGGGCACCACAGTTCAAGAAGGACACTGACAAACTGGAACGTGTCCAGAGGACGGCAACCAAAATGGTCAAAGGCCTGGAAACGATGCCTTATGAGGAACGGCTAAGGGAGCTGGGCATGTTTAGCCTGGAGAAGAGGAGGTTAAGGGGTGATATGATAGCCATGTTCAAATATATAAAAGGATGTCACATAGAGGAGGGAGAAAGGTTGTTTTCTGCTGCTCCAGAGAAGCGGACACGGAGCAATGGATCCAAACTACAAGAAAGAAGATTCCACCTAAACATTAGGAAGAACTTCCTGACAGTAAGAGCTGTTTGACAGTGGAATTTGCTGCCAAGGAGCGTGGTGGAGTCTCCTTCTTTGGAGGTCTTTAAGCAGAGGCTTGACAACCATATGTCAGGAGTGCTCTGATGGTGTTTCCTGCTTGGCAGGGGGTTGGACTCGATGGCCCTTGTGGTCTCTTCCAACTCTATGATTCTATGATTCCCTAAGGTGGCAGCATCTTGTACGCAGCATCTTGTACGCCTCTTTCCCACAACTGCTGCATCCAAGTTAATGTATTGCTTGCTTTCCTTTGGACCACATCTGTCAGGAATGAGCCAGCTCCCAGCGAAGGTTTGCAGCCAGCTGCAAAAAGCAGCCAGGAACAGAGAGGCTGGGATTTCACTCAGAGCCGACAGCTGCAGGCTTTGCCTTCTCCTGACCTTGAACGGCAGGGTGATAAGGCTGGAGCTGAGAGCAGGCTGGAGCGCAGCCAAAGCTTTCAGGAAGCACAAAAAGGTGCGAACAGTCTCAGAGACAGACTCTCAGAACAAGAAGAGGGTGGAGCAGATCCACTAAGTCCAAGGAGTCGGCCGGTGGGAGGGCTGCTAGACAGGAAGCAAAACAAGAGACGTAAGGGTCGTAAGTTCAATATCTTCTGTCGACACCGGAAGGAGTCTTCAGACAGGTCATCTTGAGTAATAATGCCGGTGGCTGCGTTAGAGCTGTCCGGAGCTATCTGTTTGGTTTTGCAACAAATCCTCCTTTTTCATTACCTACGCTGACTGTGTTATCAAGCTGGGAACCTGGACTCCTGACATCAGTATTGACATCTGGGCAGCCCAGGACCTCCAGACACACTGCCCAGACTTTGGTGCTGCTACAGCAGCTGTCTGACGTCATCCCTGGAAGTGCACTCCATTGACTCTCGAGACAGACAGAGGCCAACAATGGAGCTAGTTGCTGCTGTTGTCTTCTGCTTGAACGGGAAAGAGCCCAGTGAAGTGTTTTGGTGTTTTCTTATTCTTCTTAAGTATATTTTATACTTCAGCACAGCAGCTTGTAACATTCTGAACGCCGATTCCCTTTTTCTTGGGGGATCATTTGGAGGAGCTTGAAGTGACCTGTGAACTGAGCATGAATCACACAAGTTTGTTTTTATATAAGAGGCAAGGTGCAACCTGGAATTATTTTTTCTAATTTATCATAGAAATATACAGTACCACAGCAGCTTACAATATAAAAACATAAAACCAGGCAAATAATAATAATAATAATAATAATAATAATAATAATAATAATAATAATATTTATTTGTATCCCACCCTCCACGGCCAAAGCCAGGCTCAGAGCAGCTAACATCATTATAAATAAGATGGTATGCATAACACAAGCGATCAATCAATTAAGATACATCTCACAATTAATTCAAGCAATTAAAATTAAAACTAAAACTGGACAAGTGGCAATCTTCAAGTTAAAATTAGAAGCATTTAATACTCGCCAAGACCAACTGTTTCCACTGATTTGCGGAAAGATGTCAAATCTCGCAGGGCCCTGGTCTCTTGTGAGAGAGTGTTCCACCAGGCTGGGGCCGCAGCCGAAAAGGCTCTGGCTCTTGTCGAGGCCAGTCTGATCTCCCTGGGGCCTGGGATCTTCAGAGTGTTATTATTTGCAGACCGTAAGGTCCTCCGTGGGACATACCAGGAGAGGCAGTCCAGTAGGTACGAGGGTCCTAGGCGGTATACAATAACAAAAAGTTTAAAACTAGTTAAAAACAGAAAGAAATTAAAAACAAACATTGATAGACCATTGTGGGGGGCTGTACTCTTAATTGCTTGCATAGGCCTGGCAGAATAGAAAAGTTTTCAGCAGGTGTTAAAAAGCTGGCACAGAAGGTACCCACTGAATCTCTAGTGGCAGGGTGTTCCGATGACACTAAAGGCTCAATTTCTCATTGTTGTCAAACAAGCCTCACCAACCTGGGGAACAACCAAAGACACTCCTGCAGATTATCTCAGTGATTGAACTGGGATATAAGGATCCCTGCGGTATTCTGTTCAGGACTTAGTAAAACAAATAAGGTAAAGGTAAAGGGACCCCTGACCATTAGGTCTGGTCGTGGTCGACTCTGGGGCTGTGGCGCTCATCTCACTTTATTGGCCGAGGGAGCCGGCGTACAGCTTCCGGGTTATGTGGCCAGCATGACTAAGCCCTTTCTGGCAAACCAGAGCAGCGCACGGAAACACCGTTTACCTTCCCGCTGGAGTGGTACCTATTTATCTACTTGCACTTTGACGTGCTTTTGAATTGCTAGGTTGGCAGGAGCAGGGACCGAGCAACGGGAGCTCACTCCGTCGCAGGATTCGAACCACCGACCTTCTGATCGGCAAGTCCTAGGCTCTGTGGTTTAACCCACAGCGCCACCCGCGTCCCTAAAGGTAAAGTTAGCTCCTCTTTAAAAAGGAACTTTCCAAGCTCAGTTTAAAGGTGTGGTGATCCACTTCCAACTGCACAAACTTGAATTTCAGGTCTGTGGCTGAATCCCTCCTGCAAAATAATGATAGTCTCTAGAGGCAGCCCAAGATGTCTTTGCCTCGTCTCTCGTTGAGGGTTTGCGTGGCATTTCTCATCCCAACAGGGCAATTTCTCTCTCCATGTGCACCTTCCATCGAAACTGATGTTGCATCAGGTAAGTAGGAGTTACTGACAAAACAGAGGCGGTAGATCACCTCTTGCTCTGATGGCAAGACAGCTGTGAGAGAGAGCATGTGCTGTCTGCAAGGATTTGCAGGGAAGATGTAACAGTTTGATATTCTCCACCTATCAGGGCTCCAGGCAAATCACCCTTATCGCCTTGGGGGCTGGCCTCCTGCCAGGCAAAATTCAATAACTCACATCTGGGCAGAATTCCCAGGCCTAAGGTGCTGCTGGGGAATATTCCTATACCAGACTTGCTCTGTGGTTTCTGTTATGCAATATTTTTTTTTAATCAGTCTTTGCCAATTTGATGCCCTCCAATTGCTTTGGCTGGGGCTGTAGCCCCAAACATCTGGAACGCTGCTTTAAACGGTTTCCATTTACCACCCACCACGTAAAAACTTCCAGGGTGCTTCACAGGAACTAATAAATAAATCAAGACAAACCCAGCAAAAGCACTGTCAAGGGCAGCCTCACAAACAGTAGCAGCAGAAGTCAGTTCAGACTTCGTGAAAGCTTTCATGCCTTTCAGGTGCTGCAGGGCTTTGGGCTGGCGTTTTTAATATTTTTTTCCTTTTTATCGATGTCCTGTATCAACCATTGATTTTATCCTCACCCACTTTGAGCAAGCTACAAACCTGCCCAAAATGGAAAAATTGAGGTGACCAGAAAAAAAGTTAATTTTTACAGTGTGTGGTGTGATTTTATTAAAGACACAAATGAAACAACACATGGATGAGAAATACCGACAGCATATACTGCAAAATAGAGCACACTAGCAGGCACGACTCATTTGCTCACTTCTATTATTCTATGTTTTCCAAATTGATTCACTGTCAGAACTATTTAATTGATTTATTTCAATCATTATGTACTGTGAAATAATATTTATCCCCTGTTTTGTGAGTCTTGCCATGTTTTATGACTTATAGAAATGACATGGATTGTTTTGTGGCTGCTTTGCAGTGGCGTAGCGTGGGTTGTCAGCACCCGGGGCAAGGCAAGTAATTTGCGCCCCCTAACCCGTGGATTTGCGCACCCTAACCCTAACCCCCAGATGTTGCGCCCGGTGCGGCCGGCCCCCCTGCAACCCCCACGCTACGCCACTGCTGCTTTGTTACCGATTCTGCAGGAGGAAATGAAAATAAAAGCGATTTTAGAAAACCTGCCAAACAACTTGTCGAATGATGGCGCGCAAAAGCACAACAGCTCCTGCATAATCGCACGCCATCAGCGCGCAGTGACACTGGGCGCAGCCGCGCGGGCAGCCAGAAGAAGAGCCGCCAGCGGCCGGCGCAGTCTACCAGGCTGCTGCGACGTGGGAGCTCGGACCCGGTCCTGAGTGGGCAGGCGGGCAGGCGAGCCCCGCCCCAGCGAGAGGCGCGCTCCGCCCTCGCCTCGCCCCTTGCGAAGGGAGACGGGGAGAAGGCGCTTCCGCGGGCGCCGCCGCGCACTCGGAACCGGAGCAGGCGGCTCGGCTTGGCGATGAAACGGCGCGCCCAGGAGGCGCCTTCGGGGGCTCAGGGCAAGGGGATCGCCGCCTCTTCCAACACGGGACAGGCCGCGTCCGCATCGAGGGCCCCCCGGCAACCTGCCGGGTAAGTCCGGGAGATGGTGCGCCTCTCCATCGCGGGAGGCAGAGGTTGCTAGAGTTGGGATTTCTGCATCGCAGCGGGTTCGGCTGGATGGCCTTTGGGGTCCTTTGCAAGGCTACCATGCCAGGATTCTCAGTCGCCCCGCTTTGCGCGCTCCGGGCACCTGCGCCTCTCCACCCGGCGAGGCTCTGAGCGCTCTCCGCCTCCATCCGCCATCCCATCCGCTCGCTTCCTCGCTCTCTTGCTGCCGGTTTTCATCACGCGCTGGCGAGGAGAAGGGGTTTGTTTTTATTTCAGGCTCAGACAAAAAAAAAATAAGGTCACATGCATTTTGAGCATCCTTTGTTTTCAAGAGAGGCTGGAATTGGGAACGGAGCGCGCGCGCGATGACCTGAAAAGGGGTGTCTTGGAACGGGGAGTTTGGCTAGGCTTGCAAGCGGGAGAGAGGAAAGATGGCGGGATTCAGCACCGGCCAAAAGGAATTTGCTTGTCACATTTCTATCCCCCCCCCCTTTCCTCGTTTAGTCCCCGTTTTGTCTTTCGAACAACCCTGCAGGGTCAGGTAGGCTGAGAATGAGCTTCAGGGCAGAGTGTTGTAGCCGGTCAGGGATGTGGGGAGCAACATCTTGGAGGCGCCAGTTTAGGGGAAAGTGCTTTAGGGAGTAAAGTTGCCTTGATTGCGGTGGGAATTGCTTCAGAATTGCATGTGAATCAAGTTTTTTAATGGCTTTCAGGATGGGTGCCAGTGATTCAAGCTTTCCAAACCAGGACATTCCAGTTCCAATTCAATGCTTCAGTTTGTTTGCTTATGATTTAGGTAAAGGTAAAGGGACCCCTGACCATTAGGTCCAGTCGTGGCTGACTCTGGGGTTGCGGCACTCATCTCGCTTTACTGGCCGAGGGAGCCAGCATACAGCTTCCGGGTCATGTGGCCAGCAGGACTAAGCCACTTCTGGCGAACCAGAGCAGTGCACGGAAACGCCGTTTACCTTCCCGCCGGAGTGGTATCTACTTGCACTTTGACGTGCTTTCGAACTGCTAGGTGGGCAGGAGCAGGGACTGAGCAACGGGCGCTCACCCCATCGTGGGGATTCGAACTGCCAACCTAGGCACTGTGGTTTAACCCACAGCGCCACCCGCATCCCATGATTTACTTATTGCATGATAATAATAATAATAGTAATACAGTACTGTAATAATATTTATAGTCCACCCTTTTCTCCAATGAGTACATCATTCTCCGCTTCCTTCATTAACCCCCACAACAACCCTGTGAGTTAGGTCAGGCTGAGTGTGATCAACTGAGTCTGAGCCCACTGATCTTCATTGCTGAGGGGCGGCGGGATTTGAACCCTGGCCTCTCCCAGGTTCTAGACTGGTGCTCTAACCACTACACCACCCTCCGTTCCCTGTTGAATGAGCGGCCTGTTTTTGGAGACATCCCTGCCTTCTGTGGGACTCGAGTGAGTTCCATAATTTAACTGTGCTGAGTGAAGGACAGCATTATGTTATCTCTCCTCAATCTTCCAGGGCTCAGTTTTGTTTGATGTCCACGAGTTTCTGGTGTTACAAGCAAGAGAGAAAAGCTGTGCTTTTGTCACAGTTCCTTCTCCTCCACTGCAATCCTTGGCAGAGCAAGCATTTAATGCTAAGGAGGTGTTTGGGGAACTTATTTGCACCCCGGATTTAACCAGAGCTGTCATTTCCCCAGGGTGGCGGCACAGTGAACTGTTGCACACTAGGAAATTTGCAGTGCTGTTTCTGGAGCCAGCCAGTTAGCCGTGGGCGAGTGGGACGAAGGCCGCTGGTACCCATCCTGTACCTGCCCATCCCACTGATGGGATCCTGTCCAAGCCTGGGAGTGCAATGCTCCTTGCTTAAGAGCCGTTGCTCTTGCAAAAGCTCAGAGGCCAAAAAATGGGGGTGAGACACACCTTTGGGCTTCAGGGTCTTTGGTTTGGGGTCTTTGCCCCACGCTCTCCCTCCCAGACCCTCTTAACCGAGGCCATGTCTCTGGAGGTAGGCAGAGGCCAAGCTCCTCTGGTCTGCCATCTGCAAGAGCTGCCAGGAGTGCTGTTTCAGGATGAGACCTTCTTCTCCTTCCCCCATTAAAAAAAAACAACCACACACAGCAAAACCCCTTTTGGGCTTTGCTTCCAAAATGTCTAGACACCTTGCAAAAGCCCATTGCCTGCAAGATCCCAGCAACCCATCCTCTTCATTGGCAGTGGCGTAGCGTGGGTTGTCAGCACCCGGGGCAAGGCAAGTAATTTGCACCCCCTAACCCGTGGATTTGCGCCCCCTAACCCGTGGATTTGCGCCCCCTAACCCTAACCCCCAGATGTTGCGCCCGGTGCGGCCGGCCCCCCCTGCACCCCCCACGCTACGCCACTGTTCATTGGCCCCACCAGTGTGGGGTAGTGGTCAGAGTGTCTGACTAGGGCTCAGAAGACCCAGGTTCGAATCTCCACCCGCCCACGAAGCTCTCCCTGGGTGATCCTGGGCGAGTCGCTGCCTTCTCTCTGCCTGACTTACCTCACAGGGCTGTTGTCAGGATTAAGTGGGGGGGGGGGCATGTGTGCCGCCTTGAGCTCCTTGGAGAAAAAAGGTGGGATATAAATGCAATAGATTAACAGCAACAACTATTTAAAATTAGCACATGCCTGCTTGTGGTCGGGGCTTCTGCAATGGGTACCTTGCAATGGCCCCTCCTCCTTCCTCTTTGCCCCCTGCTACTCTGGGGCTAGGGAATTGAGGGCAATCGTGCCGAGGGCTGGTCTTCAGGGTTAGCTGAGTGCCTCTGGGAATGTGCAGAGTGCATTTATGTTCTTCCATGCCCTCCTGCCTCGCTCCCATTTCTGTCTTCTCCATCTGGCATAGAGGCCTTCTGTTAATATCGGGATATTTTTTGTGGGGGGGGGCAAGTCAGTTGCCTGGACAGGGCACTCTGCACATGCTCTGGGCACCCTCCCCTCCATGTGTGTGCATTTGTGTAAAAAAATAAAATCCTGCCCTCACAGAGTTTGCTATGGTGGCCGAGGGGAAGGAGAACAAAAGGAGGCAATTGTGGGGGGAGCAACAGAGTCTTGTTCACTTTGAGCCGTCAGCTTCATTCCAGCAGTACAAAAGTTTGAGGTTCCTACAGGAGCCTCTCACTGTTGCTCCTTCCACCTCAGAGCAGCCAGACTGTGTGGGAAATAATCTCCCTCCTCCCAGCTTTCCTGCCTCCTTATAAACACACAAAGCTGGGCTCCAGGGCTATTCCTAATACCTGTCTGCAGATAGGCCCAGGTGATAAGCTGTAATTAAAATAACTAGCCTTCATGAGCAACTTTTTCCTCCCCCCCCAAATAATATTTATTAAGTTTCCAACAAATTAAACACAACACTGCAAAAAACCAAAAAAGAAAAAACACACAATACAATACAATACAATACAATACAATACAATACAATGCATAATAGAAAAACAAACATAATAAAACAAACAAACAAAACAAAACAAAACAAAAACCAATAAAAATTTCAATTTCAACATCTTAACTTTCTTTCCCTTATTTCCTCGACCTCCTCACACCTCCCTTTTTGTATTCCACTTCTATTAGTTGTTTCAGCAATTCCTTTCCATCTTCCTCTGTTTTCTATCCTATAATTGTCTTAACACATTCTAACCATATTTTTACCTTTAATGCTCAATTAATCTATTTATACTTAATTCCACTTCCTGTCCATCTTCCCCTGTTTTCTATCCTATAATTATCTTAACACATTTTAACCTTTTTTCCCTTTAATCCTCTATTAATCAATTTATACTTAATTCCTTATAACATTTCTACTGAAGCCATATAACTTCATTCCAACGTTCTTCTAACATTCATTAATTTTACAATATTTCTATAAATATTCTTTAAACTTTTCCCAGTCTTCTTCCACCGACTCTTCTCCCTGGTCTCGGATCTTGCCAGTCTTTTCCACCAATTCATCTACTCCATCAACTTCATCTGCCATTATCCAACACTTCTGTCCTTCCAGGAGACAACCATTCTCTCAGCCAGCAAAAAGCAGATGGTTCACAACAAAATTTAAGGGTCTGACAGGGCAGGTCCACCTCCTTCTTTAGCATCCGTCAATATCTTAAGTTTTACTCGAGGCTTCCTGCCCTGCCAAACAACTCCAAAAACATCCCTCTGCCACCTCCTGATATGATCCATCCCATCCAGGGCTTGCACTATTTGAAACAAAGGCAACATCCCCAACATCACTGCAACCCTCATCCCCACCACAACAACTCGGCCCAACAGTAGCAACTTCAGATTTGACCATGTTTCCCAATCCCCCTTCTCTTCAAACCAATGTCCTTCACAGTTAGCCTTAAATGAATTCACATTTTTGGCGGTCATACAGGCCCCCAAAAGCCTCTCTTTCTCAATCGATGTTAGTCCAGTCTCCTCCTGAAGCTCTGTCAAGCTTTCCTTTCCCAATTCAGATAGGGCTCTGGTCCTCAAATTCTTCTGTTTTTCCATCATATCAGATGTCACATCGAATTGCTTCTGAATGGATGGGGCTCTTTCACACTCCAGTTGTATTGTTTTACATTCAACAGCAAGGGTTTTCTCCCTGACTTCATCCGCAGTTTGCCATGTCAAAATAGATTCCTGTGTCGATCTCTGAATGGTTTCTGTGTTAGTGTCCACCTTTTTTAGTCCCAGATTGTCAAGTTTCCTGTGAAGCTGTTCCAACGAATCGTTTATTTTCACTAATACAGCCACTAAGGCCTCTTCTGTCGACATTTCACCTGAGCAACATTTTTCTGGGCCTGTCAAGAGTCACAGCCCTGATCAGCTTACTATGTTAAAATGAGGTGTTGTCTTCTGGTGGCCTAAGGTCACCCAATGAGCTGCATGGCTGAGTGGTGATTCGAACCCAGGACTGGGGCCTGGAAGTTTTGGCTTTCGAATCTCCCCTCAACCATGAAGCAAGTGCATTGGATGAACTTGGTCCATTCACCTTCTTTCAGCCTAACCCACCTCCCAGGATTGTTGTGAGGAGAACCACGTACACCGCCTTGATATAAACGTAAGAAACAAACAAACAATAAAACTCTCAGGCCGCTCGGATCTGGCCCTCAATTCACACGCTAAAGCATCTTCCACTCTAACTAAATAAATGAATTCAGCAACGTTTGGGATTCGCTGTGACATTTTGCCATTTTATTTTCTCGCTTTGATCCCGCGAAACCCCTTGCTGTTTATTACGACAGCCGGCCTGTAGCTGTTTCAGTAAATCAAAAGGGTGGGAACAGCTGCAGAACTGCCTCCAGGGATGAGAGAGGAAGACGTGCGCGAGTGACGACACTGGCACTGGGCAATAGGCACTTTCTGCAGCTGACTCTGTCGCAACATGCTGGGTGTGTGCAAGTGCTTTGAGAGCTTTTTGGAGTTTGTGGTGTCGCCAATACCTAAGGGTAGGGAGCAAGGCCAATGTGAGCTCCGGGGGTGTTGTTGTCAGGTGTTACTCAACCGAGTTCTGCTTATTTGGAAGCTGACTATTGCGGTTGTGATTTGGCTGCTGCATCACAGCAAGCTGAGTTGCTGCCTCTTGGGTGTGTTTTGATGCCTTGCCAAAGCACCCTCAAAGCGAAATCGCTCATCAGCTGGGTTATGTGTGGGCCCAGACCTTTGCTGAGCCAACTGTTGCATCAGAAACTAAGAGCATTATCGGCATATCTCTTGTGTAAACATCTAGCAAGACGGAGGAGGGAGGTGGTTAGCTAATCTAGTCCAACCCTCTACAATGTAGGAATTGCAGCTAAAGAATGTATTTTGTTTGTTTGTTTATACAAAACTCTTTTGCCTGTCCAGCTTACAGCACAAGGCAGCAAACTGCAGAAATAAAGGAAACAATTATACAGGTAATTTTGAATCAAACAACGACGATAACAAAGACAACAGCAATAATTTATATGCTGCCCATCTGACTGGGTTGCTCCAGGCCTTCTGGGCAGCTTCCAACAAAACCAGTATAAAACCCCAAACGTAAAAAAACTTCCGCACAGGGATGTCTTCTAAAAGTCCTATAGTTGTTTATCTATTTGACATCTGTTGTGTGGTTCATATGCCTGGCCAAATAAATCGACCACTGGCCTCCTCTTCAATATCTCGACATTGAGGGCAGACTGAATGTTGCTCTGATGGGAGTTCCACAGGTGAGGTGCCACGACTGAGAAGGCCCCGTCTCGTGTCATCGCTCTCCTGCAGGAGTGGCACTCGAGGGCAGATTTAGGCAGGGCCTTGCAGAGCCAGGCAGAGGCCCGGGCAGACAAATTTGACTATTAATTATAATTAAATTATAATTATAATTAAAACTTCTCCGTCTTCTTATTCTACTCTTTAAAAAGATGTATGCTTGTGAGAAAGCCACTATTGCTCATAAGCCACTGTTTCTTTAAAAAAACATGGTTTCCACCAAATTTTATCCTCCTTGAGCTATATGTACTCCTCGGGTGTAAGTAATATTCCTGGTCTTGTCAGCAAAATTTTAAACAAATGGCCACATTTTCATCAATTTTTCATAATAAATAAATAAATAAATAAATAAATAAATAAATAGCGATAAGAAAGCCAACATACCAGGGTTCAAAACTCCCACTCAGCCATGAAGGTCAGTGGGTGACCTTGGTTCACCAGTCACTACATTTCAGCTGAAACTACCTCACAGGGCTGTTGCTGGGATTAAATGAGGAGGAGGAAAACTTACATAGGCCGCTTGCAGTTTCTGGGAGGAAAGGTGGGGATAGAAATGCAATAAATAAAAATAATGTGGAAATAATTGTTGTTGTTTAGTTGTTTAGTCGTGTCCGACTCTTTGTGACCCCCTGGACCAGAGCACGCCAGGCACTCCTGTCTTCCACTGCCTCCCGCAGTTTGGTCAAACTCATGCTGGTAGCTTCGAAAACACTGTCCCACCATCTCGTCCTCTGTCATCCCCTTCTCCTTGTGCCCTCCATCTTTCCCAACATCAGGGTCTTTTCCAGGGAGTCTTCTCTTCTCATGAGGCGGCCAAAGTCTTGGAGCCTCAGCTTTAGGATCTGTCCTTCCAGTGAGCACTCAGGGCTGGTTTCCTTCAGAACGGAGAGGTTGGATCTTCTTGCAGTCCATGGGACTCTCAAGAGTCTCCTCCAGCACCAGAATTCAAAAGCATCCATTCTTCGGCGATCAGCCTTCTTTATGGTCCAGCTCTCACTTCCATACTACTGGGAAAACCATAGCTTTAACTATACAGACCTTTGTTGGCAAGGTGATGTCTCTGCTTTTTAAGATGCTGTCTAGGTTTGTCATCAAAATGTTGTCATTTGTGGAAATAATGATCACTGTCTTTGCTCATTTAAGTCTTTCTATCTCCTTATCTTTTAGGGGGCTCCTGGACTGGTTCCAAGCCAGTAAAATCAAGACGCTGATCCTGAATGTATTTATTTTGTACGCCTCCATCCCCTTCATCATCCGCATCTTCCCTTCGCTGCTGCAAAAGTTTGTCTTTCTTAATTTCCGTAAGTATTCTCTTTGCCTATTGCCTGTGTTGGGATCTTTAAACGGGCCGCATGAAAGGTTTCTCCAGAGGCTGGCTGAACTTCTGGAAATCGATTGCTGATCAAGGGTTTGCCTGGGATCGAACTGCATCGTCTATATCTCAGACTAAGCTGGTTTGCGCTGACAGCTGCCCAGGGGTCAAGATCTCCTGAATGTCTGTTTCCAAAGGCCTGTCTGAATAGGAAGGTTTTTGCTGGCCCGAGTCATCACTGCAGGAGAGGAAGATCTTAACAGGCTTGGTCTTGGGAGCAAAGTAACATAGGAAGCTGAGTCAGGACATTGCTCCATCTATTATTATTATTATTATTATTATTATTATTATTATTATTATTAAATTTTATTTATACCCCGCCCTCCCGACCAGAGCCGGGCTCAGGGCGGCTAACACCAGTAAAATTACAACAGAAACATAATGGGGGGCAGGGACAAAAAAACCCCCAATTTAAAATACAGGTTTAAAAAGCAGCCTCATTTTAAAAGTAGCCCATAAATCAAAACCGTAAGGAGAGGGAAGACATAAGGGTCAGACTGTGCCTTGGCCAAAGGCCTGGTGGAACAGCTCCGTCTTGCAGGCCCTGCGGAAAGATGTCAAGTCCCGCAGGCCCCTGGTCTCTTGTGACAGAGCATTCCACCAAGTCGGGGCCAGTACTGAAAAGGCCCTGGCCCTAGTTGAGACCAATCTAACCACCTTGCGACTTGGGACCTCCAAAATGTTGTCATTTGTGGACCTTAAGGTCCTCTGTGGGACATACCAGGAGAGGCGGTCCTGTAGGTACGAGGGTCCTAGGCCACATAGGCCTTTAAAGGTCAAAACCAGCACCTTAAACCTGACCCTGTACTCCACCAGGAGCCAGTGCCGCCCAGGCAGTGCGCATATTCTGCAGCTCTTTGCAAACATGCTGCTGCTGTGTTCTGTCTAGGCTGGACAAATGAATAATTTAATCCACAGGCCGCCAGTCCCTTTTGGGCTTGTGGAAACCTCTGGATTTTTGAGTGAGTGCTATGGATGCGACTCCACATCTGGCTGCTTCTCTCGCTTCTTCCATGAGCACAGCCAGGATTTTTTAAATTGGGAGATTTCCCCACCACCACCAAGACGACATTACGGGGGGCAGGCTTCTGCTAAGGCAGCAGAACCTCAGATAATTGATTATTTTGAATGCTTTTCAATACTTCTTGAGCCTGCTAGTAACCCCCTCTCCTCCATGAATTTTTCCAATCTGCTTCCAAGTTTGTGGTCATCTTGTGGGAGGCAGTTCCGCAGTGTAACCGTGCCCTGTGGATGAGGAGGTCATTTATTTCATCTGTCCTGAATCTCCCTCTGGATGTCCACAAGTCCTAGTTCTCAGAGAGAGGGAAGAAAACTTTCCATTGTCCACTTCGGCCATGTCAGCGTGGTTTGGTTTTGCTGCCCATTCATTCGAAGTCATAAAGCAGAGATGCTCCTCACCTGCTTATAGAATCATAGAATCATAGAGTTGGAAGGACCACAAGGGCCATCGAGTCCAAACCCCTGCCAAGCAGGAAACCCCATCAGAGCACTCCTGACATATGGTTGTCAAGCCTCTGCTTAAAGACCTCCAAAGAAGGAGACTCCACCACACTCCTTGGCAGCAAATTCCACTGTCGAACAGCTCTAACTGTCAGGAAGTTCTTCCTAATGTTTAGGTGGAATCTTCTTTCTTGTAGTTTGGATCCATTGCTCCGTGTCCGCTTCTCTGGAGCAGCAGAAAACAACCTTTCTCCCTCCTCTATGTGACATCCTTTTATATATTTGAACATGGCTATCATATCACCCCTTAACCTCCTCTTCTCCAGGCTAAACATGCCCAGCTCCCTTAGCCGTTCCTCATAAGGCATCGTTTCCAGGCCTTTGACCATTTTGGTTGCCCTCCTCTGGACACGGTCCAGTTTGTCAGTGTCCTTCTTGAACTGTGGTGCCCAGAACTGGACACAGTACTCCAGGTGAGGTCTGACCAGGGCAGAATACAGTGGCACTATTACTTCCCTTGATCTAGATGCTATACTCCTATTGATGCAGCCGAGAATTGCATTGGCTTTTTTAGCTGCCGCGTCACACTGTTGGCTCATGTCAAGTTTGTGGTCAACCAAGACTCCTAGATCCTTTTCACATGCACTGCTCTCAAGCCAGGTGTCACCCATCTTGTATTTGTGCCTCTCATATTTTTTTTGCCCAAGTGCAATACTTTACATTTCTCCCTGTTAAAGTTCATCTAGTGTGTTTTGGCCCAGTTCTCTAATCTGTCAAGGTCGTTTTGAAGTGTGATCCTGTCCTCTGGGGTGTTAGCCACCCCTCCCAGTTTGGTGTCATCTGCAAATTTGATCAGGATGCCCTTGAGTCCATCATCCAAGTCGTTGATAAAGATGTTGAATAAGACCGGGCCCAAGGCCCAAGACCCTGTGGCACCCCACTAGTCACTCTTCTCCAGGATGAAGAGGAACCATTGTGGCATTGACAAGTGTTGGGGGCACATGGGGAATGCGAGGCCTTTGCCAGGGAGCAAATTTCCAACGTGAACTTCTTTTGCAGTTGTTTTTCCCTTTTGGGTGGATTTCCAGAAGCCCGAAGTATATCTGAATCACACCAGGAACTTTTATCTCACCTCCGAACCGGGGATCACTATTGGGATTTGGTGAGTAAGGGCCCTTGGCCTGGCAGGGACTGTGTGCTGATCTGCATGTCACCCTCAGAGTCTTGCTGCCATTCTGATCTGGGGCTGAGGATGATCCGTAGATAGATAAGATGGATAAAACTTTATTCGCATTATCCACGGCTATGGCAACATAAAACAAGCAATAGGTAAAGTCAAAGGTGCCCCAGAGTCGGTCACGACTGGACCTAATGGTCAGGGGTCCCTTTACCTTTAAAGGAACCCCTGACCATTAGGTCCAGTCGTGGCCGACTCTGGGGTTGCGGCGCTCATCTTGCTTTATTGGACGAGGGAGCCGGCATACAGCTTCCTGGTTATGTGGCCAGCATGACTAAGCCGCTTCTGGTGAACCAGAGCAGCGCACGGAAACACCCTTTACCTTCCCACCGGAGCGGTACCTATTTATCTACTTGCACTTTGACGTGCTTTCGAACTGCTAGGTTGGCAGGAGCAGGGACCAAGCAACTGGAGCTCACCCCATCGCGGGGATTCAAACCACCGACCTTCTGATCAGCAAGCCCTAGGCTCTGTGGTTTAACCCACAGCGCCACCCGTGTCCCATAAAACAAGCAATATATAAAAATAAAAAGATAGCAATGGGTAAAAAGGGCAATCAAATGACCAAGATTATCGTCTGATCATTTTGATCTGATAACAGAAAGAACAATGTGGCCTCAGATGGGCGGTCCGGGATGTTTAGGGAAGGTTTTAATGTTTAATAGGTTATTGTATTTTTGTGTTTTGTTGGGAGCCGCCCAGAGTGGCTGGGGGGACCCAGCCAGATGGGCTGGGTATAAATAAATTATTATTGTTGTTATTATTATTATTATTATTATTATTATGGTAAGTAAGAGTGGGATAATAATCTCATTTCTCAGATCTTTATAAAGGGGACAGGACAGGAGAACATGAGCCACTGTTTCCAGATTGCCATCTCCACAGGGCCAGAGTCATTTCTCAGTTGGAATCTTTTGGTATCTGCCCTCAAGTACGACAGAGGGCATCACATCCAATCTGGCCAGTGTGAAGGCACGTCTGAATTTTGGGATAGCTAATTTATACAAATATGGTGCCAGGGAATCAAACTGAGAAGGGGGGGAGGAAGGCATACCAAGGACAGAATTTCCTTATAAAGATTGTTCTGTTGCTCTAAGTCCTTCAGACGCTGTCCAATTAGCCTTTTTGCTTTAAAAAGCCCGTCATGAGAAGCTGATGTGGGTGGAGTCCGCAGGAGAGGATTTTTTGGTGCACAATTTTAAACCACACACATTTATGGGGGTCTTGTGTCAGCCTAGCAGTTCAAAAGCATGTCAAAGTGCAAGTAGATAAATAAGTACCGCTCCGGCGGGAAGGTAAACGGCGTTTCCGTGCGCTGCTATGGTTCGCCAGAAGTGGCTTAGTCATGCTGGCCACATGACCCGGAAGCTGTAGGCTGGCTCCCTCGGCCAATAAAGCGAGATGAGCGCCTCAACCCCAGAGTCAGCCACGACTGGACCTAATGGCCAGGGGTCCCTTTACCTTTACCTGTGTCAGTAAGGGCAGTAGACCGGGTGGATTTAAGTTTAAAGGTAAAGGTACCCCTGCCCATACGGGCCAGTCATGTTCGACTCTAGGGTTGTGCGCTCATCTCACTTAAGAGGCCGGGGGCCAGCGCTGTCTGGAGACACTTCTGGGTCACGCGGCCAGCGTGACGAAACTGCTCTGGCGAGCCAGCACCAGCGCAGCACACGGAAACGCCGTTTACCTTCCCGCTATAAAGCGGTCCCTATTTATCTACTTGCACTTTACCGGGTGGGCAGGAGCTGGGACCGAAAGACGGGAGCTCACCCCGCTGCGGGGATTCGAACCGCCGACCATGCGATCGGCAAGCCCTAGGCGCTGAGGTTTTACCCACAGCACCACCCGGATTTAAGTTCAGACGGTGCCAATAATTAAGAGTTCTTTGCCAGGACTGAGTTTCTACGGAGGGAAGACTTGAGGATGATCCGTATCTGCAAAACACCATGCATGTGCTTAGCAGCTTTGCTCTCACTTTTGCTTTCTCTGTGCGCAAATCCGTATTTTTAGCTGATGTGCTCAAGGCTCGCTTTGTGCACTGATCTGGGCAGACGCAACTCACCCCACTGCTCCCCCTTTCCATCCGCAGTGGGGCAGCCCCCACTGCGGCTGAATAGGCCTTTTGCTTCTCCTCTTAGGCACTCCTTGCCTGACAACATGCGGGAGGAGGCTGAGGGGAAGGAGCCCAGCTGGTACGAAGAGGCCCTGGCGGACGATAATCCCATCATAATCTATCTCCATGGCAATGGGGGGACCAGGTGAGTTTGAGACTGAAAGGAACAAAGGCAGCGTCCATGCTCCGTTATTCCCCTGCTCAGTTGTTATTCTCCTGCATGCGTCGTCTGGAGGTTGGGACAGAAGGGCTGTAGCTTAGTGCAGGACACCTGCCCTGCATGCAGAATGGTCCCGGGTTCAAGGCCCAAGGGAATCCCGGTGGCGCCAGTCCCCCTCCTGTGGCCGGTGTGAGCCTGAATAGTCGTGCTCATTTAACTACCTTAAAACTTTAAACCAGGCATAGGCAAACTCCGGCCCTCCAGATGTTTGGGACTACAATTCCCATCATCCCTAGCTAATGACCAGTGGTCAGGGATGATGGATACTGTAGTCCCAAACATCTGGAGGGCTGGAGTTCGCCTATGCCCTGCTTTAAACCACGTCTTTTAATGGCTGGCTTGTGATCTGTTTATGAGTCATTCTGGAAATAAGCAAGTTGGCAATTTTGATCACTGGCGACGATGATTAAACACTTGGCTCTCGTCTTTGACCTCTCTTACAGAGCAACAAGTCACAGAGTTCGTTTCACAAAGGTAAGTTTGTGTAAGTTTGTGATGTTGTGTAAGTTTGTGATGTTCCCTCTTCCCCTTTAAAAATAAGAACAGAAGATGAGCCTGCTGGAACAGGCCAATCGCCCATCGCCAGTGGCGTAGCGTGGGGGGTGCGGGGGGGCCCGGCCGCACCGGGCGCAACATCTGGGTGTGTGTGTGTGCTCGCACTTGCAGCTCTCTGCCCCTACCTGGCTCACTCACTCTCTCTCACTGCAGTGCTGGCTGTGCGAATCCGATCCGAGCCGCCGGGTCGCCGCCCACTGTGGAGGGGAGGGTGCCAGGCATGCGGTGCGGTGCGGAGAGAGAGCGAGGGACTATCTGGGGGAGGGACAGTGCAGCGGGGGGGCGCAAATTACTTGCCTTGCCCCGGGTGCTGACAACACACGCTACGCCACTGCCCATCGCGTCCCTCCTCCTGTTCCCATAGCAGCCAAGCAGAAGCCCCAATGGGAAGCAGCCAATCAGGATTCGACCATGAGAGCCCTCTCCCTTCCTCTGGTTTCCAGCAACTGGTGTTTAGAACCATTGCTGCCTCTGACTATGGAGTCAGACCATCCATCCTGACTAGTAGCTACGACACCCCCCTTTTCCTCCACGAATTTGTCCAATCCTCTTTCGAAGCTGGCCACCCCTGCCTCCCGTGGCAATGAGTTCCATAGTTTGCGCTGCGCGAAGAAGGACTTCCTTTTAGCTTTCTGTTTCTGACGTTTTGGCTCCTTTGTTCAACAGGCCATGAGTGACAGCGGCTTCCACGTCCTGGCTGTTGACTACCGAGGTAAGTTCCAACGCACAAATAATGCCGGGGTCTTGCGGGACACGCGGATGACGTGTTTCCCTCTGATCCTTGATCCAATGCCTCCCTCCAGGCTACGCAGACTCCACCGGTCACCCCAGCGAAAACGGCTTCACCACGGACATCCTGTTTGTCTACGACTGGGTCAAAGCCCGCAGCCGCAACAGCACAGTCATCTTCTGGGGACACTCGATGGGCACTGGGTAGGTTTTGCGTTCTCAGCCCTGTCTCCAGACACCCTCTTTATTGTGGATCAGTGGGGTAGCGTGGGGGGTGCAGGGGGGGCCGGCCGCACTGGGCGCAACATCTGGGGGGGGGGGCGCTCGCACTCGCAGCTCTCTGCCCCTACCTGGCTCACTCACTCTCTCTCACTGCAGTGCTGGCTGTGCGAATCCAATCCGAGCCGCCGGGTCGCCGCCCACTGTGGAGGGGAGGGTGCCAGGCGTGCGGTGCGGTGTGGAGAGAGAGCAAGGGACTATCTGGGGGAGGGACAGTGCAGCAGGGGGAGGCACAAATTACTTGCCTTGCCCCGGGTTAGGGGGCGCAAATTACTTGCCTTGCCCTGGGTGCTGACAACCCACGCTACGCCACTGATCTCCCTCACTCCAGAGGGACCGGTAATAAGCGACCCCTCTCCTCTGAGAAGAGCATGCTAGTCTTCTAGCTTATCCTAGCAGAAGAGAGACTCAATCAGTAATTCTAAACAACTTTATTTACTGTCTTATAATACAGAGTACATCAGTACATCTGTGCTCTTTGAACACCAGTACAGAACTGCATCGGGACGCAGGTGGCGCTGTGGGTTAAACCACAGAGCCTAGGACTTGCCGATCAGAAGGTCGGCAGTTCGAATCCCCGCGACGGGGTGACCTCCCGTTGCTTGGTCCCAGCTCCTGCCAACCTAGCAGTTCAAAAGCACGTCAAAGTGCAAGTAGATAAATAGGTACTGCTCTCGGAGGAAAGTAAACGGCGTTTCCGTGCGCTGCTCTGGTTCGCCAGAAACGGCTCAGTCATGCTGGCTGAATGACCTGGAAGCTGTACGCTGGCTCCCTCGGCCAGTAAAGCGAGATGAGCGCCGCAACCCCAGAGTCGGCCACGACTGAACCTAATGTTCAGGGGTCCCTTTACCTTTAGTTTACAGAACTGCATCACATACAGAAGTGAAACTAACTTCCAACAGTACTCAGACTTCCTGTCTCACACTCACTCAGACACTCACATGATGTACAGTGGTGCCCCGCAAGACGAATGCCTCGCAAGACGGAAAACCCGCTAGACGAAAGGGTTTTCCATTTTTCAATGTGCTTCACAGGACGAATTTCTCTATGGGCTTGCTTCGCAAGACGAAAATGTCTTGCGATTCTTGCGATTTTTTCCCGCTCCCCACCCCCTTTTTCTAAGGCACTAAGCTGCTAATAGCCTTTTAGCAGCTAATCCGCTAATCCCTTAAGCCTTTAATAGCCGCTAATAGCCGCTAAACCGCTAATAGCACTAATCCGCTAATGGGCTTGCTTCGCAAGACGAAAAAACCGCTAGACGAAGAGACTCGCGGAACGGATTCTTTTCGTCTTGTGAGGCACCACTGTATACAGAACATAGTACAATAGTAGCACTCACTGAAGCATCTCGGATAGATAAAAATCCTAACATCACTCACCCATTTTTAGGTAACCGTTTCTGTGTAAGCTAGTGCAGCATCAAGTGACATCAACAAATAGTTGTCATACACATAGTATACCCCTGTTGTACCAGTTCCACTTTTGGAACTACCTGCAGCTGGATTGACCATTTCAAACCTCTGGTTACCTGTCTTCCATGGGATTAGAGCTTTTGCTCTATCTTGGTCTGAGGAAACAGTGTTGACCCTTGCAACCTTTAGGCGTGGTTTTGTGTCTCCTGTGGACAAACCTGGTACCTCACTCAAGACCTCAGTGTCTGAAACATAGTTTGAGCTGGGGAGAGCACTCTTGTGTTCGAATTCCGCTCGGTGGTTTCCCACAGGCAGCTGTGTCCAGGGCGGCTGTCTACCAGCTCCATCTGGTACGCAGGCTGAGACCCTCCCTGCCCGCAGACTGTCTTGCCAGAGTGGTGCATGCTCTGGTTATCTCCTGCTTGGACTACTGCAATGCGCTCTACGTGGGGCTACCTTTGAAGGTGACCCGGAAACTACAACTAATCCAGAATGCGGCAGCTAGACTGGTGACTGGGAGAGGCCACCAAGACCACATAACACCGGTCTTGAAAGACCTACATTGGCTCCCAGTACATTTCCGAGCACAATTCAAAGTGTTGGTCCTGACCTTTAAAGCCCTGAACGGCTTCAGCCCAGTATATCTGAAGGAGCGTCTCCACCCCCATTGTTCTGCCCAGACACTGAGGTCCAGCTCCGAGGGCCTTCTGGCAGTTCCCTTGCTGCGGGAAGTGAGGTTACAGGGAACCGGGCGGAGGGCCTTCTCAGTGGTGGCGCCCTACCTGTGGAACGCCCTCCCATCGGATCTCAAATAAATAAACTGCTATCTGACATTTAGAAGACATCTGAAGGCAGCCCTGTTTAGGGAAGTTTTTATTGACTGATGTTTTAATGTATTTTTAATCTTTAGTTGGAAACTGCCCAGAGTGTATGGGGAAACCCAGGCAGATGGGTGGGGTAGAAATAATAATAATAATAATAATAATAATAATAATAATAATGGCCGGTTCCCATGAGAACAGGATGTCAGGCTCAATGAGTCACTGGCCTGACCCAGGAGAGATCTTCTGGGCCTGCGATGTGACAATATCCCTCTTTCCTGTTTCCCTGCAGAATTGCTACCAACACTGCTAGGAGGCTGAAAGAAAAAGGTAATTATTAATAACTGTGTGGAAGGGTCATGGCCTCACAATCCAAGGGGGCCTGGTTGTGGGTACATTGTTGTTGTTTAGTCGTTTAGTCGTGTCCGACTCTTCGTGATCCCCTGGACCAGAGCACGCCAGGCCCTCCTGTCTTCCACTGCCTCCCGCAGTTTGGTCAAATTCATGCTGGTAGCTTCGAGAACACTGTCCAACCATCTCGTCCTCTGTCGTCCCCTTCTCCTTGTGCCCTCCATCTTTCCCAACATCAGGGACTTTTCCAGGGAGACTTCTCTTCTCATGAGGTGGCCAAAGTCTTGGAGCCTCAGCTTCTGTCCTTCCAGTGAGCACTCAGGGCTGATTTCCTTCAGAATGGAGAGGTTGGATCTTCTTGCTGTCCATGGGACTCTCAAGAGTCTCCTCCAGCACCAGTGGGTACATAGGAAGCTGCAAAGTGCTGTCCACACTGACTGACAACAGCTCTCCAGCATTTTAGACAAGGGAGCCTGTTCCTAAATTCTATTTGGAGGCACCAGGGATCGAACCCACGACCTTCTGCCGCCAAGGCAGATGCTCTGCCACTGAACTACAGATTAGAGAGAGCCATTTGTGCACGCTTTTGTGTGTAGGAAATGGCCTGTGCTACAGGGTTATTAAACCTTTAAACTATGCCAGTGTGGTGTAGTGGTTAAGAGCGGTGGACTCGTAATCTGGTGAACCGGGTTCGCTTCCCCGCTCCTCCACATGCAGCTGCTGGGTGACCTTGGGCCAGTCACACTTCTTTGAAGTCTCTCAGCCCCACTCACCTCACAGAGTGTTTGATGTGTGGGAGGAAGGGAAAGGAGAATGTTAGCCGCTTTGAGACTCCTTAAAGTAAAGGTAAAGGGACCCCTAGGTCCAGTCGTGGCCGACTCTGGGGTTGCGGCGCTCATCTCGCTTTATGGCCGAGGGAGCCGGCATACAGCTTCTGGGTCATGTGGCCAGCATCACTAAGCCGCTTCTGGTGAACCAGAGCAGCGCACGGAAACGCCGTTTAACTTCCCGCTGGAGCGGTACCTATTGATCTACTTGCACTTTGACGTGTTTTCGAACTGCTAGGTTGGCAGGAGCAGGGACCGAGCAACGGGAGCTCACCCCTTAGCGGGGATTCGAACCGCCGACCTTCTGATCGGCAAGTCCTAGGCTCTGTGGTTTAACCCACAGCGCCACCTGCGTCCCTTTTGAGACTCCTTAGGGTAGTGATAAAGTGGGATATCAAATCCAAACTCCTCCTCCTCTTCTTCTTCTTGGAAGTGAGGAGATTGGCTTTTGCATAGGGTGAGCAAACTTGGGTCATGAGCCACAGATTTGGCCCTGAAATCCGTTTCAGTGGACGCGGATTCCTCAAGGGTGTTTCTGAGCATGTTCAAAATGCCCTTCTTTCTCCGGTTTATTCTTACACCTCTCTGTTGACGTGTGCGTGAAGCAATATCTGTTTGCGTATGACGTCAAGAGAGAGGCTGTCGACACAAATGACAGATGAAACTGGGTCCCCCTCCCCACTTTCTTTTTTTTATAATTTTTTTTATTAGATATTTTATAATTATAAAAAGAAAAACAATGGAAAAAAAATACATGAATTCAACAAACAATACATCGACAATAAAAAAGAAAAAAACAATACAGCAATACAACATGAAAAAGAAGAACAGAAACACACATCCAAATTTTTATATCCCAATCTTTCATTAGCTTATTTCCTCGACTTCCTCCCACCTCCCTTTTTTGTATTCTAGTTCAAATTATCTAGTTCAACAAATCCTTTCCCTCTTCTTCAGTTTTTGTTCTGTAATTTATCTTAACACAATTTAACTTTCAATTTTCCAATTTAACACATTAACCCTTAATATTCATATAATTCTTAATAACCCTTCCCCCCTCCCCACTTTCTCCCCTACTTCTGCTGAATCCTCACTCGTGACGCCAATCCTATGCACTTTCCCAATGCCCCTCACTCAAAACTGCGTACAGTTTGCCCCCAGGTCTATAGGGGTTGGAAGAGACTGGGGTGGTGAGGAAGCTGAGAAGCCCCGGAAAGATGGTGTTGTAAACAAAAATTGCCCTTTTCCCTTATAGGTTATCCAAGAGCCCGTATAGAGTCCTTACATAGGTTCCCTATTGGTAGGAGAAAATAACAGAGGCCAACCAGAGAATATTGAGAAGCAAAGCAGCTAGTAAGCCGGATCTTTATTGATCTGTTGCAACAGGGTGCTCCCCTCACACGCAGGAAAGGAGGAGGAACCCAGAAAAATGGCGCACAAGGCCTTATAAAGACATTTTAAATTCCCTGCCCTGGAGCTCAAGACCACCCCTAGAAACATCATACATACATCACAGAAGGGGTGTAACGTAAGACTACCCCTCAGATACATCACACCTACGGTCTAAAACAGAAATTTGAATGTTGTTTTTCTCTTGTCTGGCAGGTTACTTGATTGGATTGCCTGGGGAGCCTGGCCAGTCTTTTGTAATGATAAATACTTAGTTCCTGGGCCAGGTCACAGGCTCACACCCTATTCAAACACAGACATACCCTTAAGACAGGATTTGTGAAGGAAAAGGCAATCAAAATGGCTTCAGGTCGGTCTTCCTGTGCTGATCTATGTACGTGCTTGGCTGGTACACTTATGAACATTTAACATATATCTAAGACCTCAAAATTCCTATCACAGATGGGATGCGGGTGGAACTCGACATGTGATTCCGAGCTGCGATCCTGCATTTGGGGACTAGATTGCGACCCTGCAATGATTTTGTGTCGGCAGCAATCAAACAGGGCTCCATTCTGCCTTGCAGTTGTTCTGGAGGGCTAACAGGGCTCCATCTCCACACCCTCCTCAAATTTTGCAAGTTGACTGTTCAAGTCAGCCTGGGTTTCTGTATATTTTGTCTTTGTTGGACTGGAATAGCTTGCTGTCCTGGTTCTTCTGGAAGCTGCCGTTCTCCAGGGATTTGTCCTGGCGTCTCTCCAAGGGGCTTTCGTAGAATTGCAGAATTAAATCGCAGAATCGTAGTGTTGGAAGGGAACACCAAGGATCTAATTCCCCAATACAGGAATCGCAGCTAAGGGATCACTGACAGATGTCAATCCAGCCTCTTTTTAAAAACCTCCAAGGAAGGAGAGTCCATCACCTTTTGAGGGAGTCCGTTCCACTGCTGACAGCTCTTGCCATCCAAAAGTGCTTCTTAAAGTTTAGTAAGAATCATCTTTCATAGAATCATAGAGTTGGAAGAGACCACAAGGGCCATCGAGTCCAACCCCCTGCCAAGCAGGAAACACCATCAGAGCACTCCTGACATATGGTTGTCAAGCCTCTGCTTAAAGACCTCCAAAGAAGGAGACTCCACCACACTCCTTGGCAGCAAATTCCACTGTCGAACACCTCTTACTGTCAGGAAGTTCTTCCTAATGTTTAGGTGGAATCTTCTTTCTTGTAGTTTGGATCCATTGCTCCGTGTCTGCTTCTCTGGACCAGCAGAAAACAACCTTTCTCCCTCCTCTATGTGACATCCTTTTATATATTTGAACATGGCTATCATATCACCCCTTAACCTCCTCTTCTCCAGGCTAAACATGCCCAGCTCCCTTAGCCGTTCCTCATAAGGCATCGTTTCCAGGCCTTTGACCATTTTGGTTGCCCTCCTCTGGACATGTTCCAGTTTGTCAGTGTCCTTCTTGAACTGTGGTGCCCAGAACTGGACACAGTACTCCAGGTGAGGTCTGACCAGAGCAGAATACAGTGGCACTATAACTTCCCTTGATCTAGATGCTATACTCCTATTGATGCAGCCCAGAATTGCATTGGCTTTTTTAGCTGCCGCGTCACACTGTTGGCTCATGTCAAGTTTGTGGTCAACCAAGACTCCTAGATCCTTTTCACATGTACTGCTCTCAAGCCTGGTGTCACCCATCTTGTATTTGTGCCTCTCATTTTTTTTGCCCAAGTGCAATACTTTACATTTCTCCCTGTTAAAATTCATCTTGTTTGTTTTTGCCCAGTTCTCTAATCTGTCAAGGTCGTTTTGAAGTGTGATCCTGTCCTCTGGGGTGTTAGCCACCCCTCCCAGTTTGGTGTCATCTGTCAATTGACAAGAAATATAATAATAATAATAATAATAATAATAATAATAATAATAATAATAATAATAATAATTTTTATTTATTTATTTATACCCCGCCTCATTTCAGTAGGAACTCAAATCAAAAGCTTTTTGGGGGGATGAAAACGTCAAATCTTCACCCAGGCCAAGTATCCAGACTGGTCCTATGTGGGCCAAAAAAAAAAAAAAGCCAGGGAAGTCCCCAAGTAGACTATGACTTTCCTTTATCTGGACACTCGACTTGCGTTGATGCAGCCCAGAACTGCGTTTTCTTCCACTTTCATTTTCCAATTCCCACCTCTTCCCCCTGCAGATGGGACCATAGTCGACGCTCTGGTTCTGGAGGCTCCTTACACCAACATCCGGGATGCAGCTGCCACCATCCCCGTCACAAAAGTAAGATTTAGTGCTCTTCTTTCGCGGCCCTCTTGCTGCCACTGAAACAGCTTGCTGAGCAACTCTGTAAACAGCGGGGTGTGCCAGCCGGCAAGCGGTTTTAATTTCTATTCTGTTTGGCTGGGGTGGGGAACTTCAGCCCAGATAGCCAAATATGGCCTCTCAGTGTACCTTGAGCAAAAGTCAAATGTAACATGACAAGAGGCATTCTAGGTCAGACCATTGGTCCAGCTTCCTGTTCTCACAGTGGCCACCTAGACGCCCCAATGGGAAACACATAAGCAGGATCCAAGCACAAGGATCCTGCAGGTTCCAACAACTGGTATTCAGAACCATTGCTGCCTTTGACCAGAGGATAGCCATTGTGGCTAGTGTCTGGAGGCGGTTGGAGGATGGATGGCGGCTAACAGATTGAGGTCGAATCCTGACAAGACAGAAGTACTGTTTTGGGGGGACAGGAGGCGGGCTGGTGTGGGGGATTCCCTGGTCCTGAATGGGGTCACTGTGCCCCTGAAGGACCAGGTGCGCAGCTTGGGAGTCATTTTGGACTCACAGCTGTCTGTATCCAGGGCAGCTGTCTACCAACTCCACCTGGTACGCAGGCTGAGACCCTACCTGCCCACGGACTGTCTCGCCAGAGTGGTGCATGCTCTGGTTATCTCCCGCTTGGACTACTGCAATGCACTCTACGTGGGGCTACCTTTGAAGGTGACCAGGAAACTACAACTAATCCAGAACGCGGCAGCTAGTCTGGGGACTGGGAGCGGCCGCCGAGACCACATAACACCGGTCTTGAAAGACCTACACTGGCTCCCAGGACGTTTCCAAGCACAATTCAAAGTGTTGGTGCTGACCTCCATCGTTCTGCCCGGACACTGAGGTCCAGCACCGAGGGCCTTCTGGCAGTTCGCCATCCATCCACAGAGGGATCTCCGCTTGAGTGAACCGGCCCAGGCGAGGTAAACCTTGCTGACCCCTGACATAAATCCTCAGCCAGAAAGTATGTTATATTTGGAACGTGGACTCCTCTTGCCACTGATATTGCAACAATACAGACCCACCCTGCTTTGCGGACGTTTGCTTTGCTGACACATTTACTGGGGCAATTGCACAAAGGAAATTGCATCCATGGAAAATGTCCACCTTTTTTCAGGCTCTCTGTTCCACTGCGACTTCTTCTAACGACTCACCTGCCCTTTCTTGAAACAGATCTACCGCAAGTTTCCTGGCTTTGACTATCTGATCTTAGACTCAATGGCTCTCGCGGGTATGATCTTCCCAAACGACAAAAAGTGAGTCCGAAAGGTGCCAGGGTGGCAGCGAGGGGGTTCTGTTTGGGGCACCTGAAGAAGTCTGTGTACACTAGAGCAAAACTGGTGTCCTCTTATTTTGTTTTGTTTCATAAAAGGCATGCATCGCTTAACTGTAAAAACAAAGCAAAACCCTTAAAACGGTTTACAAAGAGAATATTTGCTGCCAAGGAGTGTGGTGGAGTCTCCTTCTTTGGAGGTCTTTAAGCAGAGGCTTGACAACCATATGTCAGGAGTGCTCTGATGGTGTTTCCTGCTTGGCAGGGGGTTGGACTCGATGGCCCTTGTGGTCTCTTCCAACTCTATGATTCTATGATTCTTGGTAGGGGTCCACTGAAATTACAGACTCCTTCCACTTCAGGGATGGGACCTGTGATCCCATCGGGTCCCATCCCTGGTCCAGGGTCACCCAGGGAGCTTTCCTGGCTGAGTGGAGATTCGAACCCCACTTTAACCATTAGGCACACTGGCTGTTGATATAAACAAAAATTGCCCTTTTCCCTTATGGGGTATCCAAGAGCCCATATAGAGTCCTTACATAGGTTCTCCATCGGTAGGAGAAAATAACAGAGGCCAACCAGAGAATATTGAGAAGCAAAGCAGCTACTAAGCTTGATCTTTATTGATCTGTTGCAACAGGGTGCTCCCCTCACCCCATGCAGGAGAGAGGAGGAACCCAGAAATAGTACCTCAGGTTAAGAACTTTGCTTCAGGATGAGAACAGAAATCACGCGGTGGCAGCGGGAGGCTCCATTAGTGGTGCTTCAGGTTAGGAACAGTTTCAGGTTAAGAACAGACTTCTGGAACAAATTAAGTACTTAACCTGAGGTACCTCTGTATATATTTTTTTTAAAAAATAGATTTTTGGTAAACCATTTTGAGGTTTTGTTCCAACCAAGCGGTATTCAAATTTTCTTAAATAACTAAAAATTGCAATTTAATTTGGGATGCATCATCCTTAAGGCACAGGTTGGGGAACTGTTTTAGGGTCTGCGTTCACCCTTGGTCGTCACCCCACTGGGGTCCACATGCCAGCCAAAAGGGCCTGACCCAAATGGGTTTTACCCCTCACTCTTGCAGACTTCCTCTATGTCTGCAGAGAGAGACAAGCCTCCCCTCAGGGGATCTGTAAAAATCAGATGAGGATGGGGATTATGACTTCTTGCCTGGTCACCGAATGATCAACCTGATGAGAAAGGAGGGACAATTTTTGCTGCTTACTGGGTCACTGCCCTGCCCAGCCCTGCCCTTTAGAATAAAAACCGTGTGTACTTCTAGACTCTTAAATCTGTTCCCTGCCTGGTGGGGCTGCTACCACTGAAAAATTGTATTGAACCAGGTGGGCCATCAGGAAAGGCTTTGTAGCTGGCCTCACACTGAGAGACAGAGAGAGAGAGAGAGAGAGAGAGAGAGAGAGAGAGAGAGAATGCCTCTTCTAAGATTGTTCTACATCACATCTAAAGCTAAAGTATGACTCTTGCTTAAAAACTATTTTTTAAATTGCTCCCGTGCAAATTTAACCAGCTTCTCGGCTAAAGTTCCACCTATTTCGTAAACTGTCTTGTGATTTTCAGATGAAGTATATAAATTTAATCATCTCGTGTTCTAATTTCCCAAATCACTTTGGGAGCCAGGGTTTGGCCAAAGATGCAGGATAAAACCAGAATAACCAAATGCTTGTTGGTTCATTGCATTCTGTCTCCATCTGCAGCGTCCAACTGTTGTCCAGTCCTATCCTGATCATACATTCAGAAGATGATGCGATCATACCAATACAGCACGGAAGGAAGGTAACAAAGCCTTTGTACTATTCGAATCTTCTTTCTTTTAAAAGTGGGAAGGCCATGCAGCTGTGGAACAAAGCCTCCATGGTTATCTGCTCACTTAGCCAGTAAAATGGTGACAGGGTGGGGGGGGTAGGGGGGCAGAACTATGGATTATTTTCACAATTACCAAGGGCTCCTTGTTTGGTCACCTGGGGACACAGGTCTCCTCGTCCTAGGCAAGCAACTATTCATCATTGCCATTCTAGGGCTGAAAATGCAAGGTCAGATAGATTACACTTTCAAACTGGGCTAGGGAACCTTTGTCCCTTCTGGGATTGCTGGACTACAGTTCCCATCATCCCTGGCTCTGGGCTATGATGGCTGGGGCTGGCGGAAGTTGCAATCCAATCCAGCCATAGGTTAACTGGTCCCCATGCGCTGCTTTAAAACACCCTTTGCAATTACTGCCTTGAATTCCTTGTTGCCTAGTCATTTCCTGAACGTTCAAAGCAAGCTGCATTTATTTCAGAGGGACCAGGGTGCTCATTTTGAGAGGGAGTGGTGAATGGGTTGTTCACTCCACATATAATTTTTTTTAAAATGCTGCAGCATGCTTTGAACCTTTTGAAGAATGGCGGCATCAGAAGTTTTAAAGTCAGGGCCAAGTTGGGACTTCCGGGTTAGCGCCATCGGCAATGGCGGAATTCCTCTGAAAGAGAGGAACCCGCTCCGCAGGAATTGAGTCTGGCCGCCGCGGCAAAGGCGGAGACCCCCCCTTAAAAAATCACAAGCGAGTGAAGCCTATGAGCTTAGGATTCAGCGGGCACCATCAGCGCCCCCCCCCAAACGCAGGGAACCCCTTTTTCGGGTGATCCTCAGCGAAGTGGGGTGAGTGGCGCGGTGCTGTGAATCGACCGCTACTTCTGTGGAGTGAAGCCGCATAGCCATTGCCGGAGAGCGCTGACTTTTTCCTGAAGAAATTTGGACATTAAAGTAACAACCCGTGAGTAAAGTGAAGATTGGAATTTTTTTTTTTAAAAAAAAGTCAGGGCCAAGTTGGAGGTGGGGGATTTCGACAGTGGAAACGAAACCACAGGCCGATGCCTCGCCTTGCAACGCAAGGTGTCATTTTGCAGGAAGGATAGCGATGAGATTGTCAGAACAGGATGCTGTTTCCTATTTTAGCTCACAAAACGTGGCGTGTGCCTTGGCAAGTTCTCTCAGCCTTAACCTACCTCATTGAGATGATAAAATGAGGGAAAGGGGGGGAGAACCTTTGGAATCCACCATGAACTCTGTGGGATAAAATCTTAATAATAATAAAAAATCACAAGTCGTGTGTCTCTGTTTCTCAGTTTGATCCTTTTACAGGTATTGTATGTATTGCAGTTAATAGTTCCTCATCATGAGCATCCACACAGGTGCCATCAACCCAGAAGTTGGTCCCCGTGTCGCTAAGAGCGGGCAGTGGCAGGGGTTGCCATGGGCCAGTGAGACAAGCCTTGTGGGCTTCTACCGGCCCATGGGCCTTAGGTTGCTGACCCCTGGACTAGACGACCCCCGTAAGATCCTATGAAACTAAGAAACCCCAGATGCTGCAACCTGCCTCATTCGTTCCCCTACAGCTCTTTGAGATTGCATACAACGCTTCGGAGAAGAAAGAGAACGTCGTGTTTATTCCTTTACCTTCTGCTCTGGGCTTAGGACATGACTACATTTCCTTCCACCCTGATCTTGCTGGCATCCTGAAGTAAGTGGGCGGAAAGAAGAGAAACGCTTTTGCAGAATGGGGTCCCTGACACTCTGGGGGCTGGGATGCAGCAGGGAGATGGGCTCACACAGCTGCCGGCTCCAGCAGAAAGAGGGATGTGCAAATTTGCTGTGTGGGAAGCCCAAGAAGCAGCCTTTAGCCCAGGCTGTTTGCCTTGGCTGTTTGCAAGAGGGAGGACCTCTTCTTCATCGCTCCTGCACCTTGATGAGAGAGACTGTCCAACCCTCCTGCCCTGCCCATTAGCAGTTGTTGTTGTTTAGTCGTGTCCGACTCTTCATGACCCCCCCTGGACCAGAGAACGCCAGGCACTCCTGTCTTCCACTGCCTCCCACAGTTTGGTCAAACTTATGCTGGTAGCTTCGAGAACACTGTCCAACCATCTCATCCTCTGTCGTCCCCTTCTCCTTGTGCCCTCCATCTTTCCCAACATCAGGGTCTTTTCCAGGGAGTCTTCTCTTCTCATGAGGTGGCCAAAGTCTTGGAGCCTCAGCTTCAGGATCTGTCCTTCCAGTGAGCACTCAGGGCTGATTTCCTTCAGAATGGAGAGGTTGGATCTTCTTGCAGTCCATGGGACTCTCAAGAGTCTCCTCCAGCACCATAATTCAAAAGCACCCATTAGCAGTATAACCTCAGTATTTTTTAAAATAACTCCGTGATCATTGCAGAAATCAGTATGGCAGGCGGAGGGAACATGTCTCTCAATTGCATGACCAAGGGGAACATGCTTAAATGCCACGGCAGCACTTGGGCCTGTTATGCCAAGACATAACACCGGTCTGGAAAGACCTACATTGGCTCACAGTATGTTTCCAAGCACAATTCAAAGTGCTGGTGCTGACCTTGAAAGCCCTAAACGGCCTCGGTCCAGTATACCTGAAGGAGCGTCTCCACCCCCATTGTTCTGCCCAGACGCTGAGGTCCAGTGCCGAGGGCCTTCTGGTGCTTCCCTCAACAAGGAACCAGGCAGAGGGCTTTCTCGGTGGTGGCGCCCGCCCTGTGGAATACCCTCCCATCAGTTGTCAAAGAAATAAACAAATATCTGATGTTTAGAAGACATCTGAAGGCTGCCCTGTTTAGGAAAGTTTTTAATGACTGATGTTTTAATGTATTTTTAATCTTTTGTTGGAAGCCGCCCAGAGTGGTTGGGGAAACCCAGGCAGATGGGCGGGGTATAAATAATAAATTATTATTATTGGGCCTGCAGTCAGTGGTGGCTTTCAGTGGCTGGGCAGCTCTTGCAGAGCTAATGTGGCTTCCTCCATGTTATATTGGAGTTGTAGTCTGATATAAGACGTAAGAAACCACATTGGCTGCACTTGACCTAGGTCATGGGTCCGCAAACTTTTTCAGAAAACCATGGGGGGGGGGCAGACTATTTTTTTTTGGGGGGGGTGAACAAATTCCTATGCCCATAAATAACCCAGAGATGCATTTTAAATAAAAGGACACATTCTACTCATGTAAAAACACGCTGATTCCCAGACTGTCTGCAGGCCGGATTCAGAAGGCAATTGGGCCGGTTCCGGCCCCCGGGCTTTCGTTTGCCTACCCATGACCTAGGTGATGGGGAGAGATCCTCAGAGGTGGCTGGTCCACTGCAAGTGGTTCCCTTCCCCCAATTTAAAACAAACACACCTTCCATATTTACTGAAATGGCATATAGGTGCACCCATATACACAGAATGTACTCTTCCGCCCAAATGTTGCACCAGAGTTTACGAAACCTGGGACTACAACTCCCATCATCCCTAACTAGCCGGGCCCGTGGGTCATGGATGATGGGAGTTGTAGTCCAGAAACAGATGGAGACCCAAGTTTGGGAAACCCTGTCCCAGCCTAAAGACAGCCTAAGTACAGGGCTGTCATACCCATAGGTGCTAGGGGTGGGTGCGGGGCACCTGGGCGCCGGGCTCTCAGGGGCGCCAGGCTGAGAGTCTGGGGCCCAAGAGTTGAGTCCGGGGAAGAGGCCTCCCATTGGTTGAAGCACTGTGGCGGGCTCTTCAGCTGCGGGTGGCTCTGTGCCGTGAGTTTGGGGGCGACTGAGCCAGTGAGATGCTGAGGCGGCTGGGTGGATATTTGCTTAAGACATCCCTGCCTAAGTAGACACTTGGCATGGCCCCTGGTTGAAGAAATCTCAATCAAGCCTCTTTGTTTCCCTCCTGTTCCCAAGCAGAAACTTCCTCCAGAGTGTTAAGTGACAGCAGCAACGCAGGAAGAGAAGAGCCGCAAGGAACGCTGCACCATACTCCAGTTCAAATCGCTACAGATAATAAAACGAGCCATGAACAGGAAGAGTGGATTTCGTTTTTATTTTACCAGGTGAATTTTCAGGAATGCAAGATTTGTGGCGTGGACCCGGGAGGCAAGAAAGCGGGGAGACGGAAACACAAACTGATGCATGCAGCCCTTGCAAAGATGTGGGGTTTGCGGCTTCTTCTTTTTTGTATTAATGCACCTAAAAGTGGATATTTTAAGCACTACCTGAGCAGGGCGCTCTCTCTCCCCTTCTTAGCGCATCTTTCTCACTGCGCGCAAGCAGCCGGCGTGTACCTGCCGAGCGCACCAATGGCATTGAGCACATAGCACCTGCTGCAATACCTCAGGGTATCCGTTAAAAGCACTTTGGTCCAGCGACTGTAGGACAGATTATAGGGCTCAGCCAGATGTCCTTTTCCACCCCACTTTCCAGGCACAGGTCTGTACTTTAAAGCTCCGCATCTGAGTGGGTGGGGTTCTTCCCCCGTCCCAGTGCTTCTCCTGGGAAAACCCACATTTTAATTCCAAATCAGAGCAGATAACAAGCCGCCGAAAACCCGACTGCCATTTGCCAAACAACCCAAAACAACAGGCTCAGAGACAGAGCTTTGAAATGCAGAAATGGAGTCGGAATATCCTCCTAGGCAAGTTGGAGCAAGGGGCCCCTTTTTGGGGGGAAGACCCTAGGCCACAAGATGGCTGAGACAGCAACATTAAGACCCCCAGGGATTCTGCTGCCACCGTTTTCGACACACCTCTCTCGCCAGACAGGTCCCACACCCTCTGCGAAGGGTTTATCTGATGGGTAGCCAATCCCTTATCTTTTAAAAAGAGACGAGGATGCAAAAGAGCAGCTCGTTGACTCGATCTTGCCATTGGTCCCTCCTGGAAGCTGGTTTTGCAGGAAGTTAAACAGCAGCCCCTTCCTGGGAGCTTCGGAAAAGAGACTAAGGACTAGGAATTCCCAGGCTGCCAAGGGAAGGGGAGGGGGGGGTTCATGACACTCAGAAGTGCCCTTCAACTCGCTTTGCACTTCTGCAGAATTCACAGAATAAGTCAGGTTCCCCTTTCAACGCCAATAAAAGCAGAAAGAAAAAGAGCCCACAACTTTTAACTACTCTTAGCGTCACTAAACAAGCGTGAGCCTGCCTCGCACAAAGCACACAGGGCCGCCGCACACTCACTACTCGGGTAGAGCAAACTCCCCGGGGCTCGTGCAAACTCAGACGTGCATCTTTTCGGAAGTGTCGTTGGCCAGCATCTCGTCCGCCACGTCCCGGGGCACATTGGGGGGCGGGATCTTCAAGTCGGAAGGCTCCACCCCCCAGATGTCCCGGGCGTACTCCTTAATGGTCCGGTCGCTGGAGAACTTCCCGGACGCGGCGATGTTCCGGATCACCATTTTCGTCCACTCCTTGGCGTTCTGAGAAAAGAAGCTGACTTGAGAATCGCAAAGGTCTCATTTCCTCCCCCCCCCTCAAATGTTTTTATTAATTTTCCAAAAAAATTAAAACAAACAAACAAACAAACATCCTACAGTGGTGCCTCGCAAGACGAAATTAATCCGTTCCGCGAGTCTCTTCGTCTAGCGGTTTTTTCGTCTTGCGAAGCAACCCTATTAGCGGATTAGCGCTATTAGCGGCTATTAAAGGCTTAAGGGATTAGCGGATTAGCTGCTAAAAGGCGATTAGCAGCTTAGCGCCTTAGAAAAAGGGGGTGGGGAGCGGGGAAAAAATCTCAAGACTTGCAAGACATTTTCGTCTTGCGAAGCAAGCCCATAGAGAAATTCGTCCTGCGAAGCACCTCCAAAACGGAAAACCCTTTTGTCTAGCGGGTTTTCCGTCTTGCGAGGCATTCGTCTTGCGGGGCACCACTGTATTTATAATTAAACCAATCTTGGTAACATTGTTAAGTGACTTCCTCAAATCCCCCTGGTTGCCGGGGAGTGGGGGAATCACCAAAGGGCACCCACCGGATCACGAGGTCCTCAGAACGCCCGATCTGAGTTTTTCCAGGGGACCGCAACACTCTTGCGGTCTCCCCCTGCTTCGCAGCGCTGGGGCTCTTTCAGTCGAAAGAGCTCCCGTCTGCCATTACCGGGCAACCAACTGGAAGTCTCTCATTTCCATGCTCAGAGTTCTTTTTGACTGCCCAGCAAAACCCTCGGGGCCAAAGCGACGGTTTGTTTCAAGTTCCAACCTAGCTCAGCCCCAAGTTTGATGGTAGGGAAATCAGGCAGAGTTTTACCTGAAGGAGCGTCTCTACCCCCATCGTTCAGCCCGGACACTGAGGTCCAGCTCTGAGGACCTTCTGGGAGTTCCCTCCCTGTAAGAAGTGAGGTTATGGGGAACCAGGCAGAGGGCCTTCTCGGTGGTGGTGCCCGCCCTGTGGAACGTCCTCCCATCAGATGTCAAGCAGATAAAAACTACATAACTTTTAGAAGACATCTGAAGGCAGCCCTGCTTAGGGAAGTTTTTATCGTGTTTTTAATATTCTGTGGGGAGCCGCCCAGAGTGGCCGAGGAAACCCAGCCAGATGGGGGGGTATAAATAATAAATTTTATTATTATTATTGGTTCCCAATTAGCTAGGAACTGCAGACCCCTGTTTTTCAAAAGCCAAGCCATGAACCCCCTTCTTCTGAAAATGTCGATATCTCTGCACTAGTTCTTGTTATGTGAATGGTGGCAACATGTCTCAGAGCAAAGGTACGTCTTTCGGGCTTTGCTCCTGTGCGAGTCACGTGACCCGTGCGAGCACACGGCGCCCACAAACAGTCAGTCGATGGGTATGTGCCATGGACACAAGTTGGCGTTTGCAGACCACCAATTGGGAACCACTGTTCTAGGTGGTCATCTTGCAAGAAGCAGCAAGAGGAGAACTACATAGGAGGTGCAGCATGTAGAAGAATCTCAAAATATAGGAGCGAAGGAAATACTTCACTGTACCTGCAGGATTGTAACAAGGAGGGATTTCAACTACAGGAGGGAGGAGAGAGAACCTGTTTGGACCTAGAGCAGGCAGCATAGCCAATGGCCAGGAATTAAGGGAGTTTTAGTCCAGCAACACCTGGAGGACCACAGGTGAGTCACACCTGAGCTACAAGAATGCTGATGAAATAACCACAGGTGATCAAGCACGGAGTTAATAAGCACGCCCAGGAACTACAAAAGGCCACAGTTTACTAAACACAGGTGTGCGTGGGGGACAGAAAGTATGCAGGCTGTATTTATGGCTAGACTACTGTTTTCCCCCCCTCTCTTTCTTTTAAGGTCCCAGGGCAGGTCACAACATTCAAACATAGTATTAAAAGCAGGTTTAAACAACTTACAGCCACAAATAATACACCTCAATTTGTCCAAAGCCAAGGCAAAGAGGTAAATCTATAGCATTCTCCGGAAGCTGTATAATGAAGGTGCCAGACACACCTCTATGAGGATGGAGTTTCACATCTTAGGGGCCACCACAGAAAAGGTCCTCTCACCCTAGGCTGACACCCCATAGTGTCTGAGGGCAGGAAAACTACGAAGAGGACCTCCTCTGCTGGACTCAGCACCTGAGATGGTCTGTAGGGAAGGAGGTGGCCCTTATATATTTGGGACCTGAGTCATTTAGGGCATTAAAGGTAAAATGTAAAGGTAAAGGGACCCCTGGATGGTTAAGTCCAGTCAAAGGCGACTATGGGGTTGTGGCACTCATCTCACTTTCAGGCCGAGGGAGCTGGCGTTTGTCCACAGACAGCTTTCCAGGTCATGTGGCCAGCAGGACTAAACTGCTTCTGGCGCAATGGGACAGAGCGCATGGAAATGCTGTTAACCTTCCCGCTGAAGTGGTACCTATTTATCTACTTGCACTGGCATGCTTTCGAACTGCTAGGTTGGCAGGAGCTGGGACAGAGCAACAGGAGCTCACTCCGTTCCAGAGCACCTCGAGCTGGGCCCGGAAACGAATCGAAAACCTGCGCAGCTGTTTTAAAACAGGGGTTATATAAGGGAACGCCCAGCCAGGAATCTAGCTGTTGCATTTTGGACCAACTTCCTCTCCTCCCTGCTGTCCCAGAGGACCATGCATATTGGGAGAACTCCAGAAAAAGGGCGGTGGCGGCAGCGGGGGGGGGGCGCTTTCCCTCTCACTCCATTTCGGAGAATCTGGGAAGGTTATCAATGGTACAAGGCATCCCTAGGCTTCTCTCCAGCCTCTCCTAGCACCTCGCTTAAAAGCACTTCTTACAAGTGCCTGGAAACGATGCCTTATGAGGAATGGCTAAGGGAGCTGGGCATGTTTAGCCTGGAGAAGAGGAGGTTAAGGGGTGATAGGATAGCCATGTTCAAATATATAAAAGGATGTCACATAGAGGAGGGAGAAAGGTTGTTTTCTGCTGCTCCAGAGAAGCGGACACGGAGCAATGGATCCAAACTACAAGAAAGAAGATTCCACCTCAAAATTAGGAAGAACTTCCTGACAGTAAGAGCTGTTGGACAGTGGAATTTGCTGCCAAGGAGTGTGGTGGAGTCTCCTTCTTTGGAGGTCTTTAAGCAGAGGCTTGACAACCATATGTCAGGAGTGCTCTGATGGTGTTTCCTGCCTGGCAGGGGGTTGGACTCGATGGCCCTTGTGGTCTCTTCCAACTCTATGATTCTATGATTCTAAATGTGGAACGGGCATTATGCGGTGCCTGGAACGGGGCCAGTTTGGCCGATCAAAGTGAGTGCGCTTACACAGGGTGAGGGGATCTCAGGAGACCCCTGGCAGCAGCAAGACACCCTCCGCCCAGCTTACCATGTAGAGTTGACTGACGTTGTCTTGACATCTGACGTAAGCTTCGTAGTCTGCGAAGACTTTGAACCTATTCAAGGAAGGAGTCAGAGCGGGCGTTAGAGGGGCCTGAACAATGAAGACCCCGTGCAGGGCCTTGTTTATTACAGTGGTACCTCTGGATGCGAACGGGATCCGTTCCGGAGCCCCGCTCTTATCCTGAAGCGAACGCAACCCGCGTCTGCGCATCCACGCGGGTCGCGATTCACCACTTCCGCGCATGCGCGTGACGTCATTTTGAGTGTCTGCACATGCGTGAGTGGCGAAACCCGGAAGTAATGAGTTCCGTTACTTCCGGGTCGCCGCGGAGCGTAACCTGAAAACGCTCAACCTGAAGCATATTTAACCCGAGGTATGACTGTATTATTATTTTACACATAAATAGTAAGGCCTCAGGCCACCATTAAAGTCCAATGTCCTGTCAAAATAAAAACAGGGTCCTCAACAGGCCCTGATATCAGGAAAAATCCCCCCCTTTGTCTTTTTTATTATTAAATCAAGAATTAATCATACATAATCATAAAAATGTGCTCCCTGAGACCATTCCATTATAGCTATCCAACCTCCCAAAATTTCAACACCTCTTGCGATAGTTTGACCCCTTTCCGTTTTAACAGTATAAATTCTCCAAACACCCTCCGTATTTCCTCAAAATCATTTCTCCTGCATATTCCCTGTCTTACCTTAATGGCACATGTTAATTTATCATTAATAGCTATATTGCAAACCTCTTTGTGCCATTATAACATTTTATTTTCTGCTTGCCCCTTCTACTTCCTAGCTGTAATAATTCGTGCGGCTGTCAATAAATTTGTGAGCAAGTCCTTCGTAGCCCGTGAACCTTCCACCCCACCGTAAACTGATAATAGGGCTACCTCTGGACTTTTGGTCAGCTTTAACCCTGTGATTTCTGCTATCCCCTTAAACACCCTTTGCCAAAAAAATTGTGGGTTAAAGCCTCAGTGCCTAGGGCTTGCCGATCGAAAGGTCGGCGGTTCGAATCCCCACGGTGGGGTGCGCTCCCGCTGTTCGGTCCCAGCGCCTGCCAACCTAGCAGTTCGAAAGCACGTCAAAGTGCAAGTAGATAAATAGGTACCGCTTACTAGCGGGAAGGTAAACGGCGTTCCGTGTGCGGCTCTGGCTCGCCAGAGCAGCGATGTCACGCTGGCCACGTGACCCGGAAGTGTCTTTGGACAGTGCTGGCCCTTGGCCTCTTTGAGTGAGATGGGCGCACAACCCTAGAGTCTGTCAAGACTGGCCCGTACGGGCAGGGGTACCTTTACCTTTACCTAAGAGCTGTTCAACAGCGGAAAGGTCTCCCTCAGGAATCTGTGGACTCTCCTTCCTTGGTTTTGAAGCAGAGGTTGGATGTTTTAGCTAAGATTCCTGCATTGCAGGGGGTTGGAGTAGATGACCCTTGGGTCCCAATTCTATGTTCCTTAAACTTTTTCCAGAGTAGAGGGTCAGGGAAAGCAGACCCTGCTGCGATTGAGGCACACAGGCCAGGCAAGTTACAGAGTGTGGAACAAGCAACCGTTTTCCAAGCCAAAGCTGTCAACAGGTTTCTGCAAAGGGCTCTCCACTCACCGGTCATGGTGGAACAACATGTTGACCAAATCTTTGAAAAGGTCAGGGTCCTTTGGTGAAAAGAATCCACTCTTGATCTGATCCATAGCTTGCTTTAGCTCAGGAAGTCTCTCGTAATATTCCTGAGCTTTGTACCTGATGGAAAGAGGGAGGAAAACCTTTAGCACACATATTGAACACTACCGATGGCCATGTATATTAAAATAAAATAAATAAAACATAAATAAAAATTTATTATTTATACCCCGCCCCCTCTGGCTGGGTTTCCCCAGCCACTCTGGGCGGCTTCCAATAGAATATTAAAATACAATAACCTATTCAACATTAAAAGCTTCCCTAAACAGGGCTGCCTTCAGATGTCTTCTAAAAGTCTGGTACTTGTTTTTCTCTTTGACATCTGGTGGGAGGGCGTTCCACAGGGCGGGTGCCACTACCGGGAAGGCCCTGTGCCTGGTCTGTTACATGCTCCTGGCTTTGCAGTCACAAAACATCCTCAGCTATCTCATTTTGTTATACCAGGAGGGGCAGACATGCAAACTCCCTTGATTTGGTGAGGGAAATCTGTTGGAAGTTCAGCAGCAGGGATCATTTGGTTTGTAACTTAAGGGTTAATTACGTCCACATGAAAGCCAACTAGTCAAGATGGAAATACGTGGAGGTATTGTTTCACATGGAGGAATCACATTTACTGAGGCAGCACATGCTCTGACTGGCTGTGCAATTTGGAGGGAGTTTTCCTCTTCAATTTATATACCGCTTTTGTTCAGTGAGGTCCGGTTTTCACATCTATCCAGATGCCACCTCTGTATTAGGCAAAGTAACTTTGCCAACAGAATTGCCATAACAGCCGCCTCTAAACTGTAGGGTGACTCAAATTATTGAGCAATTATTGATCTGCATATTAACATATGCAAGGGGTCAAAAATCTGATCTTACCATAAGCAAAATCTCTGGATTTTCCATGAATTGGATAAGATCCAATTCAGTGGGCAAGAACAAACTTTTGCAAGGCACAACTGTGGAGCAATGAGAAAAGCTCCCTGAGTCCTTGTCTATCTTCTCTTTTGAGATCCTTCCGATTTCTCCCATTGTTTTGGATATATTGTAATACTCCAAGAATTTCGCAAGCCACTATTTTTTTCGGTATTACAACACTTTTCCAATTTTTCGCAATCGATAGCCTTGCGGCTACTGATGCGTATAAATATAATGTCTTTAGACTTCCTGGCACTATTCCCAATAGAAAACCTTCTGAAGTTTTCCTAAATGAATAGCTGAACATTTTTTTTCATTTCATTATATATTGTTTCCCAAAATTGTTTAAGCAATTCCACCAATACCTTTTTCTGTGCTGCATCGAGAGCAGACATTGCCACAATTTGTATTCATTTTTGCTATTCTTTCAGGTGTTAAATACCATCTATGCTGCATTTTAAGGTAATTTTCTTTCAATATATAACACATAGTGAATTTCATATCTTCTTTCCACAATTTTCCCCATTGTTCAAGCATAATATTTTCCCCAAGATCTTGCACCCACTTAATCATGGATGCTTTAACCGGACCTCCGGAACGAATTACGTACGTAACCAAAGGCACCACTGTAAATATATTTAAAATTTTTAAAAAAGAAAAAAGAAAAAAGCTTTTGGATCCGGGGGGCGGAATTCATTGGTGCACAATCCGATCAAAATACAGGTCAAGTGAAAAGCATGGACGAGACCTTCGCTTCTGCCATACTCACCCTCTCCGGTCCAGCTCTGCCACATCCTCCACTCTCATGCCAAAAATGAAGAGGTTCTCTTCTCCAGCCTCCTCTGCCATCTCAACGTTGGCGCCATCCATCGTCCCAATAGTCAGGGCTCCATTCAGCATGAATTTCATGTTTCCGGTGCCAGACGCTTCGGTGCCTGCCGTGGAAATCTGCTCTGACAGATCTGTGGCGGGGATCACTGCCAAGAGGGTGCAATTTTAGCCATTCCTGCGGTTGTTGTTGTTATTATTATTATTATTATTAGTTTCCATTTCTGTCAAAGCCAACCATGACGGCTCGCAGCAGGTAATCAGGAAAAAAACATGCAGAATCAAACAAGAAACTGTGTTATATGGACATATCAAACTGCCTTGAACCCAGAGGAGAGGGAATGGTTTAGCTGAGTGGAGCAACTGGGAAAAAATGTCCCAGTTTCAAATTCTGGCTCTTTCCAATTTAAAGGCTGAAGGAGAGGAATCTGCGAGATTGCCAAGGAGTTGATAAGGTTCAGTACTGAGTTATTTGAAGGCTGAGAGAAAAATGGCGAAAACAGGATATTTATTGGGACAGTGTGATTTCGGCAGCCGCTGCTAAAGTTGCAAACAATGAATCACGGGACAGAGCAATGGAGAACTTCTGAAACCACAATGGGATATTAGCTCCGCCCAAGGCATGATGGAGAACAAGGCATGATGGAGAACAGATAGATGTAATATTTTACAAGGACAGGAAGAAACATTATGGACAGAATAACTGCCACTCACAGGAAGAACAAGGATGTAGTTTGAATGCTTCACCTGTAGCTTTATAAATCATTCAGTGTGTCAATACAAATGGAAGTTGTTAAAATTGCAGTTGCTGTATAAGGGATTTAATGTTATTTTGACTTGAGTGTGATTGTAATTTAGAAGATTTTGGAACACAGAAATAAAGTAAAGCATCAATTCTAGCACGTGGGAGACTACCTAAATTGTATAATTTGGCATCTGCATTATTGGTATTATTAATTGTGTTATAATGAGGCTATTATTGGATTATTGTAATTGAAAACTAATAATAATAAAGGCTGAGGGAGAAGCTGTTAAGCACCTTTTCTGCCCAAGAGACAACTCTTGAGTTAGGGCCAATAGCCTGACTTGGTATAACACTGTCTCCTTTTACACATCACTTGGGGAGACAGGCGAACTAACGCCAGTGTACTGGAAGAAGCAAAGATCACCAGTGTTGAAGCAATGATTCTTCAGCATCAACTTTGTTGGACTGGTCATGTTGTGCGGATGCCTGATGATTGTCTTCCAAAGCAACTACTCTATTCCAAACTTAAAAATGGAAAGCATAATGCTGGTGGTCAACAAAAGAGGTTCAAAGACTGTCTCAAGGCAAATCTTTAAAAACGTAGTATGAACACCGACACTGGCCTGTGAGCGCTCCAGTTGGAGAGCAGCCTTTACCAAAGGTGTCATGGGCTTTGAAGATGTTCGAACTCAGGACGCAAGGGAGAATTGTGCTAAGAAGAAGGCACGCTTGGTAAACCCTCACCGTGATCAACTCCTGCCCGGAAACCAATGTCCCCACTGTGGAAGGACGTGTGGATTGAGAACTGGCCTCCACAGTCACTTACGGACTCACTGTTAAAACCGTGTGAGCTGGACCATAAAGAAGGCTGATTGCCGATGAATTGATGCTTTTGAATTCTGGTGATGGAGGAGACTCTTGAGAGTCCCATGGACTGCAAGAAGATCAAACCTCTCCATTCTGAAGGAAATCAGCCCTGAGTGCTCACTGGAAGGACAGATTCTGAAGCTGAGGCTCCAAGACTTTGGCCACCTCGTGAGAAGAGAAGACTCCCTGGAAAAGACCCTGATGTTGGGAAAGATGGAGGGTGCAAGGAGAAGGGGACGACAGAGGACGAGATGGTGGGACAGTGTTCTCGAAGCTACCAGCATGAGTTTGACCAAACTGCAAGAGGCAGAGGAAGTCAGGAGTGCCTGGCGTGCTCTGGTCCAGGGGGTCATGAAGAGTCGGACATGACTAAATGACTAAACAACATGGAAGACAATCTTACTCGGCTACGAGTGATCGCCAAAGAAGAAGAAGAAGAAGAAAGTGTAGGAGTAGGACCTGGGAGAGACAAGGTTTCAAATCCCCGTTCAGCTATCAAGCTAACTGGGTGACCTTGGGCCAGTGGTTGCCTCTTAGCCTAACCTACACCACAAGGTTGTTGTGGATATTAAATGAGGAGGGGGACAACCATGTATGCCACCTTCAGCTCCTTGGAGAAAAAGGCGGGATTATAAATGTAATCCATCAAATGTTTAAGGTCTGTTAATGAAGCTCTCCTGCAAGCCCTCTGTCATGTGAAGACTGGATTCCGCAAAAAGAAATGGACCCAAGTTAGTCGTTGTCATCAATTTAAATGGTTCTTCTCTGAGCAGAACTTAGTTGGATACAACCCAGCGGGCCCCAGAGCCCTCTCCCTTCCTTCAGTTCCCAGCAATTGGCGTTCAGTTGGAGTTGAACAATATTCTAGAGGACCACAGATATGTTCTCCCGCTCCCAACATTTTAGTCGAAGGAAGAGGGACCCACCAAGAACAGGAAAAATGTCACAGGGAAAGCCAATGAGGCACAAGTGCGGCTTGAAACACATTTTGACTCTTAGGCCCATTTGCCAGGAGAAATGATGCAAGGCTTTTAGACGCCAGCTCTTGCCAGCGACGGACGATGCTGGCCTTACCTTTCTCAGCCAAGGAGACTCTGTAGTTTTCCAGGAAGATGACCTTCAGCTTGTTCCCCACCACAGGGTCGTTGTTGACTACGTGGCCGACGGAGGTGATGAGCTTGATGATCATTTTGGCCATGTGGTAGCCAGGAGCAGCCTGCAAGGTGGGCAGAAACACAAGCGCTTAGAAGGAACAGTGGCAGCTGGTGTAGTGATCAGGTGGGATTGCTATGAGGAATTATAACAAATGTAGAGTAAGCCATCTGTGTCAGCAATGAAAGCATTGCGTTGACTGGGCTTCAAATATTTTGATATGATTCTGGATCAATCCACACCTCTGCATCCCTGTTCCATTTCTCTTTCTTCACAAGTCACGTACACACTTAGACAGGCAGGCTCCTGGGTCATCAAAGACAGTGGGCAGTTTTGTTGATGTACCGTATTTTTCGCTCTATAGGACACACTTTTTCCCCTCCAAAAATTAAGGGGAAATGTGTGTGCGTCCTATAGAGCGAATGCAGGCTGCGCCGCTAAGCCGAAAGGCAGAACAGGGAGACGGAGCGCCCTGTTCTCCCCCTCCTATGGTCCGGTGCGTCCTATGGTCCAGTGCGTCCAATAGAGCGAAAAATACGGTAGCTTTTCTGATATGTTAATCTTAGGGTGTTAATCTTAGGACCAGGAAAAAGGTTTCACATAAAGGTGATAATGATCATTGTCCTCCTGGCCATCCTCCTTATCATGTGTATTAATTGTTTATGACCTCGGGGTTGCCAAATGCACTCCTTTGTAATTTTCATTTATTTACCCCCAAAATATGCATGCTTAACTAGTGTTTGTAGTTTATCTTTGTCCCCACGTGGGGTTTGTTGAAATGCTCATAAGAAATCTGATTGGTTCTTACGAACACTCTGTAAAAAGCTCTTTCGTGAATAAAACGACCTGGGCCAAGGGGTGGAGGCACACAGAGATTATTATACGCACCCTTCCCAGAGTCTTGCTGGTTCAAGCCTCTGTGTGTATTCTTATTAATCAATCCTTCCTTTACTTTGGAAACGCCTGAAGCCGGGCATCCTTGTGCTTCCCCCTAGCCTCCCTGAAGCCAGGACCCTCCAGATGCTTTCTAGATGTATTTTTTTTGTTTAAGCAGACTTTTCAGCTGCACAAATTCCCCATCAACACCTCACACTCTCATTTTGTGGTGGTAGTGGGTGGTCACGACAGAAGTACATGAAATTATGCTGTAGGGAGGCGTTTTTCTCATTCTCCCATAACATTAGCACTCTGGATGCGTAGTAGCATCAGGAAGGGTGAAGGAAAGTATTCCTTCACACAGGGCTTAATTATTCATCAGTGGAACTCCCTCCCACAAGATGTGGTACGTTAGCCACTGACAAGTCCAAGGAAGGCAGGCAGGCAGGTAGGCACTTCCAAGGGCAGCCCAAAAGGGGCACCCCAGCAGATTCTAGGCTGTCCCCTCTCAAAATGTGCAGCGCAAACCCATCGCTTACTTTGCCACCGATGATCACCGTCCGGGGCACAAACAGCTTCATGGGGTCTCGCTTGATGCCTGTGGGAGAGAAAGGAGAACACAAAATGAGAGTCAGCGTGGTGTAGTGGTTAAGAGAGGTGGACTCGTAATCTGGTGAACCGGGTTCGCTTCCCCGCTCCTCCACATGCAGCTGCTGGGTGACCTTGGGCCAGTCACACTTCTCTGAAGTCTCTCAGACCCACTCACCTCACAGAGTGTTTGTTGTGGGGGAGGAAGGGAAAGGAGATTGTTAGCTGCTTTGAGACTCCTTAAGAGGAGTGAAAGTGTTAGGATATTACCGTTCCACCTTAAAAGGGAGCAGGCTTTGTGAGTCACAGAGTCTGCGTATTTCCTGTTCACAGGAAGTTTATGTTTTGTCTATTGCTTTCGTTTTCTCTCTGTGCCTGAGACACCGAAGCAGGCAGTCATGTTTTCTTTGTTCTGACCAACGCTGAATAAAATTGTAAATAATGCTCTCCTGCGTGCATCTTTCGCTGTGCATTATCTGCTGATAGAGCGTGCACCGGCTCTGGAATGCGGCAAGCTATTTCTGGAGCTCGTGTCGCTAATTGAATGATACTGCGGGTCTACGGGAGATCGATGGATCGTCCGGAGGCGACGTGGAATCATGATGGACTTCGTCTCCCTGGCAGTATCCCAACAACAGGTTATGGGCCCAGATTCATGGCACTTACAGGAGAGTAAGATTGCGAGAAGACAGAAGTGCCTGGCGTGCTCTGGTCCATGGGGTCACGAAGAGTCGGACACGACTGAACGACTAAACAACAACAACAAGATTGCGACAGATTGCTGAGGTATGTGTGGAAAAGTCAAGGCTTTTCGTTGCCGCGGCAAAGTCTCTTTGAACTCCGGCCGGCTAATTGGCCTGGGAGTCGAGCCAAGCAGGCCTCAAGATTTATGAGTAGCCAAGATAAGGAGTCTCTGAAGTGAATAAGGCTCACGGCTCAAGTGAAGAGCTGGAATGGAGTTTTTACAAGCTTCTGAAGCTGCTGAGTGCCCAAAGTTAAATCGGCACAATTATGAGACCTGGGCAAAATGGTGTGAAAGTATACTACGACAGTTTGGAGTGTGGCATACTGTGTGTGAAGCCCCTCCAGTTCCTCTGACAGATAGATGGAGGGCCCAAGATTCAAAGGCCATAGACGTAATTGTCTTATCCGTCTCTGGAGAAAATTGCCACGCTCTGGAGGAAATTGCACGTCAGATGTGGAATGCTTTGAAGATAGCCCATCTGCCAGTCATCCCAGTCTACGGGAGATCGATGGATCGTCCGGAGGCGACGTGGAGTCATGATGGACTTTGTCTCCCTGGCAGTATCCCAACAGAAAGCTGGGGTATCAAGTCCAAACTTATTCTTCTTTTCCACCAAGACACCTAGAAGGTGAGGCTGTCACTGCCTACTAACCTTAAATGCCCAGGATGCCTTCATGCCGTTACTCACGGTTGTACATGGTGATGATGTGCAGGCAGTTCATGAGCTGTCGCTTGTATTCGTGGATCCTCTTGACCTGGACGTCAAACATGGAAGCCGGGTTGATCTTAACCTTGTATTCCTTTTCCAAATACTGGGCAAACTTGACCTTGTTCTCCTGAAATAGCAGAGGGAAGGTGCAATCATTCAAAGCAGCAGCAAATATAGCCAGCAAGGCATGGTCTGAGGGCACCGTTGCAGCAGTCCCCTGCCTAATGCCGTTCCCGGGACGTCCTTTTTACTGCCCATTAATGATGCTCTGCGCTCATGACAATATTGGCGCAGTTACACACAACCCTCCTTTTCAACACCGTTTTGCACCTGCAAATGTTTCAGAGCCCAACATACAGTTCCTTTCTTAACCGGGGTCCGTCCCTCAATCTCCTGCCGAAATCCCGCAACTTTTCATAGCACAGAAGTTTCCTGGGCCTTTCCGTCCTGTTTTGCTGCCATGTAATGCAAGGCTGCCCCCCCCCCCCGAAGGTAACATTTGGGGGAAGCACCGCAGAGCGAAGAGAGTGTATTTTTCATCTTTGTTGGAAGCCGCCCAGAGTGGCTGGGGAGGCCCAGCCAGATGGGCGGGGTACAAATAATAAATTATTATTATTATTATTATCGTGTGTGAACAGTGCCGTATTTACGTATAAGCAAAACAAGCTCTAGCTTAGGGCCCCACTCTCTTGGGGGCCCCAAAAAAATTTAAAGGGAAAAAAATACCTGGATGTACATTTCCAAAATATAAGATGAAAAACAAATAAAATAAAACCTACATACAGCAACAGTGTTTTGTGTTGTGTAGGCTCCTAGGATGCAGGTCATGGGCCCCGCCTGCTAGCCTTCTCCCTAAAATATCACTGCTTTCCTACTTTTTTATATATAGGGTGCCTACATTCTGCATGGACTGGTTGCACAGCAACTTGTGCAACCTATTAGGTCCATCAATTGCCATGTAGCACATACTCAACAAAAAAACCGCGACAATTTGTTGTTGACAAAGGGCAGCTGGATATAGAAAGAGCCCCATTACCTTCAGTAGCTTAGGGCCTCATCAAACCTAAATCTGGCCCTATGTGCAAACAATCCAGTACAGCGGTACCTCAGGTTACATATGCTTCAGGTTACATACGCTTCAGGTTACGTACTCTGCTAACCCAGAAATAGTGCTTCAGGTTAAGAACTTTGCTTCAGGTTGAGAACAGAAATTGGGCTCCGGCGGCGCGGCAGCAGCGGGAGGCCCCATTGGCTAAAGTGGTGCTTCAGGTTAAGAACAGTTTCAGGTTAAGAACGGACCTCCGGAACGAATGAAGTACTTAACCCGAGGTACCACTGTAGAAATCCACCACTAATGTACTACTGTATCGTTTTCAGTTTTAAACTGTGTCTCTGTTTGCCATCCTGAGCAAACTTGGGCTCTTTGTAGGAAAAGGTGGGAGATAAATGCAACAATTACTTTTTCCCACATTTACTGACATGATTATTATTTCCAAGTGTTTTTAATATGGTGCTTCATAGAGTTCGTTTGGCATCTTGTGAGCCAACTTTGAGCACTACTGTGGAAAAGTGGAACGCCAATAAACTGATGGTGACGCTGCTGGCAAGGATCGAGGGCCGTGTGGCCGTCCGTCCCCCCGGCCACCACATTTGCTTGACGTGAAGTCCAGCGTCTCCCAGGAATCTCAGGAGCAGAATCCGGCCTCCTCTCGAGCTGCGAAGTCGACAAGAAGACGTCCAGCTCCTCCACCCGCTTACCTGTTTGACTTTGGACACTTCCCGGATGAAAAGCTCATCATTGGCAAACCGGTGTAGCTTCGTCAGCTGGCTCAGGTCCTTGACGTACTCCTCTCCTATTTTCTGTAAAACAGAGGCAGGGGGCTTGAGGCACCCAGACCACCTGCCTCAAGACAAGCAGCCTTTCCGAGGTATTTGCTCCCCCAAAAAGACTTTTTTCTGCCTCTTACCATGCCAGCCTTACATGTGCCCACCTGACCACTTCGATTGGCACCACTACAGGCGTCGCAAAACACCCGTTCTGCATTTGTAAGAACTTGATAGTTTAGTGCGGCAGAAGTTTGGAACTCCTTGCCTCCTGAGATCAAGGAGGTGCCTACACTGTGCTCTTTTCGGTGCCTGCTAAAAACATTCCTGTTTAGACAAACCTACTCATCACATAAGGACGCGGGTGGCGCTGTGGGTTAAAGCCTCAGCGCCTAGGGCTTGCCGATCGAAAGGTCGGCGGTTCGAATCCCCGCGGCGGGGTGCGCTCCCGCTGTTTGGTCCCAGCGCCTGCCAACCGAGCAGTTCGAAAGCACCTCCGGGTGCAAGTAGATAAATAGGGACCGCTTACTAGCGGGAAGCTAAACGGCGTTTCCGTGTGCGGCTCTGGCTCGCCAGAGCAGCGATGTCACGCTGGCCACGTGACCCGGAAGTGTCTTCGGACAGCGCTGGCCCTTGGCCTCTTTGAGTGAGATGGGCGCACAACCCTAGAGTCTGTCAAGACTGGCCCGTACGGGCAGGGGTACCTTTACCTTTACCTTTTACTCATCACATGCTTAGAAATCTGAGGTTGTCTGGACCTCTTTTAGCATTTTAACTTTTGTATGTTTTGAAGTCGGATTGTGAATTTTCCTTGATTTTACTGTGGACAAGCAACCGTTTCTAATCCAAAGCATTAGCTATAATAATGTAAAGTAAATCTTTTGTAAACTGTTTTGAGGTTGTTGCTTTTCACAATCACACAATATTAGTTTTATGAATGAACTGCATAAATAAATAAAAATTTTGAAAACAGCATGCCTCTGTTTCCCCATGAAAATGGTAGGCAAAGCCCCCAAATTTCATCACTTTGCTACTGTGATTTTCTGGGTTAAGGGGGCTGCAGACCATTTTTTCCTAGAACCAAATGACGCAGAAATGAGCTCTGAATGCATGCTATATTCCAGAATAGAAGTGCCTTTTGCATCATGTGAAAGCTCAAATACAACGTGGAAATTAACAGGGAAATGGAATAAACTGCTGCACAGAAGCAGCCTTATTTACATCAAGACACAATCCGCCTTGATGGAAACGGTGCGCTTTCTGCCAGAGCACGTGGGCTGCATACCTCTGCAATTAACTCTGCGAGTCCCGGGTTGCAAAGCAGGAGCCACCGCCGAGGGGTGATGCCGTTGGTTTTATTCTGAAACTTCTCTGGCTCCACCTCTGCAAAGTCCTTGAACCTGCGCAGGAAGGAAGGTCTCAGTTCAGTGGCTTGGGAAACCCAGCCGGATGTGTGGGGTAGAAATAATAAATTCTTATTGTTATATCATCAAGATTTCTTGGATAACAATGCATCATAAGAAGAGTGTTTTGTTGGATCAGGCCAACCATTTTGTCCAGCATCCTGTTTGAACAGTGGCCGATCAAATGCCCCAAAGGGAAACACACGAGCAGGACTTACCGTATTTTTCGCTCTATAGGACACACTTTTCCCCCTCCAAAAATTAAGGGGAAATGTGTGTGCGTCCTATGGAGCGAATGCAGGCTCCCTGGCTTCAGCGATAGCAACACGAAGCTTCCAAAGCGCAGAGGGAGCACTCCATCTGCACTCCAGAGGCTTTGCGTTGTTTTCACTGAAGCCTGGAGAGCGAGAGGGGTTGGTGTGCACCGACCCCTCTCGCTCTCCAGGCTTCAGGGATAGCCGCCTGAAGCCTTTGGAGCACAGCGGGAACTCGCGCTGCGCTCCGAAGGCTTCGGGTTCCCTTTTGCTGAAGACGGGAGAGCAAGACTCTCCTGGCTTCAGCAGAGAGGAAGAGCTGTGCAGCGCCCCTTCAGCGAAGCGGGAGGAGAAATGGAAGGGGCTCCGTTTCTCCTGCCGCTTCGCTGAAGGGGCGCTGAGCAGAGGGGGGAGAATTTTTCCCCCCTGTTCTCCCCCTCCTATGGTCTGGTGCGTCCTATAGAGTGAAAAATACGGTAAGTGCAACAGCACCTCCCTTCACTTAATTGTCCTACTGTACAGCTGGGGGACCCCCAAGGGAAGAAGGCTCAGAGCCCGGGGAGTGGTAGTGGTGGAACGACAATGAGTAGTCAGAAGGAGAAGACTGAGAAGAGGAGGTGTTGGAAGATGAAGGGTTAACAAGGCTTGGTGAGCTGGGAGAGTCTGTGGCAGAGAGAAGTCCAGAATTCGAAGCGGAAGCAGGAGAGAGGGATGAGGGAAGCAGAGAGGAGTCAAGCTGGTGAAGACGTCAGGGTGTCTGCCCCTCCTGCTGCAACATTCTTTCCTCCCTTCTGATCTCCCAGGACCAGGAGAGGTGTGAAGCAGGAGGAGCAAAGACAGTTACGTTGGCATAGTCTCAGACTGCTTGGGAAGGACCCGGGAGAGGAGGTGACTTAGGCAGTTGTGGGACCTTTGGTCTCCACAACTGCTTCATAGGGGCAAGGGCTATTGAGAAGAGTTGTGTGCCCACTCCTGAGCAGACCTTGTTTCTTCTAATAAAGAGTTAAAAGTGCTCCATGTGATTTCTTGCTGGCTCACTCCTGACAATAGACTTATTCTGCGTGTATGTGCCTAATCTTCTCTTATAGCAGTCCAAGTTGACCATTGCTACATCATTTTGAATTATGGTGCAGGAGGAGACTCTTGAGAGTCCCATGGACTGCAAGAAGATCAAACTGATCCATTCTGAAGGAAATCAGCCCTGAGTGCTCACTGGAAGGACAGATCCTGAAGCTGAGGCTCCAAGACTTTGGCCACCTCATGAGAAGAGAAGACTCTCTGGAAAAGACCCTGATGTTGGGAAAGATGGAGGGCACAAGGAGAAGGGGTCTACAGAGGACGAGATGGTTGGACAGTGTTCTCGAAGCTACAAACATGAGTTTGACCAAACTGCGGGAGGCAGTGGAAGACAGGAGTGCCTGGCGTGCTCTGGTCCAGGGGGTCACGAAGAGTCGGACACGACTAAACGAATAAACAACATCAACAATATCTTATAGGAAACACTGTGTGTGTGTGTGTGTGTGTGTGTGTACTATTTTGGGGCTGCGATTTCACAGATATTTTTCACTGTGATTTTCTTTTTTATCGCCAATTTTATTGGTCTTTGCTTTGCACAGATTACTTTCTGATTTCTTGTGCTCTGGTTCAGAGGAAGGGTTGGGTAGGAAAGCACCAGACAAAAGGGAGATGATTACAGAAGTTCCTCTGAAGTACAAAACAGAAACAAAAACCACCAGACTAAAAACGGGAAGGAAACCACAGTACCACAACTGTCAAGGTACTGACTGCAAAGAAACAGTGACCAAAAGAAGGTGGAAGGAGAGAGGTAAATGTTCTGGCGGAAGCCGACCTTTCTCCACAGGGGATGGCTGCAGACATTTCTTCTTGCCCGCTCCCACAATCTGCACGTGCTCAGGAGCTCTAGAGCTCTGTCTTCAACCACCACCCAACTGGCCCAGTGGCAAAGCACCCAGAAGCCCACCTTGGATGTAAACCCTAGTTCCAGATTTTTTCCACGCCCACCCACTTGGACTCCACGGAAATGCCCGCCCATACTCACACTTGCGACTTGACGATTTCCGAGTGGATCTTGGCGACTCCATTGACGGCATGCGAGCCCACAATGCACAGGTGTGCCATGTTGATGCGCTTCATGCCTTCCTCTTCGATCAAGGACATCCGCCGGAGGCGGTCAACGTCCTTTGGAAACATGGCTGCGATTCTCTGAGCAGGGAGAAGGAGAGCAAGACGGCTCAGGCACTCACAGCGCTCCAAAAGGATGCCGGAAGACGCCCAACCCAGTTTCGAGGCTCCCTGGAGAGCCCTCCACACGACAGCAGAACCTTGAGCTTGAAAGGGGGGTGTCACAGAACTAGTATTTCTGCATTGCAGGGAGTAGGACTGTTAAGATTCTTTCCCCGTGTTGCAGTCATGGGATTGTTTATATCACATGGCGGTGTATGTTTTCATTCCACATTGTGGGAAGTGATGGAGGCAGAATGTTTTTATTACTGTGTTTCCGGGCTGTAGGATTTTTGTGCTTTGATCCCCCCCCCCCCCCCGTTTGATGCTGATGAGGAAGGAGCTAAGTTAGCATGCTCCGAGTGTAAAGGTAAAGGGACCCCTCACCATTAAGTCCTAGAATCATAGAATCATAGAGTTGGAAGAGACCACAAGGGCCATCGAGTCCAACCCCCTGCCAAGCAGGAAACACCATCAGAGCACTCCTGACATATGGTGGTCAAGCCTCTGCTTAAAGACCTCCAAAGAAGGAGACTCCACCACACTCCTTGGCAGCAAATTCCACTGTCAAACAGCTCTTACTGTCAGGAGGTTCTTCCTAATGTTTAGGTGGAATCTTCTTTCTTGTCCTGGGCCTTTCCGTCCTGTTTTGCTGCCATGTAATGCAAGGCTGTAAAGGGACCCCTGACCATTAGGTCCAGTCGTGACCGACTCTGGGGTTGCGGCGCTCATCTCGCTTTACTGGCCGAGGGAGCCGGCGTACAGCTTCCGGGTCATGTGGCCAGCAGGACTAAGCCGCTTCTGGCGAACCAGAGCAGCGCACGGAAACGCCGTTTACCTTCCCGCCGGAGCGGTACCTATTTATCTACTTGCACTTTGACGTGCTTTCGAACTGCTAGGTTGGCAGGAGCAGGGACCGAGCAACAGGAGCTCAACCTGTCACGGGGATTCGAACCGCCGACCTTCTGATCGGCAAGTCCTAGGCTCTGTGGTTTAACCCATTATATCTAATATATCTAAATAAGGTAGTTTAGCCAAAATGCTGCGCTACTGAGTCTGTTAAGTTCCTGAAGTGTGCTGATGCCTCTGAGGCATCAGTCGCTGTGATGTTTGGGCTGGAGAAAGACTTTGAGTCTCCTGAACAACCGAACAGGAGGGAGAGAACATGCCAGCTGGGCATGTCTCTCTGCCGGATTCCTACTTGTGTGTAGGACCTCCTGACAAGGACTAGATGGGCGTCCCTCCCAACCCTACAATTCTAAGATTCTGTTCCCTGATTTGTATATTTTTTAGTTTGTGGGTTTCTTCCCCTTTATTTTATTAATTCATTCCTATGCCACCCTCTCAAAATATCAGGGCATTGCATACAACACTTTGTATACAATGAAACATAACATGCCATTGAAAACCAGTACAAAATGAACATTAAAATAATTGTCTAATAATAAGAAACCGCGGCATAGGCCAGCTGGCATAAAAAGGGACATCTGGAAGTCCAATAGTGAAGGTGGCTGCCGATTGTTGGCTAGGCCAGTATCCCACAGATAGGCAACACAAAATCCCCGACTTTTGTCAACACACAGGAAGATTTAACAGCACTCTTCCGGATGATCTCAGAGATTGGGCTGGGATATAAGGGCTCAGGTAGTCCTTAAAGTATCCTGGACCCAAGTTGTTCAGGGCTTTATATATCAACTCAAGGTGCCACAGCAAGACTGTTCTGACTGGTACTGATGGGAGTTGTAGTCTTAAACACCTGGAAGGCACCAGGTTGAGGAAAGGTTGCATTAGAGCAGGAATAGGCAACCTAAGGTCCAGGAGCTGGAAGCAGCCCATGGAGCTGCGCCACCCGCTCAGGGACCCCCGCCGCCCAGCTCCCATGCACCGTGCTAAACCAGTGCTGAATGGAGCGGGTACCGCCTTCTGCGAAGCTGGGCGGCCTCCCATTGGCTGCAGGAAGCTCCTGTAGCCAATGGGAAGCCATGCATGCCTCCTCTGTGCCAGAAATCACGTCTGCACATGTGCAGACACCGAAATTGCGCTCATGCGCACTCACGCGATCTCCGTGGGAGTTAAGCGGCCCATGGCAGGTAAACCTTGCTGACCCCTGCAAGGGCAGGAAGCATGGCCCTCACTCCGACTTGGCTTCTGTTCTCCTCGGTTACACCTGATGATGCCTGAAGCCAAATCGGAGGGAGGGCAAGCCCTTTTTGCGCTCCTCTCTGGCACCCTGTGGGCAAGAGCAAAGCCAATCCTGGAATCCAGTGAGCCACTGGGGAGTGTGAGCTCCGCCCTAGGCAAGCAGGGCAAAAACATCTGCACCATTAAATGGCTCTCCGGGAAATCACTTCCGCTGCCTCCCGAATCACGGCACTGGGCTTGAAAACCAGAACCGGGGACCACGGCGCTTATCCAGGTGCCTGCTTACGTCCAGGTGCCTCTGGTTGATTTCATAGATGATCTGCAGGTGTCTGGGAAGCAATTTCTCCACCAGCTCCACCGGCCAGCGCTCAAGGGCTTCGGGGAGAACCGTGTGGTTCGTGTAGGCGAAAGTCCGCGTGGTGATGTCCCAGGCCTGGGATTTGTGAGAGGGAGAGAAGGAGACAGTGAGCAGGGCAAGGAAAGGAAACAGGAATTTATGTATAGGTTGGGGGGGGGGGTTGCCCCTCCAGCAGATACCATGCACATGCAGCCCACTACCAAAACCAGCACAATCACTTTTGTGACTTGTCCCCACAAAACACTTCATCACAGTTTCTTCCTATCTATTCAAAGGGCCTCTGCTGCACGATACCAAATGTAAGAATTCACTGATAAATGTATCTCTGTAATGGCTCACTGGGAAAACTTCAGAAATTCATATAGACATGTGAGCTCAGCTACTCAGCAGCCCCTCTGCCTGAGTGATAATCCCTGGCATCCTGATACCTGAGTGCCAGACAGGTAGCCATTCCAGAAATAACAAACCCAGACAAAGACAAAAAGGTGGCAATTAACTTGGCTGGGAAACAGGGAAATGTAAATAGCTTTTTTGTTCCACTTGATGGGTGTTTGGTGGAGGGCAAGGGGAACCATGGGGCAGGGTCCAGGATGCTCAGATTACTGCCACCAGACCTCCCCTTTCATGATGTAATCGTGATGTATGACTGATGTAGTTTGGGGGGGGGTGTAACATGGAGATTAGCAGCTAATAAAAGTTTGGGGGCTCTTTTGTTCGGGGCTTCCATCTTATTCCACCTGGTGGCAGGTGGGAGTCCTGTCACGACAGTCTTCAATAAAGACCAAGCCGACTGGCTGCTGTTTTGCTCTGGTATTCCTGGCTGGGGTCCTTGTTTTTTTGTCCAAGGGAGCCCTCAGATTTCTCTGTTAACAAGCTCCGTGGCAGAGTATCTGCTTTGCATTGAGACGGTCATAGGTTCAATCCCTGATGGGGGATAAAATACGTATTTTAGGTAGATTAAAAGGGGGAAACCTGAACTCAGGGCTTTTTTTGTGTGTGACAGTGCTCACTGGTACAGAGTGCTGGTGTCAAGGTTAAAAGGCACCCTGTATTATTTAAACATGGTTCTAGCAAGTTGGCAACTTGAATGAAGCAGAAGCACAGTGGCTAACTTGTGCATTTGGCAACCTAGTAAGCCAATGCTTGCTTGAGACATTTATGACATACCGTATTGTCCAGAATATAAGCCGCACCTTTAAAATTTGGTGGCTTGGGGGGAGGCTTGGGAGCTGCAGACGGGATGGGCACTGTTGCCCCATGCTCCCAGGCTGCTCTCTGGGGGGCAGCCGTGCCAGATGGGAATTTGAAAAAAATAAGTGTGGCTTATATTTGGGGCAATACGGTACATACCATGCATGCTTATAAAACCAAGCCTTTTAATTCAGCTCTACCCTTTCCTTTGAAAGGAACTCAGATAGACTGAAAAGCTACCATAATAGATGGCGATTGCAGCTCAGTAGCAGTTTGTTCCAACCTTGAAGATAAGGAGTCCTGGGAACTGCTTAGCGACCGCATAGCAGAAAGAATACAACAGGTTTGTGTGTATGTTTGCATGGCTTTTGCTTGCAGAGGCTGCAAACAAAGAAGCAGGTGGGGCAGGTAGATAGGAGGTTTGGAGTTGAAGGTGGAGCAGCGAGGCCAGCGGTCTGAACTTTGCAGGACCTATGTCCCCATGCACGCAAAGAGGACTGTACCAGAGACACTTTGACCCCTACAGCCTGGATCTGCAGCAATGAATAATGCTAATGGCGTTCTCCCCCCTTCCTGGGGGAGAGGGCTTCATTCTGCACCCCATGTCTCTCTAAAAACCTCTCTCTCTCTCTCTGCGCCCAGGCAGAGAAGGCCACAGGGGGAACCCTCAAGGAGGTAACACCTGTCTGAAGCACCTGTGTGTGGATTAGGGTGAATCTGATTAGCCACAACAACTCCTTCTGTCCGATTCCCCCTTCCCTTTCTGCAGGCAAACTCTCTGTTAAGGGAGAGGACAGCATAGTTGTGCGAAAGATGGTTAGGAAATAATACAGTGGTACCTTGGGTTACAGACGCTTCAGGTTACAGACGCTTCAGGTTACAGACTCCACTAACCCAGAAATAGTACCTTGGGTTAAGAACTTTGCTTCAGGATGAGAACAGAAATCGTGCGGCAGCAGGAGGCCCCATTAGCTAAAGTGGTGCTTCAGGTTAAGAACAGTTTCAGGATAAGAACGGACCTCCAGAACGAACTAAGTACTTAACCCGAGGTACCACTGTAAAGCTTTTGAACTTTTACTTTTGGTCTGGTTATTAACCTATATATTGACTCAAATATTGACCCATATATTGCTGTATTGTTTTTAACACTCGATTGGGAGCCACCCAGAGTGGCTGGGGAAACTCAGCCAGATGGGCGGGGTATAAATAATAATAATAATAATTAATATACTCTTGCTACAGAAGAAAAAAGCCAGGCTCACAGTTGCTTAATAGCTGTCAATGTTTCCCTTTTTTAAAGGGAAATTCCCTTATTCGAATAGGATTCCTCGCAAGAAAAGGGAAAAGTTGACAGCTATGGTTGTTTATCCTTACATCCTTGCATACATTCCCTTGACACACACAGCGAGGTTGTTGATGAAAACTTAGCAATCCAGTTCCAAACACCAATGCCTCTTTTTTTAGCTGTCCATGGTAGCTATTCTGTGCAGGAACCCACAGCAATTATCAATATTTGAGTACTAGCACGTCTTATTTTAAAAAAAACAAAGCAAAACAAAAAGGAAAGTACTATTCGAACTTTGGCAGAGATAGACAGAAATATTTCATCCTTACAGGTTGTTCTTACCCAGATAACCGATACATCCCCCGGTGGTGGCAGCATCAATTCCCCAGTATATGTGACCATCTTAGAATCAAAAGACTGAAGAGTTGGAAGGGACCATTAGGGTCATCTAGCCCAACCCCCTTGCATTGTGGGAATCTTTCACCCTATGTGGGGACTCGAACCCACACCTCTGAGATTAAGAGTCACATACTATGGTTTTCCCAGTAGTGATGTATGGAAGCGAGAGCTGGACCATAAAGAAGGCCGATTGACGAAGAATGGATGCTTTTGAATTGTGGTGCTGGAGGAGACTCTGGAGAGTCCCATGGACTGCAAGAAGATCAAACCGATCCATTCTGAAGGAAATCAGCCCTGAGTGCTCACTGGAAGGACAGATCCTGAAGCTGAGGCTCCAAGACTTTGGCCACCTCATGAGAAGAGAAGCCTCCCTGGAAAAGACTGTGATGTTAGGAAAGATGGAGGGCCCAAGGAGAAGGGGACGACAGAGGACGAGATGGCTGGACAGTGTTCTCGAAGCTACCAGCATGAGTTTGACCAAACTGCGGGAGGCAGTGGAAGACAGGAGTGCCTGGCGTGCTCTGGTCCAGGGGGTCACAAAGAGTCGGACACGACTAAACGACTAAACAACAACAACAATTCTTGCTTACAGTTAGAGATAAGCGACACATTTTTAGTTCTATTTGGTGTAAGTCTCACAGGACACCGAAAACGTCTGTTAAGCACACAAGGTCTATCGTCATATATATGCATTCGTTTAGCTTATATGTAAATCCCACACCAGATAGACTAGATGACTCTTAGGGTCCCTTCCAACTCTATGATTCTACAATTCCCTACCACCAGCGACCAGCAGGTGGAGCCATTGTGAAAGACCTCAACTTGGTGGCACCCTTCCCTTGCCACATATTCTTCACCTGGGAAGTCATTTTTTTGCGAGAAGATCTGATGACGGGGGTGCAGCTGAATGGTGCTACCACGTGGGGAGGCCCCCACACCAATTCCACCAGCAAAACCTTGTTGTTGTTTAGTCGTGTCCGCCTCTTCGTGAGCCCCTGGACCAGAGCACGCCAAGCACTCCTATCTTCCACTGCCTCCCGCAGTTTGGTCAAATTCATGCTGGTAGCTTCGAGAACACTGTCCCACCACCTCGTCCTCTGTCGTCCCCTTCTCCTTGTGCCCTCCATCTTTCCCAACATCAGGGTCTTTTCCAGGGAGTCTGCTCATGAGGTGGACAAAGAGTTGGAGCCTCAGCTTCAGGATCTGTCCTTCCAGTGAGCACTCAGGGCTCCATTCCTTCAGAATGGAGAGGTTGGATCTTCTTGCAGTCCATGGGACTCTCAAGAGTCTCCTCCAGCACCAGAATTCAAAAGCATCAATTCTTCGACATCAGCCTTCTTTATGGTCCAGCTTTCACTTCCGTACATCACTACTGGGAAAACCATAGCTTTAACTATACGGACCTTTGTTGGCAAGGTGATGTCTCTGCTTTTTAAAATGCTGTCTAGGTTTGTCATTGCTTTTCTCCCAAGAAGCAGGTGTCTTTTAATTTTGTGCCAAACGTACAGTTGCATCATTCAGATGAAAACATGAAGTTACCGTAGAAGAGGCATGGCCAAACTTGGCCCTCCAGCTGTTTTGGGACTACAACTCCCATCATCCCTAGCTAACAGGACCAGTGGTCAGGGATGATGGGAACTGTAGTCACAAAACAGCTGGAGGGCCAAGTTTGGCCCTGCCTGCCATAGAACAATCAGACCCTTGCTCTACTTAGCTGGCCTTGCAAGCGTGGAGGGTGGTGCTGAGTTCAGGTTCTGCTCTTGAGGCTCCCCAAGAGGCACCTGGTGGCCACTATTAAAACGGGGTGCCGGACCAGATTGGCCTGATCCAGAAACCAGCCCTTTATCCCTGGAAAGAAACAGGAGCGACATGGAAGACGGTTCCAAACCTTGTCCCACGGCAGCTTTTCAATGTCCAGAAACACTCTCATCAGCTCGGGGATGGCCATGGCGGGATGCGTGTCGTTCAGCTGGATGGCAACCTGCAAATGTAGATGGAAGAACGGAAGAATTCATTTGGACCCCCAAATTGGCTGGTTAGCTTCTAAGAGGAGAGACGCTGGAGGTTAAAGTCTACCTCGGACAGAACTCATCGCTGGGTTTTTCTGCCCCCTCCTCCTAGCTATGCACGGAATGGTTCTTGCTGCTCTGCACATGTCCAGAGGAAATCATCACTACTATATTGTCAGTTTGCATTTCTTAGTGCAGAAAGTATTGATCTGATGGGTAGAGATCTTTCCTATTCTAATAAATTCAAGAGGGTACTGGAAGCTTCTCTGCGTGAGAGAAAGAAGCAGAAGGTTCATGATGTTTGGGTTATACCTTCAGAGAACCGGAGGACAACTGGTTTAAACTGGTTCTCTTATCTCCTACCTCAACATACTGGGATATTTCCTGCACTAGCATTTAAAATTAAAATTGTCCATTTTAATTTTTTTAAATAAGGCCAGTAGGAGCCTGGGTTTTACTTTCTCTTTCTATCTCCCTTCCTTGGCTTGAGAGCAGTACATGTGAAAAGGATCTAGGAGTCTTGGTTGACCACAAACTTGACATGAGCCAACAGTGTGACGCGGCAGCTAAAAAAGCCAATGCAATGCTGGGCTGCATCAATAGGAGTATAGCATCTAGATCAAGGGAAGTAATAGTGCCACTGTATTCTGCTCTGGTCAGACCTCACCTGGAGTACTGTGCCCAGTTCTGGGCACCACAGTTCAAGAAGGACACTGACAAACTGGAACGTGTCCAGAGGAGGGCAACCAAAATGGTCAAAGGCCTGGAAACGATGCCTTATGAGGAACGGCTAAGGGAGCTGGGCATGTTTAGCCTGGAGAAGAGGAGGTTAAGGGGGGATATGATAGCCATGTTCAAATATATAAAAGGATGTCACATAGAGGAGGGAGAAAGGTTGTTTTCTGCTGCTCCAGAGAAGCGGACACGGAGCAATGGATCCAAACTACAAGAAAGAAGATTCCACCTAAACATTAGGAAGAACTTCCTGACAGTAAGAGCTGTTCGACAGTGGAATTTGCTGCCAAGGAGTGTGGTGGAGTCTCCTTCTTTGGAGGTCTTTAAGCAGAGGCTTGACAACCATATGTCAGGAGCGCTCTGATGGTGTTTCCTGCTTGGCAGGGGGTTGGACTCGATGGCCCTTGTGGTCTCTTCCAACTCTATGATTCTATGATTCTATGATTCTATTCTATGATCCTTCTGGTGTGGTGTTCTGTACATAGTACGCTATAGTGTTAAGGTTTTAGACTTATTATAAGTTATTGTAAGTTTAAGTTAAATCTGCTGCAACTAGATTTCTGATGGAAAATGCCAATCCTGAATGCATTGTGACTAATTATGCTAATTTGCCTTCAGTAGCAGTAAAGCTCTGCCGGATGAAATACAATTGCGTCTGGTCTATTTTGGGGGAATTCTGCAACATGTTTAAGTTTTTATTCTGCTAACTATACGTTGGAGCAGGCATAGGCAAACTCGGCCCTCCAGATGTTTTGGGACTACAACTCCCATCATCCCTGACCACTGGGTCCTGTTAGCTAGGGATAATGGGAGTTGTAGTCCCAAAACATCTGGAGGGCCGAGCTTGCCTATGCCTGCGCTGGAATCTACTCTGGATCAAGACTGAGTTGAATTCAATGACATATATTTGTCATCAGGAGATTGATGGCTCTCTCCCTCTCCCTAGCTACTGATGCGATATTGTTACACGAGCTGTTGGGGAACTTTATGCTCACTAAAAATGTTGAGGTGAGTTAATTGCTGGTTTTGTTTAGCGTTATGATGAAGTGACACCATACTTTTAAATGTATTGTGACTGTACTACAGTACTAAGACTGTTTGGTTTTTATGTGAGCCGTTTCAGTGCAGATGTATATAATGAATTATGTAAATACAGCTGCATACATACCACAAATTTAAAGCACCTTAAAAGAACCTGGCTTCTCCCAAATGCATCCTGGGAACTGAGGTGTGCTAAGGGTGCTGGGAGGGACGCGGGTGGCACTGTGGGTTAAACCACAGAGCCTAGGACCTGCCGATCAGAAGGTCGGCAGTTTGAATCTCCGCGACGGGGTGAGGTCCCATTGCTCGGTCCCTGCTCCTGCCCACCTAGCAGTTCGAAAGCATCTCAAAGTGCAAGTAGATGAATAGGTACTGCTCCAACGGGAAGGTAAACGGCGTTTCCGTGCGCTGCTCTGGTTCGCCAGAAGCGGCTTAGTCATGCTGGCCACATGACCCGGAAGCTGTATGCCGGCTCCCTCGGCCAATAAAGCGAGATGAGCGTCGCAACCCCAGAGTTGTCCGTGACTGGACCTAATGGTCAGGGGTCCCTTTACCTTTACCTTAAGGGTGCTGGGAACTGTGGCTCTGTGAGAGGTAAACTACAGGGATCTTTGGGGGAAGCCAGGTGCTTTAAATTCCTGCACTGCAGGGGGTTGGACTCTTCGGGCTCTACAATTCTATGTCGTGTACTCAGCCTGAATGACTACATCTTCCAGAGCTAAAACCCTTGCTAGATATGTTCTGGGGCAGAATCCTGGCTCAATGAGGCCCCGCGGCCGTGCATATTTCACAACCAGATGAAGGAGAGGCGTCCTATTGAATTTCACATCCTCACTGTTGCAAACTGGTCATGTTGTGCGGATGCCTGAAGATCGTCTTCCAAAGCAACTACTCTATTCTGAACTTAAAAATGGAAAGCGTATTGCTGGTGGTCAACAAAAGAGGTTTACAGACTCTCTCAAGGCAATTTTTTAAAAAATGTAGTACAGTGGTACCTCAGATTACAAACACTTCGGGTTACATGTTCTCAGGTTGTGGACCGCGGGAAACCCGGAAGTACCGGAAAGGGTTACTTCTGGGTTTCGCTGCTCACGCAGAAGCACTAAATTGAACTTTGTGCATGCGCAGAATAATAATAAATAATAATAATAATAATAATTTATTATTTGTACCCCGCCCATCTGGCAGGGTTTCCCCAGCCACTCTGGGCGGCTTCCATAGAAACCAAAAATACACTAAAATATCACACATTAAAAACTTCCCTGAACAGGGAACTGTCAAATCGTGTCACGTGCATACACAGACAGACGTTGCGGACGTGCCTCCATCACAGATAATGTCCGCAACCCGAGGTTCCACTGTATAAACACCAACAACTGGGAAACACTGGCCTGCGAGCGCTCCAACTGGTGAGCAGCCTTTACCAAAGGTGTCATGGGCTTTGAAGACACTCGAACTCAGGACGCAAGGATGAAGCGTGCTAAGAGGAAGGCACGCTTGGCAAACCCTCACCGTGATCAACTCCCGCCCGGGAACCAATGTCCCCGCTGTGGAAGGACGTGTGGATCCAGATTTGGCCTCCACAGCCACTTACGGACTCATTGTTGAAACTGTGTTCATGGAAGACAATCTTACGTTGCTACAAGGGATCGCCAAAGAAGAAGATGCTTTTTGTGTGAAAGCCAACACACACACACACACACACAAAAACAAACACAAAACTACCTGGTCTGGAAAGGAATCAAAAGCAGTCCGGACGCTTTCGGTGCTCCCAAATTTGGAGGCTTTGAACCGCCGGATGATGTCCTGCAGGGTTGCAGCCACCACAAAATATTCTTGCTTCAAGCGCAGCTCCTTTCCTTCGAAAAACTGCAAAGATGGAGAGGAACGTCCCATTGGGAACATTGATAATAAGACACACCAGGCAAGGTGCTTATCTGTTGAACAGTGTGAATTGTCCTAGTGCAGCCTTTGCCATAAGCTGGTCCACCCCCTTTCCAGATGTTTGGGCTACAACTCCCATCGCAGCTGGGGAGTAAACTGGGAGCAACTGTGAATTCATTGCACAGGGCGGCTTTGGGGAGAGGACTGCAAATCACTTTGTGTACAAAAATGACTGTAGAAATGCTAAAAAATATACACCTTTCATTTCCCAAAGCACTTTAACCTTTACTATTCCGTGAATAATCCAAAGGGAATTTTGGGGATGGACGAGATATTTTATACAGTGGTGCCTCGCAAGACGAAATTAATTTGTTCTGTGAGTTTTTTCGTCTTGTGAATTTTTTCATCTTGCGAAGCACCACTGTGCATTGACCGTTTCCCATAGGAATGCATTGGCGGTTTTTTAAAAAAGGCGCAAGACGTTTTCGTCTTGCGAAGCAAGCTCATAGGGAAATCCGTCTTGCGAAGCAACTCAGAAAACGAAAAACTCTTTCGTCTTGCGAATTTTTCGTCTTGAAAGGCATTCGTCTTGCGAGATACCACTGTATTTGACTTCACTTAGCAATGGTTTTGGTTTTTGCTTTTTCTTTGGAAACGTTTAAGTTTTTGTGGGGGTTTTTTGGGTTAACTTTGTTTGTGTTAAATATGTATTCTGCAGCTGACCTCCTCTGTAATGTTTTATTTTGAAATCTTCAAGATAATATTTTAGTTTTCTGTTAATTATGTTGCTTTGGCTGCATACGCCACATTTGACTTTCTTCAGAAAGGTTTATTCCGGATTGTTTTATTGGTGTTTTAATATGCTGTAAACTGCTTTGAGGTTTTTCTTTAAAATATAAAGCCGTATAGAAATGAAATAAATAATAATAATAATAATATTTGAGATGGGCTGATAACCGAAAGAAGTTTGGTGGGGAGAAGCAAAAAAAGGGTCTTTGGAATCAGAGGGCAGCCAGATGACACATGGCGGCAAATTAAATTTATCAAGCATCTCTTTAACTGCACATCAAAAGTGTTAAGTCTGCATTGCCATGGCATTTGTAGAATTTAGCCTCAAGGGGATAACTAGAGCTGAAACAAACAATTGTTGAAATGATGAACACAGACTGTATGAAGCAGGCTAGAATTATTATTTTTTAATCTAAAAATCTTCTGGGGAAATTAAATGAGGGACTGAGCAAAAATTTTGGGTTTTGCGTACAGAAGTTGGCCACTTCACTCCATATCCTGACCCCCAAGGTGTGGACTGCAATTTTGAAATGCGAGAGATTCGTTGAACTGAGGCAGGCTTAAGTGTTTCGGCACTAGTTAAGGCATTGCAGGGATCTAGCACAATCTAACAGCCAATGAATCGGTTTCAATTTTCAAACCTGGTTGCCTGATTTTTTTGAGTTTTTAAAATTCTTTTTTAAGGAAAGAATTGCTGTCGCCACAAGCTAAGCAACTGTGTGCTCCTGGTGAAAGCTGTTGAAAGAAATGAAATTTGGATTTACAGTCCCTAGAAATCCTGATTCAACCTCCCCCCCCCAACCTAAAAAGAATATTCCAAATTCACGGAGAGAGAGGCACGTCCAACTCCCAAGAGACTGATATACTCCCAGTATGAAAAAACTGGCACTGATCTATCCAGGATTGCAGAGTTGTTGAGTTTTTGGGGGGGGAGGTGTCATCAAAGTTGTTGAGGTTTTTTCCCTGTTTTTCCCCCTTTCTGGCTGGTGATCGACCAGGATCCCATGATCGACAAGGATCGACCATGAACCAGTAGATCACGATCGACTGGTTAGACATGCCTGCTTTAGTGCTTTACAATGGTCATATTAACACAATAATAGTGGATCAATGGCAGATTTATTCTGCTTTATTAGTTAATCTGTGATACTTCCCCGATGCTACCACATTGGGGGCTATTATAGCAAAACTTTGCAGAATCCCACCCCCCCACCCCGAACATTTGTGGCGTGAAATGTTGCTGGATTTTAGCAAGGAGTTACAGGATATTACCAATGGGAAATGAAGAAGTTTGACCATCCCAAATTATTCTCAGGCCTAAGCAGTATAGTTAAGTGGGATCACACATGACTGCCCTAAAAGCATTTCGATGTCTAAAGAAAAAAACTCAGTATTATTTCCATCGGATCCCCCCCTCCCCCATTAACAGCAAAGAAGCTAGGCTAAGCAATGACACAGGTGTGAAAAATCAAGAGACAAAAAGGAATTCTAGGCTGGTTCTCACAGAGGCAGTAAACTTGTGTAGGCAGTAAACATTTCAGATACTCCTCCATATAAACACACACACACCCCTTCCATGTCGACAAATGGCATATCAGCGAGGGCAAGAATCCCTTTCCTTGAGAGGCTAGCTTTCTAAAGGCAGGGACTTTTAAGGTTTAGAGGAGGATCCCGCCCCGCAACGCTGCCTCCACATTCAGGGGGACGATCTGGAGACAGGTTTGCCACCTCGGTGAGAAATCAAGAGCAGGGAAAATCACAGAAATACGTCACAGGCGAAGGTTGAGGGAGTGATGCCAACGAATCTGCCACGCCAAAGTTACAGATCTACACAGAGCTCTCCTCACCAGGTGTGCCAGCTGCGGCAGCGAGGGTTGAACAAGACAATGTCAAATGCCTGAAACAGCACAAGGGCTGAGAAAGCAATAGGAAAACATTCGCACACAAAGGCCCCCAAAAAACAACCCGGCACCCTCCTCTTACAGCAAGCCAGTAACTACTGTATTTCCCATTAAGTATTTGCTGCTTGAGAGTTTGAGTGTTTTGTTTCCAGTCCTCATGGTGACGTCCAGGGCTGGGTTTAGGTTTGATGAGGCCCTAAGCTACTGAAGGTAATGGGGCCCTTGATATGTCCAGCTGTCCTTTGGCAACAAGAAATTGTCGCTGTTTTTTGTGTTGAATATAAGCTATATGGTAATTGATGGACCTAATAGGTATCTAAAACCATTTCACCCATTTTGCCATGCAACCAGTCCATGCAGAATGTAAAGGTAAAGGGTAAAGGGACCCCTGACCATTAGGTCCAGTCGTGGCCGACTCTGGGGTTGCAGCGCTCATCTCGCTTTATTGACCGAGGGAGCCAGCGTACAGCTTCCGGGTCATGTGGCCAGCATGACTAAGCCGCTTCTGGCGAACCAGAGCAGCGCATGGAAACATCGTTTACCTTCCCTCCGGAGCGGTACCTATTTATCTACTTGCACTTTGACGTGCTTTCGAACTGCTAGGTTGGCAGGAGCAGGGACTGAGCAACGGGAGCTCACCCTGTCGAGGGGATTCGAACCGCCGTCCTTCTGATCGGCAAGTCCTAGGCTCTGTGTAGGCACCCTATATATAGAAAGGAGCAAACCAGTGATATTTTAGGGAGCAGGCTAGCAGGCGGGGCCCATGACTTACATCATAGGAGCCTACACAACACTAAACACTGTTGCTGTAGGCAGGTTTTATTTTGTTTTTTATCTTATAATTTTGAAATGTACATCATTTGTTTTCCTTTAAATTTTTTTGGGGGCCCTCAAGAGAGTGGGGCCCTAAGCTATAGCTCGTTTAGCTTATACGTAAATCCGGCACTGGTGACATCTCAGAGGAACAGAAGTCAGGAGGGGAAAGGACTGTCACCTTGTTTATTAATCTCGTGAGAAGCCTTAAGTTTAGGGGGTTAAACCTATGCCTAAGTCCTTAAGAATGAAAAAGTTGGAGGTACCTATTAAATGTTCCACATACTTTGGTGCATGTAACCCCCAACAATGGTTTGCCATTACATAAGCTGAGCCTTGAGATGCGCCCCTTGTGAGCCCTGGTTTCTGTGAACATGGTAAGTAACCGATTCACACACCATTGGCCGTCACATCTGACCTGAGAGACTGTTGCTCAGGTGGCCCCTCCCAAACCAGGTCTGCCAACACGGCCTTGGTCCAATATCCCTGAAGGAGCGTCTTCACTCCCATCGTTCTGCCCACACACTGATGTCCAGCGCTGAGGGCCTTCTGGCGGTTCCCTCACTGTGAGAAGCAAACCTACAGGGAACCAGGCAGAGGGCCTTCTCGGTGGTGGCACCTGCCCAGCGGAACGCCCTCCCGCCAGGTGTCAAAGAGAAAAACAACTACCAGACTTTTAGATGACATCTGAATGCAGCCCTGTTTAGGGAAGCTTTTAAAGTTTAACAAACTATTGTATTTTAATATTTTGTTGGAAGCTGCCCAGAGTGGCTGGGGAAACACAGCAAGATGGGCGGGGTATAAATAATGAATTATTTATTTATTTATTTATTTATTATTATTATTATTATTATTATTATTATTATTATTATTTAATACATGCTTTAGGGACGCGGGTGGCACTATGGGTTAAACCACAGAGCCTAGGGCTTGCCAATCCCTGCAACGGGGTGAGCTCCCATTGCTCAGTCCCTGCTCCTGCCAACCTAGCAGTTCAAAAGCACATCAAAGTGCAAGTAGATTAATAGGTACCACTCCGGCAGGAAGGTAAACGGCGTTTCCATGCTCTGCTCTGGTTTCGCCAGAAGCGGCTTAGTCATGCTGGCCACATGACCCGGAAGCTGTACACCGGCTCACTCGGCCAGTAAAGCGAGATGAGCGCAGCAACCCCAGAGTTGTCCGTGACTGGACCTAATGGTCAGGGGTCCCTTTACCTTTACCTAATACATGCTTTGCAATCCTGGTTTGGTGGGATTGCACAAACCACAGTTTGACGCGGCAGCAACTTGTGGTTTATGTGATATTTGCAGAAGTAACCGACTAAACTTGGATGGGCAAAGATGAGATGAGCACCAGGCACATTCGTGTAAGGCAGCCTTCTCCAATCCAGTGCCCTCCAGATGTTGCAGATCACAATGCCCACCACTCCCAAAACATCTGGAGAGCAGCAGGTTGGAGAAGACCAATTGAAGCCCAAAGCACAATCGGGAACTAGAGACAGATGATGCTTTAGTGAAGACCTGTTCCTGTCTGCAGCTAAAGACACAGGGAATTAAATTGCAGCTTTTGTGGGAGAGGTGAGATTTGGAGGTCTGGGACTGAGAGCTGCTCTTGCAGAACGCTCCTGATGAACATATTTTGAAGCCTGCTTGAGGCAGACTCACAGCCAAGAGTTCGGTGACAAAGCCTATTCCCAGATCTTTTATGAGGATGCCTCATGCATCCAGAGTTATGAGCCTGCAAGAAGGTTCAAATCATTTCCTTGTTTGGTTCTGAAAGGCTGACACTCTCCCTCCCTCTCTCCCAAGCAACCCCTCTCACACATCTGCAAGAAGAAGGCTGCATTTCTGCACCCAGGGACTTACGTTATCATTTGGGTAAAGGACCCGGGAAATGTTCTCAGCCAAGTTTCTGTCCAGCACAGCCTGAATGTAATCGCCGACGTTAACTAGGAAAAAAGAGAAAAGGATAAAAACAAGTTGTCAACTTCAGAGATACATGGTGTGTGGCAGGGAGCGCGCAATCTCAGCTTCCTTCTTGTTCCCCTCCCATCCACCCACCTCAAGTTTCTAGTCCTTTGTAACAGTGACAATTTTCTTGCAAGCATTTGGCGACTAAAACCTCAGGCGGCTGAAAGGCGGGCAAAATGTTAGAGAAATTTAACTGTGGCCCAACAGCTGACTTCTTTGAAATGTGAATCCAGGAACCGGCTGGTCAGAGATGTGGCCGGCGGTGGGGTGGGGGGCGAGGAGCAGGGAGGAGGCTAATGAGAATTTTCCAATCAGCTATCTGACAAGAGCTAGGCAGAGCAAGACAGTGAAAAAGGAAACCAAAATCGAAATATATAATATTGATTATGATAACTGGGTAAGTTATCATAATCTGCGAGATCACATTCATCCGGTGCTATACCAGATGCACTGGCTCCCGGTGGAGTATAGGATCAGGTTTAAGGTGCTGGTTTTAACCTTCAAAGCCCTATACGGCCTGGGACCCTCGCACCTACGGGACCGCCTCTCCTGGTATGTCCCACGGAGGACCTTACGGTCTTCAAATAAAAACATCTTGAAGGTCCCAGGCCACAGAGAGGTTAGGCTGGCCTCAACTAGAGCCAGGGCTTTTTCGGCTGCGGCTCCAACCTGGTGGAACGCTCTGTCACAAGAGACTAGGGCCCTGCAGGACTTGACATCTTTCCGCAGGGCCTGCAAGACAGAGCTGTTCCACCAGGCCTTTGGTCAGGGTGCAGCCTGACTCCCTCCTTTGGCAATCTTTACAGAACTTAAGTTTATGGTTGCCATCAATTTTGATTTTAATTAATTTTTATAATGTTTTTATAATGTTGCACTATTTTAGTGTTGTTAGCCGCCCTGAGCCCGGCTTCGGCTGGGGAGGGCGGGATATAAATAATTTTTATTATTATTATTATTATTATTATTATTATTATTATTATTATTAAAATTATGGAATGAAGGTGTGAGGCTTACGGCGCGTTCTACTTTAAAAGAAAATTTAATGAAAATGATGGACCGGTGGTATATCACTCCGGTTAAACTAGCAAAAATGTACAGAGCGAGTAGCAAAGGTTGTTGGAAGTGTAAATTAAAAGATGGTGAATGTGGTGGACACGTGAAAAAATGAAAAAGTTCTGGGACATGGTTTATAACGAAATGAAAAAGCTTTTTAAATACACCTTCCCAAAGAAGGTGGCTTTTTTGCTAGGGGATGAATTAAGAAAAGAGGACCACAAATTATTTATGTACGCCACGACTGCTGCTAGGATTCTAGTGGCTCAAAAATTGAAAACCCAGGAAATCCCAACTTTAATCGAGTGACAGACGAAAATGTTTGAATACGTGGAATTGGCGAAAATGACCTATAAGATTCGGAACCAAAAAGTAACAAAGTTCGAAGAGGAGTGGAGTGAATTTGTTGAGTACATACGGAATAACTGTAGAAGCTTAAAAGACTGTAGCAGGGTTAATATAAATCTTGTGATGTGGATAGAGTGTAAATAAGAATCTGTAAGAGAGGATGTTAATTGTGAAAGCCGAAGTAGGGAAGGAAGGAAATCCGGGCACGATAATGCGCTTGGTAAATAAGAAGATACAAAAATGTTGAATGTAAGAGCATATGTTTTATTTAATTTTGTTTTGGAAAACCAATAAAAAGCATTAAAAAAAAGAAAAAGGAAAGAAGGTGGCTATTTCTAGACACACTGTAAAAGGTAAAGGTAAAGGTACCCCTGCCTGTACGAGCCAGTCGTGTCCAACTCTAGGGTTGCATGCTCATCTCACTCTAGAGGCCGGGGGCCAGCGCTGTCCGCAGACACTTCCGGGTCACGTGCCCAGTGTGACGAAGCTGCTCTGGCGAGCAGCACCAGCACAGCGCACGGAAACGCCGTTTACCTTCCTGCTTTAAAGCGGTCCCTATTTATCTGCTTGCACTTAAGAGTGCTTTCGAACTGCTAGGTGGGCAGGAGCTGGGACCGAACGACGGGAGCTCACCCCGCCGCGGGGATTCGAACCACCGACCATACGACCGGCAAGTCCTAGGCACTGAGGTTTTACCCACAGTGCCACCCGCGTCCCTCCAGACACACTGTGACTACAGCCAAAAAAGAGACAATTTATCCCTATCTCAACATCCGAGCTCAATTAGTGAGATCAGCAGCAGTGTGGCTGGTCATTCCTCAAGTTGCTGAGGCTCGTTTGACAACTACAGGAAACCGAGCCTTTAGTGCCAACAGCCCTGTGGAACTCCTTGCCACTAGAACTTCAGCAGGTGCCTTCTGGGCCACCTTTCAAACACCTGCTGAAAACCTTTCTGTGGGATGTAATCCACTGGGAGCAGTCAAGTACAACATTCCTTGTTTTGCTAGAGTGGTCATGCAGGGGATGTTGGTCCAGTCAGTTGAACTTCCTGTCACACCTGGCTGGAGCATCCTTCCTTTTTCATGTGACTAGTAGGTGGGTGTGACCTTTCCAGACCTGGCAAAAGGCCAAGTCACGCAGCCACCTCCCTTCTCTTTGATCTTCTTTTTCGTCCCGCGAACTTCCTGATTCACCTGGACTGGACTGGTGGCCAGTAGTCCCCCAGGTTATCTCCCATATGGGGTAAACCTGTTTGTACATATTTGTAACTTTAAGCCGAAAGCCTGCCTTCAGGCATCACACACTGCTCTGCCTGATCATGAGTAAAATTACTTTTTGTTACTTATGAATAAAACTGTTGTGTCTTTATTCATTTAGGAGGGATCAAAGGTATCTTACCAGGAATAATAGAACATATCTCAATCTGGGCAAGCCAGATTGAATTGCTTGTTGTCTTAATAGGCTCACACGAGTTTGCAACCAACTGACAAAAGGACACTGACAAACTGGAACATGTCCAGAGGAGGGCAACCAAAATGGTCAAAGGCCTGGAAATGATGCCTTATGAGGAACGGCTAAGGGAGCTGGGCATGTTTAGCCTGGAGAAGAGGAGGTTAAGGGGTGATATGATAGCCATGTTCAAATATATAAAAGGATGTCACACAGAGGAGGGAGAAAGGTTGTTTTCTGCTGCTCCAGAGAAGTAGACACGGAGCAATGGATCCAAACTACAAGAAAGAAGATTCCACCTAAACATGAGGAAGAACTTCCTGACAGTAAGAGCTGTTCGACAGTGGAATTTGCTGCCAAGGAGTGTGGTGGAGTCTCCTTCTTTGGAGGTCTTTAAGCACGGGCTTGACAACCATATGTCAGGAGTGCTCTGATGGTGTTTCCTGCTTGGCAGGGGGTTGGACTCGATGGCCCTTGTGGTCTCTTCCAACTCTATGATTCTATGATTCTGCTGCATAAGAAGGGGAATGTAACTCTGCTATATAAAGAAACTTGCTAGTGTGAGTTAGGAAGGATATTAATAATCAATATATCCTCTCCTGCCACCCTCAACATTCCCACACTTTCCAGGCCTACGCAGGCAATTAAGAATAGCTCCTCGTTGATTTCTGATTTTAACTTCTTGTATATGCTTTGTGTATTGCCCGGTTTTGTGTATAATTGTTGTACAGTGGTACCCCGGTTGCAAACGGGATCCGTTCCGGTGGCCAGTTTGCAACATGAAAAGCCTGCAACTTGAAGCGCCGTATCTGCGCAGGTGCGCAGCATGATTTGGCGCTTGTGCACATGCGCAAAGTGTGATTTAGCGCTTCTGCGCATCGACAAGCAGCGAAACCTGGAAGTAACCCTTTCTGGTGCTTCCGGGTCACCGCGGGACGCAACCTGAAAAACGCATCATGAAGCAAATATAACATGAGGTATGACTGTACAGTGGTACCTCGGGTTAAGTACAGTGGTGCCCCGCAAGACGAATGCCTCGCAAGACGGAAAACCCGCTAGACGAAAGGGTTTTCCGTTTTGGAGGTGCTTCGCAAAACGAATTTGCTATGGGCTTGCTTCGCAAGACGAAAATGTCTTGCGATTCCTGGGGTTTTTTTCCCCTCCCCCCTTTTTCCTAAGCCCCTAAGCCACTTAACAGCTGTTCGCTAAGCCGCTTAACAGCTGATCTAAGCCGCTTATCAGCTGATCTAAGCCGCTAATAGCCTTTTCGCAGCTAATCCGCTAATCCCTTAAGCCGCTAATAGGCGCTAATAGCCTTTTCGCAGCTAATCCGCTAATCCCTTAAGTCTTTAATAGCCGCTAATAGCCGCTAAACTGCTAATAGCACTAATAGCACTAATCCGCTAATGGGCGTGCTTCGCAAGACGAAAAAAACCGCTAGACGAAGAGACTCGCGGAACGGATTCTTTGCGTCTTGCGAGGCACCACTGTACTTAATTCATTCCGGAGGTCTGTTCTTAACTTGAAACTCTTCTTAACCTGAAGGACCATTTTAGCTAATGGGGTCTCCTGCTGCCTGAAGCAAAGTTCTTAACCTGACGCACCATTTCTGGGTTAGCAGAGTCTGTAACCTGAAGCGTATGTAACCCGAGGTACCACTGTATATGGTTTTAAGAAAAGCAGTATATAAATATTCTTGCAAACAGAACAAAAACGCTTACAGTCGCGGAGGTTGAAATCGTTGGGAGCCCGAGCTGACCACAATCTCATGGTGTTGACCGTGTTGTTCATGTAGCCAGGAATTGGGGTGTCGTAGGGCAAAGCCAGAACCACCTGGGGAGACAAAAGGCCCAGAGGCATCAGCTGTGTTGCATGGTGCCCTCCCAGGGAGGGGCTGGCCAAGGGACCCCCACCACCACCACCAGAGCCCCCATCCTTTCAGACACAGGTCTCCTTCATAGGAGGGGTCAACATCTTCATAGAATCATAGAGTTGGAAGAGACCACATTGAGTCCAACCCCCTGCCAAGCAGGAAACACCATCAGAGCACTCCTGACATATGGTTGTCAAGCCTCTGCTTAAAGACCTCCAAAGAAGGAGACTCCACCACACTCCTTGGCAGCAAATTCCACTGTCAAACAGCTCTTACTGTCAGGAAGTTCTTCCTAATGTTTAGGTGGAATCTTCTTTCTTGTAGTTTGGATCCACTGCTCCGTGTCCGCTTCTCTGGAGCAGCAGAAAACAACCTTTCTCCCTCCTCTAGGTGACATCCTTTTATATATTTGAACATGGCTATCATATCACCCCTTAACCTCCTCTTCTCCAAGCTAAACATGCCCAGCTCCCTTAGCCGTTCTTCATAAGGCATCGTTTCCAGGCCTTTGACCATTTTGGTTGCCCTCCTCTGGACACGTTCCAGTTTGTCAGTGTCCTTCTTGAACTGTGGTGCCCAGAACTGGACACAGTACTCCAGGTGAGGTCTGACCAGAGCAGAATACAGTGGCACTATTACTTCCCTTGATCTAGATGCTATACTCCTATTGCTGCAGCCCAGAATCTTGCAGGGCACCTCTATCGTAACAAGCCAAATTCTGGAGGTGAACCCAACAAAGGCCATCTCATTGATCAAATGTGCCATTTTCTCATTTCTCCAGTTTTGATTTTTTTTAAAGTCCTCATGGAAATCCATCAGCAATTTCAGTATGAATTTCTCCCTACACACACACATTTGCAAAGTGGTACCTCAGGTTAAGAACTTAATTCATTCTGGAGGTCTGTTCTTAACCTGAAACTGTTCTTAACCTGAAGCACCACTTTAGCTAATGGGGCTTCCCGCTGCCGCCGCTGTGCAATTTCGGTTCTCATCCTGAAGCAAAGTTCTTAACCCGAGGTACTATTTCTGGGTTAGCGAAGTCTGTAACCTGAAGCGTCTGTAACTTGAAGTGTCTGTAACCTGAGGTACCACTGTATAATGTGTGTTTATGTGTTACTTTCACTGATCTATGCAAGCTCTTGCACACATTATTTGGGTAAACAGTGGCACTGCAAAATTCAGGGCAAATTTCGAATGAAAATCACATTACAGTGGTACCTTGGTTCTCAAAATTAATCTGTTCCGGAAGTCCATTCCAAAACCAAAGCGTTCCAAAACCAAGGCACGCTTTCCTCATAGAAAGTAATGCAAAACAGATTAATCCGTTCCAGACTTTTAAAAACAACCCCTAAAACAGCAATTTAACCTGAATTTTACTATCTAATGAGACCATTGATCCATAAAATGAAAACAATAATCAATGTACTGTATTATAAAGTAAATAAGAAGGTATTGTAGATGATATTATTTTTTCTTATCTGTACTGATGATGGTCATTGTTTGGATGGGGGGCTTTTATCCATTTCTGCAGTCAATCAATCAATCAATCAGTAGCTGAACTGGGTTCCACACAGTCACAAAAACAAATTAACCGAAAAAGCCTCAAAAACAAAAACGCAAAATAGCAAAAACAAAACCGTCAAACTTAATCTGTTCCAGAAGTCCGTTTGACTTCCGAAATGTTTGAAAAGCAAGGTGCAGCTTCTGATGGGGGAAACAATAGCTGACAGCCGCATCGGACGTTCGAAAACGTTTGAAAGCCGGGACTTCCGGGTTGGCGCTTCTGGTAATGGCGGATTTCCTCCGTCTCAGAGGAATCCGCTTCTTGGAAACTAGGGTCTGACCGCCACGGCAAGGTGGAGACCCGTCAGAAACCACGGGCGGAAGAAGCCCATGGACTTGGGATTCGGCAGGTACCTTTTGCACCTCCCCTACTCGCGGGGAGACCCGGTTTCGGGGCTCCGGAGCGACGTGGGGTGAGCGCCGCGGTACATCGAATCAACCGCTACTTTCAAGGAGTGAAGCCGCATTGCTGTTGCCAGAAAGCGCCGACTTTTCCTGTGGACATTTGGGACTCTAAGTAAATATTCGTAAGTAAACAGAAAATTGGATTACCAAATATTTAAATTTGGCATTTGAACGTGAAGGTCTAAACAGGAAGTCCGCCTTCCGTTTTGTAAAAAGATCAAAGCAAAGACGTCACAAGCTAAAGCCTGGGGAAAGTACTCTGTAAAGTATTAAATTTTCACCATTCACGATATTGAATACCCCCTTGGAAGCAGGGGAAGAGGGGGGAACTTTCTTTTGTGGAAGATTTAAACCTGCAGGAGAGAGAGGGAGACAAGCTAATTTGCTGCTGTGTCGAGCCTGGGATCGGGCTGTCAAAAAGTTTTACGATTTAAAAAACTAATAACGGGGAACGGAATACATCCTGATGGACGGTTGAAATAGAGATATATACTTTTTTGCATTCTTGTGGCACTTAAAAAGAAGAAAAGCTGAATAGTAATTTTGTTACTGGATTTTGATGTGGAATAACAAACAATAGAACTGTTGTCGATAGAGGGAGCTTCAGAAACTGTTGTAACTGTTATAACTGAGAGGTGGAAATTTCCTCCCAAAAACTAAGGCTGAGAAATAAGCGACCTTGGAAGGTCCCTGGATAAGAATGGAAAAACAAGAAGCTCCAGGAAACATGTTTGACAAAATAAATGCTCTGTTGGAGAAATTGCATGAAAAAATCGGACTTGACGATAAAGAAACTGGACACCTGGGGACAAAGTGTTTCTGACTTGGAACAAGGCGTATCTGACTTGGAACAAAAAGTGAGTAATTTAACAGGAACCGCTCGGGATGTGATTAAGGAACCAATTTTGAAATTGCAGGTTTTGGAGAAGAAGATGGAACAAACTGTTTTTGCTCCTCAAGAAGAAATTCAAGTGGAGGCCCTGGCCCCATTGAATCAAATTGATGGACATAAGTTGAATTCTGAGGTGATGGAGCTGGAGAGCCAGAATTGGAGAGACAGTGCCCCGCCTGGACTGAATAAGGCAAGATGGATAGATTTTCTGTTGGAGGGAGGCACTGTGGGAAGGACTGGAAAAGTGGAGCTCTTTAACCTTAAAGGGCCTGTGGAATATGCCTTGGAACATTTCTTGGATTACAACTTTGAATATGGAATTTGGGCAAACATCCTGAGATGGGATAAAGGAGCTGCTGAGAAAAAAGCCCTTTTGGCACTAAAAGAAACTTGCAGACGGGACAGGGAGAAGAGTTAAGAGTCTAAGTTAAGACATAAGAGCACCAGGTTGATGAATTATATGGAATTGTCAGAAAAGACTGACAAAATTGACAGAAAAGACTGACAAAATCCGAAACCAGGGAGAAGAGATGGTGGAAGAAGATTGGAAATTTTTAAAACATTATTCAGTATAATATTGTATAACTAAGGAATGTTGGGAGATGGTGGAATGAATTTATATGTCTTTAGTTGAAATATGATAAGGACTTTAGATTTTAAGATTTAAGGGTATAAGAGTTAAGGTTTTTTCCCCCTTCCCTTTATTAGATTGAAGTATAGATAACCTTTAAGATGTTGATGGAAATATAAGGTTTAAATGGATTAAGATAATTATGGTAGCGAACAATGAAAGATGGGAAGAATTTGCTGATTTAATTATTAACTGGAATACAAAAAGGGAGGTGGGAGGAAGTCGAGGAAATAAGTCATTGAAGGATAGAATTGTGAAAAATGGAAGGTTTTTAAAAATGTTTTTGTTTTTTCACTAGAGGTGTGGTTCTATGTATTTTTATTTTTTAATCTTTTTCTGTTCTTACTTTTCTCCTTTTTTACTGTACTTTGTTTTTTCCCCCTATTTCTTCTGTAATTATAAAATTTTTAATAAATATCATTTAAAAAAAAAGAAAAGAAAGAAAACGTTCGAAAACCAAAACACTTATTTCCGGGTTTTCAGCGTTTGGGAATCAAGGTACCACTGTATTGATTCAAGAAATACAAATCAGGTTGTTTCCCATTAAAACAGAAACCGAACCCAATCTATCCCCCTTCCCTACTGGGTGAGGCAAATAAGACCACCCAGTAACCTTTTTGGCTATGGGGAGTTGAACTTCCTCCCTCCCCACAAGCAAGACCATGGAGGTGCTCCGTATCCCAGTACCTGGGTGTCGATCCATCTCACACCGGTCTGGGTGTGCTCCACCCTTCCATAAAAATGAATGGGAAGCATGTATTCCGGCCGGGCTTTCTCCCAGGGGTTCCCGTGTCTTAGCCAATCATCAGCTTCCTCCACCTAGAAAGAGAAAACTGTCAGGATGAGCATGAGAAGGAGGAACCAGACAAGACCATGTCCAGATCAGTGTCATTCACGGAAATGACAATACAGCACAGAGGAAGAGCTATGCACGAAAACACATATGGAACAGACTCCTTTAGAGTTAATGTTATATGACCCCTAAATCCACGTCCAGTGTTTGGTTAAGCTTGGAGGTTAAAGAAATGTTCTCATAACATTTTATACAGCAAGAGGACTGATAACAACATGTGAATAATCTTTTTTTTAAAAAAATGATATTTATTAAAAATTTAATAATTACAGAGAAAATAGAGAAAAAACAAAGTACAGTAAAAAAGGAGAAAAATAAGAATAGAGAAAGATTAAAAAAAATACATAAAACCACACCTCCACCCCACTAGTGAAAAAACAAAAACATTTAAAAAAACCTTCCATTTTTCACAATTCTATCCTTCAATGACTTATTTCCTCGACCTCCTCCCACCTCCCTTTTTGTATTCCAGTTAATAATTAAGTCAGCAAATTCTTTCCATCTTTCATTGTTTACTACCATAATTATCTTAATCCATTTAAACCTTATCTTCCCATCCACATCTTAAAAGTTATCTATACTTCAATCTAATAAAGAGAAAAAAAGAACCTTAACTCTTATACCCTTAAATCTTAAAATCTAAAGTCCTTATCATATTTCAGCTAAAGTCATATAAATTCATTCCACCATCTCCCAACATTCCTTAGTTATACAATATTATACTAAATAATGTTTTAAAAATTTCCAATCTTCTTCCACCATCTCTTCTCCCTGGTTTCGGATTTTGTCAGTCTTTTCTGTCAATTCATGTGAATAATCAAGCATTTTTTAAATCATGACCTCCATTCTTATCCTCCCAAAATATATCCCACCTTCCCTTTAAAACTAGCAGGTTAGTAACTATAACAAGGCAAGTTTCAAGAAAAAGGTTCCCTGCTGATTTGGTTTTGCTTGGAGTCCTTTAAGGCAGACCAACCTATTCTTCCTTCATCTTCACCACCCCCTTAAAACTCCAGTCTTCTAGCAATTTGTACAACAAGCATGTAAAAAAAATTGGGGAGGGAATTGGCAAGGAACTGAGGACTACATGTTTGGCAATGCTGGTAAACAGTTTAGACCCGGTCTCATTCATACATGCAGCTTTTGCCCATAAGCAGAGGGTGACAAGCAGAACAGAAGACCCAAAGGGATGGGGTCATAGCTGTCAACTGTCCCTTATTTGGTGGGAAACTCCCTTATCCCAGCGCTGTGTCCCGCTGCTGTCCCAGATTGATGATGTCCCTTAAATTTCCCGGGTTTCAAAGGAAGCAGCTCCTCTCCCTCCCTCCCTGCCGGCCAGGGAGGAGGGAGGCTCCAACTGTGTTGCTTGGCTGCATTGCTCACCCAATAAGGAGTCTAAGAACGACTGGGGGGTGGAGCTTGCATGCCTTGTGCCGATCAAATCGGCCGCGTTGCCTGGGGACTCGCCTTTGCTCAGCGCTTCCCAGCGGAGAGGTGACGGTGGTTTTCCTTGCTGCATCCCCTTTGCTGGGTTGCTGCGCTGTGGGAACCACCGCTTGAGGCTTCGTTTGGCTGCTGGCTGGGCTTTCTGCCTTTGGCTCGGAGGGGCTCAGAAGTCGAACATACCTGCGATCTGAAAATCCCTTATTTTGGCTGCTGATCCCTTATTTTCAAGGCTGCTGGTCCCTTATTTTCAAATCTGTAATGGATAGCTATGGATGGGGTGCTGTGCGAAGGGTGAAAGGGGGTGGGGGTTGGAAGCAAAAGTGAAGCACGCAAGAGGTTGCAGGTGCTCCCCCAGGTTTTGTTTCCTTGGAATGAGGACCAGCAGAAACTGTGGCATCTTTAGGATAGTGGGTTTTATTCTATGTGCATATGCAACTTGAGTGCAAGTTAAGAGTGGCTCACAGCACTAAAACCTCAACAAACCTTGCTTAGGGCCCTCGTATCTACGGGACCGCCTCTCCTGGTCTGCCCTGCAGAGGACCTTAAGGTCCATGAATGACCATAATTTAGAGGTCTCGGGCCCTAAGGAAGTCAGACTATCCTCCACCAGGGCCAGGGCCTTTTCGGTGATGGCTCCGACCTGTTGGAATGCTCTGTCCCATGAGACCAGGGCCCTTCAGGATTTAACCTCCTTCTGTCGGGCCTGTAAGACAGAACTATTCCGCCTGGCCTTTAATTTGAATTCAGCCTGATCTCCCTTCTCTTCCCTCCCCCTCCCCTTTTATGAAGATCACCTGCTCTAAGACTCCACAGCTAATTCTCCCCTGACCCCCTCGCTCGCCCAAGTAGGACCAATTCAGCCAGCTAGCCCTGGGGATTATCTAATTGATTTTTGATTTTTATTGTTATTCATGTTTTTATACTGCTTTTATAATTAAGTGTTTTAAAGTGTTTTAAATTTGTTGTGAGCCCGGTTTCCGAACTGGGAAGGGCAGGGTATAAATAAAATAATAATAATAATAATTATTATTATTACAGAAGAACCTGGAGCTCTCTCCTTCTGCTGGCCAGATCTGAAGTCATCTAAGGCTTTTCCTGAACCCTGTTATACACATTGCTCAGGGCGCCACAGAGCCTCCCGGAAGGGCGTAACCATGCGCCAAAATCCTGCCAAGAAAAGTTGGCTCAGATCCCTGAATTTGCTGGGACTTCCCAGCACATGAAAAGGCAGAAATTTACACCTAAAGGAAGAACCCCAGAGCACTTTCTTCTGTACTAGCCCAATGAGAGCTAATTGCCCTTTGCACCGAAGATTCCCTTGAGCATGTTTGGAGGTGATGCAATGCAGTGGCGTAGCGTGGGTTGTCAGCACCCGGGACAAGGCAAGTAATTTGCGCCCCCCCCCCCCGCTGCACTGTCCCTCCCCCAGATAGTCCCTCGCTCTCTCTCCGCACTGCACCACATGCCTGGCACCCTCCCCTCCACAGTAGGCGGCGACCCGGCGGCTCGGATCAGCCAGCACTGCAGTGAGAGAGGGTGAGAGAGCCAGGTAGGGGCAGAGAGCTGCGAGTGCGAGCGCGCCCCCCCCCAGATGTTGCGCCGGTGCGCCCGGCCCCCCTGCACCCCCCACGCTACGCCACTGATGCAATGGGCCCCTCTCTCCTCTCTGCCCCCACTTTGAGACCTAGACCAGGGAAGTCACTCTTATCAACCCAAGGTAAATTAGCCTATGCCCATCTAGTCTGTGATCGCCTCCCTGAACTCCAGTTATCAGTTTGCCAGATTATTTTCTGTTAATCATTGTCCCAGCCTACTCCCTGGAAGCCTTTGAAAGAAACAGGAGGGGCCCCTGCAACTATTTACCAAACACACACACACAGAGAGAGAGAGAGAGAGAGAAAGAGAGAGAGTTCACAGCCTAAAAAGGATGATATAGAGTTGGGAAGGTTTTTCAGGAAAGGTTTCAGCATTCGGGACTTTTGATCTTAGAAAAGAGACGATTAAACGGCGACACGGTAGAAGCTGATGAAACTATGCAGGTGAACATTGGAAGATTCAGGGCAGATAAAAGTCCTTCATGCAGCACGTCGTTGAACTATGGAACTCATTGCCACAGGAGAAAGTGATGGCCACCAACTTGAATGGCTTTAAGAGAGGATTAGACGGATTCAGGGAGGAGGAGAGGGCAGTTGGTGGCTACTAGCCGCAATGGCTAGGCTCTCGTCCACCATCAGAGGCAGTAAATGTCTCTGAACAGCAGCTGCTGGAAACCTCAGGAGGGGAGAGGTCTCTTATGTTCGAATCCTGCTTGAAGGTTTCCCGCAGGCATTTGGCTGGCCACTGTGAGAACAGGAGGCTGGACTAGGTGGGCCGCAGGTCTGATCCAGCAGTCTCTTCTTCCGCTCTTAAAATATCGAAAGGCTTTGTAATCCTTCAAAATAAATAAACCTGGTGGCCTCCACTTGTTTTGGACTACAGCCTGGATAGCTCAGCTGGTTAAGAGACTGATAACGCCAAGGTTGCAGGTTTGATGCCCGGAAGGTACAGCTGCATATTCCTGCCTTGCAGGGGGTTGGACTGGATGACCCTCAGGGTCCCTTCGAACTCTTATGATTAATTCTACAACTCAGCCATGTTGGCTAAGACTGACAGGAGCCACAATATGATTTACTGCCTCGTATAGAATTAAAAGAAAATTTTGTAAAGATGTTCTATAGGTGGTACTTAACGCCAGTTAAGTTGGCAAAGATATATAAATTGAAATCCAACCTCTGTTGGAGATGTGGTGGAGAAATAGGAACAACAATACATATGTGGTGGAGGTGTGAGGAAATTAAGAAATTTTGGATAGTAGTACATGAAGAACTAAAGAAGATGTTGAAAATATCAATAACAAAGAAACCAGAGACATATCTCCTTGGATTGATAGATGAAAAGATACCACGGGGGGGGGGGGGATTTTTCTATATGCAAGTACAGCTGCTAGAATAGTGATTGCTGCTAGGTGGAAGTCACAAACTACACCCACAAAGGAGGAATGGATTTGTAAACTAAATGAATATTTAATTTTGGCAAAATTAACTGCTATAATAAGAAATCAGTCAAATCAAAAATTAAAAAAGGAGTGGAAATGTTTTGATGAATATATGGCAAAATATTGCTCAAAAAAAGATGTGCTAATATGCCTAGATTAAAATGTGAAGTATGGGATGGAAGAAAAATTAGTAAGGAATGATTTGACAAGACTGATTTGAGAAGACTGTAGAATGCAAAGATTATTGTAAATTGTAGAATGTGGAGGAAATCGAGTGGGGGCGGAGGGAAGTGGGAGGAAGGAGAAAAAGAATAATATTGAGGAAATATAAATGTAAATGTATGGGGGTGGGTGGGGAGGAAATGGTGTTGGCTTTTGTAATATGTGAAAACCAATCAATCAATCAATCAGTTGACTGACAGGAGCCATAATCCAAAACTTCTGGAATGCGCCAGGCTGGGGAAGGCTCATGCGCACCCATGCCCACTTATGCGCAAAGCTCATGAAAGCATTTCGCCACAAGGCAAGCTAGGAAGCTTGTGAGTAAACTCCGAGATACGTGCACACAATAAAATATATTGCGCACTTCCTTCGCCAATAGCAATGTAGGCTGCCTTCACTTGCACAACACAGTGGTAGAAACTGTGCCGTGCTTCAAATCATACACATTTAGGTTTCGAGGTTACCTGCCATCCATCTCTGATCTTCTGGTTGAATATGCCGTACTCATAGCGTATCCCATAACCGTAGGCTGCGAGCCCAAGGGTGGCCATTGAATCGAGGAAGCAGGCTGTGGAAGGAGAGGCAGGGCTGAGCTCAGTTCCAGCCACAAAAAGGTAAAGGTAAAGGACCCCTGGACGGTTGTCCAATCAAAGGAGACTATGGGGTTGCGGCACTCATCTCGCTTTCAGGCCGTTTGTCCGCAGACAGCTTTCCGGGTTATGTAGCCAGGAGGACTAAACCGTTTCTGGCGTAACAGAACACCATGACGGAAACCAGAGTGCACGGAAACGCCATTTACCTTCCCGCCGGAGCGGTACCTATTTATCTACTTGCACTGGTGTGCTTTTGAACTGCTAGGTTGGCAGGAGCAGGGAAAAGTGCAAAGTAGATATATAGGTACCGCTCCGGCGAGAAGGTAAACGGCGTTTCTGTGCGCTGCTCTGGTTCACCAGAAGCGGCTTAATAATGACCTGGAAGCTATATGCCGGTTCCCTCGGCCAATAAAGCAAGATGAGCACCACAACCCGAGTCGGTCACGACTGGACCTAATGGTCAGGGGCCCCTTTACCTTACCTTACTCAAATGTTCAGAAAACTTGTAGGAATTTTAATTTCTTTTAGTCTATTGTGGCCTGAACTTTTTGCATTGTTTAAATTATGGTTTTGATTTTTCAAAAAGTCATAATCTTATTGTTTTATATTTTTCGGAAACCGCTTTGAGGGCCCCCCTACAATCAAGAGGTGTGTAAATTTTACAAAACATATAAAATAAATAAATATTGTTTCATAAATTAACGGAGTCCTTGCGAACTGGCGCCAAGAAAATCTGGTATTTCTGAACCAAGAAAGACGGTTCATTTTTGCTCAGATTAGTTTCCTATGCATGATTGGAAATGGCCTCGTGATTCACACCCGTGTTTTCTCATTTGAACCCGGGCTTTAAGGCGCTCACTAGCTGAAGCAGAGATGAGTTTTGAGAAGTTACGGGCTGGCCACCTTCACAACACACATTGAAAGCACCACAATACCACTTCAAAAAATCACGGCTGCCCTCAAATAATTCTGGAAACTGTAGTTTGTGGAGGCTGCCGAGAGAAATCTTGTATGCCCCTCCCAGAACTATAATTCCCAGAGTGGTTTAGCAATCGATCCCTCCGAAGAGGGAACACTGGGAATTGCGGCTCCCCCAGGGGAATATGAATCTCTTAACACCTCTCAGCGCCCTTAATGAACTACAGTTCCCAGAATTCCTTGTGGGGAGGGCTCCTGACTGCTTAAAGTGGTAGCATAATGCTTTCAATGGAGCTTGGATGTCAAAGTCTCAGGGATTCTTTCAGCTAACATTCCTGCATAGCAGGGGGTTGGACTAGATGACCGCTGGGGGTCCCCTTCCAACTCCACAACTTCTATGGTTCCTCACTTACCTGCAAGTCTGCCAAGGCCTCCATTGCCCAGGCCGGCATCTTCTTCAATCTCCTCCAGTTCTTCAATGTCCAGCCCCAGCTAAAGAGCCACATATAGAGATTTGTTTATTTCAGTTATAGCCCACGTTTTACTCCAATGTGCTCAAGGCAGCATACACGGTTTCCCCCCCTCCCATCTCATTTAACCCCCACAACAACCTTGCAAGGTAGGTTAGGCTGAGAGGTAGTGATGATTGCCCCCAAGGTCACCCAATGAGCTTCATCCCCAAGTGAAGAATTTGAACCCGCTTCTCCCAGGTCCCAGCCCAAAGCTCTAACCACTAAACCACACCGCCTCTGTGCAAAACGCTCCCAAGAGTTGTGTTTCAAGCATAAGTGAAGCCCCACAATACACACACCCCTACAAAAATGGGAGCGGAAGGTGGCCCAACTGTCAAAACCAGACGTTTTTCGCAGCAGGCAGGCTGAGGCCTGTTACACAACACAACTGCACAATTTGTTCTGGGAGGGTGCTAGTGATTTAGGGACCGTTTAGATCAGCCGTGGGCCATTAACGGAAATAAATCTAACGGCAAATAGGAGGCAACCAAGTCTCTGGGAAATTCAGCCAAGTTCCCCCGCCTGGCGCTTGTAAGTTTTCAGAGTCTTGTACTACCGGCTGTCGCTTCCAGAATTAGTTTTATTTTTAAAAGGTGGGGAAGAATCACTTCTGTGTGCGCACACAAGGGGGGAAACATTGTGTGAACGGGTGTTCAGAGGCAGATCCGACTTGCCAACGGATATGAAAAACCAGGAGCTTCTAGGAAGAGGCTCAGACTTCCTCGACTCCATCCCATGACCAGATCCGTAAGGCGATAAATTTATTTCGCTTCTCAGTGGTTTCAAAATACTGTTTCTCCTCTCGATTCTGACCCGGGTCACCTTCAAAGGTAGCCCCACGTAGAGCGCATTGCAGTAGTCCCCCCTTCCCCCCCCACTTACCTGATAAATTGCCTCATCGCAGGCGTTCTGCAATCCCAGGTTTATCATGGTGTTCTGCAGAGTCCGGCCCATGTAGAACTCCAGGGAAAGGTAGTAAACTCTCTGGAAAGGAAGAAGAAATAGTCATTTCTATTGCAACTTGCCAGGATTGGAGATGCTGGAGTTTGAACCCCGGGTCCTCTGCATAAAAGGCGGGAGCAGAGTCCTTCCCTTAGGAAGTGATCCTAGAATCATAGAATCATAGAGTTGGAAGAGACCACAAGGGCCATCGAGTCCAACCCCCTGCCAAGCAGGAAACACCATCAGAGCACTCCTGACATATGGTTGTTAAGCCTCTGCTTAAAGACCTCCAAAGAAGGAGACTCCACCACACTCCTTGGCAGCAAATTCCACTGTCAAACAGCTCTAACTGTCAGGAAGTTCTTCCTAATGTTTAGGTGGAATCTTCTTTCTTGTAGTTTGGATCCATTCCTCCGTGTCTGCTTCTCTGGAGCAGCAGAAAACAACCTTTCTCCCTCCTCTATGTGACATCCTTTTATATATTTGAACATGGCTATCATATCACCCCTTAACCTCCTCTTCTCCAGGCTAAACATGCCCAGCTCCCTTAGCCGTTCCTCATCCTGAACATGCACTCTTGATATATCGAGTTTTCAACTGTAGGGGTGCAGATATCCAGAGTGTGGGGGGCTCAGGTGGAATTGCTATGAGGAATTGTGAAATATGGAACAGGCCTATGAAAGAATTGCATTGACTGGGTTTGATTCATTGACAATAGTTTCTGATCGAATCCCACAAGCCTCTCCACCTCTGCCATTTGCTTTCTCTACACCTGACAGGCACGTATAAGCATTCTGAAACACAGGCCAGTTGCTTCATCAGGCACCCTCAGTACAAAGTAGGTTACTTTGGTGTAGTTTAATCTTTAGATAGATCTTAAGGACCAGGAAGAGAGTTCACAAGGAGTTGGTAAATACTGCCATCCTGTCTCTCTTGTTTATGCCTGTTTATGATCTCCAGGGTTTTGCTGAATGAATTTTATTCCTCCTTTTACTCCTATTTTATTTACTCTGGACCACTATGTATGCTCCAGTAGGAAATAGTTTCTTTGTAGTTGGACCTTGCCAACAAAGGTCCGTATAGCTATGGTCTTTTCACTGCGTGGAAGTGAGAGCTGAACCATAAAGAAGGCTGATCGCCAAAGAATTGATGCTTTTGAATTCTGGTGCTGGAGGAGACTCTTGAGAGTCCCATGGACTGCAAGAAGATCAAACGCATCCATTCTGAAGGAAATCAGCCCTGAGTGCTCACTGGAAGGACAGATCCTGAAGCTGAGGCTCCAAGACTTTGGCCACTTCATGAGAAGAGAAGACTCCCTGGAAAAGACCCTGATGTTGGGAAAGATGGAGGGCACAAGGAGAAGGGGACGACAGAGGACGAGATGGTGGGACAATGTTCTTGAAGCTACCAGCATGAGTTTGACTAAACTACAGGAGGCAGTGGAAGACAGGAGGGCCTGGCGTGCTCTGGTCCAGGGGGTCACGAGGAGTCGGACACAACTAAACAACAAAAGTTTTAACTTTTGACTTTGTCCCACGTGGGGTTTTTGAAATGCTCAGAGGAAATCTGATTGGTTCTTACAAACACTGTGTAAAAAGTTCTTTTGTGAATAAAACGACGTGGGCCGAGGGGTGGAGAGGAATTATTATTGGCACTCCTCCCAGAGTCTTGCTGGTCAAGCCTCGTGTGTATTCTAATAATCAGAGTCCAATCTTTCCTTTGCTTTGTGAAAGCTACATTCAGCAAACCATGGAGATTTTATTATAAAGGGAAGGAGAAGAGAAGAGCCGGCAGACCTAGACAAACCACAAGCCACCAGCAAGGATCAATTTGACGCAATTCATTCTCTGCCAGACATGTGCTTCGCATTCCAGGAACATTTCCCCCACCAAACTTACTCCATTCCGTCACATCGGTTTGTACATCGGTGAGCAAACAATCTCGTTGCCCAACATGCAGAGCCAAATGGCAGGGTTAGGATATCACCGTTTTGAGTTTGGCCTCAGCATGATTGGTGCAAACGACGGTCAGCCACCTTTAACAAAATAAAGATGACTGAAGCCTTAAAAATGACAGCTCTCCTTCCAAAAAAAAACCCCAGAAGCCTTTCTGTTAGGCATTATGTCCACTGAAATCCAAAAAAGCTTTAGAGCCAGAACTTTATGTTTGCAACCACGGCAGCCAGAATTCTGGTAGCCAAAAATTGGAAATTTGACTTAATTCCTATAAAGCTTGACCGACAGGTGAAGACGATAGAATACCTGGAACTTGCGAAAATGACAGGGAGAATAAGAGGAAACTCAAATCAGAAAGTGAGCAAAGTATGGACAATACTGAAATAATATTTAAAACAATATTGTGAAAATGCAATTCTCCTGACAGTTATAGACTGAATCTTGCATATTAAAGAAAATCATAAAAGTAAAAAATTTTTCTTGATATGTAATAGATATAACAGGAAGTGCGTACAGGTTAAGATTATTTAGAAGGCACGGCGAGGTGATTCGGAAGTCAAAAATAGGTGTGATGTTAAATGAAGTGTAGTCAATTAATGTTTAGTTGTCATTGTGCCTTGAGACACGCAGATCCCCTGGGAGACCTGAATTCTGTGTTTTTATCTGGTATGAACCCGCTTTGTGTACAGTAACCACAAAAAAGCCATACATAAATAAACCTGCCTTGATGCAGGTAGTTTTTCTGCCTGCCGTAGGGGTGATTTATTTGCTCTGCTTAGGTAGTCATAAACAGAACAAATCTTAGAAGGCACCCTATGTCTAAACCCTGTGGAACATCCACTGCTCAGAAAAGAGAGTCCACAGAAATCACTGGTATTCAAGTCAGGAGGAAACATAGGTAAAGGTAAAGGTAAAGGGACCCCTGACCATTAGGTCCAGTCGTGGCCGACTCTGGGGTTGCGGCGCTCATCTCGCTTTATTGGTCAAGGGAGCCGGTGTACAGCTTCTGGGTCATGCGGCCAGCATGACTAAGCCACTTCTGGTGAACCAGAGTGGTGCACGGAAACGCCGTTGACCTTCCCGCCTGAGCGGTACCTATTTATCTACGTGCTTTCAAACTGCTAGGTTGGCAGGAGCAGGGACCGAACAACGGGAGCTCACCCCGTCAAGGGGATTCGAACTGCCGACCTTCTGATCAGCAAGTCCTAGGCTCTGTCGTTTATCCCACAGCGCCACCCGCGTCCCTATTCAAGTCAGGAGGAAACATATTCAGTGCTAAAATATAGCCTGTTAAAATTCATAGGCTTATCCCTGCCTCTGATCGTCACTTCTCCAACGCTTAACAGGTGGTTTGGGGCAATTCTCATTACAGTGGTAGCTCGGGTTACAGACACTTCAGGTTACAGACTCCGCTAACCCAGAAATAGTGCTTCAGGTTAAGAACTTTGCTTCAGGATGAGAACAGAAATCATGGGGCGGCAGCAGGAGGCCCCATTAGCTAAAGTGGTGCTTCAGGTTAAGAACAGTTTCAGGTTAAGAATGGACCCCCGGAACGAATTAAGTACTTAACCCGAGGTACCACTGTATTCTATTTCATTGGTTTTATCATCTATGAGGAGCATTTGCATGAGAAAGCAGGGCCAAAATCAAATAATTTAGCTGTGCATGCTTTTAAGAGGATTTCTACTCCTGCAAGAGTTTGGGGCTCATCAGGACAGCTGTGCTCCCAGTTCCCACAGTGACCAACCCCTTTGCTGTAAAGGTAAAGGACCCCTGGACAGTTAAGTCCAGTCAAAGGCAACTATGGGGTTGCGGTGCTCTTCTTGAGGGAGCCGGCCTTTGTCCACAGACAGCTTTCTGGGTCATGTGGCCAGCAGGACTAAACAGCTTTTGGTGCAACGGGACACCATGACGGAAACCAGAGCGCATGGAAAAGCCATTTGCCTTCCTGCCGCAGTGGTACCTATTTATCTACTTGCACTGGTGTGCTTTCGAAATGCTAGGTTGGCAGGAGCTGGGACTGAGCAATAGGAGCTCACTCCGTCGCGGGGATTCGAACCGCCAACCGAGCAGCAAGTCCAAGAGGCTCAGTGGTTTAGACCACAGCGCCACCCCTCCAAGTGTCCCTATTTTCCAGGGACAGTCCCAGATTTACAGAAGCCATCCCGGTTTCTGATTTGATCCTGGAATGTCCCACTTTTCCTTAAAGGTAAAGGTACCCCTGACCGTTAGGTCCAGTCGCAGACGACTCTGGGGTTGCGGCGCTCATCTCTATAGGCCGAGGAAGCCGGCGTTTGTCCGCAGACAGCTTCCGGGTCATGTGGCCAGCATGACTAAGCCGCTTCTGGTGAACCAGAGCAGTGACGGAAATGCCATTTACCTTCCTACCGGAGTGGTACCTATTTATCTACTTGCACTTGACATGCTTTCAAACTGCTAGCTGGGACCAAAGAATGGGAGCTCACCCCGTTGTGGGGATTCGAACCGCCAACCTTCTGATCGGCAAGCCCAAGAGGCTCAGTGGTTTAGGCCACAGCGCCACCCGCATCCCTTTCGCTTTCCCTTTTGCTGCAAAGCACAGCTCATTTTGGAAAGAATCACGGAGTTGAAAGGGACACCCAGGGGTCATTAATCCGAACCCCCTAATTACAGGAATCACAGCCTAAGAATCCCTGGCCGATGGGAAGTCAACTTCTGTTGAAAAACCTACAAGGAAATAGCACGCACCCCTTTATGACTGAGTCCGTTCCACTGGCAAATTGCTCTTGCCATCAGAAAGTTTCAGTCAGAATTTTCTTTCTTGCGATTTGGATCTGTCGGTTCGGTTCCCACCCTCTGGAGCAGCAGAAAGCAAGCTTGCTCCATCTTAAAGCCCTTTGTGGCTTAGGGCCCTCATATCTACGGGACTGGCTCTCCTGGTCTGCCCCGCAGAGGACCTTAAGGTCCATGAACAACCATACTTTAGAGGTCTCAGGCCCTAAGGAAGTCAGACTATCCTCCACCAGGGCCAGGGCCTTTTCAGTGATGGCTCCGACCTGGTGCGATACTCTGTCCCATGAGACCAGGGCCCTGCAGGATTTAACCTCCTTCTGTTGGGCCTGTAAGACAGAGCTATTCCGCCTGGACTTTAATTTGAATTCAGCCTGATCTTTTATTTCCCTTCCCTTCCCTCCCCCTCCCCTTTTATGAAGATCACCCGCTCTGAGACCCCACAGCTAATTCTCCCCTGGCCTCCTCGCTGGCCCAAGTAGGACCAATTCAGCCACCTAGCCCTGGGGATTATCTAATGCTTATTTCCCCTAAATTGATTTTTGAATTTTATTGTGATTCATGTTTTTATATTGCATTTTATGCTGCTTTTATAATTAAGTGTTTAAAATTTGTTGCTAGCCACCCTGAGCCCGGTTTTTGAACCGGGAAGGGCCGGGTATAAATAAAAAATTATTATTATTATTATTATTATTATTATTATTATTATTATTATTAATTATTATTATTATTTCACACCCTGGCACCTGATGTGAGCTATAAATGGTGGCTCAGGGGTCACCTCTGTGTCCAATCCGATGAGGCAAGACAGGACTTTTCTAAAGTTAAAATGAGAGGCAGGTGGACGGTGGTTCTGAAAGTCTCTAGGATGAAGCACCGAATCAAAGATGGGAGCCGGAGAAAGGGCAGATTAGGAGCAAAGCTGTCTCAGCAGAGAGCCTGTCCACCTCACTTGAGAAAGGACTTCCGACTGATGTCACAAATGGGATTACTCCTTAATCTACCAGGCTAAAGCTCTACATTAAAAGCCGTTAACAGTCCAAATCCTGACTGAAGAGATGGTTAAGTCAATCCAATTCGAGGAGGGCAACCAGCTCTTCCACGCTGGATTTAGATCTGCTTTTCAGCCTATCGCTTTTCAGGATTGGCAGTGACAAGGTCTCTTCCAGCCCTATTGAGAAGCGTATCTTTCAAAGCTGGAGAAGGCAGGGATTGAATTTGAGACCTTCTGGGTGCAAGGCATGGATTCTGCTAATAAGCTAGGCTCAGTCCTCACCACCATGAAATCCACAAGTTGGGAGGGAGAAGAAATTCTATTCCATTTTTTGTGCTTTTTTGGGGGCATAGCATTTTCATTAAGGCTTTTGTCATAATGAGATACCATGAAAACAAGGTAATCTAAACAAAAAGAGAAGCAGAAAGATAAAAGCAAGGTCTCACGCAAAGGTAGCTCACCTGGGAGGAGCTTCTCTCAGCCTCCAACCCTGGGAGATCTTGCCTTCTGCCTCTTATGCAGTCTTTCTTCAACCATCTATCACCTTCATGTGCCTACCCTCATTGACCCAGAGTAAAAGGTAAAGGGACCCCTGACCATTAAGTCCAGTCGTGGCCGACTCTGGGGTTGTGGCGCCCATCTTGCTTTATTGGCCGAGGGAACCGGCATACAGCTTCCGGGTCATGTGGCCAGCAGGACTAAGCCGCTTCTGGCAAACCAGAGCAGCACACAGAAACGCCGTTTACCTTCCCGCCAGAGCAGTACCTATTTATCTACTTGCACTTTGATGTGCTTTTGAACTGCTAGGTTGGCAGGAGCAGGGACCGAGCAACGGGAGATTCGAACCGCCGACCTTCTGCGCCACCTGCGTCCTAATTGACCCAGAGTAGAGGGCATCAAATGCAAGGAGAATTGTAGGGTTGAAAGAGTTGTAAACAAAATCTGCCCTTATTCCCTTATGGGGGACACAAGAGCCCTTATAGTGTCCTTTGTAGGTTCTCCATCGGTCAGAGAAAATAACAGAGGCCAACCAGAGAATATTGAGAAGCAAAGCAGCTCATAAGCCTGACCTTTATTGAACTGCTGCAACAGGGTGCTCCCCTCACACACAGGAAAGGAGGAGGACCCAGAACCAAGGTGTGCCCACCCTTATATAGACATTTTAAATTCCCTGCCCTGGAGCTCAAGACCACCCCTCCATACATCATACATACATCACAGAAGGGGTGTAACCCAAGACCACCCCCCACAAACATCATACCTACATCACAGAAAAGGCGGTCTACAGCAGAAATCTGAGTGTGTTGTTTATCTCCTGTCTGCCAGATTATCTGAGAATGCCTTATCTGATTGCCTTTCCCGGTAGTCTGCCCATTCCTTTGAGATGGTGATTCCCCAATTCCTGAGAGAATGGGAAGGTTCCCTCACCCCCTCCCTCCTTGCAGAGAAAACATTTGGTCAGCTTGGGAGTCAAAATGGTTTCAGGGTGGTCTTCCTGTGCTGCTTCAGACATGTGGTCCACATATCTATGTATGTGCTTGGTTGGTACATTTATGAACATATATATATACACACACACACACACACACACACATATACACATACACACACACACACACACATATATATATATATATACACACACACACACATATATATATATATAAACACCTTAATTTTTTTATTTTGGAAGGTACCCTGAGGATCATCTAATCTAGGCATGTTCAACTCCCAAGAGACTGTGATCTGCTCCCGGTATTAAAAAACTGGCAGTGATCTACCCATTGGAGGGAGGAGGAGCGTGTGTGGGGTGGGTGGATTGGCCAGAGTTGCTGAGGTTTTTGGGGGGAAGATTGCACAGAGGGGTTTTTTTTAGCTCCCCCCCCCCGTAACTTTTTGTACACAATAAGGATCCCACGATCTGCCAGGATCAGCCAGGGATCTACCTGATCTAGTCCAACCCCCCGCAATGCAGGAATATGCAGCTGTCCCTTACAGGGATCGAACCTGCAACCTTGCCATTGTGAGCACCATGCTCTAACCAACTGAGCTATCTAGGTGGAAAAGGAAAACAGAGCAAAACTAAACAAAGCAAAAGCAAAAGCAAAGGGAGGGAGGAATAATAATAACAATAGAATGAAAAGAGAAATAAATAAAGTAAATTTGGTTTGCAATTGAAAGAGAAACCAACTAATTTGCCCTTCTAGTGGCCCATCAAGTCCAACATCCTATTCTGATGGTTGCCAACCAGATGCCCCCATGGGAAACTGTCAGGAGGTGAGGTGGTTGCTCACGAGTAACCAGGCAGGACTCCAACCTGTCTTTCACAGGTTTTTATTTGTGCAAACTATTTACAGTGCAGAACCACAAAGTTCTTGTCCATCCTAGTCACTTGCAGATTCCGGGAGTGGCCCCTTCCGGCTTCCCCCCCAACATAAGAACTTGGACAAATCTCCGCCTCCCCTCCTTCCGTTTCACCCCTCTGCGCAAACAGAGCGACGGTGTGTGCCTCTTGGCCGGCCATGCTAGGTGAGGCACTTGGGATCTCAGTAGCATCTTCGAGCCTTCCCTCCACCCGGCTACCTCTTTCCCCCTCTGCTCCGCTGGAGGTGTGGCCTTCCCTACTGCCAGACTAGAAGCTGCTTCTCAGAACGGAGGAGGTTCTCTGTATCCCCTGCCTCCCTCCACCCATTCTGACGGCAGTCTCCCAACAGAAACCAGCAAAGCATAAGAACAGTTCTCCGCTCCTGGGATTTCCAGCAACTGAGAGTCCGAAGCACTGCCACCTACAAGCCTCCAACTTAAACTCAGCCATCCTTCAAAACCCGCATTTTGTGAGGCAGCCCTTCAACTAGCATCCTCAAGCATGGAGGCATTCACAAAAAGTGCACATAAAAATGTGCAAACCTAGACAGCTTCTTAAAAAGCAGAGACCTCACCTTGCCAACAAAGGTCCGTATAGTTCAAGCTATTGTTTTCCCAGTAGTGATGTATGGAAGTGAGAGCTGGACCATCAAGAAGGCTGATCGCCGAAGAATGGATGCTGTTGAATTCTGGTGCTGGAGGAGACTCTGGAGAGTCCCATGGACTGCAAGAAGATCTAACGTATCCATTCTGAAGGAAATCAGCCCTGGGTGCTCACTGGAAGGACAGATCCTGAAGCTGAGGCTCCAATACTTTGGCCACCTCATGAGAAGAGAAGACTCCCTGGAAAAGACCCTGATGTTGGGAAAGATGGAGGGCACAAGGAGAAGGGGACGACAGAGGACGAGATGGTTGGACAGTGTTCTCGAAGCTACCAGGATGAGTTTGACCAAACTGCAGGTGGCAGTGGAAGACAGGAGTGCCTGGCGTGCTCTGGTCCAGGGGGTCACGAAGAGTCGGACACGACTAAACGACTAAACAACAACAAAAATGTGGAAAGTAGCATGAAAGGTGAGTGATAAAGAGGGCTGGGTCAAGGACTCAAGTTCCCTGCCTAAGAGACTGTCAGTGTCCGAATAGGGAGAGACACCAGGGTGCTGAAGACATCCCACTTATTTGTGTTAGAGACATTACACAAGGCACATGTTGCACAACTGTGTCATGTGTGCGTATATAGCCAGGTCCCCAAAAGCAACAAGAGGACAGCCTTGCAGGGCACCTGAGCTGCTGCTTTTTCTCCTGCCACACACACTGCCAAGCAGAACACCCTAATCTCGGACCTCACCCTTGCTGGAACTATGGCGCTGGTTTCACCTGGGAACATCGCATTTCCCTCTTGAGGAGTGGCGGCATGCGAAGGCATGTGGCTCTTGCAATACAACCAAGGACGGCACATCCATCACCACGTCAAGCCTGTCTGTTTTTCCAAGGACCACACCTAACACTGCCAGGCGAGAGTCTTCAAGAAGCAGTCAAGGGGTGATTTACACACCTGCACGGACCCTCTGCCGATTTATTAATCACCTTCTAAATCACCATGCCAAGGCAATTTCCTTGTACGATAATTTAAAGAAGTTAGGTCCTGGAATTCCTTGATTTTTCAGCGTGGGAACTTTGCCCCTGCTTATTTTGAAAATATGTATCTCACCTGTTCAAGAAACAAAGGCCTGCTAGCAATCAAAAGCATGTTATATAAACTATGGAATGATCCACAATTTGACCAAATCATAAATGGAAATCTGAGTCCCGATGGAGCAGCTAAGCAAGAGGCGGCTGGACACCAGGCCAACGTTAGTTCAGGTTGGTGGTCATCACTGCCTACTGTGGCAAGGAGTTCCACAGCTCAACTGTGTCAAAACAGCAATAAGAGCCGCTTTCTGGCTTGCCCCGCATGTCTCACCTTGGGGTCCTTCTCGTAGTAGTACTGCTGTGTGCGGATCCACCTGCCCACCAGGTGATCGCGGACGGTGTGGGCCAGGGCAAAGTAGTAGTCGCGATGGGTGGCCACATTGCGGTCTTTGACCAGGGTGAAGTGAAGATGCCGGTTGAAGCCTTTCTTCAGCTCCGCCACGTTCTCCACGCCAACGATGCCACGGATGCTGATCTGCTTCCGCTTCTCCTGGTCCGTCAGAGGGCGAGACATGGCTGTCGGAGGAAGGAGACGACAGCGCTGGGTGCCCTTCGCACAATACGGCCCAGCCGCCAAGAGAGAGAGAGAGCGGCCGGGAAGGCACTGAACTCTGGAGCTCCCGGCCAGGAACCGGGTCCAGCCCTTTCCTGTTCAAGCCAGCCTCCCTCCTGTCCTGCCTCCCTCTGTGGGGCTGAGAAGCGACTGAATCAAGGGAGGGGAAGAGGAGGAGGAGTTTGGTTTAAAAGTGAGCTCAGCTCTGAAAGAAGCAGTTGGGAGACTGCCCCTTTCCTGGACACAGGTGGAATTAGGGGTTTGGGCTGGCGTTTAAGTTCCTCTCTTTTTTTTTTTAGATCATTTTTATTAATTTTCCAATAAAAGACATCCAATTAACATATCAAATCATGATCCAATAAAACTAAAAAACTAAAATAAAAAGGTCAAATTATCTTCCAAATTGTAATTATTAATTGTACGACTTCCCATAGTCTGAACCTTGAAGCATATCCAAATCTCAATACTGCCTTCCGTCGATATTTCCACATCTTGATTTTAAACTCTCCAATTAAGTTCCTAAACTTAAATTGCAAAATTAAGTTTCACCTTTTATTTTTTGCATCCTGCGGGTTTAGGTTGAGTGGCATGCTTCTATGAGAGGTGCAGGAGATTTGGGGGGGGGGGTGGAAACCGGGGGAGGGAGCTGACGTCAGTTACTCCCTTGGCAACCGGGCTTGCAAAGGTGCATATTGGGGTTGCAAAGGTGGGAAATCAGAGCTTGGGGTGGACCACCTCAGATTGCAAAGGCAGGTTTACATGACGGAATACTCTTACATATGAACACCCACGCGCCCTGTGCCTAGGCAGCTAGCATGTCATATAATAATAATAATAATATTTTTTCAATTTATACCCCGCCCTTCCCGGTTTAAAAACCAGGCGCAGGGCAGCTAACAGCAAATATAAAACAATGATTAAAATGCGACTTAAAAACAGCATAAAATACAACATAAAATGCAGCATCAACATCAATAAAATTCAAAAATTCAGGGGTCATTGGGGGAGGGGAACCCAGTCAGTAGACATCAAGTGATCACCAGGGCTAACTGGCCAAGTTGGTCCTACCAGGGCCAGCAAGGAGACCAGGGAAGAATTTAAATGTGGGGTCCCAGAAAGGGTTTCTTCATAGAATAGGAAAGGGAAAAGGGAATAGAGGATCAGGCTAATTCAAATTGAAGGCCAGGCAGAATAGCTCTGTTTTACAGTGGGCTGCGGGATGAGATCAAGTTCTGCAGGGCCCTAGTCTTGTGTCAGGCAGAAGGGGGTCTAGAAGAGTATTATTTTATAGGAACTCTCAACGGCAGCCTGAAGTGTTCTGCCCAAACCCAGATTACATGCTTCAGTGCTAACCAGGCCAGTCACAACGACAGAAGAAACCTTTTCTGCCTGAGAAAGAGGGGAAGTTGCCAGGCAGCAAGAAAAGAACCTCAATTTCCTCCTTCCTTTTTGCACACGAGTCCTGGATCCCCATTTGGGCTTTCACGAAAGCCCAGATAAATTGGTTGCAGCACAATGGGCTGCGTCTCTCTCCAAACCCCTTTGGATTTTGGTCAGTTCACAGAATCCTGGAGTTGGGAGGGACCCTGAGGGTCATCCAGTCCAACCCCCTGCAATGCAGGAGTCCTTTGCCCACTGTGGGACTCGGAGACCCTGAAGAGTCTCATGCTGTCCCAGTGTGAATATTTTATTTCCGCTTTGGTTTTTGCAATCTACATCTTGCCCTTTGTTCCAAAGGAGTCCAGGGTGGCAAGCAACACCATTTGCAAACATGAGAACGTAACAAAGGAGCCTACTGGAACAGGCCCAAGGCCCGTCCAGTCCAGCATTTTGGACCCGGGTGCAACAGTGGGGCAGTTTTCAAATCAAAAGTCCATCATGCAAGCAAGATGGGCTTCCTGCTTGTCTGCAGACCAGCCTTCCCCAGTCTAGCGCCCACCAGATTTTTGGACTACAACTCCCATCAGACTGGAGAATAAATAAATTTATTTATTGCTTGCAGTCCAAACATTCATAAAGCTTCTCTCCGGTGTAGATCCTTTGGTGGTAGCCTCATTTAATCCTTGCGACAGCCCTGTGGGGTAGCTAGGCTGAGAGGTCTGGCCCAAGGTCACCCAGTGAGCTTCATGGCCGGGTGGGGATCTGAACCCTGGGCTCTCGCAGGTCCTAGTCTAACCATTACACCACACTGCCTCTTGATGCAGAAAAGTCAAATTCAGTCCCTTTCCGATCTAAAGACCTTGATCAGTGGGACAAGACACCAATGTAGAGATCCCCAAAGCAATTCAGGCCTCGGGTTTGAGAAGGTCCAAAATCAATGAGTTTAACTGGTCCTGGGAAAACCCCCACTCTTGGGTCGGAGAGGGTCGGTGGCAGAAATAACACCCTATGCAGAGGCATTTTTACTCAGAAGGAGACCTCACTTGCTCGCGAGTAAGCATACTTGGGATTGCACTGTGTAGCCCCAAATCTAAGCACGCTTACTCCGAATTAACTCCCACTGCGTTCTATGAGGCTTACTCTCCGGCAAGTCAGTGCGTGCACGGAAGCGCAGCGTCACTTCTGAGCTGCCTCTATGGGGGGAAGATTGAGACCTTTAAAGCGGATGAGGGGCTCTTTCCCCTCCCCAGAGAACGCGCATCCGACGGAAGCGTTCACACTCCTCTTGCGGACCTCAGAAGTGCAACACGCCTCTTTCAGAGTCACGTGTGAACTGTGGGTTTTTTTGCCTGGCAGGCAAGGAAAATCACTTAAACAGAACCGCCTGCACTCTTCCCTTCCACTCTTCCGTGGGGAGTTGGGGGGGGAGGGAAAACATCCTTGAAGAAAGTTGACCCCCCTCAGAAGGGGCTGGAAGATTCGAGGTGCGCGCATGAGTGGGGGGGGTCCCCCTCCACCCCAAAGAAGTGCCTCCTTGCACCCGAGAAAGTTCAGAGCCAACCGCTTACCTCGCTTCTACCCTGTGCGCTTTTACGCACCATTTGCAGCAGCGCCCACCCGGACCGCTCCCCTTTCTCCCCTTGCGCGCTTACTTGCGAGGGGCAGGGGGGGCACCTTCCCCGCCCCCAAATGCCCCCAAAACTTTCTCCCCTGGGGCGTGTCCTGCAGGACTTTCCCTTGCTTCCTGGCCCCCAGGGAGCTCCGCCAAGCAGGACAAGCGCAGCGACAGGCGTCGCCCATCGCGAAGCATTTACCTGCGCTGGATCCCGGGGCGTCGGAGGATGGTGTCCCCTCTCTTTTCGGGGTTCGGTGCTGCGCAAAGGCGCTTCGAGGATCTTTCCCGGAAAGAGCCAAGGCCCGCCCCCGCCCCTCTTTTTATAGGCTGCCATTGGCCGAGGCGGACGCCTGTTAGCCCCGGGACCCCGCCTCCTAATCGCTGGACAGGGAAGTTTTCTTGCCCGAAGGGGCGGGCGGAGCAGCGCAGCCCTGGAATGGGGAAGCGGGGCGGGATCGGGCTCCGGACTGGCTGCCGCCCCTCCCGCGGTGCTCCTTCTTCCCTCCCCAGCCGCTTTGGCGTTGCTCCGGTTGCAGGAGGGATGGCAGGCGCAGCCAGGAGTTTGCCAGGCCCCGAGGGCAGGGCGGGCGGGCAGGCAGGGGCGTGAAGCGGAAATCGGCGGCGCTCACCCCCTCTTTACCCGAGAGTAAGCCCCATTGAGCTCAAAGGGCCTTACCTCTGAGTAGGCAAAGCTATTGGTTCGTTGGTGAACCAGCTTCGTGCCAGATTTAGGTTTCTAAGCGATTTGCACGCCTGGCGTTTAGGGCGTCTGGATTAAAAGACGCAGTGAAAAGGCACCGTGGGAAAGCGTTGGGGTAGAAACGTCCGTGGTTAAAATACGCATTTACGTATTGCACGGTGAGGAAGGGGGGGGGGGCAGAAGCTTCTTGCAAAAGGATAAGAGCTTATCGGTAGGCAGTTGCAAGGGTTCCTCTTCCTTTCCCACCCGCCCCCTTTAATAAATTGTCAGGATTCAGCAGGACAAGTTTCCATCCATCTTGGATGGATGAGAAACGTTTTTCTCCCTCTCCCCTAATACAAGAACCTGCGGACATCCTATGAAGCGGAATGCCAGCAAAGCAGTGGCGAAGCGTGGGTTGTCAGCACCCGGGGCAAGGCAAGTAATTTGCGCCCCCTAACCCGTGGATTTGCGCCCCCTAACCCTAACCCGCAGATATTGCACCCGGTGCGGCCGGCCCCCCCTGCACCCCCCACGCTACGCCACTGCAGCAAAGTCAGGGCATTCACAGTTGAACTAGTTCTAGATCTGTTTCAATCTGTGTGGAGGACTCCCTGGTCCTGGATGGGGTTACTGTGCCCCTGAAGGACCAGGTGCGCAGCCTGGAAGTAATTTTGGACTCACAGCTGTCCATGGTGGCGCAGGTCAATTCTGTGTCCAGGGCAGCTGTTTATCAGCTCCATCTGGTACATAGGCTGAGACCCTATCTGCCTGCGGACTGCCTCGCCATAGTGGTGCACGCTCTAGTTATCTCCCGCTTGGACTCCTGCAATGCTCTCTACATGGGGCTTCCTTTGAAGGTGACCCGGAAACAACTAATCCAGAATCCAGAATGCGGCAGCTAGACTGATGACTGGGAGCGGCCTCCAAGACCACATAACACCAGTCTTGAAAGACCTGCATTGGCTCCCAGTATGTTTCCGAGCACAATTCAAAGTGTTGGTGCTGACCTTTAAAGCCCTAAACGGCCTTGGCCCAGTATACCTGAAGGAGGGTCTCCACTCCCATTGTTCAGCCCGGCCACTGAGGTCCAGCGCCCGCCGAGGGCCTTCTGGCAGTTTCCTCATGCCCTCCCACCAGATGTCAAAGAGAACAACAACTGTCATACTTTTAGAAGACATCTGAATGCAGCCCTGCTTAGGGAAGCTTTTAATGTTTGATGCATTATGGTATTTTAATATTTTGTTGGTAGCTGCCCAAAGTGGCTGCGGAAGCCCAGCCAGATGGGCGGGGTGTAAATAATAAATTATTATTATTATTATTGTTACTATTTTCTGCGTTTAGGCCCGATTTTGGCACAGAAACTACTTTGGTCAACTTGTTTGATGGCCTCTGTCAGGAGAGAAAGAGGGGGAATGTGTTTCTGTTAATTCTCCTCAACTTCTCAGCAGCTTTTGATACTATTGACAAAGGTGTCCTTCTGGAGCGGCTGTCCAAGTTAGTGGTGAGCGTTGCTTGGAGAGTGTTCTTTGGCCCCATGGAGCCTTCAATGCGGATTTCCTCGGGCTTCAGTTTTATCCCCCATGCAGTTGAACATCTACATAAAACCGCTGAGTGGAGTTGTCCAGAGTTTTGGAGTACATTGTCAGCAATATGCTGATGGCACTCAGATCTATGTCTCCTTTACATCTGGAGGTGAGGCAGTGGAAGTGCTGGACCAGTGTCTTGCCTCAGTAATGGACTGGATGAGAGCCAACAAACTCAATCCAGATAAGACAGAGGCACTGTTAGTGGATGCTTCCCTAGACTGGATGGATGGGAAATCGCCTGCTTTTGATGGGATTCTGTACCATCTGAAGGAGGGTCGTTTGAGGCTCAGGTGGCCTCAGTGGCTCAGAGTGCCTTCCATCAGGTTTGGCTGGTGGCCCAGCTGTACCCCTATCTGGACAGGGATAGCCTAACTACTGCTGCCTATAATTATTATTATTTATTATTTATACCCCGCCCATCTAGCTGGGCTTCCCCAGCCACTCTGGGAAGCTTCCAATAAAATATTAAAATACAGTGGTACCTCGGGTTAAGAACTTCATTCATTCTGGAGGTCTGTTCTTAACCTGAAACTGTTCTTAACCTGAAACACCACTTTAGCTAATGGGGTCTCCCGCTGCTGCCGCTGCACAATTTCTGTTCTCATCCTGAAGCAAAGTTCTTAACCCGAGGTACTATTTCTGGGTTAGCGGAGTCTGTAACCTGAAGCATCTGTAACCTGAAGCGTATGTAACCCAAGGTACCTCTGTACAGTAATGCATCAAACAATATAAGCTTCCCTAAACAGGGCTGCCTTCAGATGTCTTCTAAAAGTCTGACAGTTGTTGTTCTCTTTGACATCTGGTGGGAGGGCGTTCCACAGGACGGGTGCCACCACCGAGAAGGCCCTCTGTCTGGTTCGCTGTAACTTGGCTTCTCGCAGTGAGGAAACCGTCAGAAGGCCCTCGGTGTTGGACCTCAGTGTCTGGGCAGAATGATGGGAGTGGAGACCCTCCTTCAGGTATACTGGGCCAAGGCTGTTTAGGGCTTTAAAGGTCAGCACCAACACTTTGAATTGTGCTCGGAATTGTACTGGGCGCCAATGCAGGTCTTTCAAGACTGGTGTTATGTGGTCTCGGCGGCTGCTCCCAGTCACCAGTCTAGCTGCCGCATTCTGGATTAGTTGTAGTTTCCGGGTCACCTTCAAAGGTAGCCCCACATAGAGCGCATTGCAGTAGTCCAAGCAGGAGATAACCAGAGCATGCACCACTCTGGCGAGACAGTCTGTGGGCAGGTAGGGTCTCAGCCTCTGTACCAGATGCTCTGATAACCTCTAGGTTAGATTACTGCAGCACATTATTCATAGGCCTGCCTCTGAAGATGGTTTGGAAACTTCAGTTGGTGCAGAATTTGGTGGCTCACTGGGGCAAGACAGTTTGAGCATCTTACCCCTATCCTGGCCCAACTGCACAGGCTACCAGTTAGTTTCCAGGCCCGGTGCAAAGTGCTGGTTTTGACCTATAATGCCTTAAATGGCTCAGGCCTGCGATACTTCAAACACTGCCATTCCCCATATGATCTCACCTGGACCCTGCAATCATCATCTGAGGCCCTTAGTTCGTGTGACCCTCCCCTCCACAAAAGCTCTGGAACGTTGCAACTTGAGAATGGGCCTTTTAAACACTGGTTCCCTGTTTGTGCAATGCTCTCCCCAGGGAGGTTTGGCTGGTGTCTTTATCATATCCCCTTAGGCATCAGGTGAAAAAAGCATTCCTCTTCATCCAGGCTTTGGTCTGATTAACATCCTATGCCAGAGCTCTCCAAACTGGCCGTGTGTCGGCTGCAGTGTGTAGGTGTGTCACACAAACGCTCCATGTGCTCCTTCCAGGGCTGGGAAAGGGTTTTTATTATTATTATTAATTTTTATAGAATTTTACAAGAAAAGAAAAAGAAAGAGAAACAAAGAACAACACATAACACTGTAAACACATTTATATACATGTTTTCCAAAATGCAAACTAAAAAAAATAGAGAGAAAAGGCAAAAGCAAAAAATACTTTCCATAATCAATAATATTACCAAATTCATGCTTCAAACATTACAATACAGTGGTGCCCCGCAAGACGAAATTAATTCATTCTGTGAGTTTTTTCGTTCTACGAGTTTTTTCGTCTTGCGAAGCACCACTGTTTCCCATAGGAATGCATTGGCGGTTTAAAAAAAAAAAAGGCACAAGACGTTTTGTCTTGCGAAGCAAGCCCATAGGGAAATCCGTCTTGCAAAGCAGCTCAGAAAATGAAAAACTCTTTCGTCTTGCGAGTTTGTTGTCTTCCGAGGCATTCGTCTTGCGGGGCACCACTGTATATAAATCCTAGTTAAAATATTATAAAAATCTTCCACCGCATTCGCTGCACGTCTCTTAGTTATCTTGCTTATCTTTACATCTGTTCTTCAATCAGTTCCCTTCCTTAGGTTCTTTCATAATCCATCAAATCTTTATGTTCTCTATATTCTTCACAAGGTTAGTCTAAGCACAAACTAGTAAAACTGATTTACTGTGTCGCGAATTGATGCATGTCTACAAAGTGTGTCACCCAGATGAAAAGTTTGGAAAGCTCTGTCCCGTACACTTTTAAATGTGTTGTGGAAGGGCGGGGGGAAATTATTGGTTTGTTTCCGTTCTTGCTTTTTATGTATTTTGTGATTTTTTAAAAAAAAAATTGCATACAAATTTAAATAATAATAATAATAATATAAATAATAAAATAATAACGACTCCCTCAGGAGGCAGTGATGGCCACTGATTTGGATGGCTTTCATAGAGGATTAGACAAATTGACGAAAGCCATCAATGGCTACCATGTTTTCTCGCTGTCATAGAATCATAGAATCATAGAGTTGGAAGAGACCACAAGGGCCATCGAGTCCAACCCCCTGCCAAGCAGGAAACACCATCAGAGCACTCCTGACATATGGTTGTCAAGCCTCTGCTTAAAGACCTCCAGAGAAGGAGACTCCACCACACTCCTTGGCAGCAAATTCCACTGTCAAACAGCTCTTACTGTCAGGAAGTTCTTCCTAATGTTTAGGTGGAATCTTCTTTCTTGTAGTTTGGATCCATTGCTCCGTGTCCGCTTCTCTGGAGCAGCAGAAAACAACCTTTCTCCCTCCTCTATGTGACATCCTTTTATATATTTGAACATGGCTATCATATCACCCCTTAACCTCCTCTTCTCCAGGCTAAACATGCCCAGCTCCCTTAGCCGTTCCTCATAAGGCATCGTTTCCAGGCCTTTGACCATTTTGGTTGCCCTCCTCTGGACACGTTCCAGTTTGTCAGTGTCCTTCTTGAACTGTGGTGCCCAGAACTGGACACAGTACTCCAGGTGAGGTCTGACCAGAGCGGAATACAGTGGCACTATTACTTCCCTTGATCTAGATGCTATACTCCTTTTGATGCAGCCCAGAATTGCATTGGCTTTTTTAGCTGCCGCGTCACACTGTTGGCTCATGTCAAGTTTGTGGTCAGCCAAGACTCCTAGATCCTTTTCACATGTACTGCTCTCAAGCCAGTACACGTGAAAAGGATCTAGGAGTCTTGGTTGACCACAAATTTGATATGAGCCAACAGTGTGATGCGGCAGCTAAATGCAGCTTCCTGCATTACGGTTGCTGGGGGGAAATTGGATGTTGAAGCCGGAGTTTCCTGCAGGAAGGAAGTCAGAGAGGAACACAAGATGCTGTCTTCTACTAAGCCAGACCCAGTGGTCCTTCTAGCTCCATTGAAATATACTCGGAGTGGAGAGTGGATTTCATGCTCTTTATTCAGCTCATATTAGTGAGGAGGAATGTAAGTTCCCCCAAAGTGTCTGCTTTATATACATTATTTACACAATGGGCTAATACCGGAATTCTCCTGTAGGCCAGTCAGGTTGTGGATTCACTTCCATCTGGAGCCGGATTGGGTGGCTCCTGCAGACCAATCATACTGCTGCATTCTGAATCCTATTGTTCTAGGACCAATCAGACTGCTTCATTTTGGATCCTATTCAACTCAGTACATAACATCCATAATGCCTGCACTGACTGGCAGCAGCTCCCCAGGATTTCACAGAGAGAGGCATTCGCATCCCTGCCTGGAGATTGAGCTGGGAATGTATTGTGTTGTTTGTTTGTTTCAAAATTATATCTTTCCTCCAAGGAGCTCAAAGTGACCTACTTGGTTCTTCCGCTCCCCATGTTATCCTCACAAGAACCCTGTGAGGTAGGTTGGGTCTGCTTGTGGGATTCCCAGAGGCCTCTGGTTGGCCACTCTGAGAACAAAAGCTGTTCTAGGTGAGCCCCCTTTGGCCTAGTAATAATAATAATAATAATAATTTATACCCCGCCCATCTGGCTGGGCTTCCCCAGCCACTCTGGGCGGCTTCCAACAAAATATTAAAATACCAGAATACATCAAACATTAAAAGCTTCCCTAAACAGGGCTGCCTTCAGTGTCTTCTAAAAGTCTGGTAGTTGTTCTTCTCATTGACATCTGGTGGGAGGGCGTTCCACAGGGCGGGTGCCGCTACCGAGAAGGCCCTTTGTCTGTCTCCCTGTAACTTGGCTTCTCGCAGAGAGGGAACCGCCAGAAGGCCCTCGGTGCTGGACCTCAGTGTCCGGGCAGAACGATGAGGGTGGAGACGCTCCTTCAGGTATACAGGACCGAGGCCGTTTAGGGCTTTAAAGGTCAGCACCAACACTTGTGCTCTGAAACGTACTGGGATCCAGCATGCGGGCTCCTCATATTCGTAAGAGCACGTGAGCCTTCGCAGGTACGGAAAACACAGAGACCCAACTTGCTAGGCATAATAGCTTTAGGGACATTTTATGCTATCTTGCCATTCCATCTGAATCAGAAGAGGCAGTTCAGGTACTGAACTGGTGTCCGGAGGCAGGGATGGGGGCCAATAAACCAAACCGGAATCCTGGCAAGGCAGAGGTCATATGAGTCAGTGGGGCTGAGGTTCAGGAATCGGGGTGCTAGCCTATTCTAGGTGAGGTGGCCCTCCCCCCAAAAGCAGGTAAGTAATTTGGAAGTGCTTTGCAATTCTAAGCTGTGTCCAGAGACCCAGGTGACTTCAGGGGCAAGGAGGGCTTATGGCTACCTGTGGATGGTTCACCAGCTATAGACATTCCTGGACTGAGAGGGTTTGTCTTCTCACTTGTGGGGTGCCTCAGGATTCCATCCTTTCCCCCATGCTTTTTAATATCTATATGAAGCCGCTGGGAGAGATCATCAGGGGGTTTGGGCTGGGTGTTCATCAGTATGCGGATGATACCCAGCTCTACCTCTCTTTTAAATCAGAACCAGTGAAGGTGGTGAAGGTCCTGTGTGAGTGGCTGGAGGCGGTTGGAGGATGGATGGCAGCTAACAGATTGAGGTTGAATCCTGACAAGACAGAAGTACTGTTTTGGGGGGATAGGAGGCGGGCAGGTGTGGAGGACTCCCTGGTCCTGAATGGGGTCACTGTGCCCCTGAAGGACCAGGTGTGCAGCCTGGGAGTCATTTTGGACTCACAGCTGTCCATGGAGGCACAGGTTAATTCTGTGTCCAGGGCGGCTGTCTTCCAGCTCCACGTGGTACGCAGGCTAAGACCCTACCTGTCCGCAGACTGTCTCGCCAGAGTAGTGCATGCTCTGGTTATCTCCCACTTGGACTACTACAATGCGCTCTACGTGGTGCTACCTTTGAAGGTGACCTGGAAACTGGAATTAATCCAGAATGCGGCAGCTAGACTGGTGACTGGGAGTGGCCGCTGGGACCGCATAACACCGGTCCTGAGAGATCTGCATTGGCTCCCAGTACATTTCTGAGCACTATTCAAAGTGTTGGTGCTGACCTATAAAGCCCTAAACGGTCTTGGTCCTGTATACCTGAAGGAGTGTCTCCACCCCCATCGTTCAGCCCAGACACTGAGATCCAGTGCCGAGGGCCTTCTGGCAGTTCCCTTATTGCGAGAAGCCAAGTTACAGCGAACCAGACAGAGGGCCTTCTCGGTAGTGGTGCCCACCCTGTGGAACACCCTCCCTTCAGATGTGAAGCAAATAAGCAGCTATCTTATCTTTAAAAGACATCTGAAGGCAGCCCTGTTTAGGGAAGTTTTTAATATTTAATGCTGCATTGTTTTTAACACTCAATTGGGAGCCGCCCAGAGTGGCTGGGGAAACTCAGCCAGATGGGCGGGGTATAAAAAATAAATTATTATTATTATCATTATATCAGTGACCCATGCACTAATAACCTTTGGGATAGATTACTGCAGTGCACTCTGCATGGGGCTGCCCTTGAAGATGGTCTGGAAGTGCAGAATGATCAAGGGGATGGAGTGAGTCCCCTATGAAGAATGGTTGCAGCATTTGGGGCTTCTGGGTTTAGTTTAGGGGAAAGGCGGGTGAGAGGCGACGTGATATAAGTTCATAGAATTATACATGACATGCAGAAGTTGGAAACCGGTCCGCATCGCACACCTGATCTGTCACATGGAGTTTTGCTTCCCCTAACCTCTCCAACTGAACCAAGAGCCAATGATAGGATTATAGTCTGAAAGGGAGCTTAGATCCCATTTGCCCATCAAGGAGATGCTAACTCCAGACAGAAGAGGAGCTCAGAGGGGCCTTGTAAATGGAATTTAGAAGTCAAGGAGAGGGTGTCCTTTGCCTGGCGACGGCGCCCTCGATAATTCTGCTTGAGAGGGTTGGCTGAGGCCCGCGATATTAGAGGCGACAGGAGAAATGAGCTTTCCCTGATGTTGGGTCTGGGATGCAAAGATGCTGAGCGGGGTAGACTGCTCACAGCAGGGGGTGCCTGCTGCACCTCAGAGGAGGGCAAAGGAGCTGCGGGAGGAGGGCCACCCCCCCCGGCTGCGACTGAATATAGACCTGACATCAATCCATCCTGAAGCCATTGCTCTGTGCAGCTTCCTGCATTACGGTTGCTGGGGGGAAATCGGATGTCGAAGCCGGAGTTTCCTGCAGGAAGGAAGTCGGAGAGGAACACAAGATGCTGCCTTCTACTGAGCCCGGACCCAGTGGTCCTTCTAGCTCCATAAAGCCTGCACTGACTGGCAGCAGCTCCCCAGGATTTCACAGAGAGAGGCATTCGCATCCCTGCCTGGAGATTGAGCTGGGAATGTATTGTGTTGTTTGTTTGTTTCAAAATTATATCTTTCCTCCACGGAGCTCAAAGCGACCTACTTGGTTCTTCTGCTCCCCATTTTATCCTCATAAGAACCCTGTGAGGTCAGTAGGGCTGAGGTGAGCAGCTGGCCCAAGGTCGCCCAGTGAGCTTTACGGTGGAGTAGAGATTTGAACCCTGGTCTCTCAGGTCCTAGACCAACACTCTTTGCCACAAACCACACCGGCTTAATTTGCAAAGCCTCAACAACAGCACACAAAAGCTCATGTCAAGAACAAACTTAGTTGGTCTCTAAGAGATGCGGGTGGCGCTGTAGTCTAAACCACAGAGCCTAGGGCTCGCCGATCAGAATGTCAGTGGTTCGAATCCCTGCGACGGGATAAGCTCCTGTTGCTCGGTCCCTACTCCTGCCAACCTAGCAGTTCATAAGCACCTCAAAGTGCAAGTAGATAAATAGGTACCGCTCTGGTGGGAAGGTAAACGGCGTTTCTGTGTGCTGCTCTGGTTCGCCAGAAGCAGCTTCATCATGCTGGCCACATGACCCGGAAGCTGTATGCCAGCTCCCTCGGCCAATAAAGCGAGATGAGCCCCGCAACCCCAGAGTCGGCCACGACTGGACCTAATGGTCAGGGGTCCCTTTACCTTTAAGGTGCTACTGGACAATTTTGTTCTTCTTCTTATTTTTATATACCGTATATACTCGAGTATAAGCCGACTTTTTCAGCACATTTGTTATGCTGAAAAAGCTCCCCTCAGCTTATACGTGAGTGAGGGTCCTTTTGGGCTGCCCCTTCTTCCTCCGCTGCCTTTGCCGCTGTCAGAGGCAGAGGAGGAGGAACCAGCAGCCCAAAAGCAGCCCTTTTGGGCTGCTGGTTCTTCCTCCGCCGCTGCCGCCGCCACCAGGTTTGTGGTGTGGTGAATCGGCTTATACTCGAGTCAATAGGTTTCCCCATTTTTTGTGCTAAAATTAGGTGCCTCAGCTTATATTTGGGTCGGCTTATACTCAAGTATAAGTATAAGAAAGTGAGGAGGAATTAAAGAACCTTTTAATGAGGGTGAAAGAGGAGAGGGCAAAATATGGTCTGAAGCTCAGCATCAAAAAAACCAAGATCATGGCCACTGGTCCCATCACCTCCTGGCAAATAGAAGGGGAAGAAATGGAGGCAGTGAGAGATTTTACTTTCTTGGGCTCCATGATCACTGCAGATGGTGACAGCAGCCACGAAATTAAAAGACGCCTGCTTCTTCGGAGAAAAACAATGACTGTCTCCCGCAGTTTGGTCAGACTCATGCTGGTAGCTTCGAGAACACTGTCCCACCATCTCGTCCTCTGTCGTCCCCTTCTCCTTGTGCCCTCCATCTTTCCCAACATCAGGGTCTTTTCCAGGGAGTCTTCTCTTCTCATGAGGTGGCCAAAGTCTTGGAGCCTCAGCTTCAGGATCTGTCCTTCCAGTGATCCCTCAGGGCTGATTTCCTTCAGAATGGAGAGGTTGGATCTTCTTGCAGTCCATGGGACTCTCAAGAGTCTCCTCCAGCACCAGAATTCAAAAGCATCAATTCTTCCCTCCTTCTTAGGAAGACTTAAGATATGGGAATGCAAGCAAGAGGAAAGGTTACAGCATCTGGGACTTTTCTGTTAGAGAAGAAGTGAGCAAAGTGTGGGGGAGGAACATGATGTGGAGACAGTGGGGCGTCTCTGTCATAATGCTAAAACTCCTGTCTATCCCATGAAGCAGATTGTTGGAAGATTCAGGAGAAGTTTTGGTGCGAAAACGGTGCCATTCATACCACGGAATACGTGGAACATGGCCAGTAGCATAGGAAGGTCAGGTGGTACCCCTGACCGGTGGTACCCGGTGTGGAAAATTAATTGTCAAATCCCCCCCCCCCACACACATTGAATTTTATTGTTTTTTTGCCTGCAAGAATGGGTTTTACCATGGCACTAGGTTGGCAAAGGCTGGGAACAGAATGTGACTCTGGCTCCATCTGCTGGGGGACAATGGTCTCTTCTGATCCTTGGCTACTTTTTAAAATGAAAGCAGGCGGTGATTGAAAATAAATAAATGATACCGTAGCCCGTTTTCCCCTGGGGGGGGGGGGAATGCTGCAAAATCAAAATGGCAGCACCAGCATTTCAAAAATCCGGATTTTGATCAGTTGCCGTTTTGGGGCTTGCGAGACTGCACAGAAAGACCATATTTCTAGAGGCGCTGAGGAAGAGGGTGGTCAGCTCAACAGCTGTGCCTTGGATTCATTTGATGGATTTGTTTCTGTTGCACAGAAATACATGTCATCATTACTAAAGGCCAAGTTGCAGGGGCCAACGAAAGAGCGGGCAGCCCTAGAATTGCATCAGGATGTGGTCTGAGACGTGGAAGGCCAAGATGTTAAGAAGGGGGCAACAGACAGACCTCCTGTGCTTTTAATAGCTGCCATGAAATGTACATGTGCTACAATTCCCTCTTCTACACAACTGTTAAAAGTTCAAGAGGCCTTTGTCCTCTATGGCATCTGGCCAATGTAACCCATGTTATTATCCTTGTTATGATTTAAGAGCAGGAAAACACATTGCAAAACCAATAGAGAGACGGCCTATCAGCTGATACTCTGCAGCAACAACAAAAATTATTCTTGTTGCTATTTATTAATTGTGATGGCCTGGGATTCGGACTCGGAGGCTGAACCTGAGGAATCCCAGCCTGCACAGGATTCCCTGCCTCCAGAACCAGCTGAGCTGGGGCTGGGGTACGAGCCCAAAGGGTCCTCACCTGTGTTAGGTCCTCAGGTGCAGGCACCAGCTGAGTCTGCTCTGGCTCCTGAGGTGATGGAGGACCCATTGCCTGCAGGAGCTCCACTCTCAGCCCCGTCAGAGGAAGAGGAGGTTGCCTCTGGGTCCAATAGCCCTCCAGCCTCTCCTGAGCTGCAGAGGCTCAGGGCAGAGAGGCGGAGGGAACTAAGTTCCCGCAGGAGGAGTGCTCGCCTCCAGGCCAGAAGAGGCGAGTCACCAGAGGATCGGGGCCGCCCTATGCCTCGGGGCAGATAAAAGCCCGCCAGCCCCAGTCCCAAGTTGGGGGAGCAACATTGTTGGTAGCCGGTTCCTGCCTGAACCCTGCCCGAGCTCCTGACCCGCCCTGGCTCCTTGCTTGCAAGCCTGTTCCCGACTTCACCCGATTCCCTGCCCTGCACCCAGATTCAGCTACTACGGACTGCCTCCACATTACACCTTTGACCATGGACCGGGCTTGGACCTCGCCTCTCAGGTAACCCACGGACCAGCACGTTAATTTATTATTATTATTGGGCGGATGTTGTATGGTAGACACTCCTGGGCTTTGGGTTGTATTTCGGTAGGTGTCCTCTTACACTCCCTCCCCCCGACTTCCTCTTCCAGATCCAGGCACCCTCCCCCCCAAAAAAAGAAACAGTCAGAAACACTGGCAATTCTCTGACTAAAATCTTTTATTAGAACAACACACAGGACCCCTTTTGGGCCTGGGAGGGCGGCTGTCTGCAGCTAAGGATTGCAATAAGTTGCCAACGACATGTTACGAAGTCACTAGGAATCTATTCTAAGCATCAGAAACATCATCAAGAAGCAAGGTCGATGCTGATGGGAAAACAAGGCCGCAGGTGGCCCAGCCACCCAAGCCCAGGAGGAGATCGGCGTCACCCTGCAACCTGTCTCCTCTGCAGCCGAGAAAAACGAAGAGCGTGACTGCGAGGTTAGCACCCATTCAATAATTTATGTTTAACGTAATGCTGGTACAACATCACCATAACAGAGAAAAAATCAGTTCTAAGGGGGAGGAAATCCTAGAAGGGAACAATTACTTATTTACAGACATCTCCTTTGTTGTTTTGCTTTGGGTTTTTTTTTTTTTTTTTTTTTGCTGTTAACATTTATTACATTGGATTGTTTTCTTCCCACCATTCCTGATTTATCTCCACTCCTGGTTAAATGAATCAAAGCAGATAATTAAATAACTTACGATGAGAAACAATGGTAGAAGAAAGAAAACAATATCTCAACCCTCCGCAGACAACTATCTCTAGAGAGCGCCACCAATCTGAAAGCAAAAGGAAAGGTCAGACCAGCATGCTGTCCGTGCTACAGAGAGAATATTATGGCACCAACCACATGGGATGGACTTGAGGCATTATGGGGTATGTACATGACATTCGCCAAATTTAGCAGCCGGTCCCAAGATGGGAACAGATTCCGATGGAACGGTTTGTTAAGGTTTTCTAAAGTTGCCTCCTCCAAAATGGAATGTGGATGGTTGGTATGACCACAGATATTAGCATCCCTTTCATTTATGTCCCCCCGCCCACTTCCCTGGAGACTCCAAATGCCACAAAACTGCCAGTGCTGTCCCTCTCTGCTCTGAATCGAAGGATTGGGCTTCCACAAAATCCAGGGTTGCACCATTGAAATACAAGGGCTTCTTCTCTTGTTGGAACAACATCTCTGATGCTTTGGAGCTGTCCCAGGTCCTGACTTGCCACCTGCTGACAGCTACCAGCTTCCTACCAACCTCCTGACCACATTGCCTGCTCTCGGGCATAATCCAGACTAGTTTCCTTATAAGGCATTGCTCAGCAAATGCTCAGCAAATCCTTCTGCCCCTGGTGTAAACCGATACATGGAAATTCATGCAAATATGCAACTGCCAAGGCCTTATCTGTGCTCGCATTTTTCTGGGTCACATGCACTGCGCCCATCTCAAATTGCAGTTAGAGGCAGCTGCTAGGTGGGTCTTTCGGGAGCAGAGGTGGCTGAGTATTTCATTGCAACGTGGTTCCTTTCAGTTCGGCAGAAACGGAATGACAGAGAGCCAGCCTGGGTTGATACTGCGACACAGTTAATCAGACAATGCAAAGAGCAGATAATAATATTATGGTGATACAGAAGAAGTGCATTTGGATGGGTGGGGGTAATGCTGATTGGCCTGGTTTCAAACCAGGAAGGTGGCAACCGTGAGAGGTAGCCATGGCAATGAGAATATTTAATTTCCTGAGATTGTGAAAGGAAGGCATTCCCGCTCTCTTCTTTCTTCCCCTCTCCATGTCTGTCGTTGACCACATAGGAATGCTAGATCTGCCTCGTAGTTGTTTGTTTTTTTAAGGCAAAGTCATCACTGTAGCTCATTTTGAAATGCTGCTATGGAAAATTATGTCCTGACACACACGTGGACATGAGGCGAGATGGATGCTATGCACCGGGATGTAGTCAGAGAAAACGGAAACATGCCATGTCAAGCTTGTTTGCAGAATCAAAAAGGACCCCGCAAGCAGCCCCCCACCAAGCAAAAGAGCAGCTGCCCATTTAGAGCAGGCTATCCAAAAGTGACAGCTCCATGTTGTCGTGGTCAGGGAATCTCACATTGTTAATACAGCATCAGACTAGCCAGGGAGCTGGTTTCAGTAGTTACCTACGTGGTATGGAAGCCACCCAATGGGACGCGGGTGGCGCTGTGGGTAAAAGCCTCAGCGCCTAGGGCTTGCTGATCGAAAGGTCGGCAGTTCAAATCCCCGCGGCGGGGTGCGCTCCCGTCGTTCGGTCCCAGCGCCTGCCAACCTAGCAGTTCGAAAGCACCCCCGGGGGCAAGTAGATAAATAGGGACTGCTTACCAGCGGGAAGGTAAACGGCGTTTCCGTGTGCGGCTCTGGCTCGCCAGATGCAGCTTGTCACGCTGGCCACGTGACCCGGAAGTGTCTCCGGACAGCGCTGGCCCCCGGCCTCTTGAGTGAGATGGGCGCACAACCCTAGAGTCTGTCAAGACTGGCCCATATGGGCAGGGGTACCTTTACCTTTACTTTATGGAAGCCACCCATAGGTGCTTGCCTCTGATATCTGTAGGAAGCAATCAGTAAGTCCAAGACTACAAAGCCCAGCATCAAGCACAAGGCAAGAGGGGTGCTATTCAAGGGAGGTCCAGCGGCAGATACCTGCCTCAGCCATGTTTCAGACCATGCATGAGTTTATTCTTAATTAAAAGCTGCACCTCTGGCCTCCCAGTGGTCTGCACACTTATATGCAATCCTGTTTGCTTGCTCAAAAGGAAACCATGCAAGTCCCACTGTGCTTAACAGGATTTACTTCAAGTTAAGTGCGTTTAGGACTGCAGACTTGTCCCCGAGCAACCCTGTGCATGCTTACTCAGAAGGAAATTGCATTAAGGTGTGTTTACCCCCATGCTAGCATGCATGGGGTTGCAGCCACAGTGACTGATGTCACAAACAATTAAATGGGACTGCGCACCAGGTCAGGATGTCAAAGGCACAAGCCTCTTTGCCTTGGAAATATAGCGAGATAGAGGGAGGAAGATGACCTGTTTGACAGGTGCTGATAATGTGGCATTATTACGGCATGAAAATGAAACACAACGGATTGACTGGTTTACAGGGGAAACTTGAATATATCTAAGAGCCAGCCTTCGAGCCTTGCTGTGAATATGGATCTCTCCCAGTCTGAAATCTCTCCCCCCAACATGACCAGTCTGAAGTCACAGCTCTGCAAACTGACTTAGCACACAAAACAATCATGTAAGAAGCCGTTGCCAGTCAAAGCTGCGATAAACACCGCAGCAGGAAGGGTGTCCCACAGGGCCGGCCCTATCATGAGGCGGCTGCCTCAGGCAGCAAATATTGAAGGGCGTCCAGCGGAGGGAGCTCTGTGGATGTGCGTGTTATGCAACCTGTCCTGCGCCCTCGGGGTTCAGTGGAGGATGTTGAAATAAGATTCAACAGTCTGTTGAGGTTTTGGAATGGGACTGGGACTGGGAGGATGCGACCTCTCACATTTTGCTTCAGTCCGAAACAGCCAGAGGATATCAGGATAGCAAAGGCCGATGTAAACAAATGAGAAACAAAAGTGCATTATGGGAGCTGCCGTCTCCAGTGTGCAACGGGCCCTTGTTGCACACTAGAGCAACTTGTGGGTGCCTCCTTTTACTTCAGGTGTTCAGAGACAGATTGGTGACCCCCCCTCCATTTACAGAGGTACAGGACAAATGTCTGGATAAACAGCCAATTAACTTGAGCCAGAAGATTGTCACGTTCTGCTAAATACAACCATCCATCCCAATCAGAAAAGAAATGGGATATTGGACATATTTGCTGAATGCAGGTGGGGGGGCATTTCTGGGTGGCATTTTTTGGGGGAGCATAAGGAAATCGGAATGTTGACATTTGAGTTTTGAAACTCACTGAAAATGGAAATGTTCTGCTCCTACAAAGTGATAATTTTACTCAGAACTCAAATACAAAGTTCTGCCAATACAATTCCAAATTTGGAAATGGTGCTAATTTCATATGCAGATTAAATCCTCCGTAGAGTGATCTAAATCGTACACCTCACCCTCACAGGGCTGTTAGACCTGTATCTGAGCTGTACCATTTCAGGTGTGGGTACTGGGAGCAGCCCCCCATCACATCTGGGCTGGAGAACCAGGCCTCAGTTGCTAGGCCCCAAAGGACGCCCGACTAAAATATCATCCTTCATAACCAACATTATTATTTTCCAGCGTTGATTTGTTTTCTGTGCTTTGTGGTGAACTGCCTTGAACATCCTCTGGAGCAAAAAAAAAGGAGTGCCTGATCTTTGAAAAACGAAAAGCTAAACACTGTAATTGGGGGGGGGATCATGTGACATTCCCCCCCCCAACTCTCTGCTTTGACTGGAAAAAAATTAAGATAAATCCCATCTCCCCAGGTTTGATTCATCATCCTGCATGGCTTTTGTATGTCGATTAAGTGGTGATCCCAAGCTGATGTCTATGAGAAGGTATTATTCAGCAAGAAAGGCCACGAGGACAGAGGAGGCAAAAGTCAACTGGACTCTGCAAACCCTTCAAGGACCAGCCAATTCTTGCCCGCCCAGGGGCTTGGGGTGGGGGTCCGGCGGATGTTATATGCCCAACTCTCCATCCGTAGCAAGTGAAGCTCAGTTTTCCTTCTGGCTGGAGAATCCGCAAGTTGGGAATCTGATCCACATTTAGGGCAAAGGGGAAATCGCAAACTGAAAGAATAACTGAACCCAAAAGCTGATTCGAGAGAGTCGCATCTCAGGCTCTCTCTGGGAACGCTGTCGTCAGCCGAAAGAGCAAAATTAGCAAAGCAAACACACACTCGTGCACACACACACAGAGAGAGTACAGGTGGGGCTGGAAAGGCGGAGAGGGGTGGCCCTGGCGGGTGCCCAAGTCTGCTTAGTCCTTTCTCTTCTCTGGATTCCACCCCGCTTTTTGTCTGTTTGTTTGTTTAAAAAATTTGGTTTCCGCTGGCCTGGAGTTACCAGACGACCAGATATTCTCCTCCTTTCTCCCATGAGGTCAATTCCTGAAGAAAACGAACGCAGGTCTCTCGGTGTGTCCTGAGAAAAAGCCGCCGGGCACCCGATGACTCCTTACTGCATGGAGCCTCGTGCGTTGTAGAAGTCCGGGACTGGGAGACCGGTGTGCAGCGTCACCTGAAAGCAAAGAGCACTCGCTACAAATACACGCCAACATTTCTCCAATGAAAATACAGTGGAGCCTCAGGTTGCGGACGTAATCCATGACAGAGGCACGTCAGCAACCCGCAGCGTTCGTAACCTGCAGCAATGCGTCTGTGCACGCATGTGACACAATTTGGTGCTTCTGCGCATGTGCAAACGGCAAAATCCTCGCTCTACATGGGGCTGCCCTTGAGACTGACCCAGAAACTCCAGCGGGTGCAGAATGCCATTGCGAGATGCCTTACAGGGTCCTTGCTGTGAGATCACATTCACACGGTGCTATACCAGCTGCACTGGCTCCCGGTGGAGTACAGGATCAGGTTTAAGGTGCTGGTTTTAACCTTTAAAGCCCTATACGGCCTAGGACCCTCGTACATACAGCACCGCCTCTCCTGGTATGTCCCACGGAGGAACTTACGGTCTTCAAACAAAAACATCTTGGAGATCCCGGGTCACAGAGAGGTTCGGCTGGCCTCAACCAGAGCCAGGGCTTTTTCGGCCGTGGCCCCGATCTGGTGGAACGCTCTGTCACAAGAGACTAGGGCCCTGCGGGGCTTGACATCTTTCCGCAGGGCCTGCAAGACAGAGCTGTTCCACCAGGCCTTTGGCCAGGGCACAGCCTGACTCCCTCCTTTGGCAATCCTCACAGAACTCCAGCCCAATGGTTGCCATCAATTTGAGTTGAATTAATTTTATAATGGAATGATTTTAGAATGTTGTACTATTTTATTGTTGTTAGCCGCCCTGAGCCTGGCTTCGGCTGGGGAGGGCGGGATATAAATAAAATTTATTATGATTATGATTATTAAGTAACCCTTTCTGGTACTTCCGGGTTTCCCGCGGTCTGCAACCTGAATATGCGTAACCCAAAGCGTCTATAACCCATGATACCACTGTAGGAACATCTCATTCCACAATAATAACTTTACTATTTATACCCCACACATCTGACTGGGTTGCCCCAGACACTTTGGGTCTGGGCAGCTTCCAACATATATAAAAACACAATGAAACATTAAACATTAAACGTCTTGCGGTTTTTTTCGTCTTGCAAAGCAAGCCCATTAGCGGCTTAGTGGATTAGCGCTATTAGCGGCTTAGCGGGCTTAGCGGATCAGCTGATAAGCGGCTTAGCGGATCAGCTGTTAAGCGGCTTAGCGGCTTGGGAAAAGGGGGGGGGGAGGAAAAAAAACCCGCAGGAACTCGCAAGACATTTTTGTCTTGCGAAGCAAGCCCATAGCAAATTTGTTTTGCGAAGAACCTCCAAAACGGAAAAGCCTTTTGTCTAGTGGGTTTTCCATCTTGCAAGGCATTCATCTTGCGGGGCACCACTGTAGGGACATTCCAGGATCAAATCAGAAACTGGGACGGCGTCTCTAAATCAGGGACGTCCCTTGGAAAATAGGGACACTTGAAGGTTCTGGGTACAGGGTTCAACAAGAGGTGGCAGGGCCGGCCCTACGATGTGGCAAAGTGAGGCAGCAGCCTCAGGCGGCAGATGCTGAGCTGCGGGGATTGTGAGTGTTATGTTGGCATGCTGCATTCAACTGCAGTGGAAGACACTTCCCTTCCCCAGTACTGGAGTAAGATTTAACCCCCAGTCCAGTGGGCTTCTGCCTGTGCCTTGGGCAAAGGCACCATCTTGTTCCTTGCCGCAGGCAGCAAAATGTCTTGAGCAGGGGCCCTGAGGAGTGGGGGTGGCATTTTTAATCCCATCGCAGCTGGCAGGATTTGATCTTCCCATGCTCACAGAACCATATCTCTCTTTCTGTGTGTGTGTGTGTGTGTGTGTGTGTGTGTGTGTGAGATGGCCTGGGACTGGGGTTCGGACTCAGAACCAGAGAGACTCAGTCCGCACCGGATCCTTTGCCTCAGGCATCATCTGAACCAAGTCTGGGGCCTGATCCTGAAGAGTCCCAGTGTTTTAAATTTGTTGTTAGCTGCCCTGAGCCCGGTTTTTGAACCAAGAAGGGCGGGGTATAAATAAAAATTTAATATGTTGTTGTTGTTGTTGTTGTTGTTGTTGTTGTTGTTGTTAGTATTATTATTCCCAGGACGTCAGTAGGACTTGAGGGGCAATTATGGCAGGAGCATGACTGTAAATTTACATATTAAATGAATCTCCTGCTGTCTTTACACCATAGCCATCAACTCCTAGGGGCCCAGCTCTTTGGGCCTTCCCAATAATTTTTTGGGGGGACTGCCCTTCCCAATTAGCAGGGGGTTGAGGGGGCTGAGTACCAGTTGGTGCCTTTGCTTTAGTCAGTGTTGTGCATATTCCCTAATTCCACACAAGAGCAGACAACGAGGGCTTAGGCAGAACACTACTCACCCCCACTGCCCCGCCCCACTGCCATGTTTATGAGTAGCAAAATTTGGGCAATTCAGAACAGGACATTTTTTGGGGGGGGCGGCTGTTTGAACCTGCCACCTGCTGCCCAGCCTACCCCCTGCCCAGAATGCCCTGCTTGAGGGCACTAGCTTTGAGTACCAAACTGATTCTGAATATTGAACCCAGCAACCTGAGAATCACAGCTTGCTTGTTTTTCGTCAAAGCGAGTTTCTAGTCCTTGGCGTTCCTCCGCCTGTTTTGGACGGCAACTCCCGTCATCGCCAGCCAACGCAACTCTGGGTTTCCCGTTCTGATTCCTGTTCTTCCCACTCTCTGCCCTGCCCCTCTCCAGATCCAAGAAGCCTCTATGTCTCTCCTCCCAGAGGCCCGGTCTCCTTCCCATTCCTCCTTACTTGCACATTTCTGTTCAGACTGACAGCAGGGAAGAAGACGCCTTCCAGGTTCTCAAAGGCCACCGGCCCCTGCTGGTCCTCATTGATGGAGAAGGTCAAGGTCCTCCTGGTTAGGTCAAGCAGGATCCCGACCGTAGCCCCTTTGGTGATGCCCCCTTCAGTCCTGCCAAGAAAGAAAGCGCTCCTCGTTAGCTCAGGGGGGTGGGCTAGATGACATTTTGGGTCCCTCCCAAGCAGTGGCGTAGGGTGGGGGGTGCAGGGGGGGCTGGCCGCACCGGGCGCAACATCTGGGGGGGGCGCGCTCGCACTCACAGCTCTCTGCCCCTACCTGGCTCACTCTCTCTCTCTCACTGCAGTGCTGGCTGTGCGAATCCGATCCGAGCCGCCGGGTCGCCGCCCACTGTGGAGGGGAGGGTGCCAGGCGTGCGTGCGGTGCGGAGAGAGAGCGAGGGACTATCTGGGGGAGGGACAGTGCAGCGGGGGGGGCGCAAATTACTTGCCTTGCCCCGGGTTAGGGGGCGCAAATTACTTGCCTTGCCCCGGGTGCTGACAACCCACGCTACGCCACTGCTTCCAAGCGTACAAGTCTATGGTTAACCTCTCTCTCTGTTTAGGGGTACAGAGGTACCTCTGGTTGCAAAGGGAATCCATTCTGGAGGCCCGTTCGCAACATGAGCAGAAGGCAACCCGTGTCTGCGCATGCACAGGTCACGATTCACCGCTTCTGCGCATGCGCGTGACATCATTTTTGAGCCACTGCGCATGCGCGAGCGGCGAAACCCAGAAGTAACCCTTTCCGGTACTTCCGGGTCGCCGCGGGACGCAACCTGAAAAGACATAACGTGAACCGAACGTAACAAGAGATATGACTGTACTCTCATTTTCACCCAATAAAATCACCAGTTTATAGTTCATACAAGGAAAAATAAATACAGTAAATGGACAAAAGTACAAAGATTCACAAAATGTTTAGGGGTATGCGTACCCCTCTGTCGCCCCAGAAAGAAACACTCTGTGTGTGTGTGTGTGTGTGTGTGTGTGTGTCTGTGTGTGTGTAAATTTTTTATTAAATTTTCTGTTTTACCATTTAAAATACCCATTTTACATCCTTAAGCTATCTGTGACTTCCCTTCTTCTCTTTCCACAGTTCATTTTACAGATCATAAATCCCTGCACATTTTACAAAAGCCATACCATTCAATATTCCATTATTGCATCCATCAAGACTTGTTTGCACTGCTGAATTTATCGTAATGCTGCCAACGTTTTCAGCTGTACACAATCATTTCCCATATACAGTGGTACCTTGATTTAAGAACCGTCTGGTTTAAGAACGATTCAGTTTAAAAACTCTGCAAAACCGGAAATAGTTTCTTGGTTTGAGAACTTTACCTCGGTTTAAGAACGGAAGCAGAATGGTGGAAGGGCACTGGTGGCGGCAGGCCTCATTAGGGAAAGCGCACCTTGGTTTAAGAACAGTTTCGGTTTAAGAACGGACTTCCGGAACGGATTAAGTTTGTAAACCAAGGTACCACTGTATTCAATAAACATCTCCCAATCTTCTTTAAACATATCTTCTTCTTGTTCTCTTATTCTATATGTTAAGTCTGTGAGTTGTGCATATTCTGTCAACTTAAATTGCCATTCTTGTTTAATTGGGACCTTGCTCGTTTTCCATTTTGGGGCTAACAAACACGGGCTGCAGCAGTAACATACATAAATAACCTTTTTTGACACCTGGGGATTTCAGTCTGAATTATCCCCAACAGAAAGGACTTATCGTAACCCTCTTCTAAAACTATCCAAGTTGGTGGCCATCACACTACGTCTTGTGGCAGAGAGTTCCATAGACTAACTGTGTGCTTCCAACGTTCAGAGGATGGGGGGAAGAGACAGAGGGAACCAGAGATGCTCTGGGGCCACGTACCTGTTGGTGTGTGAATTGTTATGCATGAACCAGCTCCGGTTGTTGTCCACGTACATGGCCCAGGCCTTGTCATCTTTCCCCAGCATGACGTCCTTGAGAACATCCATGCGGGCCACACCAAAGGCCGGGTCCGGGTGGTTGTCGTAGCGGTCGATGGACAGCTCCCAGTAGTGGAGCCCCTTGGAGAAGCCCGTTTTGCCCAGCACCACCCGGTCGTCGTAGCTGTTGCAGGTGACGGTCAGGTTGTCGTTAGAGAAGATGACATCCGAGTGGGCCGTATTTGGGTCAAACGAAAACCAGGCCACTGCAATGGACACAAGGGAAGAGAAGTTACCTGTGTGAATGGGATGGCAGTCCCTGGGCTGGGGGGGGGGCACAAAATGCATTCCATGCAGGCATGCAGGAGGAAGAGAGTCGCAGGTTGCTCAAAGGCCACGGTTCCACATGCTTTCTGGGACAGAGCCGGCCTAAGGCATTTTGCCACCTGAAGCAGGGGGCATGAAGTTGCCACCACCAAGTCCCATTCCACGTATAAAAGCTCTGCAGACCATTGCATCTTATTTCAGCATCCTCCACTGCACCCCGAGGGCTCTCTCTGTTAGTTTCTGTTTGCCACTGTGCAGCTGCTTAGAGTCACAAGACTCTGTTTACATTCCAGAGACATTCCGGGCTGTTGGAAGTCTCACGGTAGATGGATGTGATGTTACTGGTTTCCTGTTCCTTTGTTTGTTTCAGTTGCTCTCTGCCTCTCACAGAGAGAGGATGTGGTTTTCTGTCTGCATAGTAAGAAATAAAGCATAGCGATGTAGCCATAAATCTCATCACTCCCGCACGCCGTTTTGATTCTCTGCATAATGGGGAATGTGCCTGGAGCCTTATCAAAGGCTCAGGTCGTTAATCGCGTCGGAGGCAATTCCGGAGGAGCTCGGCCGATCGCAGGTTCCGACACTCTCCACTCAATGCTCATCAGTATTTGCCACCCGAGGCACTTGCCTTACTCTGCCTCATGGTAGGGCCAGCCCTGTTCTGCGGACAAATCCAAAGGGATTTGAATCCCTCCCTATGTAAGTTATGCAAGCTGCATATAGTAACTCCCCACAGCAGGTAGGGAGATAAATGGTTTAGTTTTTGTTGGAAGGTGACTTGCAGTAGAATGGAAACGATGCTGCGTGCGACAAATAGAGGCAAGAACAGAAAATGGGTGGAGCACAGGCTCATGGGGAAGAGCCAGGGGCTGATGCCCCTCCCCTGCACCTGCCGCCTGAAGGCCGGTGTCTCACTCTGTCTAATGTCAGGGCTGCCCTGGGCCTGCAGACTTGGCTCCCTGATTGCCCTTGCCTTTGCCTGCTTGCTTTGTATAGGCTTTTCACTGCAATTGCACATTGCAGAGGACAAGAGAGGATGCCATTGGCTTGCTGAGTTTTGCTGCACCAACTGGGAACCCGCAGAGCTTTGGGGTAGCAATCTGGGCAGGTGCCAACTGCATGGCTTGGACTTGGTTACCGGAATTCCTACGGGCAAGACGTCGCCTTAAGGACAACACACGTGCCGCAAAGTTTTCAAAACACACTCACAGACACACACAAACTGTTGCAGCCAGTCAGTAGACTCCATTGGCCCCATGCACCCAAACGGGCTCCTACCTGCTACCAGTTTTTTAATATCAACTGTTGTCGTTCCGAGCGAAAGGCATGGAGGGGAACAAATGAGAAGCGGTGTCGGCATTGATAGGGGACAATAGCGCCAACCGCAGGCTTCATTGTAGCTTGGTCTCCTGGCTGCATACTTTAGTTTGCCCCTCCCGGCCAAAGCTGGCACATCAATTTGGCATTAGCAGAAACCTCGCACAGTTATACATAACGTGTACCGGAGACCACACAGCTTTTGCAGACAGGGAAGGGCTCAAGGAAAGGCTACCAAATTCTGCAAGAGGCTGGTTTCCTTTAGCTCCTCCTGCCTCCTCACAACTCGGCTAAGAAACCAAGTAGAATCCCTCACCCAATTGAAGAAAAACCAGGTCTAAATTTCACTTCTTGACTCCAAGCTAGGTTTATTGGACTGCTTCCATAGTGCCATAATTCGATCCATCCCTTATGAGTTTCAGAGGCTCCGGTGGACACCTTGAGCCAGGTGTGATGTGATGCTGAGAGTGAGTTCGCTCAGACCAGGGAGATCTGGGTTCAAATCTCTGCTTAACTATGCTATGTCCAGGCAGGGGGCAGACTGGGGTAGTCCCATGCTCTAAGACAGCCTTGCTCCAAAGGCGCCCCCTAGAGGCATTCTAGCAGGCTCTGCGAATTCACTTATATTGTTATGAGCTGGTGGTTTTGCCCTCTAGCTAAAAACAGCTGTTTCTCATTTCAGAATCGCTTCCTGGGCTGCTTCCCCTCTTCCCCCACCCCTCAAAGGTGCTACAAACAAGGTAGGGGTGGGGAACAGACTGGACCAAACATAGTGTTAGTTTAAACATCGGGTGTCTCTCCTTGTCACGTACGAATGGGGGGAGTCGAGGGTTAAAAACAAGTGACCGAAACAAATGCCACCGAAATGTGGAAGGAAGTATATACTTGCCCAATTGGGAGAAAGGTCCTGACTGAGCCTCAAAACCTATAAAGAGACACACTGCATTTCATACGTCGACACGGAGAAAGGGCAAGCGGACTCGGGCGGCAGGAGCCACGCAGCTGGGGAACCAGCGGGCGGCAGCCGCCGGAACGGACTTGCCAGATTCACTTGCAAAGCGAGAGGCCCACCATCAGAACCAGGGACATGTGCATTTCGTGGAACTTCACCAACCTGCCTCTCTCCAGGTCAATCGGACTCCCAACTCCCATCAGCCCCGATCGTTCTGGCAGGGGCTGATGGGAGTTGGAGTCAAAGCTCCCGGAGAGGCCCATTCTAGAACCCAGGCCTGGCACTCCAAAGTGGATTGACAGCAGAGGATTCTAGGCAAGCAACAAGTGGCCATGCACAGCACATAGCCAGTGGAACTCCCTGCCACTGGCTTTCAGACAACCCAGTGGAGAGGTCTATCCATCAGGCAAGGCCTCTTTCCCCCTGCCTTGCTCCACCCTTTAGTTTCTGCTTCTCAATTTATATTGTATTACAGTGGTGCCTCGCAAGACGAAAGAATCCGTTCCGCGAGTCTCTTCGTCTTGCGGTTTTTTCGTCTTGCGAAGCAAGCCCATTAGCGGATTAGCGCTATTAGCAGTTTAAGGGCTATTAACGGCTATTAAAGGCTTAAGGGATTAGCGGATTAGCTGCTAAAAGGCTATTAGCAGCTTAGCGCTTTAGAAAAAGGGGGTGGGGAGCGAAAAACCCCCTCAAGAATCGCAAGACATTTTCGTCTTGCGAAGCAAGCCCATAGGGAAATTCGTCTTGCGAAGCACCTCTGAAAACGGAAAACCCTTTCGTCTTGCGGGTTTTCCGTCTTGCGCGGCATTCGTCTTGCGGGGCACCACTGTATTTTATGTACTGTGGCTTGCCGTTGTTTTATTGATTATAGTTTAGAAATTATTTATTGTAACTGTTGAGTGGATTTCTGTTTAACTTTTATATGTTGATATTATTATTTTGTACTGTTCTAATAACTGTTGAATGTTACTTTTTGATGTAGGTTGCTCATTTTAAAGTTTTGTTTTATTGTATTGCAGCAGATTGTTATAAGTTGTACATTTTTTGTTTCTTCAGCTTGTAAACCGCCTTGAGTATTGTAAGATAGAAAGACGGTATACAAATAATAATAATAATAATAATAATAATAATAATAATAAATCAACCATTAGCTATGCGACTAGAGCAGGCTTCCTCAGCCTCAGCCCTCCAGATGTTTTTGGCCTACAACTCCCATGATCCCTAGCTAGAATGGCCCGTGGTCAGGGTTCATGGGAATTGTAGTCTCAAAACATTAAATACAATATTAAATACAATTTGATATATTGAGCATTCTAGTTTCAATGTCCGCTCCCCCCTCCTTCCTATCTGCCCTACTTTTTCTTCCTATCCTATCTGGGTGGCTACTTGCCAGGAATTCTTTTAGTTGTGATTCCTGCATCGGAGGGGGTTAGACTAGATGATCCTCAGGGTCCCCTCAAACTCTACAATTCTATGATGGTGATGATAAAAATAATAAATTACTTATATTCTGCCTTTCCTCCCAAAGGAGGAGACCAGGGCAGCAAACAAGTCAACAGCGGAAGTCAATCAAAACTTCTAAAAACAGTTTAAAAACAACCTTGCAAAAACAGTAAAAGAAACACCCTCATTTCTGCTTCTCCATCACTGTTCTTTTGTGTGTGTGTGTGTGTGTGTGTTGGCAAAGACTAGAAAACCACAGGGCCAGTATTAATGGATAAAAAAATAAAAATAAGGATGCCTAATTGAGTTTGCATAAATCGGAGAATGAATTGGTGGGGGTGGAATTTGAGCATCAACGTTATCCAACGTTGGATAACTTTCTAGATGTTGATAGGAGAATAAGGTTTAAATGCATTAATGATAAATAAGTGAGTAAGCAGTGAAAGATGGGAAGAATTTGCTGACTTAATTAATAAATTGGAATACAAAAAGGGAGGTGGGAGGAGGTCGAGGAAATGAGTTATCGAAGGAAGGAATTTTGAAAAATGGAAGTGTTTTCTTTTTTAAATGTTTTTGTTTTTTGCTTTTTTCTCTTGTTGGTGGGGTGGAGGGGTGGTGTTTTTATGTATTGTTAATTTTTATTTTTGTTTTTTTCTTCTTATTATTTTATTGTATTTTGTCTCTTTCAATTTTTTCTGTATTTTTGAAAACTGGAATAAATATTATTTTTTAAAAAAGGAATTTGAGCATCAACAGACGAAATGCACATAACCCTGATCACGTGGAATTTAGCAAAAGCCTTTTAAATGAATCTGGACTCAAACCAACTTAGGGGGTTGTGACCTTCACATTTTTGGGGAATTTCCCATTGTGCAAGCAAAAGGTGTCCGTTTTAGGGTAGAGCTCCACCAACCATCTAAGGATAGGTGAATCTGTGAATTTCACACACTGTGTGAATTTCTGTGAATTTCCTCTTTTCCCACTCTCACATTTCCACACCAATTCGTGAATTTTTTAAAAAGACGTTCTCACGAAAATTCACCAGCATATCACATACTTGTTTTGTACGCAACGTTGTTTGACGTGTGCATTTTTGCAAAGCAATTCCTCCCAACAGAATGTGTTTTTATCTGTTATCTCCACAAATATATCAATATATATATACCAATTTCCCCTTAAATATATCAATTTCCCCTTAAGAGATTCGTTTTTCTACAAACTACTTGGCCGGGGAAGTGCGCTGCAAAGTTTGGAGAACGGCGAATCTCAAACAATGGAAACGTTTCGGTTTCAGAAAGCGCAAATTATACAGGTTTGCTTTTTAAAAGAGAACCAAATCCAGTTTGTCCCCCCTCCCCCCGCAAATCCCTACCTCCGCCCCACAAATCTGATTCACTCCAAAGATACAGACTCCAAGAAGGCACAAGGAAGCAGGCAGACCCACCAACTCTTTATACACGGGACACAAGATCAGAAACGTTCGGAGATGGATTATGTCGAAAGCCAGTCGCACAGAAGCAGTGAGATGGGGTAACCCATAAAAGGACGATGGGGAAAATATAATAAAACCGGGGTTGTGCGTCCAGCCCCTCGGTGTAGCCCAGCAACTAAAAGACTGTGCCATTCCTCATTCCAAAGTATGGGGTGGACGGAAAGAAAGAAATCTATGTCAGGGCTATTCTCCTTTCGCTTACGCCGGTGTCAGGCAGATGCCAATGGAGGTTACATCGGCGTAAGCTTGTAGCAACGGGAGAATCCTAAAGAAAAAAAATGCAACCCAAACTGAAAAGGTTGGTTCTTGCAAAGGTGGGAAGGAAAGGATGGGCGGTGGCTGCGGAGAGAAGGGGCACCTGAGGCCTTGGCACCGGAATTCCAGAATATCCCGCAGGAAAATGCATGTGAAGAGCTGCTATTACACCCCAAGGCTCAGGACAGCTTTCTAGAACCTTCCTTCTCCTTGGTTGCTCTCTTGCTGAAGGCATCACAGTGGAAATCAGCTTGCCCCTTACTCGGCTGCTTCGATCTGCGGAAACTGGCACTGCTGCAGATGCCATGTAAGACCCGTTCTGCGCTTCCAAGAACTTGGTCTTTTCCTGTGGCCTACACTTCGGAACTCACTGCCTATTGAGATCAGCCACCTCCGCTGTACTCTTTCTGGGGCCTGCTGAAAGCGTTTCTGTTCAGACAAGCCTGCCCAGATGTTTAGATAGCTGCTGCAAGCCTTAAGCTGCCTTTAAAGGTAAAGGTAAAGGTACCCCTGCCCGTTCGGGCCAGTCTTGCCAGACTCTAGGGTTGTGCGCCCATCTCACTTAAGAGGCCGGGGGCCAGCGCTGTCCGAAGACACTTCCGGGTCACATGGCCAGCATGACATCGCTGCTCTGGCGAGCCAGCGCAGCACACGGAAACGCCGTTTACCTTCCCGCCAGTAAGCGATCCCTATTTATCTACTTGCACCCAGAGGTGCTTTCGAACTGCTAGGTTGGCAGGTGCTGGGACCGAACGACGGGAGCGCACCCCGCCGTGGGGATTCGAACCGCCGACCATGTGATCGGCAAGTCCTAGGCGCTGAGGCTTTAACCCACAGCGCCACCCGCGTCCCTTAAGCTGCCTTTAGCTTATCATTATTTTAAACCTTTCAAATGTCTTAAATCATTTTTCTTTGTGTTATGTACTGAGTCAAATAGGACCCAAAAAGCAGCAGTCTGATTGGTCCTAGAACAATAGGATTCAGAATGCAGCAGTCTGATTGGACCTAGAACAATAGGATCCAGAATGCAGCAGTCTGATTGGTCCACAGGAGCCACCCATTCCAGCTCCAGGTGGAAGTGAATCCGCAACCTGATTGGCCTACAGGAGAATCCCGGAATTAGCCAATCACGTGGGGCCCATTGTGTAAATAATGTATATAAAGCAGACATTCTGGGGGAACTTCCATTCCTCCTCACCACTATGAGCTGAATAAAGAGCATGAAATCCACTCTGGACTCTGAGTATATTTCACTTTGTGACCATTTTAATGTTTGTTTTCTTTTTTGTAAACCGCTTTGAAGTGTGTGTGTTTGTGTGTGTTTTGTTTTTTTACAATCCAGCGGTGTATACATTTTAGGAAACAAATAACAAAGGAATGTGTGGGGTGTGGCCACAGATTCAGTGTTATAGACAGTGGGCACCCATCTCCCACCCAGGAATTATATGCCTTCAGGAACCCAAATGCAGCTAAGATGTTTTCCTACATGGCGGCAGCCAACATTTTCCCTTCCAGATGTTGTTGGACAACAGCTCCTCTGGCTGCTGGCCACTGGCCAAGCCGGCTGGAGGTGATGGGCGCTGCAACCCAACATCTGGAGAGACCACATTGAGTCTGCTGTCCTGCACCAAAACCTCTGCACTGGGGGAAGTTTAGCCTGTTAGGGAGACGTTTCCTGGCACAGTCTTCTTGCTGACATGCTCTGCCACAGTTAGTCGGTGTGGTGTGTATTCCAGATATTGCTGGACTACAACTCCCATCATCCCTGATCATTGGCACATCTGTGATCTAACCTGCTTCTTCTGTTACAGCACCAATCGGGTGCTCCACAGTCGTGTTGGACTACAACTCCCATCAGCCTGAGGCAGCATGGCCATATGCTCCTGAGGGTGCTGGCTGGGTGTTCATGGGAGTTGTAGTCCAAAATATTTGCAGAGCACCAAAGGTTGTGTTATACCCTCAAGTTGCATTTTAAAAATCCCCAATCTGGTAGTGAAATCCAGTCATTGCTGCCTGCCCTGGGCTCCTGTGGGAGGAACAGCAGGATAGAAATTTAATCAATAGAATACTGTAAGTAAATAGTTTTTTTTAAAAAAAATCCTTCTAAATGCTATTTGAACTTTGCACAATTGTGATCTTTTCCCCCTTCCCAAAGACAATGGTGCTGACTGCAGGGCCACGTAAAGGTGACAGGATGTCAGCAACGATATCCTTGCTTGCTGGTGCAGTTCAGACAAAGTCTACAAACTTGTAACATAGAAACAAACATGTCACACATCATGTCTACATCCTCAGAGTTTCCTGCACAGTGGAACGCGGGCCACTGACAACACAGAACAGCAAGTCCCATCTCACACGGATGCCATGGGCAGGGGAAGAAGGGGAGGAGGGCCCCCCCAAAAAAATTAAAAAGAAAAGCAAAAAAAAAAAAGCAAACAGCAACAAAACAAGAGCCGAACCCCCAAAACAAAAACGGGGGGACGTCCAGAAGCACAGCGCAAGAGGCAACGCCAGGCACGCTCGGCTCACCCACCGGCCGAATTCAGAGATTGTAAAGAAGAGTGCAAGCTCATTTGGTGGGACGAGGATCTGAGCTCAAAGTAGGATCTCCCCGGAAAGCTGTTTTGCAGGTTAAGGGTGGAAGAGAAGGGGCTGGATCTACGCAGCTGAAGCCTTTCCAAAGGCACTGGGAAAGTCAGGGCCTGCTCCTCTGGTTCGGAGTCTAGATGCAAGATCAAGGCAAACTCAAGGTCAGAGCTCCCCAAAGAGGCGATTCAAACATGGCACCCAAGCAGTGGCATAGTGTGGGGGGTGCGGGGGGGGGGCCGGGCGCACCGGGCGCAACATCTGGGGGGTAGGGTTAGGGGGTGCAAATCCATGGGTTAGGGGGCGCAAATCCACGGGTTAGGGGGTGCAAATTACTTGCCTTGCCCCGGGTGCTGACAACCCACGCTACGCCACTGCACCCAAGCCCTTCCTTACCTGTGCAAGTGCAAAGAGGGGGGGGTCTCCCAAGGGGAGCGTGGCTGCAGGGGCAGAACGTCAGCTCCCAGCAGTGGCGGGGCATATGCCCACACTACCCAGGGTGGGTGCGCCCACCAAGGGGGGTGGGGCGTGCTCCCGAGGGAGGGCACGGAGGGTGCCCTCCCAGGCACGGGATAGCCGCTCGGGTGCACGGTGCGCTCAACATTCGGTGCACCGCTCACCTGCAATTCCTAAGCCTCCTCCTGCTGCCCCCCTTTTCCCCGACGGCTCGGGGTAGGCTTGGGAGTCGCGGGCGGGCTGTGCGGCAAATGTCGCCCCCCTCGGTGAAGACGCCCAGGGTGGACTGCCCCCACCGCACCCTCCTCCCTCCGCCACTGGCTCCCAGTTATGGCTTTACCAAATTTTTTGGTGGAGGGCTCACAGGGAGAGGAGAGGGAAGCCCCACCCCACCAACAGCATTCTGCTAGCTCATAATAATAATAATAATAATTTTTATTTATACCCCGCCCTCTCCAGCCAAGGCCGGGCTCAGGGTGGCTAACTAGCAATAACAAAAACAAATTGAATGAATATAACTTAAAAAACAAGATTAAAATACAACATGAAAATATTGAAACATTAAAATATTAAAATGCAGCCTTATCACAGGAGGAGAAGGAAAAAGAAAGAGGGGGAGGGAATCAAATTGGCTCCAAGCTGAAGGCGGAACAACTCTGTCTTATAGGTCTTGCGGAAAGAAATCAGATCCTCCAGAGCACTGGTCTCATGAGGCAGAGCGTTCCATTAGGCTGGAGCCAATGTTGAAAAGGCCCTGGCTCTGGTTGAAGCTAATCTAACTTCTTTAGGGCCCGGGACCACTAGGGTGCTGTTATTTATGGCCCCTCTCCGTGGGGCATACCAGGAGAGGCGGTCCCGTAGGTACGAGGGTCCTAGGCCGTGAAGGGCTTCAAAGGTCAAAACCAGCACCTTAAACCTGACCCTGTACTCCACCGGGAGCCAGTGCAGCTGGAAAAGCACTGGGTGAATATGCTCCCATGGCAGAGACCCCGTGAGGAGCCTCGCTGCTGCATTCTGCATCCGCTGGAGTTTCTGGGACAGCTTCAAGGGCAGCCCCGCGTAGAGCGAATTACAGTAGTCAAGCCTGGAGATGACCGTCGCATGGATCACTGTGGCCAGGTCGGGGCGGGAAAGGTAAGGGACCAACAACGTCGGATGCAACCTAATATACAAAACTCTGAATACAGATCTACAAGCTGGGTGCAAATCTATAGATATACACGTGTGTGTGCATGCATGCGTGTGTGCGCACGCACACACACACACACTCCTCAGCCGAAATCCTTGAGCAAGCAAACCTTATCTGTTGTCAAGTAAGAGCCATGGAACAGTAAGAAGAGACAGTGGCTGTGGGCTCTCGTTCCCTGGTGGTTTTTAAGAAGAGGTTGGTGGCCACCTGTCAAGGATGCTTCAGGTGAGATTCCTGCCTTGCAAGGGATTGGACTAGGGATGTCGGGTTGGGAGGGGGGAGGGAATTCCCAGGGCAATTGCTTCGGGCACATTTTTGGGGAGGGAGCTCTGCTCATGCCACCTTCCTTGAGCTAGCCCTTTGCAAGGCTGGAATATGATCAGATCCCAGCCTCGCAAAGCGGCTCAGGGAGGGTGCCTTGAGAAATAATAATAATAATTTTTTATTTATACCCCGCCCTTCCCAGTTCAGAAAACCGGGCTCAGGGCGGCTAACAACAAATTTAAAACACTTAATTGATGCAACAAAAACCAGCATAAAATACAGTATAAAACGTGAATAACAATAAATTCAGAATTCGAAAATCAATTTAGGGGGGAAATCCATCCAATAAACATTAGATGATCACCAGGGCTAGCTGGCTAAATTAGTCCTATTTGGGCCAGCGAGGAGACCAGGGGAGAATTAGCTGTGGGATCCCAGAGCGAGTAATCTTCATAAAAAGGGGAGGGGGAGGGAAGGAAGGGGAAGAAAATTGAAAGCCAGGCAGAATAGTTTTGTCTTACAGGCCCGGTGGAAGGAATTTAAATCCTGCAGGGCCCTGGTCTCATGGAACAGAGCATTCCACCAGGTCGGAGCCATCACTGAGAAGGCCCTGGCCCTGGCGAAGGATAATCTGACTTCCTTAGTTCCCGAGACCTCTAAATTATGATTATTCATAAACCTTAAGGTCCTCTGCGGGCAGACCAGGAGAGGCAGTCCCGTAGATACAAGGAAGATGCCACGCACCTTCCGATCCCAGCCTCAGCCTTGAAACCCTTTGCAAAACATTGCAAGGCCCTGTGCTGCTTTCGGAGGCTGGGGCCATTCCAGTGGCTGGTGCTGGGCTGGTGCACAGCAGGCTACGTTCGCCCTCCAGACCCCCAGTGCGTGCCCCCCCGGCGCTATGGATACATGCTCCACTGCTGGATTGGACTAGGGGTCCTTTCCAACTCCACCGTTCTACGTTTCCATCTTGCCGAAGTGTCACAAGAGCTCACGGAGAGCAGGAGATCTTGTGAGATTTTGGCACGATCCTCTGTCGGAAGATGGCACTGCTGCCAGTGCTTTGTGGGCTCTGGCACACAATGCAGGAAGAGAGCCACAGCGCCAGTGGCGAGGCGAACAGCGCAGGGAGGGGGTGGCCCATGCCTGTTCCGTCTCAAGTGACAAAATGGGGTGCGCCTACCCCACCCCGATTAGGGGCTGAAGGGAGAAGTAGGAAAACGGAGGCCAAGGGGGAGTTTGAAGTGTGTGCGTGTCAGAAGAGAGGGAGGCGGAGGAAAGCTTTATGGGAGCTGTTTCCCACTTGAGAGAGAGAGATAAAAGAAATAGACTCTGGGTCTCAGGGAGTTGCCTCTGCGCTCCAACAAAACACCAGGTGCTCCCACCTGTAGGTGCACCTGTGGACTCATACAAGGTGAAAAAAAGTCAGGATTAAAAAACTGTGAACAATCTCACTGCCTGGGAGTGGGCTGCCTGAGCCAAGAAGCAGCCCCTCCCCAGAGAGAGGATGTCATCCGCTCTAGGGCTGGTGCCCAGCAGCTCTCCCCATCTTCTGACGTTACTGAATCACCCTGACTGATGGATTTGTGGTTGCCCGTTTGCTTTATTCATACCACACTGCGTTAGAGATATTAGAGCGCTCGCTGCTGCGATTGTTGCTTTTCAGCGCTGCTGTGATTGTCGCAAGCCGCTTTGAGCGCCACGTTCATCGTTGGAAAAGCAGGATGCAGCTATTAAATAGAAAACATGGCCAACCGCGCGACACGTTTTTGGAACGGAAGGGGCAGGGAGGACAGAAATTGCTTTTGACGCCTTTTTCCCAGGTGACATTTCTCTCCTTTTTTGAGGGAAGGGGGGGGGGTCTCCAGTTTAGGAACCCAAACAAGGAAGGGCATCTCCTGCAAGAATTCCTAAGGTGAGCCTAGGCAAGGACGGACCCCCCTGGCCCTTGTTCAGTGGAAAATGCCTCACCCCTGATCCCGGCAGCCATGACTTACCCTCGGAGGTCTGCAGGACCAGCATCTTGCTGTAGGGGCTGACACCGGTCTTGTTGAAGGCCTTGACCCGCGCACTGTAGGTGCTGTTAAAGTGGAGTCCATCCACAGTGCACATTGTCTCCTTCCCGACATACACCTCCTAAGGACACAAAGACACAAAGCTGATGTATGTGTGGGAATGTTCAGGGGGGCGTATATTGTTTATTAATATCCTTTCTAACTCGTGCTAGCAGGTTCCTTTGCTTAGCAGAGTTTACTTTCCCCTCCTCCGGCACAGCAGATAGCTGGTTGCAGGCTCGTGTGAGTCTCTCGCTGTTATACAATTCAGTCTGTCTCAGAATGAATTGTATAGTTCCTGGTAAATTCCCTTGAATCCCTCTTAAAAGAATGAAGACACGACAATCTTATTTAAAGCCAATAAAAGAATTTCACAGTTGGATTCCTGAAGGCAGACTTAGTTACAAAATATGTACATGTGGATCTTCCCCATATGGGGGAATCATCCCAGTGCTTATGCTAGATGAGAAGCTAGCATAGCAGTCCTAGCTAAAAAGCTGGTCAAACAAAGAAGGAAGTCAGAGAGAGAGTGCTGCGTGATTTGTGCTTTTTGTTACCTGGACAGGTAAGATCACGCCCACATCTAGTCACATGCAAGGAAGGATGCTCCAGGCCAGGAGGAAACAGGAAGTTTCAACTGGCTGACCAATATCCCCTTGCATGTCCACTCTAGGAAAACAAGGAATGTTGCATTTGACTGCTCCCACAGGGAACGGGCTTTGCAATGCAGCAGAGATCTGGTGTGCACAGTGGGAGGCAAGATCATAGGCCAGCCTTTGCCAACCTGACGCCCTCCAGATGTTTCGTACCACTACTCCAAAAGTCCACACTGGTTGGGGCCGGTCAGAGTTGTAGTCCAAAATATCGGTAGGCATCAGGTTGGCAAAGGAAGACTCTGGCTCAAATCTCAGTTGAGTCAACGACAATCGCTGAATGTCCAAAAAATTAGGAATGCGGGAAGCTGCCTTGTGCCTACACTGACTGGCAGCAGCTCTCCATGGACTCAGGAAGGGAGCCTTTCCCAGCCCAACTTGGAGATGCTGGGGACTGAAGCAGGGTGCTTCTGCATGCAGAGCAGGTGCTCTACCACTGAGCAATGATCCTACCTTAAATATATAGGGTAATACAGGTAGCTGCCTTATGCAGCCAGGCCACTGGACCATCTAGGTCAATACTGTCCACACTGACTGGCAGCAGCACTCCAGGGTTTCAGCCAGGGGCATCGGAAATTGAACCTTGGACCTTCTACAAGCAAAGCAGATGTCCGACCATGCAGCTGAGGCTGCTCCCCGGTAAATATATTACATATATTTGTTTGTTTGTTTGTTTGTTTTTTCAGTTGCTGCTCCTAAGAAAAATTGATTGTTGAGTAACTGTGTGCTGGTCCCGGGGGTAAGGTACCTTGGGTGTAGCAAAGTCCACACGAAGAGGGGCAAGGTCCGAGGCAGAGTGCCGGGCGGTGAACAGGAACGCTGGAACAGGAGGCTGCGCAGGGAACAGGAACACCGGATGGTCGGGAACAGGAGGCCGAGCAGGGAACAGGAGTACCGGATAGTCAGGGACAGGAGGCCGAGCAGGGATCAAGAACGCAGGAAGGTCCGAAGCCAACAACGACGTTGCTCCCGCAACCTGGGGCCGGGCTGACTGGGCTTTTATCCTCTTCTAAGGCCAGGGGCGGTCCCGGCCCCCAGGAGCCCCGCCTCCTCTGGCCTTAAGGCGAGCACTCCTCCTGGGGGCAACCAGTTCCCTTCGCCTCTCTGCTCTAAACCTCTGCAGATCAGGAGAGGCCGAAGGGTTACTGGGCCCTGGAGGAGGCTCACCTGTGGCCACTGAGTCGTCAAGCCTCTCTGGGGCCAGAAGGGCTTCACCTGGGGCCAGCTCCTGATGCACTGCCACAGGTGCAGGCTCTTCAGCATCTAGGCCTGGCCCCAGTTCAGCCGGCCCTGGAGGCGGGGACTCCTGTGCAGGCCGGGATTCCTCTGTTTCATCCTCCGAATCGGAATCCCAGGCCATCACACCATCCCCCCTCCCAGGCCCCCCCCTCAACCGAGGGTCCGGACCCGGCTTGCCGGGGTACGTCGCATGGAACTCTCGGAGGCAGGCAGGTGCGTGGACGTTGGCCGCTGGTTCCCAGGAACGGTCCTCCGGTCCGTACCCCTTCCAGTCAATGAGATACTGCAGCTTCCCCCTGCGGTATCGGGAGTCCAGGATGCGTTCCACCTCGTACTCAGGCTCTCCCCGAACCAACACTGGCTGCGGTCGGGGACGGTTCGGGTGGAACTCGTCGGGTGGGGCCACCGGACTCAAAAGGGACCTGTGGAAGACCGGGTGAACCTTCAGGGTTGCGGGTAACCGGAGACGAAATGCCACAGGAGAGACTTGGTCTACGATAGGGAACGGGCCGGTGAAGCGGGCGTCCAACTTCCGCGAAGGTCGAGAGGGGTGGAGGTGGCGAGTGGAGAGCCAAACCAGGTCACCGACGCGAAGTTCCGGCCCCACCTGGCGGTGGCGGTCGGCCTGGGCCTTGTACGCTTCCTTGGCCTGGTGCAGTTGCTCCACCAAAAGCTGTTGCTGGGACTGGAGCTCTTGAAGCCACTCCGTCACCGCCGGGACTGCGGATGTCGGCAGCACCTCTGGAAACAGCCGTGGATGATAACCATAACTGGCCTGGAACGGGGTCTGCTGGGTGGACGCATTCACCGCGTTATTGTAGGCGAACTCCGCCAATGCCAGGTGGTCGACCCAGTCATCCTGCTGGTAGCTGCAGTAACACCGGAGGTACTGCTCCAGCACCGCGTTCGCCCGTTCCGTCTGGCCATCGGTCTGTGGGTGGTAGGCTGACGAGAGGCAGACCTCCGTCCCGAGGGTCTGGTGTAGTGCTTGCCAGAACCGGGATGTGAACTGAACGCCCCGGTCGGACACCACGCGCTCAGGTAGGCCATGCAGGCGGAAGACATGCTGAAGGTACAGCTGAGCAGTTTCCTTGGCTGTGGGTACAGATGGACAGGGAGCGCAGTGCACCATCTTGGTGAAATGGTCGGAGAAAACCAGAAGGCAGGTACAGCCACGAGACGAGGGTAAGTCCACTACAAAGTCCAACGAAACCGTGTGCCAAGGGTGCGGTGGAACTGGCAATGGCTGAAGTAGGCCGGGGGGTCGCCCGGTAGGTCCCTTGGCGCGCCGGCAGACATCACAACCAGCGACGTAGCGAGCCACGTCAGCCTTCAGGCGGGGCCACCAAAACTCTCGACTGACCAGATGGGTGGTCCGATACCGTCCAAAGTGCCCCGCTGCTGGGGCATCATGGGCCATCCGAAGAACCTCCAGCCGTAGTGGCCCTGGCGGGATGTACAAACGACCGTGGTGCATCAGAAGGCCCTGATGCAGGACCAGCCCCGGATACTGTGGGCTGGACCCTTCAGCCAGCTCCCGGAGTCGTTCCTGGGCCCAAGCGTCGACCCGCTGCTGTTCCCGCACCCGAACCTGCAGTGGCTGCGCCTCCTGGGTGGCCAGGAATGCAGCCGGAGGTAGGATCGTGGTGGGTTCTGCTTTCTGTACCGTGTCTGCGTTGTCGTCAGGTTTCCGGGACAGGGCATCCGCCTTCTGATTCTGAGAGCTAGGGATGTAGCGGATCCGGAACTGGAACCGGGAAAAGAACAACGCCCACCGGATCTGTCTTTGGTTCAGCTTGCGGGTGGTCTGGAGGTACTCCAGGTTCCGGTGGTCGGTTCTCACCTCCACCGGATGTCGTGCCCCCTCAAGATGGTGGCGCCAGACCTCAAAGGCTACCTTGATGGCCAGTAGTTCCCGCTCCCACACAGTATAGTTACGCTCCGCTGGTAGGAGCTGGCGGGAATAGAAGGCACAGGGTAAGAGTGGCGCTTCAGGACCAATCTGTTGAGACAAGACGGCACCGAGAGCCGTACTGGAAGCGTCGGTCTCCACCACAAAGGGTCGAGAGGGGTCAGGATGTTGTAAGATTGGTGCCCTCTGGAAACAGGCCTTCAACCCCTGAAACGCCTCCTCTGCCTCCTTGTCCCAGGAAAACGGCGTCTTTGGGCGCAGTAGCCGGGTCAACGGGGTGGTGCGATGAGCATAATCAGCGATGAAGGTCCGGTAGTAATTGGCGAACCCCAGGAAACGCTGTAGGTCCTTGCGGTTCCGGGGTGCCGCCCATTCTTGAACCGCTGTCACCTTCCCCGGGTCCATTTGCACCCCATCTGGAGAGAGCCGGTGACCAAGGAAGTCCACAGTCCGCTGATGGAACTCGCACTTGCTGAGCTTTGCGTACAAACGGTGCTCACGCAAGCGCTGCAGCACGGTCCGGACATGTCCCTCATGGCGAGCCGGGTCACGGGAGTAAATCAGTATGTCATCCAAATACACCACCACGTACTTGTCTAACAGGTCCTGAAACACGTGGTTGATGTAGCGTTGAAACACAGCAGGCGCGTTGCACAAACCGAAAGGCATAACCAAATATTCGAACTGCCCGTACCGGGTCCCAAACGCTGTCTTCCACTCATCCCCGGCTCGGATCCGAATCAAGTTGTAGGCCCCCCGGAGGTCCAGCTTGGTGAACACCTGTGCCCCTTGCACCCGCTCCAGCAGCTCCGAGATAAGGGGCAAGGGGTACCGGTCTGGGACGGTAATTTTGTTCAGGGCTCGGTAATCATGGCAAGGGCGGAGTTCCCCACATTTCTTCTTAACAAAAAGCACCGGCGCCGCGGTGGGCGAGGTGGAAGGCCTAATGAACCCACGCTCCAGGTTCTTGCGCAAGAAGTCCTGCAAAGCCTCGCGCTCTGGCTCTGTTAGGGAATATAAGCGACTCACTGGTAAAGGCGCTCCGGGTTGGAGGTCTATGCCGCAGTCAAAAGGCCGATGCGGCGGCAGCTGGTCTGCCCCCCGTTCCTCGAACACGTCCTGGTAGTCCTGGTACACGGCTGGGAGCGTGGGTGCTGCCTCCTCTGAGGGCGCGGCCGCCAGCGTTCCGGATTGAGCATGGGAACATGGGTCTGGGAAGTGCACGGTCCGTTTGACCCAGTCAATCTGAACGTTGTGGGCCTCCAGCCAGTCCATCCCGAGCACCAGGGGGAAGCGGGGCATAGAGGCAATGTCCAAAGTTCGCAACTCCCGGTGCTGCTGGAGACACAGGACCAGAGGCTGGGTCTCCTGAGTAACGGCACCTGAACGCAGAAGTCGTCCGTCAATCGCTTCCACCTGGACCGGTACTGGCTTGTTCCGAAGTGGCACCTGATGATGGGCGGCAAAAGCAGCGTCCATATAGGAGCGGGTTGCCCCTGAATCTACCAAAGCATGGGTGAGGATCCAGGGCCCACCTGGAGGGTATAAACGTACCGAAACCATAAGATGTTGCAAGTCCATTGGTGCGGGCCCATTCTGTACGGTTTGGGACCCCCGGTAGCTAGGGCCATCAGCTACTGGGGTTGGCGGTTTCCCTGCGGCTGGCGTTTCTCAGGGCAGGACCGAGCGAAGTGTCCACTTCCGCCACAGTAAAGACAGAGATTTCCATCCCGACGCCGCGCCTTCTCTGCGGGGGAAAGGCGTGGCCGCACTGCCCCGAGCTGCATAGGCTCCTCCGTTAAATCAGTTGTGACCGTGGGGCTGCCGGAAAAAGCTGGTGCCGTGAACTGGAAGTGTCGGCGACCCCGGGCCTGACGCCGATCCTCCAACCGGTCGCCTATTTGTAGACTCCGTTGAATGAGAGTGTCCAGCGTGGTGGGGCGTTCCATTGTGGCCAACTGGTCCAGTACCTCGTCCGAAAGCCCTTCGAGATACTGGTCTCGCAGTGCCGAGTCATTCCAGGACAAGTCCTGTGCCAACAGCCGGAACTCCGTGGTATATGTGGCCACCGTGGACTTGCCCTGTTTCAAATGCCGAATCGCCCGGTTGGCTTGACTCTCTTTCTGGGGGTTGCCGAACGCTGCCTCCAAACGATTGCAAAACCCCGTATAGTCTGCCAGCAAGGGGGAGTCTTGCCTGAGTAGCGGCAACGCCCACTTGGCCGCCTGGTCCTTTAACAAGCTAATCAAAAAGTGCACCTTGGTACGGTCGTCAGGAAAGTTCCGGGCTCGCCCCTGAATATACAGTTTGGCCTGGGCCAGGAACATGGGAAAGCTGGCCGGGGCTCCATCAAATTTCTCAGGCAAAGCCACTGGGTACTTGCCCGGAGCCGGGGCGTCGGCCCCAGAAGCCGGTAGGGCTTCCAAGCGTTGCTGAAGTGCCTCAACCGCGTCACTGAGCTGCTGCACGGTGTGAGACAAGGCCTGGTTCTCCTGGGCCAAAGCCACCAGTGCAGCCGCCTGTTCAGCCATGGCCTCTGGCTCTTCCCGAACGCACCCCGACGAAGGGGGAGTGCGGGAGGAGGCGGGAGCAAACTGTGCTGGTCCCGGGGGTAAGGTACCTTGGGTGTAGCAAAGTCCACACGAAGAGGGGCAAGGTCCGAGGCAGAGTGCCGGGCGGTGAACAGGAACGCTGGAACAGGAGGCTGCGCAGGGAACAGGAACACCGGATGGTCGGGAACAGGAGGCCGAGCAGGGAACAGGAGTACCGGATAGTCAGGGACAGGAGGCCGAGCAGGGATCAAGAACGCAGGAAGGTCCGAAGCCAACAACGACGTTGCTCCCGCAACCTGGGGCCGGGCTGACTGGGCTTTTATCCTCTTCTAAGGCCAGGGGCGGTCCCGGCCCCCAGGAGCCCCGCCTCCTCTGGCCTTAAGGCGAGCACTCCTCCTGGGGGCAACCAGTTCCCTTCGCCTCTCTGCTCTAAACCTCTGCAGATCAGGAGAGGCCGAAGGGTTACTGGGCCCTGGAGGAGGCTCACCTGTGGCCACTGAGTCGTCAAGCCTCTCTGGGGCCAGAAGGGCTTCACCTGGGGCCAGCTCCTGATGCACTGCCACAGGTGCAGGCTCTTCAGCATCTAGGCCTGGCCCCAGTTCAGCCGGCCCTGGAGGCGGGGACTCCTGTGCAGGCCGGGATTCCTCTGTTTCATCCTCCGAATCGGAATCCCAGGCCATCACAAACTGTCCCTGAAACTCAAAGCTCCCCAGAGAAACGAGGAGGCTAGGAAGCGATTGCCTTTTATTGCCAAGATGTTGGAGGCAGCTATTTTAAGCCAGCCCCCCCCCCCAAAGACATCTGTGCTGGCTTAGCTTTCCACCCACCCAAGTCTCACATCACAAATCTATTCTCGATTGCCTCCGCACACAAAGCGTTCGTGGTTTCAACCCCTGCATTTCAGGGACTCAGACTAGACCCTGTCAGCATCGCCCTTGAGCCAGTGCTACCAACTGGACTTATCCACTTCAGCCCCGACTGGGCTAGGCGAGCTGGGTAGCACTCGCAGATGACCACCTTCCTCACAGGAACAGGTCTAAGTGCTGTGGACTCACAACTCAGAGCTGTGAGCACCGCAAATCAGTCCACCAAGAAGACAGTCGTTGTACAGCAGAGTATAGCAGGGCATAAATCACTCGGACGACAGCGCTGAAGAATATCTTCTTTTATTCACTAACAGCCACTGTACTATACAAACTATATACAAATGGAGATGCTGGAGTGCACTGAGCGTTTCAGCTGCTTTCTGCAGCGACCTTATCTACACAGAGATAACACTCAGTCTTTTCTCTCCCTGACTGACTCACTCACTCTCTCACTGACTGACTCTCTCACTGACTCTTTGATGTGGTGCTGGAGCAGAATAAGTAGATATCAGAACACGCCTCCTCCTCTCTGCAGAATCAGCAGACTGCTCAGGAGATTCTTGGATATGGGAGGGGTGAAATCTCCTCAGACCCTTGGAGTCCCTTCCACCTCTACAGTGCTGTGATTCTAGGGTCCCACTTCCGCCCTTCCAAGGAGGGGGGGTTGTGGGCTTCACGGCCCCACCACATGCGTGCTGGGTGGAGGCCAGCCCCTGTGCGATTGGGGGGATTCCCGGCCGCGTCACCCCCTAGCCCAATTGGCCGGTTCAGGGGGCATGGCCTGCCCTATAAAGGCAGGACACAGCCAGGGATCTCCCTCTTTGCTGCTCATCAGCTGTTCCTGTTTTTCCCACCCTCCCGCTCTATAAGGTTTTCGTTCCTTGACCTTGCTATGGACCTCGGTTGGTCGCCGTTGAGGGGCCTGGTAGGAATTTTTCCACGTGGCAAATTGGCACCAGCCACTTGGTTTTCGCCTACCTCATAGCAAATCGCCACAACTTTCTGGGTATTGGCAGTTAGGCATTGGTATAGTTCGGTAATTGGAAGAGGGGAGGTAGCCCCATCACCTGCCCCACATATTGAAGGGTAGTCTGGTAAAGGATTTCGGGGGGGGGGGGTGGCCCTGTCCGAAGCCTGAGGAGGTGAGGGCCTAAGGCGCGCCCCCTAGCGGTGACCCCGGGGGAGTTCCTAGTTGATGTGCATCAGCAGGACTCCCCCTACTGGTGGTTAACCCTTCCCGGACTTCAAGCAGACAGGCTGAAGTCGAATATAGTCAGTTAGGATCAATGCCTAAGCCAATACCACTCATCACCTGTAACCAATAAAAGTTGTGGCTTTATTTAGCCCATTAACCTTAATAATTGTGTCATGTATCATTATTTCCACTGGGGGGGACGGGAACTCGCCACGCAATTCTATTTGAGTTTGTTGTTTAGTCGTTCAGTCGTGTCGGACTCTTCGTGACCCCATGGACCAGAGCACGCCAGGCACTCCTGTCTTCCACTGCCTCCCGCAGTTTGGTCAGACTCATGTTTGTAGCTTCGAGAACACTGTCTAACCATCTCGTCCTCTGTCGCCCCCTTCTCCTTGTGCCCTCCATCTTTCCCAGCATCAGGGTCTTTTCCAGGGAGTCTTCTCTTCTCATGAGGTGGCCAAAGTCTTGGAGCCTCAGCTTCAGGATCTGTCCTTCCAGTGAGCACTCGGGGCTGATTTCCTTAAGAATGGATGCGTTTGATCTTCTTGCAGTCCATGGGACTCTCAAGAGTCTCCTCCAACACCATAATTCAAAAGCATCCATTCTTCGGCAATCAGCCTTCTTTATGATCCAGCTCTCACTTCCATACATCACGACTGGGAAAACCCCTTCATGGATCACTGCCTTGCCATGGCGAAGGGGCTTGAATAACTCCGAGAACCTATGAACTATGCCGTGCAGAGCCACCCAAGATGAACATGTCATAGTGGAGAGTTTTGACCAAACGTGATCCACCTGGAGCAGGAACCGGCAAGCCACTCCAGTATCCCTGCCAAGAAAACTCCATGGACTATTTGAGTTTAATGGTCTTTTAATGAGATTGGATGGCCACCTGTCAGTTGAGATCCCTGCATCACACGGGGTTGGACTAGATGACCCCTAGAACCCCTTCCAATGCTAAAACCCGGAGCCAGCACTGTTCTAACCCCACAACGTAAAAGTGCCTCTCCATAAAACGTACCCTGAACTGACCACCGTTCCCATCGTCCAACTCCAAGATGTATCCGTCCACTTGCACCGCGGAAAGTGGGGGCTGCTTCCACGACAAGGTGGCGCTGTTGTTCTGGGTGCAGCACTCTTCCAGCTGGAGGATTGGGGGGGCCGGCACTGGGGAGGAAGCTAAACAGAAATTAGTGTAACCCCGACTTCTACCCCCAGACAGGGTGGAAATCGGGGCCTCTGCAAGAGTTTGTTGGCTTATTACCCATCCTTCACCCTAATACAGTGGTACCTCCGGTTGCAAACGGGATCCGTTCCAGAGTTCCGTTCGCAACATGAGCAGAACGCAACCCGTGCCTGCGCAGGTCACAATTCGCCGCTTCTACGCATGCGTGTGACGTCATTTTGAGCGTCTGCGCATGCGTGAACGGCGAAACCCGGAAGGAACCCTTTCCTGTACTTCCGGGTCGCCATGGGAAGCAACTTAAAAAGATTTAACCTGAATCAAACTTAACAAGAGGTATGACTGTATAATAATAATAATTATTATAATTTATACCCCGCCCCCCTGGCTGGGTTTCCCCAGCCACTCTGGGCAGCTCCCAACAGAATGTTAAAAGCACGATAAAACATCAAACATTAAAAATTTTCCTCAACAGGGCTGCCTTCAGGTGTCCTCTAAACGTCGTATACAGTGGTACCTCGGGTTACAAACGCTTCAGGTTACAGACTCCGCTAACCCAGAAAATAGTACAAAATAGTAAAATAGAACTTTGCTTCAGGATGAGAACAGAAATCGTGCTCTTGCAGCGTAGCGGCAGCAGGAGGCTCCATTAGATAAAGTGGTTAAGAACAGTTTCAGGTTAAGAACGGACCTCCGGAATGAATTAAGCTGAGGTACCACTGTACCTCACTGTACCACAGCCATGAGATTTGATTATTTTCTAAATGTACTTGCATCTTTGCTACTGTAATTCAAAGTGTTGGTGCTGACCTTTAAATCCCTAAATGGCTTCGGTCCAGTATACCTGAAGGAGCGTCTCCACCCCCATCGTTCTGCCCTGACACTGAGGTTCAGCTCCGAGAGCCTTCTGGCGGTTCCCTCACTGCAAGAAGCCAAGTTACAGGGAACCAGGCAGAGGGCCTTCTCGGTAGTGGCCCCTGCCCTGTGGAACGCCCTCCCATCAGATGTCAAAGAAATAAACAACTATTTGATCTTTAGAAGATATCTGAAGGCAGCCCTGTTTAGGGAAGTTTTTAATGACTGATGTTTTAATGTATTTTCAATCTTTTGTTGGAAGCTGCCCAGAGTGGCTGGGGAAACCCAGCCAGATGGGTGGGGTATAAATTATCATCATTATCATCATTATCATTATGTTTATTATTATTATTATTAGTAGTAGTAGTAGTAGTATTGTAAGAGGCTGTCTATGGCTATAATAGCCCTTCAAGTAATATAAGTAGCAACATTTCTGTACCTGGCATTATATGTTCTGTTTTAATTTTTGTACTGGAGTTGTAGGTGATGGTCCTGGGGACCAGCTAAAACTTGCCAGTTTTTCTCCTATTCTAAACTACTGAGTGTATAGAAATCAGTAAGCCATCTCATCTTCTTGTTCATTAGCCCCACTTTTGGAAGAAAAAAAAAAGCTATAGAAATACTGTTATTGCTGCAAACTGAGACCAAATTGCCAGTTCAGAACTTCCTTCTCATTAGCCGTGGGAACTGCAGTTCTCGCCTACAGTTCCTACCCAGGTGGCAGGCACCCTGAGCGTCGCCCTACAACAAACCCTGTTTCAAGACAGGGGTCTGGCTATCCCTTCCCCCTTGCGAGGCTTTGAAGTGCCACAATGGCGCAGATGGGCACCTCGCAGCTGGCAGGTCGCCCAGGAGCCAGAAAACATATTCTCTGCGGCCCTGCCTGTTGCTGTGTCTCTCTGCTCTGCCGCTCTGCCCCAGATGGGGCCTGTTGCGATGTGCCATGCAGCTGAGCTGGCAAGGAGGAGAGGAACGGATGCGAAGGCAGCTGGGCATGTCACAGGCAAGGAGGGCTGCATTGTGCCCAGTCGTGTGAATGCAGGAAAAACAGATCTTGGAATGAACGGCATGCAGAGGAAGGAGGGAGGCAAACATTCCCATTTCTGCATCAGATTTATTTCCCCCGTTTCCTAAAATGGCAATTGCGCAGCCATTACTGCAGGCATGTAAACATGGGAATTTTCCATCCTGAGAAACCTAGATTATCATTCTCTCTCACACACACATACACATACAGTGGTGCCCCGCAAGACGAATGCCTCGCAAGACGGAAAACCCGCTAGACGAAAGGGTTTTCCATTTTTCAATGCGCTTCACAGGCGAACTTCCCTATGGGCTTGCTTCACAAGACGAAAATGTCTTGCGAGTCTTGAGATTTTTTTTCGCTCCCCACCCCCTTTTTCTAAGCCGCTAAACCGCTAATAGCCTTTTAGCAGCTAATCCGCTAATCCCTTAAGCCTTTAATAGCCGCTAATAGCGCTAATCCGCTAAACCGCTAATAGGGTTGCTTCGCAAGACGAAAAAACCGCTAGACGAAGAGACTCGCAGAATGGATTAATTTCGTCTTGCGAGGCACCACTGTACATATACCGTATTTTTCGCTCTATAACACGCACCAGACCATAACACGCACGTAGTTTTTAGAGGAAAACAAGAAAAAAAAATTCTAAACGAAACAGTGGATGTATGATTTTTGTGGTTCATGCTGTGGCCACAGACATGTGATCTGACAGTGAGTTTGGAGTAGCCCAATGCAAAAATCCTGAGGAGCCATGTGGATCCGTGCTTTGTAACCACGTTTTAAGTGGGGAGGGAAGGAAAAGCACTCAAGGGACAAGGAGCACGCATGGGGTGTGTGACTCTGGGGCTGCAGCGCTCATCTCGCTTTATTGGTTGAGGGAGCCGGCGTACAGCTTCCGGGTCGTGGCCAGCATGACTAAGCAGCTTCTGGCAAACCAGAGCAGCGCACGGAAACGCCGTTTGCCTTCCCACCAGAGCGGTACCTATTTATCTACTTGCACTTTGACATGCTTTCGAACTGCTAGGTTGGCAGGAGCAGGGACCGAGCAACGGAAGCTCACCCCGTCGTGGGGATTTGAACCGCCGACCTTCTGATCGGCAAGCCCTAGGCTCTGAGGTTTAACCCACAGCACCACCTGCGTCCCCAAAAAACCCCAAAACCATTTCTACCTTGCGGCTATTTTAAACCTGCTGTTTCTTTCCTCTCCCTCATATTTCATGCCTGGCATTCCTTCCAAACAGACAGAGACAGGATTGCTCTGACATTTACCTTTCATTTGCATGAAGTCCAGCTGGTGGATGGTCTGCAACAAAGGCCCACTGTCGAGGTTCAGATCAAAGTCTGTTGTCATCCTTGGGGAGAGGGTTCCTTTCCCCCACTGGTCCTCTGTCAGGTGGACTCTCCTTATCAGCGCATCAGAGATCTGGTGGCAAAGGAGACGGGTGAATCAGAGTGTGCGAGGCTTGGATAAATACAGGGTTGGAGAAGTCTCCCAGGAGTGAGGAAGGTCACAAGCCTTGATAGCCAAAATGCAAAATCCATCCTTAGCAACTTCTCTTTGCATCTTATAAAGTGCATATGGAATGAAAAGATGCATTGAATGGTTCGTCTTGTGCAGCTTCAGGTCTATCAAGCCCACTACTGTCTCTTTATACCAGCTGTGTTTTCCCCTAAGGACTCAGACAGAGACACTTTGCAGTGACTCTGCCTGAGATCCTTTTAACTGGAGATACTAGGGATTGAATTTAGGGGTCTTCTGCATGTGATGTGCTCAGTCCCTGTACTTCGCTCCGGCCATCCCTGATGGAATGTGAAGGACTGAGTCTTAAAAGGTTAAACAGACTAGCAGGTTTATCTTCTCAAGACGGCTTGCAAACCTGCAGCCAACTCCTCCTTTTTCCACCAGCACCTTGTCCTCCTAGGCCAAGTAGCCTTAGGTGCTTAGGAATGCTAGGTAGCATCATTCAGTAGACCGGTCATGAACACCACAATGTACAGTGGATGCTCAGGTTGCGAATGTGATCCGTGCGGGATGCACGTTCGCAACCCACAGCGTTCGCAACCTGCAGCGGCTGCATGTGTGACCCCTGAAACCCGGAAGTAACCCGTTCCGAGACTTCCGGGTTTCAGCGGTCCGCAACCCGAAATAACGCAACCTGAAGCGTCTGTAACCTGAGGTATGACTGTATACATGAACTCAAGGAGGTCTAAATTAGGGCATTCGCAGCAATAAGAGGAAATCCACACTTCTCTTAGGAGTATGAACAGGGGCGGAAGAGAATCAAGCAGCAACCTGGAGGAATCCGCTGGGATCGTTCTCCTTGATGACCTCCAAGCAGTATTCCATGAGTCCCGTCGTCTGGCGTAGTTTCACTGTGCAGTGGGAGATCTGGTCCCGCACCACCTGCAACGAGACACACAAGACAGCAATGTTTCCAGAGCTAGGAGCCATGCTGTTCTATCTCTGTACCATTGCCCAGCCCAGACACTGAGGTCCAGCGCCGAGGGCCTTCTGGCAGTTCCCTCCCTGCAAGAAGCGAGGTTACAGGGAACCAGGCAGAGGGCCTTCTTGGTGGTGGTGCCCGCCCTGTGGAACGCCCTCCCATCAGATGTCAAAGAGATAAACAACTACCTGACATTGAGAAGACATCTTAAGGCAGCCCTGTTCAGGGAAGTTTTTAATGTGTGACATTTTAATGTATTTTTAATCTTTGTTGGAAGCCTCCCAGAGTGGCTGGGGAGACCCAGCCAGATGGGCGGGGTATAAATAATAAATTATTATTATTATTATTATTATTATTATTATTATTATTATTATTATGTATTCAGTGGTCTGTGTTGCCTGGACTAGGGATTCTGAGCCCTTGTGTTCTGATTCGATAAATAATAATAATAATAATAATAATAATAATAACAATAATAATAATAATAATTTATTTATATCCCACCCTCCCCAGCCGAAGCCGGGCTCAGGGCGGCGAACAACAATAAAATAAGACAACATTCTAATCCAATCACAGAACATTTCAGGATTTGGGCCTCTGCCATTGGCCCTTAAACTCTGACTTGTGATTCGCAGCTTGGAAGTTTAGACAGCCAATCACGTTGAGAGTGGGAGTGGCCCAGGCCTCCAGAAATGTCTATAAGCAGTTGCTTTGCCCCTGTTGTCCAGTTCTGCAGTTCAATAAAGGTTCTTGCTGTTATCACTTTGTCTTGCCTCGTGGGAACCCACCTGCGGTTCAGCTTCTGAACACCAGCTGTTGGAAACAACAGGAGGGGAGTGTTGCTTTTGTGCTCAGGTCCTGATCCAGCATATGCTCTTCTTAAGTTCCTATACTGCAATACTGCAAGCATCCAGTAGGAGGGGCTCGCACATTGTGTTGCTTCTTCGCGATTACATTTGACATTTGAGTTCTTGCAAGTTTCTGCAAAGTTGCAGAAAAGGAGGACATGAAGTCCTTATCACACTGATTCCAAATGGCAGGCCAGATATCAGTCTCGCCAATGGTGGACTTGTGGAATCAGCAGCTATTGTCATTCCTGGCTTGGGAAGGTCTTGCCACAGTAATTCACGGGTCCTCTTTTTCCAGGACACGTCCTCGTTTTCAGGGGTAAAATTTGGAACAATTTGGGTTTCTTTGCTTTGAATGGCCATCATAGCGTCCTATATTTTTTTTGCTCTTCAAGATATGGCAACCCGAGTTCCATCAAGACTGGATTACTGCAATGCACTCTATGCGTGGCTTCCCTTGTGCTTGATATGGAAGCTGCAGTTGGTGCAGAATGCTGCAGCACAATTGCTGACGGGAACAAGACATACTCAGCATGGAACATCTGTGCTCAGAGATTGGCACTACTTGCCAATCCGCTACTGGGACAAGTTCAAACTGTTGCTATTATCTACAAAGCCCTTAATAACTCAGGGCCAATTTACCTACGAAATCTCCTTACCCAACATGTGCTCCATCAACCACTTCAGTTGGTGGAATTGGCAGTACTACATCTGAAACATGTAGTATGTGGGCTGGATGAATCCCTAGCCGGAATTAAGATTGCCAGAAGAAATATCAACAACCTCAGATATGCAGATGACACAACCTTGATGGCAGAAAGTGAGGAGGAATTAAAGAACCTTTTAATGAGGGTGAAAGAGGAGAGCGCAAAATATGGTCTGAAGCTCAACATCCAAAAAACGAAGATCATGTCCACTGGTCCCATCACCTCCTGGCAATTGGAAGGGGAAGAAATGGAGGCAGTGAGAGATTTTACTTTCTTGGGCTCCATGATCACTGCAGATGGTGACAGCAGCCACGAAATTAAAAGACGCCTGCTTCTTGGGAGAAAAGCAATGACAAACCTAGACAGCATCTTAAAAAGCAGAGACATCACCTTGCCAACAAAGGTCCGTATAGTTAAAGCTATGGATTTCCCAGTAGTGATGTATGGAAGTGAGAGCTGGACCACAAAGAAGGCTGATCGCAGAAGAATTGATGCTTTTGAATTCTGGTGCTGGAGGAGACTCTTGAGAGTCCCATGGACTGCAAGAAGATCAAACCTCTTCATTCTGAAGGAAATCAGCCCTGAGTGCTCACTGGAAGGACAGATCCTAAAGCTGAGGCTCCAAGACTTTGGCCACCTCATGAGAAGAGAAGACTCCCTGGAAAAGACCCTGATGTTGGGAAAGATGGAGGCCACGAGGAGAAGGGGACGACAGAGGGCGAGATGGTGGGACAGTGTTCTCGAAGCTACAAACACGAGTCTGACCAAACTGCAGGAGGCAGTGGAAGACAGTAGGGCCTGGCATGCTCTGGTCTAGGGGGTCACGAAGAGTCGGACACGACTAAACGACTAAACAACAACAACAACACATCTGCCACATAACACCCACTCCACATTTCTAAGAGCTCAATTGTTTAGTATGGCAGCGCCTATACATCGGAACCCCCTGCCTCTTATACCAAGCAGGGACCTTCACTGTATTCTTTTTGGTGCCTGCTAAAAACATTCTTGTTCAGGCTAAGCCCACCCAGATGCTTAGAAATGCTAATGTGAATTTTAATCTGCTGTAGTATTTCAACTTTTAGCATGTTGAAAAGGATTGCAAATGTTTCTTGGTTCTATTGCTTTATCTTTTTGTAAGCCGCTTTGTGGTTTGTTTTATTGGTTTATTTTTACAAACAACCAGTTTATAAATTTTATGAAATAAATATAAATAAGATATACAGACACAGTTCTGAGTAGCATTCCCTTTTTTTAAAAAACTGAAGTCAATGTGTTCCCAGTAATTTGCTCCCCTTTGCAAATGTTGATGCCGACTCTCAATGTTCAAATATTTCCCAGTTGCTTGGTGTCTACATTAATGGTATTCGATTTCAATGTTTGCTACCTGGTGGTAGGCAGTTGTCATGCAGTGGTATTCGGGTGCTTAATTTATTACAGGGCATGCAATGGCATTCAGCATGAGGCAGCTTCCTCTGTTCCTATAAAATCTCCAGCCTCCGGACAAGTAAGCAAAGCATTGAAAGAACCTTCCCTTTCATCACGTCGGCCTCCGGTAATGCTCTTTGCGGAGATGAGCCCAGCCCTGGAGAGCGAGATTGCAAATATGGGATTTGCGGGGGAAACCATCTTTTATCTCCTTATCTTCTTTACAGCTTAAGTCGAGGTTCCTGCTCTTCCCAGATAATGAAATCTCTCGCCTCTCCACTCAAAGTTGACGCTTTCAGAATATTATTGGAGGAGAGGAGCCACCATCTGCTCTGCACATAAACTCCGTGTGTATAAATCACAGGGGGATGCATGGTCTGTCTCGGGTATGGCAAGGAAGGAGTTTCAGGGGCTCCGGAAATTCAATAATGGCTCATCATCTTAGCTTCACAGAAGAAGGTTCAACACAGCCCCAGAGGGGCCTTAACTGGTGTCAGGGGACAGAGCTATAGCCTGTGAGGTTAGGGCTTGACCTGGGCCAGGGATGACTCCTGACCTATGACCTTTTTATAACCTCAACAGCAAGCCCAGTTGATGGCCAACATGTCTGTACAATAATATATTACAGACAAAATCCGAAAGGACTTGATTTGCATTGCCTCTGATTCAACGCACTACCAGCTGCCTCTAATTCTCTTGAATAAGGCCCACTCCACACTATATATTTAAAAGGGGCTCATACCACTTTAAACAGCGGTTCCTCCCCCCCCCCCCGAGAATCCTGGGAACTGTAGTTTGCTATCCCACTCAGAGAGCTGCAATTCTCAGAGTTTCCTGGGGAAAGTGATTGATTATTAAACCACTTTGGGAACTATAGCTCTGTGAGGGCTGAGGTATGGTGAGTGTCTGAATCTACTTGTGCCAATACTGTATTTGCAGTATCAGAAATCTCTCATCCCTATCAACAAACCTTTGAACCAAACATACGTGTCCAGAGGAGGGCAACCAAAATGGTCAAAGGCCTGGAAACGATGCCTTATGAGGAACGGCTAAGGGAGCTGGGCATGTTTAGCCTGGAGAAGAGGAGGTTAAGGGGTGATATGATAGCCATGTTCAAATATATAAAAGGATGTCACCTAGAGGAGGGAGAAAGGTTGTTTTCTGCTGCTCCAGAGAAGCGGACACGGAGCAATGGATCCAAACTACAAGAAAGAAGATTCCACCTAAACATTAGGAAGAACTTCCTGACAGTAAGAGCTGTTTGACAGTGGAATTTGCTGCCAAGGAGTGTGGTGGAGTCTCCTTCTTTGGAGGTCTTTAAGCATATAAAGTTGGAAGGTACTGCAAGAGCCTGCGATAAAGAATCTCAGCTAAAGCATCCATGACTGATGGCCATCCCAAAGTAAAGGTAAAGAAGAAGAAGGAGAGTTTGGATTTGATATCCCGCTTTATCACTACCTGAAGGAGTCTCAAAGTGGCTAACATTCTCCTTTTCCTTCCTCCCCCACAACAAACACTCTGTGAGGTGAGTGGGGCTGAGAGACTTCAGAGAAGTGTGACTAGCCCAAGGTCACCCAGCAGCTGCATGTGGAGGAGCGGGGAAGCGAACCCGGTTCCCCAGATTACGAGACTACCGCTCTTAACCACTACACTGCACTGGCTGGTAAAGGACCCCTGACCATTAAGTCCAGTCGCAGACGACTCTGGGGTTGCGGCACTCATCTTGCTTTACAGGCCGAGGGAGCCAGTGTTTGTCTGTAGACAGTTTTTCCGGGTCATGTGGCTAGTATGACTAAGCCGCTTCTGGCGCAACGGAACACTGAAACCAGAGCAGCGCACGGAAACGCCATTTACCTTCCCACCACAGTGGTACCTATTTATCTACTTGCACTTTTTGGTGTGCTTTCGAATTGCTAGGTTGGCAGGAGCAGGGACCGAGCAACGGGAGCACACCCCATTGCGGGGATTCGAACCGCCAACCTTCTGATCGGCAAGCCCAAGAGGCTCAGTGGTTTAGACCACAGCGCCACCTGCATCCCTGACGCCCATCCAACCTCTGGTTAAAAGCTTTCAAGGAAGGAGTGTCCACCACCTCCCAAGGGAGACCTTTCCACTGCTGAGCAGCTCTTACCATCAGAAAGCTATTCCTGATGATTAGTCGGAATCTCCTTTCTTGTAACTTAAATCCATTGGTTTGGGACCTACCCTTAAAAGCAGGAGAAAACAAGCTTGCTCCCTCCTCCATGTGGCAGCCCTTAAGATATCTGAAGATGGCTCCTCTCAGTCTCCTCTTTTTCAGGCTATATTATTTATAATATAAAAGCTTTAATGTAAAATTTCAAACTGTGTTGTATTTGTATACAGCAAATAGAAGTTTACTGTAATTAGGTATATTTTAATTTAGTTAATTATGTAATAGGTTTGTGTTAGAAAATGAATATGGATGTTGAATTTGATGTTTGTAATTTTTCTTTTTTCAGTTTTGGAAGTAAATAATGATGATGATGATGATGATGATGATAGAATAATAAAAAAGATATTTGAAGATGGCTCTCATATCTCCTCTCAGTCTCCTCTTTTTCAGGCTAAACATACCCAACTCCCTCAACCATTCCTCATCAGGCTTGGTTTCAAGACCCTTTATCATCTCGGTTGTTGTTCTTTGTGTTGAATTGTTTCTTTAAATGTAAAGGTTCATCATTGTTTCACCCGATGTGTATATCTTTAAGGGGCCAGAGCAAGGGCCAGAGCAAAATAACGAGATCCAGCTTTACAGCTGTGAAACATAGCAGGTGCTGCTGAGTTGCATTGATTAAGCTGTGTCAGGAATTGGGTGTAGTATATAAGGAGCAGCACCTAGCTCTGCCATCACCCTGGGGGGATGGGTTGGTGGTTGGGTCGTGTTTGTTTGTTAATGTATTTAGTGTAAAAGGAGTTTTTGTTTTTGTAATTAAAACCTTGTTTAAGTACTTTTTGAGTCCCTTTTTAATGCATGGTCTCCCCAGCAAGCTCTCTGCAGCGCTACCATACTGCAAAAAGCCAACACTTTGCACACATTCCAGTTTGTCAACTTCCTTAAATTGTAGTGCCCAGATCTGGACACAGTACTCCAGGTGTGGCCTGACCAAGGCAGAACCGAGCAGGAATATTACGTCCCTTGATCTGGACGCTACAAAGCCTTGGCCCTGCAAAGAGTTAAAAACTGGCCCGGGTGTGCTGTGCATTATTTAAAACCCAGCCTCTGAGCCACAGCAAAGACAAATGCTGCACTCTAAATAAATGATGCTCATAAAGCAATGTAAATATATTTTGCATAATTAGTGCCACATTATGCATGGTTATTTATCTTTCTGCATCATTTATGATGCTGGGCGCTGGAGAGCGAATAAGTTGTTCTAGTGAGTCCTCAAGCCCCATTCCAGCATCGCTGGAAGTCACACTCGGCCCTTCTCCAGCCCCAGAGACTCTTCCCATGTCCATAAGGGCTAGAAACTTACTTTTATTAAAAAACAAAAGCGTAAGTTTTTGGTACGGAAAATCCAGTCCTCAGTAAAAATGCAGGGAGTTAAAAACTTGCAAGTCCACATAGGGCTGTCATACACCCAGATTTTCCTGGACATTGCCGGGATTTCAGAGGTGGAAGTGATGTCTGGAGGGAATTTTCAAAATGCAGTGCTTTGTCCTGGATTTTAGGTAAGTCAATTGAAAGATCACGTTGTTTTTAACATTTTTGCATAAAAAGAAGGGGGGCTCAAAATCTTTGGGGGTGTCATCCGAAGGCAGCCCTGTTTAGGGATGTTTTGAATGTTTAATGCTGTATTGTGTTTTTAATATTCGGTTGGGAGCCGCCCAGAGTAGCTGGGGAAACCCAGCCAGATTGGCGTGGTATAAATTATTATATTACATTACATTACATTACATTACATTACATTACATTACATTACATTATATTATATTATTATATTATTATATTATATTATTATGAAGAATACAGCAGGAAGATCCTAGAAATAGGTTTGTTTAATTTTTTAAAATTGATGGATTTGTGTTTCACTTTTCTACATTCACTCTGAATTACCGGTAATTTCCATTTATTCCAGTGGGTTTTGTTATGGAAGGCTTAGAGGACATATCAGGAAGTTATATGACATTAAAAGATGGTGGAATTTCAATTCCAAGACCAACGAATGTGAATATGGTATGACCCAAATGAGTTCTGCCTCTGGGCCACAATGAAGTACTCAAATGCTCAACGCAACTTTATAGCTCATAAAACAATCCGGGAGGCAGAGAAGATGGGGAGCCGGGAGGGCCTGGGCTCTCATTACTGAGGGGTGATGTTGTGTAAATAACTGCTCAAGGGAACGCAAGTTACATCCAAGTCCTTTAAGAGACCCCAAAGCTCATTATCAGCTTTGCAAACCTCATCTGTTTCTTCTTCCTGAGCTTCTCCTCTCTCTCTCTCTCTCTCTCTCTCTCTCTCTCTCACACACACACACACACACACACACAAACACGCACACCCCACTCTTCTAATCAGAACAAGCTGAATTTCACAATCTTGGAGCCCTCGCAGGTTGTATGATTCAGGAAAGGGAGCAGAGCCCAGTATCTTGAGAACTGCGGTGATCATTATTTCATCATCCGAACTCTGTGTTCATCATCTGAGGCGTTCTCTGAGTGCCCTGTCCACATAGGGTGGCAACACGAGAATGGCATGCCCTCCAACATTTCTCCGATGGAAATAGGGGCACCCCATTCCATAAGGATACATTTTTCAAATTATCACCCCTTTACAATTTATACCCCACACATGTAACTCACTCTACGTGGGGCTGCCCTTGAGAATGACCCAGGAACTCCAGCGGGTGCAGAATGCCGTGGCAAGACTCCTTACGGGGTCTTCACCACGGGATCACATTCACCCAGTGCTATACCAGCTGCACTGGCTCCCGGTGGAGTACAGGATCAGGTTTAAGGTGCTGGTTTTAACCTTTAAAGCCCTATATGGCCTATACCTATGGGACCGCCTCTCCTGGTATGCCCCACAGAGGATCTTGCAGTCTTCAAACAAAACATCTTGGAGGTCCCGGGCCACAGGGAGGTTAGGCTGGCCTCAACAAGAGCCAGGGCTTTTTCGACTGTGGCCCCAATCTGGTGGAACGCTCTGTCACAAGAGACTAGGGCCCTGTGGGACTTGACATCTTTCTGCAGGACCTGCAAGATGGAGCTGTTCCACCAGGCCTTTGGCCAAGGCACAGCCTGACCCCCTCTCTCCTTCTGTAATCCTCACAGAACTCTAGCCCAATGGTTGCCATTAATTTGATTCTGAATTGATTTTAGAATGTATTTTTATTAATTGACTATGTGGTTTTATGTTGTTGTTGTTGTTATTTAGTTGTTTAGTCATGTCCGCCTCTTTGTGACCCCCTGGACCAGAGCACACCAGGCACTCCTGTCTTCCACTGCCTCCCGCAGTTTGGTCAAATTCATGTTAGTAGCTTCGAGAACACTGTCCAACCACCTCGTCCTCTGTCGTCCCCTTCTCCTTCTGCCCTCCATCTTTCCCAGCATCAGGGTCTTTTCCAGGGAGTCTTCTCTTCTCATGAGGTGGCCCAAGTATTGGAGCCTCAGCTTCAGGATCTATCCTTCCAGTGAGCACTCAGGGCTGATTTCCTTCAGAATGGATAGGTTTGATCTTCTTGCAGTCCATGGGACTCTCAAGAGTCTCCTCCAGCACCATAATTCAAAAGCATCAATTCTTTGGCGATCAGCCTTCTTTATGGTCCAGCTCTCACTTCCATACATCACTACTGGGAAAACCATTGCTTTAATTATACGGTGATTTTATCATGGATCCTTCATGGATCACTGCTTTGCCGTGGCAAAGGGGCTTGAATAACTCAGAGAAGCTATGAGCTATTCCGTGCAGGGCCACCCAAGATGGACAGGCCTTAGTGGACAGTTTTGACTAAACGTGATCCACCTGGAGCAGGAACCGGCAAGCCACTCCAGTATCCCTGCCAAGAAAACTCAATGGACAAAGACAACAGGTGATTTTATGTACACTGTGCTATTTTTACTTGTTGTTAGCCGCTCTAAGCCCAGCTTTGGCCGGGGAGGGCGGGATATAAATATTATTATTATTATTATTATTATTATTATTATTATTATTATTAGGGTTCCCCAGCCACTCTAGGCAGCTTCCAACATATATAAAAACATAATAAAACATTAAACATTTTTAAAACTTCCCTATACAGGATTGCCTTCAGATGGCTCGGGGGTCCGATAACTCCATACCCTCCAACATTTCCCAATGAAAATAGGGACATCCTAAGGAAAAGTGGGACATTCCAGGATCAAATCAGAACCTGGGACGGCTTGGGGGGGTGTGTCTGTATTTGGTGAGCCCCCTCTCAGCTCCTTGCTGGTTAAGATGGTATTGCTCGGGCAACGTCCTGTTTGACCAGGGCCGGCCCAAGACATTTTGGCGCCTGAGGCGAACCACAAAATGGCGTCCCTTCCCTTCCCGCCAGGGAAGGAGGGGTGAGTGAAGATCTACATTGGGAACAAGGCAGGGAATAACAATCTATATTGGGATCTGCTGTCCTTGTGGATCCTTCTGCCTGAGGTGGTCTTTGTTGGGATACTGCCAGGGAGACAAAGTCCATCTCAACTCCACGTCGTCTCCAGACGACCATCGATCTCCCGTAGACACGCAGTATCAGCAATTAGCGACATGAGCTCCAGAAATAGCTTGCCACATTCCAGAACTGATGCACGCTCTATCAGCAGATATGCACAGCGAAAGATGCACACAGGAGAGCATTATTTCCAAGTTTATTCAGCGTTGATCAGAACAAAGAAAAACATGACTGCCTGCTTGAGAGTTTCCGGCAGAGAGAGAGAAACGAAAGCAAAGACACAACATAAACATCCTGTGAAAACAGGAAATACGCAGACTCTGTGACTCAAAGCCTGCTCCCTTTTAAGGTGGAACAGAAATATCCTAACAGTCTTCTCATCTTGCCTCATGGGTGGGCTGGGCCCTGCATTTGACTGACAATTGCTGTCTGGGTTCTTTTGTCATCCAAGCTGAATCCAGAGGATATTGGGATGGATTCTCTAAATCAGGGACATCCCTAGAATATAGGGACGCTTGGAGGGTCTGGAACAGGGCCCTCTCTGTGGTGGCTCCCCATTTGTGGAATGCTCTGGGAGGCTCACAATAGAATATTAAAAACACGATAAGACATCAAACATTAAAAACTTCCCTAAACTTCTTAATCTCTGGGTCATAGGTTTGAGCCCTACGTTGGGCAAAGATTTTTCTGCATTGCGGGGGGGTTGGACCAGATATGCGCTGGGGTCCCTTCCGACTCTGCAATTCTATGGTTCAGTTTGCATCAACCACCCAACCCCAACCGCTGTGCAGAAAAACTTGTTGCAGCCCCATTCTACTGTAAGGAGTGACGCGGGTTTGCTTTGAAGAGACATCTCAGTTCTGCTCTGAAAATGCCAGCGGTGTTCAAAGACACACAGAGAGAGAGGTATAAGGGAAGGATGAGGGTGGAAAGCTGAAAGCTCTGACAAACTGGAACGTGTCCAGAGGAGGGCAACCAAAATGGTCAAAGGCCTGGAAACGATGCCTTATGAGGAACGGCTAAGGGAGCTGGGCATGTTTAGCCTGGAGAAGAGGAGGTTAAGGGGTGATATGATAGCCATGTTCAAATATAGAAAAGGATGTCACCTAGAGGAGGGAGAAAGGTTGTTTTCTGCTGCTCCAGAGAAGCGGACACGGAGCAATGGATCCAAACTACAAGAAAGAAGATTCCACCTCAACATTAGGAAGAACTTCCTGACAGTGAGAGCTGTTTGACAGTGGAATTTGCTGCCAAGGAGTGTGGTGGAGTCTCCTTCTTTGGAGGTCTTTAAGCAGAGGCTTGACAACCATATGTCAGGAGTGCTCTGATGGTGTTTCCTGCTTGGCAGGGGGTTGGACTCGATGGCCCTTGTGGTCTCTTCCAACTCTAGGATTCTATGATTCTGAGCTGGACGCCTCTGTGCATGCAGGGAAACCTATTGGAATCCTCTGCTGAATAGGCAGAAATGTGTTTGAGCTTACTGGGCTGGAAAACATCTCAGCACTGCTGCCTTTGACTATTCCCAGGGGGAGAGACTTTTGGCTCTGGCCAACCCAGTTAGGAGCAACCTTCTTCCTACATTCAGCCTGTGTTGCAGTGGTGCAGTGAAAATGCCCGGGAGATGGACTCTCCCGTTCCTCCGCTAGTCCATTTCCTTTCAATCAATTCTCTTGTGCAGCCGCAAACCCCCTCCTGGGAGAGGGGGTATAACCTTTCCTCGGAGGTGCGTGTGCACAGCACAAACGCAGCTGCCCTCCATCTCCAAGGTCAATTCTCCCTGGGCTTATCTGTTGCTGCTGGTCTTCCGCATGCCACACACACTGCCATCCCTCCCTCCCTCCCTCCATCTCCGGGTGTTTCTATGGCAACTGTTGCCACGGCAGTTTCCAGGCCCCCTCCCTCCCATGGTGGCGGCACCCTCATCCCTAAATCATCCCAGCCCTCTAATCATTCCTGCGTGCGCTGGAGGCGGGTGGGGGCTTCAGGGAGTCTGGGTGGAGCAGGGAGAAGCCATGCTCAGCTATCCCTGAATTGTGTGTGCAGGTCCGTATAGTTCAAGCTATGGTTTTAAGTGAGAGCCGGACCATAAAGTAGGCTGATCGCCGAAGAATGGATGCTTTTGAATTCTGGTGGTGGAGGAGACTCTTGAGAGTCCCATGGACTGCAAGAAGATCAAACCTCTCCATTCGGAAGGAAATCAGCCCTGAGTGCTCACTGGAAGGACAGATCCTGAAGCTGAGGCTCCAAGACTTTGGCCGCCTCATGAGAAGAGAAGACTCCCTGGAAAAGACCCTGATGTTGGGAAAGATGGAGGGCACAAGGAGAAGGGGACGAAAGAGGACGAGATGGTGGGACAGTGTTCTCGAAGCTACGAACATGAGTTTGACCAAACTGCGGGAGGCAGTGGAAGACAGGAGTGCCTGGCGTGCTCTGGTCCAGGGGGTCACGAAGAGTCGGACACGACTCAACGACTCAACAACAACAGCAAAGCAAGTGTGCAGGCTTGAGGCGATGGCAGTTGAAATCCAAAATAACTGGAGGGCACCAGTTCTCACAAATGTAGAGAGACAGCTACCTATATGGATGTATATTTTAGGGACGCGGGTGCTCCTGGGGCTTGCCGATCGGAAGGTCGGCGGTTCAAATCCCCGCAATGGAGTGAGCTCCCGTTGCTCCGTCCCAGCTCCTGCCAATGTAGCAGTTCGAAAGCACACCAGTGCAAGGAGATAAATAGGTACCACTGTGGCAGGAAGGTAAACAGTGTTTCTGTGCGCTCTGGTTTCCGTCACGGTGTCCCGTTGTGCCAGAAGCGGTTTAGTCCTGCTGGCCACATGACCTGGAAAGCTGTCTGTGGACAAACACCGGCTCCCTCGGCCTGAAAAGCGAGATGAGCACCGCAATCCCATAGTCGCCTTTGACTGGACTTAACCGTCCAGGGATCCTTTACCTTTTACCTTTATGGATCTTGTCTTACCAACCTCAGTCTGCCCTCAGCCAGCCCCCACCTTCTTATCTTCTTGTTTATTACTCAGAAGAGCTCTGCTGGGCGATGATGATGGCCCACTGAGTCCAGCGTCCTCTTCTCACAGTGGACAACCCTTAGCCCCAATGGGAAACCCCCAAGTAGGGGTACTTTCCCCTCCTGTGACTGTCTCCCATCTGTGTCCATCACCCATGTCAACCTTGCTGGCCGTTCTTGTCCAAAGGCCATACGGTGCCCCCAGATACATCACGACCACCCTCACCCCAGACCAACCTTCAGCTTGTGCTCATGTTCCTTGTTGACCCGCGTCAACAGCTGAGCTTTCCTCCGGTTGAGGGCATCAATGAGGGCATCACACTGGGCGACGAGGCAGGCTTCAAACTCCACGCTGTTCTCCTGTGGGGCAAAACACCTGTGAGATGGTCTCAGTGATAGGGACAGTTGAAGCAGCTCCTATTACATGGTCTTGTCTTCATGCAAGTCTACCCCGACTTGTGCCCTCCAGATGTTGCAGAGTAGCATGCACATCGGTCCCAGGGGGTATGGCGGATGAGGGATGCAGCCTGAAACATTTGGAGGGCACCAGGTTGGGGAAAGCTCTCCTGAGCTGCATGAAGATTCCCCAAGGCCTGCTGGAGGTGGCAGATATTGACTAAGAAACATACACATTTCGTGTGCAGATGATGTGCACATTCTCCAGGAGGCCTGGGGAATGTGCACAATGGTTGGTTGTTATGCACGTTTACCGCTCAACTAAGGGCTCACCCACACTTTTGCTTATCCGTTGCCTAGAAAGCATGGACCTGAGCAGTTTCTACCTTGCCCTGCTCCTTTCCCAGGAAAAACCCAGTCTTTACCTCTAAATCGGAGCAAACAGCAATCTGTGCAAAAATCAGATTGCTGTTTGCTCCAACTGAGCACTAAAGAGCAGTTTTGCCCGGGGGTGGGGGAAATAGTGGGACAAGACTAAGTGTGGATCAGGGCCAGATTAAGACCTTTAGAGACCCTAAGCACTTAAAGGATTTGGGTGCCCTGTATATATATCTAATTCAAAATATAAACCATAAAATAAATTTACACTTTTTGAAATGAAACAAAACCTACAGTAAAATGGGAAAGAGTGTTTATTTTTGTCTACTTCCACTTTATTTATATCTGAAAAAAATTCTCCTGCTTTTTCTAATTGTAGCCTTTGACCAGATCCTCAAAACTAATCTTATGTGAAACATCTGCTTCTCCACTTAGTTGAGATAAGGCATGCAGCCTGCCTTGTTGAATAGTTGCTCTGTTGGGATTTTAAATATACTTCAGTTGAGGAAATGAATGCTCAGCTGAGCCATTTGTGACCACGAATGTTAAAAAATCCAGCAATGGAAAATTTCTGCGGTGCCCTCCCTTTTCCCTTGATGCCCTAAGCGCGTGCTTATTTTGCTTGATCCTGCCCTGATGTGGCTCAGCCCTTACATTACCCCTCCTCCACACAAAAACAGGTAACAGGCTCGAGCTACCGGGGCCCTTACAATTGAACAGCATCTGTGTGCCGCCTTGAGAAAGCAGAGCTCTTGCAAAACCTCCCCGGCCTTTCCAACCCATTCCTGGAGATCAAACCCCTAGACTGAAACAGTTGTGTGTCTCCGTCCACAGCAGGGCTGCTCTGTCAGGCAAGGCAGGATTAGTCCCAGGAGAGATTACTAACATCAAGGCATACAAAGTGGGGCGAGGCAGCGGTAGGGGGCGGGGGGGGGGTTAATTTGGCAACAGCTCAGCCTGGCTGTGATGGATGACTCTCCACAGCTTAATGGGGAAAGGCGGGGAGGAGCAGCCTTCCTGGAAACCAAAGCCAGCCATCCACAGCGCAGGAGCCACACTTTAAATCAATGCCGCATGGAAGCCCAATTCCTCCGGAGGTTTGCATTAACCCACCAGGCACATTTGCAGAGATGTTATCAGGCTTGGCTGGGGGCAGGGAGGCTGCGCGGAGAATAATTGCCTCGGCTATGCCATATCTTTAGAAGATGCTGCAGCAACAGCGGTACCCAACACCTCTCCATCTTGCCTAAATACTACCTGGGGTGGGGGGGAATTAAAACTGTCTGGTGGTAATATTATTTTGAACTATATTCCAGCTGCCTGGGGTTTGACAAAGGGTCAGTGTAAACGGACTCTCCGTGCCCTTACGTCTGCAAAAAGACCGATATTATTCCGTCGGAAAGATAATGTGCCATGGCTCCCTTCGATCAATGGACGAAAGAGACGGCGACTCTAGCAACGTACGAATGGATTGCTTTGAGACACAGATTGCACGTGGATAAATATTTGGAATCAGTTCGTAAAAAGCATAATGTCATGTTAAGAATAGGTTGGGTTAATTGTACTACTCATGTGCAGGGGTTGTTTTGGAGCAGAAACTCGTGGGATCCAAGCTCACTTATCGTTTTTTAAATTAAATATATATTTTTTTGGTCTGGGCAGGCTGGAATGGATGTAAAACCCAACGTCCGAGCCAAAAATCCACTTATATCTGCAATCAATAAAGTTGTGGCCATTTCTAATTGAGATCATTGTCTGCTTGAGTTTATGAATCACATCTTACATTTAGCCACTGCCTGGGGGTGGGGGTGGCACTGTGACTGGGCCCGCAAAAACAAACAAAAAGGACTGCTTATGTACAGTGGTACCTCAGGTTAAGTACTTAATTCGTTCCGGAGGTCCGTACTTAACCTGAAACTGTTCTTAACCTGAAGCACCATTTTAGCTAATGGGGCCTCCTGCTGCTTCTGTGCCGCCGGAGCCCAATTTCTGTTCTCATCCTGAAGCAAAGTTCTTAACCTGAAGCACTATTTCTGGGTTAACGGAGTCTGTAACCTGAAGCGTCTGTAACCTGAAGCGTATGTAACCTGAGGTACCACTGTACTTATATATGCTGCTGTATTGAATTGTTTTGATAATTTTTCCTCTTTCTTTCCTTTCACATTTCCTTTCTTTCATATCATATTTTCACTGAATTTTTAAAATAAAATATAAATATTTTAAAAACCACGTAAGTGGCATGGTCCAACCTTGTGCCCGCCAGCTGTTTTAGCCCACAGCTCCCATCAGCCCTGGGGTTCAAAGGACTTCCAATGCTCAGGAAAAGCACATGACTTTCTCCCCCAAAATGAATCCTGGGAAACCGTAGTTTCCTCCTCACAGAGCTGCAATTCCCAGGACCTTTAACAAACTACCAGTTGCTGGTGAAGGAATGGGTTTCTGTGCAGTCAGTCTGAAACTTCTCCAAGGGAGCATTTCTAAAATGCATTAACTTGAGCACTTGAATCAGTGTATAAACAGAAACCCAGCTGTATAAACAAGTGCTCAAAGCCCTCTCCTTTATCAGTCCATGACGGCAATGGATGGCCTTGCCAGTTCCGAGTGGAGCAGGGATGGCACATCTGGGTCTTATCTTACATCCTGACCACACTGACGCACTGACCTTGTCAGGTCTGACAAGAGACCCGGGAACGGCGCCAGGAGTGCTCTTAGAGTTGGTGACCTTCTTACCCCAAGATAAGGAATACAGGAACAGGAACAACCTTTTATGGTCGGGAGTGCCGGAACAGGAACATCTATTTATGGTCATGGATGTCAACTTACGTGTATAAGCTGACATGGTGGATTCCTTGGGAAGGGGGGAGAGGGTGCCTGGAGGATATATATACTGTATGCAATTTCTCTTGCTTTTGTGCTTGCGGTGAACCGATTCACGCAATGCCTTCTGCTATCCGGAGAGCAGAATAAACTCTTTTTCCTGAACCAAACCTTGGTGTCATTTGACTTCCTTCCTCCCGTCCGGGAGCAACGCAGACCCCACCAATCTGTAAAGTCTAATAAGGCTACACTGGGAACTATGGGATGGGAGAATGCTGTTCTCGTGTTCGAATCCTACTTGCGCGTTTCCCACAAGCATCTGGGTGGCCACTTTGAGAAGAGGACGCCGGACTCAATAGGGCATTGGCCTGATTCAACAGGTTCATCTCATGCTCTTAACCATTCCTAGGATACTTTGGGGGAAGTCATGTGCTGGACATGCACGCTGGGTGCTTTAAACCAGTGTTCCCCAACCTTGGGCCTCCAGCTGTTTTTGGACTACAATTCCCATCATCCTTGACCACTGGTCTTGCTAGCGAGGGATGATGGGAGTTGTAGTCCAAAAACAGCTGGAGGCCCAAGGTTGGGGAACACTGCTTTAAACTATGGGTGATTTAAATTATGGTGTGGGTCTGCCCCCAGGCATCATGGTCAGGGGCTGATGGGACTTCTAATTCAAAACAGCTGGAGGTCTTGGTTGTGTTTAGAAAAGATTTATGAAAGATTTAGAAAACCTATTGATTAGGATATTTGCGTGATATAGTATGGGGAAAATACAGAATAACAGATACAACCTTGCTTAAAATGTATATAGGAAGTGCAGTGTAAGCGATGGAAGTCAATCAGTGAAATTTTACTATTCATTTCATATTGAGATATTTGTAGAATAAATTTGGAAGAAATTCTTCCAACTTTTCTTCTTTTTTCTCTTTATTTTTTCATCTTTTCTTCTTTTTTATCTTTTCTTCTTTTTTATATATGTGGGCTTATCTGAAATATATATGTATGCATGTGTTTGCAATATTTTGCTTATATTTTGTAATAATTATGTTAACAAAATTAAATAAACAAAAAAACAGCTGAAGGACATCTGGTTAGGGGGCTGCTTGGCTGGGCAGTGGCCAGGGTTCCAATTTGGGCTTTCGGTGTCAGGTCCCCAAATGCTGCATCCAGCTCCCATTTCCACCCGGCGGATTCGAGAGCGTACCTGGATTTGCTGCACCATGTTCCGTAGTTGCACCAAGAATTCTTTGGCCTCCTTTGCTCTGTCTGAGAGTCCGTTCAGCGCCTGAGACAGCTGGCTCTGTGCAGGGGAAGGAGGAAAAATCTGGGTTAGAAGAAAGGACCCCATTTCCCAGTGCAGGCTGGTGTTAGCTGCTCCAGATGTGAGACTGATATTTACTCAATTTGATTTATTGAAAAACATTTAGAGTTTGTAAATGCAGCATAAAAACAAGCAGCGTCATTAAAACAAAACTACCACCCAAAACCGGCGGCATAAAAGCACATAAAACCAAACAGAAATTCAGGGGATTCGGGTACATAAATCAGGGTCAGGGTCTTATGAGTCTGTGGAAGCCTCTGCGCATGCTCAGAGAGCGCATCGTTCTCGCACCTGCACCAGGGCTGGGCCTCAACATTCTAGGTAGGTTATGGAGCCAAATATTCCAAGCAGCTCAGAATCGCAACAGCCAATGATTAGCAGGAGGCGAATTTCACAGAAAGCGGTAAATACCGTATTTTTCGCTCTATAAGACGCACCAGACCACAAGACACACCTAGTTTTTGGATGAGGAAAACAAGGGGAAAAATATTCTGAATCTCAGAAGCCAGAACAGCAAGAGGGATCGCTGTGCAGTGAAAGCAGCAATCCCTCTTGCTGTTCTGGTTTCTGGGATAGCTGCGCAGCCTGCATTCGCTCCATAAGACGCACACACATTTCCCCTTACTTTTTAGGAGGGAAAAAGTGAGTCTTATAGAGCAAAAAAAAATACTGTAATTCAGATCCTACAACCCATCACAATCCACTGCGCTCCTTCTCAGTGGGGTTCCTGCTCATATATCCAGCCAGAATTTTACCAGCCCGCTCAGAATGCTCAAGTCACCAGGATAGCAGGATTGTAAAGCCAGAACAAAATTAAGTGGTTGGGGGTTTTCACTATTTCCCCACTTACCAAAAGAAAAAAGAAAAAGGCTGTATTACAGAAGAGACACTGCTCATAGTCGCTTCCCCCCCCCTTATGTGGATTTAGTGCAACCTGTGGCTAGAAAAATGCACTCTGCATGTACTCAGATACACTACATGGTGAGGGCATATTGCAAAAAGCAGATTTCTTTCTGTGCAGAGGAAGGGCCTGTAGAAGAAAACATAGAGGCTGAGATGTTTCTATCTTCAAAGACACCATTAGCAGAAGTGACATAGTATAGTAGTCTTCAGCCCAGGAAAGGGACATCTAGCTAGATTTGACACGGGCCTCAACACCTCCCCTGAAAAAGAAACCCAACCCCAAATGTGGTCCCTCACATTCAGACATGATGGATTTAACCATTGCAAATTGTTGTTGTTGAGTCATTTAGTCATGTCCGCCTCTTCGTGACCCCCTGGACCAGAGCACGCCAGGCACTCCTGTCTTCCACTGCCTCCCGCAGTTTGGTCAAACTCATATTTGTAGCTTCGAGAACACTGTCCCACCATCTCGTCCTCTGTCATCCCCTTCTCCTTGTGCCCTCCATCTTTCCCAACATCAGGGTCTTTTCCGGGGAGTCTTCTCTTCTCATGAGGTGGCCCAAGTCTTGGAGTCTCAGCTTCAGGATCTGTCCTTCCAGGGAGCACTCAGGGCTGATTTCCTTCCGAATGGAGAGGTCTGATCTTCTTGCAGTCCATGAGACTCTCCAGAGTCTCCTCCAGCACCATAATTCAAAAGCATCAATTCTTCGACGATCAGCCTTCTTGATGGTCCAGCTCTCATTTCCATACATCACTACTGGGAAAACCATAGCTTTAACTATACGGACCTTTGTTGGCAAGGTGATGTCTCTGCTTTTTAAGATGCTGTCAACCATTGCAGATAGATAGCGGTATTTCTAAAAGGGAATCAGGAGTCATCAATTAGTCCTTATCTTTTCCTAGCTCTGTGGACCAGCGCTTCTTCTTTCTCTGATTCTCAGCATCCTTCTTGATGGTCAATATTCTTCTTGACAGCTCCTGTTAGTCATGTGCTCTGTGATTCAGGGCAAAGGTGCATTTTTGGCCCCAGAGACAGATGCAATCGCAGTCAGAGGTCCCTGGTTTTTAAAAGGGTCCCTGCTACACCACCACCCCTGACCCAGCCCCTTTCCAGGGCAGGCCATTTGTGGAGTTTCCTGGGAAGCAGAAGGCAAAGGCACTGGAGGGAGAGTTTCCTTCCGGATCTTTCGCATGCTCTCAGTGGAAAAAGCTCCATCAGGCGGCAGTTTGATTGCTGTAGCGGCAGGCGAGGAAACAGTAAATGGAGCCCGGGCTGTTGAGACCATTACTCATCACCTCCTTGCAATCAATTGCTTCCACATTATGTAAATAGGGTGCCCTGAATTCACTGCACGGCTGGTTCCCGAGGTGCATCAATGCAGACATGGAGGCTTTTTCAGTGACAAGGAACCACTGGAAGATTTATGCCAGGAATTCAGAGGCAAATGGATGGTAGCACAAAAGCAAGGGGAAGGGAAAAGCTTGGCGGGGAAGCATCTGCTCTGTATGCAGAAGGTTCCTGGAACATTGGAACATAAGAACCTGCCTTATTCTATAGAATCAGAGAGTTGGGGAAAAGGTAAAGGGACCCCTGACCATTAGGTCCAGTCATGGCCGACTCTGGGGTTGCGGCGCTCATCTCGCTTTGCTGGCCGAGGGAGCCGGCGTACAGCTTCCGGGTCATGTGGCCAGCACGACTAAGCCGCTTCTGCCGAACCAGAGCAGCGCACGGAAACGCAGTTTACCTTCCCAGGGCGGGCATCACCACCGAGAAGGCCCTGGTTCCCTGTAACTTGGCTTCTCGCAGCAAGGGAACTGCCAGAAGGCCCTCAGCACTGGACCTCAGTGTCTGGGTAGAATGATGGGGGTGGAGAAGCTCCTTCAGGTAGGACTTGAAGAGAACCTGCCCATCCGTGTAGACATACTGAGCTAGCGGGACCAATGCTCTGGCTCTGCACAAAGCAGCTTACTATTTACACTAAATCTTACGTTCTTATGTCCTGATAGAGTTTTCTGCACACCCCGTCTCTTTTCCGCTTGCATTAACAGATTTTGGAGGAAGAACAAAGATCACCAGTGTGCAGTGACCGGAAATTCGTCTAGGTTAAAGCGCTTTTCTCCTCTCCCACGACTTCAATCTTGGAAAAGGAGCTGGTGTCCTCGGATAGATCAGGGATGAGAAGGGGGAAGGGCACCCAGGCTTAACGAAGTGGAAAACGACCTTACAGTTGCCTCTCTAAAGGGGGGGGGGACCTAATGCAATCCTTCGTCAATTCTTTTCTGGGTAATTTATAGCAGCAAGATCATTAAGATGGAGAGCTAATCAACGGAGGGTTCTCTAATTAAAATGACGCCACTCATCAGCCCTGCTCCCACTCAGTTCCCCCCTCTCTCAAGTAACATGGAAAAACACAGGGTGGGGGCACTGCTAAGAAGCTTCAGGGTGAAGATTTTCCAAGGAATACGAAACTAGACACAATCAAGAAATACACAAACGAGATACAGGTGACACCACTCTGCCATTTAGATTTCAGAAAGAGAGAGGGCATTCTCAGGAAATGTAAAGTCCTATTTAGCTAATGATGTTCTGGGCTGCATCAGCAGAGGTCTAGCGTCCAGATCAAAGGAAATAATAATCCCATTCTATTCTGCTTTGGTCAGGCCACACCTGGAGTACTGTTTCTAATTCTGCATACCACAATAGGAGTATAGCATCTAGATCAAGGGAAGTAATAGTGCCACTGTATTCTGCTCTGCTCTGGTCAGACCTCACCTGGAGTACTGTGTCCAGTTCTGGGCACCACACTTCAAGAAGGACACTGACAAACTGGAACGTGTCCAGAGGAGGGCAACCAAAATGGTCAAAGGCCTGGAAACAATGCCTTATGAGGAACGGCTAAGGGAGCTGGGCATGTTTAGCCTGGAGAAGAGGAGGTTAAGGGGGGATATGATAGCCATGTTCAAATATATAAAAGGATGTCACATAGAGGAGGGAGAAAGGTTGTTTTCTGCTGCTCCAGAGAAGCGGACACGGAGCAATGGATCCAAACTACAAGAAAGAAGATTCCACCTAAACATTAGGAAGAACTTCCTGACAGTAAGAGCTGTTCGACAGTGGAATTTGCTGCCAAGGAGTGTGGTGGAGTCTCCTTCTTTGGAGGTCTTTAAGCAGAGGCTTGACAACCATATGTCAGGAGTGCTCTGATGGTGTTTCCTGCTTGGCAGGGGGTTGGACTCGATGGCCCTTGTGGTCTCTTCCAACTCTATGATTCTATGATTCTATGATTCTATTCTAATTTAAAGAGGGTGTAGACAAGCTGGAAGGTGTGCAGAGGAGGGCAGCCAAATGAGAAAGGGTCTGGAAACCAAGTTATGAGGAACGGCTGAGGGAGTTTGGCTTAGCGTGGAGAAGAGGAGACTAAGAGGAGATATGATAGGCATCTTCAAATATCTGAAGGGGAGATGGAGCAAGCTTGTTTTCTGCTCCACCGAAAAGCACAGGATGCAAACCAATGGATTCAAATGACGAGAAAGGAGATTTCAGCTAAACATTAGGAAGAGCTTTCTGACAACAAGAACTGTTCAAAGCGGAAAAAACTCCTTCAGAAGGTGGTGGACTCTCCTTCATTCGAGGTTTTTCAATTATTGTTGTTGCTGTTAATTTTATTATTTATACCCCACCAGGGTGGCTGGTGGTGCTGTGGTCTAAACCACAAAGCCTACTAAGGCTTGCCGATCAGAAGGTCAGCGGTTCGAATCCCCACGACAGGGTGAGCTCCCGTTGTTCGGTCCCTGCTCCTGCCCACCTAGAAGTTCGAAAGCACACCAGTGCAAGTAGATAAATACGTACTGCTCTGGCGGGCAGGTAAACAGTGTTTCCGTGCACTGCTCTGGTTCGCCAGAGCTGGCCACATGACCTGGAAGCTGTCTGTGGACAAATGCCAGCTCCTTCGGCCTTTAGAGCGAGATGAGCTTGATAGGTCCCAGCCTGATGAGTTTCTCCCCGGGGTCCACGTCTCCATTCCCTACACCTTCTCCCCTTCCAACCACTCTCTCCAAGATGCCTCCATGGGCTTCGTGACCATACTGAGCTAGATGGACCGGTGCTCTAACTCAGTATGAGACAGCCACTTGTGTTCCTAACATGTAAACAAGAGTGTCCAGGTTCACCTGGCAACTGTCAAACCAGATACACTTTAAAGGAGCTCCTTATCATGCTCATTTTGGGGCTAAATCCAAGTCATGTGTTGCTTCCAGAAAAAGACCATACAGGTGAGGCCACACACCTGTGCAAGGATCCAACACTCAAACCTGTGGACGTCCAACAATGCTGGATGTTTGAAGATTCAGGACAGATAAAAGGAACTATTCACACACTTAAACTACAAAGGCATGCCATGAGAGACCATGAGAGGGGAGAATACTGGGGTCCTGCTAGCAGGATTCCCACAGGCATTTTTGACCACTGTAAGAACAGAATAAGGGACGTGGGTGGCGCTGTGGGTTAAACCACAAGGCCTAGGACTTGCCTATCAGAAGGTAGGCGGTTTGAATCCCCACGATGGGGTGAGCTCCCGTTGCTCGGTCCCAGCTCCTGCCAACCTAGCAGTTCAAAAGCGCACGTCAAAGTGCAAGTAGATAAATAGGTACCGCTCGGGCGGGAAGGTAAACGGTGTTTCCGTGCGCTGCTCTGGTTCGCCAGAAGCGGCTTAGTCATGCTGGCCACATGGCCCAGAAGCTGTATGCCGGCTCCCTCGGCCAATAAAGTGAGATGAGCGCCGCAACCCCAGAGTCGGTCACGACTGGACCTAATGGTCAGGGGTCCCTTTACCTAAGAACAGAATGGCAACTTAAATTGATGGACTATGCACAGCTTGCAGACCTAATATATAGACTAAGACAGCAAGAAGAACATACGTTTAAAGAAGATTGGAAAATGTTTGTTGAATATATGGAGGAAAATTACGTTCATTTGAAAACATGGGAAGCATTAAGATAAATTCAGCAGTGTTTATAAGTTTTGATGGATGTAATAATGGAATACTGAATGGTCTACTTTGGGGTGGCCAACTCCCACGAGACTGCGATCTACTCACAGAGTTAAAAAGTGGCAGTGATCTACTCCCTTTTTTGGGGTGCAGGGCAAAGATGATCTACCACAGACGTCCAGTGATCTACCAGTAGATCATGATCTACCTATTGGACATGTCTGTTCTAGTTTATATAAAATATGCAGGGATTTATGTTTTGTAAAATGAACCACGGAAAGAGAAGAAGAGAAGTCACTGGTATCTTAAGGATGTAAAAATGAGCATTTTAAATGGTAAAACAGAAAATTTAATAAAAATTTGGGGGGGGGGGGGTAGAACAGGATGTTGGACTAGATGGGCCAAGGCTCATGTTACATTCTTATGTTCGACACCAGCAAGCCTCTCGAATCCGCAGCCAGGAAACTCCCCGGCGGAATTAAATAAGTAATGGGAAGGTTGAAGGCCAGAATGCCTCCACAATGTACGAGGGGGAGGGAGAGAAAAGTACATTATTTCCTGGAGATTGCACACCAGGCATGACGTCAACCCCTGTAGCATTTGCAGTCCCTTCCCCATTCATCCCAAGAGGCTTTCGCTCAATGGCTCAGCCTGCTGGAGGATTATCAGCGGTTCTTTCAGACAGCTGCTCCGATGAAGGCAAGGGCTGGGTGGGCTTACGGCTTGCTGGGATGCTTGGTTTGTGGAAATTGCACAGGGGATCTGGCTAAGCCGCCCAACCCTCCTCCTTTTGGCCTTTTGCAACCCATTAAGGGATTCCAGCACTCTGGGGGGGGGGAGTAGGGGGGGGCTCTTGGGCTGGCAGCTTCTGCAAAAGAAGGCTTGTGCTCAGATGACCTTGGAGTAGGAAGGACTCTGTGTGTGTGTGTGTGTGTGTTTCGGTTCTGGAGGAGGCCGCCCAGATTGTAATTAGCAGGCCATCTTTTGTGGTTGGAAAGCCAAAGTGTTGCTTCGGGGAGAAATGAGATTACTGGAGCAGAGCGAAGGAAGGCACCTCTGGGGAGGGAGTGAAGGGAGAGGGGGGAGCCGAGAGAGGAGGAAGGGAAAGAAGAGGGAGAGAGAGAGAGAGAGAGAGAGAGAGAGAGAGAGAGACAGCAGACAGAGAAGGATTAGCCAAATACAGAAGCAGCTAAAGGACCCGGACTCTGGATTCGAATGGGAAGCAGAGGGTGGATGACGACGAACAGGGCATTTTAATTTGTTCCACAGAGGAGGGTATTGATTTCTCCTCTGTATGAGCGATGCTCTTTCCACACTTGAAAGAGAATAAAAACCCACAGTCTCGATTCTTGTGTTTTGGGATGTCAGTGTTACATCTCCTACCTGTCCATTTCTGCCTTTGGTTTCAATTGCGTTTCCATCCCACCTGTTTCTCCAGGGAGCTCAAGGCGGCTAATATGGTTCTTTCCCCGCCCCCGCCCCCCAGCTTATCCCCACAACAACCCGGTGAGGTAAGTTGGGCCACCCAATGAGATTCATGGCCAAGTGGGGATTTGAACCCTGATTTCTCCCGGGTCCTAGGCTGACTCTCTAACCACTACACCACACTGGCTTGCTGTCATGAACTGGCAGGACGATGGGGAGAAGGAGGAAGCAATGGAATAGGATCCTGGCGAGGGGTGTGGCCAGGACTGGGACACGCCCAGGCATGCTGGGGATAGGGAAGGAGAAGTTGGTATAGGAAGTACCGTATTTTTCACTCTATAGGACGCACCAGACCATAGGAGGGGGAGAACGGGGGGGGGGGGATTCTTCCCCTCTCTGCTCAGCGCCTGAAATATACTCAGAGTCGCAAAGTGATTTCATGCTCTTTCTTCAGCTCATAGTGGTGAAGAGGAATGAATGAAAGTCCCCTAATTCTGGAATTCTACTGTAAGCCAATCAGGTTGTGGATTCACTTATATCTGGAGCATGATTGGGTGGTTCCTGCCAACCAATCATACTGCTGCATTGTTCTAGGACTAATCAGACTGCTGCATTCTGAATCCTATTGTTCTAGGACCAATCAGACTGCTGCAATTTGGATCCTATTGTTCTAGGACCAATCAGACTGCTGCAGTTTGGATCCTATTCAACTCAGTACATAACACATATGTATATGCATATTTTGGGAAGAATCTCCCCAAGTTTTGTCTCTGGGAATGATTTCTCACGAGGCACAAACTCCCAGTGTTGAACAATGCAATTTCCCATGGGTGACAAACGGCTGGTGGTTTTCCTTCAGCAGTTTGAAACATTTTTTGACGTAGCGCATGGTTCTGTTTACACCCTTCCCTTCCAGGAGCACAATGGGGACTCCTCACAAGGAAAGACTTCATGCATGCCCTTGTAAATCTGAGAAATTAATGCCTTGTTTCATCTGTCAGTAATTTGTTTGGCAGATGTCTCAGTGAGGGCGGCTGCTAGATTTGGTGACTTTTGGATTTCCCTAGAGTTTTTGGTCTTCCATCTCAGGAGCAGCCTTGCTTTAAACAGATTCTAGGCTCACGGGAATCTCTATAATAAGGGTGGTGAACCCATGTCACTCTCCCTGATATCAAGGGTCCAGCTGCTATCATCCCCAGGTAACATGACCAATAGTCAGGGCTTTTGACAAAGTCCCCCATAATATTCTTGTGGCGAAGCTGGTGAAATGTTGACTGCATAAGGTTACTCTGGAGTCCTGGGACCAGTTTTGGGTACCACATAATTTAAGAAGGATGTTGACAAACTGGAAGGTGTGCAGAGGAGGGCAGTTAAGATGATCCAAGGTCTGGAAACCAAGCCTTATGAGGAAAGGTTGAAGGAGGTGGGTATGTTTATCCTGGAAAAGAGGAGACTGAGGAGAGATACAATAGCCTTCTTCAAATATCTAAAGGGCTGCCACATGGAAGATGGAGCAATCTTGTTTTCTCCTGCTCTGGATAGGACTTGAACCAATGGCTTCAAGTTGCAAGAAAGGAGATTTGGACTCAACATCAGGAAGAACTTTATGACGGTAAGAGGTTGGGGACTTTTCTTTGCTGGAGGTTTCAAACAAGCGTTTGGATGGTCTTTGTGGGATGTGAAACACAAGAGCAGTCAAGTACAACATTCCTAGAGTGAACATCTTTACACGTGGGGAGGAATGTTTGTCCAGCCAGCAGGTAAACGTCTTGTTTCCTTCTGGGCTGGGACAGACTTCCTTTGCATGTGACTAGAGGTGGGCGTGGCCTCACCTGTGCAGGTAACGACAAAAGGACAGGGCAGGGCAGCCATCTCTCTCTCTTTGACTACATGCATCAAAGAAGCAACATCTGCTTGGCCAAAGATGCTCCAGCCAAGAGAAGACAAAGGGACTGTCTCCTTATGAGATAGTTTCCAGGTGTATGTTACTTTTCTAAGCTATGTCTGCCTTCTGGGATCCAATTGTGAACAGAATGATGTCTGAGTAAACTCTTTTATACTTTTATAGAAGACTGTGTCGTGTCTTATCTTTTATGGGGGAATAAGGGGTAAAAAAAGGGGGTAAAATACCAGAACAGTTATTATAGAGGCTTTAGTGAGCCTGAGCAAATGCATCCACTGTGAGTTTAAAAAGGGAAATGTTACTCTGCTAAATTGTGAACTAGTTTACACAATATATCCTTTCCTGCATCTCTGAACATTCCCACAGTCATTTGTCATGAATGCTTTAATTGAGATTGCATTACAAGGGGTTGTACTAGATAACCCTGGAGACACCTTCAAACTCTATGATTCTGTGATGACAGCTGGAGTCTCAACAACATCCTGAGTAGGGAGGGGGCAGAGGTCCCTCATGCAAGATGAGCCCCGCTGGGTGTCAGGCCAAAGGAGGTGGTGCTTCCAAGACAATAATTTAACACGCACACACAAACATCTTTCCCCCTTCTTTCTCCAGGGAGCTCAAAGTGGCACACATTTATCACCCTCCCTGTTTTATCAAGGGACGCGGGTGGCGCTGTGGGTTAAACCACAGAGCCTAGGACTTGCCGATCGAAAGGTCGGCAGTTCGAATCCCCGCGACGGGGTGAGCTCCCGTTGCTCGGTCCCTGCTCCTGCCAACCTAGCAGTTCGAAAGCACGTCAAAGTGCAAGTAGATAAATAGGTACCGCTCCGGCGGGAAGGTAAACACCATTTCCGTGCGCTGCTCTGGTTCGCCAGAAGTGGCTTAGTCATGCTGGCCACATGGCCCGGAAGCTGTACACCGGCTCCCTCGGCCAGTAAAGTGAGATGAGCGCCGCAACCCCAGAGTCGGCCACGACTGGACCTAATGGTCAGGGGTCCCTTTACCTTTTACCTGTTTTATCCCCACAACATGGGGGATATGTTTTGTATACAGTGGTACCTCGGGTTACAGACGCGTCAGGTTACAGACTCCGCTAAGGTCTTTGCCGTCAGGTCTTTAAACAGAGGCTTGACAACCATATGCCAGGAGTGCTCTGATGGTGTTTCCTGCTTGGCAGGGGGTTGGACTCGATGGCCCTTGTGGTCTCTTCCAACTCTATGATTCTATGATTCTAGTGTGACAGCCCTTCAGATATTTGAAGATGGCTCTCAAATCGCCTCTCAGTCTTCTCTTCTCCAGGCTAAACATCCCCAAATCCCTCAACCATTCCTTGATTTAGGGTTGGATGAAGCTGCTTTAAATTCATTTCTCCACATTTCTGCAACAATTTGCGATTTAAAAAAGAACCCTACAAAAGTTCATCAGTATTTCAATGGAGATTTCCCCCTGATAAACACATCTTGGTGTGAAGTTTTGACTAATATGCATATTTTTGCATGCAATTTCTTCTAAAAGAATGCATCCAACCTCTTGTTTTCGCCCTATTTCTGTGACTGTAATTTGTTTCAACTGCTTTTATTTCCCAATTTTAAATTGTTGTCACCCACCCTGGGGCCTGTTGGTGACTTTTCCTGCCATATATACATTTTGCCTGGTTGTAGAATTGCATTGCAAAATTCAGAGAAGGGGAGACTGGACTTCAGTTTGGGTATTGTAATGGTTCTAGGGGTTGCTCGTGCGTAAGCTTGTCCCAACCTCTGGCTGGGTTGCCTAAGTGAACCTTTCCTGTCCGGACAGCCACTCACCCCTGGCTGTCTCAATCACTGGCAGAATCCGTCAGTGGGCGTTTCTTGAACTTCTTCCAGCAAAGAAGCTCTTTGACGCCTAGTCTTCTCCTACTCTCCCTGCGCGAAAGTCTTCTGCGCAAGGAGGGTGTAGGCAGCGGAGGACCCTTCCTCTCCCCGCTGGTCCCCGGCAAGGAATCATGGGACCGCCTCGCCGCTTCCCCCATCTGCCCCCCTTCTCCACTGGTGCTACGCTGATTCTCTTCCCCAGAAGATGGGCTGCCTCTCCCAATCCCGGGACGCTCTCTGGAATCCCTTTGGAGCTTGCTCTCTCCCTCGGACACTGATGGCAGTTCCCTGACAGGTATCATTTTGAAAAGTGCAAACAGTGTCCATTTCCCCCTCCATCCTTGCCAGGAGGAGGCACAGAAGCACAGGAAGTCCACAGAGCCACAGGCATGCCTAAGGAACCAGCCTCACATCTGATTGGCGGGTGTGGGGTGCTGCCACTCCCACTCCCCCCTCTGAATTGTGGGAGTGCATGTTTGTCGTCTCTTATTTTTTTTAAAAAAATATGTTGTTGTTTCTATCCCAGTTGGTTTTTTTCCAAATCCAGGACTCCTATTATTATTATTTTATTTTTATTGGAAATTTTATTTACAACATAACATAAACCCCCCACCCCCCAGTACAGAAATACAATAAACATAACATACAACAATACAAACAACCAAATAGAAGACTTCCTTTATCCTGTGTCTGGGCTCCTTATTTACTTCTTGTAAGCTGTTTCCTTTATGAATAATTATTAAGATTTTTCTAATTATAACTTAAATATCCACAAAGTCTCCTGCAGACATTAATCAAAACAAGTCCAGGTATGTATTTTAGGGCACTGTTTTGTGAAGTACTGTATTTTTCGCTCTATAACACGCACCGGACCATAACACGCACATAGTTTTTAGAGGAGGAAAACAAGAAAAAAATATATTCTAAACGAAACAGTGGATGTATGATTTTTGTGGTTCATGCTGTGGCCACAGACATGTGATCTGACAGTGAGTTTGGAGTAGCCCAATGCAAAAATCCTGAGGATCCATGTGGATCCATGTTTGTAACCACGTTTTTGCACCACTGCGGCCCCAGGCAACAGTGGGTGCGTGATTTTTTTGGTGCAAGATGTAGTCATGGACATGCTATGTGATCTGATGGTGAATTTGGGGTGACCCAGTGCAAAAATCCTGAGGATCCATGTGGATCCCTGCTTTGTAACCACGTTTTAAGTGGGGAGGGAAGGAAAAGCACTCAGGGGACAAGGAGCACGCGTGGGGTGGGTGGAGAAGGATGCTGCTAATAATGAAGAAGAGGGGTATAAGGGGAGAAGGCTCCTCTCCTCTCCCGCTTTGCTCCTTTAAAGAAGCAGGCTCTCTGTCCCTCTCTCCTCCCCACTCAGCAGCTCTTCTCCCGCTTTGCTGTTTCAAAGCGAGCCACAGAGGAGGGAAGGAAGGGGAACCATGGATCCTCTGCTCACGACTGCAGCAGATCCCCCCGCCACCCGTAGGCATTCCCTCCATAACACGCACAGACATTTCCCCTTACTTTCTAGGAGGAAAACAGTGAGTGTTATGGTGCAAAAAATACGGTATTCTCTGCATTTTCCCCATGCATTTTGAAACTCTTGTCTAGTGGGATCTCTAAATCCAGGACTTCTAATGCAGTTAAAGAGGGAGAAGAACTTCTACTCCTTTTCTCTAAACTGAAAAGTCCCAATAAATGCTGCAACCTTTTCTCAGAGTGGAGTTTCTCCATCTCCATCTCCATCTCCATCTCCATCTCCATCTCCATCTCCATCTCCATCTCCATCTCCATCTCCATCATCTCCATCTCCATCTCCATCTCCATCTCCATCTTGCTAGCCTTTTTCCAACTCTACAAGATCCTTTGGGAGGTGAGGCGACCAGAAAAAGAAGCGAAATAATTTCCTGGAGTGCGGTTCCTTTGCAACAAGCAACGTGCAAAGCTTAGGCGCCAACATTTCCTTTCACACTTCCTCGACTGCTGAGCAATCCCCCTGGCAATCTTTGCTAGATGCCCTGCATGGTCTACTTTCTTGTGTACTGAGAGATGCCAAACTGAAGGTGCTGCAATAGTGGCTTGGGCAGATTCTCCTGGCTTAAAGCCAGCCACACTCACAGTCCCAATGTGCACAGAGCATGAACCTTCTAGGACAGGGTTGGTAACCTAAGGCCCGGGGGCCGGATCTGGCCCAATCGCCTTCTCAATCCAGCCTGCGGACGGTCCAGGACAGTGGCGTAGCTTGGGGGGTGCAGGGGGGGCCGGCCGCACCGGGCGCAACATCTGGGGGGGCACGCTAATCTAGTGGAAGAGACTCGAGTACTAAAATCCACGGGTTAGGGGGCGCAAATTACTTGCCTTGCCCCGGGTGCTGACAACCCACGCTACGCCACTGGTCCAGGAATCAGCATATTTTTACATGAGTAGAATGTGCCCTTTTATTTAAAATGCATCTCTGGGTTAATTTGTGGGGGCTGCCTGGTGTTTTTACATGAGTGGAATGTGTGCTTTTATTTAAAATGCATCTCCGGGTTATTTGTGGGGAATAGGAATTTGTTCATATATTTTTTTTCAAAAATATAGTCCGGCCCCCCACAAGGTCTGAGGTACAGTGGACTGGCCCCCTGCTGAAAAAGTTTGCTGCCCCCTGTTCTAGGGGGCTCTTTGTTCAGCCCCTGTCCCACCCTATCTAAAATATAGAGACAAGGATACTAGTCTACCTTCTAAGGCTTTTATTGTCAGGATTAAATATGGCAGCAAAGTTGCCAGTAAGGACCCACTGCAATGGTCACATTTATCCTCCATTTGAAGATCTACACTGGTTACCAGTGTTCGTGATCTCTTACACTGAGTCAGACCATTGGTCCAAGTAGCTCAGCGATTTCTACAGGACCCTATCTGAAATTTAGATTTGTTTTTAAAGGAGACAATAATACCGGCCTCCCAATTGGATGGAAGGCCCTTGGCACTGGTCCTCAGTGTCTGAGCAAAACGATGGGGGTGGAGACGCTCCTTCAGATATACTGGACCAAGGCCATTTAGGGCTTTAAAGATCAGCACCAACACTTTGAATTGTGCTTGGAAATGTACTGGGAGCCAATGAGGCCTCCCACCGCCAGTACCCTTCCACCATTCGGCTTCTGTTCGTAGACCAAGGTAAAGTTCACTAACCGGAACACTACTTCCGGTTTTGCAGAGTTCGTAAACAGGGAGTTCGTAAACAGGGCTGTTCTTAAACCGAGTTACCACTGTATCTTACAAAAATTCACTCTGAGCTGCTTTTCTGAGCCCCCTCCATTAAAGTCCTTGGGTAGAAGATGGGGGGGTTCCTTGCTCAGAAATATGACCTCCACTGCTCCCAGTCATCAAAGGACCCCATCCTCTATGAGGGCAAAGTCAGTTGTAACCAAGCTTTGGGTTGGCAGTGCCAGCTTGGCTCCATGGTACCTTTTGACTGTGGGATGTAACATCACGTAAGCAGTCAAATACAACATTTCCTGTTTGCCCAGAGTGGACTTCCTGGTCTAGAGTATCCTCCCCCTGCGTGTGACCAGGTAGATGGGCATGACCCTAGCAGACCCTATAAAGGGGCTAGTCACGCAGCCATCTTCCTCTTATGCTGCTCTCTATTGATCCCTTCTCTCCATTTTGCTGTCTGCTGTCTGCTGGCTCTCAGCCAGCAACACAAGGGCTCATCCCTCACAGAAGATGAACCCACACTTTTCTCTGTAACCGTAACTACAAGATAAAGCCTGCCTTCAGGACCATACTGTGAACTGAATGTAAGTAAACCTTAGCATTACTTTTAAAGGAAGACTGTTGTGTCACTATGGTTTTTAAGAGAACCATTTGGTTCCCCTTTGGGAACCAAAGGGGATTTACCAGGAACAATCCAATCTGGGTTGCTTAACTCAAATGATTCTCACGAATCCATACACTAGCTTACTGCAATGTACAAGGGAATGTGCTACATGACTCACTAGCGTGAGTGAGGAAGGATAATATTTAATCAATATATCCTCTCCTACTATCCTCAACGGGATGCGGGTGGTGCTGTGGGTTAAACCACAGAGCCTAGGACTTGCCAGTCAGAAGATCGGCGGTTCGAATCCCCACAACGGGGTGAGGTCCCATTGCTCGGTCCCTGCTCCTGCCAACTTAGCAGTTCGAAAGCACGTCAAAGTACAAGTAATTAAATAGGTACCACTCCAGCAGGAAGGTAAACGCCGTTTCCGTGCGCTGCTCTGGTTCGCCAGAAGCGGCTTCGTCATGCTGGCCACATGACCCGGCCAGTAAAGCGAGATGAGCGCCGCAACTCCAGAGTCGGTCACAACTGGACCTAATGGTTAGGGGTCCCTTTACCTTTACTATCCTCAACATTCCCACATGGACAACTTTTGCTTGGTTACGAAAAGCAGGTGAAGTCCCAGGCCCTGTGTCTTTCTCCAAAGAGTTCTCCAGGAAGTTTTGTTTGATGCCATCCACGACCAGACCAAGGCATTTTGCCACCTGAGGCAGAAGAACATTTGACCATCCCCTAATTCCACATATAGAATTACATCTTACTTCCACACTGGTGACATTCCCCACCATGCCTGAGGCAGCAGGTCAGATTTTTAAGTGGGGCAGGAGTGGCCATGTGGAAACAGCAGAGACTGGCTGGGGGCCCAGAAGGAACAGCCAGAAACTGCTGCTGCTACTCCTGAGTCAATGCTGCCTGAGGCAGTTGCCTTACTCGACCTAATAGCAGGGCCAACCCTAAACCCCCTTGCCTGCAAAAAGGAAACCACCACCACATTTGGTCTAATAGGAGTTACTTGGCCGTTCACCTGTCGATATCTATGAATTACGGTCTCGAAAACGAGGCAATTCAGTACGTCTCGGAAGATCATTAGAATTCATTACAATGATGAATTAAAATGTATTTCAGAAGGCTGATTTTAAATGCATTCCTCTTAACAGAACTGGGCCAGGCAAGCTGACTTTGGTGCAGCGATGCCACTTTGCTGAAGTGGAATTATTGGGCGAGGGCTGAGGGGACCTGGGTTCAGAGGTCCTGAAACTCATGAGATGGCCTTGGGCCAGCCACTGTTCCCTAGCCCGTGGGGATGAAAACACTGTGTATCCATGTACTGATTAATAATAATAATAATAATAATAATAATAGCATTCTCATATGCGAGAGAAAGAGGATGGATAATTAATAAATAAAATATCCTCGCCTACTCATCTAAAGCCATCTAACAGATAAGCTGTAATGCATGCAACAAAGATGATCAAGGGTCTGGAAAACAAGCCTTATGAGGAACAGTTGAGGGAGTTGGGGGTTCTTAGCCTGGAGAAGAGGACACTGAGAAGAGATGTAATGGGCATCTTCAAATATCTTAAGGGCTGTCACATGGAAGAAGAAGAAGAGGAAGAAGAGTTTGGATTTGATATCCCGCCTTTCACTCCCCTTCAGGAGTCTCAAAGCGGCTCACATTCTCCTTTCCCTTCCTCCCCCACAACAAACACTCTGTGAGGTGAGTGGGGCTGAGAGACTTCAAAGAAGCGTGACTGGCCCAAGGTCACCCAGCAGCTGCATGTGGAGGAGCGGAGACGCGAACCCGGTTCCCCAGATTACGAGACTACCGCTCTTAACCACTACACCACACTGGCACACTGGAAGGAGGAGCAAGCTTGTTTTCTCCTGCTCCGGAGGGTAGGACTCGAACCCATGGATTTAAGTGACATGGATTCCAACTAAACATGAGAAAGAACCTTCTGGAATGCACTCCTTCAGAAGGTGGTGGACTCTCCTTCCTTGGAGGTTTTAAAGCAGAGTTTGTGTGGCCATCTGTCAGGGATGTTTTAGTTGAGATTCCAGCACTGCAGAGGGTTGGACTAGATGACCCTCAAGGCCCCTTCCAATTCTAGAATTCTATGATTCTATGATGGGGTGGTGGTGACAGAAATGAGAGAGAAAGGAAGGTTGGAAAAGAAGGGAGAATGTGGGAGAAAGAGAGAAAAGAAGTGGGAGAGAGAGGGAGAGAGAGGGAGAGAGAGAGAGAGAAGTGGGTGGCTGAAAGAGAGAAATGGGGTGACCTGTCCAGTTCTGCCCATCACTGGCTCTGACTCCAATACCTCCCCTCTGTCTATGGCCAACCCTGGTCTGCATCCCCCGACCAATAATTACCTGATGGGAGTTGTAGTCCAAAACACTTGGGGTGCACCAGGTTGCAGAAGGCAAGGCTAGTGCCTTGGCTGTAGGACACCCTTGTTTCCAAATGCTCCCACCGCAAAAAATGACATTTTGTGTATTCCTGGTTCATGTGGCTTGAGGAGAAATGTCCCATTGCCACATCTCACACGGCACCTTGAGCAGCGCTAAATTCATTACAGTGGTACCTCAGGTTACAGACACTTCAGGTTACATACGCTTCAGGTTACAGACTCCGCTAACCCAGAAATATTACCTCGAGTTAAAAACTTTGCTTCAGGATGAGAACAGAAATCGCGCGGCAGCAGTGGGAGGCCCCATTAGTTAAAGTGGTACCTCAGGTTAAGAACAGTTTCAGGTTAAGAACGGACCTCCAGAACGAATTAGGTACTTAACCCGAGGTACCACTGTATTGACTATGAGTCCTGAAGCTAAAAGCTTTGGCTGCTCTTAAGTCATAGCATACCACATAGATTGTTTCAGCAATCCATGCAAAAACCCAGAGAAGAGCGAGGCAGTGTGATTATCCCCACATTTGTGATCCTGAGGGCACTTTGCATTTCATGGATGAGCAGAGAAGAAACAGGGTCTCCTTGCTCACAATGCAACACTTAGCCGTAATTTTGCACACACTGTTGGTTCTGGCTACACCAGGCAGAATCGTAGCTGGAGTTTCAACCGACGGTGACGGGCGTACATGCGCTTCATCTCCAACAGAGGCAGATGCTTCTGGTTTGCGCATTGGAACATGGACTTCACAGTCCGGGTGCGACATTTGCAAAAAGCAAAAAACCACCACCGCCAAACCCTCTCCAGGGATAAATGTGTCACTAGGTGGCTTCTTCCCACACACCATACTGAACATGCCACATCCTGGCTCCCTGCCCAGACAGCTCAGTGAGGGTGATCGGGTGTGTGTGTGAGAGGGGAATCAATTATGCCGATGTGCATCCATGCGCTGATGCCCGGCTTACGTGTTCCATCAGGGTACGTGGGGGAGGAGGGGATATCCAGCCACATCAGAGTCGCTTATCTGCCCTAGTTACCTCAGAGGCAGGGTCACAATCCTGCAGCCAGATCTCCTGTGACAGCTAGACATGGGTAGCCGGTGGGTGGGTGGGTGGAGTGGGGTGTAGAATGGGTGGATTTGGTGGGAGACTAAAACCGTACCCCTCATCTCATTCTTCCCACTCACCACTGGAGTGGCTGCTCCATATTTATTCAGCCAGCCAACCTGGTGTCTTCCAGATGTTGTCAAACTATAACTCCCATTGCATTCGTGCCGGCTGGGGCCGATGAGAGTTGCAGTCTGACAACATCAGGAGGGCATTGGGTTGGCAAAGGCTGCATCAAGCAACATCAAGTGTCATCTGAAATAATTTGTAGAGAGGCTGGTCAGCATTCAGGAGAGAAATCTAATCCTCCAGAAAGCAGCCTCCGAAATCTCCTCCGATACTCTTGAGATCTGTCACTGGCTTAAAGCCCCTCTCTCCACAGATCCTTCATCTGAACCCAAGAATTCATATTCTTCCCAATGCCAATGGCCAGCTCTGTCGTCAGTGAAGGAACAGGGCTGAAAATATCACCTCTGACAGGCATAGGCAAAGCGTCTCCCCCTCTCAACAAAATAAACACGACACATTCCTGCGCATATGGCAACACAGAAATGCAGCTGAGAGACCCGAAGCAGCTGCACCGAGCCAGGATTGATCCCAGCACCCTGCCCACCACCCCTGGCTCTAGATATCTGGTCCTGCCCTTTGCAGCCTCCCTGAAAAACGAGAGGTGCATTTGCAAGCTTGTGGGGGTTCCTGTGGGGAACGTCGCTTAGATGTGGGCAAAAGCAATGGAAGCCTGGGCAGTCCCAGGGGTGATATAAGGACAGTCGAGGGCTGCAGCATAACAAAGTCTATCCCACCCCTGTTCCTGACCACCCCCCACACCCACTCATCTGTCAATGTTAAATTCATCCACCCCCCATGCCCCCCACCCCCACCCCAAGGACTGTGTTGCTTTGCACTGCAGGCAGCTTGGTGCAAACACTTGAACAGCAGCCAAGAAGATGGGGGTGGGGGTGGCAAGAGCCTAGGGGAAAGAGGCAATGGAGCCCCAGCAGTTCTGGGCTTCGAAATCAGGGTGAGAGACGCCCCAAAAAGCAGCTGGATTGGCTGACAGACAGGAGGGGCAGCAGCTGGGGGGGGGGGTCTGGAAAGGGACTCCTGGAAGCCCACCGAGGAGCAAAGCCTGGGAAGAAGGTTGTTTACATGGAGCTGAGACTGAATCATTAAAGGCGGGGGAGGGAGATGGGGGGTGGGATTGATTAGTCAGGTAGGGAGGAAGCTGGCTGATGAGAGGAAAGGGGTGGGAGGGTGGGAGGGAGCGAAGGAAGGAAGGATGAGAGTGTTCGCTCGTCCATACTGTCATTTAATATGGATGTACATCCATTGATTCTCCATTACCCTTATGACGTTCTCCTGCAAATCGCTGCCTCCACAAACGTTCCTTCTCCCTCAGTCTGGATTTTCACATACCAGGCATACTCTAAAAATGAGAGGGTATGAGAAAATCCGAATGGAGCGAGAGGAAAGTGTGGGGAGGCAGTGATTTAGAGGAGAGCGTCCTATGGGCAAATGAAAATTAACGGAGGGACAGGAAGCTTGCTATTCACATTGAGGGACGGTGTGGATGAACCCTAAGGAGGGACCTTGCAGAAAAAGACAAAGTGGGGCAATGAAGGGAGTCAAGAAAGGGAAGAAGGGAACTCTTCAAAGCTGACTGCCCAACTAGTGCCCACCAGCTGCTTGGGACTACAACTCCCATCAGCCCCAGTGAGCCATGGTGGGGGCTCTGGAGTTGTAGTCAGGTAACATCTGGTCGGGGGGCACCAAGTTGAGGAAGACGGAGAGAGAGAAAAAGAGAGGGGGGGAAAGGAGAGGGAGAGTTGGAGACTGAAGACATTAAAACAGAACCAAGTGAAGAGGTAGATAAGTGAGAGAGAAAGAGATGGAGAGAGAAGAGAAGAGAAATGAAAAGAATGGATGGATAGGAGAGATGGGAAGACCCCCCCCCCCCCAGAATGGACCAGGAGCTGCCTTCAGGTTACTGCATGCCAGCCCTATAGTATAGTGGTTAGAGTGTTGAACTAGGGCCTGGGAGACCAGGGTTCGAATCCCCAATTGAATCTCCATGGGTGACCTTGGGCCAGTCACTGTCTCTCAGCCTACCCTACCTGGCACAGAATTGTTGTGGGTTGCAATGTGCAGTGGGGAGAACCATTAGCTCCTTGGAGAAAAGGGTAATATATAAATGCAATAAGCAAACAAATAAAAGGCCTTCCCACCTCCCGCCCGCTCACAGACACACTCCCGGGGGCTGACCTTGTGGAGCTTCCACATGGCACCCAGGGCCTTGACCTCGTGACTGGAGTGCTTGCCCTCCTCCAGGCATTGGTAGCAGACGGGCACCTTGCACTGGACGCAGTACATGCTGTGGTTCTCCAGCTCGTGGTCGGTGCAGGTGGAGATCTTGCGCGGGCTGAGCCTCCGGCTGACCCGGCCCTGGGCAGGGGGCAACAAGCGGTGCTTGGCTAGCGGCCCCCGCGGCGGGTGGCAGCGCAGGCGGCAGGGGTCGCAGTAGAAGACGTCGCACTGCTCGCACATGACGGTGGCCTCCTTGGGCGCCTTCTCGCACAGCTGGCAGCGCAGGGCGGCCGCCTTGCTCTGCTGGTAGCGGTCGATGACGCCCTCCAGGACGCGGTTCTTGGGGAAGCCGCGCAGGCCCCGCTCGTCCAGGATCAGGCTGCGGTGGCACTGCGGGCACGTCAGGCAGGAGTTGCGCGGCACCGGCGCCAGAGAAGCGGCCGAGGCCGGCGGCAGGTGCGCGGCGGGCGGCACGGTCGGCGGGAAGACGCGCACGCCGTTGGGAGACTTCTGGCACGGCGTGGTGGGCGCGCTGGCGAAGCCGCCGTACGAGCCGTAGCCGCTGTCCGCTTCGCTGTACAGGCTCATCTTATCCAGGTCCAGGTAGTCATAATCGGAGGCTGAGCCGCCGGAGCCCGAGGCGCGACGGCTCTGCGGCGAGTCCGCCTCGGGCGTCTGCACCAGGATGTTGCGGGCGCACGCCTGGCACAGGTTGTGCGAGCAGGGCAGGATCAGCGGCTCCCGGTAGAAGGAGCCGCACACCGGGCACTTGAGCTCCTCTTCCATCTCGTCCATGGAGCACAGCAGCCGCCGCTGCCCCTCGACGGCCACCGGCAGCAGCAGCAGCGAGCGAGCGGAGGCGCTTTCAGCACCACGGAGCTTTCAGCACCACGGACGGCGGACAGCGCCTGCTGCTGCTGCTGCGCCGACGGCCAGCCTTGCTCTGCCTGCGCGTCGCCAGTCTCTGCGAGCGCCTGGCTGCCGCAGCCGCCCCTCCACTCCTCGGGGCCCCCCCCCACGCTCGCCATTGGCCAGCTCGAGCCCAGTGCCCGGCCTCCATTGGCCCAGGGAAGCCGCCCCCGGAGAGAAGAGCTCCTCCTCCTGCCCCCCTGCCCTCGCCGAGGAGGGGGCGGCCGCAGCAGAGGAGAGGCGACGCTCCTGCTGCGGAAAAGGAAGCGCACGTCCTCTCTGGAGCGTTGGATGCGGCTTAGGCGCCCACCCGCACTCCCAGGACACCCTCGGGTGCTTCGCCCAGGAGGACGCCGTCGCCCAGTACAAGGGGATCACGGGTTGGCTGGGGGAACCGCAGCCCAGTTGGGACTGGGAGACCTGTAAATGGGATTGCGGGGGGGGGGGGCTGAACGTGGCGGGTTGGATCCCCGTTTAGCGCAGCATCTTGGCCAGACTGATGCGTCTGGGAAGCTTGCAAATCAGGCGGGAAGGCGATTGCCCCTCTCCCTGTTTAATCTCTTCTCCGCCACCCAGTCCCGCGCCACTCGCAGTTAATATCTGAAGACCATTTGCCTCTGAACACAGAGGGCAGGGATGGGGCCCCCGAAGTACTTCAGATGCTATTGGACTGCAGAGGTCACCACCCTCTGACCATTGATCGTGCTGGCTTAGAATGTTGGCAGCTGGAGTCCAATAACATCTGGAAAACACCTGTTTTAGGGCCATCCATGCATCACCTCCTATTGTGGTAGCAAAAGTCCACAAATTAATCCTGGACTGGGAGAAGACTTCCCTGGTGTCTCTTAGGAGTCATTTTTGTCTGTGTGGTCTGTGAGGGGTCTGTGTGTTATCCAACACAGCTGTTCCACTAGAGCAGTGGATTTCTGCTTCAGCCACAGAATTCCCCTCCCCCCCCCTCTCTCCTCCTCTATTCACCTCCCAGAGGTAACAATCCCCAGAGTTCCCTGGGAAGAGAGATTAATTGTTAAACTTCCTTCCGGCAACTCCTGCAGCCAAGCTGGTGCCCGCCAATCCATACCCACGTGGGACATCTTCAGGAATAGAAAAGGCCAAGGTATAAACCCTTTTCTCCTGGCCTGGAGGCAAGCACTCCTCCTGCAAGAACTTAGTTCCCTCCGCCTCTCTGCCCTGAGCCTCTGCAGCTCAGGAGAGGCTGGAGGGTTCCCGGACCCAGAGGCAACCTCAGCTTCCCCTAACGGGGCTGAGAGTGGAGCACCTGTAGGCAATGGGTCCTCCATCACCTCCGGAGCCAGAGCAGGCTCAGCTGGTGCCTGCACCTGAGGATCCAGCACAGGTGAGGACCCTTCAGGCTCAGGCCCCAGCCCCGGCTCAGCTGGCTCTGGAGGCGGGGAACCCTGTGCAGGCTGGGATTGCTCAGGTCCGAATCCCAGGCCATCACACCCTCATTTATTATCCTCTTTGCCTTCTGTAGCTGCAACCCCTCTCTACACACACACACACACACACACACACACACACCACCAAGCCGGGCTTCCCTTTGGCCAAGTAAAAACCTCCTCTTCTCAAATGTTTGCGCCTCTGTGGGCAACCCTGGGTCATTTATCATTGCATCGGGGTGGAGGGTCTGCTTAGCCTGCAAATGAGCAGCAAACCTCCCCATAGGGAAACCAGGAAGTGTGTGGCTGCTTTCCCCCTCCACCTCCCCTTCCTCATGTACCATCATCTCATCCTGTGGCTTTCTACCTGACACGATGTTTCAGCCCTCTGTAACTCGACGAGACAATGCTTTGGGTCATACAAGATGCTGCTGCTGCCTCCTTGTCATGTTCAATATTGCCCCGAGGAGTGTTGCTGTTTTCATAAGCAAAAGAGCTGTAATCATTGCTTCCCTGCTCGCTAAACTCTTTGGAGAGACGCAGCGGTGGTTAGGAGTGTGGGAAAAGGTTATGAAACCAGATATAGATTTCCTGGTTTGTTTGCGCATGCACACGGCAGTTAAATAATGAGGAACAGAAAGGCAGTCTTCAAAGTTTGAATATGCCCAGATTTTTCCTTTCTTGAGAGTCAATGGAAGGTAGCCATCTCCAGTAAAAGAATTTGGGTGTCCTAAAAGGGGACAGCAGAGTGAGAGGTGGGTCTGAGATGACCTATAGTGCTCTGGTGCAGTTCCTCTCCCCCCCCCCAAAAAAAAACATTTTATTGTTTTCAAGTTTTTATACAAGAAGCAACCATCAGTATTCAGCAATCCACACACAGAGAGAGATGCACTAAATATCTGTTTAGTCACATCTAACTTTGAAGTCATTCCAGTTTTTAGGCAAAGGCATCATTCCACAAATTTCCATGTGCCCTCTGAGGCCCATAGCCATGTTTTGCCAGCGTTGCAGGTATAATAAAACTACGCCAGGTTGATTGAAAGTATTGGTTTCCATGGGTTGTCGGTTTGTCCATTTATACTCTTATAAAAGCTGGGTACCTGCCCCTCTCTCTGCTGAGCGGTGGCAAGAGCCCAAGTGGTGCCAACCACCTGGCTTTAGGAATATGGCTTTTGGAGACGCAGGACTGAGATTTGGATATGCTTCAAGGTCCAGACTATGGCAAGTCCCGGAATATTAATAATTGTAATTTGGATGAGAATTTGTTCTTTTTTATTTCAGTTTTTTATTTTAATTGGATTATGATTTGACATGTTAATTGGATGTTTTATATTGGAAAATTAATAAAAATGATTTAACAAATTAATATGGCTTATGGAAGAGTGGGGGAAACTGTGGAGAGTGAATTTACTGGTTGTATACTATTAAAAGAAAATTATATGAAAATGATATATAGATGGTATATTACATCTGAAAATATAGCCAAAATGTACAGAACAGGCTCCAATAAGTGTTGGAAATGTAAAGAAGAGGAAGGCACTTTTTTCATATGTGGTGGAGCTGCAAATTGATTAAAAATTATTGAGATATGATTTATAAGGAAATTAAGAAAATGTTTAAGTTCACCTTTACTAAAAAAAAGCCAGAAGCTTTTTTATTAGGCATTTCAGGTCATGAATTGCCAACAGAAAAAAAGAAATTCTTCATGGACGCTATGAATGCAGCTAGGATGCTACTAGCCCAAAGATGGAAAAGTGAAGAAATACCAACTAAAGAAGAATGGCTACAAAAACTGATGGAATACGCTGAAATGGCAGAACTAACAGAAAGGCTCAGAGACAAAGACAATAGAGAATTTAAAAAAAGATTGGGAACCATTTATGCTGTACTTACAGAAACAATGTAAAGAAATAGATTCACGAGCAGGGTTTGAGTAAACATGTACAATTATCAAAAATAAGTATAAAAACTATAAAGATGATGCCAAAGTGATAAAAGATAACAATAATCTATATACAATTTATATAGAGATTCCCTATGAAGGTACAGGAAAGCAAGCAGGGGAAACCAATATTGGGGGGAACCAGAATAGGAGGTTGAGAGAAGCCGGGGGGGGGGGAATTGGGGAAATGCATTTCTTTATTTTGATGAATTGATATGATGTAATATGATAAACCTAAACAGCATCTTAAAAAGCAGAGACATCACCTTGCCAACAAAGGCCCGTATAGTTAAAGCTATGGTTTTCCCAGTAGTGATGTATGGAAGTGAGAGCTGGACCATAAAGAAGGCTAATCGCCAAAGAATGGATGCTTTCGAATTATGGTGCTGGAGGAGACTCTTGAGAGTCCCACGGACTGCAAGAAGATCCAACCTCTCCATTCTTAAGGAAATCAGCCCTGAGTGCTCATTGGAAGGACAGATCCTGAAGCTGAGGCTCCAAGACTTTGGCCACCTCATGAGAAGACTCCCTGGAAAAGACCCTGATGTTGGGAAAGATGGAGGGCACAAGGAGAAGGGGAAGACAGAGGACGAGATGGTGGGACAGTGTTCTCGAAGGTGCCAACATGAGTTTAACCAAAGTGTGGGAGGCAGTGGAAGACAGGAGGGCCTGGCGTGCTCTGGTCCATGGGGTCACGAAGAAGTGGACATGCCTAAACGACTAAACAACAACAATATGATAAAAATGTAAAATTTAATAAAAGCTTTCTTAAAATAATAATAATAATATGGCTTATTCACCTTCCATCTGCATGGAGTCCAGATCTTACTGCATAGTCATTTCAAGAGACCGCAGTGCAGGCTGCCTGCAGCCAGTCTCTCCCAAGAACCGACTTGTGTAACAATATTAAACGCCTGAGTTGTGAGGTCCTGATCTCAAACATGCCTGCATTTAGAGTCTTCCAGCTCTTTGCAATAGTAAGCCATCAGGCAAGTAACTAGATACTTGTGGGAAAGTTGTTGAGCAGCTTCTGAGTAGTACAACGGAAGGGCTATTTTAGGAGTATCTTGTTTTGTGATAAGACCTGCTAGCTCCTCTCCCCTTTCAGCAAGGCTTGCCCAAGAAAGATGCTGTTGGACTCCAACCAATGGCTTCAAGTTACAAGAAAGGAGATTCGAAGCATCAGGAAGGCCTTTCTGGAGGCAAGAGCTGTTTGATGGTGGAACAGACTCCATCAGAAAGTGGTGGGCTTTCCTTCATTGGAGGTTTTAAAGCAGATGTTGAATGCTCATCTGCCAGGGATGATTTAGTTGAGATTCTTGCATCCCAGGGGGTTGGACTACATGATCCCTGGGGTCCCTTCCAACTCCACATTTCTGTGATTCCATGATTCAGCCCATAGCTGTCAACTGTCCCTTATTTGGTGGGAAACTCCCTTATCCCAGCGCCATGTCCCACTGCTGTCCCTTATTGATGATGTCCCTTAAATTTCCTGGGTTTCAAAGGAAGCAGCTCCTCTCCCTCCCTCCCTGCCAGGGAGGAGGGAGGCTCCAACTGTGTTGTTTGGCTGTGTTGCTCACCCAATAAGGAGTCTAAGAATGACTGGGGGGTGGAGCTTGCATGCCTTGTGCCGATCAAATCGGCTGCGTTGCCTGGGGACTCACCTTTGCTCAGCACTTCCCAGCGGAGAGGAGACGGTGGTTTTCCTTGCTGCATCCCCTTTGCCGGGTTGCTGCGCTGTGGGAACCACCGCTTGAGGCTTCGTTTGGCTGCTGGCTGGGCTTTCTGCATTGGCTTGGAGGGGCTCAGAAGTTGAACATACCTGCGCTTGGAAAATCCCTTATTTTGGCTGCTGATCCCTTATTTTCGAGGCTGCTGATCCCTTATTTTCAAATCTGTAAGTTGACAGCTATGATTCAGCCACACAAGTGGCTGGCATTGTGTGTGTGCTCGGTACTTCACTGGAGAGAACCAGCTGCCAGGGGCAAAACTAGGCTTTATTTCACCTGGGGCAAATATGTACACACACAGGCTGGGAGCCTCAATCATGGCCCTCTGGAAGCTTTGCTCCAGGCAAAAGAAACCTGGCTAGCTCCCACCCTACCCTGTAGCTACAGCTCTGCCAACAGCCAGGACAAATCTGCATTTCCTCAATGTGTGGGCTGGTCCTGAGGTTGATAACTGGCCATTCAGAAGAACAGGGCATCTGCTGAAGCACTGCAGATTTCGTAACGGGCGCTCTCTCCAGTCTCATTTCTCCCTGCCTTCCTTGCCAGGATCCAGCACTCAGCTACTTTGAGTGAGTCATCCCTCCTTCCCCAATCCTGCAACGAGAGTCTCATGCCAAAACTCCTTCCTCAGCCAAACATCCCCCATCAAGCTGGAGCCAATTCATCATAAACTCACAAAAAACAAAGGCCCATCAGCTCTGAGATTCTGCGTCCATCCGAATGACACAGCTCTAAAGCAAGGCACAATGGAGATGGCTGATTCGTCCCGGACACCTGCTCTGGTCAAGCCACACCCCTCACTGGCCCTCCTCCATCACAGAATTATAGAATTGTGAAGTTGGCAGGGACACCAAGGGTCATCTAGTCCAACCCCATGACAAGGGTGAACCTTGGTAATATGGCGCCATTGCAAGGGCTAAATTCAAGGCACTCCTGCCCCTCACACCTCCTCAAAGCTGGGTAAGGGAGATGCTGGGCTTTGGGAAGGAGGCACTGTGGGGTGTAATCCACTGGGAGCAGTCAAATACAACATTCCTTGTTTTCCTAGAATGGACATGCAGGGGAATGTTTGGTCCAGCCAGTTGAAATGTTCTGCTCCTCCTGGCCTGGAGCATCCTTCCTTTGCATGTGATAGAAGGTGGGCGTGACCTTACCTGTCCAGGTTACAAAAGGACGAGTCACGCAGCACACCTGTCTCTTCTTGACCTCCTTCTTCGTTTGACCAGCTTTTAGCCTGGAATGCTCTGCTAGCTCTCAGCTATCAGAAGCACTGTGGCTATTCCCCATATGGCGTAGATCCACATTTACATATTTGCAACTAAGTCTGCCTTCAGGGATCCAACTGTGAACTGATGTAAGTAAACTTCTTTTATTGACTTTAAATAAGATTGTGGTGTCTTTATTCTTTTAAGGGGGATTTAAGGAAACTTACTAGGAGTATACAATTCAATCTGAGGCAGACTGAATTGTATAATAGTGAGAGGCTTACACGAGCCTGCAACCAGCTGTCTGCTGTGCATGTAAAAAGGGGAATGTAACTCTGCTAAGTAAAGGGACTTGCTAGTGCAAGTTAGGAAGGATATTAATAAACAATATATCCTCTCCTGCCACCCTGAACATTCCCACAGGCACAAGGCTTTGGCAGGGTCCTAGAGCCCTCCCTCCTACTTCATAAATCTGGGCAAGCACTAACTAGGCTTGGGGAAGGAAGAGGGAGGACTCTAGGACCCTGTCAGAGCCCTGACACCTCCTTTCCAAAGTCCAGCACTGACTAGTGTGAAAGTATCCCCTTGGTCCTTGCACCCTGTGATTGCACTGCCCTAAATCTGTCTCTGCCCATGCAAAACAGGAATCACAGCTAACAAATCCCTGACTGATAGCCACCCAGCCTCTGTTTATAAACCTCCAATGAAGGAAAGCCCACCGCCTTCCGAGGTCATCTGTTCCACAGTCTAACAGCACTTGCCATCAGAAACTTCTTCCTGATGTATAGCTGGAATCTCCTTTCTTGCCCATTGAATCCATACGCTCCTTGAGAGTCTTTGCGCAGGTGGCACTGTGGTCTCAACCACCAAGCCTCTTGGGCTTGCCAATTGGAGGGTCAGTGCTTCGAATCCCCCAACGGGCGAGCTCCCGTTGCTCTGTCCCAGCTCCTGCCAACCTAGCAGCTCAAAAGCACACTAGCGCAAGTAGATAAATAGGTACCGCTGCGGCAGGAAGGTAAACGACGTTTCCATACGCCCTGGTTTCCGTCACGGTGTCCCATTGCACCAGAAGCAGTTTAGTCCTGCTGGCCACATGACCCAGAAAGCTGCCTGTGGACAAATGCCGGCTCCCTCAGCCTGAAAGCGAGATGAGCGCCGCAATCCCAGAGTCGCCTTGACTGGACTTAACTGCACCTTTACATTCGGAAGGTGCGTCCTTGAACTCAGATTATAATGCATAAAATACCACAAAACATACAAAACCACCTAGAAGGATCAAATTGAGAAACGAGGACACACAGCTTATAAAATTATTTTTTTACAGACATCTCTGAACTCCTCTTCCCTGGCACGTGGTCTTCCAAAGGTTGCTGAAGACCAGAGAAGGGCAGGGCTGTGGCTCAGTGAATGGCACCTGCCTCTGCATGCAGAAGGTCCCAGGGTGAATCTGCAATGGCATGTCCATGCAGGGCTGGGAATATCCCCTGCCTGAAGCCATGGACAGCAGCTGCCAGTCAGTGTAAACAATACTGACCTAGATGGACTCACAGTCTGGTTGGGTGTAAGGTGGCTTGCTCCGTTATACTGACTTAGAAAATTTGGTCTTCTTTTCCTTCCAACCCAGTTGTCTTGGTCCCCCCCCCCCTCCCCAGCTCACACAGAGTTGCAGGAAAAGGTCAAGAGCCACACAACTGGCAATTAATTCTTGAAGTGCTGTTACTTTCTTGGAAGTGTTCAGACACTTTTAGATATATTTTTTTTTAAAGGGAAAAAATGACATCTAATTTGAATCAAGTAGTAATTAAAGAATCTGCCCTCCTGGTATACTAATTATCTCCCTCCTCTGGACCACTTCAGTCCTCGTGCACCTGAATGTCTCCTGCTGACTTTTTAACGTTAGAAAACTGCCTCACTAAGGCAGAGCTGTATGGAAGTGAGAGCTGGACCATAAAGAAGGCTGATGCCAAAGAATGGATGTTTTTGAATTCTGGTGCTGGAGGAGACTCTTGAGAGTCCCATGGACTGCAAGAAGATCCAACCTCTCCATTCTGAAGGAAATCAGCCCTGAGTGCTCACTGGAAGGACAGATCCTGAAGCTGAGGCTCCAAGACTTTGGCCATCTCATGAGACGAGAAGACTCCCTGGAAAAGACCCTGATGTTGGGAAAGATGGAGGGCACAAGGAGAAGGGGATGACAGAGGACGAGATGGTGGGACAGTGTTCTCGAAGAGACCAGCATGAGTTTGACCAAACTGCGGGAGGCAGTGGAAGACGGGAGTGCCTGGCATGCTCTGGTCCAGGGGGTCACGAAGAGTCGGACATGACTAAACGACTAAACAACAACAACAAGGCAGAGCTGTGGGTAGCAGCCTTTGGGGAGCTGGGTGCCATAGGCAGCAGTCATGAGTGGGGCTGTGGAGGAAAGATAAGGAAGTGGTGCTGTTAGGGGGTGGCCCTGGGAGTCCAAGCCCCATATCCTGAACCACCTGCCCCTCTACTCCTTTTTTAATTTTTGTAAAGAACAGGGGTTCTCTAACTATTATTATTATTTGCATTGCAGGGGGGGCTGGATTAAATGACTCTTTTGAGTCCCTCCCAACTCTACGATTGGTCATACTGGCTGGGGCTGATGGAAGTCCAACAACATCTTGAGTTTCCCACCCCTGAGTGAAAGAAAGACTTTTGCACCAACGTTAGCAGGGTGTGGTTTGCTTTTCCTTTTGCTTGGACGAAACTTTCTAAAATAAAAAATAAATATGAAGTGCTGTTAATCACTGGATTCCTCCAGACAACCTGGATTGGCTTGCACAAAGCTTACATTATGTTACACTACGCCAGGTCTTTGTTGAGTATCCGTTTCTAATTTGTTATACCACAAGAAGCATTCAATAATAAATAATAATAATAAATTTTATTTTTATCCCGCCCTCCCCAGCCGAAACCGGGCTCAGAGCGGCTAACAACAGTAAAACCATAAAACACTCTAAAATCATTTCATTATAAAATTAATTCCAATCAAATTAATGGCAACCATTGGGCTAGAAGTTCTGTGAGGTTTGCCAAAGGAGTAAGTCAAAGGCCTTGGTGGAACAGCTCTGTCTTGCAGGCCCTGCGGAAAGATGTCAAGTCCCGCAGGGCCCTAGTCTCTTGTGACAGAGCGTTCCACCAGATCAGAGCTACAGCCGAAAAAGCCCTGGCTCTGCTTGAGGCCAGCCTAACCTCCCTGTGGCCCAGGATCTCCAAGATGTTTTTATTTGAGGACCGTAAGTTTCTCTGTGGGGCATACCAGGAGAGGCGGTCCCGTAGGTACGAGGGTCCTAGGCCACATAGGGCTTTAAAGGTTAAAACCAGCCGCGGCATTCTGCACCCGCTGGAGTTTCAACTTTATTCCCTTGCATTGTGGCTATACACCTTCCCAGTAATCATTCGTTCATCCCACACTTTTCAGTACATTTTTCCATCATTTTCCTTACAGCAAAACATTCAGTTCTTTTCAAGTGGATTTACTGCAAAAGGATGGCAGAGGGCTTTAATCCAATTTAATTGTGCAAACCTACATTTCTGATATTCACTTGGGTTCTGCAAAACACTGACTACCTGAGTGAGGGTGACCCATACCTAATATACGGGTGGAGGAGTTGCTATTCCCAAAGGGGGGCGGACTTCACAGGGGACTTAGAAATGCGAGACCCTGCTGCAAATATATTCACTTCCAAGCTACCTGTCCATTGTAATTCGCCTCAATACAAAGTGGAAATATAGCTGCATTCAGAATGACCCCAGAGAACCTGCCATGGTTCTGAAGTGATCAGACTTGCCAACTGCTAAAAAGTAAATCCCCTTTCTGTTTGGCTAGGCAGCTCAAGAAGAGTCCACCCTTCTTCCCAGATGGCCAGATAAGCTTAATTCCTTGCTCCAATCTGTTCCGAAGAGCTGGGGTCTCCTAAATGGTGCTTCCAAGATGGGAAACTGAAATCTGCCGGAATCTCACCCTGGTAGCTATTTGCACTATGACAGGAATGGGGAACCCCTTTCAGCTTGCCACCCCCACACCCCCACATTTCCTTGTGGAAAACCTTCCAGAAGCTGCATATCAGTTGTGGGTGGGAACGCTAAGAAACCAAAAAGATCAGTGCAGTTTTGAAGGTTGAGTCTGCCATATTGATTCAAAATGGCATCCAGCTGTATCTAAACATAGATGAAAACTTGTTGCCTTGATCTCAGGGATCATCCTGTGAAATTTGGTTACGATATTTCAAGAGGTGTCGAAATGCATGGTGAATGAACCAGTTTCTAAAATTTTGTTGTTGTTGTTTAGTCATGTCCGACTCTTTGTGACCCCATGGACCAGAGCACGCCAGGCACTCCTGTCTTCCACTGCCTATACAAACCTTTGTCGGCAAGGTGATGTCTCTGTTTTTTAAGATGCTGTCTAGGTTTGCCATTGCTTTTCTCCCAAGAAGCAGGCGTCTTTTAATTTCGTGACTGCTGTCACCATCTGCAGTGATCATGGAGCCCAAGAAAGAAAAATCTCTCACTGCCTCCATTTCTTCCCCTTCTATTTGCCAGGAGGTGATGGGCCCAGTGGCCATGATCTTCGTTTTCTTGATGTTGAGCTTCAGACCATATTTTGCGCTCTCCTCTTTCACCCTCAATAAAAGGTTCTTCAATTCCTCCTCACTTTCTGCCATCAAGGTTGTGTCATCTGCATATCTGAGGTTGTTGATATTTCTTCTGGCAATCTTAATTCCGGCTAGGGATTCATCCAGCCCAGCCTTTTGCATGATGAATTTCTAAAATATATAGTAGATATTGATTGATTCATTGATCATTAAGTGGTTTTGTACACCTAAACAAATAAATCCCTTGACCATGCCCATTCTTTCTGCACATTCCTGGAGGGGAACTGGCCAAGTAGCCCACTTGAATTTGGATGCAAGGTCTATAGACAGAGGTGTTGTCCACTCTCTCTGGGACCATAGAAGGTCTGGTGGGGCTCGGTTCCAACATGGAAATCTGAAAGACAGGGTCTGCTGGCTTTCAAACATATTCTCAAGCTAGGAGATTCTACAATCTCCCTCTCTAGGTAAGATGTTTTTCAACGAGGAACAGGGGATTTCAGGAGCTGTGAAGAATGTCTAATTGTAATCACACCAATTTCAAGGCAGGGAGGCAGAGCAGCTGGGAAGCCCTCGCTCAGAGATAAAACTCCTCTGCTAATTAAATGCCGCACCTTTGAATGCCGTTAGAGAGCCATGATTGCAGATTTCAAGTTGGGCACAGTCGACGTCAGAGGAAGCTTGCCAGGGCTCGCCATTTAAGGTAGCACACTTTTTTTTATTTTTAGCTAATTTGGTTGCCATGGCAGCAGGGAAATTTCAGCACTAGGATGCAAGATGAAACTTAACTTTTTTTTCCCTTTCTCTTTTGCCTCCTACTCAATGTATCCTAAAACCCCCCACTGTGGAACAGATTGCACAGAATTAGACTGAAGACAGGCTGTACATTCCCCGCCCACAGAATAACATGCTGACCCACTTTGTCTTCCACCATTTTATGGAGTCCACTTTCTCCGGGCTTTCTGGTCCAACCCAAAAAAGCTATGATGGAAACAGGAGGAGGTGAAAGATCCACATCAACGCATCCCTGAGGCTTTGGCGATGTGTTCAGAGTAGTGGCAAGTAAGAAAACCCATTGGCCTAAGCTGGTGGTGACCCAGCTTTTTGGCCTTCTGGGACTCTACAGATTCTAGAGTCCCAGTTGTAGATGTCATCCTCTCTGGTCTCTTCAGACGGGCCAGTCTTGCCAGACTCTAGGGTTGTGTGCTCATCTCACTCTAGAGGCCGGGAGCCAGCGCTGTCCGCAGACATTTCCGGGTCACGTGGCCAGCGTGACAAGCTGCATCTGGTGAGCCAGCGCAGCACACGGAACGCCGTTTACCTTCCCGCTGGTAAGCGGTCCCTATTTATCTACTTGCACCCAAGGGTGCTTTCGAACTGCTAGGTTGGCAGGCGCTGGGACCGAACGACGGGAGCGCACCCCGCTGCGGGGATTCGAACCGCTGACCTTTCGATCGGCAAGTCCTAGGTGCTGAGGCTTTAACCCACAGCGCCACCCATGTCCCTTTGGGTCTCTTCATAGAATGATGGAATTGGAAGAGACCCCAAGGGTCATCTAGTCCAACCCCCTGCAATGCAGGAATCTCGGCTAAAGCATCCATGTCTGATGGGCATCCAGCCACAACCTTCCGAGGGAGACCATCCCACTGTCAACAACTCTCCACCCCCATCGTTCAGCCCAGACACTGAGGTCCAGCGCCAAGGGCCTTCTGGCAGTTCCCAGTTCCCTCACTGCGAGAAGCAAAGCTACAGGGAACCAGGCAGAGGGCCTTCTTGGTGGTGGCACCTGCCCTGTGGAACGCCCTCCCATCAGATGTCAAAGAGATAAACAACTACCTGACATTTAGAAGACATCTGAAGGCAGTACTATTCAGGGAAGTTTTTAATGTATGACATTTTAATGTATTTTTCATCTTTGTTGGAAGCTGCCCAGAGTGGCTGGGGAAACCCAGGCAGATGGGCAGGGTACAAATAATAAATTATTATTATTACTGTCTGATAGTTCTTCCTAATGTTTAGTAGGAAACTCATTTCTTGTAAATTGAATCCATTGGTTTCTCCATCTTCTTTGTGGTTGTCCATATGTTGTGGGAGGCACGGGCACAGCCACGGGGGGGGGGTAAGGGAACAGCTGCCCCCCTAGATCAAGTAAAACAATAAAAATACTTAACTGACCAATCACATCTGTTCTGCCCCCCAAAGTCCTGCCCCCTCAACAAAAACCCTGGCTACGCCCACGGTGGAAGATACATGTAGGTGGTACTTATAGGAAGGGCCACCTATTTGTGAGGTCTTTGGTTAATCGGCTGGAGGGTCTTATGAAAGTTTTCTGCTGATGCTGTCTCTAATTAGCAGCATAATCCTCTCCTCCTTAGAATTAAGTCGCATTGAATTCAGTGGTACTTACCGCCGTGGATTGCAGCCTGAAGATTTCTCATATATATATATATATATAATATATTATTAAGATTTTTCAAGACATTACAAAGGGAAAAAAAGAAAAGAGAAAAATACAAAAATATAAAACAATTAAAAACAGTTCAATCTTTCATGACTTATCTTGCATTTGCTTGTTTCCCGGACCTCCCCACACCTCCCCTCTTTGTATTCCAGTTCAATTTATTTGTTCAGCAAATCCTTTCCCTCTTTACCTTTATCCTAATCTTTGATCTTAATATATTATAACTTTAAATTTTCACCTGTTAACAATCCGTTTTTGCATATTCCTTCGTAACATCATTACTAAAAACTCCTTAACCTCAATCCAACATCATTCTAACATCCATTAATTTTGCAATATTTCTGTAGATAGTCTTTAAATTTCTTCCAATCTTCTTCCACCAACTCTTCTCCCTGGTCTCGGATTCTGCCGGTCATTTCCGCCAATTCCATATAGTCCATCACCTTCATCTGCAGCCTGAAGATTTCTAATGGAATATTGATGGAACATTCATTTCACATTAAATAAAAAAATGTGCTTTTTGCATTGGGAAGAGTGGGTTAAAAATATTTTAAAGCAACAAAGGGATGCATCTCTGGGTTATTTGTGGGGCATAGGATTTCGTTCATTCCCCCCCCCCCAAAAAAAAATACTCTGCCCCCCCCAAGGTCTGAGGGACAGTGGACCAGTCCCCTGCTGAAAAAGTTTGTTGACCCCTATTCAAACTCCTCAAATTACAATGGTAATTTCCCCTACACCAACAGTCTGAATTAAGGTATCCAGCAAAGGAGAAAGGTTGGTTTTGTGTTTTCACAGCAGCTGGCAAGGAGGAGTCTTTGCAAAGTGCGGCGGGGGGCGGCATGTTGTGGGTTTAGAGCGGGGTCCAGTGGCGTAGCGTGGGTTGTCAGCACCTGGGGCAAGGCAAGTAATTTGCGCCCCCCCCCGCTGCACTGTCCCTCCCCCAGATAGTCCCTCGCTCTCTCTCCGCACCGCACCGCACCGCACGCCTGGCACCCTCCCCTCCACAGTGGGCGGCGACCCGGCGGCTCGGATCGGATTCGCACAGCCAGCACTGCAGTGAGAGAGAGTGAGTGAGCCAGGTAGGGGCAGAGAGCTGCGAGTGCGTGCACGCCCCCCCCCCCAGATGTTGCGCCCGGTGCGGCCGGCCCCCCCTGCACCCCCCACGCTACGCCACTGGCGGGGTCAGTCTAGATTATGCCCTGAGTCCCTCCCAGTTCATGAGGTCTTGTACCCAGTGAGGTTTAGAATCAAATGGAGGATGATTCTGCGGATGAATTTAAGTGTCCTCATCAGCATCCCAAAATAAAGAGTTGGGTTGTAAGAGCTACAACTAAGGAATGGTACCCTTATAAACTCATTTATCCTAAAGACACCACAGTCTCCACTGACCTTCCGAGGAAACCACATGAACTATACTCAGAGTCGAGAGTGGATTTCATGCTTTTCATTCAGCTCATAGTGGTGAGGAGGAATGAAAGTTTCCCCAAAATATCTGCTTTATATGCATTATTTACACAATGGGCTGCATGTCATTAGCCAATTCTGGAATTCTCCTGTAAGCCAATCAGGTTGTGGATTCACTTCCATCTGGAGCTGGATTGGGTGGCTCCTGCAGACCAATCATACTGCTGCATTGTTCTAGGACCAATCAGACTGCTGCATTCTGAATCCTATTGTTCTAGGACCAATCAGACTGCTGCATTCTGAATCCTATTGTTCTAGGACCAATCAGACTGCTGCATTTTGGATCCTATTGTTCTAGGACCAATCAGACTGCTGCATTTTGGATCCTATTGTTCTAGGACCAATCAGACTGCTGCATTTTGGATCCTATTGTTCTAGGACCAATCAGACTGCTGCATTTTGGATCCTATTGTTCTAGGACCAATCAGACTGCTGCATTTTGGGTCCTATTCAACTCAGTACATAACACACAGCAGGGTAACTGCCCAGAACCTGGAGTCTCTCACCGCTCTGAGATTGGGGTGGCATGTAACAGGCATATTATTTGCTTTGGGTGGCGGGGCAGTGGCATAGCGTGGGGGGTGCAGGGGAGGCCAGCCGCACCGGGCGCAACACCTGGGGGTTAGGGTTAGGGGGTGCAAATCCACGGGTTAGGGGGTGCAAATTACTTGCCTTGCCCCGGGTGCTGACAACCCACGCTACGCCACTGTGGCGGGGAAGGGGGGGTGGAGGATGCAGCTGCTTTTAAAGACCAGTTCAGTCAGCCAAAGCCCTGACCTCTTCCTCCCTGTGGTACCTGCACATTTGTTGTGACACAGATCACATGAGGAGGAGCGTCTATCGCCAGAGCCCTCTCATCACCGGGAAGCTGTTGCTGACCCCTTCCAAGGAGCCAAAGCCCCCAATGCATTCTCTGGGCTTGAGCAGGAGCACTCGAAGGCAACACCCCCCTCGTACAAACACACACAGCTCTGTTCACGCCAGCCTTGTGGAGCGTCAGTTGATTTAGATAAGGGTTTTGTTGGTGGCCGGGAGAGAGGCTGACACCGTGACCAGAATCTGTAGAGGTTGCCATGGCAGCAGAGGCGCCACAAAAGGCTTCAGAGACCGCCTTGGAGCAGCCTATAAAACATGCCCGTTTCCAAGGCAAAGACTTGCAGGAGAAAGAGAGGGCCTCACGTGTCTCCCCCGCACCCCAGCCCCTGGCTTCATCCTGCGTCCCCAGGATGGCTTGTTATCCCAGCAGGACATTTATGGGCCACGAAAGACAAGGGCTCTAGACAGCAGATCTCAACATCTTTTATGGAAGGCTGTCTCTATCCTCAATAAACATCTAAGGGGCATTCAGATGTGAGGGGTTTGGCACTAGTTTTTCTGGTAATAATGCCTGTACTCCTGTCCCATTTTCTAATGTTCCTTTCACAATGCAGTACAGTGGTTACATACCCTTCAGGTTACAGACTCCGCTAACCCAGAAATAGTACCTCGGGTTAAGAACTTTGCTTCAGGATGAGAACAGAAATTGCACAGCGGCGGTGCGGCGGCAGTGGGAGGCCCCATTAGCTAAAGTGGTGCTTCAGGTTAAGGACAGTTTCAGGTTAAGAATGGACCTCTGGAACGAATTAAGTACTTAACCCGAGGTACCACTGTACCTAGACTCTTAGAACTGTAGGCACCTTTTATCATATGTAGTGGACGTGTAAGCATCTTAAAAAGCAGAGACATCACCTTGCCGACAAAGGTCCAGATAGTTCAAGCTATGGTTTTCCCAGTCGTGATGTATGGAAGTGAGAGCTGGACCATGAAGAAGGCTGATCGCCGAAGAATGGATGCTTTTGAATTATGGTGCTGGAGGAGACTCTTGAGAGTCCCATGGACTGCAAGAAGATCCAAACTATCCATTCTGAAGGAAATCAGCCCTGAGTGCTCACTGGAAGGACAGATCCTGAAGCTGAGGCTCCAAGACTTTGGCCACCTCATGAGAAGAGAAGACTCCCTGGAAAAGACCCTGATGTTGGGAAAGATGGAGGGCACAAGGAGAAGGGGAAGACATTGGACGAGATGGCTGGATAGTGTTCTCGAAGCTACCAGCATGAGTTTGACCAAACTGCGGGAGGCAGTGGAAGACAGGAGGGCCTGGCATGCTCTGGTCCAGGGGATCACGAAGAGTCGACTAAACAGCAACAATTGTATTGATGACTTTTACGTGGTTCGCTGCATATATGGAATACAGTGGTACCTCGGGTTACAGACGCTTCAGGTTACAGACTCCACTAACCCAGAAATAGTACCTCGGGTTAAGAACTTGGCTTCAGGATGAGATCAGAAATTGCGCGGCGGTGGCAGTGGGAGGTCCCTAAAGTGGTACTTCAGGTTAAGAACAGTTTCATGTTAAGAACGGATCTCCAGAATGAATTAAGTTCTTAACACGAGGGACCCCAAGGGTCATCTAGTTCAAACCTCTGCGAAGAAGGAATGGTAAAGGACCACTGGTTAAGTCCAGTTAAAGGCAACTATGGGGTTGCGGCGCTCAACTTGCTTCTCAGGCCAAGGGAGCCGGCGTTTGTCCACAGACAGCTTTCCGGGCCAAGTGGCCAGCAGGACTAAACCGCTTCTGGTGCAACGGAACACCGTGACAGAAACCAGAGCGCACGGAAATGCTGTTTACCTTCCCACCGCAACAGTACCTGGCGTTCTTGCACTGGCGTTCTTTCGAACTGCTAGGTTGGCAGGAGCTGGAAGAGAGCAACAGGAGCTCATTCTGTCACAGAGATTCAAACCCCCGACCTTCTGATCAGCAAGCCCAAGAGGCTCAGTGGTTTGGACCACAGCACTACCCGCACCCATATGCAAATAAAATAAACGAAAGCTACCTACTGTCTGCCTATCTCCTATTTACTCTATCCCATTTACTTTACCAGTTGGACACAGATACAACTTCTTTCTTACTCCAGGTTGAGTGCCTCTGTGTGCATACATTGAGTGGGTGCCAGGATACTAGACTAGTTTGTACAAGGGGGAGCATTCCAAAATGGCACCCACCCCTCCCAGTCTGAGTGGTGCTGCCCACTCTGCCCGCTCTGCTAAATATTGTACCTGCAGAAGGGTTTGGCTTTGTTACATAAGGGAGTCATTTTGGACTCATAGCTGTTGATGGAGGCACAGGTTAATTATGTGTCCAGGGCAGCTGTCTACCAGCTCCACCTGGTACACAGGCTAAGACCCTACCTGCCCATAGACTGTCTTGCCAGAGTGGTGCATGCTCTAGTTATCTCCTGCTTGGACTACTGCAACACGCTCTACGTGGGGATACCTTTGAAGGTGACCCAGAAACTGCAATTAATCCAGAATGTGGCAGCTGGACTGGTGACTGGGAGTGCCGCCGGGACCACATAACACCGGTCCTGAAAGACCTACATTGGCTCCCAGTACATTTCTGAGCACAATTCAAAGTGTTGGTGCTGACCTTGAAAGCCCTAAACAGCCTCGGTCCTGTATACCTGAAGGAGCGTCTCCACCCCCATCGTTCAGCCCGGACACTGAGATCCAGCGCCAAGGGTCTTCTGGCAGTTCCCTCATTGCGAGAAGTAAGGTTACAGGGAACCAGACAGAGGGCCTTCTCAGTAGTGGCGCCCACCCTGTGGAACACTCTCCATTCAGATGTGAAGGGGAAAAGTAGCTATCCTATTTTTAAAAGACATCTGCAGGCAGCCCTGTTCAGGGAAGTTTTTAATATTTAACACTGTATTGTTTTTAATACTTGATTGGGAGCCGCCCAGAGTGGCTGGGGAAACTCAGCCAGATGGGCAGGGTATAAATAAAATAATAATAATAATAATAATAATAATAGAAAAACATGGTCTTCCACCCGAATGTGGTACAGTCCATTCTACTAACTCTACCACCTTATTCTGCTGCACATGTAGACCAGTGAGTGTTTGAACCAGAGTTTCTATGGATATAGAAAATGTCATCCTGAACAGGTCCCTAACTGGGACCATGAGAATGCAAACATTTTCTTAAGGGAGCATCAAGTATAGACCGTACGTGCGGATTCAGGAAGCACACATTGTTTGGGATTCCTGCGTTTTGTGCATAAAGCTGAAGGCGGCTGCTACACATAGATTTGCCTTCCTGACCTAGAAATCCCCCTCCATCCCATTAAACGTTCCAAATCCATGTTGGAAATGTAAAACTTGTTTTGTAAAAAAAACTAGGTCAGGTATTTTAATATTTTTCATTCATTCCGATTACGTTGGTAAATGGATGTTGGAAGTCAAAGCATTGATAATTCATCATGCACCGTGTTAAGGCTAAACGGGAGATTTAAGCCTAATATTTTTCAAAATACTTTTTCTAATCTTTGGAGACTTCCAATGGATGCGGTGGGGGGAGGCGAGAGCATCTGTCTAGCTTTTGTTTATTAATCTGGAGCAAAGCAAACTGAAAACTTTGTCTAGTTTTATGCCCAAGAATCAGAAGCAGTATTTACTTTATTTCCTGTTTCCTGTATTGACATAAGAACATGGTAAAGATAAAGGACCCCATAACAGTTAAGTCCAGTCGAGGGCTACTATGGGGTTGTGGCCCTCATCTTGATTTCAGGCCGAGGGAGCCAGTGTTTGTCCACAGACAGCTTTCCGGGTCATGTGGCCAGCAGGACTAAACTGCTTCTGGCACAACGGGACACCACGACGGAAATCAGAGCGCATGGAAATGCCGTTTACCTTCCCACCGCGGTGGTACCTATTTATCTACTTGCACTGGTGTGCTTTCAAACTGCTAGGTTGGCAGGAGCTGGGACAGAGCAATGGGAGCTCACTCCGTTGTGGGGATTTGAACTGCTGACCTTAGTGGTTTAGACCACAGCGCCAACTGTGTCTCTATAAGAACATGAGACCATAAGAAGAGCATCTGCTGGATCAGGCCAGTGACCCATCTAGTCCAGCATCCTGTTCTTGTTGGCATCCTTCGGGGGTCGAGATACCAGCTGGCTAGCCCCCAGAACCAGGGCTTTTTTGGCTGCGGCCCCGATCTGGTGGAATGCTCTGTCACAAGAGACTAGGGCCCTGCGGGACTTGACATCTTTCCGCAGGGCCTGCAAGACAGAACTGTTCCACCAGGCCTTTGGCCAAGGCGCAGTCTGACCGCCTCTTTCTGTAATCTTCATAGCACTCTAGCCCAATAGTTGCCATTAATTTGATTTTGAATTGATTTTAGAATGTATTTCAATTAAATGATTGTGATTTTATCTAAACTGTGTTATTTTTACTGTTGTTAGCTGCTCTGAGCCCGGCTTCAGCGGGGGAGGGTGGGATATAAATTATTATTATTATTATTATTATTATTATTATTATTATTATTAATATTATTATTATTATTAATTTTAAATCTCACTCAGGAGGTTGTGGACTGTCCTTCATTGGAGGTTTTTAAGCAGAGCCTGGGTGGCCATCTGTCATGGATGCCTTAACTGAGATTCCTGAATTGCAAGGGGTTGGACTAGACCACAGTGCCACCCGTGTCCCTTTTATTACCTTACACATCCACTGTTGTTGTTGTTTAGTCGTTTAGTCGTGTCCGACTCTTTGTGACCCCCTGGACCAGAGCACGCCAGGCTCTCCTGTCTTCCACTGCCTCCCGCAGTTTGGTCAAACTCATGCTGGTAGCTTCGAGAACACTGTCCCACAATCTCGTCCTCTGTCATCCCCTTCTCCTTGTGCCCTCCTCCATTTTCCAGGGAGTCTTCCAAAGTCTTGGAGTCTCAGCTTCAGGATCTGTCCTTCCAGTGAGCACTCAGGGCTGATTTCCTTCAGAATGGAGAGGTTTGATCTTCTTGCAGTCCATGGGACTCTCAAGAGTCTCCTCCAGCACCAGAATTCAAAAGCATCCATTCTTCGGCGATCAGCCTTCTTTATGGTCCAGCTCTCACTTCCATACATCACTACTGGGAAAACCATGGCGTTAACTATCTGGACCTTTGTTGGCAAGGTGATGTCTCTGCTTTTTAAGATGCTATCAATATGATTACATCAGTTTAAAAAACAGAAATAATAAATGGTTACATGTGTTTGGCCACAACTGCCAACACCTGCAGAACGACAGTATTTCCTGCAGAGATCTAACCTGTTCCTGGCTTGGGCTACACACACACACAGTTTCTGCTTTTGTTGCTTTATGAGAATCAGAGGAGGGCTATCAATGACTGCTAGCCGTGACAGCTCTGCTCTGCCTCCGCGGTCAAAGGCAGCCTTGCTTCTGAATACCAATTGCTGGAAAGCACAGGGGGAGAGAGGCTTCCTGTGCTCATATCCAGCTTGCTGGTTTCCCAAAGAGTCCTCTAGTTGGCCACTGGGAGAAAAGGATGCTGGTCTAGAGGGACCACTGGTCTGGTCCAGCCGCAAGCTCTTCCTAGGTTCTTAATTATCAAATTAATCACCCATGGAATCCATATTAATTAATACCTCTTGGCGGCAGCAAGAATATTATTGGCACAAAAATGGAAGCAAGAAGAATTATCGATGAAAGAAGAATGGTGGATGAAATTGATGGACTATGCAGAACTGGATAAATTAACAGGAAGGATTTGAAACCTGCGGGACCAGAGATTCTTAGAAGACTGGAGTAAATTTACGAACTATTTGAAAAGTAGTTGTAATGGACAGATTACGCTAGTAGGATTGGAAGAAGTTTCGTAAGGATGATTATTTGAAATATTGCAAGAAAGGCTATGAGGAGAATTATTAGTTAATGATAATTAAGAGTAATAGAGAAATTAAGAAATGCAGAATAAGTGGTAAAGAATGGAAAATCATCAGAGGTGTTGACAGAAGTCTACAATATGGTATAAGATAAGAAGTTATGTTATACGATTGTTGGAAATGATATGTTAAAAAAAACTAAAATGTATATGAAATAATAATAATTAATACCTATTGGATTGTTCTGGGATCTGAAGAAACTTGATGCCAGCAGCCACCAAGACCAGTGGAAGACGGGCCAAATTAGTGCCCTCTTGTTTTAGTGAGCTGTGAGCCAACTTCATCTCCCAAAGAATGCCTTTTCAATTCTATTGTGAATTGTGAAAAAATGGAAGGGTTTTTAAATGCTTTTGTTCTTTTTCTAGTGGGGTGGAGGGGTTGTTTTATGTATTTTTAATTTTTTTTCTATTTTTATTTTTCTCTTTTTTATTGTACCTTTTCTCCTCTTTCTTTCTTCTGTAATTATTAAACTTTTATTAATATTTTTTTTTAAAAAAAAAAGCCTTTTCAGTCATTTCTTACACACGCACACACACTTCTCCAGATTTAAAATGATGCACTCCATGTGGGTGGGAGATGACTTGCTAGAATCCGTATTGAGAGCGTGTGGGAGAGCAGTTGCGAAGTCATTTGCAGCCGGAATTGAAAGGAAGGGAGATCTGTAAGCCTCAATTCCCCTCCCTCTCCTTTCCTCCCCCCTGCTCTCTCTCCAACAAATAACAGAGCAGGGGTGGAGCAGGCCGTGGGGCCACATGCAGCTCTCCAGGCCTCTCTCTCTGGCCCCCAGAGCCCTTTCCCAAGCCACGCCCCTCTCCTCAAGCCACGCCCCTTCATGGGCTCTACTTCACGCCCAGAGTGTTTTTGCCTGGCTTGACTATGTCATCCTTTGCCAACCTGGTGGCACCCAGGTGTTTTGGGTTTTTTTTCCCTTCAAGTTTTTTTTATTGGTTTTCACAATTTTATAAACAAGCAAACACACAAGACAAACAAACATAAATCATAACCTTATTGAAAATCACACTTACTAACTTTGTTAAGTGACTTCCTCGCTTCCCCTCGGTTGAATTTCATTGCATGTCCTTTTAACGGTTTTCCAAATCACAATTCTTATGAAATTTAACTTAAACATTAACATCCTTAAATCTTCACATTATGGAATTAAACATATTAATTCATCACTTAACATAAATAAAATCTTAAGCCAATTAGGTATCCGCAAGCTGTTTTCAGTTAATTTAACTGAACATATTTAACTAAATAATCATTAAATTTAATCCACTCTTTCTGATACTCCTTCTGGTCGTGGACTCTTCCGGTCAGGTCGGCTAGCTCCGAAAAATCCATCATCTTCATCTGCCATTCTTCTATCATTGGTAATTCTTGGGTTTTCCACTTTTTAGCTAACAAAATACAAGCAGCAGTTGTGGCATACAAAAATAATTTAACGTCTTTTGGATTGCAGCTCCTCTCAGAAGTGGGTTAATGTAAGCTGCAATCCCAAAACATCTGGATGCCACCAGGGTGGTAAAGGCTGGAATATGTCATTCATGGAATCATAATTGTAGAATCGGAAGCAGTGGCGTAGCGTGGGTTGTCAGCACCCGGGGCAAGGCAAGTAATTTGCGCCCCCTAACCCGTGGATTTTAGCACTGATTTTAGCACTGTGAGTGCGAGCGCGCGCGCCCCCCCCAGATGTTGCACCCGGTGCGGCCGGCCCCCCCTGCACCCCCCACGCTACGCCACTGATCGGAAGGGACCCTGAGGGTCATCTAGTCCAACCCGCTGCAATGCAGGGATCTCAGCTCAAGCATCCATAACAGAAGGCCACCCAACCTGTCCTCTCCAAGGAAGGAGAGTCCACAACCTCTCAGGGGAGATGTTGCAAACCAATCAGAGCACCTCTCTATTAAAAACAAAGTTTGGTTTTATAGCAGTCATGGTTCCCCCTCTGAAGCATCCTTTGAGCTGCTTGCGAAGGATGCAGCGAATTTCCTATTGTTGATTCACAGCCCTGCAGCACCGACTGACAGTTCCTGGTCTTCCCTGGAGAGAGAGAGAGAATGACAGCTACTAGTCTAAAGATGCCTCCAGACTGTCACTATTCTGTGGAAGGGATTCCAGAGCATACCAGAAATTTAGCTTTGCGTGATTAAAGCAAGTCAGTGTCCTCTGTCACCCTGGAGCAGGGAATCCACTTCTTTTTAAAGGGCTTTTTGCATTTAGGATAGTGACAGGGAACAGCACTGAAAAGCATGGGTTGAACAGAGGCATAACGGGAAGCCATGTGGACCTTCCACAAGTGAATCAGAACGAATCCTCAATAGAAACTTGGGAATCTACCTTATACCGAATCAGACCATTGATCAATCTAGCTAAATATTGTCTACACTGATTAGCAGTGGTTTTCCAGGGTTCCACTGGTGACTGGAGCCGGCCGCCGAGACCACGTAACACCGGTCTTGAAAGACCTACATTGGCTCCCAGTACGTTTCCGAGCACAATTCAAAGTGCTGATGTTGACCTTTAAAGCCCTAAACGGCCTCGGCCCAGTATACCTGAGGGAGCGTCTCCACCCCCATCGTTCAGCCCTGAGGTCGAGTGCCGAGGGCCTTCTGGCGGTTCCCTCACTGCGAGAAGCAAAGCTACAGGGAACCAGGCAGAAGGCCTTCTCAGTGGTGGCGCCCTGTGGAACGCCCTCCCACCAGATGTCAAAGAGATAAACAACTACCTGACATTTAGAAGACATCTGAAGGCAGCCCTGTTTAGGGAAGTTTTTAATGCATTATCTTTTGATGTATTTTGAATCTTTGTTGGAAGCTGCCCAGAGGAGGGGGTAGGGATATCTCAGTTAGGCAACGGGAAGCCTCCCTTCCCAGCTGAGGGATCCCTGCCCCCTCCTGCTTGCACGCAAGTAGGAATTGGATTGGGGCTGCTCCGATGGGAAGGGAGGCATTGCACTGCCTGAGAGATCCCTGCCCCCTCCTGCTTACACGCAAGTAGGAGTTGGGATGGGGCTGCTCCTCAACGTGTAGTATTTGTTTGTTTGTTTGTTTGTTTGTTTGTTTGTTTGTTTGTTTGTTTAAAGTGTCCCTGGATTCATTGAAAAAAATCTGGTAACCTTACTGTACATGCACAGAAGTCCTTAAAGGGGAGCCCTTAAATAAATAAATAAAGCAGAAGAATGGGAGACTGCAAACACATATGTGGCACTTTGGGAATAAAATCAGGGAGGAAGAATTGCATAAGCAGCCTTGGCACCAACTTTTGTTGGCTTTTCGCAGTGTAGTAACGCTGCAGAGAGCTTGCTGGGGAGACCATGCATTAGAAAAAGAAGGGACTCAAAAATAACTTAAACAAGGTTTTAATAAGAAAAACAAAAACTCCTTTTACACTAAATACATTAACAAACAAACACGACCCAACCACCAACCCATCCCCCAGGGGGAATGGCAGAGCTAGGTGCTGCTCCTTATATACAGCAGCCAATTCCCAACACAGCTTAATCAATGCAACTCAGCAGCACCTGCTATGCCTCACAGCTGTAAAGCTGGATCTCGTTAGTTTACTCTGGCCCTTGCTCTGGCCCCTTAAAGGTATACACATTGGGTGAAACAATGATGAACCTTTAGATTTAAAGAAACAGTTCAACAACTTTATCCTAGAGCCTGAACCTTGACAGCAACTTCAGATGGTTGTGAGAACAGCCTTGCCCACCACCCTTCCAGTAGATCTTGTGACCTCTGCCAAGCGCAGGATATTGGGGTGAGTGAACCGTTTGTTCCATTCAGCCACACTTGGCGTGTTTTAGGGGTTTAGCAAACTGAAGCATCCCTTCGATTGCATTTTCAGGAAGGGAGCAGGAGCAAGCGAAGCCTTCATCCCTTTGCAGGTCTGGCACAGCTCAGAGGTGATGCTTATGCGGGGGAGACAGGATCCAGCCTTCTTCCTACCTTCCAGGAGATAACAAGCAATTCATCGATATGCAAAAAAATGCAAGTGGTGGCAGTAGCATCTCTCTGAAACAAGCCAGCAGACAGATGGCCGTGGGCCCTGAAACATCTTGCTGGAACAGACCAAATGTGGGATCGGGGACAAGAAAAGAAAACACCTCCATTATTAATTTTTTTGTCATTGCAGAGGGGCCCTCCTCCCTCAGGCTGGGAACGAAGCAGACAAGCAAGTGGTTGTGTGAATGAGACGATCTGGGCAACGGAGGAGTGAGGCACCTGGACCCAGAATTCGACTCACCTAGAGGATACCTTAGGCAATCCATTTATTGAGCATTCGTCCCAGTTTGCTTACACGGAAGTCTTTAGTGACCATTTGTTCTGATTTGTTTGCAGGCAGCTTATATGACCATGAGTTGCCCTCCTGACTTGTGTGGGAATGTTGAGGGTGGCAGGAGAGGATATTTTGTTTATTAATATCCTTCCCAACTTGTGCTAAGTTTCTTCACTTTGTGCATTCCCCTTCTTGCGCAGCACAAAGCTGGTTGCAAACTCGTGTGAGTTTCTTAAGACAATACGCAATTCAGTCTGGCTTGTCCAGATATAAATGTGTTCTAATATTTTCCTGGTAAGACCCTTTTGAATCCCTCCTAAAAGAATAAAGACACCACAGTCTTATTCATGAGCAATAAAAAGAAAGTTTATTCACAATCAGGCAAAGCAGAGTGTGATCCCTGAAGGCAGGCTTAAGGCTTAAAGTTACAAGTATATACAATGACTGCAGTTAGCAGTCTGGGAAGTTTGCAGGATGAAAGGAAGATGGAAAAGAGGGAGAGTGACAGCCTGCCTTGTCCTTTTACCAGGTCTGGAAAGGTCATGTCCACCCACTAGTCACATGCAAGGAAGGATGCTCCAGGCCAGGAGGAACAGGAAGTTTCAACTGGCTGGACCAAACATTCCCTTGCAGGTCCACTCTAGGAAAACAAGGAATGTTGTACTTGACTGCTTCCAGTGGATTACTTCCCACACCTTGTTTTTAATGTTGTTTTTATTGGGGGTTCCTCTCATCCTCTCATCACTTTTAGAAGACATCTGAAGGCAGCCCTGTTTAGGGAAGCTTTTAATTTTTGATGCATTACGGTATTTTAATATTTTGTTGGAAGCCGCCCAGAGTGGCTGGGGAAGCCCAGGCAGACAGGCAGGGTATAAATATTATATTATTAGTATTAGTATTTTTCATGAGGCTTTTAGAGCACCACCTGCAAACTGCTCAGAGGTCTTGTTATGTACTCATCTGAAGTTAAACCACAGCATGCGAAGGCTGGTGGGCACATTAGGAGAGCAACCAGGAACCTGGGCTTGGGAGGGGAGGAAGAGAGGAACAAGGTGTAAGTAGCCTTAATGACTTATCACCTCCCCAGGGTTGTGCCTCCCTGTATCCCTGATGGCTGAAATTGGGGCGGCATCACCCACGTCCCTCCCTCCCTCCCACAAACGCATGATGCAAACAAGCTCTCGATATAATACCTATTGTGCATCTGATTGTTGCACATTCCATGTTCACCGTGTAATTTGCATTAAATGGCACTAAGATGACGCTCTGCCTGGAGGTACGGCGCAGTAAATGGAAGGGGGCAACCCTGAGAAACTATTTTCTTTCTGTTCTTTCTTTGCTGGTTATATAACAGGCTCAAAATATGCACAGAAGACATCCGAGCGACAAGCTCCTCTGCTTTTCCTAAACTGTAGAGATATAAATATCCACCCTGTGCTGTGAGCAAGATGTTGCTAGAACAGAAGATGCGAGCCCAAGCCCATCCTCGCTACTTCCTCTTCCCTTTATGGTCACCTGCAAACTTTAGGGAAGGGCAGTGGCGTAGCGTGGGGGGTACAGGGGGGGGCCGGCCGCACCGGGCGCAACATCTGGGGGGGCGCGCTCGCACTCGCAGCCCTCTGCCCCTACCTGGCTCACTCACTCACTCTCAGTGCAGTGCTGGCTGTGCGAATCCAATCCGAGCCGCCGGGTCGCCGCCCACTGTGGAGGGGAAGGTGCCAGGCGTGTGGTGCGGTGCGCTGCGCTGCGGAGAGAGAGCGAGGGACTATCTGGGGGAAGGACAGTGCAGCGGGGGGGGCGCAAATTACTTGCCTTGCCCCGGGTGCTGACAACCCACGCTACGCCACTGGGGAAGGGCGTGAATTTTCGGCGCCTTTTTCCTCTGGTTCCGCTGTTTCCCAATGCAGCTTCCAGCTCCTTCATGCCCACCTAGTCCTGCATTCTGGTTCCAAATCAAGGAGGAGGAGGAGGACATGAAGACTCTCCTCCAGCAAAACTTCTCATTCAGGGGTTATAGGAATGGGGCAGGAATTTGATTCAGTTCACCAACAGCATTCATCCGCGGTTCCATTTGCTCTGCCGTTTGCCTCCGGAAAATCCCATGGTTTAGCAATGAATCGGAACAAACGACAATTGGGTTTTTCACAGGTTGCTGTTTGTTCCAATTTAGCACTAAAGAGCAGGATTTCCGGAGGGGGGACAGTGGGATAAAAACAAAACCGCTCAGACCCGTGATTTCTAGGCAGAAGTGTGGACGAACCCTTAAAGCAGGCTTCCTCAACCTTGGCCCTCCAGATGTTTTTGGCCTACAACTCCCATGATCCCTAGCTAGCAGGACCAGTGGTCAGGGATGATGGGAATTGTAGTCTCAAAACATCCGGAGGGCCGAGTTTGAGGAAGCCTGCCTTAGAGGCAACCCTCCCACACTTTCTGAAATAATATAATAGCAGCTGCGTTTTGGGAATTGGCACTTATCTAGATTTTGTGATGTGGTTCTCCAGCCAATACGGAGATCTGAATTTAAGATTGGAGAAATGAGAAAGAGACCCAGAATTGACAGAGCTTTCCATCCCCTCCAAAGATACACAGACAGCTTCCATTTGGCTCTTGTGGCCAAAAGCCGCTGACTGTCCTCTCCTCTCCCTCCACTTCCACCTTCTGACCATCTGAACTACAGAAGATGCCTCCATCACTACTTTGTGCGGAGGATTCAGTCGCACAGCAGAAATTCAGCTTTGCACCGTTGAAGGGCTCAGGTGCAACAAATCCGCTCGGAAAACAAACAAACAAAATGTTTATGGTTAGGAAAGTTACAGGAAAATGGATTGAAAAGCAGGGGATGAACAAATCGCTAATAGGAAGATGTAGTCATGCAAGCAAATTGGGATCAAAGCAGGATGAATGTCTTGAACTGCTGAAGTCCCATCTGTTTTAATCTGTTTTTTAGTTTGTCGCTGATTTTCTCTTCGGAATGTTTTAAAAGAGTCCTTTTATTTTGTTCTTTTTGTAAACTGTTATGTACTGAAGTTCTCACCCTGGGCCAGCAGGGGGATACTGTAGATAGTTATGCAAATAAGGGATCGAAAGTGACGTTCAGTGATTGGATAGTTTTAGAAAATAGTTACAGTTACATTGTACTGGAGCTCTATATAAGGAGCCTGACTGAACCCTTCAGTTCAGTTCTGTTCTGGCCTGTGAATAAACAAGAGCTGTCTGAAGAATCGCTGTGTCGTCTAATATGTTCGCCCACAACTTAACATAAACCACTTGGAGCTTTTTTAAAACAACAACAACAACAACAACAACAACACACCTGTCGAATCGTGTACACATTTTATGAACTAAACAAGCAAAGGTCCAGTCAGTCCTGTACTCTGGTTCCAAAAGCTCTCCGTTTAACCCTTTTGCACAAAGCGTTGTTTTTCTCTATGTACAGAGAAGAGAGTTTTTACAGACATGATGAGTGCTGTGAAGAAATAGGCTAAATTATATACCAGCAGCACAGCTGAAGGACACCTCTTATGGTTCTCCTGATGAGTCAAATTACAGTGGTGCTCCAAACAGCTGGGCTACAACAGTCCTACATCCATTGAGTACCTGAGGATGCTGAGGGTCGAGGTGAGAGACACTGCGGACTCAACCCTGCCCAGGACTATGGACTGGAAAAACAAGAAACCGAGAGAAACCAAAATTGACAGATTTGCTCATCCTTCCTTGCGCCTAGTAGCCAATCTTCCATGCATTTCTGCTAGATTTGAGAAAAGGGACGCGGGTGACGCTGTGGTCTAAACCACTGAGCCTCTTGGACTTGCCGATCAAAAGGTTGGCAGTTCGAATCCTGTGATGGGGTGAGCTTCCGTTGCTCGGTCCCAGCTCCTGCCAACCTAGCAGTTCGAAAGCACACCAGTGCAAGTAGATAAATAGGTACCATTGTGGCGGAAAGGTAAATGGCATTTCCGTGAGCTCTGGTTTCCGTCATGGTGTCCCGTTATGCCAGAAGCTGTTTAGTCTTGCTGGCCAAATGACCTGGAAAGCTGTCTGTGGACAAACATTGGCTCCCTCGGCCTGAAAGTGAGATGAGTGCCTCATAGTTGCCTTTGACTGGACTTAACTGTCCAGGGGTCCTTTATCTTTACCTTTTTTAGATTGGAGAACATAAGAAGAGTCTGATGGATCAAGACAATGGCCCATCTAATCCAACATCCTGTTTTCACAGTGGCTGACCAGATCCCTGTGGGAACCCCACAAACAGGATTCAAGCACAAGAGACTTCTTCCCACCTGTGGTTTCCAGCAGGGCCTTGCAGAGCCAGGCAGAGGCCTGGGCCAAGTAGATAATGTGCGTCAATTTTGCCAGTTCCACATAATCCATCAATTTCCCTTGCCACAGTTCTTTCGTCGGGATTTCTTCGTTCTTCCATCCTTGTGCTATTATGACTCTTGCCGCCATTGTCGCAGACATGAATATGTTCTTTAATTTCCTTGGCAGGTCTTTTCCTACAATCCCTGACAAAAACGCTTCAGGCTTTTTTACAAATGTTAATTGGAACATTTCCTTCAATTCATTGTATATCATTTCCCAGAATTTTTTAATTTCACTACATTCCCACCACGTATGCTAAAAAGTCTATGGACTAGATGAATCTTGAGGTCCCTTTACAATTCTATGATTCTATGACATCCCTTACAACCCTTTCCTGCTATCAGTGAGCCTCTGGCAAATCTGTCCCTGATTGTTGTTGTTGTTGTTTAGTCGTTTAGTCGTGTCCGACTCTTTGTGACCCCCCGGACCAGAACACACCAGGCACTTCTGTCTTCCACTGCTTCCCGCAGTTTGGTCAAACTCATGCTGGTCACTTCGAGAACACTGTCCCACCATCTCGTCCTCTGCCGTCCCCTTCTCCTTGTGCCCTCTATCTTTCCCAACATCAGGGTCTTTTCCAGGGAGTCTTCTCTTCTCATGAGGTGGCCAAAGTAGTGGAGCCTCAGCTTCACGATCTGTCCTTCCAGTGAGCACTCAGGGCTGATTTCCTTCAGAATGGAGAGGTTTGATCATCTTGCAGTCCATGGGACTCTCCAGAGTCTCCTCCAGCACCAGAATTCAAAAGCATCCATTCTTCGGCGATCAGCCTTCTTTATGCTTAAACTTAATTCTTTAAGCTTAAACTGTCCCTGATACCTTCCTTCTTTTGAGTCTCGCTGGAGGCCTTTTGCTGTTGGCCTTTGACTCCCTTCCGCCTTTCTCCCGCTAGGTGACTTCCTCTCCTGCCTCAGAATCCATTTCACCTGTAATTTATTTCCATTCATATTCATTTCCTCTGCAATTCATACCTGAATGGAAAACTCATGCAGGGGAGACTGAAATTATGATATCCTGACAGGCTGGAGATTAATGCTACCTTCCCATAACTTGATGGCTTCCTCTCTCCTGCAAGTCAAAAAGCAATAGTCAAAAATCCCATAGGCATCTGGTTGAGGTGTTGGATTAAATGGGCCTTTGGTCTGATCCAGCACAGCTCTTGAAGGGGGCAGTTCTAGTTACAGGTAGGTAGCCGTGTTAGTCTGCCGTAGTCGAAACAAAATAAAAAAATTCCTTCCAGTAGCACCTTAGAGACCAGCTAAGTTTGTTATTGGTATGAGCATTCGTGTGCATAAGAAGTGTAAAGGTAAAGGGACCCCTGACCATCAGGTCCAGTCGTGGCCGACTCTGGGGTTGCGGCGCTCATCTCGCTTTATTGGCCGAAGGAGCCGGCCTACAGCTTCCGGGTCATGTGGCCAGCAGGACTAAGCCGCTTCTGGCGAACCAGAGCAGCGCACGGAAGCGCCGTTTACCTTCCCGCCGGAGTGGTACCTATTTATCTACTTGCACTTTGACGTGGAAGGGATGCGGGTGGCACTGTGGGTAAAGCCTCAGCGCCTATGGCTTGCCGATCGAAAGGTCGGCGGTTCGAATCCCCGCGCCGGGTTGCGCTCCTGTTCCTCGGTCCCAGCGCCTGCCAACCTAGCAGTTCGAAAGCACCCCCGGGGGCAAGTAGATAAATAGGGACCGCTTACTAGCGGGAAGGTAAACGGCGTTCCGTGTGCGGCTCTGGCTCGCCAGAGCAGCGATGTCACGCTGGCCACGTGACCCGGAAGTGTCTCCGGACAGCGCTGGCCCCCGGCCTCTTGAGTGAGATGGGCGCACAACCCTAGAGTCTGTCAAGACTGGCCCGTACGGGCAGGGGTACCTTTACCTTTACCTTACCTTACTTTGACGTGCTTTTGAACTGCTAGGTTGGCAGGAGCAGGGACCGAACAAACTCCCCGTCGCGGGGATTCGAACCGCCGACCTTCTGATCAGAACCACCGACCTTCTGATCGGCAAGTCCTAGGCTCTGTGGTTTAACCCACAGCGCCACCAGCGTCCCTTAAGAAGTGTGCATGCACACAAAAACTCATACCAATAAGAAAACTTAGTCTCTAAGGTGCTACTGGAAGGATTTTTTTTATTTTGTTTCGAAGGGGACAGCGTTTGGACTAAAAACTGGAAGTGAATTAGTAGATGGGACTAATGCAGGCTTCCTCAACCTCGGTCCTCCAGATGTTTTGAGACTACAATTCCCATCATCCCTGACCACTGGTCCTGCTAGCTAGGGATCATAGGAGTTGTAGGCCAAAAACATCTGGCGGGCCAAGGTTGAGGATCCCTGGGCTAGTGGGTTACCATTGAATCCTAGAATTGTTGGAAGGGGTCCAGGGGTCATCTAGCCCAACCCCCAACCCCCTGCAATGCAAGAATCTCTACTAAAACATCCTCCTTTCGCCCATTATTTGAGCACCGGTGCTCCCAACTTAATGATAAGATCATAATCAGCAGCTAAAAGCTATTAGAATAATTCAAATTCCCTGTTACTTAGCAACGGGAGGCCTTATTTAATTATAAAATGCAAAATAACTAACCCACAGCAGCGCTGGCAGCAGTCATGAGCTGCAGCTAAACACCTGACATGGTTTGTCTTTAAAAAAAGCAAAGCTCAGGCCAACCAAAATGGCAGGGAGAGCTGAAAAATTGCCTGGCTTTTGCTTTGCACCCTTTCTTGCAAATGGATTTGGGGACGAAGGCTGCTTCCACTCCAGCTGTTTCAGCCCTCTGCCCATCACACCATCACCTGTAACCTGGCTGTGTGCCGGGGGTCAACTAGTCCAACTCCAACCTGGGCTCGAACACACGGCCTTGAGATTAAGAGCCTCATGCTCTACCTACTGAGCTATCCCAGGTCTCCATCACAGGGCGGGTAGTTAACAATAAAATCACATGGGTTGCTCCGCCCACTTTTGCCTATGCCCCGCCCACCACGGTCATGTGGCCTTTAGAAGATTGCCCAGTGGTACCTGGGGTTAAGTACTTAATTCGTTCTGGAGGTCTGTTCTTAACCTGAAACACCACTTTAGCTAATGGGGCCTCCCGCTGCTGCCGCACCACGGGAGCACGATTTCTGTTCTCATCCTGAAGCAAAGTTCTTAACCTGAGGTACTATTTCTGGGTTAGCGGAGTCTGTAACCTGAAGCGTATGTATCCTGAAGCATATGTAACCCGAGGTACCACTGTAGTCTGGTTGAGCCATCCTGCTTGCTTTCCTCAGAAATGCTCTGGGATGAACAGCCATAAGCAGCAGTGCTTAGTTTATTTCTTGGTTGCTATTTTGTTAACGTTGTTCTATCGATTATTAGATTGTTATTACTATTATTGTTATTATTATAATTTCTTAAATTTCTATACTGCTCTTCATCTGAGGCTCAACATAAAAACACAAATATACATACCACAGATTACACTTTTCTTCTAGCATATTGTTTTATTTTGGCATAAATATGAGGGGTGTCAAACACCTAAAGAACTTTTAGTTAACTAAATGGTTGAAAGACAGACGATTAACACACTGTAGTACTTTGTGAATCCTATAATATGGCTTTTGGTATAAACTTTTTCAAAGTTGTTTTGTTAATAGTGTTTCATCGATTGCAATTGTTTTGCTGGTGATTTGTAATCGATTTACTGAAGATTTGTGAATCATTTCATTTGATTTATGTTGAATGTGTCTGTCGCTCTTAACCACTACACCACACTGGCTCTCACTGGCTTAGGGCCTCATCAAACCTAAATCCGGCCCTGACCCAACCTACCCATGGCTTTAGGAAGGTGTGCTGGTCCCGAGGGTTAAACGTGCGGTGAGGTCCGAGTCCAGTCCGAGGTCGAGGGTGCGGTATGAAGGCTGTCCATCAAAGCTGAAGCTGGGTCCAAGGCTGGGAGTTGGGTGGGGTCAGGAGCTCTGGCAGAAGAGCAGGACAGGGTGCAGGCAGGAACAGGCTAGCCACAACGTTGCTCCCGCAACCTGGGATTGGGGCTGGCTGGCTTTTATCTGCCCCGAGGCACAGGGCAGCCCCGATCCTCAGGTGACTCGCCTCTCGTGGCCTGGAGGCGAGCACTCCTCCTGCGGGAACTTAGTTCCCTCTGCCTCTCTGCCCTGAGCCTCTGCAGCTCAGGAGAGGCTGGAGGGTGACCGGACCCAGAGGCAACCTCCGCTTCCTCTGATGGGGCTGAGAGTGGAGCACCTGCTATAATGAAATGAAAAAGGTATTTAAATATACCTTCCAGAAGAAACCAGAGGCCTTTCTCCTGAGCATGGTTGGCCAATTGGTGTTAAAGAAGGACAGAACTTTTTTTATGTATGCAACAACAGCAGCAAGAATACTCATCGCAAAGTATTGGAAGACACAAGAACTACCCACCCTGGAAGAATGGCAGATGAAGGTGATGGACTATATGGAATTAGCAGAAATGACCGGCAGAATCCGAGACCAGGGAGAAGAGATGGTGGAAGAAGATTGGAAGAAATTCAAAGATTATTTACAGAAACAATGTAAAATTAATGAATGATGGAATGATGTTGGATTGAGGTTAAGGGGTTTATAGCAATAAGGTTTGAAAGACTAGGAAAAAATGGAATGTTAATAGAGGGAAAGGTAAAGTTAAAATATCAAGACAAAAGTTATGATAAAGGTAAAGAGGGAAAGGATTTGCTGAACAAACAATCGAACTGGAATACAAAGGGGGGAGGGGGGAGGAAGTCCGAGAAACAAGCTAATGTAAGATATGTTCTGAAAGATGGAATTATTTTTAATTGTTGTTATTTTTTGTATTTTTTATGGTATTGTTTTTTCTTTTTTCTTTTTTCCGCTTGTCTTCTTTGTTACTCTGTGAAAACCTTAATAAAATATTACAGAAAAAGAAAAAGAAAAGAAAAAGAAAAAAGAGAGAATGGAGCACCTGCAGGCAATGGGTCCTCCATCACCTCAGGGGCCAGAGCAGACTCAGCAGGTGCCTGCACCTGAGGATCCAGCACAGGTGAGGACCCTTCAGGCTCAGGCCCCAGCCCCGACTCAGCTGGTTCTGGAGGCGGGGAATCCTGTGCAGGCTGGGATCCCTCAGGTTCAGCCTCCGAGTCCGAATCCCAGGCCATCACACCAGGCCATCACTGTGTGTAGGTTGGGACCCTTCTATTCTTGGCAAAGGTGGAGATGCCACCAGCAAGCATCAATGAGGCTGGTGGTCCCTGCACCAGGGACCCTGAGGCAGCAAATGGCTCTGTTGGCACGGTTCTGTCTCTCCTTTCCACCCTGGTGCTTTTCTGACTGCCATGCCAGGAGAGCCCAGGATAATCCTGAGCACTTTCTGTGGGGGTAAGGCCCGGCGTAGGAGCAGCTGGATTGTGGGGCCGGTCCATCAAGCCTCCAGAAATAATTAGAAGTTGCCACGAGGTGTTTTCTGATTCCGAACAGCTTTGTGTTTCTCCGGCACCAACCGTCCTCCGTGCGGGTGACTCACACGCTGTGGGCAGGCAGGAATGACTGTACTCCTCGACTGGCATGGCTTCCAGCAGAGAGCCAGGCAGCCTGCCAGCATTGCCCCCAGAAACAGAGAAGTTGGGATGGTGATACAGCCCAATGAGAAGGCGGAGGGGAGCAGACGATCAGGATTCAGAAAGCGCGTGGGGTTCTGGGAGGGGGGTATGGCACAAGGGTTTGGCTCCTGCAGATTTGGAGGAGGGTCTCGCCCCATGGGAGTCACACACACACACACACACACACACACACACACACACACTGCTCCCAAAGATCTAATTGGGCTCCCGTTGCTCAGTCCCTTTTCCTGCCAACCTAGCAGTTTGAAAGCACATCAAGTAGATAAATAGGTACCACTCTGGCGGGAAGGTAAACGGCGTTTCTGTGCGCTGCTCTGGGTCACCAGAAGTGGCTTAGTCATGCTGGCCACATGACCCGGAAGCTGTATGCCGGCTCCCTCGGCCAATAAAGCGAGATGAGCGCCGCAACCCCAGAGTCGGCCATGACTGGACCTAACGGTCAGGGGTCCCTTTACCTTTAGGGTGGTGGCCATAACACTGCCTCCTCCAGTGGCAGGTGAGTTCCATAGTTTATGTGCGGCATGAAGTAGTACTCTCTGCATGGAATTGCCCCTCACCTCTGAACTTGGCGAATAAAAGGAATTGTGATGATGGCACCAAACGAAAGGGTCTGAATTGGTTCAAGGGAGAGCCTTTGTATCCTCACCAAGAGATGCTTTCTCCTGCCGATTCCATGGCGATAAGGATCACACACACACACACACACACACACCCAGCTCCCTCCGGATCCATAAAAGGATTTGCGGGTGAAAGAACATTTTGCATCGGCCCACACACTGATCCCAGCGCTCACAGATAAACGGCGTGTGGGTGAGCCTCACAAAGCATCTCGCAGCATCATGTCGATGAAGTGTGCCAGAGAACACTGCCTACCCCCCAACACACACACACACACACACACACAAATTCAATCCAGGACACAGCTATTATTACAAATGTTCTGGCTTAATTATTCCTCGCGGCATTAGTCCTCCTCTGCTGCCTTTTTCCTGCCACCCCCCACTGGGCCCTCAACAAAGCGAGAGGGAGCAGGGCAGGGGCTGCCATGGCAAAGCTTATGAGTTGAACGGCGCCAAGCTCTTGTCCCTGGTATCCTCTCCAGTTTAACAGGAGGAGGAAGAGGAGGAGGAAGAAGAAGGGCTATAGATGGCTGCTAGTCGCCAAAGCCTCCCTCTCCTGGCTTGTGTGGACGCGGCTTCAGGCAAGATCTCCCCAAAATCTCGTGAGCTTCGTAAGATCTCGCAAGCAGAACCTGAACACAAGAGCCCCCTCCATACTTGTGACTCCCAGAAACTAGTCTTAAGAGACATTTACTGCCTAAGACAGTGAACTGAGGTTGTAGCCATTGTGGCCAGCAGCCATTAATAGGCTGATCTTCCATGAAGGTGTCTGGTCGTCTTTTAAAGCCATCCAAGTTGGGGGCCAACTCTGGGCCTCATGCGAGCAAATTCATCAACAAGGATATGTGGAATGTTGAGCTGTGTTTTAATTAAGGTCACCAGATTTTTTTCAAAGAATCCGGGGACACTTTTTTTTTGAAAAGAGAAAAAAAGTTGTTGTTATCATTATTATTATTAAATTAAGAAGTACAGTGGTACCTCGGGTTACATACGCTTCAGGTTACATACGCTTCAGGTTACATACGCTTCAGGTTACAGACTCCACTAAGCCAGAAATATTACCTCGGGTTAAGTACTTTGCTTCAGGATGGGAACAGAAATCATGCTCCGGCGGCGTGGCGGCAGCAGGAGGCCCCATTAGCTAAAGTGGTGCTTCAGGTTATGAACAGTTTCAGGTTAAGTACGGACCTTCGGAACGAATTAAGTACTTAACCCGAGGTACCACTGTAATCTCTTCTGTGGTCTCCTGAGAGCCAGTGCGGTGTAGTGGTTAAGAGCAGTAGACTCGTACTGTCCGGGGACAAATTTGTATATCCGGGGACTGTCCCCGGGAAAAGGGGACGTCTGGTAACCATAGTTTTAATCTCTTTTTAGTTTAGTGCTGATATATATATATATTTTTAAGTACCTCTTTTTATCTTGCTTTTGTATTGACAAATTTCACATTTCTTTTATATTTTCCCCTACGCCAATTAGAGGTTATATTTGCACTCAAATGGTATTTAAATTTTGTCAAATAAAGTTGTTAAATAAATAAATAGCCCATATCAGCCAAAAGAAGGGGACTCACTTTGAAACTCACCTACAAGTGGTACTTAACACCACGGAAACTGGCGCTGATACGCTCAAGAACTTCACCAAAATGTTGGAGAGGCTGCACCTCCACAGGCACATACCGCCACATGTGGTGGGAATGTCCTAAAACCCAACGCTTTGGGACAGCAGTCCTACAAGATATATCCAAAATAACTAAACAGGTATTAAAACTCACCCCAGAATTGGCTCTGCTGAACATCTTCCAAGATCATAATGACCACTCACATTATAGAGCAGGGGTCAGCAACCTTTTTTCAGCCATGGGACAGTCCACCGTCCCTCAAACCATGTGGTGGACCGGACTATATTGGGGGGGGGAATGAACGAATTTCTAAGCCCCACAGATAACCCAGAGATGCATTTTAAATCAAAGCACACATTCTACTCATGTAAAAACAACAGGCAGGCCCCACAAATAACCCAGAGATGCATTTTAAATAAAAGGACACATTATACTCATGTAAAAACATGCTGATTCCTGGACAGCCCACGGGCTGGATTGAGAAGGCGATTGGGCCGCATCCGGCCCCCGGGCCTTAGGTTGCCTACCCCTGTTATAGAGAGCTTATAACCCAACTACTCTCAACAGCCAGAAACCTCATAACCCTATGGGGAGTAAATAAAGGTAAAGGTACCCCTGACGGTTAGGTCCAGTCGCGGACGGCTCTGGGGTTGCGTGCTCATCTCGCTCTATAGGCCAAGAGAGCCGGCGTCTGTCTGCAGGCAGCTTCCGGGTCATGTGGCCAGCGTGACTAAGCCGTGTCTGGTGAACCAGGGCAGTGCACAGAAATGCCGTTTACCTTCCCGCCGGAGCGGCACCTATTTATCTACTTGCACTTTGACATGCTTTCGAACTGCTAGGTTGGCAGGAGCAGGGACTGAGGAAAGGGAGCTCACCCCATCGCGGGGATTCGAACCACCGACCTTCTGATCGGCAAGCCCTAGGCTCTGTGGTTTAGACTACAGCGCCACCCGCATCCCGTCAGGAGTAAATATTGTATGGGAAACGACCTTGCTAGAAAAGCTAACCAATAAACTGAAACTGACATGGGGACAAACAGGACGCCTTCACCCCAGTATGACTCCCCTTTATCACACACTGTAATGGTTCTAGGGGTTGCTCGTGCGTAAGCCGGTGCAAACACCTGGCTGGATTGCCTGAGTGAACCTTTTCTGTCCGGACAGCCACTCACTCGTGGCTGTCTCAATTGCTGGCAGAATCCGTCAGTGGGCGTTTCTTAAACTTCTTCCAGCAAAGAAGCTCTTTGACGCCTAGTCTTCTCCTACTCTCTCTGCACGAAAGCCTTCTGCGCAAGGAGGGCGTAGGCAGCGGAGGACCTCTACTCTCCCCGCTGGTCCCCGGCAAGGAGTCCTGGGACCGCCTCGCCGCTTCCCCCATCTGCCCCCCTTCTCCACTGGTGCTACGCTGACTCTCTTCCCCAGAAGATGGGCTGCCTCTCCCAATCCCGGGACGCTCTCCAGAATCCCTCTGGATTTTGCTCTCTCCCTCCGGCACTGATGGCAGTTCCCTGACACACACAAAACCCCAAAAGACCACAACAAGAATCCACTGACAGCATACGAGTCAATCTGGCTTACCTGACCCAACAAGCCCTGCCTCCCTCAAAAATGCAAACAAACCTCACCGCAGACAACCACAGAGAACCAACTGCACCCTGCCACCCTGTACCTCTCACAACCAAGGAAATGTAATAAATGAATAGAACCTACCCAGTTGATGCTGACACAAAACCCCACATGTACACTATATCTGTGGCAGCCAGTCTGTTTAAAGAAATTTTTAATGTTTGATGTTTTATCGTGTTTTTAAGATTCTGTTGGGAGCAGGCCAGAGTGGCTGGGGAAACCCAGACAGATGGGCAGGGCATTAATAATAATGATGATGATGATGATGATAAATAAATAAATAAATAAATAATAATAATAATAATAATAGAATATAAGCCTCACCACACCACCCCTTCTCTCCCCCCTCTTCTTCCCCAGCCTTATACAGTGGAACCTCGATTGTCAAATGTAATTCATTCTGGAAGACTGTTCGACTTCTGAAATGTTTGACAACTGAGGCGCAATGGGTGGTTGGCAACTTCAATGGAGAAAATGGAAAAACACACCTCAGAAGCTGTTCGACATCCGAGGCACATTCGAAAACGGAAGTATTCACTTCCAGGTTTTTTGGCGTTCGGCTTCCGAATCGTTCGGCTTCCGAGATGCTCAAAAACCGATTTTCCGCTGTACCGTACTCAACACTAATGCTTCACAACAAATGTAACTGTTTTGTAAGAAAGACTGTATATCCCCGCAAAAAAAAAATAGAGACAAGGCATGTACCTTTATAAACCAAGAAAATCTTTAATAAAAATGAATCCAAAACAAACAAACAAATAGTCTGCACTGACTGGCAGCAGCCCTCCCGAATTTCAGGCAGTATCTCTCCTAACCCCATCTGGAGACTCTGGGGATTGAACCTGGAACCTTCTGCATGCAAAGCAGGTGTCCAGTCACCAAGCTACAGTCCTCTCTTAAGAGAATAAAAAGGTAAAGGGACCCCTGACCATGAGGTCCAGTCGTGACTGACTCTGGGGTTGCGGCGCTCATCTCGCTTTACTGGCTGAGGGAGCCAGCATACAGCTTCCGGGTCATGTGGCCAGCATGACTAAGCCACTTCTGGCAAACCAGAGCAGTGCACGGAAAAGCCGTTTACCTTCCCACCAGAGTGGTACCTATTTATCTACTTGCACTTTGACGTGCTTTCGAACTGCTAGGTGGGCAGGAGCAGGGACTGAGCAACGGGAGCTCACTCCGTCGTGAGGATTTGAACCACCGACCTTCTGATCGGCAAGTCCTAGGTTCTGTGGTTTAACCCACAGCGCCACCAGCGTCCCCTCTAAAAGAATACATTATCATTAAATCACCAGAGCCAGCCCATATATATTGGAGGTTTCAGGCCTCCTGGAGTCCCCAAACCTTTCATTTCAGAATACAATTTCTCAGTTTTATTCTGTAAAGAAGGCAATCAGGCACAAACTTTGAACGTTCTTTGCTTTCCTGCCATCTTCTGGGTGAAAGTGAAACTGCAGTATGCATGCAAAACATAATCCTGGACACAGGGGCTCCTTCTCATAATCCATAGTCCTGGAGAGTCATGTTAAGTATAATTGTTTAATTCACATTGAAATAGAGAATGCTTTAATGTGTATTACTGAAGGATTTAACACAGGGATTTTCCATGGGGCTATAGCAAGCTCTCTGAGCGCCTAAATGGGTTGATAATTAAGTGTTATTGCTCTCTGCTGGCTCTGACAAGGTGTTTAACTTTAGATCACATGGGAGGCTATTGAATTGCAAATCGCTATTTTGAAGGGATTTGCCTTTTGTTATGTTTTTGTTCCCAGACTCTGTGATATATTTTTAAGATGCTGAGCCTGTGCTGGACACGCACAAGATATTGTACAACTGTTCGGCTGCACTATTTACTGTTTTTTGTTCTCCTTTGAAGAAAGATCTGCAAGTAAAGCTTTGAATCAAACATGGGTCCGGACAATGTTTTATTCCAAAAAGGGTCAATTTTTATGCACCCAGTTGCTTCAAGCTGTGCAATATTAATATCTGCAATAAATGACCAGGGCTCTCAAATTCTAGGGTGCTGTAGCATAACAGTCCCTTGATCAAGGAAGATCAAGGAACAAGAAGTTTCTGGTGGTCTCAGCAACTGGCAGGAAGTCTCAGCAACTGGCAGGAAGTCCAACACTAGGTGGTACCAGAGCCAGCGGCAGGCACAGCAAATTCCTGTTTTGTCCCCATCCTCTTCCCTGCTGAGTTCTACAAGGACAACACTGAGACTAAGGAGGAGGAAGGGAACAGGAAGTGCCACCCGCCAGTGGTGTAGCATGGGTTGTCAGCACCCGGGGCAAGGCAAGTAATTTGCGCCCCCTAACCCGGGGCAAGGCAAGTAATTTGCGCCCCCCCCCCGCTGCACTGTCCCTCCCCAGATAGTCCCTCACTCTCTCTCCGCACCGCACGCCTGGCACCCTCCCCTCCACAGTGGGCGGCGACCCAGCGGCTCGGATCGGATTCGCACAGCCAGCACTGCAGTGAGAGAGAGTGAGTGAGCCAGGTAGGGGCAGAGAGCTGCGAGTGCGAGCGCGCCCCCCCCCCCAGATGTTGCGCCCGGTGCGGCCGGCCCCCCCTGCACCCCCCACGCTACGCCACTGCCACCCACTGCATTAAGAAGGCTGGCAGGTGGAGGTGAAGGCAGAGCCAGGGTTGGTGGGGCAGTGGCTATGGCACCTCCCTGTCTGAAAGGTGCATTGGCGCCAACTTTGCTGGATAATAGAACTGTATAGTGGAAAGGGATCCTGAGGGTCATCTAGTCCAACCCCCTGCAATGAAAGAATCTCAGCTAAAGCATCCATGACAAATGGCCATCTGAGCTCTGCTTAAAAACCTCCAAGGAAGGAGAGTTCACCAGTTCTCATGGGAGCCCTGTCCCACTGCCTAACAGCTCTTGCTGTCAGAAAGATCTTCCTAAAGTTTAGTTGGAATCTGCCATTTGAACCCACTGGTTTGGGTCCTGCCCCCTGGAGCAGCAGAAAACAAGCTTGCTTCTTCGATACGATACAATAATCTTTATTGTCATTGTCCCTGTTACGGTAAAATCTGGGTGCGAGGCTGCTCTGCCACCCAGCTCATCCGACTAAGTCCACGGGTCCCTGCGGAGGAAAATGAGCTCAGCCGGAGACAGGAGCAAACTGCAGAAGATCCAAGTTTATTGCGCAACAGGTTCAAGGCGAGATTGAACCGCAAGAAAGGGGTGACATGAACTTTTGAAACTTCCCTCCATGTCCCAGAATACAGTGCAAAATACATCCCAGTTACATCATGAATACATTAAGAAGAGGTTGGGTTACACAGATTTAACATATGGAGGAGGGAGGGGGGAATATGCAGAGCTGGAGATATGCGCAGATAAGCACATCCTGAGCACCGGTGATGAGAAGACAATGGTCCATGTATGCATAGTCTGCCACCTGGCATTGCCCGGAGGAAAGGCTTGGCAGAGTGATTTGACAGGATTAGGGTCTTGACACCTTGATTGGGGGATTATGGAGGACAGGGGAGGTGTCATGGAGTCCTAGAGAAATTGGCCCGTTGATTTTCTATGAATTTTATAGATTTTAGTCCCTTTTGACATTGACAATTGGAAATAAATGGATATATTGTAGCGAAGAAGGAGGTGAAGAAGACATGCCCCCCCCCCTTCCGTATCATCCCATACAGAGCAACATAACTGAAAAAATCTACATCAGACCTTCAAAAACCAACAAGCCTGCTATCCCAGCTATCCCAGCCTGGTTAACCCCCTAAAAACTCTTGATACCCCATAATTAAATACAATATACAGTACTCCCACAGAGACTTACACTGTGTTACACTGTGTTTAAAACCAAAATCGCATTTTGATAGAAACTGTTTCTCAGGCGGCTAGTCCTAGTCTTTATAACCCTGTACAGTGGTACCTCGGGTTAAGTACTTAATTCGTTCCAGAGGTCCGTACTTAACCTAAAACTGTTCTTAACCTGAAGCGCCACTTTAGCTAGTGGGGCCTCCTGCTGCCGCCGCGCCGCCAGAGCACAATTTCTGTGCTTATCCTGAAGCAAAGTTCTTAACCTGAAGCAATATTTCTGGGTTAGTGGAGTCTGTAACCTGAAGCGTATGTATGTAACCCGAGGTACCACTGTACCTTCTTCCAGAAGGCAGAAGCTGAAAGAGATCATTTCCGGGGTGCGCACTATCCTGCGCTATCTCTGCAGCTTTCTTATGGCACCTGGAAGCGTAGATTTGATCCAAGGTGGGAAGAGTGCACCCAATTATTCTCTCTGCAGTCTTTATAACCCTGGACAGCATTGTTTTTCCCCTGACCATGCAGCTCCCAAACCACACACAGAGACCATAAGCAGTGGCGTAGCGTGGGGGTGCAGGGGGGGCCGGCCGCACCGGGCGCAACATCTGGGGGGGGCCCACTCGCACTCACAGCTCTCTGCCCCTACCTGGCTCACTCTCTCTCTCACACTGCAGTGCTGGCTGTGCGAATCCGATCCGAGCCGCCGGGTCGCCACCCACTGTGGAGAGGAGGGTGCCAGGCGTGGGGTGTGGAGAGAGAGCGAGGGACTATCTGGGGGAGGGACAGTGCAGCAGGGGGGGCACAAATTACTTGCCTTGCCCCGGGTGCTGACAACCCACGCTACGCCACTGACCATAAGTTAATACACTCTCAACAGTACAATGGTATAATGCCATCAACAGGTCCTTTGAAAGATTATTTTTCCAGGTGTGGCACATATCCCCATCCCTATTTGGGGGGGGAATTACTGGCAGAATGAGCTCAGGGGTGGGAGGCTGTTCTCAGCCTGGCCTGGTTCCATGCTGCCACCTTCTGGCAAACGAGGCAGAGTTCAACATTGAAGTTAGAAACCTGTGTGGCAAGTGGGCCTCTAATTTCAGCTCCAAACAGGCTGGCGCTGGTCGATCCCTCGATGCAGGAGTTCCAGGCTGCCGTGAACCACATGGATTGGCTGATACCCGGTGCGCCACTGACATCAGCAAGGGCGGAGGGTGGTTGGTTAGAGCATGGTGCTGATAACACCAAGGTTGCAGGTTTGATCTCCGTATGGGACAGCTGCATATTCCTGCATTGCTGGGTGTTGGACTAGATGACCCTCAGGGTCCCTTTGAACTCTGCAATGGTACGATTCTATGAATAAGTTGCCTCCTGTAAGAAGTCTAACTGGAGCTGCCAAGTCGTGCTGCTGTGGACATTGCCCACATTCACATCAGGAGTTCAGCCTACATTCAAGTAGGACCCTGGCAGAGACACATGCCCGACTGGCATGTTCTCTCCCTCCTGGTCGATCGTTCGGGAGCTTCAAAAGCTTTCTTCAGCTTGAACATCACAGTGACCTATGCCAGCCGACACCAGCACACTTAGGGATCCGCAGAGTTTGCGCATCATGCGCGTAACAGACCTCAGCAACTCAGCATTTTGGCTAATCTACTTTATTTACATAGAAACACACACGGAGCACTGCAAAATGACTTCCCCTCTCTCTAGCATCAGACAGCAAAGAGAAAAAGAACAAAGGACAATAGTCCCACTTCACGGGATACAGTAACACAAACATCCTGTCTCCGTCACTTCCCACTACACCGTCATGTGAAAGACAACAATCCCATGACTGCAATCACGGAGCAGGAATTCTAACAACATCGGCGTTAGATTTAGTGTAGTGTGGGCAGCTCCCCTGCGCAAGCTGCCAAGCCAAGGGTGGCACAAAACAATAATGAATTTAAAAAATGTATTATTGTAAAAACAAGAAATATTGGGGTGAGGCAAATTATGTCCTTGCTCAGGGCACCAAATTACCAGATTGCTTTCCCTGTATGCAATTAAATGCAATGACACCAAATTAAACAGTACAGTGGTACCTCGTGTTGCGTAACCTCCAGGTTATGGAATCTTCGGGTTACGACTGCAGCAAACTCGGAAGTTATACTTTCTGGTTTCGCCGTGCGCGCATGCGCAGAAGTGCTCTACGAGCCGCAACGCTCAATCGTGCCGTGCGCTTGCGCAGAAGGGCGCCTCTGGATACAAAGTTTTCAGGATACGGACAGGCCTCCGGAATGGATCCCATTCGTAACCAGAGGTAGCACTGTAATGGCTTCCTCTAAAGAATTCTGGGAACTGTAGCTACAGTTGGTAGAGTGGTTTACCAACCAGTCCCTCTTCACAAGGAACTCTGGGAATTGTAGCTCTCTGAGGGGAAACAGCGGTCTCCTAACATCTCTGTGTGTCCATAACAAACTACAGCTCCCAGGAATTCTATGGCAATTCTATGAAGACTTACAACACCTTATAGAAATGACACCAAAGAAGGATGTTCTTCTCATTATAGGGGATTGGAATGCTAAAGTAGGGAGTCAAAAGATAAAAGGAACAACTGGCAAGTTTGGCCTTGGAGTTCAAAACGAAGCAGGGCAAAGGCTAATAGAGTTCTGCCAAGAGAACAAGCTGGTCATCACAAACACTCTTTTCCAACAACACAAGAGACGACTCTACACATGGACATCACCAGATGGGCAGCATCGAAATCAGATTGATTATATTCTCTGCAGCCAAAGATGGAGAAGCTCTATACAGTCAGCAAAAACAAGACCTGGAGCTGACTGTGGCTCAGATCATCAGCTTCTTATAGCAAAATTCAAGCTTAAACTGAAGAAAGTAGGAAAAACCACTGGGCCGGTAAGATACAATCTAAGTCAAATCCCTTATGAATACACAGTGGAAGTGAGGAACAGGTTTAAGGATTTAGATTTGCTGGACAGAGTGCCTGAAGAACTATGGATGGAGGCTCGCAACATTATACAGGAGGCAGCAACAAAAACCATCCCAATGAAAAGGAAATGCAAGAAAGCAAAGTGGCTGTCCAACGAGGCCTTACAAATAGTGGGGGAGAGAAGGCAAGCAAAATACAAGGGAGATAGTGAAAGATACAGGAAATTGAATGCAGATTTCCAAAAAATAGCAAGGAGAGACAAGAAGGCCTTCTTAAACGAGCAATGCAAAGAAATAGAGGAAAACAACAGAATGGGAAAAACCAGAGATCTGTTCAAGGAAATTGGAGATATGAAAGGAACATTTCGTACAAAGATTATCATAATAAAAGACAAAAGTGGAAAGGACCTAGCAGAAGACATCAAGAAGAGTTGGCAAGAATACACAGAGGAACTATACCAGAAAGAAATGGATGTCTCGTATACCCCAGGTAGTGTGGTTGCCGACCTTGAGTCAGACATCCTGGAGAGTGAAGTCAAATGGGCCTTAGAAAGCACTGCTAAAACAAGGCCAGTGGAAGTGATGATATTCCAGCTGAACTACTTAAAATTTTAAAAGATGATGCTGTTAAGGTGCTACACTCAATATGCGAGCAAATTTGGAAAACCCAGCAGTGGCCAGAGGATTGGAGAAGATCAGTCTACATCCCAATCCCAAAGAAGGGCAGTGCCAAAGAATGCTCCAACTACCGCACAATTGCGTCTCATTTCACACGCTAGCAAGGTTATGCTTAAAATTCTACAAGGCAGGCTTAAGCAGTATGTGGACCGAGAACTCCCAGAAGTGCAAGCTTGATTAAAGAGGAATTAAAGAACCTTTTAACGAGGGTGAAAGAGGAGAGCGCAAAATATGGTCTGAAGCTCAACATCAAAAAAATGAAGATCATGGCCACTGGTCCCATCACCTCCTGGCAAATAGAAGGGGAGGAAATGGAGGCAGTGAGAGATTTTACTTTCTTGGGCTCCATGATCACTGCAGATGGTGACAGCAGCCAGGAAATTAAAAGACGCCTGCTCCTTGGGAGAAAGGCGATGGCAATCCTAGACCACATCTTAAAAAGCAGAGACATCACCTTGCCAACAAAGGTCCATATTGTAAAAGCTATGGTTTTCCCAGTAGTGATGTATGGAAGCGAGAGCTGGACCATAAAGAAGGCTGATTGCCGAAGAATTGATGCTTTTGAATTCTGGTGCTGGAGGAGACTCTTGAGAGTCCCATGGACTGCAAGAAGATCTCCATTCTGAAGGAAATCAGCCCTGAGTGCTCACTGGAAGGACAGATCGTGAAACTGAGGCTCCAAGACTTTGGTCCCCTCATGAGAAGAGAAGACTCCCTGGAAAAGACCCTGATGTTGGGAAAGATGGAGGGCACAAGGAGAAGGGGACGACGGAGGACGAGATGGTTGGACAGTGTTCTCGAAGCTACAAACATGAGTCTGACCAAACTGCGGGAGGCAGTGGAAGACAGAAGTGCCTGGCGTGCTCTGGTCCAGGGGGTCACGAAGAGTCGGACACGACTAAATGACTAAACAACAACAACAATGGCTGTGTTGTAAGAATTCTAAGGTCTCAAATATAAAATAAATGTTGATAAATTTACAAGGCAAATACATACATAACTATATAAATCATATGTCTGAAATAGTAAAGGTAAAGGAACCCCTGGCCATTAGGTCCAGTTGTGGCCGACTCTGGGATTGCAGCGTTCATCTCGCTTTATTGGCCGAGGGAGCCAGCATACAGCTTCTGGGTCATGTGGCCAGCATGACTAAACCGCTTCTGGCGAATGAGAGCAGCGCATGGAAACGCCGTTTACCTTCCTGCCGGAGTGGTACCTATTTATCTACTTGCACTTTGACGTGCTTTCGCACTGCTAGGTTGGCAGGAGCAGGGACCGAGCAACGGGAGCTCACCCCGTCTGGGGATTCAAACAGCCGATCTTCTGATCAGCAAGCCCTAGGCTCTGTGGTTTAACCCACAGCGCCACCCGCGTCCCTGTCTGAAATAGTACAGGAGAGCAATCCTGAAGCCATTTTGACTCTCCCAGTGACCTCAAATATTCCTTTGCAGTGAGGAAATGGGGAAAGCCTTCCCACTGTCTTTCTGCTTACAAATCCTGTCTTAAGGGTGTATTTGTGTATGAATAGGGTGAGCCTGTGACCTGGATTCAGGAACAAAGGATTGGCCATCATAAAAGAATGGCCAGGCAGCCCAGGTAAAGCAATCAGTGACCATTAACAGGTATCCTGGCAAACAGGACTTCTGCTGTAGACCGCCTCCTTCTGTGATGTATGTATGATGTTTTAGAGGGTGGTCTTGGGCTATATAAGGACTTGTACACCATTGTTCTGGGTTCCTCCTGCGTGTGGTGAGTGGGGACCCTGTTGCAACAGTTAATAAAGATCAGGCTTACTAGCCGCTTTGCTTCTCAATATATTGTACTCTGGTTGGCCTCCGTTATTTTCTCCTACCGATAGGGAACCCACTTAAGGGCTCTATAAGCGTTCTTGGATACCCCATAAAAGAAGGTTTTTTTATATAACAGCTGTTTAAAATGGTATCAGAGTGGCCTCTCTCTCATAGTCAGATGAGGATCATCTAAGTTTCTCGCTGGTCCCATTCACCCCCCACATTTCAAGCACTATGATACCAATTTAAACTGCCATGGCTTCCTCCAAAGAATTCTGGGAGCTGTAGTTTGTTAAGGGCGCTGAGGGTTGTTAGCATTGCTCCGTATGTGAGATTATACTGGGAAGTGCCTGGGGCCAGGAGGCCAATTGCCCCCTCCCCAGGCAAGGATCTCACCTCCCCCATTGCTGGTCTCCTGTCATTAACATTTACTTGTTTCTGCTACTTGTTTGTATAAATTTTTGGTTTTCCTTTTTTTCTTTTTTCTTTGTCTTTTCTTTCTTTTCTTTTCGTCTTTTTAACTTTTTTCTTACTCTTATGTCATGATGTTTTTCTCTTCTGTATTGAATTTTTCTAAACTTACCTTTGTCGTAAATGATCGTTTACGTCGGTGTTTTAAACCAATATAGATTTATGATGGAAAACAAAACAAAACATTTACTTCTCTCTCTCTCTCTCTCTCTCTCTGTGTGTGTGTGTGTGTGTGTATAGTTATGAGTGTGGGGTGAAAGGGGGGGGGGAGCAAGGCTCCAAATCCTTAGATTCCGTGAAGGGTTAGAATTTTCGTAAAGTCATAAATTCCTGAATTTAGTTTGGAAACACAACTCAAGCAGAGGAGTGTAACAATATATACATTTCTTTCAGGGAAATCTTAACATTTGGGACACGCAGCTCAGCCACTTCAAAATATACTTTGCCCAGAATTTTTTTTTTTCTGGTGCTGCCACTGTGCACGATATGGGGACAAGGAAATAAATAAACAACATTGCAGAGAGAGGGAGGTGGTGCCATGAGTTGAATAGGATCCAAACTGCAGCAGTCTGATTGGTCCTAGAACAATAGGATCCAAAAGGCAGCAGTCTGGTTGGTCCTAGAACAATGCAGCAGTATGATTGGTTGGCAGGAACCACCCAATCATGCTCCAGATAGAAGTGAATCCACAACCTGATTGGCTTACAGTAGAATTCCGGAATTAGCCAATCATGTGCAGCCCATTGTGTAAATAATGTATATAAAGCAGATACTTTGAGGGGACTTTCATTCATTCCTCCTCACCACTATGAGCTGAATAAAGAGCATGAAATCACTTTGCGACTCTGAGTATATTTCATGCCGCTACACACCTTTGCGGTTGTAAATCATCCAGATTAAAAGTGCTCCGTGACTAACACAGGTCCTCCCTTCTCCCACCTAAGAGGCAGATTTCATTCCCATTTTAAGGTTGCCCCATGTTCAATGGCAAGCAGCCAGATTACGACTCCTTCATCCACTGCTACCTCTGATATCCAGAAGATGGCAGTCAAAGATCAGGGGCTCCTGTTTTCGTCAGAAGAAATAATTCGCTTGGAAATGTATGCGAAGTATGTCTATTACCCTCATTACTAATTTGAAGCATCCAAATTTGAAGCATCCCCATTATTAATTTGAAGCAGTTGCATACTGTCAGGGAACTGCCATCGGAGCCAGAGGGAGAGGGAGGGCTCCAGAGGGATTCCGGAGAGCGTCCCGGGAGGGAGAGAAGCAGCACATCTTCTGGGGAAGGAAATCAGCGTAGCACCAGTGGAGGAGGGGGGCAGATGGGGGAATCGGCGAGGTGGCTCCAAGACTCCTCGCCGGGGACCAGCGGGGAGAATAGAGGTCTTCCGCTGCCCACGCCCTCCCTGCGCAGAAGGCTTCCGCGCAGGGAGAGTAGGCGGAGACTAGGCGTCAAAGAACTTTTATGCTGGAAGAAGTTCAAGAAACGCCCACTGACGGATTCTGCCAGCGATTGAGACAGCCACGGGTGAGTGGCTGTCCGGACAGGAAAGGTTCACTTAGGCAACCCAGCCAGGTGTTGGCACCGATTTACGCACGAGCAACCCCTAGAACCATTACACATACATTCGTGATGCCCTGTGGAACAAAGCTGCAACAGAAATGGAAATTAGTATAGGAAAAATCCTCCCAGCTCAGAGGGAAATGATCCCAGCAAGGAAGGGGACGCAGCTATGGTCACATCTGCACAGTACATTCACAGCAGTGCCAAATCACTTTAAACAGTCAGAATCCTATTCCATTATCATCGTACTTTTTGTACCCGGCCCATCTTACCGGGTTTCCCCAGCCACTCTGGGTAGCTTCCAATATACAGTGGTACCTCAGTTTAAGAACAGTTCTGGTTTAAGAACGATTTAGTTTACAAATTCCGCAAAACCGGAAATAGCGTCCTGGTTTGAGAACTTTACCTCGGTCTAAGAACGGAATCCGAATGATGGAAGGAAGGCCTCATGAGGGAAAGTGCGCCTTGGTTTAAGAACGGTTTTGGTTTAAGAACGGACTTCCGGAACGGGTTCGTAAACCGAGGTACCGCTGTATATAAAAACAGAACAAAACATTAAACATTAAAAAAACTGTACAAGGCTGCCTTCAGATGGCTCAAGGGCCAGATTGCTCCGTACCCCCAATATTTCTCTGATAAAAATAGTGACGTCCTAAGGAAAAGGGGGACATTCCGGGATCAAAACGGAAACCAGGATGACTTCTGTAAATCTGCAATTTCCCCAGGAAAATAGGGACACTGGGAGGGTCTGTTGAGGCATCCCAAGCTGTTGCCATTGGCTACGGACTGCCTGTGATGTCACAAAAGCACTTGGCAGCAGAGCGGTTATAAACAAGGGCAGGGATGCCAACCTGAATAAAATATGGGGGGGGAGAGAGCAGGTAAGCCCTGCCCCACATAATCGATCACAAGACGCAGTGCATGCACCATCAACTGGGGGGGGCTCAATTATTTCATTGGGGAGCTGAAGATCCCTTAGGCCAAAGCAGAACACAGCTGGCAACAGCTGTGACCTTCATCATTCCTGGGGTTTTCTTCCACTTGGAGGCGGAGAACTGGCGAATGCAAGGCGGCGATCGTCAGGTGGTGGGATGCTATGGAGTGATACTATGCCAAGTTTGCGTCCTTGAAGCCTGCTGATATATCCCAGGTCGGAAACTGGCTGGTGTTTAGCAATGAGGGTGGCCTCCTTCCACCTGCCTTGCCCCACCCTCCGGCCCTGGGTCTCCTCATAAGGAAGCTGTTCCTGGAGGAAGAACTGTCAGGGGAGAGACTCCATCAGGCAAGGCCTCCTTCCACCTGCCTTGCTCCACCCTCTGCTTCTCAATGTGTATTGTATTGTTTTATGTACTGCGGCTTGCCGTTGTTTTACTGATTATAGTTTAGATATTATTGTAACTGTTGAGTGGATTTCTGTTTAACTTTTACATGTTGATATTATTATTTTATACTATTCTAATGATGGTTGATGGGACACGGGTGGTGCTGTGGGTAAAACCTCAGTGCCTAGCCTAGGACTTGCTGATCGTATGGTCGGCGGTTTGAATCCCCGCGGCGGGGTGAGCTCCCATCTTTCGGTCCCAGCTCCTGCCCACCTAGCAGTTCAAAAGCACCCCTAAGTGCAAGTAGATAAGTAGGTACCGCTTACTAGCGGGAAGGTAAACGGCGTTTCCGTGTGCTGCACTGGCTCGCCAGAGCAGCTTCGTCATGCTGGCTACGTGACCCAGAAGTGTCTGCGGACAGCGCTGGCTCCCGGCCTCTTAAGTGGGATGAGCGCACAACCCTAGAGTCGGACACGACTGGCCCCTACGGGCAGGGGCACCTTTACCTTTTAATGATTGTTGAATGTTACTTTTTTGATGGAGGTTGCCTACTTTAAAGTTATGTTTTATTATCACATTTTTGTATTGCATTAGATTGTTATAAAAAGTACATTTTTTGTTTCTTCAGCTTGTAAACCGCCTTGAGTACTGTAAGATAGAAAGGCGGTATACAAATTAAATGATGATGATGATGATGATGATGGACCTAGCGGAAGCTGGCAGATGCATTCGGAAACCTCAGGGCTGAAGCAGGCCGATGTTTGTGGATGGAAGCTGGTTGAAGTTCAGCTTTGGAAGCTGGTCCAAAGAAGCCGGGGGCTATTTGTGGGTTGAAGCACAAAGGAATGGAGAGGGAGTGATAAGCAAATGTGTCTACCGCATGGGTAAGCAAACTAAGGCCCTGGGGGCCGGATCCGGCCCAATCACCTTCTAAATCCGGCCCATGGACGGTCCTGGAATCAGCGTGTTTTTACATGAGTAGAATGTGTGCTTTTATTTAAAATGCATCTCTGGGTTATTTGGGGGACATAGGAATTCATTTATATATTTTTTTTCAAAATTTAGTCTGCCCCCCCTCCCACAAGGTCTTAGGGACAGTGGACCAGCGCCCTGCTGAAAAAGTTTGCTGACCCCTGGTCTACTGTATTCATATTCACAGATGTTGGCCGGTGTATGTTTGCGTGAGCGACTGGCATGTTTCGACACGATCCAGGTATGTATGTTCTCAGATGTAACATTTGAAAGGAAACTGATCCATGAAAGGTGAATTGGTGTGTGAATGTGATGTTGGATATTCATAAATAGATTAAACCTGTGGGAACTGGCTGGATGAAGTCAGCGGATGAAGTCACCAGGCTGAAGTGTCTGGGTGATGTTGCCAGATAGATGACATTCCACTCACAACCCCTGCATTTTGCTTCCAGGGATGTTCAAAGCTGCTGCGATTCTCTCAAGACGGCAGAGGCACCAGTGGCAGCTGCAGGCGCAGGTGGTAGAGGCGGCAGCAGCAGAGGCGCAGGTGGTAGAGGCTCAGGTGGCAGCGGCGGCAGCGGCACAGGCGCAGGTGGTAGAGGCTAAGACAGCAGAGGCAGCAGTGGCAGCGGCAGATGCGCAGGTAGTAGAGGCTCAGACAGCAGAAGAGGCAGCGGCAGAGGCGCAGGTGTTAGATGCTCAGATGGCAGAGGCGGCAGCGGCAGAGGCGCAGGTGGTAGAGGCTCAGACGGTAGAGCGGCAGCGGCAGAAGCAAAGGTGGTAGAGGCTCAGATGGCAGAGGCAGCAGCGGCAGAGGCGCAGGTGGTAGAGGCTAAGACAGCAGAGGCAGCAGTGGCAGCGGCAGATGCGCAGGTAGACAGCAGAAGATGCGCAGGCTCAGACAGCAGAAAAGGCAGCGGCAGAGGTGCAGGCGGTAGAGGCCCAGACGGCAGAGGCAGCAGTGGCAGCGGCAGATGCGCAGGTGGTAGAGGCTCAGACGGCAGTCCAACTCTGTGTTACAAAGATGTCTGCAAATGTGACATGAAGGCTGGATTTCAACCCTGCTGTGTGGAAATCCCATGCAGATGACCTCAGTGCCTGGAGAAGACAGTCAGTTCGTGCATCTGCAGCAGTGACCAGAAGAGGAATGACTGCTGGGAGGAGCAGAGAGAAGAAATGCCATGATGCATCTGCAGCAGCCCAACAGGACACCTTCCTCTGCTCCAGCTGCAACAAAACATGTCTCTCCCGTATCATTTTCCACAGCCACAGCAGTTGCTGTAACCAGGCCCTCCCAGTGTCCCTATTTTCCAGGGACAGTCCCAGATTTACAGGAGCCGTCCCGGTTTCTGGTTTTATCCCAGAATGTCCCACATTTCCTTAGGATGTCTATTTTCACAGGAGAAATATTGGAGGGTGTGGAGTTATGCAAACCCCCCCCCCGGCCAAGGAGATAAGTAAGTACACCTTTAGAAGACATCCGAAGGCAGCCCTATATAGGTGAAGTTTTTTTAAAAATGTTTCACGTTTTATTTTGTTTTTATATAAGTTGGAAGCTCAGGTGGGCACGGTATGAACAATAAAATATCACGGAATAAGCCATCCCTGTTTTCATCGGAGAAACGTTGGAGGGTATGTGTAACTCTCCAGTGGTTTGACTTCGCCCCAAAAGCCGCACTCCTCCACTGACAGATGCCCGCATGTACATGTGTGCGTTTTGTTATGTACTGAAGTTCTCACCCTGGGCCAGCGGTGGGATACTGTAGACAGTTTTCACTCAGGTCCACTTATGCAAATAAGGGATTGAAAGTGATGTTCAGTGATTGGCTAGTTACAGAAAGTGGTTACTGTTGCGTTCTAGTGGCGCTCTATATAAGCAGGCTGGCTGAACCCTTCAGTTCAGTTCTGTTCTGTGAATAAACAAGAGCTGTCTGAAGAATTGCTGCGTCGTCTGATATGTTCACCCACAACTTAACACGTTTCATGAATACACGTGTCCACCTCATGGGCAGGCTGGAGCCACCTGTCACCTGTCAGGCGTTTGCAAGGGGTTGGACTCGATGACCCTTGGTGTGTGTGGGGGGGGAACCCTTAGCGTGTGTTTTGCGTGCATCTATAACACTTATTCTCGCGTGGGCGCCCTCATCCCCTCACGAGCCTTTCCCGTCCCCTCAGCCCCGCCAAGCCGCCCTTCTTCGCGCGCAGGCCCAACCACCTCGACGCCGCGACGGTTGCCGCCTACTCCGGGAGCCCGATTGGGCGTCCGGCCGGCTCCTGCGGCCCTGATTGGCGCGCGCCTCTTTCCATCCTGACCCTCCTCGGCCCGCCTCCTCCCCTTCGCGGGCGGGCGGGCGCGCGCGCGGCCGGCGCTGCTGCTGCTTCTTCTTCTTTCTGGGCGGCCTTCCGCCTCGCGTGGCGCGCGGGGATCCCCGAGGCGCCGTCCCGCCTCCTCCCGGCCGAGGAGCCGGCATGGAGGAGAATTCCGCCTCGAGCCCCCGCGCGGGAAGCCGGCCGGGCGGCTCCCACAAGCGCTCGGCGCGGGCTGCGTCGGACGAGGAGCCGCTGCTCGACTCTGAGGCGGCGGCCGAGGACGAAGACGGGCCGCCTCAGCCTCAGCCGCCTCCTCTCCCTCGGCCGCGGGAATCCCCTCAGCCGCCGCCCGCCGAGCCGCTGTCGTCGTCGTCTGAGGAGGCGGCGGCAGCGGCGGCGGCCGGAGCGGCTCCCGAGGGGCCTCCTCCGCGTCACCGGCGCCCGCCGCACCACCACCACTCGCCGGGACACAGGCGGCGGCGGCGGCGCGGCAACCGCCTCCTGCTGCTCGGGCCCCTCATGGACGGAGCCGGCGGCGGCGGCGGCGCGGGCGGGCTGCTGTACCCGCCGCTGGGCGACGAGGACGACGACGACGACGAGGAGGGCGACGACGAGGACGACGACGAGGCTCTGGACGAGGAGGACGGGCCGGGCCGCGGCGGAGCGGGGCCGCTAGCCAGCAGCGAGAGCGCCGGCAGCAGCGGGCTGTCGTTGTCGGGCGGCGGCGGCGGAGGAGGCGCCCCGGAGCCTCGCAAGCGAGCTCGGGGCTCGGGCGGTCCGGCCAGCCGCGCCGCCTCCGCCACGTCCTCGGTGGGCGGCGGCTCCTGCCGGGGCTACGAGGTGGTCCGCGAGCTGGGCCCCGAGGAGGTGCGCTGGTTCTACCGCGAGGAGCGCAAGAGCTGGAAGCCCTTCATCGGCTACGACTCGCTGCGCATCGAGCTGGCCTACCGGGCCTGGGGGCTCCTCGAGAGGAAGGCCGCGCCCGCCGACCAAGCCGAGGGGGTCGCCGCAGGCAGCAGCAGCAGCAGCCCCGAGGCCTTCGAGCCCCGCTCGCCCGGCATCCCTCCGTCCGAGCCCGTGTGCGTCCGCGGAGGCCTCTACGAGGTGGATGTGGCCAACTCCGAGTCCTACCCGGTCTATTGGAACCGTAAGTCGCCGCCGATGCCTTCCGCCCTCCCCATAGCAGCCACATCCCGGGGGCGAGGCCCCCACAATGAAATATCTTAGGGGGCCGGCCCCCACATCGTGGGCATTGCCATTCAAATGGGCTGTGCGTGTGCCGTGTCATGCGATGGATTAGGTGGGGTGGGGATGCCTTGTTTTCATTAGCCAGGGGATGCCTGAGGAGCTGAAGTCCCGTTAAATCCGGTGGGGTCTGCCCGGGAGGATCGGGCTGGAACCCTAGTGCTACCGGCTCCTTCCATGCACGTTGACGTTGGAAGCTGGTTCCACCAGTTCAGTGATTCATAATTCTCAAGGCTCTTAATTTATTTTTTAAAGGAGACTCACAATGTCCTTCCTGGAGGCTTGCAACATAAAAAATTAGGCACGCCAAAGGGTGGATGCTCAGGGACTCCTGGATCCTTGGCCGGCTGTCACCTTCCTTTTGCTCTGCTTTCATGACCATTTTATCATGAAAAGTCTTGCTTAACCCTTCCACTTTTCTCCTTTTCCCTCCTAAGCAAGTAATGTTCTAAACCAGGTGTGGGGAACCTTTAGTCCTCCAGATGTTGCTGAAATGCAGCTCTTGGAAGCATGGCAAATGACCTGGTTTGAAGAAGATTCTAGTTCTGCAGCATTTGGAGGGCCAAAGGTCCTGGACCGGTTTTAAGCATTTATTAGCACCCTGCCTTAATACTGCATTTATTTATTTACATTTGTTCAGCACCCTTGCCATAAGGTTGCATTGTGCTTCCCATCTCCACAATTTTCCTTCTTAAGCATTCCTTTATCTGCTTCTCACATGGCTTATGCTTATACAGACACACACACACACACACACACACAAGTTATACATGTCGCAGGGAGGTCCTGTGCCTGTTCTTTTTCAAGTCAGCTACTTCCTTCTTACTCAGTTTGTACCTGTTCTCCTGTGCCCAGATCACTTATCTAGGCAGGAAGCTAAATCATAACATCTGTATTTAATCTCTTACTCCCTTTTCCAAACTACACTCCTGCTGCTCTGAGGAACTATGATTTCTATTCCAGTACACAAATTTCCAGTATCGTGGCACCTCCTCATCTCTGCCCATTTCAATCCTAAAGAGATGGCTTGCATTTCCTTCAAGCTCCAGCCCTTTTGCACTCCTTCCTGTGAACCAGCGGTTCTCAACCTGTGGGTCCCCAGATGTTGTTGGACTACAACTCCCATCATCCCTGAGCTCTGGCCTTGCTAGCTAGGGTTGATGGGAGTTGTAATTCAACAACATCTGGGGAACCGCAGGTTGAGAAAGGCTGCCTGGTGTGAACAAAAGACAGGTATGGCAGTTTGACTGGCTGCCATTCACTGATCCCAAAGCCTGCATGTACTCTGTCCCTAAAAATGTTGTTAGAATGCTGTGTCAGTGTAAGATAAACTCTTCAGTAAGAAACTGATTTGTATTTGCATTCTTTTTACTATGCATAGTCTTGTTTGCAATGTGTATTCTTTTGCATAATTGTCTCTCTTCCTGGTGCCACAAGTAGTGGCATGAAGTTTTAGAGAAAGTCTCTCTTGACTTGCGAGATTACACTGGGGAGGCATTGCCCATACACTTTGCAGCTATAAGGACAAAGGGTTGCCCTTTGCTTTTCTGGGAAAACATGTATGATCTGTATTGCATTCTGAGACTTCTGTGGAAACACAGTCTGGATAATAATAATAATAATAATAATAATAATTTATTATTTATACCCCGCCCATCTGGCTGGGTTTCCCCAGCCACTCTGGGCGGCTTCCAAAAGAATATTAAAATACTGTGATACATCAAACATTAAAAGCTTCCCTAAACAGGGCTGCCTTCAGATGTCTTCTAAAAGTCTGGTAGTTGTTGTTCTCTTTGACATCTGGTGGGAGGGGGTTCCACAGGGCAGGCGCCACCACCGAGAAGGCCCTCTGCCTTTGTCTGTTCTGCTCTACTTTCAACTGCAGCTTCTTTTCTTTCTCTCCTTTCTCTGGAAGTATGTATTATTTTAGGCAGATTTAATTAATAATGTGGTTTTCAGAACAACAAACAAATGAAAATTACAAGTCCTTAAGAAACAATATATTGAAAATGAAGCATTACATCATTGCTAAATATCAATAGGGAAAAGGGAAGGGAAGGGAAAGGAACGTCTATATCACACCCTAGTCTAGCACCATCTTGCTGTCCAGAACCTCCTGCAGGGCAGCATCAGTTTTCTTACCACTTTATGGACCAGGAGTTACCAGAACTTCTTGTTTATGTTGAAAGGTTAATTGTGAGTTTGCATGTCTCTTGCCCTTCATTAAGCTGCTAGTGCTTTGTGAGCCAAACCCAGTAATATAGGCCCTTGCACATCTTTAGTAGGAATTAATTAAGAAATTTGCTTTATCCTGCGGACATGAATGCACACTCTTGAGTTAGGGTTAAAGGCAGCTGAGACTGAATCACTTAGTTTTGTCTCTGCCTGATGGTGGAGCAGGCATGCACAACCCTGTTAGCCTGCGGTATCCTTAAGGTCTATGAATGTCAGTACCATCAATCATTATGTCAAGAGGAGAGGTGGATGATGGCTCATGCAGACTTCACTGGGCAGGGAATGAATGAGACAGCACCTTTCTTTGCTTGTCTTTGCACAATCCAGGCAGAGTGAAGAGGGATCTCTTTATTTTCCTCACTTTGCAGACTGAATATATTCTTGTGTTCTTACCAAAGTCATCTATACTGGATTTTCTCCTTAGGCAAATGCTTTGTTTTGCCTGAAATTATCCATAGGCAGCCATGTTTGTTTGTTCATGTATCTGCCCCATTTGTGTATAAAGGGGGGGGGTGTTTGATGTTTACATCATTATGGATATGTCGGTGAGGGCAGCTGAATTCTCTTCTGTCTTAGCTTCCCACAGTGCATTGAGTTAGCCTCTCCCAACCCACTATGACTTTGCTGAGAGAAAAGTGTCTTGAGTTAAATGCTGTAAGGTGGTCAGGCAATGGGAGGATTTAGGTGTTCTCGCCCACACACATCTTTTGAAATAAAAATCAAGCCTCTGTCCCACTTTGAGAATGGGGTAGATGTGACACACTTAGTTTGCTGCTGAGATTTCTGTTTGCAACGGTAATGCTACCACAAAGATCACACAAGTTGTGTCTTTGCTAGCTCAGGCCTTATTAAACTAGGCTAGCATGTGTTTTCATTCTCATTTTTAATAATTTAATTCTTTGATTATGGGTTAAAAAAACAGTTGTTTTAGGGTTCTTAAGTTTTGCTTGTGAGTGCTAAATACACCCTTTGTTTCTTGGCCTAAACCTTGCTAGTCTTGCACTGCTAAGTGTCTATAGAATTTAACTGATCATTTTAAAAGCTTGGTCTCTGCATCCAAGGGACAAAAAGAGACCCAGACACCTTAACTGAAAGTAACTCCATGATTTCCAGCTGCCTCTTGGATTCTTCCACTGAAAACCAGAGCTTGGTGGTTTATAACACTAGTTTGTACATCTTGTTGGATTGAACCGTTTATTCACAAACAATTATCTATATCTTCATCTACTGTCTTTATCCTAAATTGCCTTCCGGTAGAAGACCAGAACCATTGTGTGCAACTGTGGTCACCATATAGTTCCACCACCAGCTTGGTTACACTGTAGATTGGTCTTCCTTACTTGACAGGTTTTTTGGATGTCTTCCTTCTTTGTGGTCAGCAAGAGTACATAAGAAATATATATATGGTGCATAATTTTGCACTGGGGTCAGATGATTTCTAACCCTGATTTCAGCAGAGAAAAGTTTGAACCTGTCATCAGAGACCGCCCACATCTCAGAAGCCAGATAAGGGTCCCTCTGAGCTTCCACTGGTCAAAGACTGGGATTTTATTTACTACTCAACTCTGTATTTGCATCCTTGTTGTTAATGTCACATATGGAGAAAGGGCCCTTATGCTCCACTGTCCTTGTTTAAAATCCCCTTTCATAAACAGAATAAATGAGGAAATAAATGAGCAGTTGTATGAACCTTTGCACAGATTCTGGATGCAGAATGTGGTTTCCCTGGTGCTGAGTGTTTGAGGCAGAGCACATTCAGCCCTGACAGTGCTCTTGCTTTTGCAGCCATTTATCTGCTGGAATGAGAGTGGAGAAAATGGACCTTATTGAGTAATTTGCCAGTGGGTAGTTGACTTTCTTGGCATGGAGACAGGAAGATCAATTGCTTTAATTTTTCCTGCTGTAAAGTGTAGGAACAGCAAGAAAACAAAAGCTTGGGAAAGGCAGAGGGGAGAAACAGTAAACATAAACAAAGTAGAGAGTGAAAATGGTGGCCTGCTGTGTTGCTTTTCATTTTGGAAGTAATTTCTCCTTCTCATTAAATCTGGGTGGCAGATGTTTAAAAAAGTAGCATATGCTGTTCACAGAGGGATTTCCAAGCTTTGGGGAGAGAGGTTCCTGGGTGCCGGCATCAAAAGCAGCATTGTGCTCAGAGCGGAAGTAAGCATTTGATCTTGAGAAGATTAAGGGTGTTGACAGAAAGCATCCCAGTAATTTAAAGTAGTAGTGACCTCCTTACCTTGGGTAGCTCTTTGTGTTTACTGAACTAAAATGACAGCTGGTGTAGTAATAAGTAAGGTCTTTTTCCTCCGTAGGAGTCTCTATAGTTAGTCCCCAGTATCACATCATAATTGTGCTTCGGTAAACCCTGCCCTGACCTGCCCTGTTGCGGAATCTTCCTTCCTTCATGGGTCTTTCCTCTCAGATAAGCAACTTGAGGCTGCTTTTATCAGGTGACTGCTCAGTGTTACTCATCTGCCGCTTGTCTTACCTGTTCTGCTTCCCAATGACTCTACCTTAGGGTGCCTTCCACCATTGCTGCACAGCTTCAACAAAGCTCCAAGAGCTGGTCTTTACAGAGTGTGAGTCTGAGGATTAGCATTAAGAAAATCCCCCATGCAAGCTCCATTGAAATGAAAGGACGATGCGCTACAGTGGCATTTTGTGACAAGAGGACATACTGTCTGCTGTGATTAGGCCCAGCTATGACCCAGTGCTACCAAGTGATAGCAGTGGGGCCAGCTCAGGATCAAGTTGATCCCAGGCAAGTTGGGCCCCTCCCTGCCCCCCTAATGTCCTGGTTTGGAGCATTCTGTTGGCTACTACTGGTGTAAATCCCAGCAGTACTACTTGCACCTGGCTCGGGGGCAGAACAAGGAGTTCTGCACTGGCAGAGCAACACTGATATTGGTCCATGGACAGAGGCCAGGATGGCAAAGGTACAGCTCCACCTGATCAAACCCCTAGCAAAATGCAAAAGGAGGGGGGTGGATTCCATCCCAAGTCTTTAAGCCAGATATAGGTAAACTCCGGCCCTCCAGATGTATGGGACTATAATTCCCATCATCCCTAGCTAACAGGACCAGTGGTCTGGGATGATGGTTGTCCCAAACATCTGGAGGGACGGAGTTTGCCTATGTCTGCTTTAAGCAACGTCCAATATAAAACTGAAACACAAAATACTGAAAAATTCAGTGCTAATTTTTTAAAATAGTGAACTATACAGATTGTAGCAATGGCAGAAAGGGAACGTGGGCTTCATCATAATAGCAAGTTGCCAAAAGTTACTTTTCTGTTGTAAAGCTAATGTAAAGTTGCAATTTTTAAAGACAGACACTTCCTTTTACATCCTTTTTGTGGGTGGGTAAAGCTGCTGTGCCTGTTGTCTTTAACAGATTTGTACACAGAAGACACATGTGTGAGATATGTTTGTGTATAACACAGAATGGTTGAAGAAGGTTGACTTAGGGTTTTCAAAGACATTCGGAAAGTGTAGTTGACACTTTAAAGTACTTTAAAATACTGAAGCCTAGACTATTTGAAACCTACTTTGCCACTTAGCTGTGTATTGACCTTCTCAAGGCAACAGGGCCCATAATGTTATCGATTCAAGTGGAGCAAATACCTTGGAACTGCAGGGCTGCCAGTCCCTGTAAGAATGGGATCAGTTAGCCCCCGGCAAGGCAACTGCAGAGACATTCTGACAGATGTGATAGATTTTGCCCAAACATCTTTTTCTCTTGCATTAACTGCTCTGCTATATCTTAAAATATCCTGTGTTTGTCACCTTTACAGAATCTGAGAAGATCCCTGTGATGCGTGGGCAGTGGTTTGTTGATGGCACATGGCAGCCACTAGAAGAAGAGGAAAGCAATTTGATAGAACAGGAACATCTCAGCTGTTTCAAGGGGCAGCAGTTGCAAGAAAACTTTGACATGGAAGTATCAAAACCTTTGGATGGAAAAGAGGGTAAGGGATGGCTGGATCAATGGTCCTGCCTCATGTTTCTTTCTAGGATAGTCATAACCTTTTGTGTACATGTTTGATGGTGCGTTTTGCATGATTAGCCATTACTTGCTTCAGTCTCTTATTATTGTTAGGAGCATAGGAAACTGCCTTACTCCAAGTTGTACAATTGATCCAGCTAGTTACACTGACCAGCAGCAGCTGTCCTGAATTTCAGATTTTCCTGCCCTACCTGACAAAGTCTGGGATTGCACCTGAGTGATGTTTCTTCCCCAAAGCACTTCTCAAAAACAGCATGTTTTATTATGCATTATTTTGTGTTACCATAAATACACCCACCCACCAATAGAGAACTTCCTCGTTTTTCAAACCATTTTCTTGCTTCAAGTTGAAGTCCTCCCAGACACTTGGGTTTTTTTGCCCCTGGAAACTTTTAAACCATTTGAATATTACTATTTTTGAACCCAGCCTATCAACCAGGAGAGACCAAAAGATACATATTTCTTAATTTTGGGTCAGTCCAGGGTTGATAGAATCATTTCCACTTGTATTCTTTCAGTTGTTTTGTGGTCAAACAAAATACTGTTTAAAATGGCCAGACTGATAAGTCTTGACATCCCCTCCATTAGGTTCAGAATAATCACTTCACAGGAGTAGAGTGATTAGTAGAATCAGAAGGCCATACCAGTCAGTTTACTGGTCAAAAATCAGTTTGACCACAAGTATTCCATGAAGCCAAGAATGCTACTGTCCAGGTGACAGCTTACTTTCTATTGGTTAGCAAGGACGGGTGTGAGAGCCCCTTACCTCTAGCCCCATTGCAGCCCAGGGCCAAATCAAGTAACACAGCAAAACTGCTTTTAATGACCACCTGCTGTAACAGCAGGTATCGCCAAACAATTCTTTTTGTGGATAATTTGCTATAACTTTCTTTAGAGTTAGTATCATTGTTTCACAAAACAGTTCACTAATTTGTTTTTCAAATTGGTATAAGTATCAGCAATGCATTTTTCTAGAAAAATAGGTGCACCGCTGTACAGTGGTACCTTGAGTTACAAACACTTCAGGTCACAAACTCCGCTAACCTGGAAGAGTTACCTCGAGTTGAGAACTTTGCCCCAGGATGAGAACGGAAATTGTGTGCCTGCAGCGCAGTGGCAGCAAGAGGCCCCATTAGCGAAAGCTAACTGCTCTAGTTAAGAACAGTTTCAGGTTAAGAACGGACCTCCGGAACGAATTAAGTTCGTAACTAGAGGTACTAGTGTACTCACCACGAAGTTGTAAGTGCCACACTTTTTAACAACAAAAAGGTGCAAGTACCGCATACCCTTGGGGAAAAAGCACTGAGTATCAAACTTGTTGGTGGTTAATGTTTCCTTTTTGTTCTCATAAAGTCATTGTTTTAAAAAATACTTGACTTTTTTGATAATATTTGACTGGTCAGCTTGACATTGCTGCAATTGAGTTGTTTATCTTGTGCAATAAGACCCAGTTGCTTTGGGCAAGACAAACAGCAGAGCTCTCCCCGAGTTTGAGTGCCCTGGACAGTAGTACAGGTTTGGCTGTATGCATTGCATCACCCTGCTTATTTTAAAAGCCTTTCAAATTATCAGCACAACTATTTATCATTATCATAAGCTCTTAAGTCTGTTGCTTTGCCAAGTTGTGGCCTTAGTGATGGGCTGCTGCTAGAAGAAAAGCGGGTGCTGACTATTTGGTTCCTCCTCTAGGGCTGATGCCCAACAGCAAAGTAAATGGTTTGTTTGTACTTGCCATTTAATTTCCAGATTTAAGTCTTGGTAAAATAGTTTGACCCTGACTTTTCAAGATTTACACTAGAAAACAAAGAGTTAAAAGTGGGAGTTTGGGCAGATAGTACAGAATAAAATATTATTTTTATAGTTTTTATGTGCTTTTTTCTCCATCTGTTAAGTAATTTCGTTTTTTGGGTTGCAGCTTGAGCCCAGCTTCATTGAACTCTGTTTTGGGTAGTGGGTTTATACTGATATGTCTTCCAGATAGAAAAGTTGAACATGCCTCGCTGTTAAGACTGAGGCTGGATGAGCATTAATTCTGATACATCTAGAGTGGGGTGGTATAATGACAGAAAGTTACAACAATATAAAAATGCAATATTGAGATCAGTTAAACCCATTTTCAGTAGAAGAATAGGGTGGGTCCTAAAAAACGCATCTCAGAGGTACATCTTCAGAGTGCTGCGGAAGCTCCACAGTGATGGTGCTAGACACCTCTCTGAAAAGGATCTTGACTGCCCTGCCTCCAAGCTAATTTCTCTGCATTGGGTGTAATGTTTACTTGGGGCCTATGTGCAAGATTATATTCAGTATATGGATGTCAGTTATGTCTGGTGGCTGGGGATGATTTACTCCCACCTCTACAGTTAGAACTGAGTTAGACTATTGTTACGTGGCTATATCTGAAGCAACAGTAGTGGCTGTCAGGACTACATGGGTGGAGCCACATTGCTCCCCAGACTTCTGAGCACATGTGTTGCTGCCACTTACTGATAGTGGGAGCTCAGTGTGGATGCCATGGCAGAAGCCAGTCCAATGTTCCGACTGTTGAGTCTGCACTGTGCTTGCACAATCTCCCAGTTCCTTTTTCTTCTGAATGCTACTAGAAGCCAACGTTTGTGCCCTCCATAACTCTTTAATAGTTGGAAGAAAGTCTCATTAAGCATTTACTGGTAGATTATACTGGCAGCTCAGCCATAAATGAGATGAAAGGAAATTTATACATTCTAATAATAATTTGTGAGACGAGGAGGAATGAAAGTTTTAAATATTTTTCTTCAATTCTGTTGTGTTTGATTTTTAAATAAATAATTTGTTTGGCTTACGTTCTTCTGGAGTATATAGGTTATAATAAACTTTTTGAGAAATAAGTATTCTTACGATTGCACTCTTAAAAGTGAACTTAAGGCAGAGATTTTAGCAACAGAAGAAGAATATGAGAGCCAAGAAGAATATTAGTTTTGTAGTGTCACAGTGTTCCACATTCCAAGGTACTCTTGTCTCTTGGCCTTCTTGGAAGTTGCAAAATTCTAACACTTTTCCAAGAATTCAGTCTTCCCATTAGAAATCTGATAGTTGCAACAAATTGGGACTGACACTCTATGGGGCTGTGCGCAGAGCAGCTGGGTTGTGCCAAATGGAGCCCTTTTAAAATAGATACAATCCTTCCAATCAGTAGTTTGCTGAGGAAATGGAAGCAGGGAGGATCTAACTTCAATTCCCAAAAAGGTAATTTATGCAGTTTTGGAAATGATCCCTCTGCATAGCACCACTTCTTGTTGTTGTTGTTATTCTTCATTCATCATTTTATTGTATGCCGCCTTTCCATAGTTAAAACGATGCTCAAGGCGGCTTACAACATGACAAGGATTACATAATTACCAACATAACAGAAGTTATAAACAATAAATAAAACACATCAAAAAGTACACAGCCAAATGGAAAACAATTTCCACATAAATCATAAAATCTAAAACTAAGAATACAGCATTAATATCAATCACAATTTAAAATGACATGGATAAAAAATAAAAGCAATTTGAAAACAAAACCCGAGCCGTCTCTGCCCAGCAGCAGCAGCAGCAGCACTCCTTTATGGAGCCTGTCAGGCCTCATCCCAAGCCAGGTAGAGAGAAGCAGAGCAGGGCCCTTCAGGCTCCCAGCAGGTCAGTCCTTTTGTTGTTGTTTGTTGAATTTATATACCGCTATATACCTGGAGGTCTCGGGGTGGTTCACAGAATAAAATCAAAATATAAAACTACAAAATACATAATCAAAATAAAAACAACAACCCAGTACCCCCCCCCCAAAAAAACCCCCACATTTTAAAAGGGTATAGGATGTCAGTCAAATCAACCAAAGGCCTGTTTAAAAAGGAACGTTTTTGCCTGGCACCTAAAGGTGCATAATGAAGGTGCCAGGCGAACTTTCCTGGGGAGAGCATTCCACAGACGGGGAGCCACTGCAGAGAAGGCCTGTTCTCGTGTTGCCACCCTCTGGGCCTCTAGAGGAGGAGGCACACAAACAAAGGCCTGGGAAGATGATCTTAGGGTCTGGGTAGGTTCAAATGGAAAAAGGCGGTCCTTGAGGTATTGGGGTCCTATAGGTCAAAACCAGCACTTTGAATTGGACCTGGAAACTAATTGGTAGCCAGTGGAGTCGGACCAGGATCAGTGTAATATGCTCAAACCGTCTTGCTCCGGTGAGCAACCTGGCCTCTGAATTCTGCAGCTGAAGTTTCCAAACTGACTTCAGAGGCAGCCCTACATGGAACGCATTGCAGCAATCTAACTTTGAGGTTACCAGAGCATAGACAACAGTAGTTAGTCTATCCCTATACAGATAGGGGCGTAGCTGGGCCACCAGCCAAAGCTGATGGAAGGTGCTCCGGGCCACTGAAGCCACCTGAGCCTCAAGCAACAGGGAAGGATCCAGGAGTACCCCCAAGTTGCAAACCTGCTCCTTCAGAGGAAGGGTAACACCATCAAGAGCCGGCCCACCCATCTGGTGCCTCAGTCTTATCTGGATTGAGTTTCAGTTTGTTGGCTCTCATCCGGTCCATTACCAAGGCAAGACACTGGTCCAGCACTTCCATTTCCTCACCTGCAGATGTCAAGGAGAAATAGAGCGTACTTGTTGGATTGGAGAGAAGGACTGCTAATGGAAGACCTGTTAGCATGCCCATTTCCCACCCTGCTGAGTCCACACATGAAATACAGTGGTGCCCCGCAAGACGAATGCCTCGCAAGACAGAAAACCCGCAAGACGAAAGGGTTTTCCGTTTTGGAGGTGCTTCGCAAAATGAATTTCCTATGGGCTTGCTTCGCAAGAGGAAAATGTCTTGCGAGTTCCTGCAATTTTTTTTCGCTCCCCACCCCCTTTTTCTAAGGCACTAAGCTGCTAATAGCCTTTTAGCAGCTAATCCCATAAGCCTTTAATAGCTGCTAATAGCCGCTAAACCGCTAATAGCGCTAATCCGCTAATAGGGTTGCTTCGCAAGACAAAAAAAAGCTAGACGAAGAGACTCGCGGAACGGATTCTTTTCGTCTTGCGAGGCACCACTGTACGCTTCCTCTCAACCAGTGCCCCATGCAAATATTGAATGTAGAGACTTGCACTTATTACCCAAAACCCAGGAAAATTCCATTATTTTGTTAAAGTTGTCTATATAGGAATCATTTATAGTTTATATTGTTATCTGAACATATTAAATGATAGTCAAGAGGCTGACCAAATTGCCTTGCCATTTATCACAAACGTCTTAAGGATAGGCCATAGACAATTGCAAATCTTGTTTGACATTGATTTAAATAAACCACAAACAGTAATTCTAAATCGCAAAAGCTGGTTGTTAAATAAAGGGCACTAAATGAAGTGTGTGAAGCTGGGTTGTGAAGTAAGGAGTCCGCGTGGTGTTGCAGTTGGACTAAGGCAGGAGAGACCCGGGTTCATAGTCCCTCCTCACCATAAAGCGTACTGGCTGGCCCTGCACCCGTGACAGTCTCTCAGCCTAGCCTACTTCATAGCTGCTTGTGGGGCTGGGCTGTGAATGCAGCCCTGCACTCCTTGATTAGAGTCGGATGAAAATGTACGAACTAGATAAACAGAAACTAAAATAAGGAGATAGCACTCGTGCCTTTCCTGTCAGATGATCCTGTTCTACAGTTCAAGGAAACCCATCACTGGGAGAAGGTCATTCATAGTTCCGTGGAACATTTTGCAATATTTGTCCAAGGTCAGTTGACTGCTGTCCTAACCTTAAGTGTTACGCACTTTCAGCTATTTCTGGAGTTATTTTGTTCATTACAAAGACACAGGGACACACATGATACTCTGCTTTTGCTGAAGCGTTTGAAGGACCCCCGCAGCCTTAAGTAGCTTTTCTATATGTAAATAGGGGAGATGGTGTCTCTGGCTAAGTGCTGTTACCTGTGTACACAAGTGGCTTTTATGTCTCTGGCAACTAGTATAATGGTCTTTGGGTCTAAAGCAGTGGTTCCTAAGTGATTTTTTCCCCCAATGGACCACTTGAAAACTGCTGCAGGATTTTTAATTGTATTTTTTACAGAAACTGGACCGCCTGAATGAAGCTTGCAGACCACTAGTGGTTTGCAGACCACGGTTTGGGAACCCCTGATCTAAAGGATGCTTAGATAGAATTCTTTTGTAAATCAAAGAGGATATTGCTTCGTTAATGTGGTCGGCTCACTTCTGTGGTAGATATTACAGGAATTGCGCTTTGTTCCTCCTAGATGCTCACGGGCAGGTGAATTGTGATTGGAGCGCAGATGCCTAGTGGGAAACGTGATAGCTAAGTCCTCAGACTTGGCCTCAGAGCAGAAACCAGCTCTGTTTACGTCAGTGTTTGCAGCAGGGGAAGCGTGGAATGACTTTTCATTCATGAGCTTCCATTTCTCGACTCTGCTGTGACCAGGAGCAGCCCAACATGCCTTGAAATAATTTGCACATTAAGCACATTAACAATAAATTATTAAGCACACAAAATCAGCATTCCTCATGTGCAAGTTGTCTATGTGCAATTTTTTATCATAGGTAAATAAACAGTTATGAAATAAACATCTCTTTCTGATTTCCTCCCCAGGCTGGGGACTGTCTCATGCTGTAGAACAGAGTTTAAGAGTAATTAAGAACAAACTGGGTGGCTGCCTCTATTTTAAAATTGTGAATAAAGGCAGATAAATACATTAATGTATTTATCAAAACAGATTGTTTTGAAATGGCAATATCAGAAGGCACTGGTCTTCTTGCCTAACTATTTGTAGTGGCATTTGTAATACAGCTCTGTCCGCTGTGCAATGGTTTTACGACTGTGTCATGAAAAGGCATTGATTCCCCATCCAGCTCAAAGCCTGTTATATGGGCAGCATTGTTAACAGAAAAGCCCTCTCAATAGATCTTGGGGCAGGTCAGGAAAGTAGGTGGTCTATATTGTGTCTACAGTCCAAGTTGTTGAGCCTCAAATCTTTGAATTATGCCTAGAAAGCCGGTGAAGAAACCTTGAGTTCTGATGGAATGTGTTCCCATGAACCTAGTCTCCTTTAGGTAGGGTTGCCATACATCTGGAATTTCCCACACCCATCTGGGATTTCAAGGGTAAGATCACTTCCTGGGTGGATTTTTTAATTAAAAAAAAAAAAGAAAATGTCCAGGGTTTTGTTTTTGGCGAGTTGAGGTTACTGGCCGAGCAGCAGTGCTGTCAGAGAAGGAAGGGGCAGCCACGGCGTTGTTACCTCTGGTGCCGTGTGAATGTCTGTCCTCCTCCTCCTCCTCTCAGTGGCCTCCAAGCCCGGGCCAGAGCCCCTGCAGACCTTGGAGCCACAGAGCCACCAATGCGCCTGGCCTGTGCCGCTTCTCCGGAGGCTGGCCGTGGCCTGGGGCAGGCCAGCCTGGCCTTCCAAGAGGAGCGCCTGGCCTGTGCCATGAAAAGAGAGCAAGAGGCTGAAGACAGCAAAGGTAAGAGAGGGATTGGAAGGAGGGGGTGAGGAAGGGGTCAGCGGCAGGCAGGGGTGAGTGACAGAGATGCGGGATGGTGAGGGATGCCCCAAATATGGGGGGTTTCCGGGTTTTTGGTCTTCGGAATATGGCAACCCTACTTTAGGAGTGGGCCCCCCCATCACAATAATCCAGAGATGCCTGCATTCCTGAGCAGCATAATCATCCCCAAGAAAGAGATTGGGGAGCAGCAGCTTACCTGTTGTGTGGTTTGTAGTAAAAATTACTTCATTGTATTTGCAGCAGGGCTTAATGGCCTTCAGGGGTTCCATTGGGAGTAACCTAATAATAGTACAGTGGTACCTCGGGTTACATACGCTTCAGGTTACAGACTCCGCTAAGCCAGAAATATTACCTCGGGTTAAGAACTTTGCTTCAGGTTGAGAACAGAAATCGTGCTCCGGCGGCGCGGCAGCAGCAGGAGGCCCCATTAGCTAAAGTGGTGCTTCAGGTTAAGAACAGTTCCAGCTTAAGAACGGACCTCCGGAACGAATTAAATACTTAACCCGAGGTACCACTGTACAGGTTTGGGCAACATGCTCGGGTTCAGCAGAACACATACCTTGAGCTGGCAAGTTATAACTGCTTCCTAAAGTTCGTAAAGGCTTCCTAAAGTTCTGGTAGTCTAGGACCAAATTGATATGAGGGAAACTCTTCTGTAGCCCCAGAAATGCTCTATGAATCAGAATCGAGTTTGGCTGGCGGGGATTGTTCTTGGGGTAGGGTCAAGGAAGTGGATTCCTCACTTTCTCCTGCTGATTTTTCTTTGCAACTAAACATAACCTCCTCCCATGTGCTTATTAACTCCTTAAATGCATTTTGAGGATCATGCACATTCGGTACTGAAGTGCAGGCTTTTGCTGAGTTAACATTGAAGACACTTTTGCTCATAAGCCTGATAAAGTTTACGATTTAGAGTTTGTAGGAGGAAAAATTATCCCCCCCCCCCCCGAGGATCCCACTACAGTGGTACCTCGGGTTACAGACACTTCAGGTTACAGATGCTGCAGGTTACAGAAATAGTACCTTGGGTTAAGAACTTTACTTTAGGATGAGAAGAGAAATTGCACGGCGGCAACGGGAGGCCTCATTAGCTAAAGTGGTACCTCAGGTTAAGAACAGTTTCAGGTTAAGAACGGACCTCCAGAACGAATTAAGTTCTTAACCCGAGGTACCACTGTACTGTCTTACTGCATCAGTTGCTAATCTAGGCATGCCTCCTTGTTGGAAGAAAAGAAAGCCAGAACATAAATTCATGCAGAGACTCATTGAATAGCCTTTTCTGAGCTTTAGGCATTCTGATACATCTCTGCAGAAATAACTTCTCCTTCCCCAACCCCCCAACAAAGGTGGTTAGAAAAGGCAGCTGGCTTCACATCAGCCTTTCTGTATATTGCTTCAAGCACACTGGCAATTCTTGTGGCACACAATTTTGGCACTAGGGAGCTATTGAGTCACAGTATATCACGAGGGGGTCATCCTGCTGTGTACAGAAGAAGCTGTGCCTTCCTCTTGAGCCTTTCTTCGCTGGACTGGTTCTGTCGGTTAGTTGCAGCCTGCATCTGCCTTACTTGTCCTCATCCTCAAAGGCAGCAGAACCGAGAAGCAGAGACGGGAACAAAATGTATCAAAGTCCTTCTGAGTACCACTACGTCTGGTCTCTCCCCACCAAATAGAAAGACTTAAAAATCTGGTCTTGTGTTAAGTTTAAACAGAGACTCCCAAATAATGGCTTCATTTTAAAAATGTACGGTGGTGTTCTGTGTTTCAACTCTGGTTCAGTTTGACTCCCTGTTTGAACCCCGACTGACCTTCCTGGTGCTTATTGTTCTCCTGTTTCTTAGGTGGGGCACAACAGCTTCCTCTTGATCCCTAACTTCCCACTTGTGAGATACCACAGCATTCATTCACCTTGTGATGTCCCTTCCCACACTGAACAGCACTGGCATCTACCTGTGAGGGTAAGGTAAGTCCATCAAATCACAGCACAGTAATTTCAAGGGGTATCACTTCTTTCAATATCCTCATTGAATAGCCCGGAAGCTATAAAATGAGTATTGAAAACATCACAGTGGACTTGCAGTTACCCCCACAAGGAAACTCCAGTGCTGTTCAGGAATGGAAGGCTTGTTTATAGACAGTGCATGCTGGGATGCATCTCTCTTTCTTTCGTAAAGTCTGAACAGTAGGCAGCTTCTGCTGCTCTAGCCACCAGTGGCCTTTCCTCCTGTTCTAGAGGGGGCACTGAGTGATCACTCTTAGGCTAGCTCACATTTTGAGTCCATTCTTTTGAGTTGTACAGTATTACGGTCCCCCCAAAATATTGTGTGCACATGTATCTGCGAACTCAAAAGGTGCTGGATGGGTCTATCTACCTTGCTGTTGCATGCCTGTCATTCTTCTATGCTTTGAATTGAGTTTTATTTGCACCAATAAGCATTTCATTAAAAAGTTGAGAAGATGAAACAATGAATAACTAAATTCCCCAGAAAGGCAGTATTCTTTCGTTTTGCTAAAAATTTGTTGCAGTGTTTTTCCTATACATACTGTCTATGTTTGTTGCGTTTATTTAGCTAGTGATGTGCAAAATCCAATGATGCCCCTTTTTAAAATTTCACTTTGAAGCTCGGTGTTTCGGTGTTTTTGCTTTTAGTTCTCTACCACCTCCCTCCCTTCTCCCTCCATTCTCTGTTCAAATGGAGAGGATATAAGGAGAATACAGAGGCTGCAGGGCTTAAACGCAAGTGGTCTGAAGGTACAGTAATTGCAGATTTGTATTCTTGTCCTCTCCTTGCCTAGGAAGCTTTCTGTTGTAGTTCATGTCTTTCAGTGTAGTGTTTTAGATAACCACTTGCTTCCCCCTCCGCATGATGTTGCTACCCTCTTCCAAAAGGAGGAAGAAATCTTAGGGAGTGGATCAGTGCTTTGTTTGTTACAGAGAAAATTAGAGGCTGACAACGCTGTCTCTAACAATGTGTACTAACAACTCATTAGGAATTTTAAATCACTTTTAAAGCATTGTTTGCTTCAAAAAAAAAAATGGATCCCTGCCCCAAAGCATGCATTTCAACTTTCAGAAGCTTGTTAAATTATCCACAGATCCTGTCCAGTTGTGTGACCACCTATTGATTTCGGCCCTGACTTCAAATCACTGTTCACCTCAAGCTCATTGAGTGGGCTTTGACAAATCTCTGAGTCTCAACCTAATTTCAAGCGCTCATCTATATGCACAGTGTTAGAGAAATTTATTTAATATGTTTACATCCTGCCTTGCTGCCTGATAGCAGGTGCCTCCTAGATGGCTGGCAACAAGAAAAAAAATGAAAGCACTTTAAACATAAGACTTTTCTTTTCAAAAGGTGGTTGTGACTGAGAGGGGCTCTAGGGGGAGGGGACTGATTGCTGGCTTGAGCATTTTGCTTTGACAGTAAGCTATAGAAGTCAATTCATTGTTCTTCTTTGCTCACTTGCATTTTTGCCTACATTGCCATGAGTCAAAACAATGCTCCCATTCTCCCTGCAATAGAAACTTGATGGAAGGAATAGAATAGCCAAGAGTGCTTATTCTCCAAGGGGGAAAACGCCTCCCAGCAGCTGTATTTTTCTGCCTTGTTGGTACCCGTGACAGATCCAATAAAATAACTTTTTGGGAATCATCATTACTGCTTGTACTTGTTTTAATAATGTGCAATCTTGCATTTGGCAACTACTGCTCAGCATCTTATCCTTTGAACATTTTCACGTAAAAAAAGTCATGACTAGAATTGTTTGCACGTTCACTTTTCTAAGAGGGTTCTTCTGCCTCACTGATGGATTATGCAGAAGCATAATGACCCTCATTATAATTCTTTTGCCCTCAGGAAAAGACACAGTTTTGTGCTTTTCTGATCACAGTGCAATCACAAGTCTTCATAGTGTTCTCAGCATTGCAGCAGACAAGTAAAGGCCAAATCTTTCTTATGGTACATAAACATTTGGAAACGGCAAGTAACTTAGGGGCAGGTGGGATTTGAAATGGAGAGGCAATGGGTAGGGAGGAGGTTAAGCACACCCTGCCATTTCAGGTCGCCTCCTCCCAAATATTTGTTGTTGTTCGGAAGAAAAAAGTCATCTAAGGTTGTCAGACACATTTGTGCATAATATCTAGTTCATCATTGTAGTTCATCTTTTTATCGAGCATTATCTGGTTGTTTAACATTTACTAGCATATGTCCAAGACTTGCCAGGGCATGCTTACCCTTTTACTCTGCTTTTCCTTTAGTTTGGTTCCATGTAAGTCTTTTGTATCTGCAGTGTATATGAGTCATCCTGTTTCTTTCTGTTCCACCAAGGGAAAATGCACTAGGCATAAATATTTCAAACTCCTAGGTAATGCCAGCAGATTTTTAGAAATGCAGACACCTCTCTGCGATTTCTCCAATTCTGCACAAAGGAGCCCCCAGACAGTTAGCTTCCTTTCCTTTCCCTACTCTCCAAGTATCTGAATATCCACTTGCCTATTCTGAATTAGTGAATCTGTGCAATGGAAGGGGTTAAGTAGCCTCATGTAAACTGCATAAAGCTAGTATTCAGTTACACCCAGGTTGTGTGTTCTCTGCAAGCTCTCCCCATTCCCCCAGCTATGAACAAATTGTACAGCAAGCAAATGTGCAGTGTGGATTCAGAATAAATTCTGAAAATTAAAATGAGTATACATTTCAATGTGCGATACTTAATGGTGGTGCTGAATGGTGGAAGGAAGCCTGGGCAACCCAGCAAAAAGTAAACGTACTAGGGATCTATTACCACAGCATGTTTTGCCCACGAGTCTGGTTTCTGAATGCTTAAAAAAGACAGATCAGTATTATCAGACTTGTGTGTGGCTGGAACTTCATTGACTACAATTCTGGATCCTTAAATTTGTTTAAAATGTTGTCAGCATTCCAGATTGATGTGCTTGGGGACAGCACACAGATGCATGGAATACACACAGTCCTGTGCTTGCTTTTGTGTGTCCATTTCCTTCTTTTTGCTCTGCCTGGCTTTGCAAGAGGTCCTGACTCTCCTTACTTGAGCTAAAGGCACTTCTTTCTTTGCTCCAGCTGTTCATAGTTTGAAGCTTAGTCGCACCCATGTGGACTGGCACAGTGTGGATGAAGTGTATCTTTACAGTGATGCAACAACGTCAAAAATCGCAAGAACTGTCACACAGAAGCTGGGTTTTTCCAAAGGTAAGGTTATTTGTTTGTAGTATGCACTGACTGACTGAATAAATTGTTTCCCCTCATATTCTGTGAAGAGACCTTCAGTTCGTACTGATTTTGAAGACTGAAATCTTCAGTCTTGTGTAGGTCTGTGCTATAAATCAATGTATTGTCTGATATTGGGTTTTAGATCAAATCGTGATAACTGTTTTTTACAATATGATGTTGCAGTTTATTGTGTGTCACGTGTGTGGTATTAAAAAATCACAATATTGGAAAAACAGGAAGCCGATGATTCTTCCTGTGTGTGCAGCCCTTTCTAACTCCACCTCAGTCAGTTCTTCCCTGTCTCCTGCAGCAAAAAGAAATCGCTACCAATTAGTACAGTAGGCTGACTCAAATACAGTGGTGCCTCGCAAGACGAAAAGAATCCGTTCCGCGAGTCTCTTCGTCTAGCAGTTTTTTCCTCTTGCGAAGCAACCCTATTAGCGCTATTAGCAGCTATTAAAGGCTTAAGGGATTAGCGGATTAGCTGCTAAAAGGCTATTAGCAGTTTAGTGCCTTAGAAAAAGGGGGTGGGGAGCGAAAAAAAATCGCAAGACATTTTCGTCTTGCGAAGCAAGCCCATAGAGAAATTCGTCCTGCGAAGCGCATTGAAAAATGGAAAACCCTTTCGTCTAGCGGGTTTTCCGTCTTGCGAGGCATTCGTCTTGCGGGGCACCACTGTATTGCCCAGCTGATACTGCCAAACAGAGCTTTGAGACTGTTAGCTTTCCGTCGCCCTGGCTATCTAGCCAGCAAGCAAGGACTTCTTCCCTCAAGGCTCTTGCTTAAAGGTACCAGGTTGGTAGCTGGCTTGGGGAAAGCCTGCAGGTTCAGACTTCTGGATCCCCTTCCCCCCATAAAAACATAAACTGGGGTTAATAAAAAAACAGACACCTTCCTTTGCCATTTGGCCCTCTTCTGTCATTCCCTCCTCCATCTCCGTGTGTGTACTGCTTATGGGTGTGCGAGTGTGTGTCTCTCTCTCCCCCCCCCCTTCTGTTGGTGGGGTGTGTGGTGCATTTGTTTTTGTGAAGCAGCAGCTATCAGGCAAAAAGCATTGGGGTTTTTTTATTAACCCAGCCAACACTTCACACTTGGTTTTCTGTAAGTGCAGCTGACCCCTTGTTAAAACTATACTGCTGGGGGAGGTGATTGTGTCTCCCTGACTCCCTCCTCCCTCTGTTAGTGTGCCCAGTTGATGCTTCATTTGGAGTTATGGCATCATGGCAAGAGAGGCTTCTTTAGCCTCATGTTTCTTCAGCTCAGTCTGCCTTGCGCAGCTTCGCTTGCACGCGCTCTCTTTCTCTTCCCCTTCCCCTTCTGAGTTGCTTCCTTCCTTGCTGGTGATTCTCCTTTCCTGCTTCTCTCTCTCTCTCTCTCTGTGTGTGTGTGTGTGTGTCTGTGTGTGGTTGTGACTTGCAAGTTGCTTCAGAATAAAAGGGGGGAAACACCCAGTGTTTGTTGTGTGTGCCTTTCTTTCAGGGCAGAAGCAGCATAACATCCTTTTAAATATCATTTTGAAATATTTGGCTATCACAGCCTAAGACTTCCTTCAACCTCGACTGATGGTTTTCTAAAGTCTTTCTAATTATGCATTTTGTTACTATAATTATTTCTATAAACTCAAACTTCTAGTTCATCTATTCTTAATTCTTTTCACAATAATTTATAAATTACTCCTTACAAAACTTCTTTTAACCCTACATGTGATGTCAATTGGTTACAATTGCTTTCCAAATATATCAAAAAACTTCTTCCATTCCTTTAGGCAGGTCTGGTCCTGCTGGTTCCGAATTTTCCCTGTTCCCTGAAAAGATGGGGGGAAGTTTTGTCTTTGGGCAAGCCTATTGAGACATGTAATTATTTTATGAAAACCACTTAAAGGGTTGTTGTTTATTTAAAAATTATTCAGCAGTATATAAATCTTGTTAAATAAATAATCCAAAGAGTGTTCACTAACGGTTCCTCGTCATCCTGTGAGGAAAAGTTACACGTGGGGTGCTACAGGATTCTGTCCTGTACCTGTTGTTCAACATCTTTATAAATGAGATGGATTAAGGCAGGGGTCAGCAACCTAAGGCCCATGGGCTGGAAGCGGCCTGAGGTGGTCGTTTGACTGGCCCCCGAGCCGCCCCCAAACTGAGCTGTCTGCTCATGCACTGCACTAAACCGGCTCAGCGTGGGGACTCGATTCTGCGGCTCCTGAAATTGGGTGCACACGCGCAATCCAGCCCACGGAGGAATCTCCGCGGGACCGATCCGGCCCAGGCAAGATAAACCTTGCCAACCCCTGGATTAAGGTATTGACGGAATGCTCCTCAAATCTTCAGGTGACATTAAAGTGGGAGAAGTTGCTACTGCTGCAGGAAACAGAATCGGAATTCAAGATGACCTTAACAGCTTGGAGAACTGGGCCCAGAAATTAAATTATATTTGTATTAATGCGCTCTAAACAGCGGGTGGCTAAAAAAGCACACACTTGACTCACTTTGAGGTGCATCATGAACTCCCAATAAGCAGTTTACGAAGCCACTGTCTAGAAGATGCATGACTGCCATTTACAGCTGAGACTCGCTGGCTGCAGACAGATGATAAAATTGGAAAATGAGTCTGAAGAGGAGTTGGCTCACTAGTAATAGGAGGTCGTTGGCCTTGCACTATATACAAACAGCTGTTTTTCAAGTCCATGCAAAGGACCCATATTGCAAATAAGTCTGGACAATTTACCAGGCTGTTTTCCTACATGTGTAATGTCATTTGCTTTGTGTCAGTGTGTAAGTGGGCCGGGGAAGAGAAAACGCCAGTTAATGCAAGGTCTTTGCTTGATAACTTGGAGAGTACTTTTACTTGACACAGGCAACCAGGTGAAAGGAACTTTATGATCCTGAATTAAATGTTGCTACTTGCTCTTTTGCAGCTTCAAGCAGTGGGACCAGGCTGCATAGAGGTTATGTTGAAGAGGCTACGTTAGAAGACAAGCCATCACCAACAACTCATATTGTATTTGTTGTACATGGCATTGGTCAGAAAATGGACCAAGGAAGGATTATTAAAAACACAGCCATGTGAGTGTTTCGTTTCACTCTGTTGAAAGTGGACAACATTGGGTTTGCGGGCGTTGTGGTTTTCCCTTTTTCACAAAGGGTGCTGTTTTTAATTGTGCATGTTCCTGAGGTCATCTTACTTCCTAATCATTAGGCTGTGAGTCTTTTTGGCAAACATTGCCAAATGCTACTTTGCTGTACTGCACTTAGCAGAGAAAGAATTCTGATCAAAGGAGAGACCAAGGAGCCCCGAATACGATAAATTTTGACATAGAATCTTAGAGTTGGAAGGGACCCAAGGGTCATCTAGTCCAACCCCCTGCAATGCAGGAATCTCAGCTACAGCATGTGTTTTCTATATTGCGTGCACACACAGAGAGACCAGTATTTCATCCCCAGAAAACCCTCACAAACCAGACCTGCCAATGTCTCCTCAAATAGAACAAACCCCTGTGTTGCAAAACTTAACACAACAAAATACAAGCAACACGCAGACCAGTATACTAGATAGCACTGTAATTCTTATTGCATAATATACATGATTTAGTAACAAAAACAAAATGTATGCACTTGTAAATTCTCTAATATAGTTGAAATCAATTGAACACACGTCTGTCAGTCTGTGAAAGTCCGCAGAAGTATAATAAGTCTATGGTTGAAACAAAGTAATAGATGGTATCCTGTGGGCTAAGCGGTAAAACTTTTTTTAGGCGTTCGTGGTGCCGAAGGAGCAGGTGAATAACAACGAACAGTGACCCCGGATAATCTGACTGTTTTGCTGGAATCTTCTTCAGCACAACTACAGAAGAATTCAAATATGAAACAAATTCACACATTACAATCCATATGCTACAGTTGCAGCATATGGATTGTAATATGTGAAGTTTATATATTTTCATGTATATTATGCAATAAAAATTACAGTGCTATCAAGTATACTGATCTGCGTGTTGCTTGTATTGTTTGTTTAATGTCTCCTCAAAGCCACAGTAGTTGATAGGTTTTGTTTTTGTTTTGATTGAGAATGCAGTAGCATTTCAACTCCAGGTATTTTTGGATGAAGCAGGTTACCTAAGCCTATTTCAGGCGACTTTGGGAGAGTGTCCAAAAGCACATGGACAGAGGTGGTCATCTTTACATTGTGTACTTAGGGCTTTCAGAAAGCTTTGATTAAAAGTCCCTCACCAAAGACACTGAGAGCCAGTGTGGTGTAGTGGTTAAGAGCGGTAGTCTCGTAATCTGGGGAACCGGGTTCGCGTCTCCGCTCTTCCACATGCAACTGCTGGGTGACCTTGGGCTAGTCACACTTCTCTGATGTCTCTCAGCCCCACTCACCTCAAAGAGTGTTTGTTGTGGGGGAGGAAGGGAAAGGAGAATGTTAGCCGCTTTGAGACTCCTTAAAGGGAGTGATAAAGCGGGATATCAAATCCAAACTCTTCTTCTTCTTCTTCTTCTCCTGAGTAAGCTTAGCAGCTTAGCATAAAAGAGGAGTCTCTTTTATGGGCCAGCAGCTGCTTAAGGAACAAGGAACTGAGTACAGGCAACTCCCCATTTACTCGGGGGTTACGTTCTGAAGCAGTAAGCGTTTAAGTGAAATGGCATATGTTGGGAACACCATTGGCAAAGCCTGCACAATCGCTCTCTCCAAACCTCCATGCTCAAACTCCCAACTCTCCAAAGACCAGAGTTTGGTGCAAGGGCTCCTGGGATTGCACTTGCAAAGGCTCATGGGATTCCTAGAAGGCTGTTTTTGCACTATTTTTGCCTTTTTCGTTCTCTTTTAGGGCCGTTTTTGCCCCTTTTCATGCCACTACCAGGGTTGCAGCAATGCATATTTAGTTGAACATGCATAAATGGGGAGTTGCCTATAGCAATAAATGGACAGTTCTCCCAGTGATGAGAAGTGGGTCACCCAAGGACCTGTATTAAAATCTGCACTCTTTCACTCACTTGAAGGAACTAGAGTTAGGGATGAGCAGTGAAGCATTCAAGTTTGCTGGTGATGACAAATTGCTCAGAGTGGGGATCATTTCCCCTCTCTCAATGTTATATGTGCTTTCCATCTAATTTTTAGGATGCGGGACACTGCAAGGAAAATAGAAGACAAATATTTTAGCAACCTTGCAACACATGTTGAGTTCCTGCCAGTTGAATGGAGATCAAAGCTTGCCCTTGACGGAGGTACTTTTTCCCTTGGACTGCCAGAAGTACTATTGGTGACATTTGGAAAGTAACACTTTATAGTTTTTTTCTAGCAATGGTTTGTAAACTCTATACTCAGGGCACCCTTTCGATGTGTTCTGCCAAGGATAATTCTGCCCCGGCATTTTCTAGTTGTTCATGGAAGGTATTTCCTAGAGCTATTAGCTGTTATCAGTCACCCCAAACGCCTTGCCGCTCCCTGTAGGTAATTATTGGAAAGGGAAATTGGGCAGCTGTCTCCAGGGAAAATTGGTCCATCCTTACTGAACTTCCCACAGAGGAACTCCCCTGATAATCCCTTGGGCTTCCCCGGAAGCACAATTTGAAAACCCACCATTCTGTAAATAGACCATGTGCTTGATTTCCTTGATTTTCTTATCTCAACACTTTAAGTAGAGATTTGAATGTTCCTAGGAATTTGTGCTCATATGGTACTGCATTGTTGACTTTAAACCCACTCCAAGCTTTATTACGCCTCAGTCAAACACTTGGGCCTCTTTTCTTTATTTTAGACACTGTTGACTCTATTACTCCTGATAAAGTCCGTGGCTTGAGGGACATGCTTAACAGCAGTGCAATGGACATAATGTACTACACAAGTCCCCTCTACCGAGATGAGGTATGTGTGTGATTTGTAAGTGTTTGGTTTCAGGTATGGACAAATAATGGGTATGGCAAAGTTGGGTTTCCTAATTTAAGTGTACCTCTGTTTCCCAACATCTTGAAGATAGACTTTGCCATTGTGGGCATTCTTTGCATAGAAACCAAACAGAGTAGTTTGTATCTTCAGTCTACTACTGAGCTGTATCCTAGCTGAGTGGGGATCTGAACTCTGGTGCAATATCCCATAGGCTACAGGGCCTTTATGAAAAAGCAGTAATTGTTGCAGCCTGAGGATAAAACATGCACTGTTCATGCGTCGTATGTTGTGTGTGTGTTGTACTTCTGTAGCTCTCCCTCCCTTCTTCAGGAACGGTGGGGCTCTTGCCCAGTTCCCCTCCAGGCCCAGACCAGACTGAAACCTGTATACCTTTTGCAGTGCAACAGCATCATGTCTCCAGGCTATTCTAAGGAAACCCCAGTTGCATTTTTTCAAAGCTCAGAGCAGACACAACAGCTGTCCTGCTGACGCTTAGGTATTTTAAAATGCTGCTTAATCTAGCAAGCGGGGGACGAAGTGGGCCAAGACACAATTTGCAGCTTGGGAGGTCATAGTTTGTTCAGCTAAGAAGCAATTGTTTTCTGCAAGGAGATACATTGCATAAAGAGGGCTCTTTCTGGCTGCTGCCGCCGCCATCAACTTGCCCTCTGCAGCTGCTGTAAATATCCTTGGTGAGGATAAGCTGCTCCCTGCCCGTTTCTGCACTCTGCTTCCTCCAGTACCATACCAGACTTAAGGTACGAAATGAGTGGTAGAGAGGTGCTTGTTCCAGCTGGAGAGTTTACAAGCAGGATTTAAAACCGCCCAGTGGAGGAAAGGAATTTGGTTAGAAGAGCCGCATAGCAAAGTTCTCAGTGGGCTGAAACAAAGGCTAATTCAGCCAGATGCTGCTGCTGCTGCCAAACCATCAATTCTGCTTAACAGACTTTGTATTTCACACATGTGGACAGCATGGATACCCTGCTGCCTCAAGAACTTATACGCTCTCCTTCTTGTATGGAACTTTGTGTGTGCTCTGCACAAAGGTATCCAAATGCATATTATGTAAGAATTGCCATAAAGTAGGGGTGAGACGCGAGTGGCGCTGTGGTCTAAACCACTGAGCCTCTTGAGCATGCCGATCAGAAGGTTGGCGGTTCCAATCCCCGTGATGGGGTGATTGCTCAGTCCCAGCTCCTGCCAACCTAGCAGTTCGAAAGCACGCCAAAAATTGCAAGTAGATAAATAGGTACCACTACGGCTGGAAGGTTTCTGTGCACTGCTCTGGTGTCGGTGTTCCGTTGCTCCAGAAGCAGCTTAGTCATGCTAGCCACATGACCCGGAAAAACTCTGTGGACAAAGGCCAGCTCCCTTGGCCTGTAAAGTGAGATGAGCACCACAATCCCAGAGTTGTCTGCGACTGGACTTAACTGTCAGGCGCCCTATACCTTTACCTTGTAGGGGTGGAGAACCTTCTGGCCATTGGATGAATAGGCCCTTGCAGCCATTTTTTTACAGGCCATGCATACCTGTCACTCAGGTAAAGGTGTGGGACAAGCAAATCTGCACCCACTTAAAGAAGAGTTGGGTGAGCCTGGTTGTTCATTGGTGGTGGGGTTTGCATTTGGCACTGTTTAAATTTGGTGCTGAATGTAAGTGCCACTGCTTTTGGCAAGGATCTGATCTGCCTGATGCTGGGTGATTGACAGCTAGGTGGATAAAGGTCAAAATCTGGGTCATCAGAGAAAAATGGTTGACCACTCTGCCATAAAGAATCAGACTAGAGCTCCATGTAGCCCAGTATTCAATATTAATGAATTTTCAAAAAATTCTCATCGGATAAGAACTTTCTGCCTTTTCTCAAAAAAATATTCAGAATTTAAAAGCTTCAGCAGTGGTGCTTCATAGTAAACGATTCAGAAATGTCACCTGTGGAGGACTAAACGTGGCATGACGTTCATGACATGAGTAATCCTTGAGTGGGATTGAGACTGGGTGGAGGGCTTTAGCCCTTTGTCCCCACCGCAATCACAATTGGAATTAGAGGACTCCATGTCTGTTTGCAGTAGGAAGCAGCTAATAGCAAGTACCGGGCTAGCTATTTTCCTTTTTTTGTAATAAAATTTTGCATTCCCAGGGTTAACTTTTGTGACACATCACATTTACTTTACAAATTATACTATTCAAGGGCCAACTTTCATGGATCACCAAATCTTAGCCAAGGCTTGAAAACATTTTTCTTTTCTTTTTTTACTGTACTGAATACAGTACATCTAGATTTTCATATAATCTTGTACATTTTCTATAATCTTGTAGTGAACTCTAGCTCACGTTTATCATTAGAAGGTTTGTTAGCTACAAGGTATTGGGCAAGCTTGTGATATTTCAGTAAAGATGATTGATGAAACATTGGCAAATGATCTCTCCAACTAGGTCAGGTGCCTTCTCCTTTAGGCTTTAGAAACAATCCCTGACAGCTCATCAGCTTGAATTACAGCTTTATAATCTGGTCTCAGGGGCTTCTCTCCTACTTGAGAAATTGAAATAAACAAATGTTGGTGCAGCATGTTAGGAGCATTTATTTTCCCGGAGAAGCAGACCTGCTGATGTAAGGTGGTTCTGCTCCATTAGTTCAAAAATATGCATGTGTTTCACCAGTGTACTTTGGTTTTTCACATTGCATATTTCTTTTGCCAACCAAAGTTGAATCCGTACAGAAGGAAAGGATTTGGAATGAGGAAAAGAAATGTAAACTCGGGCACTAGATCTTAGTTACAAAGTCTTTTATATCAGCCGACTGGAATGAAAGTAGAAGGCAAGGAGAAGCTAGGTGTTATTGGTCTCTCCGCTGAGCCAATGAAGTGGCCATGTTTATAATCTCTTCCTCTGCTGCAGCCTGATGGCCTCAGCATGTGGGACCTCTCTTAGCAGATGTGATGAAGCACGTGGCATTTAACCAGGCCCTGGATTGATTGTCATCCAGTGCCCTTTTAAAATGTGTTGGGGTTATCAGGTTGTTTTTGTTTTTATCTTGGTTATGTCTTTAGTGTTTTTATATTGTAATTTTATCCTGTGAACCGCCCTGAGACCTGTGGGTATAGGGTGGTATAATTTTTTTAATAATAATAATTTTGGGAGTGTTCTTAAACCTATTTTATTGAATTTGTGTGTTATTCAAGAACAGAAATAATAAATAAGAGCACCCTAGCTGTGTGCTTAATGCTGTTAGGGAGTTTGCACTTAAAGCAGACCTTGCAAGCGTTTGATCAGTTTTCTTGGTTTGATTTTTAAGTGTTGAACTGTTATCCACCCTTCACCCAAACAGCAATATCTGAAAACCAGGCTATTTCTGGTCTTGAGGTCTCAGCTGGCTGCTGTCAGTGAGTCATTTCATGCAAACTGATAAAGCCTTTGCCTAAAGAAATGCCAGTAAGAGTAAGCAGAAATCCAGATGCTAAATACATAGCAACATGCGGAATATAAGAAATGTGCCTTCTCTCCCCATTCCCTAACTCTTTATAACAGCTGGTAAAAGGCCTTCAACAGGAGCTGAATCGCTTGTACACGCTTTTCTGTACGCGGAACCCAGAGTTCATAGAAAAGGGCGGCAAAGTGTCAATTGTGTCACATTCCTTAGGATGCGTCATCACATACGACATCATGACAGGATGGAATCCGGTTATACTCTACGAACAGTTACTTGAAAAGGAGTACGATGACCTCGAGGACACCTGGATGAGCTACGAGGAGCAGCATCTGCTAGAAGAGTTTTACTTGACCAAGCGGCGGTAAAAGAGTTTCCTTTCTAGTATTGAGCAGGTCTCGGTGTATTGAAATTGACTGAGTGAGCCCAGGGTCTCTTTTAGAAAGTGAATTGCTTTGCGCCAGCTCCTCCCTCAGCTGTGCCACCACAATGCAGCTAGAAGTTGACTGGCTCTGGAAGACGTTTCCACCCTTATTTGTCAGCCCTTGGGCCTCGTTGAGAAATACCTGCACACAGAAAGGGCGCTGTGACCAGCCAGTCATGCATGTGGTACTTGAAAGGGGTCTGGAGCCATAGAAAGGGCCAAACGTGGTGCTGGAGATTTTTAAGCAGCAAGGCTGCCATTGGGATAAACAGGTGGTCGGGCTTAAACCAGGGGTCAGCAACCTTTTCCAGCTGTGGGCCGGTCTACTGTCCCTCAGACCATGTGGTGGGCCGGACTATATTTTTTTGCGAGGGGGGGATGAACGAATTCCTATGCCCCGCAAATAACCCAGAGATGCATTTTAAATAAAAGCACACATTCTACTCACGTAAAAACACGCTGATTCCCGGACTGTCCGCAGGCCGGATTGAGAAGGCGATTGGGCCGGATCTGGCCGCCGGGCCTTAGGTTGCCTACCCCTGGCTTAAATTCTTCCTTTCCCCTATGCTGAGAGGGTGCAATTATGTCTTAGGGCAGGATTCACCTTAGGAGCTCTGTCCACAGAAGTCCTGAGAAATGAGGCTTGCTTCCCCTGCCCCCCATCTCCCCCCCCCCCCCTGAAATGGTCCTGGGGAGTTTGGGAAGGGACTTTCAAGCCGATGTGCTTGCATGGACGGAACATTTTTGGTAGTATGACATTAAAACTCACGTTTTTAGTCTTACAAAATTTGTCTCCAGAATACAGTGGTGCCTCGCAAGACGAAAAGAATCCGTTCTGCGAGTCTTTTCGTCTTGCGGTTTTTTCGTCTTGCGAAGCAAGCCCATTAGCGCTATTAGCAGTTTAAGGGCTATTAACGGCTATTAAAGGCTTAAGGGATTAGCGGATTAGCTGCTAAAAGGCTATTAGCAGCTTAGCGCTTTAGAAAAAGGGGTTGGGGAGCGGAAAAAAACCTCAAAAATCGCAAGACATTTTCGTCTTGCGAAGCAAGCCCATAGAGAAATTCGTCCTGCGAAGCACCTCCAAAACGGAAAACCCTTTCGTCTTGCAGGTTTTCCGTCTTGCGAGGCATTCGTCTTGCGGGGCACCACTGTATTTGTTTTGGTGAATTACACTAATTTACATGGTACTTAATGGAGCTTTATTATTATTATTATTATTATTATTAGACTTTATATACCGCCCTATTCCCGCAGGTCTAGGGCCAATTAACTGTTTCTAATCAAAAGAACTCAAAATGTCTGTATTTTTTCCTAGATTGAGGGAGATAGAAGAGAGATTGCATGGACTGAAAAAATCCACCATATCTAAGACACCTGCCTTAAAATTCAAGGTACAATTAAGTAAGAAATGTGCTGTTCTGCTAATGGCTCACATTTAGCAAGAAATGTTTTTCAGGTTCCACCTTTATTTATTGCTATTTATTTAATAGATTTCTAAGCTGCCACTCAAAATATAAATATGTAGTGATAAATATTTTTTTAGAAACTTCAGAACTGCAGTTAAAATAGTACAACAGTCAAAACATTTCAAAGCAGAGAGTAAAAAACCCTAACTCAGGCACTGAAAGCACATGAAGCAAAAAAAGGTTAACCAACACTAAAGGCAAACTGGAATAAAGTGGGCAGGTCATATCTCTTGAGGGAGGGAGTTCCATAGACTCCATGACCTCACCAGCAAAAAAGCCCTTTCTCATAATAATAATAATAATAGTAATAATAATTTTTAATTTATACCCCGCCCTCCCCAGCCAAGGCCAGGCTCAGAGCGGCTTACAAGCAATAATAAAAACAAGATGAATGATTACAACTTAAAAACAAAAGTAAAATACAACATTAAAATAATGGAACATTAAAATATTAAAATGTAGCCTCATCGCAGGAGGAGAAGGAAAAAGAAAGAGAGGGAGGGAGGGAATCAAATTGGCTCCAAGCCAAAGGCCAGGCGGAACAACTCTGTCTTACAGGCCTTGCAGAAAGAAATCAGATCCTGCAGGGCCCTGGTCTCATGAGGCAGAGCGTTCCACCAGGCCGGAGCCAGAGTTGAAAAGGTCCTGGCTCTGGTTGAAGCCAATCTAACTTCCTTAGGGCCCGGGACCACTAGGGTATTGTTATTTATGGACCTTGAGGCTCTCCGTGGGGCATACCAGGAGAGGCGGTCCCGTAGGTACGAGGGCCCTAGGCCGTGAAGGGCTTTTGTGGTTCACTATCCTAATGCCTACTTGTGGGCATACTGCCAGGGCCTCCATAGTTGATCTAAATGCTCAGGCAGCTTCATAAGAAGTATAGGTAGTCCTTGCAGTAACTGGTCCCATTTTTTTTAGAGCTTCAAAGGTCAATACCAGCTCTGTGAATTGGATCTTTAAGTGAATAGGCAGCCAGTATAGCTGGTGTAGAAATGGATGCAATGTGGTCTGTGCTTCATTCCCACCAGCATCTGGTCTGCTCCATTTTGCACGAGTTGAAGCTTCCAAACTTAAGACTGATAAGACCCACTCGTAGGCACTGTCACTTCCACAGATATTGCCAAGTCCAACAGGACCCTCAAACTACAAACTTGGCCTTTTAGAGAAAGTGCAACACTACCCAGAACCACTTGGAACATCTCCACCCAGAGCAGTCTGATTCGTTACCACAGTACTTCCATCTTCTCTGGATTACGTTTCAGTTTGCTGGCTCTCATCACTCCTCGAGGCTTCTGTTCAGGCGTTCCACAACCTCCGTGGGATTAAGAGGTGGAAACAAAGATGCAGAACTGTGGTGTTATCAGCATATTAATGACACTTTTCCCTAGTGGCTTAATGTAGATGTTAGAAAGCATGAGGGAGAGAACAGGACTTTGCAGTAGTCAGGGAGGTAGAGCAAAAGCCCTCCAGCGCCACCAGTTGATTGCATCTCACCAGAAAGGACTGGATTCTGCACCCCACTGTGACTTCCAAGCCCATTCTGGGAAGGCAGTCCAGAAGGAGGACACCAGCACTCCAGCAAGAATGGGTTCACATTCAGTTTCTTAATGTTGCTCTCCCTTGAAATGCAGCCCAGCCTATAATGCTCATACATTTTTATTCATCTAAAATAACTACAAATCCAGTGAAATCAGCATCAAAACCAAGAGCAACAGCGCAAAGATAACGGGAAGTCTGTATCTGCAAAGCATTGATCAGTTAATGCATATACAATCTCAGCTTCATTAGATTGTCTTGAACACAAGCCACATCTCTGATATTGAGCGGAGTTTGTATTTTAGTGAATCTAGTTCGATTTTTCTGTAAAGGTCAAGTAATAATGTGTAGTGCATAAGTTTGCTTGGGACCAAGGTTGTCCAATATGAAGGGTTTGACTATTGAGGAGTTTTGGGGCCTCTGCTGTTAAGATGTCTGGAGTGTCTGTGACTCAGTGGCACATAACAGCTTTCAGATTCAACCCCTGACATCCCCAGCAAGGTGGGTCTCTGATACGAGGGTTGGGAAAGGCTCATGCGTTGAGTTAAACAAAGTTAAGCACGGCCTGATTTCGTATAAGGTATGTAGTAAGTTGATACGCAGCATGTACACATGTTGGATATTTTTATGGAACTATCTTTTCTGCTTGCCTGATGCTCTTGTGTGATTTTTTTTAAAAAGAAAATCATGCAGAGCATTATTTTTAAAGATAGTTACCCTATTTTTCGCTCTATAGGACACACTTTTCCCCCTCCAGAAATATAAGGGGAAATGTGTGTGCGTCCTATGGAGCGAATGCAGGCTCCTTGGCTTCAGCAATAGCAACGCAAAGCCTCCGAAGAGCAGAGGGAGCGCTCCCTCCGTGCTCTGGAGGCTTCGCGTTGCTTTCGCTGAAGCCTGGAGAGCAAGACTCTCCTGGCTTCAGCAGAGAGGGAGAGCTGCGCAGCGCCCCCTCAGCCAAGCGGGAGGAGAAATGGAAGGGTTTCTCTGTTTCTCCTGCCGCTTCGCTGAGGGGGCGCTGAGCAGAGAGGGGGAGATGTTTTTTCCCTTGTTCTCCCCCTCTAAAACAAGGTGCGTCCTATGGAGCAAAAATACGGCGAGTAGTAGTTAAAGCTTCTTCCGATTTCCCATCCATTTGTCACCAACTGCATTTCTGCTATGGAAATGCACCAAAACCTTCTGCCTGCAGCCTTTTCTTTGGTGTAGCACTTAGGTTTGGGGGAAGCATCCTGTTATAGAAAAGACTTCACCATCTGTGCTCTAAAGCAGTGTTCCCCAACCTTGGGCTCCAGCTGTTTTTGGACTACAACTCCCATCATCCTTGACCACTGGTCTTGCTAGCGAGGGATGATGGGAGTTGTAGTCCAAAAACAGCTGGAGGCCCAAGGTTGGGGAACACTGCTCTAAAGGGTCATCTTTGTCTCCCAGCCTCCCCTGCACCTCCCAGGGGACACCTCTTTCATTGGAATTTGCTTAGATAGCGGTTTTAAGGTATTTTTTGCAAGTAGCCTATGTGGCCTTCCTATAGCTATCAAAAGATGTAAAAAGACTAGTAATTATTACACACTGTGATTTCCCCCAATTTGTAACGTACTATGAAGCGATGAGATAGCTCTACACCCCCAACCCTTGCAAAACAGAAAAACAACCCAACCCGACCCAGTATATGCTAGAAAGCTGCCTTTTTCTCTGCCTGTTAATATCAAATAAATGTCTCCTTAGGTTGAGAATTTCTTCTGTATGGGATCTCCATTAGCAGTGTTTTTGGCCTTGCGTGGCATCCGACCAGGAAACAGTGGAAGTCAAGATCACATTCTGCCCAGAACTATTTGTAACCGGTTGCTAAACATTTTTCATCCAACAGATCCAGTGGTGAGTGTTAGTGCAGTAACAAGCTTTCACCTCAAGAGCAGAGGCGGCCCTACCATGAGGCAAGGTGAGGCGGCCCCCTCAGGTTGTGGATTTTGGAGTGGAAGAGTCAGGTGGGAGCCACAGAGCACAATCCCGGCAGGGATGGGTTTGAAAAAGAAGGGCTTTTTGTTGCTGTAGAGCTACCCTTCATTTTGATGGGGATTGCACAGGAGAACTTGACAGTAGGTTGTGTGTGCCCCAGAAGTGACGAGCACACATCATTTGGGTTTTCCGCCTCAAGCAGCAAAATGTCTTGGGCCGGCCCTGCTCAAGAATATTTCTAAATAGCATCTACTGAAGACCTGTCAAAGGCATTGGCTCACCAAAAATGTCCCCGTTGACGTCAGTAGGTTTGGCATGTAGCACAGCCTGGCAGAACAAGCCATCTTCCATTAGGGTGAAGACAAGGTGCGATACAAGGAGAGTTCAAAGCCCAATTGACAGCAAATCAGATGCTGGATCAGCAATCTATGCCTTCTTTATTTTTAAAAGGGCTGTGTGAGCATCATGCCTTTTTTTGGGGTCTGTTTCTTCATATATATTTTTTAATTAAACTGCAGAAATTTTCTTGTGATTTGGAGCACGTGTATTGCTTGGCAATATCCCGGTGCACCCAGCAATTGGTATATTATTTATCATTTGGTCTATATCCTGCCTTTCTTCTGAAAGGAGCCAAGGTCAACATGGGCTTTTTTTGGAAACTTACAGAACCAGCTACACACACACACACACACACACACACACACACACACACACGATGCACATTGCAAAAGGGCATGTACAATTTTAACATGTTTAGTGTACTTCTAGCATCTTACTTTGTTTATTTTTTCTTAGTTGTGGTGAAATGTTCAGTATCCGTGAAATTTTCTTTTAAACACAGTTCAGAGACATTGGGAGTAGTTCACGTAATGAACCCTGTCAGCTAGGACTTCTGTTTCTGCAGCAGGGCTTCCCTCCCCCTGCTTTGTGCCCCCCCCCCCATCTGCTCTATGGGGATTAGGAGAACCTCAGAACATGTGGGGGGAAGGAGAGGGAAAATCATTCCATCAGGCAAGTTGAAAACCCTGTACAGATAGAACCCCTTAGCAGTGTGAACCAGCTGCACATACCATTAACAAACCCTGAAGCAGCAGTTATTTGGGGTTTCACAGATACGGGGTAGCTGTTCTTGAAATTTTTGTTTAAAAATGCATCTGTCCAGAAACCTTCCCTTCAGTCAATTTCTTCATTTTTAATGCTCCAGTGACTTTAGCAAGACTTCTGGGAGCAAGGAGCATGCGATCTCCAGTGTTCCTTGGCCTGGAATGATTGTATGTTGCTTGTTACTTAGTCACTCGTTAGATGGAGGAGTTTAGAATGCCCAGTTTTAATAGTAACAAGTCTCTCCCATAAAGCATTCCTTGTTTAGAATAGGTCCATGTCATAAGTAAAGAGCCCTGAGACAGCAGTGATTGTCCTTTCTGAGTATTCAGATTGCAAATGGAAGGAAGAAGAGAAGTGAATTGTTGTCTTCCACTCAAGCCCTCCCATGTCGTCTTCTTTACAGGCCTATAGACTAGAACCTTTAATTCTGAAGCACTATAGCAACATTTCTCCAGTCCAGATCCACTGGTACAACACCACGAACCCTCTACCTTACGAGCACATGAAGCCAAGTTTCCTCAACCCGGCAAAAGAATCTACCTCAGTCTCTGAGAGCGACTCTCTCCCAACATTGCCCAGCCCAACAACATCACCTGTCCTGGCTCGACGGCACTATGGGGAATCCATAACCAATATAGGCAAAGCAAGTATAATGGGTAACTATTCTTGAAGCCTCGGAAAACCTTGTGCCCCTGTGTGCATATCATACCCTCCAAGGAATAAAATTATCTCAGGTGGGCAGTTCGAATCCCCGCGACGGGGTGAGCTCCCGTTGCGCGGTCCCTGCTCCTGCCAACCTAGCAATTTGAAAGCATGTCAAAGTGCAAGTAGATAAATAAGTACCGCTCCGGCGGGAAGGTAAACGGCGTTTCTGTGCGCTGCTCTGGTTCGCCAGAAGTGGCTTAGTCATGCTGGCCACATGACCCAGAAGCTGTACGCCGGCTCCCTCGGCCAGTAAAGCGAGATGAGCGCCGCAACCCCAGAGCCGGCCACGACTGGACCTAATGGTCAGGGGTCCCTTTATGAAGCTCACACTGACCTGATGGGGGGCACAGCCCCCAAGACGCCCTGGGCACCAAAGATGGGGGTAGCTAATATCTATCTTGGAGAGATTTGCCCAAGGTCACCCAGGAGATTTTGATGGCTGGACAGGTATTCCCACCACCACCACCAAACCTGGGTTATTTTCACCCTAACATCAGGGCCGGGGGACATGTGGCCCCTCCTGGTGTTGCTTAGACTCCAGAAGAAGAAGAAGAAGAGTTTGGATTTGATATCCCGCCTTTCACTCCCCTTCAGGAGTCTCAAAGCGGCTAACATTCTCCTTTCCCTTCCTCCCCCACAACAAACACTCTGTGAGGTGAGTGGGGCTGAGAGACTTCAAAGAAGTGTGACTGGCCCAAGGTCACCCAGCAGCTGCATGTGGAGGAGCAGGGAAGCGAACCTGGTTCACCAGATTACGAGTTCACCGCTCTTAACCACTACACCACACTGGCTCTCCAGCTCCCATAAGCCTCAGCCACCACAGCTGGTGATCATGGGAGATGTAGTCAAGCAACCACTGGAAAGCCACAGAGTCCCCATCCTTGCCCTCAGTAATAATCTTCTGAAGTTGCAAAATAGCGTTGGGGGACGGTGTCACTTTTCACCGTTAGTATTTTGACAGCTTAAAGGTAAAGGGACCCCTGACCATTAGGTCCAGTCGCGGCCGACTCTGGGGTTGCGGCGCTCATCTCGCTTTACTGGCCGAGGGAGCCGGCGTACAGCTTCCGGGTCATGTGGCCAGCATGACTAAGCTGCTTCTGGCGAACCAGAGCAGCGCACGGAAACGCCATTTACCTTCCCGCTGGAGCGGTACCTATTGATCTACTTGCACTTTGACGTGCTTTCGAACCGCTAGGTTGGCAGGAGCAGGGACCGAGCAACGGGAGCTCACCCCATCGCGGGGATTCGAAGCACCAACCTTCTGATCGGCAAGCCCTAGACTCTGTGCTTTAACCCACAGCGCCACCCGCATCCCTTTTTTGACAGCTTATATACTGCTTAATTGCAAAAGTGGTGCCTAGCTTTTGTGCCATGAGATTCCACATGGTGCTCATGATTGCAGTGGAGGTGTTAATTGGAGGGAGGTGGTATTTTCTCTATGTCAGGAGGAAGTGGGTTGAGCACAGTGCAGAATGTGGTATCCCCACAATGTCTGGACTCCCTGCAACAAGAAAGCAGCAGCTCCTCCTTGATCATATTATAGAGTGTATCTAAATGTTAACATTTTTATTGCCATCACACTCTACATTTTTTTTAAAAAAATAAATACATAATTTTATTAATCTAGATTTCCAAGATCGCCTACAAAAGAGAACCGTAAAACAAATATAAAACAGATCAGAAACAAAAGCAGCTATTGTAGCAACAGTAAAAATACAAAAAGCAGTAGATATAAAACCAGTTAACATTTTAGACTTTTTTTAAAAAAAAGATTGCCCAGAATTTTAACACATTTTTAAGGTGTTCACCTAAAGTTGTAATTAGTGAACCCTTTGAATAGTGGTACCAGGTGTCTTTTCAAGGTTAGCATCTGCAGTATTGTAGCTTATACTCTATCCACAAGGTGGCAGCAGAGTCAGATGAAAAGGCCAACATGATCCTGTTCGTGGCTTCTGGTTTGGGGCAGAGGGGGTGTGTTTATCATGACACGTTTTTTGTCCCGGAGTGCTGTGTGACTGCCAAGTTGAAACTCCCCTTGTGTTGTGCTGAATACAGGAGCTGCTAGCATTGGGAAAGGCCTTGGAGGGATGCTCTTCTCGAGATTTGGACGTGCCAGTGCTCCCGCTTCCCAGGCGCTTGAGGCAGGAAAAGAAGGGCCAGAACTGGAGGAGAAGAAGCCATCCTTGAGCCAGGCGTCCATCGCAACTCAGACCTTCCCGCACAGCAGCTCCGGCTTCCTAGATCCGACAAGTGAGCAAAAGCAGCAGAAATCCTAGCCTTGGCTTCCCCCTTTTTCTTCAAAAGGGAAACTTTTTCAGGGTGTACATTGAAAACAAATGTGGGCTCTTGTAATGCAGTCCTGGTGCATCTGTAGCAGTCGTAAAGATGGTGTATTCCATTCCTACAGATCTGGGGTTCCTAAAACTGCCTCACGCCTAGGCTCCCTAAATCAAGCATAGTAGAAATTCCAGCCTCCCCAGGCTCACCTGTTTTTCTTGTTCTTGGGACGAACAGTTTGTGTAGTCCTTGCTTTTTTTCTGATTTCCCCGGGACGGGACGATATGGGATTGGGGAGGCAACTCCCATCTCTTGCGGGGGTGCAATTAGTGCCAGCACCGTCCGTTAAGAGTTTGGGTGTAATCTTCAACACCTCCCTTTCCATGGAGGCGCAGATTACAGCTATAACAAAGGCGGCATTTTTTCATCTCCGCCAGGCTAAGCAGTTGGCCCCTTACCTGTCTCGCCCTGACCTAGCCACTGTGATCCACGCGACGGTCACCTCCAGACTGGATTATTGTAACTCGCTCTACGTGGGGCTGCCCTTGAGACTGACCCAGAAACTCCAGCGGGTGCAGAATGCCGCAGCGAGACTCCTTATGGGGTCTTCACTGCGAGATCACATTCATCTGGTACTATACCAGCTGCACTGGCTCCCGGTGGAGTACAGGATCAGGTTTAAGGTGCTGGTTTTAACCTTTAAAGCCCTATACGGCCTAGGACCCTCGTACCTATGGGACCGCCTCTCCTGGTATGCTCCACAGAGAAACCTACGGTCTGCAAATAAAAACATCCAGAAGGTCCCAGGCCTCAGAGAGGTTAGGCTGGCCTCAACTAGAGCCAGGGCTTTCTCGGCGGTGGCTCCAATCTGGTGGAACGCTCTGTCACAAGAGACTAGGGCCCTGTGGGACCTGACATCTTTCCGCAAGGCCTGCAAGACAGAGTTGTTCCACCAGGCCTTTGGTCAGGGCCCAGCCTGATTAATTTTTATAATGGAATGTTTTTAGAATATTGGATTATTTGATTGTTTGATTATTTAATTGTTGTTAGCCGCCCTGAGCCCGGCTTCGGCTGGAGAGGCCGGGATATAAATAAAATTTATTATTATTATTATTATTATTATTATTATTATTATTATTATTATTATTTCTCCAAAGACCCATGGCTTGAAGGGTACCATTGTTTACACAGAAGGGTACAACTTTGAACCATCACAGTTACCCTCGGCTGTTCCCTGCATCACACTTAGTAGGATCTGGCCGATGGGCTGCTTAGTTCCAACGGTGCTACTGTCACAGCCACACACACACACACACACACATTTTGGGATCCATATCAAATCAGGAGGTGATTGAACAGCTTATTAAGTTCCTGCCAGATCCCCCACCCCAATAAGCACAAGCAAAGAACAGAACTGGGAGCGCTGTGTTGTTCTGGCAATAATCCTTTGTGGTTTTGTTCTTGCTTCCTTCCTAGTGGACCTGGAGCACAGGATCGACTTTGAGCTCAGGGAAGGCCTGGTGGAGAGCAGGTACTGGTCTGCTGTCACATCACACACGGCTTACTGGTCATCCATGGACATTGCTCTCTTTCTTCTCACCTTCATGTACAAGCAGGACCAAGAGGAGGAAGAGGAGGAGGATGGCATCAAGTCACACTTAGAGCCTGTTTGATTGTAGCCTCGGGGGAGGGTGGGTGGGGGGTTTAGGGGGGGGGGGTAGGGAGGGAATTAGGGAGAGGATGAAACTTGACAAGTGGCACAAAGCAGCCTAAGTCCAACTTCTGTTTCTAAGGCATGGAGGTTTCAGGTTTAAATGCATGTCCGGATTCCTTCCTTCCAAGATTATTTCTCCTTTGCGGCACATTTCCACTTCTGTGCTAATTGAGGCTTTCCCAGAAGGCTGCTCTCACTTCCCCCTCTTACAGCCTGTAAGCGGCACCGTCAGCATCCATCTCCCCAGGTTAGCATAACTGCTGTTTAACAGAATTCCTTTTTTTAAGTGCAAAGATTACTCTGGTTCCAGAATTCATTTTCATTTCAGGAAAAAAAAATGCCTGCAAACCTAAAACAGCCATGCTCTGTGTCCTTTGTATTGGTAAATAAGAAGCAAAGTGGGTATCATAGTTCTAATCTGAAGTCTGTTGCTCCAGGTTCCATTGAAATTCCTTTGGGATGGCAGACACAAAGGGGTGTGCTAACACAACTCATCCGGAAACTAAAACAGGCATGAGGCAAATATTTTGAAATACTGTAATTATAATTTATTATTACCTCTGACTAACCGTTTTGTTTCACTCCAGTGTGTAAAAAGCGTTACTTTTCTACTGTTTTTCCCCCGTTTTTTGTTTTTGTTTGGGGGGGGTGGGCATAATTTAAAGAACCACATTTATTTTCTACAGTGTTAAGACTTTATTCCTCAAATGACATATCTTTGTACTATTCAAAAGGAGCTATGGACACTGTGGCACACTTTTCAGTATTTTTTCATTAAAAATAAACATTTGTGGATCACACAAACAACACTTGCTAAACAGTTCTTCTCTGTGGGTAAGTAAAGTCTCTGCGGAGAGTAGGCTCCTCCCTGCATAGCATGCACTTTGGAGAACTTGCAGCACTTCATTTTCTTCTCAAATTCTAAAATGTTATTTAGGAATTTCGATGCAAGCAAGTGGTGGAAGCTGAGTCCTGAACTTCAACTTCCTCAGTCATCAAGGAGTGTATTAACATGAGCATACGGCCCTGGACATTTGGACCAGCATTCCCTAAGCTTCTGCCTTCCAGGTATTTTGGATCAAACCTCCCATCAGCCCTAACCAGCACGGCTGGAGAACACCAGGTTAGGGAAGGGCAGATTGAACCATTTTTAAGAGACTTGGGAAAGTGATGCTAGCCAGGATCCAAAAAAGAGGCATCCATAGTTTTGTCAGCTGTTTTTCTTAACAACTGTTTGCAGCGCCAGTGAGACCCATGTGCTTTCAAAGGGGCCACTTTTGTGGAAAGAACAGCCAAAAATCAGCTTCCAGACAGGCTTCCGATTCACATACACATCCCCCTTCTCAGTATTTCACGTGGCATTTTCTAAACCCATAAAGATGGCTGCTTATTTGCCTTCAATGTGGATCTGACTCTCCTTTTGTCCTGGCTCACCCCAGCTAAAGGAGACAGACGCCTGATAGCTTTTATTGATACAAGAAGCACTCGCAACAACTCCCGTAGTGCTCCGGGTGCGCACACCTCTAGCCACTGAGCAACAGTCCCCCACAGATGTGCACCCTGTGGGGTAGTCACTGCAGCAGTGATGCCCCAGCCCTCCGCCAGCTTAAGTAACCCCCCCGACAGGTTGCGCGCCTGCAACCTGAGACTTCTGCTGCATGGAAGGAAGCAGACAGCAGGGCAGGGGGAGGTGGGGAGTTTACTGACCCATCTCTCACCTTAACGCCACATCCTGCCCACCTTCTTCCATCTTGGACTGCCCTGACTCTCCCTCCTTCCCCTACCCTGGCGCCAAACCCCATAAATTGCTGGTCCCCTCTCCTGGGTCACTCTCCTGATCCACTCACTCCAACATACACTCTTCAGAGGCCTGCTAGTCTTGATGACACCTTTCTACTTTGTATTCGACACAATCAACGTAAATAAAAAACTGCTGATAAAACAGATTAAAGCACAGAAAACCACACTAGCACATAGGGATTGCAAACAGCAATACGGTGGTGCCCCGCAAGACGAATACCTCGCAAGACGGAAAACCCGCAAGACGAAAGGGTTTTCCATTTTCAGAGGTGCTTCGCAAGGCGAATTTCCCTATGGGCTTGCTTCGCAAGACGAAAATGTCTTGCGATTCTTGCGATTTTTTTTTGCTCCCCAACCCCTTTTTCTAAAGCACTAAGCTGCTAATAGCCTTTTAGCAGCTAATCCGCTAATCCCTTAAGCCTTTAATAGCCGTTAATAGCCCTTAAACTGCTAATAGCGCTAATCCGCTAATGGGCTTGCTTCGCAAGGCGAAAAATCCGCAAGACGAAAAGACTCGCAGAACGGATTCTTTTCGTCTTGCGAGGCACCACTGTAAAGCCCACAAGCATATTTAAATCAAAGCTGAAAGTTGTTACCGAAAAGGGCAGTCCGTGGAAGAACAATCTTCTTACAATCTCCTGATTTCAGAAGTATAATAACTGCATGGAAATGTTATACAAACTGGCAGTCTGAGTGTTATGTTGCAAATTTGGTAGTTTGGTAGAATGGCAGCATGCTTGAGGGTTTTTAACAGGGTGGGTATCTTCAGTAGTTGACTGTTGTGTGTTGGAATGTCAAAGGTTGCTTCATTTTCTGTCACTTTGGAATGCAAGCGAGCTTCTACCATCTTAACAGTCATGAAGCGGGCTTAAAAACAGACTCCGCTGAAATCCTTTCAAGATCTGTGATTATCTCAAATTTGTGAAGGCAAAGCTTAATGTCAGAGTGATTTGGAATGCTTATTTCTCTGAAGGAACAGACAGTAAAAAAGAAAACATGCCATAGAACTGGGAAAACTCACATGTGGTCTGATCATGTCCACAACCCTGGGTTCGTTGGTGAGATAGAAGGGGGTGTTTAAAAACGGCATCCCCTGTTCCTAGCTTTAAATGTCAGGCAATCGCTCTCATTAATATATAAAGTAACATTAAATTTAAGTGGCCTTTGGCAGCTACAGAGTGCATTTAGCTTACCAATGACAAGTGGAATTCACAGATTTGGAAGGAAGGCCTTCTAAATGCCCAAAGTTAGTAGTTCATGGCAGACTCCGGCATCTCCTTTTCCAGAAATCAATCTGGATGTGGCAATCCCCCTTCCATTGTTATGACTAACAAAGATTGTGACGCCCAACCTGAGCAGTACTACTGCTCCCTTGAAAAGGGATATATATTTGCTGTATTTAAGAAGGTGCCATTATCTGCATGTGGTGCCTGGGCAATGTGCTGAGCAGAACCAGGAACTTTCAAGAGGAAAACTCAGCTTCTCTGTACTTCCCCCACTTAAAAGATGAGGTCTGTGCAACTTTATACACTTCAAGCTGTGCACCACCTGTGTAATTCTAGCTTCACAACCACTGCTGCTTTGTAGCTCCAAGCAGGGAGCAGCGCCAAGTTTTATGTTCATTGGACAGCCATACACCGAGGACAATGACCCTGGGCATAATCTTGAGTTGTGCCCAGGGCCTGGTGCAAGATTTAAGTGTTGCTGAGCTAAATTAAAGCGCTATGGCAGTGCTTTAGTAGAGTATAAGACTCGGGTTCATGGGTTTGAGCCCCACGTTGGGCAAAAAGATTCCTGCATTGCAGGACCCTTGGGATCTACATGACCCTTGGGATCCCTTCCAACACTACAATTATATGATTCTAAACATACATATAAATGGCCAATTGCCAAGAAAATCCAACACTTTATATCAGGCATAGGCAAACTCGGCCCTTCAGAAGTTTTGGGACTACAACTCCCATCATCCTTAGCCAACAGGACCAGTGGTCAGGGATGATGGGAATTGTAGTCTCGAAACAACTGGAGGGCCGAGTTTGCCTATGCTTGCTTTATATGCTACCTAATGCTGAAAGTCTCATAAGGAGCTTACAAAAATAGACAAGGAAACAAGCAATAGTGAGAAGCACCAAACCATTTTTTAAATACTGGAATGGCGCTCTAGAGGTCTGGCAGTATATAACCATGTCTCTCAATCCATCTGCTAAGCAGAACATCATCCTCTGCAAGATAACCGGGCCTGGTCAAATGCGCTTCTCTGATCCACTTTTGTATTTATATGGCCAGGGAAGCTGCCTGTTTTATCTCTGGCCTTAAACAGTGTGCATGAGTCAGAATGAGTCCTCGCTGCAGCCCTGGTTTTTGGCTGGAGGAACATTGCATTGTCTGTTACCTTCTGGTTTCTTCATTAACCAAAAGGGTGCATTTTTCTCTTCCTTCCCCTCCTCCCCATGCCTGATTCATCCTCAAAATATGTTTTCTATCCAGAACATCTATTTTAATGGTTCTCCCTTGTTTTCAAAAGTTTTTTTCTTCGGCAATGAACTCTCCCCTCACTCCTTTCCCTTACAAATTATTAGCCTTTCAAAGTGGCACCTTCTGTAAATCATTTTCCTGGGGAGCCACTCATCTGTAATCCTTGATCTCCCATTGCACTGTGGCCTGTGGGTCCACTTTGATCAGGTGAAGGTTTCCAGGGAGGTCCCATAACCTCTCTTATCTCGTGGTCCAGCCCCAGGACCCATGCAGGAGTTGCACCAGAATCCTAACACAGACTCAAAAATAAAAACCACTTAATTCGGGTGTTGGCTTAAATATATATATACCGTATTTTTCACTCTATAAGATGCACCAGACCACAAGACGCACCTAGAGTTTGGAGGAGGAAAACAAGAAAAAAAATATTCTGAATCTCAGAAGCCAGAACAGCAGGAGGGATCGCTGCGCAGTGAAAGCAGCGATCCCTCTTGCTGTTCTGGCTTCTGGGATAGCTGCGCAGCCTGCATTCGCTCCATAAGACGCACACACATTTCCCCTTACTTTTTAGAAGGGAAAAAGTGAGTCTTATAGAGCAAAAAATACGGTATATTAAAAAGTGCATGGCATAGAAGCCAAAGACTAGCTTTCCCTCGCTGCTGGTGAATTGCAGCCAGGCCTAGATAGTTGGGGTTAGAGGAGAGGATCTCCAGGCACGTTTGAGTCGTGGTGCCCTCCATTGCCCAACGCCATGTTGGCAGGAGCGGATGGGATCTAAAGTCCCAATAGTTGGAAGGAACCAGGTTGGGGAAGCCTGCATTAAGGCAGAGATGGTGGTGGAAGCAATAGAATAAAATAGGTTTTATATTTTGATTTTATTCTATGAACTGCCCTGAGACCCCCAGGTATAGGGTGGTATATAAATTCAATAAATCATCATCTACTGAGGAACAGAGAAGAATAGGAGCTCAAAGCTGCATGGAAAACTTTACTGCCCAGCAGATTTCAAGTGCTACAACTATTCAGGGGCAGCAATGATTCAGTCCGGTCTCCAGTGTTTCGGATGAGGGCTTCACCTGGCCCTATCTGGTGATATTGGGACCTTCCTCATTACTGTTATTCATTGGTATTGTGTGCTTTTTTAAAATTTAATATCCTGCCTTTCCTCTCAAATGAGCCCAGGATGGGGGGGGGGGACAATCCAGTACAACTTTTCAAAGATTATAAAATCTGAAAACATTTTTAAAAGCAGTTGCAAATCCTTACAGCTAATAAGCCTAAGTTTGCCAGTCATCAAAATGCCTGGGTGCATGTGCTGTACCGTGGAGCTATGACCCTTCCCCCAAATAATTTGCTTTTTTTCTGCAGAAGGAAGAAACTCTGCAGTGCTGGTGGGAGTGGGAGGTTCAGAAGGGTGTTTCTTGTCCCCCTCCGTGTTGGCCAATGTCCTCTTCTCCAAGGTGCCACTACCCACTCTGTGCCTGATCTGCAGAATCACTCTGAGGGGAGAGTGCAAGACAGGTGGAGGGCTCTGCTGCATTGCCTCTCCTTGCTGCTGCTGACAAATGTGAGGAGTGTACTGGCCTCTCCAGTGCAGGCATCCCCAACCTTCAGCCCTCCAGATGTTTTGGACTACAATTCCCATCATCCCTGACCACTGGTGCTGTTAGCTAGGGATCATGGGAGTTGTAGGCCAAAACATCTGGAGCTTGGGGGTGCCTGTTCCAGTGAGTGGGCAGTAGGTCCTCTGCAGTTGCCCAGACAACAGCTGTTAGCCAGGAAGTCTGACCCCTAATGACAGTCCTAATGGCTGTACAAAACTACCTTTAGGAGAAAAGGATGGATGTATGCAACCAAAATGATTCGGCAAAGAAATCCTAATGCTATCCATTTTTTTCCCCATCCAAGTGTTGGCAAAAGGCATAATATTTCTCTTCCAAGAAGGTGTCTGAAGCTCAACATCAAAAAAACGAAGATCGTGGCCACTGGTCCCATCACCTCCTGGCAAATAGAAGGGGAGGAAATGGAGGCAGTGAGAGATTTTACTTTCTTGGGCTCCATGATCACTGCAGATGGTGACAGCAGCCACGAAATTAAGAGACGCCTGCTTCTTGGGAGGAAAGCAATGACAAACCTAGACAGCATCTTAAAAAGCAGAGACATCACCTTGCCAACAAAGGTCCGTATAGTTAAAGCTATGGTTTTCACAGTAGTGATGTATGGAAGTGAGAGCTGGACCATAAAGAAGGCTGATCGCCAAAGAATTGACGCTTTTGAATTATGGTGCTGGAGGAGACTCTTGAGAGTCCCATGGACTGCAAGAAGATCAAACGCATCCATTCTTAAGGAAATCAGCCCTGAGTGCTCCCTGGAAGGACAGATCGTGAAGCTGAGGCTCCAAGACTTTGGCCACCTCATGAGAAGAGAAGACTCCCTGGAAAAGACCCTGATGTTGGGAAAGATGGAGGGCACAAGGAGAAGGGGACGACAGAGGACGAGATGGTTAGACAGTGTTCTCGAAGCTACAAACATGAATCTGACCAAACTGCGGGTAGCAGTGGAAGACAGGAGTGCCTGGCGTGCTCTGGTCCATGGAGTCACGAAGAGTCGGACACGACTCAATGACTAAACAACAACAACAACAACAACAAAGAAGGTGTCTTGCTGTCAAACCACATCTGAGGAGTAGTTCATGAGGAGATTTCACTCCTCCCATATCCAAGAATCTCCTGAGGAGTCTGCTGATTCTGCAGAGAGGAGGAGGCGTGCTCTGCTCTCTACATATTCTGCTCCAGCACCACATCAAAGAGTTGGTCCGTGAGTGAGTTGGTCAGTCAGTCAGTGTGTCGGGGAGAGAGAGACTGAGTGTTAGAGATTGTGTGTTTAGATAAGGTTGCTGCTAAGAGCAGCTGCAGACACTCAGTGCGGTTTAGCATTCATTTATGCTTAGGCTCATTTAGCTCTGTATATAGTTGTATAATAGTTGTAGATAGAATAAAGAAGATATTCTACAGAGCTGCTCTCCGAGTTGTTTATATACTCTGCTGGACTCTGCTGTGCGGACGACTGTCTACTTGTGGAAGTGAATCCGGTGCTCACAACTCTAAGCTGTGAGTCCACAGCACTTTGACCTGTTCCTGTGCAGAAGGTGGTCTCTGGAAGTGCTACCCAGCTCGCCTAGCCCAGTCGGGGCTGAAGTGGATAAGTCCAGTTGGTGACACTGGCTCAAGGGCGATGCTGACAGTTCAATGATTCCTTCCTCTTGATGGTGTTTTTTTTAAATACATTTTTTGTAGCTCTACCTCCTTTTTAAAAAACAAAAGCCAGCCACGAAGTCTGCAATGGAAAAGCAAAGGAAGACAGGAAGAGAAAAGGATAGACTGACTGCTCCCCTTCTTGTCATTTGTCCCCCACAAGCTGCTCTTCTCCCCCTGCCCCCATATGACCATACTCTCCCATCATAATCAGGGATCCAAGGTAGCAGGGTGAAGACGCTGACACAGAAAGAGAACAGCTTGCATATTATTTGCAATGCATTGGATGAACAAATGATTTTCAAGGGGAACATTCTTACATTGACTCTAGAATATCTGGAAACCAAGCCTTAGCAGGAACAGTTGAGGGAGTTGGGTATGATTAGCCTGGAGAAGAGAAGATAGAGAGGTGATAGGATAGCCATCTGCCAGATGGAAGATGGAGCAAGTTTATTTTATGCAGCTCCAGAGGGTAGGACCATCTCAGTAATGCCTAAATTGACTGGCAGTGGCTCTCCAGTTTTTAATGCAAGGAGCACTCTTAGTCACACCTGGAGATGCCAGGGATTGAACCTGGAACCGTCTCCATGCCAAGCAGGTGTTCCACCACTGAGCTATGGTCCCTTCCCGAAATGAAGGAGCTGCAACTACAAAGGTTTCCTGAACATTTCTTTCTGTAAATAGCTATCTGCTTGGTCTGTGCAGCTATTTTCATTCTATGGTGCTAATTTCATTTTTCCCATGGATGGGAGATTAGTTTGATATCAACCTGCCTGTGCATTAAGATCAGGGGAAGAGGCATGATGGCTGGGGCTGCTGAAAGCTCTAGTCCAAAACTGTGCCAAGATTGCAAAGGCCGGTATAGAGGTAGAAACATCTTGAGTGATTTTAGTTTGTCTCCATTATACTGCAATAGTCTTTACAGTGGTACCTTGGGTTACAGACGCTTCAGGTTACAGACTCCGCCAACCCAGAAATAGTACCTCGGGTTAGGAACTTTGCTTCAGGATGAGAACAGAAATCGCACAGCGGCAGTGGGAGGCCCCATTAGCTAAAGTGGTACCTCAAGTTAAGAACTGTTTCAGGTTAAGAACAGACTTCCAGAACGAATTAAGTTCTTAACCCGAGGAACGACGTGATATGGGGCAAAGCTGAGGGCCTTTGTAATTTCCATTAAAAAAGAACAAGGAATAAATGAGCAATTGCTACACAGTTTGTTGCATGGGATCCTATGCCCAGATAATTCTGCTCATGTGCAGGGACTAAACTATTTTCTACTTGGCATAAATGGATTCTTCTCAAAGACAGCACAGCTGTTGCTAACTGCAGTCACCCTGTGCTGAATCCAGCTTTTTGAAATTCTTGGCTCCCCCCCCCTTTTTTTTTTAAAGGTACAAATGCTGGCTTGAATGTGTGGGCAGAAATGTTGCTGTAGATTCAGGGGGGCGGGTTATGAATAAGATTTCCAGTAGGATTTTTGGAGTGTGTGTGCAAATCTTCAGTGCTCTGCATAGCAATTTGATCCATACCATTGATCACAAACATAGACTATATACAGGAAGTTAGCAAAAAATGGAATAAGATCTGCAAATGCATATTGTCTCCAGCTTACGGAATTCAGATTTGCATTTTATGGCAGCTTTTATTTTTTTTATAAATATTTTATTGAGTTTTACATGAAAAAAGTGAAACGACAAAGAAAAAAGAAAAAACAACAACCAAAACAGAAAAAATACATAATTACACAAACACAAAATGACAAAAAATATCAAAGAAAAAAAGACAAAAATAAAAACAGTTTTATCTTCATAATATTCCTTGCGTTAACTTATTACTCCGACTTCCCCAGACCTCCCTTCCCTGTATTCCAAGTCATATATTCAAGCAAATCCCTTCCCTCTGTCCTGATTAATTTTTATCTTAATTTGATATCTTGATATAACTTAATCTTCTTGTATCTTAAAATATTAGATCTTTTAGTTTTTAAACTTTTTACTAATAACCTTTTACATTCAATCTGATGTCATTTTAACATTCATTAATCTTATAATATTTCTGTAGATAATCTTTAAACTTCCTCCAATCTTCTTTCACCGTCTCTTCTCCCTGGTCTCTGATTCTGCCAGTCATTTCAGCCAATTCCACGTAGTCCATCACTTTCATCTCCCATTCTTCCAGAGTGGGTAACTCTTGTGTCTTCCAATACTGTGCGATGAGTATTCTTGCTGCTGTTGTAGCGTACATAAAGAAAGTCCTGTCCTTCTTTTGCACCTGTTGGCTGACCATGCCCAGGAGAAAGGCCTCTGGTTTCTTCAGGAAGGTGTATTTAAACACTTTTTTCATTTCATTATAGATCATCTCCCAGAAGGTCTTAATCCTTGGGCACGTCCACCAAAGGTGAAAGAATGTACCTTCAGTTTCTTTACATTTCCAACATTTATTATCGGGCAGATGATAAATTTTTGCTAACCTGACTGGTGTCATGTACCATCTGTATATCATTTTCACAATATTTATGGCAGCTTTTATTTTGCCCAGAATTTGGGTTGCCTGCTGGCAACGTTTAAATTTTATTTTTAAATCCAGAGTGCCCAGGACTACTGTATAACATATTCTGTTTGTGACGTGAACAGTAATGAGCAATGTAACTCTTCAGCACCTTCTGGCTTGTTCCCCCACAAATTGCACTTAGACATGGCCTGGAATACATGGGGTTGAAGGCCACCTTTTTGCCAAGGCTGCCTGGGAAAGCACAACATCCCTCCCAGATTTCTGTGGCTCTTCCAGGGATGGAGTTTCCACATCGACGCTGAGCTGTCAATGGAACGGCTGTGTTGGCACTACAGAATCCATTCTTGCCCTGGGCACAGCTGTGAAGCCCAGCCAAACCAAAACAATGCTGGGAATGCTGGGGCGAAGATGGTGGACTGTGTGGGCAGCCAGGGAGAGAAAAGCAATCCAATAAACAGCAGTGGTTTGGAGGGGAACGGCTGTGAGAAGGAGGGAGAAGGGGCAGAACAGGGCAGAGCAGAGGTGAAATGGGGGGGGGGGTTGCAGGCTTTTTCAACGGTGTTTCAAATATATGCAATTTCACTTAAATCTGTAGTGCCTTGGAACTTAACCCCCACATAAATTGGGAGTTGCCTGTACATTCCACTGGAAATAGCAGAGAGAGGGGTGCATGGCAGAAAGAGGAAGATAAGCATTTATTATCGGTGGAGCAGCCACCAAGATCACATAACACCAGTCTTGAAAGACCTACATTGGCTCCCAGTACGTTTCCGAGCACAATTCAAAGTGTTGGTGTTGATCTTTAAAGCCCTAAATGGCCTCGGTCCAGTAGACCTGATGGAGCGTCTCCACCCCCATCGTTCTGCCCGGACACTGAGGTCCAGTGCCGAGGGCCTTCTGGCAGTTCCCTCCCTACAAGAAGCCAAGTTACAGGGAACCAGGCAGAGGGCCTTCTCGGTAGTGGCACCCGCCCTGTGGAACACCCTCCCACCAGATGTCAAAGAGAACAACTACCAGACTTTTAGAAGACATCTGAAGGCAGCCCTGTTTAGGGAAGCTTTTAATGTTTGATGCATTACTGTATTTTAATACAGTGGTGCCCCGCAAGACGAATGCCTCGCAAGACGGAAAACCCGCTAGACGAAAGGGTTTTCCGTTTTTCAATGCGCTTCGCAGGACGAATTTCTCTATGGGCTTGCTTCGCAAGACGAAAATGTCTTGCAATTCTTGTGATTTTTTTTCACTCCCCACCCCCTTTTTCTAAGGCACTAAGCTGCTAATAGCCTTTTAGCAGCTAATCCGCTAATCCCTTAAGCCTTTAATAGCCGCTAAACCGCTAATAGCGCTAATCCGCTAATAGGGTTGCTTCGCAAGACGAAAAAACCGCTAGACAAAGAGACTCGCGGAACGGATTCTTTTCGTCTTGCGAGGCACCACTGTATTTTGTTGGAAGCTGCCCAGAGTGGCTGGGGAAGCCCAGCCAGATGGGCAGAGTATAAATAAATTATTATTATTATTATTATTATTATTATTATTATTATTATTATGGCAAAGAGGGTGGCAGAGAGAGTAAAGGGGTGGAGCAATTTGGTGTTGCCAACAAAGATCCGTATAGTTAAAGCTCTGGTTTTCCCAGTAGTGATGTATGGAAGTGAGAGCTGGACCATAAAGAAGGCTGATCGCCGAGGAATAGATGCTTTTGAATTCTGGTGCTGGAGGAGACTCTTGAGAGTCCCATGGACTGCAAGAAGATCAAACCTCTCCATTCTGAAGGAAATCAGCCCTGAGTGCTCACTGGAAGGACAGATCCTGAAGCTGAGGCTCCAAGACTTTGGCCACCTCATGAGAAGAGAAGACTCCCTGGAAAATACCCTGATGTTGGGAAAGATGGAGGGCACAAGGAGAAGGGGATGACAGAGGAGGAGATGGTTGGACAGTGTTCTGGAAGCTACCAGCATGAGTTTGACGAAACTGCGGGAGGCAGTGGAAGACAGGAGGGTCTGGCATGCTCTGGTCCATGGGGTCACGAAGAGTCAGACACGACTAAACGACTAAACAATTTGGTGTTAGCTCCACCCATTTGCAGCTCTAGCTCTGCCCACCAATGGCTCTGGTCCCTGATTGACTTTTCGCATGGGTGAATGACTATGGGTTGATGGCTCTTCATAGCCTTCCCTTTTAATGTTTGGGTCTCTTCCCAAGATAGCAGGGACCACCAGCTATCTTTTCCTCCATTCAGATAGAGATGAACTAAGGTCTCTTTCTTGATGTTCCATCCATGTACACCCAACAGAGGAAGTGCCTCCTTGCTCACTATAACTTCCTGTCCCTGGATGTCCACCAAGGCCTGACATTGAATATCCTCTGAAAGTGCCCTCAGAATTTCCTGGTTCAGCTGAAACTCAGCAGCTAAGACCAAGCCTAAGAAGATTACATACAAATATAATTATTGAAAAACTGTAGTAAATGGATGTATTTTGTTTATTATTCAAAAGCTGGTGGCTCTGTTTGACCATTTTTTCCCTATTCTCAAAGTGTTGCTCTCCACCCTGAGCCAACAGAAAGGTGCAACAGAGGAATGAAACAAAATAAATGGATATTGGTGACAAGTGTGGCATTGATAAGAAGAATGCCCCCCAAATGTGGGACAATGATAAGAAGACTACCTCCCAAATGCGGATGGTGTTTGCTTCCCTACCTCACCCCAAGCTTTGGTATTTCATTCCATAACGGAAAATTCTTAAATAACAGTTACTCTTTCTGGGTGGAGTTGCAAAAGGTCTTCCAGAGACATGAGTCAGGCATCAAAACAATCTGGAAAGGAGCATTAAAATCTATATTTTCAAAAAGTATATTGACATAGTTTTGTCCTCTGGGTTTTGAACATGTGAAATGGCAAGAAATTCGAGCTTCAAGCTCTTGGGAGAGAATGATTGCAATGCAAGTTTTCTGCTCAAAACAGCAACCCCACCTTGAGATGCTTCTCTCCTGGTAATGTGGTTTGAAGTAGTTTTGGAAAGTGAAGGGACATCATGTATATTGATGTGTGTTGCTTTGACTTAAAAAGGTAAAGGGACCCCTGACCATTAGGTCCAGTCGTGACCGACTCTGGGGTTGCGGCGCTCATCTCGCTTTATTGGCCGAGGGAGCCAGCGTACAGCTTCCGGGTCATGTGGCCAGCATGACTAAGCCGCTTCTGGTGAACCAGAGCAGCACACAGAAACACCGTTTACCTTCCTGCCAGAGTGGTACCTATTTATCTACTTGCACTTTGACGTGCTTTTGAACTGCTAGGTTGGCAGGAGCTGGGACCGAGCAACAGGAGCTCACCCCGTCGCGGGGATTCGAACCGCCGACTTTCTGATCGGCAAGTCCTGATCAGCAAGCTCTGTGGTTTAACCCACAGCGCCACCCGCCTCCTGTTGCTTTGACTTACATTTCCTTAAAATAGCAACCAATTAACAACAACAACAACAACATCAATGTTCCTTTTCCTATTGACATTCTTGGCAGCCACTGGGGGGCATAAGCAGTACCACAGCGGGGCAGGTAGAAGTGGAGAAGAGCTCCCACAAACACTGCTGCCCCCCTGGGTAACCTGAGGGAACATTTCAGTGGTTTATCTTAGACTGAAACTAAACTGAGCCTTTGCATTTCACATGTACTTTTTAAAAAACGCAAATAGCAGCAGCTACTACTGGAGGGAGCCGCCTCCCCCACTAGAGCCCAGCCCTCAGATGCCATGGGAAATGAGACTTCCCCTCCAGATGCAAGCAGCAGCTTCACAGGATCACCTTTCATCCAGATTGCAGCAGGGCTGGAAAGGGTTAAACTCCCTGCCCCACCCCTGCCTGTGGTAATTACAATTAGCAGCCCCAGCCCCACACAGCTGTGCTGCTTAAAATAAAATTGTCTTAAAATATGCATTTTAAATGCAGAGAAGAGGTTCAGCACCATGTCTTTAGAGAAGCCCACTTTTTAAAAGAGCTGCAAGCCTGAGCTCTAAATGTCACACACAACCTCTTCTACTCTATTAAAAACATGGACTTAATTGGGACTTGTGGGTTTATATTCCCACTATGGTCGATAGCAGAGCATAACACAGTATAGAAAGAAATATAGTATTGCTTCCCACAATTACAACTGTTAATGGACCACTATTCTTCTCTTAGGGATGCGGGTGGCGCTGTGGGTTAAAGCCTCAGTGCCTAGGGCTTGCCGATCGAAAGGTTGGCGGTTCGAATCCCCGCGGCGGGGTGCGCTCCCGTCTTTCGGTCCCAGCGCCTGCCAACCTAGCAGTTCGAAAGCACTCCTGGGTGCAAGTAGATAAATAGGGACCGCTTACTGGCGGGAAGGTAAACGGTGTTTCCGTGTGTGGCTCTGGCTCGCCAGAGCAGCGATGTCACGCTGGCCACGTGACCCGGAAGTGTCTCCGGACAGCGCTGGCCCCCGGCCTCTTGAGTGAGATGGGCGCACAACCCTAGAGTCTGTCAAGACTGGCCCGTACGGGCAGGGGTACCTTTACCTTTTTTTATTCTTCTCTTGTACACATCAGTTGGGCTTTTCCATGGAAACCCCGAGGTTTTCTTCTTTTAAATTTATTTTTATTAATTTTTACATAACGTATTTAAATTCAAACACATCATTCACTTCACTTAGGATTCTCTGAATCCCTTGACTTCCCTCCACCCTTCCATGGTTACCATTGTCATTCTTTTTTATCTGCCTATCTTCTTTTCTCTAATTTGTTTTTTTTAATAGTCCATTTTCCCATAGTTTTTCGTACATTGCAAGCATTACTCAAATCCTGCCAAAGTTTTTAGCTGTTTACAGTGTTCTCTTAGATACATTATATATTTCTCCCATTCCTTCTTAACCAAGGAGACAACATCCCCACCCCACCTTCCCACTAAATATAAGGTCTGGTGACTTCTGTTTCAGTGTATCTGAAAAAGTGTGCATGCACACGAAAGCTTACACCTAGAACAAACTTAGTTGGTCTCTAAAGTGCTACTGATCTGACCGCTGAAGAATTGATGCTTTTGAATTCTGGTGCTGGAGGAGACTCTTGAGAGTCCCATGGACTGCAAGAAAATCAAACCTCTCCATTCTTAAGGAAATCAGCCCTGAGTGCTCACTGGAAGGACAGATCCTGAAGCTGAAGCTCCAATACTTTGGCCACCTCATGAGAAGAGAAGACTCCCTGGAAAAGACCCTGATGTTGGGAAAGATGGAGGGCACAAGGAGAAGGGGACGACAGAGGACGAGATGGTGGGACAGTGTTATCGAGGCTACCAGCATGAGTTTGACCAAACTGTGGGAGGCAGTGGAAGATAGGAGTGCCTGGCGTGCTCTGGTCCAGGGGGTCACGAAGAGTCGGACACGACTAAACAACAACAACAAGGGGCTACTGGACAATTCTTTACTTTTTTATATATTTCAACATTTCATCTGTCTGACCAAGTGCCCTCAAGTCCACGAAAGCCCCCGAGAAGGAATGGATCTGTTGCTCTTTAAGGTGCCACAAGGTGTGGGGAGCCACCAAATTGTTCTCTTTGCAGGCTGTGGAAGCAGCTCAGGAAGCCTGCAGAGTCACTCTGCAACCCATGGAGTGGAGCAAGGAGCAGCTGTAAGGGCTCGAGGCCCAGCAAACAACAAAGCAAGGCAGTTCATGGGGTGTGTTTGATGTGCAAACAGATCCAGCTGTTGGCATCGGAGTCTTTAATGAGCCTGCTTATATGAAAGCCTTTCATACCCAAGGCCTCCTGTAAATGACTGTCAAAGCCACAGGAGTTCAGGCACTGTGGAAATAACCTTTTTTGTTACAGCCTCTTCCTCCAGGGTTCAAACAGCCCTACGCTTATGCTTACACAGGGGTCAGCAAACTTTTTCAGCAGGGGGCCGGTCCACTGTCCCTCTGACCTTGTAGGGGGCCAGACTATATTGGGGGGGGGTGAACGAATTCCTATGCCCCACAAATAACCCACAGATGCGTTTTAAAGAAAAGGGCACATTCTACTCATGTAGAAACACGCTGATTCCCAGACCGTCCGCGGGCTGGATTAAGAAGGCGATTGGGCCAGATCCGGCCCCCGGGCCTTAGTTTGCCTACCCGTGGCTTAGCCCCTGGGAACATTTCGCCTGCCAGCTTTCGCCATTCTTTTTTGTTTTTACTTTGCAAAGTTGTTGTTGTACTTCACCAGATCTTAAACCTGTTACAGTATTTGTAAGAAAGGATTCCAAATATCATTGAATTTGTCCATGGCAAGTCTGCGTTTATATGTAAGTTACAGGTATAAGTTGTTCATGTGTTGCGAGTTTGTAGGTCTTCAATTCAATTGGAGAAGGGAATTGCAGTTTTATTTTTCCAGTTCATCAGTATCCGTCTTTTTGCCATGGTAAGGGTGCAGAGAGTCCACTCTTATTGTCTTTTTGTAAGGTTCCATGTGTTGGGTATATAATTCAAAAGGATATTTTGCTCTGTAAATGTAAGCTTGTTCCGTATAGTTCTGTTGATAGTTTGTTACTTCTGCCAAAAATCTTTCAACATGGGTTTTAGAGAAGCATTATTACTATTGCATCTCCAACAGTTAGATACCTTAGACAGCCCTTTTTAAAACAAATGTAATGGGATCCATTATAATCTAAATATTTTTTGTTGTTGTAAAGGTAAAGGTGAAGGGACCCCTAACCATTAGGTCCAGTCGTGGCCGACTCTGGGGTTGTGGCACTCATCTCGCTTTATTGGCTGAGGGAGCCGGCATACAGCTTCCGGGTCATGTGACCAGCATGACTAAGCCACTTCTGGCGAACCAGAGCAGCGCACGGAAACGCTGTTTACCTTCCTGCCGGAGCAGTACCTGTTTATCTACTTGCACTTGGACGTGCTTTCGAACTGCTAGGTGGGCAGGAGCAGGGACTGGGCGATGGGAGCTCACTCCGTCGCGGGGATTCGAACCGCCAACCTTCTGATTGGCAAGTCCTAGGCTCTGTGGTTTAACCCACAGCGCCACCTGAGCCTCAATTTAAGGTCCAGAGATGCCCGTTACAGCACATAAAACAGTTTCCCACTGTGTGGTCGAAACTGAGGTCCCTAATTCTTTATTCCATTCCTCCCTCAATACCTGTATATCAAATTGGTTTGCTAGTAACAAAGATTTATATATGTTGATGGTCACTTTTTTTGTTGCATAAGAATTAATCAACTGCTTCAGTATCTCTGGGGTCTCTGAAGCTGTAAAAGCTGCTGGTCCATAGATGCTGGTTAGCAAGTTTTTTCATCTGCCATTGAGCATTTGTAGGTAATCTGTATTTGTGTCTTAAGACGGTATATGTACCTAACAGAACCTCAGCTTATTGTCTGCTATCTTCTCCGACCTTCAAACTTGAGACAGTGACCAGATGCAAAGTCCAAGACTCCACCATCAGCCAATTTTCCCCACCCCTGGCTCCCCATCTAGACCAGTCTCCACCAACCTGGTGCCTTCCAGTTGTTTTGAACTACAAGTCCCATAAAACCCTGATCAGAATGGCCATTGGTTGACCTAATATGGATTTTGGAATTTATCCCAAGGGCTAAAATAGCTACCTTTTAATGTCCATTTATCTTATACAAGTGTGGTTGACGTTGTTATTGGATTTACCTCTGCTCTTCTTTCCTAAGTGCAATTTTAAAATTTCAGTTTCTACAACAACGCAGCCTGAAAAACCACGGCAACAACCTGTGGATGATGAAATCGTGGAAGGAAATCGGACACCCATCCTTTAGTCTGCAAGAGGCATGGCAGACCCACGGCTGGCCATTCAGTCACCATCTTGGTGGGCAAATACATCTCAAGGTATAACATTTCACCGCACGCTTTCACAGAAGCCCTGAGTGGGTTGGCTTGACTCCATGCCCTGCAGAAATCTGTGGCAAAGCTAGGTACTGACAGACAAATCCGCATTTCCTGTTTCCGAGGTCTGTGGTCTAACCACAAGGTTCTTGTTCCCTTTTGAGTACTAAGGTGCCGCCCCTAGAACAAGTCATTGTTCCTATTACTTTCCCATCCATGCGGGCATCAAGGGCCATGCCAGCGGCTAAGCTTGCACGATTCTCCAGTTTCAATCAGATAATCATGCAATTCACAAGATCCCAGCTGTTAAATCAGAAAACTGTGATATCGTGTGTGCGATCTGCTCAAAGAGCCATACATTCAAACTTCATTGATTCGTTTGGAGGTAGTTATGGAGCAAATGACTCCATCATTTATTTTTAACTACTGGTTGCAGCTGATAGGAGTTGCAGCCCTATCATGTGGGGGACACCAGGTTGGCAAAAGCCGGTTTTTAAACTGTAACAGGATTTTCACACAAGGAATGTATCGATAACACAATGCTCCTTTGTTTCCTTGCTAGTTCATTTATTTGGATGTGAATCTGGCTGATCATATTGAGTGGAAAGCAGTTAAAGACCCTTTTGTGCACACAAAATAATGCAGTTGAGGTGCATAACAGGGTTCCTTGTGTGCAAGGGCTCTGCACAGGACCTGGGTCGAATCTTGACTGAACTCCAGATTGAACCCACAGGACGCCAATGCTGCAACCCCCAACATACATAGAATAACAAAGTTGGAAGGGGTCCTGAGGGTCATCTCATCTGACCTGTGCAATGAGGGAATCTCAGCTAAAGCATCCATGACAGATGATCATTCAACCTCTCCTTAAAAACCTCCAATGTAGAAGAGCCCGCTATCTTCCAAGGGAGTCCATTCCACTGTCAAATAGCTCTTATTGGCAGAAAGATCTTCTGGATATTGAGTTGGAATCTCCTTTCTTGCAACTTGAAGCCATTGGTTGGAGTCCAATGAAAACCAAAGAGAAAACCAGGAGAAAGCAAGCTTGCTCCGTCTTTTATGTGACAGCCCTTTAGATATTTGATATCCTCTCACTCGCCTCTTTTCCAGGCTCAACATCCCCAACTCCTTCAACCGTTCCTCATAAGGAATCCATGGCAGACAACTGCAGTACCTAGAGACAGACTGTCAGGTCATGTGTCCATACTAGCGACCAGAGGAGGAGTCCAGAAAGAAGAAACACCATGGTACATCTGTATCAGCACAACTGGATGCCTTCATCTGCCCCAGATGCAGCAAAACATGTCTCTCCCATATTAGTCTCTACAGCCACAGCAGGTGCTGCAACCTTCCCACAGTTTGACTTTACCCACAAAGGCACACTCCTCCATTGTATCCTGAGACAGACGTCAACAACAAAAATGTTTGTATCTTTGCATTTAGACATTTCTTAAAATATCATTACCAAATTTTCCATGATGATTCCTGAGATTGAAGATTCTTGAGATTGAAGAACAGGTTTTATCTATGTTTGGATACAACTGGATGACATTTTGAAACAATATGGTAGACAGAACCTTTCAGCACTCCTCTCATTTTAACCAGGGATTTCAAAACTCTGCTGATTTTTTGGGTTTCTTGGAATTCCCAAGCGACATAAGGCACTTTCTGCTGAAAATAAATGACATTAATGTTCCTAATGTGGAATCTCTTTCAGCCGGATGGGTGGCCGCATTCTGATGTGGGCAACGATACAGGTGGCCACATACTAGTGGTGGGCAGGACAAGAGGCAGAATTAGGTAGCGCAATGGATGCAGCTCTTACCTTTGTGCAGTAGGTCTTGGTCTAGCCATGCAAAAGTCAGACACAGATCTCCATCCTAGGAGAGATGTGGCATTATTACAGTTCAAAGACACATTGCAACCAAGCGTAAGCACTTGAGGAGGGCCCAGAGCAGGGGGGTCAGTGGGGGCTGTGGAGTGGGGAGAGTGCATCACCAAGGGAGAGTCTTGTGGGTCAAATTGAGATGCCTGGAGAGCCACCTTCTGCCCATGTGCCTAAGGTTCATCACCCCAATGTAGGAACAAAAGCAAAAGCACCATCAGCTGCCCCAAACCATGACAGAGGAAAGGTCCCATGTGGGGAGGGGTCTCTGTGATGGAGAGGAAGGTGGGCCACTGGCACCCTGGTGCCCAAGAGCCCACAAACCCCTGTATCTGATCCCCAAAGTAAGTGATAATTATGAAGGCTAATGCCTTGCATAAGCAATGCCTGTGTAATGAGGAATGAAAAATGATGAATCTGATTTTAAAACTGGCCATCTGTTACAAACTATTGAGCCAGGCTGTGACACTGAGGTGCTGAGCAGCAGAAAAGGGAAAAAGCTTTCTTATACCAAACTTGCAGAGAGAGAACGGCAGAGAGCCATAAGACTGTCAGGTCCAGTAGCTAAACTGAAGCCAGGTCTGGCTGATGTAATTTATGTCAACTTCTGAGCCCTCTTGTTTCAGTACCTTATTTGGATACAGCTGCCTATAAAATCCAAGCAGTTCTTGCAAACAAATGGGAAGAGCTTACAGCTTCTTAACAGCTCATGACGCAAGTTGCCTGAATTCCCAACCTTGCCTTCAAATTCCAGGGTGCAATTTCCAATCTATCTGGAGTTGCTGCTGCAACTGCAGAAAACTGCAGCAAAATGTATTGTCCACACACTGCATTTCTTCACACGATCCACCTGTTTGAGGATGGACAGAAAAATCATGTAGAGAAAACAAGTGACAAACTAGCAGGAGTCAAGTGGGCATCAATCAGACAGGCCTGAAAATGACATGTTTGGCTTGGGCCTAATTTTATATTTGAACAGTGGTATTGAAGGCCTGTGGAAATACTCCCAGCCCCACTTGTGGTCCTTCTATAATCTAGGAGGCTATAAGGGGAAGAGGGCTGTTGTGCTCAGGTCCTGCTTTTGGGTTTCCTGTAGGCATCTGGTTGGCCAATGTGAGAACAGAATGCTGGAATAAATGGGCCACTGGTCCAATCCAGTGGGCAGGCTCTTCTTAAACCCTTAGATTTGTCTTGTAGGGGCTTGGGCAAGAAGACCTTTGGCATCCTTTCCAACAATTCTACGGCCCTAGGATGATTTACAATATAAAATTTAAAACCAACTATCATGAATGAATTAAAACGTATTAAAATAGCACAACAAGCATAACATCAATTCAGTACATCAGGAGTCCATAAAGTGGGATTCGATTAATGCCTCCCCCTGCCATGTCAGCGCAAAAAGATATATTTTTTTGCTGACATCAGAAGGAAGCCACCTCTGTGGATGGGGAAAGTTCCACAGCCTGGGAGCTGACGCTATACAATGCAATTGATGGGACAACCAGCCAGGCCTCCCCTGCAGAACACAAGTCCCAGACTGGTCGATATGGCAACCTGTTGCATATTGAATTAAATTTAACATTTAATGTAACACATACTTTGTCCCACAGATGACCAATTTTTAAAGCAATGTAACGCACAACAGGATAAACGCTACTTGGTAAATTATCAGCCCTTGGGAGCAAAGAGGGTTTCTTGCCAGTCTTCTGATTCTTCTGGGAGACTTTCACCAAGTCCAGAGCTCACTGAGAACTTGGAAGCAAAATATTATAGAAGGTAAAACTTCAAACTGGCCTCCTTTGTTGTGCTGGTCCCGGGGGTAAGGTACCTTGGGTGTAGCAAAGTCCACACGAAGAGGGGCAAGGACCGAGGCAGAGTGCCGGGCGGTGAACAGGAACGCTGGAACAGGAGGCTGTGCAGGGAACAGGAACGCCGGATGGTCGGGAACAGGAGGCCGAGCAGGGAGCAGGAGTACCGGATAGTCAGGAACAGGAGGCCGAGCAGGGATCAAGAACGCAGGAAGGTCCGAAGCCAACAACGACGTTGCTCCCGCAACCTGGGGCCGGGCTGACTGGGCTTTTATCCTCTTCTAAGGCCAGGGGCGGTCCCGGCCCCCAGGAGCCCCGCCTCCTCTGGCCTTAAGGCGAGCACTCCTCCTGGGGGCAACCAGTTCCCTTCGCCTCTCTGCTCTAAACCTCTGCAGATCAGGAGAGGCCGAAGGGTTACTGGGCCCTGGAGGAGGCTCACCTGTGGCCACTGAGTCGTCAAGCCTCTCTGGGGCCAGAAGGGCTTCACCTGGGGCCAGCTCCTGATGCACTGCCACAGGTGCAGGCTCTTCAGCATCTAGGCCTGGCCCCAGTTCAGCCGGCCCTGGAGGCGGGGACTCCTGTGCAGGCCGGGATTCCTCTGTTTCATCCTCCGAATCGGAATCCCAGGCCATCACACCATCCCCCCTCCCAGGCCCCCCCCTCAACCGAGGGTCCGGACCCGGCTTGCCGGGGTACGTCGCATGGAACTCTCGGAGGCAGGCAGGTGCGTGGACGTTGGCCGCTGGTTCCCAGGAACGGTCCTCCGGTCCGTACCCCTTCCAGTCAATGAGATACTGCAGCTTCCCCCTGCGGTATCGGGAGTCCAGGATGCGTTCCACCTCGTACTCAGGCTCTCCCCGAACCAACACTGGCTGCGGTCGGGGACGGTTCGGGTGGAACTCGTCGGGTGGGGCCACCGGACTCAAAAGGGACCTGTGGAAGACCGGGTGCACCTTCAGGGTTGCGGGTAACCGGAGACGAAATGCCACAGGAGAGACTTGGTCTACGATAGGGAACGGGCCGGTGAAGCGGGCGTCCAACTTCCGCGAAGGTCGAGAGGGGTGGAGGTGGCGAGTGGAGAGCCAAACCAGGTCACCGACGCGAAGTTCCGGCCCCACCTGGCGGTGGCGGTCGGCCTGGGCCTTGTACGCTTCCTTGGCCTGGTGCAGTTGCTCCACCAAAAGCTGTTGCTGGGACTGGAGCTCTTGAAGCCACTCCGTCACCGCCGGGACTGCGGATGTCGGCAGCACCTCTGGAAACAGCCGTGGATGATAACCATAACTGGCCTGGAACGGGGTCTGCTGGGTGGACGCATTCACCGCGTTATTGTAGGCGAACTCCGCCAATGCCAGGTGGTCGACCCAGTCATCCTGCTGGTAGCTGCAGTAACACCGGAGGTACTGCTCCAGCACCGCGTTCGCCCGTTCCGTCTGGCCATCGGTCTGTGGGTGGTAGGCTGACGAGAGGCAGACCTCCGTCCCGAGGGTCTGGTGTAGTGCTTGCCAGAACCGGGATGTGAACTGAACGCCCCGGTCGGACACCACGCGCTCAGGTAGGCCATGCAGGCGGAAGACATGCTGAAGGTACAGCTGAGCAGTTTCCTTGGCTGTGGGTACAGATGGACAGGGAGCGCAGTGCACCATCTTGGTGAAATGGTCGGAGAAAACCAGAAGGCAGGTACAGCCACGAGACGAGGGTAAGTCCACTACAAAGTCCAACGAAACCGTGTGCCAAGGGTGCGGTGGAACTGGCAATGGCTGAAGTAGGCCGGGGGGTCGCCCGGTAGGTCCCTTGGCGCGCCGGCAGACATCACAACCAGCGACGTAGCGAGCCACGTCAGCCTTCAGGCGGGGCCACCAAAACTCTCGACTGACCAGATGGGTGGTCCGATACCGTCCAAAGTGCCCCGCTGCTGGGGCATCATGGGCCATCCGGAGAACCTCCAGCCGTAGTGGCCCTGGCGGGATGTACAAACGACCGTGGTGCATCAGAAGGCCCTGATGCAGGACCAGCCCCGGATACTGTGGGCTGGACCCTTCAGCCAGCTCCCGGAGTCGTTCCTGGGCCCAAGCGTCGACCCGCTGCTGTTCCCGCACCCGAACCTGCAGTGGCTGCGCCTCCTGGGTGGCCAGGAATGCAGCCGGAGGTAGGATCGTGGTGGGTTCTGCTTTCTGTACCGTGTCTGCGTTGTCGTCAGGTTTCCGGGACAGGGCATCCGCCTTCTGATTCTGAGAGCTAGGGATGTAGCGGATCCGGAACTGGAACCGGGAGAAGAACAACGCCCACCGGATCTGTCTTTGGTTCAGCTTGCGGGTGGTCTGGAGGTACTCCAGGTTCCGGTGGTCGGTTCTCACCTCCACCGGATGTCGTGCCCCCTCAAGATGGTGGCGCCAGACCTCAAAGGCTACCTTGATGGCCAGTAGTTCCCGCTCCCACACAGTATAGTTACGCTCCGCTGGTAGGAGCTGGCGGGAATAGAAGGCACAGGGTAAGAGTGGCGCTTCAGGACCAATCTGTTGAGACAAGACGGCACCGAGAGCCGTACTGGAAGCGTCGGTCTCCACCACAAAGGGTCGAGAGGGGTCAGGATGTTGTAAGATTGGTGCCCTCTGGAAACAGGCCTTCAACCCCTGAAACGCCTCCTCTGCCTCCTTGTCCCAGGAAAACGGCGTCTTTGGGCGCAGTAGCCGGGTCAACGGGGTGGTGCGATGAGCATAATCAGCGATGAAGGTCCGGTAGTAATTGGCGAACCCCAGGAAACGCTGTAGGTCCTTGCGGTTCCGGGGTGCCGCCCATTCTTGAACCGCTGTCACCTTCCCCGGGTCCATTTGCACCCCATCTGGAGAGAGCCGGTGACCAAGGAAGTCCACAGTCCGCTGATGGAACTCGCACTTGCTGAGCTTTGCGTACAAACGGTGCTCACGCAAGCGCTGCAGCACGGTCCGGACATGTCCCTCATGGCGAGCCGGGTCACGGGAGTAAATCAGTATGTCATCCAAATACACCACCACGTACTTGTCTAACAGGTCCTGAAACACGTGGTTGATGTAGCGTTGAAACACAGCAGGCGCGTTGCACAAACCGAAAGGCATAACCAAATATTCGAACTGCCCGTACCGGGTCCCAAACGCTGTCTTCCACTCATCCCCGGCTCGGATCCGAATCAAGTTGTAGGCCCCCCGGAGGTCCAGCTTGGTGAACACCTGTGCCCCTTGCACCCGCTCCAGCAGCTCCGAGATAAGGGGCAAGGGGTACCGGTCTGGGACGGTAATTTTATTCAGGGCTCGGTAATCATGGCAAGGGCGGAGTTCCCCACATTTCTTCTTAACAAAAAGCACCGGCGCCGCGGTGGGCGAGGTGGAAGGCCTAATGAACCCACGCTCCAGGTTCTTGCGCAAGAAGTCCTGCAAAGCCTCGCGCTCTGGCTCTGTTAGGGAATATAAGCGACTCACTGGTAAAGGCGCTCCGGGTTGGAGGTCTATGCCGCAGTCAAAAGGCCGATGCGGCGGCAGCTGGTCTGCCCCCCGTTCCTCGAACACGTCCTGGTAGTCCTGGTACACGGCTGGGAGCGTGGGTGCTGCCTCCTCTGAGGGCGCGGCCGCCAGCGTTCCGGATTGAGCATGGGAACATGGGTCTGGGAAGTGCACGGTCCGTTTGACCCAGTCAATCTGAACGTTGTGGGCCTCCAGCCAGTCCATCCCGAGCACCAGGGGGAAGCGGGGCATAGAGGCAATGTCCAAAGTTCGCAACTCCCGGTGCTGCTGGAGACACAGGACCAGAGGCTGGGTCTCCTGAGTAACGGCACCTGAACGCAGAAGTCGTCCGTCAATCGCTTCCACCTGGACCGGTACTGGCTTGTTCCGAAGTGGCACCTGATGATGGGCGGCAAAAGCAGCGTCCATATAGGAGCGGGTTGCCCCTGAATCTACCAAAGCATGGGTGAGGATCCAGGGCCCACCTGGAGGGTATAAACGTACCGAAACCATAAGATGTTGCAAGTCCATTGGTGCGGGCCCATTCTGTACGGTTTGGGACCCCCGGTAGCTAGGGCCATCAGCTACTGGGGTTGGCGGTTTCCCTGCGGCTGGCGTTTCTCAGGGCAGGACCGAGCGAAGTGTCCACTTCCGCCACAGTAAAGACAGAGATTTCCATCCCGACGCCGCGCCTTCTCTGCGGGGGAAAGGCGTGGCCGCACTGCCCCGAGCTGCATAGGCTCCTCCGTTAAATCAGTTGTGACCGTGGGGCTGCCGGAAAAAGCTGGTGCCGTGAACTGGAAGTGTCGGCGACCCCGGGCCTGACGACGATCCTCCAACCGGTCGCCTATTTGTAGACTCCGTTGAATGAGAGTGTCCAGCGTGGTGGGGCGTTCCATTGTGGCCAACTGGTCCAGTACCTCGTCCGAAAGCCCTTCGAGATACTGGTCCCGCAGTGCCGAGTCATTCCAGGTCAAGTCCTGTGCCAACAGCCGGAACTCCGTGGTATATGTGGCCACCGTGGACTTGCCCTGTTTCAAATGCCGAATCGCCCGGTTGGCTTGACTCTCTTTCTGGGGGTTGCCGAACGCGGCCTCCAAACGATTGCAAAACCCCGTATAGTCTGCCAGCAAGGGGGAGTCTTGCCTGAGTAGCGGCAACGCCCACTTGGCCGCCTGGTCCTTTAACAAGCTAATCAAAAAGTGCACCTTGGTACGGTCGTCAGGAAAGTTCCGGGCTCGCCCCTGAATATACAGTTTGGCCTGGGCCAGGAACATGGGAAAGCTGGCCGGGGCTCCATCAAATTTCTCAGGCAAAGCCACTGGGTACTTGCCCGGAGCCGGGGCGTCGGCCCCAGAAGCCGGTAGGGCTTCCAAGCGTTGCTGAAGTGCCTCAACCGCGTCACTGAGCTGCTGCACGGTGTGAGACAAGGCCTGGTTCTCCTGGGCCAAAGCCACCAGTGCAGCCGCCTGTTCAGCCATGGCCTCTGGCTCTTCCCGAACGCACCCCGACGAAGGGGGAGTGCGGGAGGTGGCGGGAGCAAACTGTGCTGGTCCCGGGGGTAAGGTACCTTGGGTGTAGCAAAGTCCACACGAAGAGGGGCAAGGACCGAGGCAGAGTGCCGGGCGGTGAACAGGAACGCTGGAACAGGAGGCTGTGCAGGGAACAGGAACGCCGGATGGTCGGGAACAGGAGGCCGAGCAGGGAGCAGGAGTACCGGATAGTCAGGAACAGGAGGCCGAGCAGGGATCAAGAACGCAGGAAGGTCCGAAGCCAACAACGACGTTGCTCCCGCAACCTGGGGCCGGGCTGACTGGGCTTTTATCCTCTTCTAAGGCCAGGGGCGGTCCCGGCCCCCAGGAGCCCCGCCTCCTCTGGCCTTAAGGCGAGCACTCCTCCTGGGGGCAACCAGTTCCCTTCGCCTCTCTGCTCTAAACCTCTGCAGATCAGGAGAGGCCGAAGGGTTACTGGGCCCTGGAGGAGGCTCACCTGTGGCCACTGAGTCGTCAAGCCTCTCTGGGGCCAGAAGGGCTTCACCTGGGGCCAGCTCCTGATGCACTGCCACAGGTGCAGGCTCTTCAGCATCTAGGCCTGGCCCCAGTTCAGCCGGCCCTGGAGGCGGGGACTCCTGTGCAGGCCGGGATTCCTCTGTTTCATCCTCCGAATCGGAATCCCAGGCCATCACATTTGTTTTTGCATTCAAGCTGAGAGAAGTTATGCAAGTAACAAGCTTGAACTGTTATAATTCAGTTTTCTAGGTTTTAGGCACACACAGCAAGGCATATGTTAGTCATGCAAATCTTCTTTCCTCCAGTTGTGTGTGCTATTGGGCAAAAGCCTTTTTCACATGACAACTGTACAGCATCCAATGAACACATGGAGGGAAAATCAGGTCGCACCTGCTCCCCTATTTCTGACCTGCATTATTCAACAGAAACTCTGAACAGAGCCAGGGATATACACACCTAGGCTCTGTGCACCTTTTGAAGGATTCCTGGTCACATGGGGAGCACCTATATTTGGCCATTGTACATCTATGCATATATGCTGGGAATGAGCACAGTGGTTGCAATCCAAATCCTCCCTCCACAGGTTCCCTGAACATGCAGAAAGAGCTAGATTCATACAAAAGTTTTAGCCCAAGTTGCCAGTTTGGCATTTGAAAGCCATTATTTCATCAACTAGCTATGATTAGGTCTCGCCACAACTGGGGAAACACAGATTCAGCCAGGATGTGGTCATCTGCTGTCTTGACACATACTGGGATGCTCACAAGATCCACCATGCTCTCAGCACTACCATTGCATGGCACTGGTTGTCTGAATCCACGCAACACAAAAGTTTTACGTGTGCAGAAATAATTATGCCTGTTGTTATAAATGCATTGTTTTCAACTCAAATACAACTGCCTCTGAAGTAGTTTGCAGTGTTGAGTTTATTTAATTATATACAGCATTTATATGCAACCCAATAATAATGTTCTATGTCAATCAGCCCCTCCAATTCATCTAAGGTAAAGGACTCCTGGACGGTTAAGTCCAGACGAATTCGACTTTGGAGTGAAGCACTCATCTCCGCTTTCAGCCTGAGGGGGCTAGTCAAATTGCTGACCTTACATTCGGCAAGCCCAAGAGGCTCGGTGGTTCAGACCAGTGGCGTTGCGTGGGTTGTCAGCACCCGGGGCAAGGCAAGTAATTTGCGCCCCCTAACCCGGGGCAAGGCAAGTAATTTGCGCCCCCCCCCCCGCTGCACTGTCCCTTCCCCAGATAGTCCCCCTCTCTCTCTCTCTGCACCGCACCGCATGCCTGGCACCCTCCCCTCCACAGTGGGCGGCGACCTGGCGGCTCGGATCGGATTTGCACAGCCAGCACTGCAGTGAGAGAGAGTGAGTGAGCCAGGTAGGGGCAGAGAGCTGCGAGTGCGAGCGCGTCCCCCCCCAGATGTTGCGCCCGGTGCAACTGCCCCCCCCTGCACCCCCCACGCTACGCCACTGGTTCAGACCACAGCGCCCCCCATGTCCCTACCACCACCATTGTCTCTCTTTCCCGCCTTCCAAGCAAGCAGGGCAGATCCAGAACTCTTTCAAATTAACCTCTAAAACACACTGTGCTTTGATGAGTTATGCATTTTCCTGTAATATCTGTTACGTTGCTGCTTGGTCTAGATCTGTTGCAAAGCCACTCTGAGCATAATGGTGGCAGGAAAGGGGCATATAAACAAACTTGACTGATACTTTCGGAAAACCGAGGCTATTTCAGGAGGATTCCACCACTGACCCCAAACTAGTAATAATGCAATTAGGGCCCTGCAATGATGTGATTACCCTCGGTTAAAAGAAAACAATCACAGGGTGGGATGGGGTCATGTCACTCCACTTCTCTCCTGGGGCAAGCTTGTTGAAGTGAAAACACCAAGAAAATGTGTGTGGAATTAAATCTTCAGGGTATCAGTGCTATGTGAGACTCTTTGAGACGTTATTTTGGGACAGATTGACTCCCTCGGGGGAATTTTTTCCATAGGACTCCTTGATCCCAGTCCCACCCTCGCTGACATAATGAGCTCTCTGTTCTTTCCCCGGCTGCACTCTTGGTTCCTATCCAGTCTCTATATTGTTACAGCTGCTGGGTGACCCTTCTTTGCTAAGGTGATTGCTTATTAATAGTCACGAACAATAGGCTGATGTTCCCTCAAGAGGAACTAACCGTTGGAGATGTTTTCCCAGATGGGTAGCTTACCTGCAAGACGGCTTCTGCGGCCAGTTCTCAGCCAGCGTTGTCGTAGGGGAGGAAAAGGGCCTGCACACTGAGCCTGCGACAGAGAAGAGAGTTTTTATTTGGAGCAGACTTCAACCCCCCAAAGTATGGTCTAAAACTAAAGGCACATTGCTGAAGCTAGGCAGGTGCAGGTGAGATCCTTGCTTGGACAGGTGAGCACTGCAGAGATGTCTGTTGCACTGAGTTCCTGCTCGAGGGCTTTGCAGCAGAAGTGCCTGTTTGCTTGCATAACTGCATATGTTTATTATAAAGGTAAAGGTAAAGGGACCCCTGACCATTAGGTCCCGTCGTGACCAACTCTGGGGTTGCGGCGCTCATCTCGCTTTATTGGCCGAGGGAGCCAGTTTACAGCTTCCGGGTCATGTGGCCAGAATGACTAAGCCACTTCTGGCGAACCAGAGCAGCGCATGGAAACGCCGTTTGCATTCCCACTGGAGCGGTACCTATTTATCTACTTGCACTTTGACGTGCTTTCGAACTGCTAGGTTGGCAGGAGCAGGGACCGAGCAATGGAAGCTCACCCCATCGCGGGGATTCGAACAGCTGACCTTCTGATCGGCAAGTCCTAGGCTCTGTGGTTTAACCCACAGCGCCACCCGCGTCCCTTATGTTTATTATATGGATGCCGTAAAGCCTCCTGCTGTCTCTTGTCCAAAGAAAACCAAATCACGTAGTGCTGCTTCTCCAGAAAGAGGGAATGATATTTCTGCCTTGATATCTTCAAGGCCTATGGGGCTGTCACTGCATCCATGCCATTCTCCCTCCAAGCCAGACTTACAGGTGAAACTCGAAAAATTAGAATATTGTGGGAAAGTTCATTTATTTCAGTAATTCAACTTAAAAGGTGAAACTAATATATGAGACTCATGACATGCAAAGCGAGATATGTCAAGCCTTTATTTGTTATAATTGTGATGATTATGGCGTTCAGATGATGAAAACCCCAAATTAAGAATCTCAGAAAATTAGAAGATTGTGAAAAGGTTCAGTAGCTATTCAATCCATAACCCCTGCAATGGGTTCTGGAGCCTTTAAATGGTCTCTCAGTCTGGTTGAGTAGGAAGCACAATCATGGGGAAGGCTGGTGACCTGACAGTTGTGCAGAAAGCCATCATTGAGACCCTCCATAAGGAGGAAAAGCCTCAAAAGGTAATTGCAGAAGAAGTTGGATGTTCCCAAAGTGCTGCATCGAAGCACATTAATGGAAAGTTATGCGGAAGGGGAAAGCGTGGAAGAAAAAGGTGCACAAGCAGCAGGGATGACCGCAGCCTGGAGAGGATTGTCAGAAAAAGACCATTCAGACGAGTTGGGGACTTTCACAAGGAGTGGACTGAGGCTGGAGTTAGTGCATCAAGAGCCACCACACACAGAAGGATCCTGGAGATGGGCTTCAAATGTTGGATTCCTCTTGTCAAGCCGCTCCTGAACAAGAAATGTCAGAAGCGTCTTACCTGGGCTAAAGACATCTTTCCCCTTACACCGGTTTCTCCCCTGCTTCTTTATCATTAACATCCTCACTACACGCCCCGTGTCTAAATTAACTTCCCATTCGTTTCTTGAGTCAAAGGCAGATGAAGATGATGGACTTTGGGGAGCTAGGTGACCTGACCAGAAGAGTCCGCGACCAGAAGGAGGAGTACCAGGAAGAATGGATGAAATTTAAAGAATATTTAGTTAAGTATGCTAAGATAATTTAAATAGAAACACTTGCAAATACCAGATTGGCTTAGGATATAAATATGTGATTTTATATAATAATATGTTTCAAGTTTATATGAAAAGTAAGAAAGAAGTTAAGTGACTAAGTAAATTTTATGAGAAATTAGTCTTGGAAAACTGTTACAATGATATACATTGAAATTCAGCCAGGGGGGTTTGAGGAAGTCACCTAACAATGTTAATAATTGTGGAATGATTACAGTTAGGATTTGTGTTTGTTTATAAATTTGGAAAATCAATTAAAAAAATTGGGGGGAAAGAGCTGGGAGTCAAGGGCAGAACAGGAACATTAGTAGGGTAGCGTTGAAGATCTATAGGTATCAGACGGTAGTCATAGCAGTGTAGAGTTGGAAAGGACTCCAAGGGGTCATCTAGTCCAACACGCAGCAGGACTCGAACCCACAACTGTGAGATTAAGAGTCTCACGTTCTGTGGACTGAGGTATGACCTGTTTATTGAGCATTCGCCCTCATTTGTTTGCAGGGACCCGTGCCCCACACTTTCCCATGCATTTCCCTCTCACTTGTCATAAAAACAGTATTTTGGAGAAAGCGAGCTGTTTCTGTTATGACCTGAATTTCCCATTAAGTGATAGTGGCTGACCTGCAACAACTGGAGGGCACCAGGTCGGCAAAGGCTGAAACACACACACGTATCTATTTATACACACGTATATCTATGTATTTATTAAGAAACTGCCCTTCTTGCTCTCAGGGCTGCCAACCAGGTGTCTCTTCGGGCTGGTTTATTCTGTGGCTTTGTAATTGTTTCGTTTTATCGTGTATTTTGTATTCTCGTTGCGCACTTTTCTCCTGTTAACCGCCCTGGGATCTTCGGGCGAAGGGCGGTTTGCAAAGGAGACGAAACGAAGACGGGTCAGTTACGTTAAGTCGGCAAGATAAAGGACACACTTTTGTAAATGAAGAAAATCTTTCATTAAAAAGAAAGAAAGAAAAAGGGGGTTGCATTCCCCAGACCCCATCATTAATTAACGGTTGCCATTAATTTGATTTTAATTAATTTTTATAATGGAATGTTTTTAGAATGTTGGATTATTTGATTGTTTGATTATTTAATTGTTGTTAGCCGCCCTGAGCCCGGCTTCGGCTGGGGAGGGCGGGATATAAATAAAATTTATTATTATTATTATTGGCCCCAGAGACCACAATAAAAAAATAAAATGTTGACATCTCAAAAAAGAAAAAGTTTCCCCTGTCAGGCAGCCTGACTGGAACCCCTCGTTGAAGACCACACAGCCCGGCGAGGGTCTCCCCGCAAGCCCCCATTGCTGTGGGGCGGGAGAGCGACTGTTAGGTAAAACGCCTCAGAGCCGCGGCTTCCCGCGCTTTTCCCCTCCTTCCCTCAGGAGTCCCGGCAGCCTCCTCCTCCTCCCCCCGCCTCCCCGCTCCTCCTTTCCCGCCCACGGGGGAGTCCCGGATGTTGGCCCCGCGCCCCCGCTCCTCCGCCGTCCGCTTCCATAAAAGGGCAGCGGCGCCTCCCTCCCTTCTTCCCCCCCCCCCGCCGCCCCGCCTCGGGCCTTTCTGGCCGCCGCCTCCTCCTCCTCCTCCTCCCTCCCCTCAGGCGGCGCCCCGGGGGGCGGGGAAGGCTCCCGTCCTGGCGGCGTCCGCGGCGGCCAGAAGCGAGAAGCGCCCTCCTCCTTGCAGCCCCCACGAAGGGACGCTCCCCGGCCGAGGAAGAAGAGGAGCCCAGCCCGGCAGGCGAGTGGGGTGGCGACGGGGGGGGGGGGGCGCGAAGAGTCTCTCTCTCTCTCTGTGTGTGCGGGAATTTGTGCGAACGTGTGAATGGTGCGTGTGAGGGAAGGCGCCGTGTTTCACGCGTGCATTGCGGGCGTGTGTGTGAATAGGACGGGGCTTTGTGTCTGCGAGGGGTTTTCGTATGTATGAATTCGTGGGGTGTTTTCTTGTGTGGGGGGTGGGCTCTGCTTCCCCACCCTTTGGGAAGCTGAGGGGTCGCCTTTCTCTCTCCTCCCCGGCCATTCCCCACTTGTAGGTCGAGGGGCGCATCCCTGCCCATGCCCATCCTTCAGGCACCGCGTTGTGGGGCTGGGCTGGGTGTGGGTGCGAAGGGGGGTCGTGGTTGTCTATGGATATGTCTGCCTGACCCCCCTTTCCGCCTCTCTCCCCTTCCCTCCTCCCCCCATTTTTCCCTCGGGTTTCTTTCCCAGAGTCTCTTCCCTCTTCCCATGCGACCCTCCTCTGGATGGACCTTATTGTGGGGCAAAGACGGGTCTCCCTCTCCTCCTTTTTCTCCTTTTCCCTCCATCTCCTCCACCTCTGCCTCCCCATCCCTCTTGCACAGCCGGAATAGAGCTTCCCTTGTTCCTTTCTGACTCTCACTCTCCCCGCCCAAGCGAAGTCTTGGCTGCTATATAGAGTTGCCCTTGACTCGCTTTTAAAATACCATTAATAATAATAATAATAATAGTAGTAGTAGTAGTAGTAGTAGTAGTAGTAATATCTGTATTTTCTAGGAGGGAAGGGCTCAGGAGACCCTTTTACGGGTCAAGGGGTGGCGCTCTTTTTCCGGCGGAGGGGTACTATCCATTTCCTCGCAATAATTTTTCGCACCCCTTTTAGCACAGATGTTTGAGGGGATGTGCAGACTCAGGGTAATAAGGAGCATGTCACGCATCCGTGTTGAGTGCCCTGGTGAAAATTGATAGTATGGATGATGTGTGCCACACACACAGAGAGAAAGAGAATATGAACAGTAAACAAATAAGGAAAACATTGTGTTGTAGGTGAGAAGCTGAATAAGGGCATTGCAATCCCTCCTCTAAATATATTAGGCAGAGTTGGGGCTAAATAAGGTTTTGGTTTGCATTGCCTTCATGCTTGCATTCTTCCAGCAAGTTTGCAGTCCGGCTCTGCCCTCCCCCACCAATTGCCTCACTAAGTTCTTTGTAAATTGAGCCATGTGTTGGGAGCTCTCAGCCTTTTCTCCTCTTCTTCTTTCTTCTTCGCAGCTGACTTAGGGAAAACTTGTTTGCCTTCCCTGAATTTGGCTCCTTCATGCTTTTTCTTCAGTAAATGGGAAGCAGGGAGAGACTTACGAGCTGCGAGTGTGAGGCTTCTGCTTAGCTAATGAATGCCGTTTCCTCTGCCGCTTGCTTGCAGGAAGGAGGAACGATGGCTCTGGACGGTATACGGATGCCAGATGGCTGCTATGCGGATGGGACGTGGGAGTTGAACGTCCATGTCACAGACCTGAACAGAGATGTAACTCTGAGGGTCACAGGAGAGGTCCATATTGGCGGCGTCATGCTGAAATTGGTGGAAAAACTTGGTAAGTTGTAACTATTGGGGGAAAGGTGTGGCTTTTCTCCTTGCTTTGGTGGAAGCTGGAAGGCGAAGCGCTGGGTGTGGAAATGAAATTGCATATTTGCATCGCACATGGGACTGATTTCAGAAACCCATAACTATTTTTAAATGCCAGGTTTTTTTGTTAGAGAAACTTGATGTTGGATCTCTTTCTCTAGCAGGCAGAATACAGGCCACATCTGAGTCTAACCCTTCTCGTGGTTAGCTACCATATCTTTCTGTAGTTTGTACAATGGCTACTGGGTTCTGTACAATACGTGCACATAAATGCAAGTGTGATAGTATTTACAGGGACATGTAATGGCAAGTAGTAGAAGGTGCCATCCTGGGTCAGTGATGTGGCAGAGACGAAGGAGTCATTGGATCTTGATTTGACCATACATGTGTTTAAATGTAAAGGCTGATTTTTGCAGTCAGAAGAACTATATAAACTGTGCTTGTATGTTCAAGCTTCACATAGAGGATTTACCCATAGATGGTGTGCCCCCCCTTCCTCCTCCAAAAGTCCTGAGCTTCTGAGAGGGGGAAAGACTTCACATGTAATACCAGAAATTCACTGCACGTGACTGAAGGAATCTAGGCTAGCATTGTTTTCACTGCAAATTAGGGGAAGTTTCTCAAATATGATAGGTGGTTTCTAAATTCTAGATTAATGAATGCTCTATTGTATGTGGCTGTTCCTTTTCTTTGGACTCATTAAGTTCAGTTTCTAGGAATTTAGACCAAGTGATAGGAAAGGAGGGTCTGTGCTAGTTGTTACAAAAACTTTAAGATCGTTAAGCAGGGCAATGTTTACTGTTGTAAACAATTATTAAAATACTCATTCCTGCACACGCCCCCCAAAAACGTCTGACTTTCATTGCAGTGTTATTACAGCTATCTACCTCTCTTAGGCAAGTATATGGTGTTATGGCTTAGTGCAGCCTCCTGTGTTAGCGAGTATCCTAGGCTATGTCTGGCACCTGTTAATGAGACATGGTAGCTGTTGCTATACAGCAAGTTGTACAGTACTGCCATTAGAACATTTCTGCTTGGCACATTATGCCTAGTGAGCTTTCATCAATGTGTTCTGCATTTTGTGGAGTGCACTGTGGTTCAGTGCTAAAGTTCCTGTGCTGGTAAAAGATGCTGAGGTTTATACAGTTGGTAATCTGATGCTTTCCTTCCTTAATAATGCATTTGAGTCGGAATAGTATACTAGTTTAAACACAACATCCTTATCAGCTCCGCAGCACACTTCTGGTGCTATGTAAATACTTGATTTGCTGGCTGGTTATGTACACAAGTCATAGCTGGTGCAGCTAAAAAGAAAGAGTCGGCCTGCGCTGTACTAAAACTTCGTACTGATGTAATAAGGAAGGAAAAGCAGATATAAATACTTGGTTCAAAAGGAAGTTTGTGTGTGTGAAGGACTCTGAGGCTTGATATGGCTTGTGGGACTGTAGAAAATCAGTTTTAGAAATATTTTTTTTTGTCCTTGGGTTATGAAAAGAATGTTTCAAGGTGATTGCAGGCCTCAGCACTTAAAGTTGTTCAGCCTCTTCAAATATTAAGCGAAGAAGCACCACAGTCTCTTACATAATGAATAAGTCATGCCTTCTATTGGCTTTGCGTGTCATTGATGAGAATTGTCCACATGTGTATAATTTGCTCAAAGTATAGGATGGAATTCAGTGGAGACAGCAAGTTTTTAAGATGCTCTGTGGGATGAGTTTAATTGCCCTCCACAGGATAAAAGCTAACTTGAAGTTCAAACATATATTTTGGGAGGCCATCCTCATTCTAACTCTTATGATTCTGTGTAAATGTCTCATAATGAGGATCATGCGTGAATCTCTTTTGCAGTGGGCTTTATAAAGCTCCAGAAGCAGGTTGTGTAAGCGTGCTGTTTTGATAATGTGTAGATCATGAAGGAGATCATGCTGGGGCCAAAGTCCCCTCTACAAGCCAGATGAAAATAGTGGAAACTTTTTTACAATACCTTTGACCTTGGATGTAGGCCAGGTTGTAATATCTATCAAGTTAAAAGCTAACAGGACCATACAAGTAAAAACAGTTCTGAACCTTGGGATAGTTATGGCAGCTGTGTTTTTTTAAAAAATAGAACTACATTTCTTTAAACTGGCCTTTAAAAGATAATGACTGTAAACAGAAACTATGAAAAAACGTTATATTTGCAGCGTTGTCCATCCTGTTTGTTCTGAAAAATCTTGGGGTAGCAATGTGTTTGGAATAGAAGTACTTTGCATGCATCTTCTCATTAACTCTGTAAACAATGCAGCTTTCTGATTGCTTCCATTTAGCAGAAGAACATCTGTTTGTGGAGGCTAAGTCTCTAATCAGAATGATGATAAATTTGTAGTGGTCACTTCTGTAGCTGTAGCTCAGTGGCTTTCCTTGCAGAAGGTCCCAGATTCCATCCCTGGCAACAGCAGTCTGTGAAGACCAGGGGTTCCCTGGTCCGTGAACTTTGTCAGATATAATATTCATATATACATTTTAATTGTATTCTTCTTGTCTTTATTTCTTACTGATTGTGATTGTACTATATTGTATTCCACTTGGAATTCTATGGTAATTGAACTGTAATACAATAAAATACAATTTTATTATAAATAAGCAATATATACAATTAAAATAATACAGCATCTAGCACAGTGCAGATCAGTTGTTAAAAACAGCCAGAAACCAAGGTGAAATGTTTGGGAACTACTGGTGTGGACAGTATTTAAATGGATGGTCCAATGCTCTGACTCATTATAAGGCTACTTTCTATATTCCTAACTAACTCACTGCAAATTAATGTTTGCTTTGTGGGATGGCTCAGGGGTAGAGCACATGCTTTGAATGCAGAATTTCTCACATTCAATCCCAATCATCTCCAGGTAGGACTGGGAGAGATCCTTTCTGAAATCCTGGGAAGCCACTGGCAATCAGGTGGGGCTGAGGTAGATGGAACAATGGTCTGACTCTGTATTAGGCAGCTTCCTGTGTTCTCTCTCATTGTTCACCTGTTGCATATAACAATTTTGCACTGCAATCCTAAGCATCCCACTGAGTATGTTTCAGGTTACTGACAGTAAGAAGATGCAAACGTATATATGTATAATACGGTCCATCCTTTAAGATGAGGGTCAGAAACTGCTACAGATGTAGCCTGTGGTGCTTCCTCATCCAACTTTCATCCTCCCTGCCCCCAGTAGCAGTTAGGCTGGAAAACAGACTCCCATTGCAGCCATTGGCATTTGTGGAGAGGGGTTTAACTGGACAGGAAAGGCTTATTCCTCTCTGTGTCTCTGTGACTCACTCTTGAACCCTCCCCATGTGGCATCTAGGCTTGAAAAGCACTTTCCCTAGCTGCCAATGGAAAGCTGTTTTCAAGCCTGATTTTTTGTGAATGAATGTGTTGTGTGCAGAGTTAGCTTTGTGCATATAGCAGCTGGGAAGGGAAGGGTTAATGCTCCTCTCCTCAACTGCTGTCTCCATGAAGACTGCCGCCCTCTGGCATTTAGACTTGGGGGGGGGGCGAGGGAGGGAACTGAAATGTGTTTTTCAAGCCCAATTCACATGTGAGTGAATGAATGGGTGTGAGTATATTAATGGATGTGTACAACTTTGCTGTCATATGGCCCCTGAAGGGTTAGGCACAAGGGAATATGGCCCTCAGGCTCCCCATCACTTCTTTTGAGAGATATGGGGCGGGGGGTGCAACAGGGTTCCTGCAAATGGGTGGAAGACATGGGCCTCCGTTGTTGTCATAGAAACAGGGGTACCAAGACAAATCCTTTACATGACTAGCAATGCTGCTTTAATTTTGTGATATATTGTGTAGGCTTTTGTATGTGGCTGTCTGCTTTGGTTATTTAAGCTACATGGTAAGCTAAGGGATCTTTGATTGCTGCTCTTTGCTTTCAATGAAACTGTTAATTGCATAAGTAACCGGCAGCTACAAAACTTAACAGAGATCACTTTAGCAAATGCTGTTGTAGTTGCTACAACTGTGGCACCCTGTGTAACTGGTAAGCCTTAGAAAATCACTTGAATTGCTTAACTGATGGGTTCAGGGACTCTTTCTGCTTGTACTGTAGCTCTGTGTGTGAAACACACTGAGCAATCTTGCCATTTCCCTCAGTTCAGGGTCTGTGACATTAGCCATGGAGAAGGAGTCCTTCTGCAGAGGGATATTTGTTTTGAGATTGGAAGGATGTGGTGTTGATGAGCAAGAATAAGCCTATCCTTACCCAGTAATCCTGTTGATTAAATACAATTTGCTTCTGGGATTAGGAAACTGGAGAGGTGGGACCAAGAACAGTGTAGGTGAAAGAGAAGAATCATTTCCCTTCCTCCTGCTCTCTTAATTCCCTGTTCCATCAGCATACATACATACATAATTTTATTTGTATGCCGCCTTTCCACAGTTCAAACCATTCTCAAGGCAGCTTGCAACATTAAAAATATGTAACTATACAGCTTATAAAAGTAGTCATAAAGAAGAAATGAAACATTAAAAAATACACAGTGAAATTTCCACATAAATCACAACAAGATCTAAAATAAATACGGTTTAGTGCAGCGCATGGGGATTTGCTGAGTGGGCAACTCGATTCGGGGGCTGCTCATGGGCCAGTTAAACAACCCCTGTGGGCTGCTTGTGGCCCATGGGCCTTAGGTTGTCTATTCCTGGAATAGCTCCTCCAAACTTGATTGAAATTCCAAGTTAAACCTAACCTGCAGTTAGGTTTTGTTCAGGTCTGGAGCCAAGTGGAAATAGCGGTATGGCAATACCACTGAAAAAATCACCATGCACACGACCGGTGTTAGAAACTGAGATATGAAAGCTTGGAGCTAAATGGCACCTTAAACCTAGGTTATGGGTGCAACAACTGAATGTAGGTGTGCTTTTTCTATAACAAGAATACAAAGCTGAAAATGAATGCACTGCAGCTAAAATATTATGTTCATTTTTCACATGGTCTAGTCCTTCCCCTGCCCACCCCTCTAATATTCTTAAGAGGGTCTCTTCTCCAGTCTTCAGAGAGTGGCTAGAAGTGGGGAGGCAGAAAAAGGTCCCTCCTTTCCTCAGAAACTGCTCGCACTAATGAAATTCCCCGCCTAGAACCATGGGAGTTTTGAACACTGCACATGACAAAACCACCCAGCCACCCTCAAATTTGATGAGCTTCCACACCAGCGATATCATATAACTAGTTATCTTTACTTAACAATTTTTCCACAGTAATTGGAAATCCAGATTAAATGTAAAAAATATGGGCCGGCATTCGATAATGATGTCATTTGGACAGTGCAAAAAAGTTGCATGCACAAGCAGCACCTATTTCACAGTAAACTGCTGTCTGGAAGCATTCTCAATGCGTTGCTAGTGATTTGTCACACAGCTATTGTACTAACTTCCTGCTCTGAATCTGACCAACGTGGAGAACAAACTTAAGTTACAATGCTATTTATAGAAGATTGGCTGTCCTATCTGGTGCACGTTTCGAATCATGGATAGAATCCAGTGGTAGCACAGATAATGTGCAATATTACCTTTTGCTACAGGCTGGTTCAGGAATACTTTCATTTTCTGATTAAGTAATTAATGATGGAAATGTGATGTTTAAATAGCCCAACATGCTGCTTGGGTATGGATGTTATTTTGAAATAAGGGAGACAGCTGTGGTTTATGATATTTTCTTTCTTCATTGTCATTCTTCCATCCCTCGTTTTAGACATTTTTTTAAAAAAAATATTTTGGTGGAGCTTTTCAATCTTTAACCCTTTCAGCTGTTTTTCTTTGAACTTTTAATCCCTGCAAATAAGATAGATAGGCTGTTCCTTCAGTACCTTTCTGTTACTGGAAATCTGAAGATAGCAAGCTCAAGTGTTTCTCTTAGGAATAAACGTGTGAAATTCAGGGCACAAGCATTCATTTAGTGGTGGACTTCTCTCTTTCCCATTAATGTGGGGGTTGGTGAGAGAAGGAAGGTTTATGAATAAAACACAAAGAAAATGCAGTGTTATTGATTTACCAGTTTTGAGCGCACTTGAGGTTTTACTGTAATGGAGGGAATGCTTGCAGATTCATTGAGTTGAATCTGTAATGAACCTTCTGTAAGCAACAGAAATAAAAACAATTCAGTCCAAATGGTCAGTATTGCAGTTTTTCCATTTAAAGTTGTTATAATTTCAATGAATAAGTCTTCAGTTTTCTCTGTTGCCTTTTATATAACTTCCTTTCATCACTCAGCCCTACCTTCCCCCCCTCTTTAATTTGGGGTTTTGGCTCAAGTCCATAGATGGCTACAGGGAGATCTGCATGCAAATTGCAGTTTTCTTTAACATTTCCCCAAATTCCCCTCCATTCTTCCACCCCTTCTGCATTGCAAAAGGCTTTTAAAGCTCCCCTGGGTATAAAATAAACAATTTGCATTGTTGAATAGGGGACTGTAGTTTGGGAAACTGAAACAGAAACCCCCACTGTGATATCCCCTTGGGGTGTCTGCATGTAACTGGGCTCCTTGATTAATATTTTGAATGAGGGGAAGCCAGCTTGATGGTCAACAGAAAAGAAAATGTACTTTGAAAGCACATACCTAGGAGTAAGCCTCTCTCTAAATATAGTGAGAATTACTTCTGAATATGCATAGGATTGTGCTGTTGATGTGACTAAGAGTCTGGCACTTCTTGCTATTTAACAGAGCTTTTATTAAATCTCTTTGCTTGCTCTAAGCTAGCCTTCTCCAGATTGGACTTCAGCTCCCAAAACATTACACTGTAGTTTAAAATATATGGAGGGCACCAGGTTAGAAAAGGCTGCATTACACTAGTATAGTGTTCTTCCTGCAGCTTACTGTGTGTATGATTAGAATTTTATTACTAATTAGTCTTATCTATTTTAGGTGGACAAAAATGTGCCCTTCAATGCCTGAGTTAAATTGAGTTTCAGATTCCTTGGTTTGTCAGCTGCTTGCTGGCATGGTTCTTTAGACTTGTGATTTAATGTGTCCGCTCTGATGTAAGCATCCTCTTGAAGGAAAACCCCTCTTCTTAGGAAGTCACAGGCATGTGAATCTGTTTTGTCAAAGTAAAGGAGGAGGAACAAACGGGGACATGATAGCAAGCAGGCTTTAAATAAGGCAAATGACTCTGTATGCTAAGCATCCATCAGCGTCCTTTCCGAAGAGGAAGTGACACACAAGCTTTGGCACTCTCCTTACTCAGTTGGCAGGATTTGCCGCAAAGCACAATATCTAGCTGTTGACTTGCCCTTGAGCATAAAGCATTTGCTATGCAGTGCCTATAGTGAAATGGATTCTCCCCCCCCCCCCAGTGAAAGGTCGCTTTTAAATAACTGGTCAAGTGCTGTTTGATTTCGGGTGTTAGGAGGCAGGATGGTAATATTGAGACTTGTCAATTCTCACAGCTTCCCCCAGCTGCCAACAGATGGGTTTGGTTTAACTGCTATAGATTTGTTTAGGAGATAGGAACAGCTTCTTTGGATCAGACCAGTGAATGGTCCAAATGCTTCAAATTAGATCTGAATGGCAATTTCAACAGCGTAAGACACTCAAGAGCTCTTCTCTGGCTCTTGGCGGTTTCTGTCTTCATTCCATTAATATTTATAACTATTTTGATACCCAGAACATTGACTTTATAAGTATGTCATTGATATTTACTGCATGGGTTTTTATTAAAAAGTTTTGGATGTATATATTTACATCTTATATCCTGTCCACACACAATCCTTCGTGGTAGATTAGATTAAGAGAGTCTTGCCAAAGATTGGTTGGCATCCTTCTGTCTCAGGACACAGTGGAAGAGTGCACCTTTGGGGTGAAGTCAAATTGTTGTAGAGTTACAGCACCTTCTTCTATGGCTGTAGAGACTAAATACGGGAGAGGCATGTTTCGTTGCAGCTGGGGCAGATGAAGGCATTCAGTTGTGCTGCTGCAGGTAATAGTGAGGGAAGTAATAGTGCCACTGTATTCTGCTCTGGTCAGACCTCACCTGGAGTACTGTGTCCAGTTCTGGGCACCACAGTTCAAGAAGGACACTGACAAACTGGAACGTGTCCAGAGGAGGGCAACCAAAATGGTCAAAGGCCTGGAAACGATGCCTGATGAGGAACGGCGAAGGGAGCTGGGCATGTTTAGCCTGGAGAAGAGGAGGTTAAGGGGTGATATGATAGCCATGTTCAAATATATAAAAGGATGTCACATAGAGGAGGGAGAAAGGTTGTTTTCTGCTGCTCCAGAGATGCGGATACGGAGCAATGGATGCAAACTACAAGAAAGAAGATTCCACCTAAACATTAGGAAGAACTTCCTGACAGGAAGAGCTGTTCGACAGTGGAATTTGCTGCCCAGGAGTGCTCTGATGGTGTTTCCTGCTTGGCAGGGGGTTGGACTCGATGGCCCTTGTGGTCTCTTCCAACTCTATGATTCTATGATTCTAGGTGTACCATGACATTTCTTTCTGCACTCCTCTCAGCAGTCATTCCTCTTCTGATCACGGTTATGGATATACAACCTGACAGTCTGTCTCCAGGCACTATGGTCATCTGCAAGGGATTCCCACGTGGTGGGGTTAATGCTGCTAGCCTTTATGTCATGTTTGCAGACGTCTTTGTAACACAAGAGTTGGTCTGCCAATGGACCTGGGGCCTGACGTCAGCTCCCTGTAGAGCATGTCCTTGGAGATCCTGCCATCTTCCCTTCTGTTGTACATGACAAGCCAGCGTAGACGTCGCTGAGACAGGAGTGTGAACATCCTGGGAATGTGGACTTGGGAGAGCACATCTTTGTTTGAGAGCACTCTTGTCTTGCCATGTGGTGCTCCAAATCTTCCTGATACAGCGCATGTGGAAGGTATTGAGGCATCATTCCTGGCTGGGTGTAAGTTGCCCACGTGTCTCTACCATAAAGCAAGCAGCAAGTTTAAAGGAAATACTCAGGCAGGGGTCATAGAATTAGGATTTAAACAATATTTTTAAATTGCAGGAGTCGTATGACAAATAGTTTGCTCTTTTCCTGGCCCTTTCTGCTGCCAAAACTATTAGAGGGAATTCCTATAGATATCTGCTGTCTCTTGTTATCAGTTCTGTTTACTTCCAAGAGAAGAGAACAGTTTATCTTGCTCCTTTCAAATTAGCTGCATGCATAGAATAGAATAATCTTATATGTCTCCTTATAAGAAGACAGAAACAGCACTGAGAACTGGTTTGGTCTGAAAGATTGCAGTCTTCTTAGCAATCCTAAAGTACTGGTTTTGTTATACCGCAGGCAGGAAACAGTTGGGTTATAGTTTAGACCCAGCCCAAATCAGTAGCTTCCTCTTAAGACTGTGACTTTGTTGTTTCTATTTCCAGAGTTCCACAGTTATTTATCCATAACTTTCTAGGGAACTGAGCCTATATTTTTTAAAAGGCTAATTTGTTGTGGTTTATAGAACAGTTTCTAAAGCAGGGTTGCTAAGCTGTTTGCGTGTTTCTGGCTTGGTTTGAGGGACCTTGAGGGCGGATGCTGCCAGCAGCATCTTTTGGGCCCATTGCACAAAAAGTATACAGCCCACTCCCTTGGTGACTTTTGGCAATTCTTCTGAGCTATGAACTGGCCCTGGGGAACAGTAGCTGGTCAAGTGAAAAGGGTGTTGTTTACCGTGAAAAACTGTCTGGCCTTCCTTTCAGCGACTATTGAAAAGTGAACGGCGGGATTTCTACATCAGTATTATTAGGGGGAAATGAGCCTATGATGACCATTAATAAATTAAATTAAATTAAATTAATTAAATTAAATTAAAGGAGTGTGGTGGAGTCTCCTTCTTTGGAGGTCTTTAAGCAGAGGCTTGACAACCATATGTCAGGAGTGCTCTGGTGGTGTTTCCTGCTTGGCAGGGGGTTGGACTCGATGGCCCTTGTGGTCTCTTCCAACTCTATGATTCTATTATTCTATGATTCTATGATTAAATTCTTAGTTATTTGATTTATGTAATCTGTTGGGAATCTGAGGTGAGATACCCACATAGCTGAAGTTGCCCTCAACTCCAGTCACCATGCAGAAGTAAAGTCTGAAATAGCTTACTGCTGTAGAAGATTAGGCTTTAGTAATACAGTTCTGGAAAATGATCTATACATATAGCTTGTAGGCTTTGCAGGTATTGATTCAGATAGATACAAGTAGAAAGTACCTCTGTTTCTCCAGCTTCCAGATGTAACACAGACTCCCAAATCATAGACAGACTCACTCACTGACTGTGCCATAATCATTTATATAGAAGGCACAGGACCCTTGCAACTGGCTTGGCTGACCTTTCACCTCTCACACATGGGGTAATTTGTGCCCATGAATGAAATCAACCCTCTCCTCTGTGTCCAGTTCCTCCAACATAATCTTCTCTATACTCACTACAGGTAACAATAGTATAGAAATAAAATTGCCACAGAAAAGCAATGTTGGGAAATGTGTTTATTATCTTAAAAATGCTCTAATCTGACTTCCAAATGCTTGTTCAACAAAAGTTTCAAATTGTCCTCTGGAAGATTGTTGGGCATTCATAGAGGCCAAGAAAGGAAGAATTCAAAAGCTGTGGAACAAGCATCAAATAGGTTTGTTGCAAAGGCATGAATGACAGTGGCTGCATCAGACCTGTTAGAGGAGTCCTCAACCTTGTGTCACTGTGTAGAAAGCTTTTGTGGCTGTCATCCAGGAGCACTCAAGGTCTCTTGAGTCTGAGCCACTGAAGGGAAGGGGGCTGAGCCACATTGACGTTCCATTCCCAAATCCCAGGGCCTCTTGATGATGACTGCAGACACAAGTTACTATGATGAAAGGGTTAGCGGGTGGGGTGGGGGAAGCTTTGGGTAACCTCCCAGTCAAATCTCATATAATAACTTTTAATGCCTCCAGAAATGGCAGCATACGATTTTCAGGGCAACTGTTCTTCAAATTTGTCTGAATGTATCCCCATTTACTCTAAAATACGTACAAATACAATGGTACCTCAGTTCTCAAACGAAATCCATTCTGGAAGTCCATTTGGCACAGCTTCCCATTGGTTGCAAGAGCTTCTTGCACTCAGCGGAAGCTGCGTCGCACGTTCGGGTTCCAAAAAATGTTCGAAAACAGAAACTTCCAGGTTTTCCGCATTCGAGAACTGAAATGTACAATGACGGAGGGGTTCAGGAACCGAGGTTCCACTGTACCTATCTGTATTTCTCTGCCTCTGAGAGAGGATCATACGGGGCTGGGGAAGAAGGCTGAAAGGTAGCGCAGTTAAGACTATGCAAGAACATTAGCATATAGTTCTCCATTTTTAAATATGCTCTTCACCAAATGAGGGGGGAAATTCTGTGCTTATTTCTACTGCAGTAGTTTAAGATGTTGCTTGATTGAAATACTTTATTGTCACTTGTACAACTTGTATACAGTGAGATTACACAAATTACCGTATTTTTTGCACCATAACACTCACTTTTTTCCTCCTAGAAAGTAAGGGGAAATGTCTGTGGGTGTTATGGAGGGAATGCCTACGGGTGGCATGCCTACGGATTTTCCTCCTCTAAAAACTACGTGCGTGTTATGGTCGGGTGCGTGTTATAGAGCGAAAAATACGGTAATTAATTAACCAAATTAATGCCGAGTGACTACAAACAAACAATACCACCTACATTCTCTTCCAAAATAGAAGATGAAAAATGTAGTGGGGAGTGGAACTAGTGGCTTTCCACATATTGTTGGTCTCTCGGCTCTCGTCAGTCTCAACCAGCATGGCCAATAGTCAGGATATTGGGAGCTGGGGGGTCCCTGCATCAACTGGAGCAGGGCAGTCCAACCTCTCAGACCAAGCGGGCTGCAAAAGTACTTCGACATAGAACCTGCATGCCACTTAAATTTCCACATTGTAAGTTTAAGTGTTCACAATATAGGTAATAATTAATATAAATATATTTAATTAAATATAATTAAGTGCACAATTAATAGATTTAATACCCTAAAATAGCATGACGTACAAAGTAATGTCTGTTCCATGCTATCCCGAACCCCAAGCTACTACAGCTGGACAGAATCCTGCCAACACTGCTTGCGTTTCATTTCATTTTCTCTTTCCTTCCCTTCAGTACTGTGGTAGGGGAAAGAGAGCATGCCCTGCTCTGTTATCTATTAGTGGCAGATGGAAGGGGTTGAATCATAGAATCATAGAGTTGGAAGAGACCACAAGGGTCATCGAGTCCAACCCCCTGCCAAGCAGGAAACACCATCAGAGCACTCCTGACATATGGCTGTCAAGCCTCTGCTTAAAGACGTCCAAAGAAGGAGACTCCACCACACTCCTTGGCAGCAAATTCCACTGGGTTGATCAGAGCGGTCTTGACAGAACACCCCCCCTCCTACTCTGGGGTAAAGGGCTGAGAGGGCAGCTGTGCCATCATAATGTGTGCGCATAGACAGGACAGGCTGTACCCACAGTAGCTCTACTCCTCCTCGAGTGGAGAAGGAACCAAGCAGTGGTTCAAGAGGGGCTTAAGGCAACCCCAAACCATCTCAGGGCTCAGCCCTGGAACAACTTCTTTCCAGTGGCATACGAAAGTGGGCTGCTTAAGCACACCGAGAACTCCTTTCCCTTACCACCTGATAAGTAACCCCACACAGAGGGGTGGAGGCTGCCAAGTTCACAGGGTGGGGCTTCCAGGGAGTCTTGTGGCTCCAAAGCCTTTGAGAGAAAACATGAGCGCTCTGGACTGGCAAGCGAGTCCCATCCACAGAGAAGGAGCTCTCACACTGCATTCTGTTGGCTCCTTGTCTTTGCTGAGAAGTGCATTCAGCAGGCGCACCAATTCACTGAAGAGAGAGACCCACCTTGCTTTTCCCTCCCTCATGTGGAAAATCCCTCCATGGTTTTTTGTTCCTTCCCTTGCCTCCAAGTTTGTCTGCCAATGCCGGAGACCCCGCGTTCCGCTGCATCAGATACCGTAGCTGCCACTGAGGCAGGCAACCAAGGCTTTGACTGAAATAGGCAGTGTGTGAACCGACACAAGGTAGACTGTGGGTGGTGTTGGCGGCAAAGCAGCAGCGGGGGCTGAGAAGAAGAGCGACCTCCAGGACACATGCTTCAGTATGGAAAACACAGATATATAAACTAATCACCAAATGGCACCTTAAGCCTAGATTACAGTTGCCACAACAGGCTGTCTAGTTGCCAGTCTCCTCCCCACTGAGAGGGTTGTTGTTCATTTCTATACTGCTTTATATTTTAAAGAAGAATCTCAACACAGTTCACAACACATCAAAACATCAAATAAAACAATCTAGAATAAAACTGACAAGAAATCTCCACAGATTGGCCAGCACGCTGTCGTGCACCAGTGTCTTGGTGCTGGGGCATATGGGGCGTGCATGGCAGCAGAAAACGCAGCTGCACCCCAGCCAAAAGGTGGAGATGTCAGTCGCCAATCCTGGCAACAAGACATATTCACATATTCCCTAGAGCCCAGGGAATTCGGAACACTGGCAGGCTTTATTACCGCAGTGGTTGCAAAATTTGCCTTGGCTGCAAGTAAGTTGAGAGCTAGGCACCAAGACAAGTATCATAAGGGTGTGTGTGAGAAGTGGAGTGCTTAACTTATGCGGTCTTTCTCCAACAACTACTTCTGTATATTTCTTCTAATTATTGACATTGTTTTCAAGAGCCACCAAAAAAGGCCTTGCAAGTCACATGTAGCCCATAGGCCATGTGTTGGACCACCCTGACCATACGATTGTGTGTCTGCCCTGCTAATTTTGCATTCTCCAACCCACCCATTTTCAGGACCAAAGTACAAGCATTCCGAACTCTTAAAAAAAATCCAAAGTTAATTCTTATCTCGTGTGTCTCCTATTTATGACTCTTCCATTTGCTGTGCTTGATAACATTTTCTCTTAAGGAATGTGTGTCTCCTTCAAGTATCCCTACTTGGAACATTTTCTTCTAACTTCATTTGAGTCAGCATGACTACTTGTGATCAAGCTATGAGCTTCGGAGAGAGTAGAATGAAATGTAAATCAGCACTGTTTTGTTGGATGGGTGGTTGGATATCATAGAATGGAATGACTGGGGCTGCTACTTGCATTCCTAAAGGCATAGTTAGCATCTGTTATTATGGTCTGGAAATGCACCCATACTACTTTGTGTGTCAAATGCCTCTTAAAATAAAAACCCAGCGAACAAAAACTAGGCATTCTAATGCAATAAATTATGTTTGGTGTGTATTAGAGTATTTGGCCTTGTAAGGTATGTCACTATTTGCCTCATATTGCAAATGGAAGGATGAGAGGTTTGTTTATGGCCATCTAATGAACTCATACCAAAGGCAAGATTAGAACTATAGACTTCCTGGTTCATGAACCAGCCTCTGCGACTATGCAACAGTTGAAGTTGGTTCTGTGCTCTTCAGTGCCTTGAAATAAGGCATTCAGATGCCTCATTTAGCCATCCAGTTGAGACTTTCCGGTTGCCTTTTCCCACTGAAAATTTGCAGTCCTCTGGCTCAAAGAAAAGTTTATAAAGATCGCTTGCGCTTTTAAATGGAAGCATTTCATTAATGATTTTTAAGTAGCAGAACTTAAAGGGAGCTTATGAGTGTTGGAGACTGTTGTTTTCTTTTGGGTTGAAATTCGGTTGCCCATGGGTACAGAAACGGGGGCATTCTGTATTGCAGTTGGGTATTGGAAAAGCTAATGCATGAAAACTCCTCTAGATATGGAAGTCTACACTATCTTGAGCTGGAACTGGGAGAGACAAACCATGAAGCTTGGCTTGGAATTACATGTGAACCAACATTCACGGTTTGTTTATCTCCATGCAAGCTGATTAGTAGAAGCCAAGGCTTAGTACAGTACTTGTTTTTCATTTGGGACAAACTAGGAATGTTGGCCTCACATAAAGCTAGGTCAAGTCTTGTGGTTTGTTTCTCCAAGCACTGGACAAGACAGAGTGAAGTGTAGTATACATTTGAGTAGTATGTACCAGCATTCAGCTCACTTACAGTAAGCAGTGGTTTCCTTTCTACTGTGGCTTACTATAAGATACGTTCCAGTCCAATGTCTGTTACGTCTGTACAGAATGCTTGGAAATGGTGAATTTAGAAGTTTGTATTTGTTTTAGATCAAACTGCTCTTGAGGACAGCAATCTGGAATCTGCCACATACATCTAAACCTGAAGCAGCAGAAGTGCTGGTGATGCAGAAAGCTTGTTTCAGTGCCAAGACCATTCCTCCACCCTCAGTGTTTTTCAGAGAAGCAGAAGTTTGGCCCACAGTTCATCATAGTCATTTGACAGAATTCTCTGAGAGCAGCCAAGCCTCGTTGCAAGCTGCATGCTTTTCTATATTTGGTTTTGTTTAATTTGATGGTAGAGTATCCTGGCTGCCACTCCTGATGTCCAGCTATATTGCACCAACAGAACTTGCTTCTCTTTCTCTTTAAAGAATTTGTTGTTTTTATGATGTCAGTGCTTTGATGTCTTTAGAACCAACTGTGCCTTCCCTTTTCCTCTCTGCCCAAGTTAAGCTTTTCAGAAAGATCATGTGTTTCTCAATAATTCTCAAAATGTTTTCTTGTTAGGAAGTAGAATCTTAAGTGCTTTATATTCCTTATGACCTTTAATTTAGCTGCTGTGGTGGTGTAACGCCTTCACTGTGTCCCTTTAAACAGTTTCTTGTTCTGTGTGTAGATAAGCCCTTCCTCTCTTATCATAGAGCACTTCTTACTTTAAATTTGAAGAGGATTCTGATGTTCCTAAGCCAGAGGCTTTTGACCTTTTTGAGTCCAGGCGGGGCTTGTAGCCAGGGCTGCTGCAACAAACAGCCATGCAAGCCTTTGGGAGGCAGAGACATGAGAGGGCATCAGAGGAGGGAGGGAAGGAAAGGTGTACAGAGGCCAGTGTTGCCTGCGGCATCCCTGACCATCCTTCAAGGCACCCCAGGGTGCCACAGCACACAGGTTGAAAACCACTGTCCTAAGCCTTTAATTAGCTCTGAGCCAGGGTTGCATGCACTTGGTTAAAACTCATTGAAAGGTAATTCGAAATCTGCATTGGCCAAAGAAAGGTTCTGTGGGTTGTAGGGGCGGTTTTCATCCTTTCCCATAATTCCAATTTTGCTAACTAAGACAGGAGCAAGAAGCCTTGGAAGGCATCAACTACTAGAAATCCTGTTTGGCCAGCTTTCATCAAATGCTCCCATACATTTTCAAGTACCCATCATGGATAGAAACTTTTTATCCTAATGAAAGCTGAAATTTTCAGGACGTTGGATTATGTGCCCAACGTGGAATTGTGGTATACACTCAGTGCTGCCCTTAGAATGCTACCATTACTAGCCAGTTCCCTGGTAGTTCCCTCACATAGCTCAGCTGTGCTCTGCAGTGCCCCGTCCTGCTGGATGGAATTCAAAAATAAAAAATAAATAATCAGTAGCATTTAGTTATCACTCTGTAGAAGTAACAGCTTATGACTCTGTAGCCAAAGAAATACTTCAGTAAGCTGTATAGACTGAATTCGCTTGATTTTTCTGTTTGTTTCCTAATCTTTTTATCTTTGGTATCCTAGACGTCAAGAAAGATTGGTCCGACCACGCCCTGTGGTGGGAAAAGAAGAGAACGTGGCTCCTTAAAACTCACTGGACCTTGGATAAGTATGGAATACAGGCAGACGCCAAACTACAGTTTACTCCTCAGCACAAACTCCTCCGACTTCAGCTCCCCAACATGAAGTACGTGAAGGTGAAAGTGAACTTTTCTGACCGAGTCTTCAAAGCTGTGTCTGACATCTGCAAGACCTTCAGTGAGTATCTGCTGGTTATGGAGCCAAATGTTGCCTCTCCATGTGTCAAGCAGCTTGCGGCAGTCGTTCTTGATACCTGTTCCGTAATGCGATAGTTAGCTGAAGCATCAGCTTTCTAGCAAATGCAGATTAGCCTGCTTCCTCTGGATTGATTCTTCAACTTCCTAAGGGTTTATTGTTGCACATGGCCCTTGTGAAAATAGGAAAGAAAAACTTTTGGCTGGTGGAAGTAGTAAAATACCAGTCAGACAGTGGGAATCTGCCAGTTATGCACAAATATATTTACTACTTGAGGAATTTATACCGCACAGATTAATAAAATTCCCAGAGCAGCATACAACACATTTAAAACATACAAATTAAAACCATGCAGAAATATAGCAAAGAAAAAAGTAAAATCATTGGGAGCAGCACAAAAAAACAAATCCAGCCAAGGTCAGATATATATATATATTAAAACTCCTTGCCTTTAACCAGTAGGCACCAGGTGAGGCTCCCTTGAGAGAGCATTCCACAGGGCAGTTCCACTAAGAAGGGCTTCTCCCAGGGTAGCCCCCTGGCAAACATATGAACATGGAACAGGAACCCTTGAGGATCTTGGTTGTGAGGGCAGGTACATGTGGAGACAGGTGGTGCATCAGGATCCTACAAAGATCTGAGATAGTGGAGCGGACTGATGTCATGGGTACTGCTGGTTCAAAGACACTAAAGAAGGGGAAAGCAGTGTTATTTCCCCTATGCAGCTTGTACAATGAAGGAACATTGTGGCAGGCAAACAGTTCCATGCTCTCCAGACATTCCTCTTCCTCTTGGCTTCCTTATGGTACAGCCCCAGACACTTGGAGATTGTTATACAATTTAAAATAGAGTTTACTGGGGGTTTGTGTCCTTGAAATTGTGGTTTAATATGTGGATTTTTCATTGGCTTGGTAAAGGAATGTTCATCCTGTCAGCATCCCATTGAAATCTGGCAAACACGTCTGGTTTCTTGTTTTGTTTAAATGGTTTTGATATACTTGTGGATGATATCTCCCATCGGCTGGAGCTCAGTTGGCTCCTTAGTTTCCAAGGAGTCGGAGGAGCTTAAATGGAATGGCAGAGGCTTGAGGAAAACTCCTGTGTAGAGGCTAAATCAGCCTCCACAAGGAACAGGGCCTTCTCGGTGGCCATTCCCTAGACCTTTCTCACAAGAGAGTTGCGTTAGGCTTTGTCCAGAAAGATTGCAGCGATGGGGTGGAAGATCATTCTTTTTTAGAAAGGTGTCTTATAAAAAATATTCCATGATTTGGAGTATAAAAGTTGCTGTAAGTTCTTTGAAAGACATAAAACATGCTAATAGTTTTATGTTAATAGATGATAATAGTGCATTCCATAATGGACTTGCCTTCATTGGAGGTTTTTAAACAGAGGTTGGATGACCAGCTGTCAGGGATTATTTAGCGTGATTTCTGCATTGCAGGGGGTTGGATTAGATGACCTGTTGGCGATCCCTTCCAGTGCTACCATTCTAAGATTCTCTGTAAGTTGGAACGGTGTTATATTAGGCACATAATTATGTGTATGTGGCATTAGGAGAGTGGTACATGTTGTACTCCTTCTGGGGTAGTTTGTAGAGTGACTGCGGCAACCTAGGCAGATGGACAGCGTTGGTTAGAGCATGATGATGATAATGCCAAAATTGCAGGTTTGATCCCTGTGTGAAACAGCTGCATAGTCCTGCATTGCTGGGGTTGAACTAGATGATCCTCAGGGTCCCTTCTAATTCTATGAGTCAATGGTGATGATGATTTGTCCACCTTTGGTCCCCACCCTGCACTCTGCTCTCACCTGTGGCTCCAAGAAGCTGTCAGTGGGCTGTCACTAGGAAACTGCTGGCCACCTAAACCAGGGGAGGGTAGCCTATGGGTCTCAAATCCTCAGTGAATTAGGGACTTCTGCTGCATGCGAAGACAGGCTCTAGTGGATGACACCAATAGTGGGATCAGTGGTCAAGAAGGTGGTTTCTGTACATGCTGTAGAGGGGAGGGGGGGCACATGGGGCTCATCAGCCTGAGAAGGTAGCCCATTAAGGAGAAGGTCAACTCTGATCCTAAACCTACAGTGGCTTGCTGTTATCTTCGGAAGAAGAAAAAAGCTAAGGTAGATAATCCCGAGTGGAGCCCATAAGCCAAGTTGGTGCCAAACATATTGCTCTGCTTTGCTTTGGACCACATCATCATGGCTGAGCGTGGGGTCTTGATGTCTGGGCAGCCCAGGACATCCATACACACTTTGGTGCTGTTAACACAGTGGTTTGACTTCACCTCTGGAGGTGCACTCCATTGTCTCAGTACAGACGGTTGCCAGCAACAATTATATAAATCGAAAGTGAATTGATAGGGCACCTTTCCCTAAACTAATAGTAGTCATTGTGGTTCCCGCCATGCTAGCTGGGGCTGTTGGAAGTCCAACAACATCTGGAGGACACTGTGTTAACTACCACTGTTTTAGTTTGGACCCTGAGATAGAACATTTTGTGAATCTTTGTACTTTTGTCCATTTACTGTATTTATTTTTCCTGATTTGAACTATAAAATTGTGGTTTTCTTGAGTCAAAATGAGAGTACCCCTAAACTTTTTTTAGGAAAAAAGCACTGCCTGTATCCTTTGCATTTTAGATTGAAAAAATCCCCTTATTTGAAGGTACTGGAAGATTTGGAGCTGGTCATAAGATGTACTGACACTAAAGGCAGATTATGAGGATGCTGTGTTTATAAGAAAAATGGCTATCAAAAGGCCATTCTTTTCCCATAGATCAAAGCTGCCCAACTTGTTGTCCAAGTTCAAATCTTTTTGACTCAGAGTTCAAGCTAAAGCTGCCTTAGCTCTTTAATGTTGCTTGCCTTTGTTCTTTTTTGTTGTGCTGGTTTTGGTGACATCATTGTTGATTTGATTTGTCTCTTTTATTGGATGGTGTGTGTGTATTATGAATATTGTGTATTGGATGGTGTGTATTATGAATATTGGGGAATATAAATATTACAAGTTTAATTTAAAAGATTTATACCCTGCCTTTAACTGGAATGATAAGGCAGTTTACAACAGATGTTAATAATATAATATGAAATCTGATTCATAACACACATGTGCATGCACACATATGAAAATGTCATAAGAAGAGGCTCACTGGATCAGACCAAAGGTCCAGCTAGTTGAGGCCAGTTTGTGTTCTTAACACTGTGCTAAATATGTGGGTGTTTAGGTCAGTCACACACTTCCTCAGCTACAATTTATTCTAAAAGAACCTGCCCTTCATCCAGGTTTTGCTTTTTAAAAAGCTATTGAGAGTGCCTTAGTACCAAACTAGATGTGAATTAGCATGCAAGGGTGAGCTTTTAATCAGGATTGCAGTATGTGAGATTGAGAGTGGAATCCTTCCTTCCCCAGTTGCAATCTCATTGAAAATCTCCCCCCCCCCCCCAGGAAAAGAGCTCCCATTGATACCAGTGAAAATCTCACACCCCTCCCTGCTTTTAAATTAACAACAACCACAACAATGCCCATAAATACTTTCTAATTATGTGTTTCACATCCTCGCATCTAGTTTGGCCCTCTGTCTTGCTACAGAAGCTGTGCTGATCAATTACAAGTTACATACTGTTGAATTCTTATTTTACTATGTCAAATTTCTACTTTGGATTACTTGTCAAAAGCAAAACACCATTTGTGCCTCATGTCTAATAACCTTTACCAGCACGCCCATCCATGTGAGTGCTAGGATCTCTGTTGAACCATAAAGTGGGAGCATCCTTAATCAAACAAGCTTCTGTTTATATGTTGAGAGAGAGGATCCTTACCTACTCAGTGCTGCAGGGAAAAGAGGGCATGGGGAAGAGAGCATGAATACAAGTGGGCAACCTGTGGCCCACATGCAGCCCTGAGGCTTTATTTGTAGCCCATTGTTGTTGTTGTTTAGTCATTTAGTCGTGTCCGACTCTTCGTGACCCCCTGGACCAGAGCGCGCCAGGCCCTCCTGTCTTCCACTGCCTCCCGCAGTTTGGTCAGACTCATGTTTGTATCTTCGAGAACACTGTCCAACCATCTCGTCCTCTGTCGTCCCCTTCTCCTTGTGCCCTCCATCTTTCCCATCAGGGTCTTTTCTAGGGAGGCTTCTCTTCTCATGAGGTGGCCAAAGTCTTGGAGCCTATTGATTTAATTGGCTATTGGAATTTGCTCCCCCTCTACTTTATTAGTAAGATAAGAGTTGCAGATAAGAGTTTGAATATGCAAAGGGAAAGATTTCTGAGTTCGCCCAACCCTGCCCATAGCATTGTTTTTCAGTCAAACATTTTGATGTAGTGTTAACAGACCACAGCAACACTTAACTTTGTTAATTCTGTGCGTAGTGTCTTCTGAGAGATGTTGGTTTCAGTATTGTCCAGCCTTATTTAAATAAAGGCCAGTTCTGAAGTGAAAACTAAGTCAGAGTTTGCAACCGGAATCTTGCAACTTGAGCTTTGTTGTAATCAATCTTTTTTTTTTGCTTTTAAAATAAAAATGGATAACTCTTGGCTGACCTATTTCTGTCAAGAGGCAGGAAGTGAGCCACTGTAAGCAAACGTATTATAGCATCAAAGTGATAGCCACAAATTGGAGAATTAATTTAAAAGCATGTAGTGTTATTGATGATTGATTTTAAAATATCCTTCCAATTCACATTATATCATTTTCCATAATGATTCTGAAAGCTGGGGCAGATAACAAGCATAAACCATTGATGTACAACAAAATTGCACTTTATTAAAATGCTTCCTTTAAAAACTACAACAACCCTAGCCACACTGAGTCTAGAAAGCCAGATCAAAAGGAGGTCTTACTACTCTCCCGAAAAGTGTGCTTGCAGACTTAGCAGGTGGGAATCCACAAAGTATCCACAAAGTTCTTTCGGGGAGGAGGGAGAAATAGAGGGGAGCAGTCAACAAGATCATTAAGAAGACTGCCTCAAAAGTATGTTGGGCCTAACCCTGTCCACATGCTGAGATAATATTATGAGGCTGTTCTCTGGATATCCTGTCTTTGGGAATGAGGCAGGTGGTGACTGAAGAGCTTTGGCTTTTTAATTGGTGTTTGATTGGAACTGCTTTAGGCTACTCTGGTGTGTTTGGTCATTTGTGTCTGCATACAGTGAACCCTCCGGATACAAATTAAATTTGTTCCGGGGGTCCATACTTAACCTGAAAAGTTTGTAACTGGAGGCGTCACTTCTGCGCACACACACAGCGCGATAGAGCGCTTCTGCGCATGCGTGCGCAGCAAAACCCAGAAGTATACACTTCCGGGTTTGCCGCGTTCACAACCCAAAAGTACGCATCCAGAGCGGTATGTAACTCGAGGGTTCACTGTATATGTTGTGATATGTTGTGGAAGTCTTGACTGAGTGTTTTTAAATTGCTTAATGTGCTATGTGCCTTAAGATCATCATGTTATAATTCCATACAGCACAGTGGTACCTCGGTTTACAAACGCTTCGGGTTACAAACTCTGCTAACCTGGAAGAAGTACCTCGGGTTAAGAACTTTGCCCCAGGATGAGAACAGAAAAATCGTGCGGCGGTGACAGAAGGCCCCATTAGCAAAAGCGCGCCTCAGGTTAAGAACGGTTTCAGGTTAAGAATGGACCTCCAGAACGAATTAAGTTCATAACCCAAGGTACCACTGTACTTAAATTTGAGCAGAGGTACAGAGCCTTCATCTCCCCACCCCTGATGTAAACACAGAAAAAGAATTTCATTCTCAAGGGAAAAGTGAAGTCTGTGTCTGTGGCATTTTGTGCGATCTTAAACATTTTAGACTTCTCTTGAGCTTAGCATATTATTTCTCCAGCAATCCTTACAGCAGCCATGAGAATATGTATTGAACTCTTATTCAAAAGTGTGTGTTTGGTGTAATTATTGCGGTGTTAATGGATTTGGATGATGGGACTGAGGCAGGGAGCTGGGGGCTTGCCTCAAGACATCTAGCAAATTTTACAGCCGAAGCAAAAATTGCTCCAGGACTTTCTGTTTCACAACTCAGCCTCTTAGCCCCTGCCGGACAGTAGCTCTTCTGTAAGTGAGAGTTAATTTCCTGTATGCTCTGATATACAACTTTGCTGAACTTTGTAATGTCTTTTTCCAGATGTGATCTGTCTTTCCCTCCCCCACTCAAAAAGAAACCCTGTGGTGATTCTCTCCCCCCCACCCCTTGTCTCAATGCAGCTTGCATAGAAAAGAACTAGAGGAAACACTGGCTAGTAGTTTCCCACTGGGATTAAATTTCTCTGTGCTCCCACCCCTTCACAGGATAGGCTCTTCCCCACCCCCACTCCTCCCCTCTCCCCTCGGGAGCAGAAGAAAAACAGAAAACTTAAAATTCTCAGCATGTTCCTTTATAATGGGGCTGTGATAGCCGTGTCGTAAATAGTGTTTATTTTCATTATCGTCTTGTTTGTCTGACTACTTAATACTTGTGGTAGAATGTCTTGTGTACAATTTTCCTTTTAATTCTGATGGCAGGGAAAACGCAACCTAAATTTGATGAAACTTAATGAAAGGAGAGACTTTCTATTTTTAACAACTACATTACTGGATGAATCATGCCGAGGGGGTGGTGTGTACATGTCACATCTTCCATGTTTGTCTCTGTGTGCTTTTCTGCTCTCCCTTTTACTATTAGAGTAAAATAGCGTCCCTCTTCAGCTGAATTCTTAAATAAATTTCTTAACGTTTGCTAGATGAGTGGATTTTTTCATAATGGGCAGTGTAGCAGCTATTTAACAAAATATTTTTGTTCGTTCTTTGATTCTTACAAGTAGATTTATTGGGATTCCGTGATAAAGTGTTGTTTAGTCCTTTAGTTGTGTCCGACTCTTCGTGACCCCCTGGACCACAGCACGCCAGGCACTTCTGTCTTCCACTGCCTCCCGCAGTTTGGTCAAACTCATGCTGGTAGCTTCGAGAACACTGTCTCCCCATCTTGTCCTCTGCCGTCCCCTTCTCCTTGTGCCCTCCATCTTTCCCAACATCAGGGTCTTTCCCAGGGAGTCTTCTCTTCTCCTGAGGGGGCCAAAGTATTGGAGCCTCAGCTTCAGGATCTGTCCTTCCAGTGAGCACTCAGGGCTGATTTCCTTAAGAATGGAGAGGTTTGATCTTCTTGCAGTCCATGGGACTCTCAAGGGTCTCCTCCAGCACCATAATTCAAAAGCATCCATTCTTTGGCGATTAGCCTTCTTTATGGTCCAGCTCTCACTTCCATACATCACTAAGCCACTCCAGTATCCCTGCCAAGAAAACTCCATGGACAAAGACAACAAGTTTTCCATGGCAAAGTACATGCTCCTAACAAAATGCCTGAAGCTGTGTGTGCAAATATACAACTATCATTGTCTTTCTCTCCTACCCCCATCACTGTTACCTTGTGAACTTTTGTTTTCCAGAATCCTCCTGTTTGAGAGGAAAAAGCTGTGTGTAGCCCCTATCCCCCTAGCTCTTTTTTTGTTACAAATCCTGTCACTAAATTCTTCTGGTTACGCTTTCCCCCTGTTACCGGAAAAATCCGAGGGCTCCCTTGGACAAAAAGTAAAGACACCAACCAGAGCAAATTGGAGCAAATCAGCAGCCTGTAGGCTTGGCCTTTATTGTACTGTTGCAGCAGGGTGTTCCCCTCACTCGCAGGAGAGAGGAAAGACCCAGAACAATGGTGTGCAAGACCTTATAAAAACTTTTGAAATTCCCCTCCTCTAGGTCAAGCCCACCCCCAGAAACATCATGCATACATTACAGAAAGGAGGGGTTGAGGGAGGAGTTGTGGTGGTAACCTGAGTGTCTTGTCACCTGGCTGGTTCCTCCTTTCTCCCCTCCCCATGAGTACTTTCCAGGTGACAAAGGGGAGATTGCAGTTTCCTGCCCCCTGAGGGGAAATCCAATCACTGTTCTTTTGTTATAGTCCGTGTTGAATCCACTCCTGTATGCAGTCTGTAGTGTGGTGGATGGGTTTCTGTCTAAGACCATCAGGGTTGGCATAGCAACTGGGCAGGGCTCCTGTGGATGTGCTGGAATGTTCAAGGGATTATGGCTGGCCTGTATCAAACCTTCCCCATTTTGTAGTCCTTCCTTCATGGAGTAAAATAAAAGTGGAACAGTGCAAATCTGATGTATGGTTGATTTTCTATGAATTTATAACAGAAGTGTAGCGTATGTAGTGTGTGAGTGTGAGTGTGTGTGAAGTCTGTACAAACTGAATGATGGGGGGGGGGGGGGGTTCCTGCTACACCCCTCTGGAAATAACTCTTCTACTCTCCTCACCCTCCTGGTTGTGAAAAGGCCTGGATAATGATAGTCTTTAAGGCAGCAGCCTGAGCCACAGTTTCCCCTTGTGCCAGAAGGGAAAGGATGTTTATTCTTAGATAGCTGTGAGAGTTGCAGGACTTCAGAGAATCTGAGTAACTGTGGGACACATGGCTCTCTGGAACCCGTGAGTGAAGAGCTGGGTAAAAATAGGCTGCTAAAATGCTTGACTTTGTGGTGGAAGAGGAATGACTTTCATAGCACTAATAAAGGGAGTGCGTCCATGTCCTCCTTTAATGGATCGCGGCTCTGGTAAAGTAGGGGTGGGTCGGCACAATTATTCTGGCAACAGCTGCCAATGCCATGCATCGTTTGGCTCCCAGTGCACTGCGCAAGGGGGCAGAGAGGGAGAGGCTCGTGTATGCACCATCCTCAAGGCATTTTGGGCACCTTGGAACCAGTCTCCCTTGGCATAGAGCAAGATATCACTTTGCTTGTCATCCGTTATTACTAGGCATAGGGCTCCTGTTTGGCCCAGGCAGCATATCACGCTCTTGGCCTGGGCAACATGTTGCTCTTAAGTGTCAGCACACCCTACTCCCGTCACTGTTTTTGTGTGTAGCGCAGAACGGAGGAAGTCACATGTTGTGCTAGTGCTACTTGAGGCTTATTCTTGAAGACGCAGAACACATAGGGAAATAGAGGATTTGAAAAGCTATGATGGTGTTTATTTGGATTTTTCACACCACCTTAAGAGAGACCTTACTTTGCCTAATATACTGAAATCAATTTATATTTAGTGTTCAATATAAATGTCTTAAGGAACAACAGTATATAAGGCAATTTCATAGGGGAAACCTTAAAGAAAAATATTAAGTGAGCTGCCATTAAAACTTGCAAATTTTCTTCTGAAACTGAGAGAATACATGGCTTTTGGGGGGGGGGATTAGAAACTGTATTGTGTGCCCATTAGGATTTCCTGGGTGTCTGATTAAGAACAGCAGTAAAATGATGCAAAGTAGAAAAAGAATTTGATATGAAACATAGCAGAGAAATCTTGCTCGCAGCGAATTGGGCAGTACTGACCAGGCTGAACTTTGCCACCATACTATCTTTCTTTTAAATGCTTAGGTTTTTGGAAATTCTTGCCTTCTCACACTTCTGTTAAGTGAGCATGTTATGAACGTGTACAATTACAGCTCTTTTTTATGCTCTGTGTTTCTTGAAGGGTAGAGTACAGCATTTTCCTTGTAGCACAGAAGGCTCATATACCAGAACACTGATTGCTTTGTTCATCAATGAAGACTGAAAGTCCAGCTTATCAAGCCTAGACAAAAGCCATTGGTAGCAGTGTTTTTATTAGCAAAGCTCTAGAACCCTGATGTTGGGAAAGATTGAGGGCACAAGGAGAAGGGGACGACAGAGGACGAGATGGTTAGACAGTGTTCTCGAAGCTACCAGCATGAGTTTGACCAAAGTGCAGGAGGCAGTGGAAGACAGGAGTGCCTGGCGTGCTCTGGTCCAGGGGGTCACGAAGAGTCGGACACGACTAAACAACAACAAAGAACCTGAGCATCTGAGACTTAATACTTCTCGGTGTATACAAATTAATAGAGTGGGTGGGGGAGGGGTGGGGAAGAGTAGGATATAATCATTTGATTTCCTCACAAGTCAATCTGTTGACAACATACTAACTGTCCTGTCGCTGTATACATTGTGTTGGTTTGGGCCCAGTTCTCCAATCTGTTAAGGTCATTTTGAATCCCGATTGTGTCTTCCGTGGCATTAGCTATGCCCTCCCAGTTTGGTGTCAACTGCAGATTTGATGGGCACCCTCGCAATTCCTCTGTCCAAGTCGTTTATAAAGACATTGAACAACAACGGGCCCAGGACAGACCCCTGTGGCACCCTACTAATGTAACCTTACTGTACAAAAGTACATCTTATTTTGCTCCATTCCCTTTTGCATCTGGCCCCACCCACCACTGGCTTGCAGCTCGCAGAACGATATTTTACGTTACACATTCAGATGGTGGCCACAGATTTTTTTTAAGGTTATTAAAGCAGAAAGGATGTTCTGGAGAACAGGGTTTGCACCAGAGAAGCATTGACTGTAAAGGATGTTGCCCCCTTTGATTGAGGGTCCTTGGCTTTCAGCACACTTTAGTCAGCTCCTGCTTCCTTGCAGTGGCTTTCCAAAATGCACAGCTTATGTCTACACACAGTGCACACAAATGGCAAAGGAGAATGGTGGAATCGAAACATTAAGGGCTAGGGGGACCATAATGGTTTGGATCAGTCTCTGGTTTGGATGTTACTCGAAACTGCATACACAGGTTTCTACAAATGTTTGGGAGCAAGTTTATCTGCAATAGAAATAATAACATTGGGTTCAGACTTTAGTGACTGTGTTTCAAAAGCGTGGTCAGTCATGGAGTAAATTTGCACCAACACTTCACCTAATTCAAGGGTCATCAACATGGTGCCCTTCGAACGTTGCTGGAGCAACTCTCACCATGTGTGTGCTCACCAAATAACTTGCTCCTCACAGCTTGTGCAAAGCATTTTGGTATGCCTTTTATCTATACAGATAAATTCAGCAACTGTTCTTGGTGAAGATGAAAGTGGCTGCATGGCTAAGGTGTGTGTTCTTGTAAAGGATGTTCTGTCTCTTCAGGTGTTGAAACATAATCTCATTGTGCATCATTGGTATTTTGAATGGGTGGCAGTGAAACAAAGCTAGGCAGTGAGGTAGAAATCATCTCCAAAAGTTGCTATGCACTAGCCTATATGTATGATTGGCGATTCCCCCCCCCTTTTTTTTCCAGGGAGAGGGTCTCAATCAGGACAGAATGTCCTCTGGCATTCAGAAATGCTATTTAAAATTTCCACCCCTATGACTGCCAATAAAATTCTATAAAGAGCTGCTTGGTGCTTCCAGTTGCACATGTTAGGTGACAACTGGCTACATCTTGATAGGCATAAAAAAGCAAGCCTGGGAGGAACAAAAACTCTGCAGAATGGCATAATGCCTGAGCTTTTATATGTTCTGTTAAGTAAAGGGAGGTAATATGAAACTGACTAGGAGATAATTTGAAACAGATATTGTTTCTGCAAAAATCTTTTCAGATTTGGAATATTTTAAAGTAAGGGCGAAGAAGGAGAAAGGTGGGGTTTGCCTGTAAAGTCTACAACATTCATAAACTCTCAACTTCTGACTTGGCTATAGAACAGTATCTGCTGCCTGTGTAGCCAGGTTTTAACTGCCAGTTATTTTGAAATATTGGTAAGTGCAGTGCTGTTGAACAGAACAGTTAGATTGCTTGCAAATTGATAGTCCCTCCGTGAGGCTCAACCTCCATTAACTGTCAGGGGTTCTGTATGGCCAGCATGACATTTAAACTGGATCACTGGTGTGCTACATTGCAGTACTGGCCAGGACATAGCCAAAAGTTCCCTTAAAGTGAAAACAATTCTATTGGCAGTCATGTCCTGTTCCTGTCTGCTTCCTGGAGACAAAAGCATAATTATCTGTTGCCTTTGTTTTAAAACCTTTGCAGATCAGATTAAAGTATCCATTGCAAAGTGGAAAAGATTTGGACAGGGCACAAGTGTAGTTGCTTGCATACTCGTATCGTTACTAGTGAGGACTAAGTGTATCTCTCATTAGTCATGGCTATTAATAAGGATATAGGTGCATTGGTCCCAGAAAAAATAACCTGATATCTATCAGATTAGATGGAATAACTTGTAGCAGCAGCACCTGCTTTATTCTTCTGGCCTGGACAGTACTATATCACCTATTCTCCAAGATCTGATGGGAATTTTCCGGGGAGGGCTTTCTCCCAATACAGCCAGAAACTTGAGTCCTCAATTGTCATGTCTCTTAGATTGTAAGCCATTTTGGGAACCTTTTTGGCTTAGAGAGCAGGGAATCAATGCTTTAAATAAAGTGAGAAGGAGATGGCCTTCATCTGAAAATAACACCTTGAAATGGAACGTTTCAAGAGAGTCCCCTTGTAGCCTAGTATTCAGTCTTCCCAAAGTTGTGTTGCAAAGCTCAATTCTAGCTCCAAAATCTGGAGGCTTTTAAATTATGAGAATGAGTTCTCATCTTCTTTTAGTAGGCTTCTGGATAATGAGAAATATGAATCCTGTGGCTAATTGTTGTTAAGGCCTCAGACTCACAGATGATCCCAGTGGGATTTTCCTGGCAAGTAATCCACACACCTTTCTGTTCCCTGTAGCTTTCCCCTCTCTTTACTTTAGCATGCCTTTTGCTGTGTGTTCCTCAGATAAAAACTTCAAACAGAGGAAAGATAAATCATCAGCCAGTATGGGAAGGAAGTAAAGTTTTATGATATGTCTGTTGGCCTAACTTGCTACTGAAACATACCTCCAATGATCCTTCGAATGGTTTGGCATTTGCAGCTGGAAAGAGTAGGTAATGGAGACTGTTCCCTACAATTCGCCTTCTGAAGAGGTAGTTCAAGGTGTGTAAATGTGCACTACTTTGGCAGTACAGGAAGGTTAAAACACCTCCGTTGGCGTCCTACTTGGGAATGAATGACACAAGCATGTATTTCAAACCACTTTTTGTGAGAGAGGCAGGAGTAGATGCACCTCTTTAGCAAAGTGTGTCTTTCTATAATATCCGTATTTGCTGTTAATGTGTAATGTGTGAAATGGCCTTCAGATCCCCAGGATTTTTCAGTATGTCAAAGGCAAAGTATGTTGTTGTTGGCATCCATCTGTCCTGAGTGACAGTGGAGCAGTGCACCTTTGGAGATGAAGTCAAACCATCGGAGAGTTACTGTGGCTGAAGAGACCAATACAGGAGAGACCTGTTTTGTTGTGGCTGGGGCATAGAAAGACAAAAATGAAGGCACTGAAAGTAATAAGCATACTAATTTTAGCATGTATAACAGAGCCCTGTGTAGAAATGTACTTTCTACGGATTGTCATCTGAAAAAAGTTACGTAATTACAGCTTTGATTTAAGATTTCACTGGTACTAGTATCCATTCCACTTGCCCAAGTTGACTTGTGTTAATTCAGTGTTCTTTCTTTCTTCTGTTTTGTTTTCTCTTTTCTTCTTTATTTTTATTTATATTAGTTTCATTTTTAGTGTATTGTATGGTGAAAAGTTTCAATAAAAATATACCAAGAATTTGAATGTTTCCCATTAAAAATCATTAATTTTAGAACATTTTCCAGCCTCCACATATTGAAAGTAACCTTTTTGTCAACAAAAACCTACATCTGATAGTTATACAGTACATTGTCATTCTTTTGTGACTCATAAGCTTTTTCTTAATCTGATTCCCCCCCCCCCCATGTGTTTCAATTGTTTTAAAACCTATGTAGAAAATTCCTAAAATGTAGCGAGAGCCTTCTCATGTAGATGATCGGGGAGATTATTTTGGCAGGAAACAATTCCACTGCTTGCAAGTCTCTCTTCCCCCTTTTCTCTCTCTCTTACTGTTTTATATTTTTATGTCTTCAGTATGTTGGGACACTTCCAATTAGTCTTGCTTCCCGAAAGCTCATTGGCACTGCAACAGACCCTCCCCAGAAAAAGAGCATTCACAAAGTGCTGTTTCAGCTCTGGAGAGAATGGAAACGCTTGACCTTCATTCAAGTGAATTAAGCATAGGCCAAATGCATAAATTGCCAATAAAACATCCTAAACATGCTTTCTTTCTATATACACTATATAATGATCTCGGTAAAACCGATGAAGGACAAATTAACATCCAGTTCTGATCCAGTTGTGCTCTTCACATTATGTGTAGTCTTCATTTGTGTGAGCACAGATTTTATGCACTATGTGTATAAAATCACATCCTTTTGCATTTGTTAGCCAACTCCCACCCCACTATTCATTTCTCACGTGTATCTTAACAAATCCCCCAAATAATTACTAAGCAGTAGCTCAGTGGCAAAAGACTGAACTATGTTCCATGAAGATCCCACTTAAAATCTCACTTCTCATATAAACTCTGTTAATGTCCATAGCTAAGCTTCTGTCTCCAAGTTGGACTCAAGATTTGAAGACCAGGTCAGTGCAGTAAGGTGAGGCCCTATTACTGAATATCTAATAATAGTTAAAATTATCCAGATCTTAAGAGTAGAATTATCCATGCATTCAGTTAAGAGTAGAATACATGGATAATTCAGTGAAATGTTACCCTTGCTTTTGTGGTAATGTTTGGTATGTAGCTTGTTTGAAATCACCTCTCTCCCTTCAAAGACAGCCTTATTGTTAGTTAAATTGCATAAAACTCTTAACTCTGATGGAAGATCATCTCTCAGATTCCCATAGCAATAAAAATCTAGCGGCAAGTCCTGTCTGAGGTTTCTTTGTTCCTAATGTTGATGTGTGACATCAATATCATTAATGATTCACTGGAGCCAGACAGCGCTGAGAAATATCCCCACATTCAGTTGCATTTCCTTTTTTAAGGGAATTTCTCCAGCCCTAAAGTGGATTTTCCCAACTTTTCAGCTTACATGCTGTCTCTCTCCACCCCCTTTTCATTTCTCTGAAACCACAAGCTTTAGTGTACTGACATGTCACTTAAATTTTAAACACTGAAACACTGTGGGGGGGGGGTTGTTCATTTTTTAAAGAAGTGTTCCATCTTAGAGAATTGTATTTTGTCCTTTGTATAGCTTCATCTGTAATCACTTGGGTTTGATAAATCTAAATAGTCATAATTTGGATGGCCATGCACTTTGTCTCTTGTGTTCTTCATTTCTCCATGTCCTGATGTAACTTATTAAGCATGTTAAAAATGTGCCAAGAAAATCTTTAAATCACTTGGGTTGTGCTTTTGTGTATGTATGTTTTTGCTTATGCTCGGGCAGGAGTCATGATCACAAAGCCTTGTTCTTTAAAGAAACTTAGGAACCATCCTTTGTTCACAAGATCTGTAGCACAATATTTACCATAGGTTGTGAGCGAAAGAAATCTCTCTCTCCAGGAAAGTGCCACATAACTTTAGGTATGAGTAGATTCAGATCAACAAAGCATAGTTTCCTGGGAGCTGTTGTACCATATGTCCTGTGGACTGCCTGGTCTTCCCCAGAAAGGGTAAATCCGAGTCCATTGTCAAGATAACTGCATGAGTTTGAATCACATCTTTTTGCAGTCTTGAAATGCACATACAGTGGTTCCTTGGTTTACAGACGCTTCAGGTTACAGACTCTGCTAACCCAGAAATAGTACCTCGGGTTAAGAACTTTGCTTCAGGATGAGAACAGAAATCGTGCTCAGGCGGCGTGGCGGCAGCAGCAGGAGGCCCCATTAGCTAAAGTGGTACCTCAGGTTAAGAACAGTTTCAGGTTAAGAACGGTCTTCCAGAACGAATTAAGTTCTTAACCCAAGGTACCACTGTACTCTCTAGTGACTTCAGTAGGACATCTTTGCCTGTTGCACAGAGTTCCCTCCCCTCCTTTCAAGGAGGTAGGAGAGACCCAGAACAATGGTGTGCAGAAATTTGGGAGTGGTGTTTCTCTCCTATCTGCCAGGATACCTGATAATGCCTTAAGGTAAAGGTAAAGGGACCCCTGACCATTAGGTCCAGTCGTGACCGACTCTGAGGTTACGGCGTTCATCTCACTTTATTGGCCAAGGGAGCCGGCGTACAGCTTCCGGGTCTTGTGGCCAGCATGACTAAGCCGCTTCTGCGAACCAGAGCAGCCCACAGAAATGCCGTTTACTTTCCCACCAGAGCGGTACCTATTTATCTACTTGTACATTGACATGCTTTTGAACTGCTAGGTTGTCAGGAGCAGGGACCGAGCAATGGGAGCTCACCCCATCGCAGGGATTCGAACCAAGTCCTAGGCTCTGTGGTTTAACCCACAGCGCCACCCGCGTCCCTTAATGCCTTACTTGAGTGCATTTTCTGGGTAGCCTGGCCATTCCTTTGAAATACTTTAGTTCCCAAATCTCTCACACATATTGAAAGTTTGCTCAGCTTAACAGATACTTGCCAGACTGTATTTGCAGGGAGGTGTAAGCCGCTACAGTCCAAAGACAATTGGAAAGCTTTCCCCATTTCCTTCCTCCTTGCAGAGAAATATGAGGTCCATTTGGGAGAGTCAAAATGGCTTCAGGATTGCTCTCCTGTACTATTTCAGACACATGGTTTATATACTTATGCATGTGTGTTTGTCTTTACGTTTATGAACATTTATTCTATATTTGAGACCTTAGAAATCTTATAACAGTATGTTTCTGTGAAAACTGGCACAGCATTTTCTTAGCTGTGTTTTCTGCAACGAGAATCAATGAAACACGACCATACCCCTTAATGATCAAGCACAGCAGTCGTTTTACCAACCCTAAGGCTTTGGGCTTACTTTATTCTGTTTCATTTTTAAAAAGACATTTAAGTCGAAGAGGTTTACTTTCCCCTCCAGGGGAAAAACTAGTGAAAACTGAGATAATATCAATGAAGAAAAACTCTCTAGGAATCGCTCAGCCTGCCCTACTATGGTTTCCCTTGCTTTCAACTTTAGGTGGCTTTCTGAAACATACATAGTTATTGAGGCATACAACCATGGGGGGAAAGGTTTCAGAAATCGTTTTCTATCAAAATGAAATCCTTTCCTTTCTGTGTCATTTCAGAATGATTGGAAAGAAGGATAAACTTTTTTTAAGCTGGGAAAAATGGGGCAGGAAGGAACAGGAAGAAAGGAGCTCTGGTGGGATAGAAGAAGAAGGCAGTTTCAGAGGGTGCCAGGGCCATGTAAATCGAGATCAAGGTCAGCAGGTTTCCCACCTGTGTGTTACATGTTCATTTTGCATCCAAGGGTGAAGGGGAAAGCAGAGTGACAATCTGAGTTGCGTGAGCATCGGACATGTAAGGTTCCTCTGTTACTAGATGATACCACTTCAGCCTGACAGGTGGGGCCGGAGTTGTGTATTTAACTCCTTTGTCCCATATTAAGGGTTTGCATGTATGTTGTGGATAAAACTAGAACTCATCTCTATGAAATCCATGCTGACCTTGTCATAGGTGCAGGGATAGCTTACCTGTGGGAACAGCCAATCTTTCCCTTACAGTTGAGCATCAGCCGTGCAAGACAGTTGCTTGCATGTTCCAGCTCTTAACTAGGATTGTTTCCACATTTACTGTGTTTTCTCTGTTGGCTGAGAGAAGGGTTTGTGGGGGAAACTTGTAGAGGGAGGAGAGAGAGGTGGAGCAAAGTGGGGAGTAGCTGGATGACTAGAGAAAGGGAAACTATTTAAAGACCTTGAGAAGAGCTCTTGGGAAGAACCCTCCATTACACACAATGTTAAGAAATAATGCATTTTTTAAAAAGTAGAAAAACCGTCTTTATATTGCATAGTCTTATGATGTTGGCAGTGGATAGTTGGTATTTGGTACTGTGCTAGGAGGAGGAGCTCATTGTAACAGTGACATTCTTGATTGGCGCAGCAAATGGGGCTGGTCCTGGCATCATCCAAGCCGAGGGAAATTCCCTTCAGAAGCTTGTCCTAAGTCTGAAAGCTCTTGCCGTCTGATTAAAGGGCAAGGAACAATAAATGGCATTCATACAAGGGAATGCAGTACACGAGTGAATTCCACCGCACCAACTCCCACCGAAATGATTTTTTCCTACTATCATGCAATGGCTGTCTGTGTGTGAGAGAGATGGAATTGACAGATTTAGTTAATTTACACTGACATAGAAAGTCAGTTGCCTTCTCTGAAGTACAGAAGCTTTCTGGAGTATTACACCAAGTTAATTCTGAGTAAAATAAGTACAATGTAATAGTGTACTTTGACAGTGGGGAAATTGCAGGAGGAAACTTTAAAGTTGATGTTTCTCCCCCCCCCCAAAAAAACTTTTTTTTGTTACTGCTCTTCAGTTGCAGAGAACAAACTGGAAAAGCTGTCAGTTTCGAAGCAGTGTTTTGCTTCTGGCAAAATGTGCTTTCTCAGTTATATTCAGCAAGGCTAATTTTGCAAATTCCCTTAAGACCTCAGTTATTTACTTTTATGCACCCAGGTGTAGTTGCCGGAAGATCATTCCAGCATACCAGACAACAAAGGTTTTTAGTCTAGAGATTTTGTGAGTTGATTAAAACTGCAAACCCTATCTTCAGGCTTTATTTTTCCCCTTTTTCTTTTTCCTGTTGCCTATGATTCTGAATGTAACCTGTATACCTTTGCGCTCTGCCTTTGCAATCCAGCTTCTGCAGTAATAGGAAAACGGGACAAGCGTTGCCATCTGGTAGTCCTTAAGCCCATGGAATTTCTTTGCTTCAGCTACAGAAACTAAACAGCACAATTGCCAAGACCATCTCTTTATTCAAAACATGTTTTAAAACCCATTTTTGGAAAGCTTTCATTTCATTCTGTGAAGGAAAGGTGGGGGGTAGACTCCTCACGATACACTTAGTGGGTGATTAAAAAGGGCTCTAGTAAAACACCCAAAATGTGCTTATCGTGGCTTCTTCATCCCCATGCATCCACTTCATGTGTGTGCCATTTCGATGCTCAACTCTTACCAGGGAATTCAGGCCTTGAACTGAGAACTTGTCCAGTGTTGGGACCTAACCCATTACAGTGGTACCTCGGGTTACAGATGCTTCAGGTTACAGACGCTTTAGGTTACAGACTCCGCTAACCCAGAAATAGTACCTCGGGTTAAGAACTTTGCTTTAGGATGAGAACAGAAATTGCGCACTGGCGGCGCGGCGGCAGCAGGAGGCCCCGTTAGCTAAAGTGGTGCTTCAGGTTAAGAACGGACCTCCGGAACGAATTAAGTTCTTAACCTGAGGTACCACTGTAGTGTGCGTTCAACCCCCAGAGCCCTCTTCCAGCACACAAGGGATAGAGAGGACACACCACCAGCCCAGGCAGTTTGAGGCCTCTGTGTTACTCTGGTTTGAAATAAATACTGGAGCCAGGCTTTGTGCCCTTCTGACCAAGCAGAACCAACATGGATGGGAAACTGCACAGACTCAAGGTCTGGGTCCTGGTTTTAGCCCCTCTCATTGTTTACTACTCTGCCTGAAGCATGCTCTCGGTAGTTGGGTTCATACCCAGTGGTCAAACCATACCTCAGTCAGCCTCACACCTTCCTTCCTCAGCTCTGTCAGTGCACTGGATGCAGCCTAAAAGGCTCCCCCAGCATACAAGTTGTCTTGTTCCAGTTATCCTACACTTCCACTGGTCTACCAAGAAGTACTTAGGATTGTTTTCACTCTGTACTGAATGTTTTTGATAATGAGCAGCAGGGCATAGTATGGGAACAGAGCTGCATGTTGGTTCACATGATCTATTTTCTCAAATCCTGGGAGCTCAGACCTGCTAGCACTTTCCTGATCAAGCCTAACTTGGAATACAGATCATTCAAATGTAACCAGTCACATTCCCTCCCCCCATCCATAAATTTGCATCCTGTCATTTTGGCCTGAAGTGGGCGGCAGGCCCTCAAGGGGGTTTGCAATAACAACATACAGAAAGTGGTTTTAAAGCACTCAGTGTTCCAGTTTAAAAAAAACAAACAATAACATTTCAAGAACTTCAGCAAATAGCACTGCAGAATTTAAATACAGATCTAAACAAAGCTAGTTGGCTAATTATTCTTTTGCAACAGAAAAACTTTAGCCTTGTTGACAGCCATGCATAAGTTGGCTTGTTCAGATAACCTAAAGTAAGCATCGCGACTGGGAATGAGGATATTTGGCAAATGTGTGGAAGCCCCCAGTAGTTGCTGTAACCTTCCAACAATTTAACTCCACCCCCAAAGGTGCATTCCTCCATTGTATCCCGAGACAGACGGGTGCCACCAACATCTTCAGAAGTGGCCAACCAGATGTCCTTAGAACTCTTTCTTGCAATCAAAATTTGAAGGCACCACCTGTCCTTTGTTTTGCCCCAGCTCTTGGTATTTAGAGGTGTATCCTAAAAGTTCCATTAAGCTAAGATGACAAATAATTAAGCAGATTGCCCATGCTATTCACAGGATACTACTATGCAACTGAAAATAGTTCATTAAATATATGTAACACCTTAAGACCTCTTGGAAGCATAGAAGACACTAAGAATGGTTATTACACTGAGACAAATATTGTTGAAAGAAAATGAGAACAGTTGCTTTTATTTGTGGAGGGAGTTCAATCTCCTGATAACCATGTTGGGATTCTTCACATTTTCTTTTTCTTAGGCAAGTGAAGGAGTTGATTGATTTTTCCAAGAAGCTGTCCTTTCAGAAGCCTGATTTGGCTTCTAGCCCACAACTTGGAAACCTCATTCTGTCACTTTAATCATAATTGAATGCCTTACTGCCCTAGAAATAAGCACTGTCTGCCCCATAGTAACAGCTACTGACTGCTGATGAACTATAAATAAAATCTACCCCATGAGTATGGCAAGCCAGAAGTCAAGGTAATGGCAGTATATGTATCATTGTCTCAACTGAAAGACCTTGAATGCTTTACTTCTCGTGGTACTTAAACATAAGTGGTTGGCTGGCATCTCTCTGTCTTGGGAGACAATGTGCCTTTGAGAGTGAAATCAAACAGTTAGAAGGTTACAACGCCTGCTGCAACTGTAGAGACCGATATGGAAGAGACAGGTTTTGTTGTAATTGGGACAGGTGAAGGCCCTAGGTTTTGCTCTTCCAGATGCACCATGGCATTTCTTGTCTTTCCTGGCACGGCCCCCTGCCAGCTTTTAAAGTTGAGATTCAGCTTGCTCATTTCCAAGACTCTCTACAAGACTGGTTTACTTGGAGGCATGGGCTTCCCCAAGGGCCATGGGTCTTCCCCATTTGTGGAGGTGCTGCTGCTGTGTTCTTTGTGATAAGATCAGCCCCATGGGCTTCTCCAGCTGTTTAGCCTTGATTCCTGGCTGGTTGACAACATACCCTGCTGCTAGGGAATCTCTCCACTCTCTGTATGGGGCAGGACAGGGAGCCAGCAGAACTGCCTCCCCTTCCCTGATCTCTGCAGTCAAAGGGTTGGTGGCCTCCCATCCATTGACTTGGGCTTCTCCCTGCCAAAGGCGTCCTCCATACCCTGCCAGTTTATCCTTAGCAACAGCCACCCCAGACCCAAGTCAATCAGTATCACGAGGCCCATACCACCACCACCCCTCCCAGGGTAGCCTCCCACCCTAGTCCTTGGGTGCTGGCTTTTAAGATAGTACAGTATTTGTGGAAGCAATTATGGAGCATGCACGTTGGTAGTGGCTCCCCATCTCTCTCTCTCTCTCTCTCTCTCTCTCTCTCTCTCTCTCTCACACACACACACACACACACACACACCAAAGTCTTGGAGCCTCAGCTTCAGGATCTATCCTTCCAGTGAGCACTCAGGGCTGATTTCCTTCAGAATGGATAGGTTGGAACTTCTTGCAGTCCATGGGACTCTCCAGAGTCTCCTCCAGCCCCATAATTCAAAAGCATCAATTCTTCGGTGATCAGCCTTCTTGATGGTCCAGCTCTCACTTCCATACAACACTACTGGGAAAACCAAAGCTTTAACTATACAGACCTTTGTTGGCAAGGTGATGTCTCTGCTTTTTAAGATGCTGTCTAGGTTTCACTGGTAGAGAACCTCTACCAAGCAGAAATCTGCTTCTAAGTCAAGGGACACCTTAGCATATCCAAGCACTAACACGTTTTATCACAGCATTACAAGGGAACACCGTGTGACTATGGAGGGGATTAATCCACAGCGTCTTTGCTTGGGTTGAGATGGCATTGCAAACGGAACTAATGTTTAAATGGCATTAAAGTAAGAAGAACGGATGAATGAACAAGCTCAGTGAACATCAGAGGACAAAATGTCTTTAAGGAAGTTTAAAGACTAAAAATGCATTTAACACTACTAAAACAACTCTCTAATAATGCTTGAGCCATTTGTGCTCCTTTACATAGGGGTTACAGTGATCTAAAATAATGCTGTTTGAAAAATGGCTATCTGATGCCACCTGTGGACCTGCCTAAATTGACCTCTGAATAGTAATAACCGTTAAGCATATAGATTCAGATAGGTAGATGTGTTGATCTGACACAGTCGAAATATATATAAAAAATTGTCCAGTAGCACCTTAGAGACCAACTAAGTTTGTTCTTGGTATAAGCTTTTGTGTGCATGCAGGCTTCTTCAGATACCATATAATTAAGCATATAATTTGTAAAGAAAAGCTGTGGCTTACTGTAGAAGGAGGAGGGGTTCCCCCTATAAGGAAGCAGGATATAAATGTAAATCAGTGTGTGCCTGCCTTTGTAGTGTAGAAGACTGAGTAAGAGCTATTGTTGTGTTATCAGATAAGCAATCCAAGTGCTGTTAATCCTTTAAGACTGATACTTGGCTCCCCCCACACCACACCACCTTGTTCCATTGTACTGGCACTCAGTTCAAAGGTATGGGCACCAAGCTTCAGAAGGTCAAGCAAATAAAGCTGTTGATATGGCACTCTTGACAGAGAGAGAGAGAGCTTAGAATTGTGTGGAAAAGCTTTTAGGCTGTTCCTCTCTACTAGTGTCATCTGATACCGTAAAAGATTTTGTGCACTTGTCTAATCGTTATGTAAAACAGCACAGACATAACGTGGCTGCAGTTAAAGATGTGACCTATACATATTACTGCCCTTGTGACTGCTAGATCACAGTAAGAGTGTAGGATTGGGAAACGGTGGACAATTGCTCCTTCCACAGGTTCCATTAGAGTCACCTGATCATGGCTTCTGCACATCAGATAGGAACAGCAAGAGAAACCTGGTGCTCTGTGATCACTCCTGCATCTCTAGAAATCCCTCCTCTTGAGGGTTGCCAAAAGCACAGCTGCTGTAGACCCTAAAGGCTGGGAGTAGGATCTATTCCATATAATTAACTGACTGGAGGAGCACTTGCCTACCCTTAAAGTCTGTTTATTGTAATGACGAGAGCTATAGTAGCAAGTTGGAACACACCATTTTCCCCAAGTAGGTTAAGTCTCTTTGCCAATTAACTCTCATCGTAGCAGCATTTTCTTACATCATGAATTTGGTCTAGACCTGCGGTTCTCAACCTGTGGGTCCCCAGATGTTGTTGGACTACAACTCCCATCACCTCTGAGCTCTGGCTTTGCTAGCTAGGGGTGATGGGAGTTGTAGTTTAACAACATCTGGGGACCCACAGGTTGAGAAAGGCTGGTCTAGACCATGGGTAGGCAAACTAAGGCCTGGGGGCCAGATCTGGCACAATCTTCTAAATCCGGCCTGCGCACAGTCTGGGAATCAGCGTGTTTTTACATAGTAGAATGTGTCTTTTTATTTAAAATGCATCTCTGGGTTATTTGTGGGGCATAGGAATTTCTTCATTTATCCTCCAAAAATATAGTCCGGCCCCCCACAAGGTCTGAGGGACAGTGGTCCAGCCCCCTGCTGAAAAAATTTGCTGACCCCTAGTCTAGACTAGGGTGACCCTACTGGTAGAGGCCAGGGAACATTTTGTAAATGTGTGGATTCAAATCTCCCTGTCAGCACCACCTCCAGTTTGAGGTCTCACCACCACTAACTTCATACAGCCGTTTCCTCAAAACGCTGAAGTAAAACCTGAGGTTTTCACGCAGCCTTGCCTTTCTTAAATGTTTCTAATTAGCGTGCAACAGCAAGTAGAATAGATCCTACTCCCACCCTTTAGAAGCTAAAGCAGTCTTCCCTAGCCTCGTGCCTTCCAGCTCTTTTGGACTACAACTCACATCAGCTCCTATCCAGCATGGCAACTGTTCAGAGATTGTAGGAACTGTAGTCCCAAACATTAAGTGGACACTAAGTTGGAAAAGGTTGGTCTACAGCAGTGGTTCCCAACCTTTTTGTTTGTTTTTGGGCCATTCCCCACCTAATGGTAAAGGTAAAGGGACCCCTGACCATTAGGTCCAGATGTGACCGACTCTGGGGTTGCAGCGCTCATCTCGCTTTATTGGCCGAGGGAGCCGGCGTACAGCTTCCAGGTCATGTGGCCAGCATGACTAAGCCGCTTCTGGCGAACCAGAGCAGCGCACGGAAACGCCGTTTATCTTCCCACCGGAACGGTACCTATTTATCTACTTGCACTTTGACGTGCTTTCAAACCCATGTTGGGAGCCCGTGGGTCTAGAGCCTTGCTGGAGAGGATGAAAAGTTCATTTTTCGCTTGATATTTACTACACTAAGTGAGCAAATCTACCCCTCTCGCACAGCCAAGTGACCAAGGTTTCTGCAGGCCTTTTAGAAGCGGTGAGCGATAATGATACATAAGATTATGTGGTGGTGTGAAGAAAGTAGATAGAGAGAAGTCATATAGAGGAGGGAGAAAGGTTGTTTTCTGCTGCTCCAGAGAAGCGGACACGGAGCAATGGATCCAAACTACAAGAAAGAAGATTCCACCTAAACATTAGGAAGAACTTCCTGACAGTAAGAGCTGTTCGACAGTGGAATTTGCTGCCACGGAGTGTGGTGGAGTCTTTGGAGGTCTTTAAGCAGAGGCTTGACAACCATATGTCAGGAGTGCTCTGATGGTGTTTCCTGCTTGGCAGGGGGTTGGACTCGATGGCCCTTGGGGTCTCTTCCAACTCTATGATTCTAAGTTTCTCCTCATCTCTCATAAACGTATTCATGGAGGGTAATGCTATCCATGGCTGCTAGCCGCAAGGGCTGTTTCTCTCTCCATTCTCTGAATGAATGAATGCACAGTAGCACCTTAGAGACCAACTTAATTTTGTTCTGGGTATAAGCTTTTGTGTGCACGCACACTTCTTCAGATACCTTTCCATTCTCAAAGGTAGCGTTCCTGTGTATGCCAGTTGCCGAAACTCACAAGTGGTGGAAGATGCTGTTTTACTGAAGCCCTGCTTGCAGCCTTCCCATAGGTATCTGGTTGGCCACTGTGTGAATAGGGTGATGGTCCAAATTCCTATGTTCCTAAGAAGCGAAGAACTTAGTTCACTACCCAAAATGCTGATGACTCCAGAAAATGTTCTTGTGTGCATATACTGTATATCTAACTGTACCGTGTGTGAGAGGCTACATATTTTCAAGAGATACCCTCTTCCTAATAATAATAATAATAATAATAATAATAATAATAATAATAATTTATTTCTACCCCGCCCATCTGACTGGGCTTCCCCAGCCACCCTGGGTGGCTCCCAACAGAATAATAATAATAATAATAATAATAGGCAAAAGAAAAAATCAAACGTTAAAAACTTCTCTAAACAGGGCTGCCTTCAGATGTCTTCTAAAAGTCATAATACTTTCACTTGTGGTGCATTTGCACAAAGGCTGGTTTTGTGCAATGTGAGATTTGCATTTCCAGGGTGGGGGAGGTGCAAGATTGGCGCTGCCCTCAAAACCTTGTGTAATGGAACATCCTTTTTTAAAATTTGTGGAAAAGTTCAACTGATGGGAAAATAATTTGCTATGAGATGTAACTACACTGAAAATCAAGCAGATTTAATTACTTCTGCAGATGCCATGAGAATGCATCCCTGGGTATTATCTCACCCCAACTCCCTCAAGGTTTGAGCAAGCTTATTAACAGTTGGGTGACTCTGCTTGCTACAACATTCAGTTTTTTGTTTCTGCTTCTTTTTAATAAGTAACCCCTGCAGGTGTAAAATTAAAAAATAATCTAGTTACGAACCTCAAGAGAAATAATACTAATTGCTGGAGGATTCTGCTAAAAGTGTGGCCTTTGTTTTTGTTACAAAACACTTGACACTTGGAGTAAGTGAATCATAAAATACTTGACCAGATGTATTTAATAGCATTTGTATTATAGGTCCTGGGAGAAAGTATAAACTCTGTTTGCATTTTCCCACACCAAAACAAGGTGTAGTAGCAAGCATGTGGAACATATTATTACTATTCAACAATTATTTAATGCCATTAGTATATGATATGTGTGTGTGTGTGTGTGTGTGTGTGTGTGTGTAATTATCTATCTTTCTTCATTCATAGAAGTGACTAGTTGTTCTGGGGCTGGAGGGAAGGAGACCAATAGAATGAAGGTCATGTAGCTTAGTAATTAATGAAAGGGACAATAATAGAGTTGCAAAGGACTTTAAAGTTCAGTGGAAAATCAGGCTATGTTGTTCATAAAACACTTGCTCTGAAGAAGTGGATTTGTGGAGGGAGACTCGGAGGTGGAGTTTAAAAAAATGTCTTGATGGAAAGCTCAGGTGAAACTGTTCCAGATGGACATACTCCAAATTAATTGTGCCTCTGGCAGGTAGCTGGCACTTCTTTCAAAACAAAAAACAGAATAAGTAGAAAGCCAAACAGCTCTTCTCCTTTCTCTCCTGTTGCCAGTGGGATGCTGGATTCCTTTTTCAAATCCCTTCTGAGATGCATTAAAACTAGCAAAAACAAAGTGTCACGGCATACTTAAGCCTAACAGATTTATTGTGGCAAAAGCTTCTGTGGAGTAGTTCTTATTTATTTACAATATTTGCATGCCATCCAGTGACAAAGTTCTTCGGGTGGCTTACAGTATCAATAAAACAATAAATCACGACTGTAAACAACATAGGAGGGGATTAGAGCTCTTGTCATCCATGAAAGCTTATGCTGTAATAAATCCATTAAGACTATTTAGTTTTGCTGCAACAAACACTACTGCCTGTCTAGAATGTAAAAGCATTCTAGACTTACTATTGAATGGAAAACTAGAAGCTCAGTGTACATCATTTAATTCAGGGGTTCTCACCCTGCGATCCTCGGACCCCTTTAGCATCCTTGGATGGGCTTCAGGGGGTTTGTGAACTGGGTGCAGAAAATGCTATTTACAATTCTTTGATTCTATGAAAGGGGCCAGTGACTCAAAAAAAAGGTTAAGAACCACTGATTTAACTGGTGTTGCAGTTTTTATCTGATTCAACAAAAAACTCAAAAACAAATATTGCATAAGATTAAAATAAACAAGGGTGTTATACAAATTGCCTTGTTTGGTAATAAAGAGGGAGGGTAGGCTAAGCTAACCAGTGTTGTACTCAAGGATTTTGGAGCATGGCTCCCTGTGTAAATATATCTGAAAGATGCTATAATACTGCAACTAAGAGAACCAAATCAAATCAACTCCCCACTGTTCGTGGTGGGTCAGAATTCCTCTGGGGGCAGATGTCTTTTCAGCTGAGGTTCTGGAATTCCTGGTGAGAACTGTTCTCAAAACCATATGCAGTTTGTATGACCTGTTGGTGTGTAGGTGTTGGCTATGTATTGAAGTGGCATAACAACACACACACACACGCTTGTGTGTCCCTACCTGATTTTGTGTAGAGTATGAAGTGGTTCAGGTTTGCTTTAAAGTTTTTACAAATGTTTCAAACAGCTGCTGAGGTACACAGCAATCCTGTTCGCTTGCAAGGATTAAACCATCATCTCCTATTCTTCTTTCCTAGACATCAGACATCCAGAGGAACTCTCCCTTTTGAGGAAGCCCAGAGACCCCACAAAGAAGAAAAAGAAAAAACTGGATGACCAGTATGAAGATGAGACACTTGAGCTGGAAGGACCATTAATCACCCCTGGATCAGGTGGAGCCTATATTTTGCTTTAGAGGAACAAGAGGAATAATAAAGAGGTTGGGGAAGGAGAGAAGTATGGCGGGCGATGTAAACATGTCACTGGGTGGGTGGGAATGTTAAGGAAGAGAAAGTTTAGAACTGAAACTGGAGCAGGTGCTAAATGGAAAGATGCACAGTCACACCTAATCTCTTGATGGCCTTGCAGCTAAAATCTACAGAATTCATTGGGGAGCTGTATGCTGCTTGGTAATGAGACTCACCCTGTTCCACAATTAAGACAGTGGCACTGTGACAACTGCTAATCTGAATATTGTGCCTGACTCACTGAGCCATTTGGCCTTGCTCATGGGTAACAGTCCATTAGGTGCAGCGTCAAATCTGGGGACATGTCTTTGTATGTTCCCAGATTTCCCCCCCCCCCCCCACACACCTGCTCATCATTTCTGCACCCAGTACAGTGGATAATAACTTAGCTTTGTGTCAATAGAAGTGCGAACTGTTTTCTGTAATAAGAAGCAGTAGTAGTTCTCCTTTCACCTGCCAGTGGATAATGGGAAGCTTAAAAACTTTTGTTTTTATCTGTATTTGTTGGTTTAATAGCACGGCCTGCAGATATATTAAAAAGTAGCCCTATGTTCTTTGCTGGCTGTCTGATAATGGATTCTTCCTACATACAAGCTATGACTTGGCTTGTTTATAGAGTTGGATAGGGTGCTTCTGAATGGAAGTTGTGAATTTGAAGACGATGGGACGTTTCCAGGCATTGCAGATATTTTGAGAATAGCCCTGGATTGAACAGCCCTGTTGTATGGATGTGACATTCTGAACACCCACGTAGTGTGGGTGATGGTGATACTGACAAAAAATAGTAGTGATGTTTGCCTATATCCCAGCCACCAAATGGAGCCCTGGGTGTTTAGCATTAAAATGCAAAACTGCAATAACAAAACGTGTTTGAAATATTTTTAAAGGGGGACAATAGTTATTTTATCATTAAAATTGTATAGTACTCTGCTTTTAAAAATAAATTTCCAAACCAGATACGTGGGAAAAGGAAAGAATGCCCTAATGAGAAACATGCAGTGGATTCTCTGCAGTCTTCCTCATGTTTGAAAGGCCTCTGACAAAACACTGACATCTGGAAGGAACAAATTCCGCACTGAAAACTGCTCTGTTCTAAAAAGCTTTCAGATGCAACGCTGGGATCCGTCAACGTGGGGGTGGGGTTTGGTCAGATTGAGATTCTTGGAGGAAGTCTGAATTGTAGCTAGGACATGTACCTTTCAGGGCCTTGAATACCAACACTAAACTTCAAATTTAACACTAGGTTAAGTTTAATATACTGCTTTATAGGCAGCCAGTGTCATAGGGGTGTGTTGGTGCAGTAATTGTGTCTTACCAGTTTCCAGCAGAGTGACTGCTAGGGTCATGGGTGCACCTGCTATAAGCAACCCCATGAGGAATTGGTTCTTCTGGAGCCTTCTGTCCTGCCAAAAGCTACCATCTAATTTTAATTGTGAGGCAGTGTGTGCTGGCTTGAGGACCAGCACTCCCTTCTTAGTTGGCAGCAGGAAGTACTGACATCAGACACTCGGAGGTGTGAAGAGGGCATGCTGGGGCCAGTCCCAAGGAACCCCTGTGGAGAAATGTCTAACAGATCATTTTACTGATGTAAACACAAGTAGTAACTTAATGCCTGAAACATCTTTCCTGTCTGGCTCCATTTAAAATGCCAGACTCCTCATCTTAAGGGGCAGCTAGAGGTGTCATGTCCCTGTGAATGACTTCAAGTCAAACTTACTCGTGGTTGCTGTTTTACTGCAGGATCATCTTCAAGTGAGTAAGGCTCCGCATGCTTGCTAGGAAGTCAGAAATCAATAGGACAGACTCCTGCCATTGTGTCACCAACCACAATTAGGTTTTTACATCTCGATATTCTTCCTTTGTCCCCATGCTTCTGAGCGTGCATACATAATTAAAGATAGCATCATAGAGCTTTCCAGCGTGCATTGATCCTTCCAAGAAATAATTAAAACTAAAAAAATTCTTAAAATTACAAGAGATTCAGTCCCTACATGCTGTTGTGAGAATTTAAAACATATGCCTTGCATAGTTTCCTGAAATTCACCCTATTTTGAGAGAATGGGAGTGCTTTGGAAGGGGAATTGCAAAACTAGTCTATTAGAACAGTGATTAGTTTGTTTTCTTTCTGAAAAGTTCTCCTTTCATGTCCTCCCCCTCTTGCTTCATTTTCCTCACGTTCCCCTGTGCACATTTTTACTATTAGACAAGTAAAAAAAACCAAACCAACCCTACCTGTTAATCTAGAATTGCTCTTACCTGCCTCAAGTCCATTGAGTAGGTTACCAGTGTAATTAAAACTGGCTATTGATTGTTTAGACATCATTGTTTAGAATGATTGGTTCTCTCCTTGGTTTTTAAAACCTATTTCTGTATATAGTATTCTCCATAGGGAAGGGCTGTACCTCAGCTGTAGAGCATGTGCTTTGCATTCAGAAGGTCCCAGGTACAATCCCCAGCAGGCTAGGAATGTCCCTGTCTGAAACCTTAGAGAGCCACTACCAGTCAGTGCAGTCAACCTGGAGGCTGAACTATTTCCTGTGTGCAAATCTTGTCCCACGGAGCTGCAGCTCTGGGTATCACCTCATCCATGATCTCCCATCACAGCTGTTCCAATTTCTGGATGGAAGATTGCCTGACTGGAAACCTGGTGGTGAGCAGCAGTGGGTTTTGTTCTGTTTTTAAATTATTATTTTTTCAAGCATTAGGCAAATTCATGGAGGAAGCGAGCCATGTGAGTAAAACATGCTTGAGTCCCTCACTAGTAAAGGTAAAGGTAAAGGGACCCCTGACCATTAGGTCCAGTCGTGGCCGACTCTGGGGTTGCGGCACTCAGTCAGTCAGTCAGTCAGTCAGTCAGTTTTATTGCACATAGCCAAAGGCTGCCGCAATGTACACAGAATTATTTGACAATTAAAAGAAAATATACTGAATTGGTAAAAAAAGACTTAAAACATTTATATTATTAAAACATTACGTACTCTAAACAAAGCTATAAAAGTACCCCAATGTAGAAATAAAAACATTAAACAATAAAATTCATAAGCTAAAATCTTCACATGGTCACTAATGTTAAAAACAATATCAATTAATACAGTGTGCAATTTATACTCAGAGTTTGGTGACAAAGATAGAGCATAGCCTGAGGTAGATAGATAGGATCAAATAAATTCATCTCCTTTACAGTTAATGGCTACCTTGGCTATATAATTTGCTCTAATTTTCCTAGCCGCGGTTGCAAAAAGTGCTACCCGCCAGGTCACATACTTATCTGTGTCTGCAAGGAGATACAACATCATATCAAGGGGGTTCTGGCCAGGGGACCCTGTCATTATAGGTACCAAAAATCTTTTTCTTGCATCATTATATAACGGACAGTGCAAAATATAATGCATAAGGTCCTCTACTTCAGAACATCCCCTAATGCAAACAACCGAGCAACAGGAGCTCACCCCATTGCGGGGATTTGAACCGCCAACCTTCTAATCAGTCCTAGGCTGATTTTTCACCACCCCCACCTGTGGGCAAGGGATGAGGAGGTGTTCTGCATGCAGTAATCATGCCAGGGTTGTGCGGAAGAACAGGGGGCAAATGCGCAAGCGCAACACCTGCTCACAGTTGCTATGCAGATAGGAGAATGTCAACTTGTTGCACACCCCAAGGCATTATGTAAGATTCAGTTCCTTTTGCAGCAGTGCACTGTGGATTACTTTTTAAAAATCTGCTCATGCCACATAATTTTGGTTCAGGGACATGATGTTTTGTTAAGTTGCCATGCCGTAGACAACGGTACATTCCACTCCACATACGTTACAGCAAGTCTTAGAATTGGATTCTGGGAAACATTAAAGATTTGGCGGGGGATAATGAATGGTTTGCTACAACTTACCTTTGCAGCACTCCCTTCTTCCACACCTTGTTAGCCTGAGGATTTAATATACACTCGTATTCATACACAGTTCATTTAAAGGTAGTAATTTGGCCCTTGGCATTAAGCCACAAGCCCGCCAGTCGCATTCTTCGCTGTTGCTTATTAGAATGAATAACAAATACATTCTTGCCAGTTACATACCTTCTTGCCGCCCACTGCAACCCAGTTTAAGGCCACGAACTTTTACCTGCCATGACTTCATTAAAATGAGTTGTTGATCTAGAATGAAATCCCACGCAGTCCCAATTCCCTACGCGCCACAGTTGGTAACAGAGAGGGAGCTACTTTTTCACGACTGGCTATCAGGTCAGAAATGCACTGTGACCAGGGGCATCCATGTGTGTGCTGCGTATTCATTCGTACATTTGGGTTTCATGCAGCTTACTGAATTGCATAACTGTTTTGGTTTGAATTATTTAGTGGCTGGAGACTTTGCACTTAACTTTGGGATAGAGATGTTATGTAGACGACAACCCTCAACTGTGGGGGGTAGGATATGGGTCATTCCTGGGAGAGGGGGAAATCCTGATCATGGAAAGAAATCATTATTTTTGTAAGAGTTGAAAAAAAATGATTTCAATTAATGGGAACTCTATAAAATTACTTAAACATCAGAATGAATCTTGGGTTCTGGCCATGTCTCTGCAGACCACACAAGAATTCTGGAGAATGTTGTCCATCCCTATCTTAAAATGTGAAAGTTCAGATGTTATGAATTTTGTTTTCTGACTTGCGCTGTGTGTCTGTGTGTGTTTGTTTTCCTGCTTCTGTTGCTAATGGCTTGGATTCTTTGACCTGCTTAATGATAAGGGGGGGGGGTGTCAGGATTTCTCAACACTAGGTCTTCAGTCCTTGGGAGGATATTGCTCTCCAAGGATCACACCCTGGCTCACCTCCCCTCCCCTCTTCACCATTGTGGCTTTTTTGTTTTCTTTTATCACAGTGCTTCAAAGATCAGATAAACTGAAGGGAGCAATTTAGCAATCCTGCTTTGTAGTCTGTCCTCTCCTGCCCTTGGCATTCCTCCACAAAACCCAGAATTGTAAATAAATTGGTTAGTTGCTTTGTAAAGAGTGCCTTTGCTCAAAATATGAGAGAGAAGCAAAATTTTAAAAAACAAAAAACAAAATCCATTAATAGGGAGGAGAGAGAGAGAGATAGAGATTGTGGCACTTGGCTAAGTGTCATGACAAACACAGTTGAGTTCAGCATGAGACCTGCTATGCAAAGTGTCATTAAAGGCCAAACTAGATATCATACAGAAAACAAAGGAAAACAAGTCTCCCAGCATTGTTAAATGAAAGCATTGTGTGAGGCCACTGTCAGGACTGTAGGATACCTAACCAGAGGAGAGAAGGTTGTATTTCTGTCCGGAATTGCATACATGTAACCCCAGCTGCTTTTCTACTCAGGAGAAGAGAAAGGAGTAACTTTTCCCATGTTGGTGGAAAATAAGTTAGGTCTGTGGGGAGAAACTTTTGAGTGAGGAAAATGGCTGGAGGAGGGAAGGTTTTTTAAGCAGCGAGTCTCTCCTTACTTCCCTCACTTCCTGATTGTAGCAGCTTCAGATTTAAGAGAGAGAGTTAAAACCACTGGGATATGGTAACATACCTCCAGTGCAATGTCTAGTTTTCCCCCCCAAGAGAGAAAAATGGATGACTTTCCTATGTATCCAGACAAACCTGTAGAAGAAAAAGCCTCCCCCCTAAATGTCAGTCTACTGAGTGATTCTAAATTCACTGGCTGTTGCTTTTCCACTGCAAAGCAGAGCATAGATAGAAGAACAGGGGAGTGTGATTTGCTAGCGAAGGGCAGCTGTGGTGGGGTTGGTGGCTCATTTGCTCTCCCCTGCAAATTCTCAGTATCCCTTCTTTGCAGTGAAGTGGAAGCCAAGATTCCGTGACCCGTTTTTGCTCAAATTGCAGGTCAGCCCTCTGTTCTGGAATGCTGTTGATTCTACAGTTTCACCAACTAAGAACCCCTAGGCACTATACTTTTAAAGCAGAATCACAAATTTGTGTAAGGAGAATCCATTTGCCTCTTAGAGCTACAGTTCTCAAGAGTGGGTTATAAATTCTTCTTCCAGGGGAACTCCAAGAATTGTAGCTCTCTGATGGGAATAGGGGGCTCCTAAGCACTCTCAGACCTGTAACAAGATGCAGCTCGCAGGACTCTTTGTTTAAAGTTGTGTGACACAATTTTAGATGTACAATGGACGCTCGGGTTGTGAAAGTGATCCGTGCGGGAGGCACGTTCGTAACCCGCAGCGTCGCGTCTGCACATGCATGGATCGCGATTCGGCGCTTATGCGCAAAGCGTGATTTAGTATTTCTGCACATGCGCGAGTGCCGAAACCCAGAAGTAACCTGTCCCAGTATTTCTGGGTTCGGCGCGGCGCGCAAACTGAAAACGCGCAACCTGAAGCATTTGAAACCCAAGGTATGACTGTCTTGTGCAGATGGGGGTCTAATTCTCCAAATGGTTAATAAAGGACGTAGAATTGCCACCAAATGAAATGCGGTAGCAGCAAGCGCAAAGTGCTAAAGTGTTAAGGGCATTGCTTTAAAAGCTGCAAGAGAAAAAGGATACGGAAGAACCTCTGTTGGTTTCAAGTAGCTTGTGATTGCATTTGCTCTCATGTCTGTCTTAACTTGCCTGCTTTTGAAAGACTCGTTTTGACAAAGACTGTTCTATTTTGTTTTGTTTACCTTTTTTTTTTACTCTAGAAAGTGTAGTGTACATTGATAGCATTGTAGTTTTTTTAGAAAAACAATTTGTCAAGGAGGAATGCCTCTTAATTTCCAAGTGGGAACATTTCTGAAGCAAAAATGGGAAGAAGAAATGGAATACCTGGGAGGTGGGTTTTTGTGCATAGGCACCTCATTTTGCAGCCGCAAGCTATTAAGCACTGCTTCTTTACAGCCTTCCTTGAAATAAATGCAGATTGGAATAATCAGTTGCACAGTGAATTGACTCCTGTGTGAGCTGCAGGATGGTTGCGCAGAAGCAGCTGGCTTCCTTAGAATCCCAGCAGCCTTTCTCGGTGGCGGTTGGATTCCAGTTGTCGTCGTCGTTCAGGCTCCAGTGCTGTCACACACCTGTTCCAGGCTACAGGCCTTTGCCTGGGTTTTTAGTACGAGGCAACATGATAGAAGCTTATAAAAGAATGTGTGGCGTGGAGAAAAGGAATAGAGAAAAGATGTTCTCCTCTCATAACAGTAGAACTTGTGGACATTCAGAGAAGCTGTAAGTTACTGGAAGACTTAGGACAGATCTAAGAAAGGGCTTTTTCACGCAGCACATAGTCAAACTGCAGAACTCACTCGTCTAGGAGGCGGTGATGACCACCACCCTTTAAAAGAGGAGGGCACAAATTCATGGAGGAGAGGGATCTCAATGGCTACTAGCCAGGATAGCTATTCTCTGCCTCCACAGTTGGAGACAGCCTTGCTTCTGAATGCCCGTTACTGGAAGAGGGCTGCTTTGCTCGGAGCCTCCTTGTGAGATCCCACAGGCATATGATTGGTTATTGTGAGAACCGGGTGCTGGAATAAATGGGCCACTGGCCTGATCCAGCAGGCTATTCTTACGTACTTATGTGTTCTGCATAAAAACCCTCTTCGTGCTGTAATAGAGCAATTTATGTTCCAATTTAAAATTCTTATACAGTTTCGTCCTAAGGCAGGGATGGCGTGTGTGTGTGTGTTCACTAAAATCCAAAGCTCTATAAAACACAGACAAGTGCCAAACATATGTAGAATTAAATAGCAGCCCATTCTAAGCCTAGGATTTTTTTTTCAGTAACGCAACGGAACTAAGCTCAAAGCCCTTTCATAGAATCCAACCAGGTGAAACACTCAGAGGGTGTGGACCAGTGATTCTAGGGGGAGAGTCCAGGGTCTATCTAGAGAGGCTTGGAGGGCTGTATTCTGCGCCCAAGGCATGAGATTCCTCACCTCTGGTGTCTATAAGCTGAACAAGTCTCTCCCACTCCCAGCTTGTATTCTCCATCTGTAAAATAAAAGTAATGGCGACTTTCCTCACAGTATTGTTAGAAAAAATAGTTTACAATCCTTATATGTTATTAGATTTGCAGCAGTGAATGAGAACTATGCTTCAGAGGAAACATTGTTCCAGGTGGGTGTGGGATTTTGGCTGTCCAGGTGCTGCTAAATTACAACTCCCAGCAACCCCAGCATACATGGCTAATAGCCAGGGGTGATGGGAGTTGTAGTTCAGCAAAGGCTTTCCACACACCTACACTAGTGTGTTCTTCTAGTGGTAGTTAAATTCAGTTTCGGCTGTTCATTGCTTCTTAAAATCCACCCCTGCTGCTGCTGCCTATTTACTCCACAGCTGAACAAATACTGAACTTAAGTCCTCAGCCACTGCTGCTCTCATATTCGAAATATATTTTGGGGTTCTTTTAGATCAAGCCAGAGGTGGCTTCGCGGTTTGCAGCTCTTTACAGAAACGTATATGTTACAAGGCCACCAGGTGTTGGGTGTGAGAGCGGGTGTTTCTGAGCCCCTTACACAACACAGAAGGGTTGTTAGAGGTCAAACTAAGCATGGCCATATTGGTAAGGTATGCCCCTATATCTCAACTATGTCTATAGAAATTATGTTAATATAAGATCTCCAGCCACTCAAGTTTACTTATGGAGAAACCACACCACAGATACAGTGGTGCCTCGCAAGATGAAAAGAATCCATTCCGCGAGTCTTTTCGTCTTGCGGTTTTTTCGTCTTGCGAAGCAAGCCCATTAGCGGAGTAGCGCTATTAGTGCTATTGGCAGTTTAAGGGCTAAAAACGGCTTTTTAAGGCTTAAGGGATTAGCAGTTTTGCTGCTAAAAGGCTTTTAGCAGCATAGCGCTTCAGAAAAAGGGGTTTTGGAGCGGGGAAAAAACTCAAAAATTTTCGTCAATTTTCGTCTTGCGAAGCAAGCCCATAGGGAAATTCGTCTTGCGAAGCGCCTCTGCAAACGGAAAACCCTTTCGTCTTGCGGGTTTTCCGTCTTGCGAGGCATTCGTCTTGCGGGGCACCACTGTAGCTGAGACTTCGAAGACGCTTCCAGTGATTCAGTATTAGACAGTGCCCTTGCTTGACTTTACTTTTTATATGTGATTAATATAAGATTTAAATAATCTACAGGTTTTGTTGGAATTGATTGGTGTTATTTTACTACAAATTAGTAAAATATTCTGTTGAGAGAGAGAGAGAGAATATTTCCCCCTGCTGTTTCTGTCCTATTAAATACTTTTGGCACAAAATTGGCTCTTTGGGGGCTAATCTTGACTCAAGTTCTGCTTGTTGAGAGTGTATAGTACAAGTTCCTTTAAAAAACAATAGACTGGAGTTGCAAAATTTCCAAATGATCAGAAGCTAATCCGGACACCGGATTTAGATTTAAACTGATTGGAGCAGTGGCAGCACCATCTTAATGATGCACATGGGAAGCCAGCTCTTTGAATTTCTACTTCTGCTGTTAATAAGACCCTGGATCCTCTACTGCAAACAGAATCATTTTCTTTATTTAAGGAAGGTTTAATGTTAATGTTAGTGTTGGACTAGACTATCCAAGCAAACTCTAGCGAAAGTCTAGTGAAGCTTTCAGTTCTGTTGAGTGGGAGCAAAATGAACTTAGAGAATTCCAACCCTTAAGGGTCTCAAGAGGCAAAATTTCTCACTCCCACCTTGTAGAAGAAGTATCACAATCTACCTTCTGCCTACCCCTATCCTAAGGTGCATACCGTATATTTCGCTCTATAAGACACACTTTCCCCCCCTCCAAAAATTAAGGGGAAATGTGTGTGCGTCTTATGGAGCGAATGCAGGCTCCATGGCTTCAGTGAAAGCAACATGAAGCCTCCGACAGGAGAGCAAGAGGGATCGGTGCGCACCGATCCCTCTTGCTCTCTTGGCTTCGCTTCGCTGGAGAGGCGCTGTGCAGCTTTCCCTCTCCGCAGCGCCCCTTCAGCGAAGCAGGAGGAGAAATGGAAGGGGCTCCGTTTCTCCTGCCGCTTCGCTGAAGAGGCGCTGCGCAGAGAGGGAGAGAATTTTTCTTGTTCTCCCCCTCTAAAACTAGGTGCGTCCTATGGTCGGATGCGTCCTATAGAGCGAAAAATGCGGTACTTTTATTGATCTCCCTAATAGCAGGAGGTGGGTCGCTGCATAAAGGAGGCTTAAACCAGGCTTTTAAATTTAACACAGAATAATGGCAAATATTCTAAAACTCTGAAGAATGAGCCTTGCAACACATGTATAGCAAGCGGTTATAAGAAGCTCACCACAAAGAGATTGTGCAGCTTAGACTCTCGTGAACTATTTTAAGAAGAGTTGGTTTTGAGCCTGGGGAGCCGCATGCTGAAATCCAGGCAGCCGTATTTGTTTCTCAGAGTTCAGCCAAGAAAAGGGAAACTCTTTACTGCCTTCAGCGAGGGCTGCTTCAGATACTCATTTCTGAAGTGGTAAAGTCCTTATGCCGTGACTTCATCATCTTCATTTCCCAAGGAGAGTTTCTGTGCAATGTACAGCTTTTACGGGAAAAAGTGAAAACTCAGCCTGTTTTTCAAGAGTTCTGCTATCCTGTGTATTAACTCAGTTGGTTGTGTGTTAGGTGAAAACTAACTGCTACAAATGGCTCCCTGCACAAAGCTGTATTGACATATAAGGATTTTTATACATTTAGAAATAAGCATCTTACCATACTCTCCTTTCTCCCCCCCAACGAAAGCTGCAGAGTCCTTTTCTTTGGCATTTATAAAGAGTAGCAGTCAGGCAGAATTCTTACCCAGTTGCTCAGTAAAAAAAGAAGAAGGAGGAAAGGCAAAACTATTTCCACTTTCCAGTGTTCTGGATAATGTTTGCAAAAGCACTGAGATAATTGCCAAGCAAGGGAAGTAATGAACAGACTACTTCATTTCCTTCCATTGCGTGTATAGGCAAAAGATGACGAAGCAGGAGTTTTGTATTTCCTCCCTTGTCAGATAGAAGTCATAATGCTCATCTTGGCCAAGTCCTCATTTTCCTGGAGGACTGGGTGGAAATGGACTTACCCAACCTGGCAACAGTCTGCTCTAATTTCACAGCCCTGATTTTCCAACATGGGCGCTTGGTGCTAAAAACAATAGTTACAGGCGTATACTATTGATCTTTTAGATTTCTGCTGTTTTGCATTGTCACTTGATACACATTGCCATAATAAAATTACTGCCTGTAGGCTTTATTATACTGTTTCACCTGCCACCAGGTGTACAGTTCAGACCTCTTCACATGTGTCATGTGCTCAGTTGCACCCTTGAACATCTCTGCCTGTTTTTCACCCCTGCCTGTTTTTCACCCCTGCTATTCTTATTTCTGCTTCTTTCTGCGTCTTCATCTTACCTTCTGACTTCCTTTCTTTCCTTCTCTATAGGCTCTGATGTTCTTTACATCGGCCCAGTGAAAGGTGAGCCCCATGTGGGTAGGACTTCATCTCCTGTGACTTTTCTTTTGACTGTTTTCCTACCTCTCATCTACACGAGTCTGAAAATCCTCATGTTACAGGACGTTCTTAGTTTTTTTGCTCTACTTAAAAGCATGGAAATGCAGTTCTGGGTCGTCTTTTCCCATTGAACAATTATTTAGGATATTGATATTGTTGGGGGATGCTTTGAGTTTGACCATGTTGTTGGGAAAGTGGCTTAGTAATATTAAATCAAAATATAGTTTTGATTTTAACATTATATCAGAAGCAGAGCCCTAGAAGCATCAGTTACTTACTCTCCTGCAAGCAGTATCTGCTTTATGATAATGTAAAGTACAGATTCACAGATCATGGGGAAATGTATGAACTCCAGTGAGCATTTTGAGATGCAAGTTCTTGCTTTTTGTGATATGATGGAAATGGGAGCCAAATTTGCCTGTCACTCAAATTCCTGTGCTCCCTGCTCCTTGCACACTTAAATTTCTTTGCGGAACGCTTCGCTTGTCTATTTGTTCTTCATTCAGTGAAACAAAATGCTATCTTTTATTCTAATGATAACTTTGTTCCAATTCTCTTCTCTCAAATTAGGAAGCATTTATTCAAGCCCAGGGCTTTATAGCAAAACCATGACGCCAACTTACGATTCACATGATGGGAGTCCTTTGTCGCCAACTTCGGCTTGGTTTGGAGATAGTGCTTTATCAGAAGGGAATCCAGGTATACTTGCCGTCAGCCAGCCCATCACCTCCCCAGAAATCTTAGCCAAAATGTATAAACCACAGGCGCTTCTGGATAAGGCCAAGATCAACCAGGGGTAGGTTTTAAAAGCTTATTTAAGCAGCTTATATTTTGAAGAAGAAGAGGGGGAAAACATCATTTGAAATGACTAAGCCAGCACTTTCTTTGTGTGTTGGCAGGTGGCTGGATTCTTCAAGGTCACTTATGGAGCAGGATGTGAAGGAGAATGAAGCCTTGCTTCTTCGGTTTAAGTACTACAGCTTCTTTGATTTGAATCCTAAGGTATAATGCTATGTGTGCTGGGATATCTTCTGTAGGATTTTCAGTGTCTGTGATGGAGAGACAGAAAAGGGCATGGATGACACACGTGTACTGTAAGGAGGGGAAAGGAGCCAAAGTGTTCTAAACCCAGTAATACTGCACAGGCTCGACGGCTCTGCAATTCTTGCCTGCTTAGAAGCTGAATCCGTACCAATAGCACGGTTGCGCTTCATGCTCTAGAGAGGAAACGCTGATTCTGCATATGGATTTAATTAAGCTAGTGGAATAATTTGGTATGTGTCTTGTGAAAATTAAATGTTTGTTTTTCCAATATTCAGGCTAGCAATGAATTTTGACCCTTTGGGGGTATAACTGAAGTGACAGAAGGCAAGGCGGGGGGAAACAGAGAGTGCTTCTGAATTAGACAAACAAAAACTTGTGGCTTCGGGAAGACTAGGAAAGGTATTATCTGCTGGGCTCCCTCTCCTTATGGCAGTGGTGTCCAAACTTTTTTCAAAGAGGGCCAGATTTGATGAAGCGAAGGGCCGAAGGTTGCCCTTTTTTTAGGATTGACGTTGTTGAGCTTCTTAAAGGGATTTTACCCCCGGAAATAAACTGCCATAGGGGCCGGATTAAACCGACCGGCAGGCCAGGTTAGGCCCCCAAAACGGATTTTGGACATGCCTGCCTTTTGGGTTGGAAATTGGAACAGCCATAATCTGATGGGCAACCCAGCCCAAACTTTTGCAGAACTGTTAGGTAATTAATGTTTGGTGGCAGTACTTCATCCTACTTATATCTAGAAGCACCACTAGTTAAGCAGTGTTGATAGAACAAAGACAAAAGGCTTAATTGCAAATGAGGCTGGAAAATGTGTAGGATTGGGCAAACAATTTGAGCAGATTTAGGATAGCTGGTTTCTTTGTGATGACTTTCCTTTATAGCAGTGAGAGTGACTAATGGCTGGACATATACTAGCTCCTAGTGGGCTGGAAGTTTTCCTCTGCCATATGCAAGCTCTGGTATTTCAGACTGACGCAGCAAATAGAAACGAAGGCATTCAAAAGCCTTAATGATTTGACAGGATTTTATTACTTGACTACAAAAAGCTATGTGCTATAATCCTTAAGCAGGGTCCTGTAAGAATTATATGGTCATGTCCCCATAGTACGATGCGATCAGAATCAACCAACTCTATGAGCAGTCGAAATGGGCTATTCTTTTGGAAGAAATAGAGTGCACAGAGGAGGAAATGATGATGTTTGCAGCATTGCAGGTGAGTGGAGATGCTGTAGGTGCAAATCTCTGAACTTTTAATTTTTGCCATCTTAACGATACCGTTCTCTAGAAAGTATTAGTGCCTCTGACATGCTGACTGAGCTTTGTGTCTTGCCCTATATTTTTTCAGTGGCTAGAATGTTTTTTCCCTGACAGATCTTGGCTTCTTCCCCATTTTTTAGGGTTTACTTGAACCTTTTTAGGTGATTTCAAAATAATTTTCCTCCTTGTTATGTCTCAAGCAAAGGAATTTGGATTCTTTTTCGCAAACATGTTTGTATCCATCTTTCCTTTTTTTGTTGGCTTTTAAGCAAACAACAAGTACATTAGGTTACTGAACCACAGGGTTCTGGCACTGAGCCTCTCAAACAGCTGGTGATAATCCCTGGGTTTCCCAAAAATACATTCTACCCTCCTTCTCTAGAATAGGACACAGTTTGCCATTTTTGGCACACACAATACAGCACATATAAACAGATTTAATGCCAACTCAAGTCCCCTTCACACTTTATTCCCTTGAAGGGGGCATCACATCATAATTATTTCAAGTGGGGGCATTCTCCTGTATCTGTCCTTTTTACTGCCTGGCTCTTTCAAAGATATGTTTCCAGAGTGGTTTAACAGAAGAAGAAGAGTTTGGATTTGATATCCCGCCTTTCACTCCCCTTCAGGAGTCTCAAAGCGGCTAACAATCTCCTTTCCCTTGCTCCCCCACAACACACACTCTGTGAGGTGAGTGGGGCTGAGAGACTTCAAGGAAGTGTGACTGGCCCAAGGTCACCCAGCAGCTGCATGTGGAGGAGCGGAGACACGAACCCGGTTCCCCAGATTACAAGACTACCGCTCTCAACCACTACACCACACTGACTCAATCCATCTCTTTCCCCAGGAGACTCTGGAAACTGTAGTTCTGTGTGGTAAATAGACCACAGCTATTGTGCAGGAAGAAACCTAAGGTTGTAAGGCCTAACATTTATGTTTGAGATCTTCAGGTAACTTGTTAAGAGATACCTATAATACTGACAGAGCTACAGTTCCCAGACATCCCTGGGAAAGAGGGATTACTAAACCACACTGAGATTCTTAACATACTACATTCCCCAGAACTCTTGGGGGTGGGGGAAGCCATTACTTTTTGTAGCGTTTTGATACTTGATCATATTTGTACTGCAGACGAGACCCTGGGCATGTCCGTTAACTTCAGGGGGTTTACTCTGAGTAGGACTAGTGTTAAATACCTCTGTAAATTGGTAGTTGGAATTAACATGACGGTAAAGAGATGCACCACATTTGCCATCTTCTGGAAGTAGAATTGGTCTTTTAAATGACACACACTTATAAGATCACCAAGCTCTAACAGGTCACAAAGGTCTGGGTACCTTTTGGTCTTGCCAATATAAATTGGAGAGCTTCAAGTGGAGAAGAAGTTTAACACCACCCAGTAAGCTCCACACCCTTAATATACTACACAGTAGCTTCACAGGAAAATGTCAGGCATGAATGTTACCTTGCAGAAAAAGCTACTCCTCCCCACCCGCCCTGGGAGTTCTTTTGAGGATTTGGTTACGGTAATCTTCTCTTAGCCGAAGTGCGGTTTCATTTACAGTCGTCTTTATTTGGCTCTTTACTCCTTTCTTGCAGTACCACATCAATAAGCTGTCCATCATGTCATCTGAAAATCACTTGAACAACAGTGACAAAGAGGTTGATGAAGTTGACGCTGCCCTTTCTGACCTGGAGATTACTCTGGAAGGTGGGAAGACATCCACAATTCTGGTAAGGGCAGGAAGTGGGAGCTTCAATCTTGACCTAAAGAGCACATCTCTGCCAAAGCATTGGGGCTGGCAATCGGGAAGAAAACGTGCAATTGAGTGGATAGACCTAAATGAACATTTTGAGAGCAGCTTTATCTGTGAATGAGAAGCAGACTTCCCACAGTGAAGAAACAGGCTAAAGACTATGCGGTTTTATAACTCTAATTCAGAGATGGGAACCTGTGCTCCTCCAAATATTGCTGCACCATCCCTGACATCTGGAGGGCCACAGGCTCCATACCCCTGCTATAATGTCACTGATCATCTACAGTGGATGGGCTGACTCAACAGAGAGCAGGCCAGCAGCTCCCTCTAGCAAAGTGTCAGAATGGAACAGGAAGCGAAACCCCTGGATCCCCTTGCAAGAGTCTCCATTGAAGCAGTCATCTCCTGCTTTCTTTGTTCTCTTGCAGACCTGTTCTTGTGATGCAATAAGCCAGAAATGCATTCCCTGCAAAATTTTCTCCTGCACAAGTGTTGTTGCAATGGGTGGGAGTTCTGCACCAGTCGTTCTTTTGCACAACTCCATTCGTTTCAGCGAAACTTGCGCAGGAGACTTTTGCACTTAGGAATTATGTTGCTCACAGTAAACACTGCAGATCAGAAACTTGATGCAAGAGCACGAGTCTCTTTTGGGTTCATTTATACAGCCCAGCGTCATTAAAGAGTGCTTATTCCGAGAGACCCGACACTGCCAAGGAATCCCAAGCACGTCCTTCTGCCAAGCACTTCCCTTGTGGCCCAACTTGGATTGTTCATAGGTTGCAGAGTCTCTGGAACTGCAGATTTTACCCTCCAGAGATAAGCATCCTGCCCTCATACACAATTTTTTACACGATTGCTTATGCTGGGATGCAACACAAGTCTTTGATGTTGCCTATCTTTCAAATTGGTTCAGCCTCTCATCTCAGCCTTTTAAAATGTGTAAATAAATCAGAGGAAGAATATCAAGATTACTGTGTAAAACAGGAGAATCTACAGAAGTTTTAATGGAAGTTACCCATTTAGCCCTGCTGCCTGTGATGTAAGGATTTCATCTTCTTTCGATTATGGAGCATACCTGTTAAACTTTCCTGTCTTAGCGCAGGGGTTCTTTCATTTCCCCCATTTCTTTCCAGCAAGCAACTTAAATGCCAACTGAGCAGTGTTAAGTGGGACTCACTCTTGTCTCGGGCATTGGGCCCGACGAATCAGTGCAAAGAGCTGGGGTCTCTTAGAGAGGCCCAGGCAAGGAGAAACAAGCAAAGTGCAGCGGAAATCAAGTCATTACCTATCGGCTTGCAGCAGTTAATCAAAAGAAAAATGACAGAGAGGTGCAGAGACATCAACATAATACCTAAATAATGTGGGGTATGGGGAGCTCACCATATAGTGTTCCTCTTGTTGAGTAATCTGAGGCACAAAAACTGGATGATGTGGCAAGATGATAAGGAATTCCAGGCATCCATGGTAATATAGCGCCCTGAGCGAAGCCAAAATGTGATGCCCTTTCACTGCCTTCCCCAAGCTGGGTAAGCGAGCTTTGGGAAGGAAGCACAAGGGCTCTGGCAGAATCCTAGAGCCCTCCCACCTCCTTCCCAAAGCAGGGCAAGCACTTACCAGGCTTTAAGAAGGCGGGCACCCCTTCGACTTGGCACCCAGTGGGGGGGAACTAGTTGCACTGCCCTAAATCAGGCACTGAACCATTCACTCAGTTCATCAGTTCGCTGCTGAGTTTCAATAGTTTGTTCTTTATAGGAGGATACAATTTCAATTCAGGCACGTGCTTTCCTGAAGACTCATTCGAAATGATCCCTGCCCTTTCTGTTGCTGTAAAGTTACTGCCTCCACTGGGAAGACGCATCTCAGACACTGAGAACTCTTCCTACAGAAGCATGTGCATATTTGGACAGATGGGGAAAGGAAATGAGCTGTTGGCTAAGCAAAGCTCTGCATGCAACTCTGGAATGCCTTTGTCTTGAAATGCAAGAGCCATTGGAATCTGTGTCCATTCAGTTCTGCAAGTTTGAGGAATGCCCATTCCAGTAAAGGCAGGATTCTATTGGCCTGAGCTTCTGATTCCTCAGCAGCTGAAAGAGAAGGAGCTGTGTATGGTGCCCAAGGGCAGAGGAGTGGATTGGAAGTCATTTATAGCTTTGGAGGCACAGCTGCCATTCTCTGTTGCAAAGCAAGGTTCACTCTATTACAGACAGTCATCAGCTGTGGGGGGCTGACCTCAGTCTGGAATGGTCTACGTTTTTTTGCTAGATTCCCACATGAGTCCTCCTCAGGCATTAATGCCTGAAGAGTGTGTTGGGGGCATGGAGTGGAACATGCTAGCCTCACCCCCAAGGTTTGCATCCCTGCCCACTTATCCCAAACATTTCCATGCTGAGCAGAGAAGTTACAAAGGGGCTCCCAGTTGAGCAGAGACTTCTACAGCTGCAGGCAGAAGGCCCACTTCAAACCCTCCTTGCTCCAATAAAGAAGGACTGGGGCTAAATTAGTAGGCCTGGGCCACATGGGACCACCACATGCAGCCCTAGACCTTCTACACACAATGAGATTTTCCCCTTAGGCACATCACCTGAACAGGCCATGATCTTGTTTTAAAAGGCAAGAGAGAATATTTTAACATGGACTCAGTATGGATAAATAAAATTATTCTGAGCCTATGCAGTTCCCCCGGGTCATGTGGCCAGCATGACTAAGCCACTTCTGGCGAAACCAGAGCAGCGCACGGAAACGCCGTTTACCTTCCCACTGGAGTGGTACCGATTTATCTACTTGCACGTGCTTTCGAACTGCTAGATTGGCAGGAGCTGGGACCAAACAGGAGCTCACCCCGTTGCGGGGATTTGAACCGCCGACCTTCTGATCGGCAAGCCCTAGGCTCAGTGGTATGAATATAATACTGTACTGCACTGGAAAGTTAAATAGGAGCCTGTCTTTCTTGTTTGAAAGCATCTGAAAAAAACCAGACCATTTAGCCTCTCCAAAGATCTAAAACAACACAGTTTTCTAGCTGGCCATCCATAGCCAGAAAGTCCTTGAAGTTTTGTTGCTATAATTGTTTTTTTTAATTGAATCAGGTCTTTTCTTGTTCTTCCTACTCAAGCAAGGATGCTGCCTTTTTGAAGCAACCCTGGAAGCATTTTAATAAGCTGAATTGCTGTCCCCAAAGCATTTCCCCTCCCAGTACTGATTCTTGTTTCTGGCACATGAAACACACAATGGCTGATGTCTTGTTTTCAGGGTGACATCACTTCGATCCCGGAGCTTGCCGACTTCATTAAAGTCTTCAAGTAAGTATTGGCTGGAAATCCTGGGAGTGCAGCAAAGATCAGCGAACCTTAATGATAAAAATTGCAATGCTTCTTTCCTAGAATCTCTAGGGGTTCCCTCGGCTTGGCTTTGAAACCTGAAGCAGCCTCTACCACATATACTTAGGAAGTACAGATCTTAATGTTACAGATGGCTTAAACATCTTATGCACTCAGCCCCTGGATTTATTTTCACTGCCAGGCCAGGGCTTGACAACTAAGAGTATCTTTGAGTATGTTTATTATCCATCTATGTGCTCATGAAGTCCAAGACAGGTACTGGAGTACTGTATTTTTTGCTCTATAAGACTCACTTTTTCCCTCCTAAAAAGTAAGGGGAAATGTGTGTGCGTCCTTTGGAGCGAATGCAGGCTGTGCAGCTATCCCAGAAGCCAGAACAGCAAGAGGGATTGCTCCTTTCACTGTGCAGCGATCCCTCTTGCTATTCTGGCTTCTGGGATTCAGAATATTTTTTTTCTTGTTTTCCTCCTCCAAAAACTAGGTGCGTCTTGTGGTCTGGTGCGTCTTATAGAGCAAAAAATACGGTAATATTTAAAGCTATGCAATGATAACCGCAGCTAATCTCTGCACGCTGATCAGGTTGACATACTGTACTTGTGTACTTCACTTTGGGAAAGTAAGTGATTTGAAGTGTATGAAAACATCAGTTGTGGTGATTGATTTGGTACCTGCAATCCATCCCTCAGTGCTAAATAAATAATGCCAGAATTATACATACGTCTGTGCATGAAGTGACCCATTGTTCGAATTTATGGGTTGAATCCAATGCTGGTCCTACTCAGAGTAGACGCATTTGAATTAATGGCCCTCCATGAGTCATTTCCATTCATTTCAGTGGGTCTGCTCTAAATTGGGATTAGCACTGGATGCAGCCAATGGCTTCCATATTGGAGGATAAGAACTGCAGAATGGTTTGAGACCCAGCATCTTGCGTTTTAGATATTAAAAGTGGTTCAGGTCCTTTACTACTCCTTAGATCAGTAGCTGGTGCTGAAATGTTTTCTGTGATGGAGTTAACCCTGGCAGCCATCCCAGCTGTCTTAAAATTAGGGACTGTTGCGTAGCTTGAAATATCACTCCAGTACCTTCCTTGGACTTCATGAGCACATAGATGGATAATAAACAAGCTTGATTCCGGCCAGTTTGCTCTATTTAAGCTGCCAGAAAACACCAGCTTTAGGCTAGCTGCGCTATTCTTTAGTCAGATTTATTTTGATTTTTAAATAAGGCATTTTCTTTGGAGGGGGGGAGGAAGAGTATTATCTTGGATCAGGGCATGTGGAAACTGGAAACAGTTGTGTCTGGACTTTGACTAATGTCTTGGCAGCCTTTGTCGTCTATTGCAAGCTAATACCCACCATACTCTGGACATGACAGGAATCCAGGAATTGGCTGTATGTGTAATATAGCGAGGTATGTAGAGGAAGTGGAGAACAGCTGTTTGCAAGGCAACACATTAAAACGTGGGCTGCTTTCTGGGCTATCAGTGGTCCCTAGGAAGTCCTAGTCATCCTTGCAGTGGGTTATAGGTAGCTGGTTCCCCATCCCCACCCCGATTCTTTTCATATTGTGGGGTGGGGAGACACTGAACTGCCTTTCCCTTTCGTTTCCTGGGCATTTCCATTAGTTGTAAACACCCTCAGGCAACCTCGGACGTATCAGAGAGCTGCAGTTCTAAAAGTGGAAGCCAGCGTGGTGCTGGCAGAATGTTGGATTTAGATGACAAGGGGAACCTGGCTTCAGGTGGCCCCTTCTCTGTGAAACGTGCTGGGTGATGTGGCAAGTTGTATGCTCTCTGCTAAACTTAGCCCTCAGGGTTGTTGCAAGGATATAACAGACTAAACACATTTGAGTACAATGCCCTAGAAAAAGAGTGCGCTTAAAAGGATCCTATATAAAAAGATGTCACATAGAGGAGGGAGAAAGGTTGTTTTCTGCTGCTCCAGAGAAGCGGACACGGAGCAATGGATCCAAACTACAAGAAAGAAGATTCCACCTAAACATTAGGAAGAACTTCCTGACAGTAAGAGCTGTTTGACAGTGGAATTTGCTGCCAAGGAGTGTGGTGGAGTCTCCTTCTTTGGAGGTCTTTAAGCAGAGGCTTGACAACCATATGTCAGGAGTGCTCTGATGGCGTTTCCTGCTTGGCAGGGGGTTGGACTCGATGGCCCTTCTGGTCTCTTCCAACTCTATGTTTCTATGATTCTATGAAAATCTGGCTTTTTGTTTTTTTAAGTGAGCAGCAGGATTCAGAAGAAAAAATATCAGGCTGGACCCACTGTAGATTTCTCAAAAGACCAGGAAGTGTGTATTTGGGGCATGTGGAATGGGCAAATCCTCCTTGCAAATGGCCAAAAGGCCAGCATGGGGAAGAAGGTAGGACCTTGTTTGGTGCTAAAACGAAAAGCTGCACTGGAGAGCAGGAACTGGAGGCAAATGCCTAGGCCTCTGTTGAATCACAAGCGCATTAAGAATAAACAGCAGCAACAGCAGCTGGCAAACATCCTGCCTTCCAAGAAACCTATCCACGTTGATTTATTACTCAAGCAGTTTCTGCACAACTGCAGCAGGGTTCTGGAATCTGCTGCTACTTTGCCTAGAGTGCTCTGGTTTGTGAGGGGCCTAGTCATTGCCAGCCCATGCAGATTACGAAAAACCCACAGCTGAGTTGCACCACATATTACAGGGTAGGATTCATCAACCTGGTGCTCCTCTGCTCTTTTTGGACTACAACTCCCATTTGCCCCAGCCAGCACGGCTGTTGGGATTTGCAGTCCAAAATAGCTGAGGGGTATCCAGTTGATGGAGCCTGGAAAATGCAGTTCAAGACCTGACTATAGCTATGCGTTGCAGGGGAAGTTCAGTAACTGCAGATGTAGAGGTATTTGCCTGCTTGCTTGCCCCAGTCACTCTGGGCAGCTGCTAACAAAAAATAGTAAAAACACAACACAACATCACACACTATGACTTAGAATCGCAGAGACTTAGAATTGTAGAGTTGGAAGTGACCCCAGTGGTCATCTCGTCGTCTTCTGTGTGAGCTGGTACTTTCACACATGCACACTGAGGCTTATGCTGATGAGTTCCCCTCCAAAAAATAAAATAAAGAAGGTGGGTAGAAAAGAATATCAAGTCAATGGGGCAGCTGCATGGCTGACCATTCATATGGAAGCCCCAGTTGGCACGGGATGGTTATCTGTATGTAAGCAGGCAAGCTCATACCATTCCTCTGTCACATAATTCAGCATTGGTCCCTGATGAAAATATGAGCCATGGCAATGTGTCCCTTTTGTATACATTAAGCCCGCAACTTAGCCAGGGGTTCCATTCTGGGGATTGCGCCTAAAACCAAAAATTGCTCATACTCAAAATATATTGGGTTCAGTGGTGGGTGGCCAAAGTTGTTTTTTTCTGAGACCCTCCTCCATTTTTTTGTTCTTGTTTTTTGCTGCGTGCATAAAGCTGAATAAAGCACCTAAAGTGAAATGCGGGCTTTCTGTAATCTTCACAGGAATGGTGGGAGCCATCATACACAGTTAGGCGGAGGTTATCATTCTGCCACCATTTCAGATTTAGTTTCTGGAGATCGCTCTTGAACTTGAGTTGCATGTGACACATGCTGGGTGCAAACATGGTTTTTCCTCATGTTCATGTTCATTGCTAACAGGCCAAAGAAGCTGACGCTGAAGGGTTACAAGCAGTACTGGTGCACCTTCAAAGACACATCTATTTCCTGTTACAAGAGCAAAGAAGAATCCAATGGGACTCCGGCTCACCAGATGAATTTGAGAGGTAAGAAAAGGCAAGCGGGGTTTTTCTAAAATAGTTTCTCGATTGGGCTTTTTCAGAGAATTGAGGAATATAGTCAAGCAAAACAGAAAACACCATAATAAAACAAAGCAATACTTTCTGTGTGTACATTTATAGCGGGGGCGGTGGATATTGGGATGTGGCTGGCAGTCAGGGAATACATGCAATTTTGGTATACCTCTTCCCATTTCACCTCTAGTGCTGCATTCGTGGTTCATTTGTTTGTTTTTAAATTCCGCAGCACTTAAATAAAAGTGATCAAGGTGTCTTTGCTTGCTACCTAGATGGGCAGAAGAACCCTGGTCCGAGCAAGGGCATAAACATTCCTTTGTGCTTGTCATGCAATATCATCCCACTGGGAGATCCGTTCAGCAGCTGCTTCACCCCTCTGTCATGTCATACTGTTTTGTTGGAGGCAGGGAAGAGGCCGTCCTGAAGGCTGTCAGAATTGATGAAAGCTACGTTGGCCATTGTGCCACATTAATGACTTTTAGAGGGTTTTGTTGGCTCATGGCGTAGAATAGCATGGCTGTGTCCCCATTTCCCAAGCAGATGATGCTACTGCTTTATCTGCCACAAACAAACCCTTGTATGTGTGGCTGTAACAAGCAGAGTCCCTACAGAATGTTCTGCTGCTGGTCTGAAAGCAAGACTTCATTCTGCATAAGTAAATTAGAGAGAGAGAGAGACTTTATCTGTTCTTATTTCTATCTCTGTCGGGAAAAGGGGGAATAATAATCATAATCATAATGCAATATGTATGCTCCCAAATTAACTACGTAAAGGGTAAAGCAAATTGCAATGAGGAGCTTTCAGAAGACATGAGAAAAAAACAAATTTTTGAGAAACAAAATCAGTGCTACTTTGTCTAATCAAAACTAAGCTATTTTATTATCTAATAGCATTTCCTGGTTTTAAGCACGCCCCCCCCCCCCATCCCTTTCAGTATGCAGAGACATTTATTCAGATACCATTTGCAAGGAATTTCTGCTGCATCTGACATTCCTAAGGCTACCAGCTCTGCTTGTATTCAGCAGTAAAGTATTCCAGCTTGGAGGGTTGTGAAACAGGCATGGCTGACATCCTTTAAAAAAAAAAAAAAAAGCCTTTGAGGCAGAAACGGAGAGAGGCTGCCAAATGACCTCAGACTATAGCTACGAGGATATGTTCTGGGGAAGGGAAGCCTGGAATACCTTTTTGGGAGCTTTTGAACAAAGCTGCTGCTGACTGAATTTTAAAAGAATTCTTTAGGAGGAGCTGAAAAAGGACTAAAATTGCATTCACTGCTTCTAAGAAAAGCGATTCCTTTTCAGAATCACACTGCTTCCATCTCTAGAGGAGGGTTGTGTTAAAAGCTGCAGCCCTGAAGGTGGTGCCCACATTCATCAAGATCCACCTGCACATTGGGGTATTCTCACCATTTCAGATAAGGGACACGGGTAGCGCTGTGGGTTAAACCACAGAGCCTAGGACTTGCTGATCAGAAGGTCGGCGGTTCAAAACCCCGTGACAGGGTGGGCTCCTGTTGCTCAGTCCCTGCTCCTGCCAACCTAGCAGTTCGAAAGCACGTCATAGTGCTAGTAAATAAATAGGTACCGCTCCAGTTAAATAGGTACCCCTGACAGTTAAGTCAAGTCGCGGATGACTCTGGGGTTGCGGCACTCATCTCACTTTACTGGCCGAGGGGACCAGCATTTGTCCACAGACAGTTTTTCCGGGTCATGTGGCCGGCATGACTAAGCCGCTTCTAGCGAACCAGAGCAGCGCACGGAAACGCCATTTACCTTCCTGCTGGAGCGGTACCTATCTACTTGCACTTTTGGGTGTACTTTCGAACTGCTAGGTTGGCAGGAGCAGAGACCAAGCAACAGGAGCTCACCTCGTTGCAGGGATTTGAACCGCCGACCTTCTGACCACAGCGCCACCCGCGTCCCGTATTATTATGAATAGTAGGCCATTATTACTTTGCTCTGTGCTTTCCATCCTGCCTCAGTTTCATTCACAGCTGCCTCTGTGTCCAAATCGGAATCCAAGAACGAGTCGTTCCATCCTTTTCCTTGATCCTTATCTGCTAATAGTGAACCCAAAACCAGACTACTTCTTGCATCGTGTAGCATAACACATCTTATCTACACCCACATCCTTATGCAGAGTATAAAACCTTGCTCTTTTTTATTGTAGGGTGTGAGGTGACTCCTGATGTCAACATCTCCGGCCAGAAGTTCAACATCAAACTTCTGATCCCCGTGGCTGAGGGCATGAATGAAATTTGGCTCCGTTGTGATAACGTAAGTTTGCATCGTGGGGATTTGTCACAGGGCAGCTACTGCACATGCTTATTTGTGAAGAGTGAGTAGGGGGTGAGCGCTACAGGGCTTTCCTGGGAACCACAAAATTCTGGGACTGGCTGGCCCTGCATATGGAACCTTACGGACAAGGAGGCTTGGAGGCAGTGTTACCAAGGGTACTGTAGCACCCAGTTTATTTTATGTGCGGGTTGCTTGCAGGTGCATTTGTTTCTTTGAACCAACTGAAAAACAGGCAGCTGAAACACCAAAACAACAGTGCCCTTGAGAACCAGTCAGTATCCAAGGCCCATCTGAACAGAGTGGTCTTGTCTGTAGGCCTTTGAGGGAAAGGGTTAAGCCGGCCTCCTCAAGAGAGGGAGTTCCAGAACCTAGACACCACCAACAGTGAGGCCCTGTCCTCAGTGGCAGGCCACAAGATCAGAGCCTCCCACAGAAGTTTTTAACAAGTGGGAAGAATCATGGGAAACAGGCGGCCCTTTAGATAGCCTGGGTCCAAGCCCTGTAAGGTGTTTAAGGTGACAAATCATCACTGTGTGGCTGCCTGCAAAAACCTGAGGGCATTTCTCAGTACTGACCCCATCCCTGGCAGCAAGAGCCAGTGAGGTGAAACAGTGGCAAAAGCAGTTTTTTCTCAATTTAACAGAAGGAAGGGAAGTAGCTAAAGGTGGCTTATTTTCAGCTGCACATTTAGTGGAACTCTTTCTTCCCTATCCCGTAGTAGTTTGCAAATCGTGTACTAAAGGATTCATATTCAACTATATACCGCAGGATAGTTGCACCAGCCCCCAGTTACAATTTCACCTCAGCCATGAACTGTGCTGGGTGGCCATAAACAAGCCACCAATTTTTTATATGTTTCTCTCCCACCCACAATATGAGGTGAAAATACAGGGTTGCAAAGCTGCACAGATGCGGTGTTCAGATTCAGCATTCCCTGGGATTGACACTTAATTCCAGCACAACTTTACAAAACAGAATGCCACAGTATTTCTGCAAGATGAGCCTTTTGTCTCCTTTTGTGAGCCAGCATGGTGTAGTGGTTAAGAGCGGTAGACTCGTAATCTGGTGAACCGGGATCGTGTCTCCGCTCCTCCACATGCAGCTGCTGGGTGATCTTGGGCCAGTCACACTTCTTTGAAGAAGTCTTTCAGCCCCACTCACCTCACAGAGTGTTTGTTGTGGGGGAGGAAGGGAAAGGAGAATGTTAGCCGCTTTGAGACTCCTGAAGGGGAGTGAAAGGCGGGATATCAAATCCAAACTCCTCTTCTTCTTCTTCCTTTCTTATGGTTGGTTATCCTGCAAATGCATTTGGTGTTAAGTTTGGCTTACCGTGTATGTACTGAGAATTTCAGGTCTGGAATTGTCAGAACCAGGGTGAAATGAAGCGAAGGCTAATGGGCACCTCCTTTTCTTTTCACACTGTAGGAGAAGCAGTATGCACACTGGATGGCAGCTTGCCGGCTAGCCTCCAAGGGCAAAACCATGGCCGACAGTTCATACAACTTGGAAGTTCAGAACATCCTGTCTTTTCTGAAAATGCAGCATCTGAACCCAGACCCACAGATAATTGCTGAGCAGGTCACCACGGACATCAACCCTGAATGTCTGGTTTCCCCTCGATACCTGAAGAAGTATAAAAACAAGCAGGTACTTAACTTTGGAGTCTTATTTTGCTGGAGCCTTTGTCCAGAAAACAAGGTGGGTGGATTTCCAGATACGCCCAACGGATCGTTTCCTCCCCTTTGGACCCGCTTCCTTATGCTGGCCAGCTCAATATTGGACATAAGATTGTAAGGTCATGGTGGCAACACTCTCTCCTTCGCTGTGTTATTGTGAAGCCAAGCATTGTGTGCACTGATGACACTGAAAAATCTAGGTGGCTTTTTAAAAAAATGGTTTAAAAAGACTGTGTTTCCTATCTGCTGTTTCCTTAATGCACCTTTAAGGATGGAGTGGGGAGTCTGCTCTGTGTTCACAATTAAAATACTGATGGTCATTCCAGATTCATTAACATGCTGTACAGAGGTGTGTGATCTGTTTGTCAACTTCCCTGTGCTTTGGAGAGTGGTCGTGCCTGTTTCCACTAGTGGGAATTGTTCAGTTGCTTGAGAAGTGGTGAGCATGTAACGTCACACGTTCAGTTCAGGCTGTCTGCCTCTGGTGTGTTTTTCTCTTGTTCCTGCCCACTCCAAACCAGAATTTAAGAAATCTCTCCACCTGTAGTGTCTGCCCTACCAGTTTCAGGTAGGTAGCCGAATTGGTCTGATGCAGTTGAAATAAAAAAAATAGAAATAAAAACATTGTCCAGTAGCACCTTACAGACCAACTACATTGTTCTAGGTATAGTGCATGCACACGAAAGCTTATACCTAGAACAAACTTAGTTGGACTGTAATGTGCTACTGGACAAAAAAATTTTGTCCTACCAGTGGGAAAAGCAGTATTGTTTGCATTTCCCTTTACTGAGGCTCTTTGAACACTCCCCTCCCCCCGCCCCAGAAAGAGCAGTTCAGCCTCCCTCTTTCTACTCCCACTCCCTCGTGACTTTTTACAGAGTACCTCTTAATTATTTTATGGCTTTTTTATTGGTTTTCTACAAAATATGAACAGAACATTAAGTTTACCCCATTTCCCCCACTCCCCCAGAACAGAAGATTTAGTGTGCCTGATTTTGCCATAAACCTATGCACATAGTCGGTGGGCGCCAGTTCATTCAAATGTTTTATATTGTAAAGGGGCGCTGTATTTCAGGGGAATCATCAGATGAGTTGTTCAAGGCACGAACTCTTCCCGTCCGTTTTTCAGATAAGGCCATACATTCTGTCCCCATCCTGTGATATACAAGAAAGAAGATTCCACCTAAACATTAGGAAGAACTTCCTGACAGTAAGAGCTGTTCGACAGTGGAATTTGCTGCCCAGGAGTGTGGTGGAGTCTCCTTCTTTGGAGATCTTTAAGCAGAGGCTTGACAACCATATGTCAGGAGTGCTCTGATGGTGTTTCCTGCTTGGCAGGGGGTTGGACTCGATGGCCCTTGTGGTCTCTTCCAACTCTAGGATTCTAAGTCCTCTCCAGTTCCTGTGCTGCCACCAGGAAAAGAAAGTGATGAGCTCCTTATAACATAAATTGAGCTGATCTTCCTTAAATATTGTTAGTAAACCCAGACTTGGATTATATTGCGCATTCTGATTTGCGTGGAATTGTCCTACCAACGGCCTTGCATCCTCTCCAACACCACGGTGAAGATGTTTTGTCTAATGTAACTGATTCTTAAAGCAGTTAATTGCCATCTATAAATTTACTTAAAAGCTACCTCTTAATATTTGATGGCTTTAAAAACAATTAGGATGTTTCATTAACACTGCTTAATTGTGGCTTTGATCTGGGATTAGTCATTTAAATCTGCAAAGCACACAATCTTAATTTGTTTTGTTCAGGCTGTTGTTAAAAAGTGACCAAACTTGGGAATTTGCTGAATGAAGGATTTGGTTATCTTGAGCAGCACTACCTAGAAATTTTATTCAGCCAGCACAGTAAAACAAAACAAAAAATAATTTTTTTGCCAATATATTTCCACTTAAATAAGTTTGACCCCATGGATATTGATAGAATCAAGTGACCTGAAGTGGAAATAAGTAGTTCATAACTGGCATAGTCAGGTTTAGAATGAAAGCTGTGGCTGGCAGAATAAATCAGCACTAGGATTTGGTTTAGCTCACTTTACAAAGTCGCCTTCTGAACATGCTTGGGCTGCCTTACAAACTCTGTTTTTCAAAGGCTTGGAAAAGATTTCAACTTTGGTGGGGGAAAACACAGGAATTGAATGAATTCAACAAAACGTTTTTGTTGAATACATATATTCAGTTCCTGTGTTTTCCCCACCAAAGCCAAACTGGCTTCGGAGTATTTAGTAGCGTTATAAGTTGTGTCCTGCAAAAACTGAAATGAGCACAAAAACATGTGACTCGGTGCTGCTACAGTCATGTGTAAGTTTTGGTGTAACTCCTTGGTCGGCACTTGTGACTATTAACGTTTGTGTGCCACCACACAATTGCTCTTTTGGTGTCCTAGCAAAACGGGGGGGGGGGTGTTGAGCAGTGTATCCATTTACTCATTTATTTAGACCATTTCCATACCACTTAATACCTCTATAAGTGGTGCACAGAAAATTAAAACATGCTGTGGTCCTAGTACAGTGGTACCCCGCAAGACGAATGCCTCGCAAGACGGAAAACCCGCTAGACGAAAGGGTTTTCCGTTTTTCGATGCGCTTCGCAGGACAAATTTCCCTATGGGCTTGCTTCGCAAGACGAAAATGTCTTGCAAGTCTTGAGATTTTTTTCCGCTCCCCACCCCCTTTTTCTAAGGTGCTAAGCTGCTAATAGCCTTTTAGCAGCTAATCCGCTAATCCCTTAAGGCTTTAATAGCTGCTAATAGCCGCTAAACCGCTAATCCGCTAATAGGGTTGCTTTGCAAGACGAAAAAACCGCTAGACGAAGAGACTCACAGAACGAATTAATTTCGTCTTGCGAGGCACCACTGTACATCTTCCGTGGTGGTTTTTTCCCCCCATTTCAACTTTAAATGCTTGACATTCCTACCACTGGAAGGGAACACTTCCAAGAAGTGTGTTGTGCTTTTGGAGCTCTCGGCTATGCCTGATTCAGAACAGGGTATACAGGGCAGCTTCCCTTTCCCCAACCTGCTGCCCTCCAGATGTTTTCGACTTCAACTCCCATCAGTCCCAGCTGGCACAGTTACACTGATGGGAATTGTAGTACCAAAACATCTGGAAGACACCAGGTTGGAGGTGGTTAGGATTAAGGTAGCAGAAAGCATGGGGTGGGTTGCAGACAGCCTGTTTATTACTTGGGCAGTGCAGCAGAAGTTTTTAATAATGTTCACTTGGAGGATTTTTTTTGAAATTTAATCACAGAGGAAAGTTCCTTACTGTTCTTGAATCGCAGGGACAGCCTCTGTGTGCAAAAGAGGGGAGATACCATCCAGAAAAACTGGGGGCGGATCCCTTCCTTTGGCACAGTGCTGACAACCTGTATAACTTTCATTTATTCTATGAAAGAGCCATTATACCCAGCATGGCGAGAGCGCTTGTAATGCAATTATGATTTATTTGTTTTTAAAAATGATCTTTGAAACATGCAAGAGGGCGGGGGAAGAAACAGCTCTTGCGTTGATGTAGCTTGTGCGTTAAGAAGTGATGTTGCGGGTAGCAGGAGAGGTGGGGGCGGGTGGGATAAAGTGTACCCATTCTGACCATAAAAAGTTCCCTTGATGTGGAAATGGATTGAGTGGAGAAGCAGGAGGGGCTTTGGTTAAGGAAAGCTGGCTAGAGGTGTGGACTTGTATTTTCTTAGCATTGCCTTCCTTGGATTGCTTAGATCTGGGAGGCTGCACAGGGATGTCGTGCGATGTGTTGTTGGTGGAACGAAGGAAATGCTGCCCTTGTGGAATTTGTAGAATGCAGGGAGTAAGTGGAGAGCAGGGGGGGCTGCTGCTTCTGAAGCAGCAATCTGTTGATCTATGAATCTACGGCAGCCGTGGACTCGTCACGTGCCGGGTCTCTTTCCACTGCTCTGAGCAGGACTGGTTTCCACTACAGAGCTCCACACTTTACAGTGTGAAGTTCAGCTGCCACACTTGAAATAAGCAGCAAGCTGTAGGAATCAAATCTTAACAGTTAAGGAATGTAGGACTCTGCCTTATATTGATTCAGTCCATTCATCCATCTCACACAGTATTGCTGTCTGCACTGGCTGGCAGCAGCTCTCCAGCATTTTAGGCAGGAAATCTGCCCCGCCCTGCCCAGAGATGCTGGGGCCAAGGCTCTGCTACTGAACTGTCTCTTCTGCTGTCTGCTTTGACTGGCAACAGTTCTCCACACAGAGGATTTTCCCTGCCTGCCTGACTCTACCTGAGATTGCATTTCAACTGGAGATGCTGCCAGGTGTTGGGCTTAGGAAAGGGAGCCTTTTTTCCACAAGCCCTTCTGCAAAGGTAAAGGGACCCCTGACCATTAGGTTCAGTCGTGGCCGACTCTGGGGTTGTGGCGCTCATCTCGCTTTACTGGCCAAGGGAGCTGGTGTACAGCTTCCGGGTCATGTAGCCAGCATGACTAAGCCGCTTCTGGCAAACCAGAGCAGCACACGAAAACGCCGTTTACCTTCCCGCCACAGTGGTACCTATTTATCTACTTGCACTTTGACGTGCTTTCGAACGGCTAGGTTGGCAGGAGCAGGGACCGAGCAACGGGAGCTCACCCCGTCGCGGGGATTCAAACCGCCGACCTTCTGATCAGTACGTCCTAGGCTCTGTGGTTTAACCCACAGCGCCACCCTTGTCTCTCAAAATAGAGGTAGTTCTTGGCAAAAAGACATTTGGTGAAAAGTGCCAACGGGGGTGCGGAGTTTCCCCCACATTTAGTTGAAATAAGATCTCTTCCTCTTGCCTATAGAAGTTGTTGTTGCCATTCAGAATTCATATTGTGTACCAGCACATTGCTTCTAAGTGCTCAGTCAGGTGCAGTCCTCTGCCCTGGCCAACCACAGCAGAATATACAGACAGACTCAGTTGGGGGAAATGGAAGGGCTCCTTTTTGTGTGTGATGTTAGATCTGTGGTGGTTCAGTCAAACATTCAAATCATTCCATGATGCTGCAGCAGCCCAGTGGTTAGTACAGTGGTACCTCAGGTTACATACGCTTCAGGTTACATACGCTTCAGGTTACAGACTCCGCTAACCCAGAAATAGTGCTTCAGGTTAAGAACTTTGCTTCAGGATGAGAACAGAAATCGTGCTCCAGCGGCACGGCGACAGCAGGAGGCCCCATTAGCTAAAGTGGTGCTTCAGGTTAAGAACAGTTTCAGGCTAAGAACAGATCTCTGGAATGAATTAAGTATGTAACCAGAGGTACCACTGTACTTGATATGCTGGTGGCACTTCACTGCTTGAGTACTTGGTAGTCTTTGCAAGCAGTTTTTCACTCTCTGCTGAATATAAGCTGTGCCTGAGTGTTCCTGACTGCAGAAGAAGAGTGGAAACAGGAAACCCTCATCCCATTTTACCTTTCCCTTCACATTTGCTAGAGGAGAGGAGCTGGTGCTCTCCAACTGCGGGTGGCCTCTTATTTCACTACAGCCACCACGCCAGAAACCTGCTGGAGATTGCTGCTTGCTTGCATGTGACTTGGGTAACTTGCATACATTCAGCGACTGAGCTGTACACCCTCAAAGCAACAGTTCGTTATGCTGCAGTACTTGATTCTTTTTGCTCAGAAAACAGAAGTTCATCCCATGGATCTGGAGATCAGGAGCTGCAGAAAACACAGTTTAACTTGCGCTTCTTTTTTCTTGCTCTCTCCAGTCTGAGATGATAATCCTGCATTTTTATTTTGGTTTGCTGACTTGTTTGCCATTCCATTTTTCATCAACTCGGTCAGCTTAAAAGCTTGCCTTAGGGTGAAAATCATCAAGATTCTGTGGGCTGTGGAAGGTCGTCCCATGGCTGAGTCTCCATTCCCTAGAACAGCCTTCCTCACCCTGCCGCCCCCCAGGTGCTTTGGGCTGCCCCCTGCCCCAGCCAGCCCTGGGTTGCTGCAGTCCAAAGTACCTGGGGAGCCCCTGGTCTTGCTGCCCTCCTTTTTGCTCCCTTCTTCGTGCCTGTGCTCATTTCCTGCTGCTTTTCACCCCAGGACAGTTGTTCGGGGTGAAAGGTTTTGAGTTTTTGTTTTGTTTTAATTGATTTGAGCGACAATTGTTGATAATTTGCACATTTTCCTCCCTTTGCTTTGTTGCCATGTTTCTGATTTGCCTCTTTTTTTTCTGCTTCCTTTTCTTTTCTTCGCATTTGCCTTCTGCAGCCAGGCTATATAAGAGACTTGGTAAGTGACAGTGAACATAAAATAAATAAGCACTTGAAAGACTTTGCTGTGTTGTGAATATATGCTTAAAAGCAGGGAAGGGGCTCTCAGAGAGGCGCTATAAGAAGCTTAGCGTGTGTTGACTTGCAAGCGCTTCCTTGTGGTGTTATGCTATGTCACGGCGTACGAGTAAACGAGAAGCAACAGGCGGAGATTCCCCACCCTTCCATCTCTCTCCTGCTACCTGCTTTCCTCTGGGACAAGGGTGGGCTGTGTTTTGTACGTGGCGACTTGTGTCTCCTCCTTTGCTTTCTGGCACTAACACCAAGAGATGCACTAGTAATGGCAGATCAATAAAGGGCTTAGATACCAGCAATAGTGAAATAGAGCCTCCACATTCAGAGAAAGTGTAGCCCTAAAATAAGCAGTCGACCGGAAGACAAAACAGGGAATTGTGGGCTTTCTGGCTTTCCATCGTTGGAAACAGGGCACTGGGCTGGATGGAAATTCTGATCTGGCAAGGATGCTCTAATGGTCACGCATTCTAGCTTAGGGGTGAGCACCTGCCAAGCCAATGAGCCGTGGAAAAAAGGAGACCTCTTAATGCAGCTGCTCTCGCTGATCCCTCTCATGACTTCTGGCTTCCAGGAGACCGGGAGAGAGTTATGGATAGGCAGCAACCCTGATGGTGCACTCTGTTCCCATAGCCCATTGCTTGCACAGTGCTCCTGCTGTCCCTTCTCTTCCTTAATAGTAGCAATAAATAAATCAAGCATTTAAACAACTAGGTGCCGCACGGCCATTAAGCACAACGAAGCAGATGGCCAGGCCTACAGGCTTATGGTCAAACACATAAAATAAGGAACAAGGGAAATGCGAGACCGCGGAGGGGATGGAAAGTTAACACTTCATGACTTGCAGCTACCCATGGCGTTGCCAAGTGCGGTGACTAAATGTGCATGCGCTCCCTTTTGGCTCTTGGTCCTTGCCAGCCCAGCTCTGAGCAAAGCCGTCAAGCCCCTCTAATAGCTCTGCGGTGGCAGGCAGGTTGTAAGCGGAGAAAGCACTTTGCCAGTTGCCGCTGGTCACTCGAAGGCCTTCTTTGCAAGTGAGCAGAAGATTTCACTGCTGCGTTTAATGCCCCTCTGGATGAATGAAGAATGCATATTCTAGAATGGGGGAGGAAGAAGGAGCAGCCTTGTTTCCTTCGCTCGGCATCCTCCCCCTCCAGAGCAGGCAGCTTCTTCGGCAGCGCACTTGTGACCTTTGCTTTTGCTAACATGCTTGGTTTTTTAAAACTGCAAATCCTTCCAATGAAGACTTAACTGGGGGGGGGGGGGGACGGGGACGGACAAGGACCAAGAACCTCAGTGTGGGAGAGACAGAGCAGCTGAGAACTCTGGTTCCTGGAAGCGTTGCCTGTTTTTTGAAATCCAGAGACGTCTGCAGAGGCTGCCTACTTTATCCTCACTCTTTTTCCACATTCGAAAGGATCAGAAAAAATGTTTAATCATAAAAAAAATAAAAGGTAGCTGAGACAGCCAGGGTATACTTGTCATTTTTCACTAGCTAATTAATTTGGGGGCATTTTTTTCTTACTTGCATGTACAGTGGTACCCCGCAAGACGAATGCCTCGCAAGACGGAAAACCCGCTAGACGAAAGGGTTTTCTGTTTTGGAGGTGCTTCACAAAACGAATTTCCTATGGGCTTGCTTCGCAAGAAGAAAATGTCTTGCGATTCTTGCGATTTTTTTTCGCTCCCCACCCCCTTTTTCTAAGGCACTAAGCTGCTAATAGCCTTTTAGCAGCTAATCCGCTAATCCCTTAAGCCTTTAATAGCCGCTAAACCGCTAATAGCGCTAATCCGCTAATGGGCTTGCTTCGCAAGACAAGAAAACCGCTAGACGAAGAGACTCACAGAACAGATTCTTTTTGTCTTGCGAGGCACCACTGTAACTGATATTGCCCACCACCCATTTGCGGGTACGTATCAGTGCACATGAAACCATCCCTGGCCCATTTCTTCCTTTTTGGGGGAGGAAGAGAATCTGGCCCTGCACAATCCCAGGTGCCTTTGCGTCTCCCAAGGCGCGCTTACTTTCCCACCACTTGATAAATGGGTGCACAGCTGTTTCTGTGAATGTGCAGGGCTGTTAAAAATAATGATATTCAGAGCAGCTCACATTTTCAAGACATACATCACACAGAAAAACACCCCCAAAGATCAGTATTTACAAGATATTTGCAGGAGCACACGTTGCAAGTTTAAGTGCAGGCGAGAAACTGCAGGGGCATGTTGGGGTCATTTTAATAAACCTTCTCTTCTGTCCCCCCCCCCCTCCCTTTGTACAGCTCTCTGCATTTTGTTCCCTTCTTGCCACTGTCAATGCGGAGTATCAACTCTCTGTCTTGCTGCCCTACAGATCACGGCCCGGATCTTGGAGGCCCATCAGAACGTCGCCCAGATGAGTCTTATTGAAGCCAAAATGAGATTTATACAAGCTTGGCAGTCCCTCCCAGAGTTCGGCATCACACACTTCATTGCAAGGTCTGTGCAGTTATCCACCAAAACATCAATGTGCAGGTGTGAGAGATGGAAATGGCAAGTTGGGTATATGGGCTTCTTCAGTTACCGGGTTATGCCTACTCATTGCCCATAAGAACGGAGAACTGGGAGCTTAACAATATAAACCTTCTGCTCTTGAGTTGTCTCACTGGGATTTAGGCAGAGTTTTCCCCACCCCGAAACTTACGGTCTTTTTCTACACTGCCTTTCCAAAGCAAGTCACCGAAACCAATTCCTGGCAATGAAAACAGCTGAATAAAAAGCAATACAGAGCAGTAAAAATCTGTTAGACTGAATGTAAACATAGGACAGCATTTCCAAAGTGCTGGCGGGGGGAGGGGGTGTACTGAGCCACATGAAAACTGCTAGTGTACACAAGATCCAAATCTGACAGATGAAACGGCTCCCAAAGTGCCCGCTCCTTACAGATATCCTTGCCTGCTGCACCTTGCCATTATTTTACTTCTCCAGATTTACCACCTTTGTGGCCTCTTGTGGGCCACCTGATTCCTCCCTTCTTCTGCGTTCGGGCCATTCAGTTGTTCCTCATACAGTGATGCTGAGTATCGGCCACCTCTTGAAGGAGGCTACCTGTTGTGGTTCTGCATGAGTCAGTGCAGAAGGCTTGCTTTGTTGCCTTTGGGAGCCATGCTTCATATAGTCGTAACTCATGGCACAGTAAGTGCAGCAAACAGCCCAAGGAGTGGGCTTCTCTGGAGACAGTTAGTACTTTCTTTAGGCACTTTTGGAAAGAATGAGACATTGATGTAAAAGTGTTTATTTATACAACTTTGACACCTCAGGTTCCAAGGGGGCAAGAAGGAAGAACTTATTGGGATCGCCTACAACCGGCTGATACGGATGGATGCAAGCACCAGCGACGCTATCAAGACATGGCGGTTCAGCAACATGAAACAGTGGAACGTGAACTGGGAAATAAAAATGGTAAGCAAGGCGTAGAGTTCTCTAGGCATGCGGAAAGTCAGCAGAGACACTATCACCATTCAGTGACACATGGCAGTCAGGCCAGAAAACTTGCGATCTGAAGCAGAACCGGTGAGGGATGTGGCCTTAGAACAGAGGGTGTGGGACCCGTGGAGAATTCTGAGGGCCAAAATATATCCTAAAGAACTTCAGATTGTTTGCACACTTTGATTATACATTGAAGGCGTTAAAAACGGTGGCTCATGTGACCAGCTGAATTAGCAATCGATGATCTCCGCATTTGACTAGGTTGTCTTATGGAAGGATATGGCATTCACTTGATAAGGAAACACTGGCTGGTGAAAGACTGTGGCTATCTAAGGTCTTTCCATTCTGTCAGTCAGATGGGAAATGTAGCCATATGAATAGCACTAACCATAATGTAATGGTTCTAGGGGTTGCTCGGGCGTAAATCGCTGCAACACCTGGGTGGGTTGCTTGAGTGAACCTTTTCTGTCCGGACAGCCACTCGCCCGTGGCTGTCTCAATCGCTGGCAGAATCCGTCAGTGGGCGTTTCTTGAACTTCTTCCAGCATAAAAGTTCTTTGACGCCTAGTCGCCGCCTACTCTCCTTGCGCGGAAGCCTTCTGCGCAGGGAGGGTGTGGGCATCAGAGGACCCGTGCTCTCCCTGCTGGTCCCCGGCGAGGAGTCTTGGAGCCACCTCGCCGATTCCCCCATCTGCCCCCCTTCTCCACTGGTGCTACGCTGATTTCCTTCCCCAGAAGATGTGCTGCTTCTCTCCCTCCCGGGACGCTCTCCGGAATCCCTCTGGAGCCCTCCCTCTCCCTCTGGCTGCGATGGCAGTTCCCTGACACATAGTTCCTCGATTTAGTTGTCAGGGCAAACTGGTTAGAGAAGTGGTGGCTAGCCTTTAGCTTCCTACATGTTGTTTGGCTACAGATCCCATCATCCCTGGAAGCTAGTCGTGCCGCCTGGGGCTTCTGAGAACTGAAGTCCAGCAACATTGTCAGAGCCGCAAATTAAACCTCCTGGTTTTGACAAAGCTGAGGAAGGAAATGGCATGTAAGAGGGGAGGGATCACATGTGTTTTCCCCGTATTCTTAGTCCTCTCAGCCTTGGTTGGGAGAATCATCTGGATTGTGCTGCAGTGAATAAAATATTGGACCTAGGGCAGGGAGGCCGGGGTTCATATTTCTGCTAGCCATGGAGCTGTGTGAGTCAGTCAGTCTCTGCCTAGCCTACTTTATGGGGATGTTGTGATAGAACGGAATAATTCCTGTGTACACTCTGGGGCAGAGGAAGGGGGTGCAGTGGTTGTGGGCCGCCCCAGGTGTCACCCAGGTACACAAAATGCCGGGCAGCACTCACCACGGGGCCTGCAGCGTGTCTGAGCCACCGCATCTGAGAGACACTGTGGCTTGGGTGCACACAGGCTCCGCACTGCCCAAACTGTCTGCCCGCTGCCTCCCCCCCAGCTGTAGGGCGGCTGAGTGGGAGGAGGCAGACTCATTGAAGGCCCTGCAGAGCGCCTTGCCCCGCCCCAGGCGCCCATGCGGCTTCCTCCACCGCTATGTGCACTCCTCTGGGCTCTTCGGAGGAATTTGGATAAGAATTTGAATAGGTGTGAGTTAAGTGGCAGTGTTGTCATGAAGGGCCCTTGGGCACCACCATTTAGGCTGGCACAAAGTTTTGTGTTTGCCTTGCACTTTCAGGTAACAGTAGAATTTGCCGATGACGTCCGAGTGTCCTTCATCTGCACCGAAGTGGATTGCAAAGTGGTGCACGAGTTCATTGGCGGCTACATTTTCTTGTCGACGCGTGCGAAAGACCAGAACGAAAGCTTAGACGAAGAGATGTTCTACAAACTGACCAGTGGCTGGGTGTGAGTCGGATGAGACCTCCCGTTGTACTGACAGAAACTCAACGGCCATATTAATATTTAACTTCAACAGCTGTTATCTGAAATATGCTGCTTAATCAAGTTAAGCTTGAAGTGTATCTTTACTCTTTAATATCATGGAAACTTTTGCATTAGCAGACCAGTTTGTATGTGCACTAAACAGCACTTCCGTTAATCTGCTAGAGCAAGACAATAACACAAACCGTGTAACGCTGACGCTTGTGCCTCTCGCCCCCACGCCCCTCCCTTGCCCCACCTCAGCCAGACAGTGGGGCCTGGTCAGGTTAATTTCTGACAGATGTAAGCTAACCAAATCAATAAACACCTCTAAGCCATCTTAACTATAAAGATACCCAGGGCCTAATCTATATGAAGTCTATTTATCATGGTTAATGCATGTTTTGTGAGTTTTTAATAAATAAATATATATATATATATATATTGTAAAAATTGACATCCATGTGTCAACACCCCTCCTACTTTTAGAAGTAGCGTTTATTTTTTTTGGTGTGCAATCCAGGAAGCCCTTTTTGCTGCCCCTCTTTCCCCCATTCGTTTCGTTGGGGTTTTGCGCATGGGTGCCTCATGCGCAGCAGTGGTGCTTGGCGGACTCTGTCCTTTGGCCCCTTATTTTTCGCACTACGTAAATCGGGTCCATTGCAAGGACCTGGAGCTTTTTACAAAAACAATCATGCGTGGCCTTGAAAAATACTCCCTTCGTTAGGTTTTAAAGCGTATCTGTAATAACCTCTTGTTTCCTTTTGATAATCATTTATATATATATTGTGTGTGTGTGTGTCTCTCTTTCATCTTTCCCTTTATCTTTTTTTTTTTTTACACCGTATTGTATTACGAACACCTTTAGTATTCACCAGCATAGTCACTGTCTACTAAGATGATATGCAAAAAGGAAGACATCATTACAATATGAAGTAAAGGTCTATGAAGTATAAGGATTTGTGTGTGTGCGCGTGCGTGTAACTAATGTAAAAAGAAAAACACAAATTTTATAAAATTGTACAGGTTTTTCTTCCTTTTTCTTTTCTTTTCTTTTTTTTTTAAACTAGTCTCACAAGCCAAAGTAGGAATCGCAATAGTACCAAGCGTATTGGCCTTATGGTATGTTTTTAATCTAAGTTAAAATCCTGACTTCCTTATAGCTATGCCACAAAGCCCTTAACAAGACTCAGTTGCCTTGGCTTGAGGGTCCCCGCTTTGAAATTAACACTAACAGCCAGGGAGACCCCCAACTCACCCTGCCTATGCCAAGGGGAGAAACCAGTATTGTGCTTATTAGTCCCGTGACATAAAACACTATGTACAAATGCCTTGTATTTTAAATAAAGGTCAAATCTTTTATTTAACCTCCAGTCTCTGTGTGTCCATTTAGTATGTGTGGTTGTATTTCTCTGGAAAACTAAAAATACATTTTTTTTGGGGGGGGGGGAGTCTAGTGCATCACAGAGGTAATTTCTTGACCTATAATAGTATTTCCCAGAGCTGCTCAGTCATAAGTGTTCCAGAGTCAATGCTAATTTCATTTGGGGGGAATAAATCATGAAGTTCTACAAGCCAGGCTGAATTTGTTTAGGGCTAAACATCGCCTCTGTACCCTTTCAATTGGTAGTATAATGTAATCTGAAGGCAATTTTATATAGACAGCGTGCAGAGGTTGCTTCTAGTGGAAAATAATCACAAAGTGGGCTTCCTTCCTGTTGGAGATGAAATGTAACTTCCAAAGGCAATCTGGCCAAACCCTCTTCATTAAACGCATCAGTTTTGCAAGCCTCAATAACGGAGACGTACAATGTCAAATCATGTTGCTCTTTCCGTCTCTGTGCAACTGGTTTTCTCGATGAAGCTTGAGCAGGAGAGTTGCATAACTTACCGTATTTTTCGCTCTATAGGACGCACTTTTCCCCCTCCAAAAATTAAGGGGAAATGTTTGTGCGTCCTATAGAGCAAATGCAGGCTCCTTGGCTTCAGCGATAGCAACTCGAAGCCTCCGAAGCGCAGTGGGAGCGCTCCCTCCATGCTCCGGAGGCTTCGTGTTGCTTTCGCTGAAGCCTGGAGAGCGAGAGGGCTTCAGCGAAAGCAACATGAAGAGCAAGACTCTCCTGGCTTTAGCAGAGAGGGATAGCTGCACAGTGCAGCGCCCCTTCAGCGAAGCGGGAAGTGAAATGGAAGGGGCTCCGTTTCTCCTGCCGCTTAGCTGAAGGGGCGCTGAGCAGAGAGGAGGAGATTTTTTTTTTCTTGTTCTCCCCCTCTAAAACAAGGTGCGTCCTATAGAGCGAAAAATATGGTACTTTAGCTAAGCCAATTGTGTTAAGGATCTCTTGACCGCTGGATACGGGAGGGAACTGTGGGAGAAAGGGGAGGGTGTTTGATTGTCTGAGCCCCAGGGAGGGGGTCCGTCCTCTCCACCCCATCCCAGCCCATAAGCTTTCAGCTGAGCTTGGAGGCACGCATAGGTGGGTGAGGGCATGAGGGTGCTCTGCCAGAGGCACTTGGACGTTTGCCGTTAAACATTCTGGAAGAGCGGGTGCTCATCGAGGTGAGATGAGGAAATCTAAAAGACACAGGGATTTGGACGGAGATGCGAATGTTGCAGTGTCGCCAAACAGACTGAATCGGAGAAATGTTTTTCTCGTCCAAAAAATAGTTCAGGTCTACATCTACGGCTTCTCTGGTAGTAGTGACAATTCCTCGTTGTCAAAGTCACCTTCCAAAAAAGCCACGGGTTAAGCTTATTTATTTCCTTGTGTGTTCAGTTCCTATGAGGCTAGAAGCTCTTCCTCAGACCGTTTTATGCCAGCTAAGAATTTACTGGAGGAGCCTAATCAACAAGTCAGCTGTGGCTGGAACAGGAAAGAGAAAGAGAGACACAGTCTGGCTTATAAGCAGGAGGCAGGAATGACCCTCTGCTGCACAACGCAGGTGTAGATTTGCATCTTGCTTCATAGAATTGTAGGGCTGGAAGGTACCCCAGCAATCATCGGTGTCACCATCCTAAGATTTTCAAACACACACAATCAGGTTTCTAGCCCTCATGACTGTGAAACGGTATTTTGAAACAAGGTGGGAAGACCCCATGAGTTTTCATTCGTCAGGGAGTAGGATTTTGTTGCTCAGCAGATTTTCTTGCCTCCCCGTGACTGCTAAAAGCAGAATAAGTTGAGCAAAATAAGCAAATACTTGCAAAATCTCTTAATTAGATGGCTGTTCGCAGCTGGATTCAGTTTCCCTTGGCACGGAAATTAGGTCACAAACTTGGCACAGACCTGCCCTTTGCCCTTTCCTCCCCTCCCATTTCCTCTTCACTTCTGGTCCACACTTTTCCCCCTGCCAGAACAATAATAATAATCAGCAATATGTTGCTTTCGTTCCAGTATTCTCTGGGGAGGGGCTGGTGCCTGCATAGAAGACCTCTCCTCAATAAGCACATAGGCAGCAGTGGCTGGAGAGCTTCTCCTGTGACTGTCAAGCTGCTTTGTAAGGGATTCATTTCCTTCTCCCTCTTCCTCCCTCATTCCTCTTCAAACCACACATAAAAATACTGAGGTTTGCTCAGCGCTTGTTAACCCTTTTGGAGGGACCGTGTGATCATGCTTCAATGAGGATGAGCGGGACAATTTTGGCAATACTGTCCAAATAAGACGCTTATTAACACTCAATTTCCAACTTGGAGAGGATTACAAGCCACGTGAGATGCAGACCTTTTGTGAGATAAGAGCCTCCAAAATGCTAAGTAATGGATACTAGTTAATAAGTCTTTTTGTGTTGTTAAAGCCCCTGAGCAGTAGGTCTGTTCTGTTCTGCTGTCTGCCTCAGAGTGTGAGTTCGTAAAAGTTGAGTGATAAATCTATGTAACACATTCATAACATAAGTAATACCTACCTGCTTTGTGCATGTATATTTAATCTAACAAGTGCAAGAACACCGTGAGTAAAAGCTATTGCTATTTAAAAGAGTAGTTTTTCTAGCAGACCTTCATGAGATACGAACATCCATCTCTTACATCTTATGAGCCGTGTGTAAGATGCTCAGTCTCCGACTTGGGGAAGGTTACAAGCCACTCGGGAGGCAAAATTTTGCAAAAATCAGAGAAGCCAACCGAAAATGGACACTGGACCATGCTAAGATTGAAATACACAAAGCCAAGTTTTTTACCTCTCTGCTGGAGGAGTTGTTCTTCCTTTGTGGTGGGTGTCATGATTTTCATACCCATCAGCTCTGTTCTCCAAATATATATATTCCCTAATTCCACTATTGCACTCCATTTTCAAGTAGAGCAGAAATCAGTAGACATTCAAGGATCCAATATTTAGTGCTCCCCCCCAAGCTAGATGTCTCCTATCCCTGGAAAGGTCCTGTCAGTTCACAGTTGGTATGTTGGGATCTGGAAATTGGCCTCTGATGAGAAATTGACTCAGCAGTGCAAGAAATGCTTGAAGAGAAATTTGCACGTACAAATTCTCAGAAACGTTCCAATTTATTATCTCTGCAAAAGATAAAACGTTCCCGTTCTGGAGCGAGTCTTTAGTTCCTGTTTTGTAATCTTGCACAGCAGCATTTGAGGTTCTGTATCTTGTGAAGACCTTTTCTGTGTTCCTATCGCACTGGGACACACTTGCTGTTTTGTGGAGTTTTGTGAGTTCTCTTGTTGTTTTACATAAGAAGAAGAAACCACAACCCAAACAGAGGGCAGCTTATCGACTCCCTGAATCTGGTCATACGGTGACATGTCCCTTGTTGCCAGTGTGTGGACTGGCCTTGAGCATGCACCATGAATTTGCAGTGAATTTTGCATGAATTTTGTGAAGGGAGTGTGTGTGTGTGTGTGTGTGTGTATGTGTGTGTGTGTGTGTGTGTGTGTGAGAGAGAGAGAGAGAGAGAGAGAGAGAGAGAGAGAGAGAGAGTGAAATAACACAGCCACATGCATTCCTTGCCGGCCACTGGAACAAAGATTATTATTTCTTCAAAGGCCTGTCCTCCTTCCCATGGCCCTTAGCTGACCCTCCTTCCTCTCTGCATCGCATTCCCAGCATTGACTTCATCTCCTTCAGCCATCATTTTGCTCTGCTCGTGGGTCATGTCAAACTTTTTGGTGCAGGCAGGCTGCCGAAATGGCTAGCCCCCTGTTCCGCTGACCCAGGGCAGAGGAGACTTTATCTGTGCAGTCATCCTGCAAAGGGCTGAGAGCAGCATTCTGAATTTGGAACAGACCCCTGTCTGGAAGTTCATGTAAAGCCACTGTATACTGGGTCAGGCCATTGGTCTCTTGAGTGGCAGCTGTCCTTCGAAACCTGAGGAGGAAGAAGAGGCAGCACTTTCTGTTTTGCCTCGGGCACTAAAATGTCCTCAACCAGCCCTGGCCACAAAAGAGATTTAGGTTGCAGTGGAGAGAGCCTGTGGTCCTCTAGATATTGATGGACCCATTTCTCCTCTAAGCCACGCATAGCTGTCAACTTACAGATTTGAAAATAAGGGACCAGCAGCCAAAATAAGGGATTTTCCCGGCACAGGTATGTTCAACTTCCGAGCCCCTCCGAGCCAAAGGCAGAAAGCCCAGCCAGCAGCCAAAAGAAGCCTCAAGCGGTGGTTCCCACAGTGCAGCAACCCGGCAAAGGGGATGCAGCAAGGGAAACCACCGTCACCTCTCCGCTGGGAAGCGCTGAGCAAAGGCGAGTCCCCGATTTGATCGGCACAATGCATGCAAGCTCCACCCCCCAGTCGTTCTTAGACTCCTTAATGGGTGAGCAACGCAGCCAAGCAACACAGTTGGAGCCTCCCTCCTCCCTGGCCAGCAGGGAGGGAGGGAGAGGAGCTGCTTCCTTTGAAACCCAGGAAATTTAAGGGACATCATCAATAAGGGACACAGCACTGGGATAAGGGACTTTCCCGGCAAATAAGGGACAGTTGACAGCTATGAAGCCACGGCCAGCACAACCAACATCCAGAGCTCATGCAAGTTGTAATCTGACCTGTTGGCAGACCAACTCTGCATTATAAAGATGTGTGCAAACGTCGTATGAAGACTGGCAACATCAGCCCCGCTGTGTGGGAATCCTTTGCCGAAAGCTGCAATGCCAGGAGACAGACAGGTCCTGTATCCACAGTAAGTGACCAGAGGGTGAATGACTGCTGGGAGGAGTGCAGAGAGAAGAAATGCCAGGGCACATCTGCAGCAGCACAAACAGATGCCTTCATCTGCCCCGGATGCAACAAAACATATCTCTCCCATAAAGTAAAGGTAAAGGGACCTCTGACCATTAGGTCCAGTCGTGGCCATCAGAAGGTCAGCGGTTCGAATCCCCACGACAGGGTGAGCTCCCATTGCTTGGTCCCTGCTCCTGCCAACCTAGCAGTTCGAAAGCACGTCAAAGTGCAAGTAGATAAATAGGTACCGCTCCAGCGGGAAGGTAAACGGCATTTCCGTGAGCTGCTCTGGTTTGCCAGAAGTGGCTTAGTCATGCTGGCCACATGACCCGGAAGCTGTACGCTGGCTCCCTCGCCCAGTAAAGTGAGATGAGTGCTGCAACCCCAGAGTCGGCCGCGACTGGACCTAATTGTCAGGGGTCCCTTTACCTTTATACAATTTCTATGTAGGTTTGGGCCCTAGAGTCTTCAGAAATTAAGCTCTGGTGCTTGGGTGTGTGTGTGTGTGTGTGTGTGTGAGAGAGAGAGAGAGAGAGAGAGAGAGAGAGAGAGAGTTTGCTTGTGTGTGGTAGCTCTGCGCCTAGCACCCCCTTTGCCCAAGTACCATGCGCAGGAAACACATCTCTCATATCTGATGCTTAATGCCCATGGAAGCCAAGCTATGTCGTCCCTGGCAAGGGACCAAGGAGAGAGCTTCACCCGTCAGCTGTCAGAGCAGCCTGGCCTAGATCTTTCAGTGGCGTAAGACACTGATGAAGGACCTCCCGCAAGTGGTGAAAGGTTTTAATGGCTGCGGCATGTTGCGGGCTATAAACACAGGATTCCATGCCACGAGGTCAGTGCTGCTCCCACCTGCTCCCTGGGGTTAATGTACGACCTCTGCCTTTTCCTATACCGTGAATTCGGGGGGTGCGGCTGTTGCACTGGAGCCACTAACCAGAATCTGCTCGTGCCACAGGTACCGCGGGAAAGGCAGGTCACATGTGTTCTTTGTGGGCAGGCCTGTAAAAAGCGGATGCAGTGGTGCCTCGCAAGACGAAAAGAATCCGTTCCGTGAGTCTTTTCGTCTTGGCGGTTTTTTCGTCTTGCGAAGCAAGCCCATTAGCGGATTAGCGCTATTGGCAGTTTAAGGGCTAAAAACGGCTTTTTAAGGCTTAAGGGATTAGCGGTTTTGCTGCTAAAAGGCTTTTAGCAGCTTAGCGCTTCAGAAAAAGGGGTTTTGGAGCAGGGGAAAAAACGCAAAAATTTTCGTCAATTTTCGTCTTATGAAGCAAGCCCATAGGGAAATTCGTCTTGCAAAGCGCCTCTGAAAACGGAAAACCCTTTCGTCTTGCGGATTTTCCGTCTTGCGAGGCATTCGTCTTGCGGGGCACCACTGTGGAACAAAACTGCCTGTGCATCTTCTCTGTAAAACCGCACTATGGATTCCTGCTTCAAAGGCTAGCTGAATGAACCATCCGTGGGCTATTACGTTACCACAAACGTTTTCCAAAGCAGCCCAGGTTGCCACGACACTGCCAGATGTCTTCTTTACCCAGCTAACCCAAATCCTGTTTAAAAAGTTGGTTTTTTAATATATACAGTGGTACCTTGGGTTACATACGCTTCAGGTTACAGACGCTTCAGGTTACAGAGTCTGCTAACCCAGAAATAGTACCTCGGGTTAAGAACTTTGCTTCAGGATGAGAACAAAAATCGCATAGTGGCGGTGCGGCAGAAGCAGGAGGCCCCATTAGCTAAAGTGGTGCTTCAGCTTAAGAACAGTTTCAGGTTAAGAACGGACCTCCGGAATGAATTAAGTACTTAACCTGAGGTGCCACTGTATCCCTATAAGAGTTTAGAACAGGCACATAGGGCAGCAGGGATGTGCATCTCGAATGACGCAAAGTTTAGAATCACAGGACAGAAATCGCTTGGCATCTGCTTAGCGGCTAAACAGGTGGGTGAAATTATCACAGGCGGAGTACAGGTTTTGCCTTGAGTTCCACTTATTTTCAGAGATCTGAAGGGTGTTTGGAAGTGTCCTTTCCTTCCATTCTTTTTTTTAAAAAGTCTTTTTTAAAAAATGTTTTATTAAATTATTTTAATGTAAAACAACATTGTACAGTTAATGAAATATCCCACCCTCAGAAGCTGATGTTCAGGTAGTACATGCAGAATAACAGCCAAATAACATGAGCTTTTGTTCCAGACTGCTGTTTGTATAGAAGGCAATAAACAGATTAAGTTAACCAAAAAGTTTTATAATGTGCAGGGGGTCCTCTATTTTCCTTTTTAGCCATGTATGCAATAAAGCTGCGTCATTCAATTACAAAGGAGTCTTTGTGCTTCAAGTCCGGCATCAATTTTATTTTATTATTTTTTCCAGCAGTGCTATTTGCCTTACTTTTGGTATAAATAATAAGATGATGATGATGATTCCAGTAATCTCATTATTATGAGCCCGGCTGCTAGTAGAAGAGAATTTATGGAAGGTGTCTGTATGTTAATATTATCTCCCTTGAAAAGAATGAGGAGAGCAGCCGCAGACATTTAGAGACATTTTGTCCAATAATTAGCCGTAAGTCACTTTGGGTTGCCCTGGGTGATATACTGGTAAAGTGCTAATTTTAATAAATAAAAGAGTAATAAATAATTTATTTTACTGGGCCAATACTTCCTTGGAGATTAGAGCCACTTTGTTCATTCTACAAATTATCTCAGCACCAGAGGTTTGCGCTCTGCAGCCTTCCTCGATCCCCATGTGTCGATTAAAACCCAGGGAAGACGCCATCAGGTAACTCCTCCCAATGTTTCTTTTCCCAAATCAGGAAGTAGAGGTTGCCAGGGAGGCTGCAGAGCAAGGGAAAAGGTTAAACAGGGTAGCCAGAGGCGATGAACAATGGCCCATAATAGCATAATGGACCGGTGGCAGCCAAAAGGAGAAAGGTTGTTTTCTGCTGCTCCAGAGAAGCGGACACAGAGCAATGGATCCAAACTACAAGAAAGAAGATTCCACCTCAACATTAGGAAGAACTTCCTGACAGTAAGAGCTGTTCGACAGTGGAATTTGCTGCCAAGGAGTGTGGTGGAGTCTCCTCCTTTGGAGGTCTTTAAGCAGAGGCTTGACAACCATATGTCAGGAGTGCTCTGATGGTGTTTCCTGCTTGGCAGGGGGTTGGACTCGATGGCCCTTGTGGTCTCTTCCAACTCTATGATTCTATGAAAAGGCATTCTCTGATGCAAGTCTTCACAGAGAACAACCCTGTCTCTGCAAGACCCCACAACAGAATACAGTGGTACCTTGGTTCTCAAACTTAATCCGTTCCGGAAGTCCGTTCCAAAATCAAAGCATTCCAAAACCAAGGTGTGCTTTCCCATAGAGAGTAATGCAAAACGGATTAATCCGTTCCAGACTTTTAAAAGCAACCCCTAAAACAGCAATTTAACATGAATTTTCCTATCTAATGAGACAATTGATCCATCAAAGGAAAGCAATAAACAATGCACTGTATTATAAAATAAATAAGACGGTATTGTAGATGATAAAAAATAATATATATTTTTACCTGCACTGATGATAGTCATTGTTTAGATGGGGGGCTTTTATCCATTTCCACAATCACACAATCCATCAATCAGTAGCTGAACTGGGTTCCACACAGTCACAAAAACAAATTAACCGAAAAAGCCTCAAAAACAAAAACGCAAAATAAATAGCAAATACAAAAGCGCCAAATTTAATCTGTTCCGGAAGTCTCTTTGATTTCCGAAATGTACGAAAACCAAGGCGCAGTTTCTGATTGGTGCAAGTGCCCCGGAAACAATAGCCGACAACCGCATCGGATGTTCAGCTTCCGAAAAGCATTCAAAAACCAGAACATTTACTTCCAGGTTTTTGGCGTTTGAGAACCAAGGCGTTTGAGAGCCAAGGTGTTTGAGAACCAAGCTACCACTGTACATGAATCTGCCGGGAATGGTTTTCGGTCTGTGTGGCTCGATGTTGAAGCCAAAGCGACCTGCCTGGATTGCTGACTACTGTCCATTCATCAGCTTCACCAACTCTAGGAGCTCAGAAGGCACTAAACCGGTGGTGAGCAGCTTCATGTCTATCCAGTGGCGTAGCGTGGGGGGTGCAGGGGGGGCCGGCCACACCGGGCGCAACATCTGGGGGTTAGGGGGCGCAAATTACTTGCCTTGCCCCGGGTGCTGACAACCCACGCTACGCCACTGTGTCTATCTCAGCTGTAGTGATGCCCTATCTGCAAAACCCACAGCCTGTCTCCTGTCCTTGGTGAAAGGATCTGCAGTGCCAACTTGGCCCTGCAACTGTGGGCACCTGGGGCTGTGGGTGCCATGCACAAAAATTTGTGGGTGCCTAGCCCCTTCATGGGGAATTTTGTTGGTGTTCGAACACCCAGGGCCCCAGGGAGTTTGCACCTATGGAAACGATATTGCCTCTCCCCACCCGCTCTGCTTGCAAAGCAGAGGTGGACTCCCCCCCCCCAAGAGAGAGAGAGAGAGAGAGAGAGAGAGAGAGAGAGAGAATCATAGAATCATAGAGTTGGAAGAGACCACAAGGGCCATCGAGTCCAACCCCCTGCCAAGCAGGAAACACCATCAGAGCACTCCTGACATATGGTTGTCAAGCCTCTGCTTAAAGACCTCCAAAGAAGGAGACTCCACCACACTCCTTGGCAGCAAATTCCACTGTCAAACAGCTCTTACTGTCAGGACGTTCTTCCTAATGTTTAGGTGGAATCTTCTTTCTTGTAGTTTGGATCCATTGCTCCGTGTCCGCTTCTCTGGAGCAGCAGAAAACAACCTTTCTCCCTCCTCTATGTGACATCCTTTTATATATTTGAACATGGCTATCATATCACCCCTTAACCTCCTCTTCTCCAGGCTAAACATGCCCAGCTCCCTTAGCCGTTCCTCATAAGGCATCGTTTCCAGGCCTTTGACCATTTTGGTTGCCCTCCTCTGGACACGGTCCAGTTTGTCAGTGTCCTTCTTGAACTGTGGTGCCCAGAACTGGACACAGTACTCCAGGTGAGGTCTGACCAGAGCAGAATACAGTGGCACTATAACTTCCCTTGATCTAGATGCTATACTCCTATTGATGCAGCCCAGAATTGCATTGGCTTTTTTAGCTGCCGCGTCGCACTGTTGGCTCATGTCAAGTTTGTGGTCAACCAAGACTCCTAGATCCTTTTCACATGTACTGCTCTCAAGCCAGGTGTCACCCATCTTGTATTTGTGCCTCTCATTTTTTTTGCCCAAGTGCAATACTTTACATTTCTCCCTGTTAAAATTCATCTTGTTTGTTTTGGCCCAGTTCTCTAATCTGTCAAGGTCGTTTTGAAGTGTGATCCTGTCTTCTGGGGTGTTAGCCACCCCTCCCAGTTTGGTGTCATCTGCAAATTTGATCAGGATGCCCTTGAGTCCATCATCCAAGTTGTTGATAAAGATGTTGAATAAGACCGGGCCCAAGACAGAACCCTGTGGCACCCCGCTAGTCACTCTTCTCCAGGATGAAGAGGAACCATTGATGAGCACCCTTTGGGTCCGGTCAGTCAGCCAGTTACAAATCCACTGAGTGGTAGCATAGTCAAGACCGCATTTTACCAGCTTCTTTACAAGAATATCATGGGGCACCTTGTCAAATGCCTTGCTGAAATCAAGGTAGGCTACATCCACTGCGTTCCCTTCATCTACCAGGCTTGTAATTCTGTCAAAAAATGAGATCAGGTTCGTCTGACATGACTTATTTTTCAGAAATCCATGCTGACTATTGGTGATCACAGCATTCCTTTCTAGGTGCTCACAGATTGTTTGCTTAATGATCTGCTCCAGAATCTTCCCTGGTATTGATGTCAGACTGACTGGGCGGTAATTATTTGGGTCCTCTCTTTTCCCCTTTTTGAAAATAGGGACAACATTTGCCCTCCTCCAGTCTGCCGGGACTTCGCCTGTTCTCCAGGAATTCTCAAAGATGATTGCCAGTGGTTCTGAGATCACATCTGCCAGTTCTTTTAATACTCTTGGATGCAGTTCATCTGGCCCTGGAGACTTGAATACATCTAAACTAGCCAAGTATTCTTGTACTATCTCCTTAGTTATTCTGGGCTGTGTTTTCTCTGCTGAATCATTTGCTCCAAATTCTTCAGGTCGGGCATTGTTTTCTTTATCGGAGAAGACTGAGGCAAAGAAGGCATTGAGGAGTTCAGCCCTTTCTGTGTCCCCTGTTTGCATTTCACCATCTTCTCCTCTGAGTGACCCCACTGTTTCTTTGTTCTTCCTTTTGCTACGAACATACCCATAAAAGCCTTTTTTGTTGCTTTTAACCTCTCTAGCAAGCCTGAGTTCATTCTGTGCTTTAGCTTTTCTGACTTTGTGTCTACACGTGCTGGCTATTTGTTTGAATTCCTCTTTGGTGGTTTCCCCCCTTTTCCATTTTTTGTACACATCCTTTTTTAATCTTAACTCAGTTAAAAGTTCTTTAGATAGCCACCCTGGCTTCTTTAGGCACCTTCCATGTTTCCGTCTCATTGGTATTGCCTGAAGTTGTGCTTTTACTATCTCCCTCTTAACAAACTCCCAGCCATCATGAACTCCCTTTCCTTTTAGTATTACTGTCCATGGGATCTCACCCAGCACTTCCCTAAGTTTTATGAAGTCGGCTTTCTTAAAGTCAAGAAATTGAGTCCTAGTATGCTTGGCTGCTCCTTTCCGTTGTATAGTAAACTTCAGAAGAGCATGATCACTTGCGCCTAATGATCCTTCCACTTCTACTCCATTAACCAGGTCATCAACATTGGTTAGGACCAGATCTAAAATGGCTGTTCCTCTTGTTGCTTCTCCCACTTTCTGGACAATGAAGTTGTCTGCAAGGCCAGTGAGGAATCTGTTTGACCTTATGCTCTTGGCTGAGTTTGACATCCAACAAATATCTGGGTAATTGAAGTCCCCCATTACTACTATCTCCCTTCCTTTTGCATGCTTGGCCATCTGTTCCAGGAAGGCATCATCTATGTCCTCCGTTTGGCTTGGGGATCTATAATAAACTCCCACAATGAGGTCACTGTTATTCTTCTCTCCCTTAATTTTGACCCAAATGCTCTCACTTTGGCTTTGAGGTTCTAAATCTTGGATCTCTTCACAGGTATACACATCCCTGACATATAACGCCACTCCTCCTCCTTTCTTGTCTGGTCTGTTTCTCTGAAATAGATTGTATCCCTCCATTTTTACATTCCAATCGTGGGACTTATCCCACCAGGTTTCAGTGATGCCTAGTATGTCATATTTAGTTTGCTGTACCAAGAGCTCAAGCTCATCTTGTTTATTTCCCATGCTTTGTGCATTAGTGTACAGACATTGAAGTCCATTAGTCATTCCCCCGTGTCTCTTATTTAAGGATTTTTTCCTCCCACCACTAGGTCTGCTTGCTGTTTGCTCCATTTGATCTATGACATTTGGATGATCATCTTCATCAATTGATAGACTCCTACCTTCAGGAGCACTGTCTCCCTCCCCCACATTAGTCAGTTTAAAGCCCTCCTGATGAGGTTTCTGAGTTTTTTGGCAAAAACATTCCTCCCAACCGTTGTGAGGTGCAGCCCATCGCTTGCCAGAAGTCCATCTTCAAGAAACTGCAGTCCGTGATCTAAGAATCCAAACCGTTCCTGTTTACACCATTTGCGAAGCCAGCTGTTTACTTCCACTATTTTCCCCTCTCTCCCTGGGCCACGTCGTTCAACTGGGAGGACAGATGAGATGACGATTTGTGCATTTAATTGCTTCAATTTCCTGCCCAGAGCCTCGTAGTCTCTTTTGATCTTCTGGAGGCTATTGCTTGCAGTGTCATTGGTTCCCACATGAACCAAGAGGAAGGGGTATTTGTCAGTGGGTTTTATGATTCGTGGCAGTCGTTCAGTTACATCTTGGATCTTAGCCCCGGGGAGACAGCACACTAGACAAACCTAGACAGCATCTTAAAAAGCAGAGACATCACCTTGCCAACAAAGGTCTGTATAGTTAAAGCTATGGTTTCCCAGTAGTGATGTATGGAAGTGAGAGGTGGACCATAAAGAAGGCTGATCGCCGAAGAACTGATGCTTTTGAATTACGGTGCTGGAGGAGACTCTTGAGAGTCCCATGGACTGCAAGAAGAACAAACCTCTCCATTCTGAAGGAAATCAGCCCTGAGTGTTCACTGGAAGGACAGATCCTGAAGCTGAGGTTCCAAGACTTTGGCCACCTCACGAGAAGAGAGGACTCCCTGGAGGGGGCCCTGATGTTGGGAAAGATGGAGGGCACAAGGAGAAGGGGACGACAGAAGACGAGATGGTGGGACAGTGTTCTTGAAGCTACCAGCATGAGTTTGACCCAACTGCGGGAGGCAGTGGAAGACAGGAGTGCCTGGCCTGCTCTGGTCCAGGGGGTCACGAAGAGTCGGACACAACTAAACGACTCAACAACAACAACAACAAAGCATTGCAAAAATCCATTTGCTGCATTGATAAAGCGATGGCTATTTTATTTTATTTTTTAAAGGTTAAATGGAAAGAAAATGCATATGCACGCTATCTTTGACCACTTGCGCATGGCTTGCGCATGGCTTGCGCATGACGTGGACTTTGCTGAGGCATCTGGTTGGCCACTGTGAGGAAAAAGATGCCAAATACGACAGAGGCCTTTGTCTGATCCAGCGGCCGGGCTTTCCTGATGTTCTTGTGGAATGCCTTTAGGATTGGAAGGGTTGATTGGAAACAAATGCAGTTCTGTCTGGATTTACTCAAAGATGTTATTCCTGGGGAAAGGGGAAACACATGATGAATGGATGAGAATGGGGGGCGAGGAGGAGAGGGGGGGGCGCCTGCATATTTTGGATGGTGTCAAGCCGTTCCCAAACTGTGCATCAGGGCACAAGAATGTATCACGCAAGGACGGCTCGTGTGCTTCCGTGAATGATAAGAAAAAACAGCAGGGCCTGCAACAAAGTGTTGCAGCACGAGTGCATCTGTTCAGCATTGCATGCTTTCTTCTAGAATGTTCCATGCCACCCCCATCCCCACCCCCCACCCCACTTTGGCTGCAGAGACATCATAGCGCAGCACCTGAGTCTGCTAGCGGGATTACATGTGAGGGATATTAGGTGCGGGTGTCATTATTCCGGGTTATTGTTCAGTGGCTCCAGGGTGTTTTACAGGAAGCAATTAACAAATGAAATCTTCATTTATTTATTTCATGAAATAAATAAGCACCGCTTGATTGTTGTTATTTTAAAAAATAGAACCTCAAAGCGGTTTAGAAAAATAAGAAAAATAAGATGGCCGATAAGAAAAATCTACAATAATAATTTAAGGCTTTTGAAAAGTTAAAGTAACAACAGACTTAAAAAAAAACAGATTAAAACTTGTATCAACTTTGTAAACATCTGCGTAGGCTTTTCTAAACAATAATATTTTTAGCAGGCGCCAGAAAAATTGCAGGCCCTTGCATGATATCAATAGGCAGGGAGGAGAGAGAATATGTATATGTGTGTGGATAGCTAGAGAGATCTGGGATAGCTCAACCGGTAGAGCATGAGCCTCTTAATCTTAGGGTTGTGGAGTTCGAGCCCCACGTTGGGCAAAAGATTCCCGCATTGCAGGGGGTTGGACTAGATGCGACCTAGGACCCATGTACCTACAGGACCGCCTCTCCTGGTCTGCCCTGTGGAGGACCTTAAGGTCCACAAATGACAACATTTTGGAGGTCCCAAGTCGCAAGGTCGTTAGATTGGTCTCAACTAGGGCCAGGGCCTTTTCAGTACTGGCCCCGACGTGGTGGAACGCTCTGTCACAAGAGACCAGGGCCCTGCGGGACTTGACATCTTTCCGCAGGGCCTGCAAGACAGAGCTGTTCCACCTGGCCTTGGGTTTGGACTCAGTCTGACCCTTATGTTGCATTTTAAATTGCATTTTAACCTGGATCTTAAATTGGTTGTGTTTTTTTCCTATTATGTTTTTACTGTAATTTTACTGGTGTTGGCCGCCCTGAGCCCAGCTCTGGCCGGGGAGGGTGGGGTATAAATAAAATTTATTATTATTATTATTAGATGACCCTTGTGGTCTTTTCCAGTTCATAGATAGATAGATAGATAGATAGATAGATAGATAGATAGATAGATAGATGATAGGTAAAGGTAAAGGGACCCCTGACCATTAAGTCCAGTTGTGGCCGACTCTGGGGTTGTGGTGCTCATCTTGCTTTACTGGCCGAGGGAGCCGGCGTACAGCTGGTCATGTGGCCAGCAGGACTAAGCCGCTTCTGGTGACCCAGAGCAGCACACAGAAATGCTGTTTACCTTCCCGCCGGAGTGGTACCTATTTATCTACTTGCACTTTGACGTGCTTTTGAACTGCTAGGTTGGCAGGAGCAGGGACTAAGCAATGGGAGCTCACCCCGTCACAGGGATTCGAACTGCCAACCTTCTGATCGGCAAGTCCTAGGCTCTGTGGTTTAACCCACAGCGCCACCCGCGTCCCAGATAATAAATAACATAAAAGTGCCCTATCACAAGTTTGGATACTGTCCTCCTGCTCCCCACTTACGGTACTCACATACCCCCCTCCCTATTGCAGACAGTGTTGGTGTAGACCAGCTGTGCCCAATTCTGCTACCCTCCAGATGTCTTCAGCTGGTCCGGCCTAGAACTAAGCCTTTAAAAAGAAAAAAAGCAATGTAAGGCTTTCCTCATCAAGCTTCGGTAGCGCATGATCTGCACGTCGGATGTTCTTGGGGGCTGCTCATAAGCCTTTTTGCTCCTTCCCAGTCTGCCTGGGTTTGGCTGGCTATACCGAATAGTAAAAGCTATGGTTTTCCCAGTAGTGATGTATGGAAGTGAGAGCTGGACCATAAAGAAGGCTGATCGCCGAAGAATTGACGCTTTTGAATTATGGTGCTGGAGGAAACTCTTGAGAGTCCCATGGACTGCAAGAAGATCAAACGCATCCATTCTTAAGGAAATCAGCCCTGAGTGCTCACTGGAAGGACAGATCGTGAAGCTGAGGCTCCAATACTTTGGCCACCTCATGAGAAGAGAAGACTCACTGGAAAAGACCCTGATGTTGGGAAAGATGGAGGGCACAAGGAGAAGGGGACGACAGAGGATGAGATGGTTAGACAGTGTTCTCGAAGCTACAAACATGAATCTGACCAAACTGCGGGTGGCAGTGGAAGACAGGGGTGCCTGGCGTGCTCTGGTCCAGGGGGTCACGAAGAGTCGGACACGACTGAATGACTAAAGAACAACAGCTAAGGATAACAAATCAGAGAGCACAGCGAGAGAGGCAAGCTGCCCTTCTTTGCGAGAGTGAGGGGAGGCCAGATGGAGATGGGCTAAAAATAGAAAAGGTTCCAGCAACGGGTCAGAAACCACACACACACACACACGCCAAACATCTCGAAAGTGACTCACTCTCCTGCCGCAGAGCAAGCTGACCATGAGCATCAGGCTGCTGACTCACTGGTGTTGAGTCAGCCCCCTGGCCGCAGTCACACCCTACACTGAGAGCATGAGGATACTGCTTTAAATGGCCGTGGCTCCCCCCACAAAATCCTGGGAGCTCTAGTTCGCTAAGGGTGCTGAGACGTGTTGGGAGACCCATGTATTCCCCGACAACTCCCAGGATTCCCTGGGAAAACGGACGGATTGTTGAAGCACTCTGAGAGGTCTGGAATGTTTCCATTACAGTGGTACCTCTGGTTACATACTTAATTCGTTCCGTAGGTCTGTTCTTAACCTGAAACTGTTCTTAACCTGAATACCACTTTAGCTAATGGGGCCTCCCACTGCCGTCATGCCGCCAGTGCACAGTTTTTGTTCTCATCCTGAAGCAAAGTTCTTAACCCGAGGTATTATTTCTGAGTTAGCGGAGTCTGTAACCTGAAGAGTCTGTAAGCTGAAGTGTATGTAACCCAAGGTACCACTGTATTTGTCAAGAGGCGTGCCATAGCTCAGTGGCAGAACAGCTGCCTTGAATTCAGAAAGTTCCATGTTCAGTCCCTGGTGGAATTTCCACGTAGGGTTGAGAGAGACTCAGAGACAAGACTAAGTGAGATGGAGCGATGGCCTGTGAAATATACTCGGAGTTGAGTGTGAATTTCATGCTCTTTATTCAGCTCATAGTAGCAATGAATGAAACTTTCCCCAAAACATCTAGCTATATATACATTAGGAACGCGGGTGGCGCTGTGGTCTAAACCACAGAGCCTAGGACGTGCCGATCAGAAGGTCGGCGGTTTGAATCCCCGCGACGGGGTGAGCTCCCATTGCTTGGTCCCTGCTCCTGCCAACCTAGCAGTTCGAAAGCACGTCAAAGTGCAAGTAGATAAATAGGTACCGCTCCAGCGGGAAGGTAAACGGTGTTTCCGTGCGCTGCTCTGGTTCGCCAGAAGCGGCTTAGTCATGCTGGCCACATGACCCGGAAGCTGTATGCCGGCTCCCTCGGCCAATAAAGTGAGATGAGCGCCGCAACCCCAGAGTTGTCCGTGACTGGGGTCTCTTTACCTTTATATATACACATGTTATTTACACAACGGGCCCCTCGTGATTGGCTAATTCCGGAGGCTGCTCCTGCGGGCCAATCAGGTTGCTGATTCACTTCTGCCTAGAGCTGGCTTGGGTGGCTCCTGCGGACCAATCAGACTGCTGCATTCTGGATCCTATTGTTCTAGAATTCAGCTCAATACATAACAGTCTGGCTCTGTATGTTTCCAGGAGGACAGTCTGCCTTCTGCCCATCTCGTTCACAAGGGCGATAAGAGTTTGGCTTTGATATCCCACTTTATCACTACCTGAAAGAGTCTCAAAGCGGCTAACATTCTCATTTTCCTTCCTCTCCCCCCCCCCAACAAACACTCTGTGAGGTGAGTGGGGCTAAGAGACTTCAGAGAAGTGTGACTGGCCCAAGGTCACCCAGCAGCTGCATGTGGAGGAGCGGAGACGCAAACCCGGTTCCCCAGATTATGAGTCTATTGCTCTTAACCACTACACCACACTGGCTCTCCAGGTGTGATGTCTCCAAGTGGAGCATTTGGAATTCTCCCCAAAGGCAAAGTTCCAGGTTCCACTCTTGCATACAAAGCTCCCACTGCTGTCTGAAGGATGTAGACGCCAACAAGAGATTTTTCCAAGGCAGCCCTGTTCCTTGGCAGGTCAAGTCTGTGATTGGCTGTGGATCCTGCCTTTGCCGGGGGTTGGACTAGATGACCCCCTGGTTCCCTTCCAACTCCACGATTCTGTGATTTTTATGGTTTCTATTTTCCACCCCTCCCACCCACTCCAGTTTCTCATTTTTCCAGTCTCCAGTCTGCCCCATTTCCACATCTCTTGGCTTCTTTCTATCCAATTCCTCACGTAAAAATTGATCAGGGCTTTCGTCTGCGTGTCTCCTAAAATATGCATTTTTGTATACCATTTTGCAAATCTCCATGGGAGTCCAGCTTGCAGAGGTCCCTCTAAAGTCCTGTTTTTCTTTCTTTGGTTGAACACACACACAAACACACGTGCCGTTTTTAGAAAAGAGCTCTATCATAGCGCAGAATTGAACCATCTCCCCACAAAACTGACCCGTTCGGAGCTTTCCGCACCCCCTCCATTTCAACCGGTTCTTTTCATTGCTTAAAAAGTGGCCCCTTTGCGCTGCCCCTGGGAGAGGACCTTTGTGGTCGGTCGGATCTAAGAGGACCTTTCATGGCCCCGGACTGACGATGGGAAAGTTAGAGGCATAAACATTCTCACTCCCCCTCAGCTTAAAAAATGAGCATCTTTATCAGGTCGGTGCCAGAAGCAAAAGGAGGGTCTGGGAGGCTCCTCCTTTTTTGTCTCTGTCAGCAGATGATCAAGACTCACTAGAAAATTGTGGTTTAAAGGCAGCAAATGGGATGGACAGATCCTTTGCCTTCAAAAAGCTTTTCCCCTGCCCAATAATGTCCTGTAAAATCCAGGCGTAGTATGGCAGCCCTAGGGGAGATGGAAGAAGGCATCTTGCCTTGCGAAAGAATTCTTCTTCTTCTTCTTCTTCTTCTTCTTCTTCTTCTTCTTCTTCTTCTTCTTCTTCTTCTTCTTCTTCTTCTGCGATCACTTGTAGCTGAGTAAGATTGTCTTCCATAAACACGGTTTTAACAATGAGTCCGTAAGTGACTCTGGAGGCCAATTCTGGATCCACACGTCCTTCCACAGTGGGGAAATTGGTTCCCGGGCGGGAGTTGATGACGGTGTGGATTTGCCAAGCGTGCCTTCCTCCTAGCACATTTCTCCCTTGCCTCCTGAGTTCGAGTGTCTTCAAAGCCCAGGACACCTTTGGTCAAGGCTGTTCTCTTGGAGGTCATTTCCTTGAAGTGTCACGGGGATGGTTTGCTGCCCAGAGGAACCTGGTGCAATTCCAACAACTGCAAAACTTGATGTTCCTGGTCTTTTCTGGTGCAAAGATCAACGCAGACCCCGCCTGAGGGTTTCCGATGGGCATCTATCTGGGTGGTCATTGCGAGAACAGAATGCTGGTCTAGATGGGCCATGGGCCTGATCCAGCAGGCACTTCTTACATGCTTCAGGGCACCATATGGGATCATCACGGCTCTCGTTTGCAGTGCCCTGGTTAAAATGAACCAGGGACTGATTCCAGTGGCGTAGCGTGGGGGGTGCAGGGGGGCCGGCCGCACCTGGCGCAACATCGGGGGGGGGGGACGCGCTCGCACTCACAGCTCTCTGGCCCTACCTGGCTCACTCACTCTCACTGCAGTGCTGGCTGTGCGAATCCGATCCGAGCCGCCGGGTCGCCGCCCACTGTGGAGGGGAGGGTGCCAAGCATGCAGTGCGGTGCGGAGAGAGAGCGAGGGACTATCTGGGGGAGGGACAGTGCAGCGGGGGGGGGGCGCAAATTACTTGCCTTGCCCCAGGTGCTGACAACCCACGCTACGCCACTGCCTGATTCATGAATGGGCAAGTGCTTGAACCACGAAGGACAGGGCTGGGACACCATTGCCAAGTTCTCTAAGATGCTGTCTAGGTTTGTCATTGCCTTTCTCCCAAGGAGCAGGCGTCTTTTAATTTCGTGGCTGCTGTCACCGTCTGCAGTGATCATGGAGCCCAAGAAAGTAAAATCTCTCACTGCCTCCATTTCTTCCCCTTCTATTTGCCAGGAGGTGATGGGCCCAGTGGCCATGATCTTCATTATTTTGATGTTGAGCTTCAGACCATATTTTGCGCTCTCCTCTTTCACCCTCACTTTCTCCCATCAAAGTTGCGTTATCTGCATATCTGAGGTTCTTTATATTTCTTCCGGCAATCTTAATTCTTGCCTATCACTCTGTAAATAAAGTTTAAACACAGTGTTCTCCGGTGGTTTGCAAAGGGGGTAATAGCGCCCCCTGGGGGTCAGTGGGAATACCTGGCAGGTGGCCTCTAGGAGGCTAAGAGGTAGAAATGATAGCGAGACCTCAGAAAGCTGGTATTGCAGTTTTGTTGAATTAATTAATTAATCTACATAGCTTTGATTGGAGTTTGAATGAGTGTGAAATTAAGTGCTACAGCTTTGAATTTTATTGTCCTATCATCTTCCTATAAAAAAGCTTTTACTTGATTTTACAGATATAAAGTTATAACAATACCAAATACATATCCATATATAGAGATTTATCTGAATTTCGAGACTTCCCACCATCCCCTCCTATTGTCAACTTTTTCAGCTGCATATTATTTTATAATCTCTATTTTGTATCTGTCCATATTGTCCACATTATTTCTTACGTTACAAGTGTTATTAAAACCCTGCTAATGTTTCCATCTGCTTGCAGTGGTATCCTAAATAAATTATAATTTTCCCCATTCTTTCTTGAAGTTTTTGTCGTCTTGGTTCGTGAGCTTTCTGGTGAATTTTGCCATTTCGGCAAAATCCAGCATCTTGGTTTGCCGTTACAGATAGATAGTTGTGTTGGTCTGCTGTAGTTGAAACAAAATTTAAAAATTCCTTCCAGTAGCACCTTAGAGACCAACTAAGTTTGTTATTGGTATGAGCTTTCGTGTGCATGCACACATCTTCAGGGTTTTGAAGACACTCGAACTCAGGACGTGAGGGAGAAACGTGCTAAGAGGAAGGCACGCTTGGCAAATCCACACCGTGATCAACTCCCGCCCGGAAACCAATGTCCCCACTGTGGAAGGACGTGTGGATCCAGAACTGGTCTCCATAGTCATAGAATCATAGAATCATAGAGTTGGAAGAGACCACAAGGGTCATCGAGTCCAACCCCCTGCCAAGCAGGAAACACCATCAGAGCACTCCTGACATATGGTTGTCAAGCCTCTGCTTAAAGACCTCCAAAGAAGGAGACTCCACCACACTCCTTGGCAGCAAATTCCACTGTCAAACAGCTCTTACTGTCAGGAAGTTCTTCCTAATGTTTAGGTGGAATCTTCTTTCTTGTAGTTTGGATCCATTGCTCCGTGTCCGCTTCTCTGGAGCAGCAGAAAACAACCTTTCTCCCTCCTCTATGTGACATCCTTTTATATATTTGAACATGGCTATCATATCACCCCTTAACCTCCTCTTCTCCAGGCTAAACATGCCCAGCTCCCTTAGCCGATCCTCATAAGGCATTGTTTCCAGGCCTTTGACCATTTTGGTTGCCCTCCTCTGTACACGTTCTAGTTTGTCAGTGTCCTTCTTGAACTGTGGTGCCCAGAACTGGACACAGTACTCCAGGTGAGGTCTGACCAGAGCAGAATACAGTGGCACTATAACTTCCCTTGATCTAGATGCTATACTCCTATTGATGCAGCCCAGAATTGCATTGGCTTTTTTAGCTGCCGCGTCACACTGTTGGCTCATGTTAAGTTTGTGGTCAACCAAGACTCCTAGATCCTTTTCACATGTACTGCTCTCAAGCCAGGTGTCACCCATCTTGTATTTGTGCCTCTCATTTTTTTTGCCCAAGTGCAATACTTTACATTTCTCCCTGTTAAAATTCATCTTGTTTGTTTTGGCCCAGTTCTCTAATCTGTCAAGGTCGTTTTGAAGTGTGATCCTGTCTTCTGGGGTGTTAGCCACCCCTCCCAGTTTGGTGTCATCTGCAAATTTGATCAGGATGCCCTTGAGTCCATCATCCAAGTCGTTGATAAAGATGTTGAATAAGACCGGGCCCAAGACAGAACCCTGTGGCACCCCACTAGTCACTCTTCTCCAGGATGAAGAGGAACCATTGATGAGCACCCTTTGGGTCCGGTCAGTCAGCCAGTTACAAATCCACTGAGTGGTAGCATAGTCAAGACCGCATTTTACCAGCTTCTTTACAAGAATATCATGGGGCACCTTGTCAAATGCCTTGCTGAAATCAAGGTAGACTACATCCACTGCGTTCCCTTCATCTACCAGGCTTGTAATTCTGTCAAAAAATGAGATCAGGTTAGTCTGACATGATTTATTTTTCAGAAATCCATGCTGACTATTGGTGATCACAGCATTCCTTTCTAGGTGCTCACAGATTGTTTGCTTAATGATCTGCTCCAGAATCTTCCCTGGTATTGATGTTAGACTGACTGGGCGGTAATTATTTGGGTCCTCTCTTTTCCCCTTTTTGAAAATAGGGACAACATTTGCCCTCCTCCAGTCTGCCGGGACTTCGCCTGTTCTCCAGGAATTCTCAAAGATGACTGCCAGTGGTTCTGAGATCACATCTGCCAGTTCTTTTAATACTCTTGGATGCAGTTCATCTGGCCCTGGAGACTTGAATACATCTAAACTAGCCAAGTATTCTTGTACTATCTCCTTAGTTATTCTGGGCTGTGTTTCCTCTGCTGAATCATTTCCTCCAAATTCTTCAGGTCGGGCATTGTTTTCTTTATCGGAGAAGACTGAGGCAAAGAAGGCATTGAGGAGTTCAGCCCTTTCTGTGTCCCCTGTTTGCATTTCACCATCTTCTCCTCTGAGTGACCCCACTGTTTCTTTGTTCTTCCTTTTGCTACGAACATACCCATAGAAGCCTTTTTTGTTGCTTTTAACCTCTCTAGCAAGCCTGAGTTCATTCTGTGCTTTAGCTTTTCTGACTTTGTGTCTACACGTGCTGGCTATTTGTTTGAATTCCTCTTTGGTGGTTTCCCCCCTTTTCCATTTTTTGTACACATCCTTTTTTAATCTTAACTCAGTTAAAAGTTCTTTAGATAGCCACCCTGGCTTCTTTAGGCACCTTCCATGTTTCCGTCTCATTGGTATTGCCTGAAGTTGTGCTTTTACTATCTCCCTCTTAACAAACTCCCAGCCATCATGAACTCCCTTTCCTTTTAGTATTACTGTCCATGGGATCTCACCCAGCACTTCCCTAAGTTTTATGAAGTCGGCTTTCTTAAAGTCAAGAAATTGAGTCCTAGTATGCTTGGCTGCTCCTTTCCGTTGTATAGTAAACTTCAGAAGAGCATGATCACTTGCGCCTAATGATCCTTCCACTTCTACCCCATTAACCAGGTCATCGACATTGGTTAGGACCAGATCTAAAATGGCTGTTCCTCTTGTTGCTTCTCCCACTTTCTGGACAATGAAGTTGTCTGCAAGGCCAGTGAGGAATCTGTTTGACCTTATGCTCTTGGCTGAGTTTGACATCCAACAAATATCTGGGTAATTGAAGTCCCCCATTACTACTATCTCCCTTCCTTTTGCATGCTTGGCCATCTGTTCCAGGAAGGCATCATCTATGTCCTCCGTTTGGCTTGGGGATCTGTAGTAAACTCCCACAATGAGGTCACTATTATTCTTCTCTCCCTTAATTTTGACCCAAATGCTCTCACTTTGGCTTTGAGGTTCTAAATCTTGGATCTCTTCACAGGTATACACATCCCTGACATATAACGCCACTCCTCCTCCTTTCTTGTCTGGTCTGTTTCTCTGAAATAGATTGTATCCCTCCATTTTTACATTCCAATCGTGGGACTTATCCCACCAGGTTTCAGTGATGCCTATTATGTCATATTTAGTTTGCTGTACCAAGAGCTCAAGCTCATCTTGTTTATTTCCCATGCTTTGTGCATTAGTGTACAGACATTGAAGTCCATTAGTCATTCCCCCGTGTCTCTTATTTAAGGATTTTTTCCTCCCACCACTAGGTCTGCTTGCTGTTTGCTCCATTTGGTCTATGACATTTGGATGATCATCTTCATCAATTAATAGACTCCTACCTTCAGGAGCACTGTCTCCCTCCCCCACATTAGTCAGTTTAAAGCCCTCCTGATGAGGTTTCTTAGTTTTTTGGCAAAAACATTCCTCCCAACCGTTGTGAGGTGCAGCCCATCGCTTGCCAGAAGTCCATCCTCAAGAAACTGCAGTCCGTGATCTAAGAATCCAAACCGTTCCTGTTTACACCATTTGCGAAGCCAGCTGTTTACTTCCACTATTTTCCTCTCTCTCCCTGGGCCACGTCGTTCAACTGGGAGGACAGATGAGATGACGATTTGTGCATTTAATTGCTTCAATTTCCTGCCCAGAGCCTCGTAGTCTCTTTTGATCTTCTGGAGGCTATTGCTTGCAGTGTCATTGGTTCCCACATGAACCAAGAGGAAGGGGTATTTGTCAGTGGGTTTTATGATTCCTTGCAGTCGTTCAGTTACATCTTGGATCTTAGCCCCGGGGAGACAGCACACTTCCCGAGACATCTTGTCAGGCCCACAGATCACTGCTTCTGTTCCCCTCAGTAAGGAATCCCCTATCACCACTACACGCCTTCTCTTAGGTTTGGTCAGGGTTCTTCCGTGAGCGGTCCGTTCCAAGGTCGCCTGCACATTCCCTGAGGACTGACTTTGCTGCTCATCTTCATATACGTGATCCACTTACGGACTCATTGTTAAAACCGTGTTTGTGGAAGACAATCTTACTCAGCTACAAGTGATTGCCAAAGAAGAAGGTTAAGGACGGTTTCAGGTTAAGAACGGACCTCCAAAATGAATTAAGTTCTTAACCCTGTAAAAATAATACATATTTCGAAACACGAACCTTCAAACAGCCTCTTTAACAGGTGAGCGCTCATCTGCACATGTGTGATGCTTGCCTGAAATGTTCACACCATTCTCTCTCTTTTTGCATTGCAATTTTGTTAATAATTAAATTTCTGAAATTTAACTTCAAATCAAATACAGTCGTACCTTGGAAGTCGAATGGAACTATACGGACCTTTGTTGGCAAGGTGATGTCTCTGCTTTTTAAGATGCTGTCTAGGTTTGTCATTGCTTTTCTCCCAAGAAGCAGGTGTCTTTTAGTTCATCATCATCATCATCATCATAAATAATAATAATAATAATAAATTTATTTATACCCTGCCCAACACAATAAAACAGCAAACATAAAAAGCCTCCCTAAACAGGGCTGCCTTCAGATGTCTTCTAAAAATCAGATAGTTGTTTATTTCCTTGACAGCTGATGAGGAATCACAGCTAAAGAGATCCTTGACAGGTGGCCATCCAATCTCGCTTCAAAACTTCCAAGAACGGAGATCCCACTACCTTCTGAAGGAGACTGTCTTCATTCTAAGGGAGCCCCAACCCCTAGTAATAGTCTGGGGTCCCTGCAGCTCCCCAACACTTCTCAAGTGGAGTATGCATAACAGTATTATAACTCTGGTGAGTGCACAATTTGCACTGAATTGCCTTTCCAAACCAAGGAGGAGGGCACAAGGAGAAGGGGCCGACAGAGGACGAGATGGTTGGACAGTGTTCTCGAAGCTACCAGCATGAGTTTGACCAAACTGCGGGAGGCAGTGGAAGACAGGAGGGCCTGGCGTGCTCTGGTCCAGGGGGTCACGAAGAGTCAGACAGGACTAAACGACTAAACAACAATATATCAAGTTGGTGGAATGTGTCATGTAACAATATTCTGTCCTCCAGGTGCTGTTTGGGCACATATTAGGAGGCCTTAGACTGTCCCCTCTCCAGGAAACATTTCCTGGCTCAGCTGTCACAACATTTCCCCCGCCAGATGACACACTGGAAGCAGCTTCCAGGGGTCTGGAGGGAGGCCTGTGGCCGCAAAGCCCTTCCCAACATGTGGCTCGTCTTCTTGCCTTCCCGGTTGCACTGAAATAACAAAAAGGGATGAACCGAAAAGCAAACTAATCCCCCTATCCCTCTAGAAAAAATCTTTTCAGACAAACTGCCCTGGTGAAATTCATTGAAAAACACACCTCTTTATCCTTAGCAGAGAACAATACAGTCATACCTCGGGTTACAGATGCTTCAGGTTGTGTTTTTTCAGTTTACGGACTTGCCAAAACCTGGAAGTACCGGAATGGGTTACTTCCTGGTTTTGGGGGTCGCACATGCGCAGAAGTGCTAAATTGCACTTTGCACATGCTCAGAAGTGCCAAATTGCAACCCGCACATGCGCAGACGTGCCACTGCAGGTTGCGAACGCTGCGGATTGCGAACATGCATCCCGCACGGATCATGTTCGCAACCCGAGCGTCCACTGTGCAGAGGTTTCTTCCTATATACATAAAACGTAAGGGTGTCGTCAAGCTGCAGTTTGCATGGTTGCCAGCAGGCAGCCATGCCAACTCCAGGGGGATGACAGATCAGCAGGCAAGCAGGTGAGCGAACACATGGGGCAAGTGGCCGTTGGTTGCAGAATTGTACATTTGGAAGGGATCCCAAGGGTGCCATCATCATCATCATCAGCTGGACTAAAAGAGCCATTGGCCTGACCCAGCAAGCTCTTGGTATATTCTTATGAAATGTCTGAAGGGCACCAGGTTAACAAAGTCTGCACTAACGGATCTGCTATTGAATTTATTCATTCGATGAATTCTTCCTGTTTAGAGGGTTGGGTGTGGTTCTTTTCTTTTCCTTGTTGCTGCTGACATTGCATTTAATTGACATTTGTGCCAAAGCCGAGAGCAAACGGTTAGCATTTTGCATCCACAACATCACTAGAGTGTAAACAGCACCACCTAGAGATGGGCTGATCTCCATGTCACCAAGCCAGTTCTGAGAAAGGAGATGGAGGCACAGATTGTAGACGTGGATAGCGAATGGAAGCATGTGCTGGGCTGTGACCCAGGGGGGTAAAGGTAAAGGGGCCCCTAACCATTAGGTCCAGTCGTTACCGACTCTGGGGTTGAGGCGCTCATCTCGCTTTATTGGCCGAGGGAGCCGGCTTACAGCTTCCAGGTCATGTGGCCAGCATGACTAAGCCGCTTCTAGCGAACCAGAGCAGTGCACGGAAATGCTGTTTACCTTCCCGCTGGAGTGGTACCTATTGATCTACTTGCACTTTGATGTGCTTTTGAACTGCTAGGTTGGCAGGAGCAGGGACCGAGCAACGGGAGCTCACACCTTCGCGGGGATTCGAACCGCTGACCTTCTGATCAGCCAGTCCTAGGCTCTGTGGTTTAACCCACAGCGCCACCCACGTCCCGTGACCCAGGGAGACCCAGGTTCAAATCCTTGTTCGCCCATGAAGCTACTCTGCAGGGCTGTTGTCAGGATGTCGTGGGATTTCCCCCAGAGGTCTTTGGAAAGACAAGAGCAAAGACATCTTTCTGGACAATTTCAAGATGAATGGGGAGATGACGTTCTTCTCACTTTTTGAGGGAGCTTCTCAAGGAGCTTAGTCTTGAATCGCAAAGGATGGTCAATGCAGCCTGACATCAAAGGCCATTTGCTGCAATCCGGAAGAGGCAGAAGGTTGCAACAGACGCATTTGGGCCGATGTGGTTTGAGTTAATGTAAACTTCCTCCCCTACAGAATCTCATGGTATTTCCTGATTCCTACACAGACCCACGCTCACCCCACCCCACCCTGGTGTGATTCCCACAGTTTATTTTCCCCTAAGGGAATTTTGCATTACGGAAAATCCTGGCACGTCAAATTCCGTCCTGGATTTTTGCATGATTGTTATCTTTCAAATACTTGCTGTTGCAGATTGAATCTCACCACTTCCTCTCAGAAATAATCTCTTGGTCCTTTTTCCTTCCAATCCATCCCCCCCCCCCCCATCAAAAAGGTAACCTAAGATGAGGAATGAACGGGGTAGTTTTGTTGGAATAGAGCAGTTTTATTTATTTTTATTTCACCACATTTATATACTGCTTGACTGAAATGAAACATCTACGTGCTTAACAAAAAATCAAAAATCAAAACATCAGAAATATCAATAAAAGATAGTTAAAACATATTTTAAAACATTAAATATATACAGGTGAAACTTGGAAAATTAGAACATCGTGGAAAAGTTAATTTATTTCAGTAATTCAACTTAAAAGGTGAAACTAATATATGAGATAGACTCATGACATGCAAAGCGAGATATGTCAAGCCTTGATTTGTTATAATTGTGATGATCATGGCATACAGCTGATGAAAACCCCAAATTAACTATCTCAGAAAATTAGAATATTAAATGAAATCAGCAAAACAAGGACTGCAAATAGAGCAATATTGGACCTCTGAGAAGTAGAAGCATGCCCAAACCAAGTGCTGAGTACATATGCATTTTCTGAGATTGTTAATTTGGGGTTTTCATTAGCTGTATGGCAAATAACAAATAAAGGCTTGACATATCTCACTTTGCATGCCATGAGTCTATCTCATATATTAGTTTCACCTTTTAAGTTGAATTACTGAAATAAATGAACTTTTCCACGATATTCTAATTTTCCGAGTTTCACCTGTATATTTTTTAAATGAAGCAGTACAAGGAGTCATCCAACTGCCGTAGGGACTCTGCTCCAGATTTGTGTAGGCTTTACTCCTGAGCCTTTTCTTTTCCCAAAAATATCCCACAAGGTAGCAGAGGTTTAGGATCAGTGTGTTCCTTCTCCTAGATGGGCTCCCTTCCCAGGTGGAGAAGCCCCATCTGCCCCTCATTTCCTTCTACGGCATTAAAAGATAGATTTATTAGAAATTTTATTAGAAGCGGGTATTATGTGGCACAATAGACAGCATCTTAAAAAGCAGAGACATCACCTTGCTGAGAAAGGTCCGTATAGTTCAAGCTATGGTTTTCCCAGCAGTGATGTATGGAAGTGAGAAGGCTGATCGCCGAAGAATTGATGCTTTGAATTATGGTGCTGGAGGAGACTCTTGAGAGTCCCATGGACTGCAAGAAGATCAAACCTCTCCATTCTGAAGGAAATCAGCCCTGAGTGCTCACTGGAAGGACAGATCCTGAAGCTGAGGCTCCAAGACTTTGGCCACCTCATGAGAAGAGAAGACTCCCTGGAAAAGACCCTGATGTTGGGAAAGATGGAGGGCACAAGGAGAAGGGGACGACAGAGGACGAGATGGCGGGACAGTGTTCTCGAAGCTGCCAGCATGAGTTTGACCAAACTGTGGGAGGGAAGACAGGAGTGCCTGGCATGTTCTGGTCCAGGGGGTCACAAAAAAGCTGACACGACTAAACAACAACAACAAATTATGCGGCACCTCTAGCTGTGCCACTTCTGCAGATCAAAGTGCCCAGCTGGTGCCACGCAGGGTCAGATGATCTGCAAGCAAACCGGTCCCAAGGTGCTAAGGGCTTTATATACGAAGAGCATCATCAGGGATGATGGGAGCTGGCTTGATCCAGCAGCCTCTTTTTACATCCTGCGTTCTTCGGATTTCCCCGGAGGCTCACAGAAGGCTTTCGCATTGAAGGAAATGAGTTGCAGGGGGGAAATATGTGACAGATGAAGTTAGACAAAGCCGCAGAGTATCTGAGCTCCAGACGCCCGTCTCCAAAACAGAACACAAACAGAGTTGGACATTTCCGCCAAAACCAAACTTGCGAAATTGGGTATGCTTCGAATGTCCCAAAGACTGGTTTCCAGAACATCCAAGAGTCATTCCTCCTCTTCTGCTTCTGGTGGCAATCCTGGCCGGTGCTAAAGACTCTGACTCAGAAGAGAGCATTGCGATGGGTGGGGTACCAGCGACTAGGCTGTCTCTGTTGTAAACAAAATCTGCCCTTCTTCCCTTATGGGGTATCCAAGAGCCCATATAGAGTCCTTACGTAGGTTCCCTATTGGCAGGAGAAAATAACAGAGGTCAACCGGAGAATATTGAGAAGCAAAGCAGCTAGTAAGCCTGATCTTTATTGATCTGTTGCAACAGGGTGCTCCCTTCACACGCAGGAAAGGAGGAGGAACCCAGAACAATGGCGCACAAGGCCTTATATGGACATTTTAAATTCCCTGCCCTGGAGCTCAAGACCACCCCTCCATACATTATACATACATCACAGAAAAGGCTGTCTACAGCAGAAATCTGAGTGTGTTGTTTATCTCGTCTGGCAGGTTACCTATTAATGCTCACTTGATTGGATACCCTGGGGAGCCTGGCAAGTCTTTTGTAATGATCTGTTCTGGAGTCCCATTCACATCCTGAAGCGAACGCAACCCGCGTCTGTGCATCTGTGTGTGCGCGGGTTGCGATTCGCTGCTTCTGTGCAGGCGCGTGGTGTCATTTTGTGCGTCTGCGCATGCGCAAGCGTCAAAACCCGGAAGTAACGGATTCCGTTACTTCCAGGTCGCCGCGGAGCGCAACTCGAAAACGCTCAACCTGAAGCAACTTCAACCTGAGGTATGACTGTATAGCATATATTCAACACAAAAAACAGTGACAATTTGTTGTTGACAAAGGACGGCTGGACATCGAAAGGGCCCCATTACCTTCAGTAGCTTAGGGCCGCACTGAACCTAAATCCGGCCCTGCGTAGGGACCATATTTAAGTCACCTGGGGCCGGAAGTCATTTTGGCTTGAATAGCAGGGCAGGTAAAGGTAAAGGGACCCCTGACCATTAGGTCCAATCACAAATGACTCTGGGGTTGCGATGCTCATCTCGCTTTACTGGCCGAGGGAGCCGGCGTACTGCTTCCGGGTCATGTGGCCAGCATGATTAAGCCGCTTCTGGCGAACCAGAGCAGCGCACGGAAACACCGTTTACCTTCCCGCCAGAGCGGTACCTGTTTATCTACTTGCACTTTTGTGCTTTCGAACTAGTAGGTTGGTGGGAGCAGGGACCGAGCAACGGGAGCTCACCCCGTCGTGAGGATTCGAACCGCCGACATTCTGATCGGCAAGTCCTAGGCTCTGTGGTTTAACCCACAGTGCCACCCGCATCCCTGGACAGCTGGACATCGATGGACAGCTGGACATCAAAAGGGCCCCATTACCTTCAGTAGCTTAGGGCCGCACTAAAACCGAAATCCGGCCCTGGGTAGGGACCATATTTAAGTCACCTGGGGCCGGAAGTCATTTTGGCTTGAATAGCAGGGTAGAAATGCTCTAAATCAGTGGCTTTCAACCAGTGGGCCGTGGCACCCTGGGGTGCCTTGAAGGCTGGCCAGGGGTTATGAAGCCTTTGTCCCTTTTTCCCTCCCCACTCGGATGCCCTCCTGCGTCTCGGCCCCCCGAAAGCTTGCATGGATGTTCGTTGCTGCAGGCTCCCCACTGTTACGGTAAAATCTGGGTGCGAGGCTGCTCTGCCACCCAGCTCGTCGGACTAAGTCCGCGGGTCCCTGCGGAGGAAAATGAGCTCAGCCGGAGACAGGAGCAAGCTGCAGAAGATCCAAGTTTATTGCGCAACAGGTTCAAGGCGAGATTGAACCGCGAGAAAGGGGTGACATGAACTTTTGAAACTTCCCTCCATGTCCCAGAATACAGTGCAAAATACATCCCAGTTACATCATGAATACATTAAGAAGAGGTTGGGTTACACAGATTACATCATGAATATATTAAGAAGAGGTTGGGTTACACAGGATTAACATACGGAGGGGGGAATATGCAGAGCTGGAGATATGCGCAGATAAGCACATCCTGAGTACCGGTGATGAGAAGACAATGGTCCATGTATGCATAGTCTGCCACCTGGCATTGCCCGGAGGAAAGGCTTGGCAGAGTGATTTGAGAGGATTAGGGTCTTGACACCTCGCTTGAGGAATTATGGAGGACAGGGGAGGTGTCATGGAGTCCTAGAGAAATTGAGCAAATTGGCACGTTGATTTTCTATGAATTTTATAGATTTTAGTCCCTTTTGACATTGACAATTGGAAATAAATGGATATATTGTAGTGAAGAAGAAGGTGAAGAAGACATGCCCCCCCCCTTCCGTATCACCACCCCTGGGCTACTGGTTTCTGGAACGTCTTGAAAACTCCATATATGAATTCTTTCTTCTTGCAGAGGGGAAAGCGGAGGAGGGAGCTGTGGTGATGCTGGCCATGAAAGTGATTTCCTGGGTGTGTCCCTCGTAGGCAAATATGCGTCTGGGGGTTCCCCACGCCAGAAGCTGAGTCACCAAAGCACTGGAAGATGACTCACCAAAACGGAGGAATAATGAGGCTGAAAAACACCAAAATGACACGCTGGGGCTCAAAAAGGGGAAACTGTTTTCATTTTGCGTTTAGCGATGCCAGTATTGGAGAAGGGAAATACTTTTAGCAGTTTTTAAACTGTAACAGCCAGATGGGCGGGGTATAAATTATTATTATTATTATTATTATTATTATTATTATCTTTCTTTGGGGCAGAGTTACTTGATTTTCGTTCCTCTGTAAAGCATCAGACACGATCATATTCATTACTATGACTTATTATTTTTAGTAGTAGTGGTATTAGCAGTAGTAATATTTATTTATTCCAAAAAATGTGCTTACCGCTTGATTGGGGGGGGGGGGACCCACTCGAAGCACTTTGCAAAAAGAACAATAAAATTATTAGTAAAAACAATTAAAACATTCAGAAAATTAAAATTTATTATCCAATTATCCAAGCAGTATGAGATTTCAGGGATCCCAGGCACTTGTTCAAGGTTCTCTGTCCTTGGAATGAGACAGAGCTGAGGATCTACGCTTTATTTACACATATGCCTCAACATCCCAGGAGGTCCTGCTTCTCCCATAGCCTTGGATCCCAGGAGAAATCAAGCATGGCTCCTCTCCCTCTCTGGTGTCACGGACGCTTTGGCCAAGAAGATTCCTGCATTGCAGGGGGTTGGACTGGATGACCCTGGGGTCCCTTCTATTATTTCTATAAAACCAAAACGCACACCAGCTTTCTAGGTATCTGGGTAGGCTTGGTTATCAAGAGGCAGGGAGTTCCAAAGCGTGGGTAGTGTTGTAAATAAAAATATGCCCTTTTCCCTTATGGGGTACCCAAGAGCCCATATAGAGTCCTTACATAGGTTCCCTATTGGTAGGAGAAAATAACAGAGGCCAACCAGAGAATATTGAGAAGCAAAGCAGCTAGTAAGCCTGATCTTTATTGATCTGTTGCAACAGGGTGCTCCCCTCACACGCAGGAGAGGAAGAGGACCCCCAAAATTGCTGTGCAAGGGCTTATAAAGACTTTTGAAAATCCCATTCTGTAGATCCAGACCACCCCCAGAAACATTATGCATACATCACAGAATGGGTGTAACCTAAGACCACCCCTCCGATACATCCCACCTACATCAGAAATTTAAATGTTTTTCTCCTCTCACAGTTTATCTCCTGTCTGGCGAGTTACTTGACTGGATTGCCTGGGGTGCCTGGCAATTCTTTTGTAGTGCTAAAAGACTTATTTCCTGGGCCAGGTCACAGGTTCACACCTTATTCAAACAGACATATCTTGTGAGGAAAGAGACAATGGGGAGGCTTTTCCAGTTTAACCTTGCAGAGAAAGGATTTGGTCAGTTTAGGAATCAAAATGGTTCCAGGTTGGTCTTCCTGTGTTGATCTATGTATGTGCAGTTATGAACATTACCATATATCTAATACCATGAAATTCCTATCACAGTAGCACCGCACTAAAAGATATATAGTAAAACACAAACAATACTTGGTTGTGCTTAAGATTAATCTCGCAGATATAATGGGAAAAACTGATTTTAATAAATGAATACAGAATATGTGTCACTTAAGAGAAGTGTTGAAGCCGCAAAGAGATAGAGGGAAGTCAACTAATATAGAAGGGATGCAAACTAGTTTTCCTGAACAGAAAGTGACTTTAAAGAAAGAAAAGAAGGATTACAAATGTAATTTATTTCTGAGAACCTGGCTTGTGGAATATTGAGATTACTTTTTGTATCAGTTTTGAACAGTTTTGTGTACTTGACTAATTCTTTTTCCTTTTCCCTTATTTATTCCCCCCCCCCTTTTTTTCCTTTTGATATTTTTACCTTTTTTGTATTTTTTCTTTAACTTTTTAAATATTTGGAGGTAATGTTTAATTCATGTTCTCTTGAAGGAAGGTGAGGACAGGTGACCTCACCTAGGCCAGAAGTCCCCCCCCCCCAAAGCAGGCTCAAAGCTTCTCAAAACTTTTCAAAATCATTTTCTCAGCAGCTAAGCATCAGAAACATTCCGCTCTGCTGTAACAAAGGTATAGAGAACAGTCCATTGTTTCTCAGGCCTTTCTCATGCCCTCTGGCCTTGCTAAAGAACCACATTGCAACTTGCTTTTCTGTCCGGGAACCATGCCAAAGGACAAGAATGAAACAACTGGAACACACTGAAACCCCCACACCCCCTTTCCTGCCAAGAGTCCACAATAGTCCCAAGACAGCTTTCTGTACATGCTCAGAGGACTCCTGAGGGAGGAGAAAGGAGGAGGGAACTGGAAAGGGGTATATATGCTTGTGCACATGACTGTGAACTTCGTGCATGCTTTTTGTGACTTATCACACTTGCTCCTTCTACCAGTTCATGGATGGTAGAAATAAAAGCCTTTTCTCCGAAACTATTCCTTGAGTGTCTGTTGACTCCCACTTCCCTTTCCCGGGCGCAAAATTTTTCCCACCCGAGGGCAAAGCCTCATAAGGCTACATTTCTTGGTGCGTTGGCTAGGAAAAAGAGATTCCCTGAGGATAAGGGATGTGGGTTCAAGGCGTCCCTGCGGTGAACAGCTCGATTCGTGTCAGCAGTTCCAGTGCACATTCTGCCAAGTTTGTGGGAGGAATTGCCACCCGTTCCTGAGTGGAGACACTGGAAGGACCGGAGAAAAAGCAACGGCCGAAGGAAGGTACCTCGAAGAAAAAGGTAAGCTCCACATGGATAGGTGGGAGCTGCTGGGCACCGGTTGAAGTCTAAGCGCTGCCGGTTGTGGTTGGTTGTTGGTTTTGTGCCCAGAAGAAGCAGTAAAAGGCGCTCTTGGGCCCCGGTCAAAGTTGTGAAGCGCTGCCGGTTGTGGTTGTGGTGTTGGTAAAAAAGGGGTTGGGGGAGGTGCATGGGTTTTTCTGAATGTGCGTGGGGGGACACTCCAGTGAATGTTTTGAGTGTGTGAGACGTTGGAAGCAACGTCTGGCCTGTGACTGAGTGAGAGAAATGATGTTAGGAGGAGGGAGTGTCCCAGTATCCCAAGTGTCCCAGGGTCATGGAGAAAAAGCAGTAAAACAACTCCCATGACCCCCTGCAATTGTTTCCTGGAAGAAAAAAAAATTGGAAAGATGCCACAAAGGGAGAAGATTGGGGATTTTTAAAAAAACCTGATGAAAAAATAGACTCCAACACTTATGTGAAGTTCCTGACCGTCCCCCATGGCTTAGGAAAAGCTCCTTCTACCAGTTCATGGATGGTAGAAATAAAAGCCTTTTCTCCGAAACTATTCCTTGAGTGTCTGTTGACTCCCACTTCCCTTTCCCAGGCGCAGTATTTTTCCCACCCGAGGGCAAAGCCTCATAAGGCTACACTCTAATTCAATAAAATAATAATAAAAATAAATAAACAGAAGATATATAGTAATGATAATAATAAGAAGAATGATAGCAATAATAGCAATAATGACGACAACAAGAACGACATTTAAATATACGTAACGCGCTTTTGCACGGAACCAGGCTGAAGCATGGAAAAGCAGTACGCATGCGCGCCCCGGGGCGTTCGGCATTCCATCGCTCCACCTCTTCCCCGCCTTAAGAGGCAGAGCGCATGCGCGCCGGCCAGCCTGGCATCCTTTGGCCCTCGCGGGAGGGAGATGGAGCGAGCGAGCGAGAAAGGGGGCGGGGCTAGGCAAGGAGCGCCCTTTCCCGATTGGCTCCTTTTCCACGGCCTCCGGGCCCCGCCCCTCCCGGCGAGCCGCCACGTCAGTCACAGCTCCGCCCGCCGCCGGGATCCTGCGCGTGCGCGCTGGGAGGCGCCTGGCCGCTTTTCCCCTCAGCCGGCGTCTCGCGAGGGGGGGGGGAGAGAAGGCGGGAGAGCGCGGCGCGTGCACGCGGAGGGTAAGTGCGTGGGGGACGTGGGCGCGCGTGGGTGAGGGGGGAGTAAATCAACGGGGGGGGGCAGGAGACGGAGAGAGCCCTATGGAACCTACGGAGGGACGAGAGCGCCTCTGAGCATGGGCAGAGCGCCTGCCGACTAGCCCGTCCGCCAGGTAGAAGGGGGCTTCCAGGCCAGCCAATACTTCTTCCCTTTTGAACCTTTCGCTTCTTAGGGGCGGGGGATAAAATATATCCGGTTGCCTCAAGGATTGCAAGGACCCTGCCACGTTGGTCCCCCCGTTGCAGGTGTGGCGGCGCCTCCCAGGTAAGCTCTTGGAGGAGGGGGGGTTGTGACATGGCAGGTCCCATAGCTGTCAACCTTCCCCTTTTTTGCGCGAAATTCCCTTATTCCAGCGACGTTTCCCGCTGCTATTCCGTAGACCGTCCCCGGGACAGGTGAGGCTGCCGGTCCCCTATTTTCGAGGCTCCCCGGGACAGGTGAGGCTGCCGGTCCCTTATTTTCGAGGCTCCTCGGGACAGGTGAGGGTGCTGATCCCTTATTTTCGAGGCTCCTCGGGACAGGTGAGGGTGCTGGTCCCTTATTTTCGAGGCTCCCCGGGACAGGTGAGGCTGGCGATCCCTTATTTTCAAGGCTCCCCAGGACAGGTAAGGCTGCTGGTCCCTTATTTTTGAGGCTCCCCGGGACAGGTGAGGCTGCTGGTCCCTTACTTTCGTGGCTCCCCGGAACAGGTGAGGCTGGCGGTCCCTTATTTTTGAGGCTCCCCAGGACAGGTGAGGCTGCTGGTCCCTTATTTTCGAGGCTCCCCGGGACAGGTGAGGCTGCTGGTCCCTTACTTTCGAGGCTCCCCGGGACAGGTGAGTCTGCCGGTCCCCTATTTTCGAGGCTCCCCGGGACAGGTGAGGCTGCCGGTCCCCTATTTTCGAGGCTCCCCGGGACAGGTGAGGCTGCCGGTCCCCTATTTTTGAGGCTCCCCGGGACAGGTAAGGCTGCTGGTCCCTTACTTTTGAGGCTCCCCGGGACAGGTGAGGCTGCTGGTCCCTTATTTTCAAACCTGAAAGTTGACAGCTATGGCAGGTGCCAGTCTGGGATCGCAGCCCCCGGGTGGCAGGGCTGCGTGGGCACTTGCCTATTATTTCTGCACGTTTTCTTTGCAAGATGCTCCCCTGAACCTTCCTTTTTGCTACACCCGAGTGACCTGTGGCAGAAATGCATATTGGGTGCATAAACTGATTCAGGTATGATCTGCTGTGGAGCTGAATTAGCTGATGCCCAGTGTGAGAAACAGCCCAAAGTCCAGGTTCCATGGCTAGAAGACTCTCCCGAAATAAATTAAAAAATTGCCCAGTAGCACCTTAGAGACCAACTAAATTTATTCTGAGTATAAGCTTTCGTGTGCATGCACACTTCCTATAGAAAGACTCTCCAAGTTTCTATATATATATCTATGTAAATATCTATATATCTATGTGAGAAAGTAGCTAAAAGTTTTGGACTCGGACATGGGAGACCAGGGTGCGAATTCTCCCGTGGCCATGAAGCTCTCCCTGGGCCATTCCCTGCCTCTCAGCCTAACCTACCTCACAGGGTTGTTGTGGGGGTTGAAGAAAGCGTCTGTCTGGCCTCCCAGTTGTAAGAGCTGGCAGCTGACTTGGAGATACCTGGGGCACTCCTGTTGTTGTGAGGGGAGATGCTGAGAAGCATCACTGAGGGATCCCAGTGGCTGGGCACTGCCAGCAGGGAAAGAAGCCCACTCCTGCTTGTGGGCTTTTCAGTGGGGCATCTGCTTGGCACCCGTGAGAACGAGATGCTGGACTGGGCAGATCTTTGGCCTGATTGAAGAAGGCTTTTCTTATGTTTGTTCTTATGAGTTATTCATAGAATTGTAGAGTTGCGGGCCCTAAGGAAGTCAGATTAGCCTCAACCAGAGTCAGGGCCTTTTCAACACTGGCCCCGGCCTGGTGGAACGCTCTGCCTCATGAGACCAGGGCCCTGCAGGATCTGATCTCTTTCCGCAGGGCCTGTAAGAGTTGTTCCGCCTGGCCTTTGGCTTGGAGTCAATTTGATTCCCTCCCCCTCTTTCCTTTTTCCTTTCTCCTTCTGTGATGGAACTTCTATTTGGGGACTTCCCTGGCTTTTTTCTGGCCCACGTAGGACCATCTAGATAGTTGGCCTTGGTGAAGATTTGACGTTTTCATCCCCAAAAAGTTTTTTATTTGAGTTTCTACTGAAATGAGGCTGCATTTTAATGTTTTAATGTCGTATTTTAATCTTGTTTTTAAGTTGTATTTCAATCAATTGTTTTTACCTGGTGTTAGCCGCTCTGAGCCCGGTCGGTCTTGGCTGGGTAGGGCGGGGTATAAATAATAATAATAATTATTATTATTACATTTATATCCCACCTTCAAGGAGCACAAGGTGACACACACAATTCCATTTAATCGTCACAACCACCCTGCAAAGTAGGCTAAAGTTAAACTAAGAGACAGCAACTGGCCCAAGGTCACGCAGCGAGCTTCATGGCAGGGTGGGATTTGAACTCTCGATATCCCACACCCTGTTCCAGCGCTCTCTAACCATTTCGCCGCAATGGGTTAGCAGGGAAGATGCCAGCAGCTAGTGAGAGCTGTGGAACATCTACGTCTCTGAAATAAATATCCAGTAAAATGCAATTCTTTCACCCAAAGAGAGTTGAGCTCAAATGACAGGAAGGGGTTGCTCCTTTAGGAATGGTGTGCCAAGTCAGACGAGAAGGATAACTGTGAATTCACACCCACTTTTCTACAAATGTACACGGATACAAAATGTAGCCAGCTATTTCCTTGTTTGCTTTCTTCACATTATAGCAAACATTGCCTTCAAGTCATTCTTTACCCTTAACAGTTGACTCAACTGCAGAACTTATTTCTTTATGTTGAACAGGGATCCGTATACCTTGCAGCATAGGTGTTGCCGTCAAGGAAAGAGGTCTGGCATTGAGAGCTGCTTTAGGTCTGGATTTGGCCAGTGGAATTCTTGACTCTTCCTATGAGCAGCAGACACCCCCTTCCAATGACACATCACACAGATGAACTTATTTTGTCATACTGTGTACTGCCTTAATAACTCCAGACTGTGAATCAGTTTATAAATTGGTGGTGTTGTTTTTTTTAAAAAGTATTTTTTTAAAAGTACTCCTGGTTCCACCAGTGGCTTGTTATGTTACCAACTGCACTGGCTCCCGGTGGAGTACAGGGTCAGGTTTAAGGTGCTGCTTTTGACCTTTAAAGCCCTATGCGGCCTAGGACCCACATACCTACGGGACCGCCTCTCCTGGTATGTTCCACGGAGGACCTTAAGGTCCACAAATGACAACACCTTGGAGGTCCCAAGTCACAAGGTGGTTAGATTGGTCTCAACTAGGGCCAGAGCCTTTTCAGTACTGGCCCCGACTTGGTGGAATGCTCTCCCACAAGAGACCAGGGCCCTGCGGGACTTGACATCTTTCCGCAGGGCCTGCAAGACAGAGCTGTTCCGCCTGGCCTTGGGTTTGGACTCAGTCTGACCCTTATGTTTCCCTCCCCTTATGGTTCTGATCTATGGGCTCCTTTTAAAATGAGGCTGCATTTTAAATTGTATTTTAACCCTTATTTTAATAAACTGGTTTTTGTTTGTTTGTGTTCCCCTGTTATGTTTTATTGTAATTTTATTGGTGTTAGCCGCCCTGTGCCCGGCTCTGGCCGGGGAGGGCAGGGTGTGTGTGTGTGTGTGTGTGTGTGTGTGTATATATATATATTAAAGGTAAAGGTACCCCTGCCCGTACGGGCCAGTCTTGACAGACTCTAGGGTTGTGCGCCCATCTCACTCAAAGAGGCGAAGGGCCAGCGCTGTCCGCAGACACTTCCGGGTCACGTGGCCAGCGTGACATCGCTGCTCTGGCGAGCCAGAGCCGCACACGGAAACGCCGTTTACCTTCCCGCTAGTAAGCGGTCCCTATTTATCTACTTGCACCCAGGGGTGCTTTCGAACTGCTAGGTTGGCAGGCGCTGGGACCGAACAGCGGGAGCGCACCCCGCCACGGGGATTCGAACCACCGACCTTTCGATCGGCAAGCCCTAGGCACTGAGGCTTTAACCCACAGCGCCACCCACGTCCCTATATATATTATTATTATTATTATTATTATTATTATTATTATTAAGATGGGGGAACCTGTGATCAGGTGCCTTTGGACTCCAGCTCCCATCATCCCTTTCACTGTCCATTCTGGCTGGGGCTGATGGGAGTTGGAGTCAACAACACTTGGAGGGCCACAGGTCCCCTACTTCTGCTATACAGCCTGGGAAAGGGACCTTTGAATCCTTGCCTTCACACTTTGCATTCCTTAGATCCCCAACCTGCTGCCCTCCAGATGTTTTGAACTGCAGCTCCCACCAGCCCCAGCCAGCGTGGTCAGCAATGATGGAAGTTTTAGTCGGGATCACCTTATAGATCACGTCTTAAGCGTAGCCAAGAATTGGTGCAGTGAGTTCTACGGGCACTCATTTTGGCTTATGAACATTAGCGTGGGAAAGTGATCGTTGGTGTGTACAGGACCCTTCCCTTTTGCCTGCTGATACACAAAAGGGGAAGGGTGAAATTGGCTACCTACTTTCAGTCTTTGCAGAGATGACTGGCTTTAGGCAGACTATAAGAAAAAGCTCAGTCTCTTGGCTAGAATAATGCTAATTTCTTGTAATTTTCTGGTCTGCACAAATTGCAGTATGAATGATAGTAGCCCTTGCTCTGTAAAATGTTTTATAATTTTGTTCCCCTGAGAAAAGAAAGCCCTCCAAACACAAACACGGTTATCTAAAAGTTCATATTCTGTGCTTGGTGTGTTTGTTTAACCCCAGAGCCTGGTGTATTTTTTAGTTCAAAGAACCTGTCTGATGAAAAAATAAATATTGCTTTAATGTTAACCTTTTGTTGCGTCAGAGACATCAAGGTAATAGGCTGCTATGCAATCATGTTCTTATTTATCTTACATTTCAGAAGGGTGGCATTGATATGAAATGTATATTTTAACGTCTGAAAGTTTCGGTACAAGTGTCAAATATTTTTAGATGGTATCTTTGAATCACAGGCATTATTACGATTTTATGTTTTAGCTGTGAGTTACAGTAAGGAACATGGCTAGTTTAAAAGATACTTGGAAGAGGAGCAACAGCAGCCTCTTGTCAAATTCTTATCTCTCTTGGCGCCTGAAAGGAATAGTTTAAATTATTCCTGTGTTCTAGATTCCATTTTTCTAGCATTTTTTAACCCGGGGAAAAATTTGTGTATTTGCACTGGCGCTGTGGGTTAAACCACAAAGCCTAGGACTTGCTGATCAGAAGCATGGCGGTTCGAATCCCCGTGATGGGGTGAGCTCCCGTTGCTCGGTCCCTGCTCCTGCCAACCTAGCAGTTCAAAAGCACCTGAAAGTGCAAGTAGATAAATAGGTACCGCTCCGGCGGGAAGGTAAACAGCGTTTCCGTGCGCTGCTCTGGTTCACCAGAAGCGGCTTAGTCCTGCTGGCCACATGACCCAGAAGCTGTACGCCGGCTCCCTCGGCCAATAAAGCGAGATGAGCGCCGCAACCCCAGAGTCTGCCGCGACTGGACCTAATGGTCAGGGGTCCCTTTACCTTTTACTGGGACAGAAGGCAAGTCAAAATTAGGAGCAGAGGCATAGGCTGCCTGGAAAGTTTATGACAAGAGGAAGGTCAGTTTGGCACTATTTAAGGCTGGTCTAAGGACTGAAACAGCCAACAGCTGTTAGCCACACTGAGTAACTGCATGGGGTTAGAAAGGCAGTAAATAAACTTAAAACGAGCAAGAAACATAGAAACGCTAAACTATTTCCAAATGTGAATCATTGTGTTTTTTAATTCCAGTACGCCGGTTGCAGTCTCAGCTGCCATGATGCCTGCAGCAACAGTCAAGCCTGACACCACGCCATTGTATGACCCGCGCCTCCTTCAGGAACTGGACTGGAGTCAGAATACCGTGATGTTTTCCCCTGCTATTTCTCCTGTGGAACCAGGCAGTGGTTTAGTTTTGCGACCGCTTTGCATTGCCGACATCAACAAAGGTACAGCTCACTTTTCTCTGAACGCCTAAGTCCACTTGAACTCAAAGGCTACACATGCACATCGTAACCCAGGACTGCATTCGAGGACAACGGCCAGAGCAAACTATTAAGTCTTACACTGGATAGTTTTGTAGAAAATGGATTGCAAGAAGACCGGGACTGTTGGTCTTGGATAGGAGGGGCTTAAAAGAATTCCATGTTTATGGAAGTCCGTCTTACTTGGCTACAAGTGATCGCCAAAGAAAAATAATTCTGAATGTAGAAAGCACTGTCTGCTTTGCTAGGTTTTGTGTGGTTCCTCTCCTCTGCTGTTTTGTGTGTGATTTTCCATTTTTGGGGGTGTTTTTATTAACTTTATTCTATGCTGCCCTGATAGCTTTGCTAAAGGGCTGTCTAAAAATCTTGCCCATTTCACTACACTTGAAAAACTGTATTGTAGTGGCTTCTTGGTTCTTGTATCCCACATCACTCCAGACACTGAATTGTGGACACTACTTGTGGAATCTCTACTTGAATATCGAGTTTTGTGCTTGCCTTGAAAAATGCATTTATGCAAACTCTTTCTCTCCCTTGCAGGCTTTTTAAAAGTTTTAGGTCAACTGACTGAAACGGGAAGTGTCAGCCCTGAGCAATTCATCAGTGAGTACCTTGTTGTATTTTGCAGCTTGGAGGAAAGGAACAGGGGGTTTGCTTCAGTGCAGCTGTCTCACCGACCTTGCTTGGCTTCTAAAAGAGATGCCTTGTTGGTAAATCATGAGTTCATGGGTGGGAGGAGTGGTTTAAGTAGCAAAAAAAGCAGGGGGAACCCAGTCGTTGGGCAGCCTATACATCTGACTACATCGACAGTTACACATCACTTTCCTTTTCCAGAAGAGACCCTCACATTCTATTCACCTGCTTGTCAAGGGTTAGGTGCAGTATATCCTGGCAGATCGTTTTTAGGTGCCAAGCAAAATCGTTTCTCTATAACTAGGCCTTTCTTATAACAAAGTTATAACTATAACTATAACTTTGGCTGATTGAACATTCTAGGGCCTTTTAAATGTATTTGTGGGAGGGGAGGTTATTGGTTTGCTTTTGTTTGCTTTTGTTTTATTAAGTATTTTGTGTTCTCATTTTGTATTTTTATGTTGTCAACTGCCCTGGGATACAAATTTAGTAAGTAAGTAAGTAAGTAAGTAAGTAAGTAAGTAAGTAAGTATGTAGTAGTAATGTAAAGGTAAAGGGACCCCTGACCATTAGGTCCAGTCACGCCTGACTCTGGGATTGCGGCGCTCATCTCACTTTATTGGCCGAGGGAGCCGGCGTACAGCTTCCGGGCCATGTGGCCAGCATGACTAAGCCGCTTCTGGCAAACCAGCGCAGTGCACGGAAACACCTTTTACCTTCCCGCTGGAGCGGTACCTATTTATCTACTTGCACTTTGACGTGCTTTCGAACTGCTAGGTTGGCAGGAGCAGGGACCGAGCAATGGAAGCTCACCCCGTCATTGCGGGGATTCGAACCGCCAACCTTCTGATCGGCAAGTCCTAGGCTCTGTGGTTTGACCCACAGCACCACCCGCGTCCCATGTATGTAGTAGTAGTAATAATAATAATAATAATAATAATAATCTGGGTATGCAAACCTGAGCAGAGCTATAGGAAAACCCCATACCAGGGGAATGTAGATCCTCTTACCAAGAATGCTCCTACCTGTATTTTCTAGAAACATTCGAACACATGAAGAGTTCTGGGGACTACTACGTTACAGTAGTGGAAGATACTATTCTAGGAGAGATTGTGGCTACTGCAACTTTAGTCATAGAGCACAAGTTTACTCACTCGTGTGCAAAGGTATGTTGGGTAGTGCGGGAAATATAGTTGCTGTGAATAAGTTCTGGCACTTTCTAGTACTCAGCGGCTAAGTGGTATTGCCTGTCTTCACAGAGGGGAAGAATAGAAGACGTTGTTGTAAGCGGAGAATGCAGAGGAAAACAACTTGGGAAATTGTAAGTGGCTGTTCATCGTCTGCAGTAGCTTACCAGCCGGGTTGTGGGGAGTGGTGTCGGCTGCCTCTCCTGGTATGCCCCACGGAGAGCCTCAAGGTCCATAAATAGCAACACCCTAGTGGTCCCAGGCCCTAAGGAAGTTAGATTAGCTTAAACCAGAGCCAGGGCCTTTTCAACACTGGCCCCGGCCTGGTGGAACACACTGTCTCATGACACCAGGGCCCTGCAGGATCTGATTTCTTTCCGCAGGGCCTGTAAGACAGAGTTGTTCCACCTGGCCCTTGGCTTGGAGCCAATTTGATTCCCTCCCCCTCTTTCTTTTTTTTTTTCCTTTCTCCTCCTGCGATGAGGCTACATTTTAATATTTTAATGTTGTATTTTAATTTTGTTTTTAAGTTGTATTCATTCAACTTATTTTTATTATTGCTTGTTAGCCGCCCTGAGCCCAGCCTTGGCTGGGGAGGGTGGGGTATAAATAAAAATTATTATTATTATTATTATTACATGCCCCACAAGACCTAAGTGAGCAAGAGAGCAAGGACCGCCTCTCGCCATATGAACCAACCCAGCCCTTGCAAGCATTCTGGCCTTCCTTTGTGTGCCTCCTCTATGAGAACGGGCCTTTTCCGAGGTGCCTCCCCACTTAGAATCATAGAATCATAGAGTTGGAAGAGACCACACGGGCCATCGAGTCCAACCCCCTGCCAAGCAGGAAACACCATCAGAGCACTCCTGACATATGGTTGTCAAGCCTCTGCTTAAAGACCTCCAAAGAAGGAGACTCCACCACACTCCTTGGCAGCAAATTCCACTGCCGAACTTGTGGAATTCTCTTGCCAGGGAGGCTCACCTGGCGCCTTCATTACGTATTTTTAAGCCCGACAAAAACTTTCCTCTTCTCCCAGGCCTTTGCCGGATTAAGCAAGCTATGGCCTTTTAAACTGTAGGAGGTGTTGTTTGCTTGTTACTACGTTATGCATTCTTTTGTTTTTATACCGTAAGCTGCCCTGTGACCCTTAGATGAATGGTGACACAGAAATTTAATAAAAAACAATAGCAATAAAAATCACCAATGGTGTCTGACGCTCTCCCCCAAACACACATTCTGCAAGGCTAAACTTCTTCTAAAGCAATAAATTGATATTTATATAACACCTTTCAAGCATCCCAAACTAGTCATATTCATTCTTTACAACCATTCTGTAATATGGGGCCGGTATTATCCCTGTATTCATAGAATCATAGAGTTGGAAGAGACCACAAGGGCCACCGAGTCCAACCCCCTGCCAAGCAGGAAACACCATCAGAGCACTCCTGACATATGGTTGTCAAGCCTCTGCTTAAAGACCTCCAAAGAAGGAGACTCCACCACACTCCTTGGCAGCAAATTCCACTGTCGAACAGCTCTTACTGTCAGGAAGTTCTTCCGAATGTTGAGGTGGAATCTTCTTTCTTGTAGTTTGGATCCATTGCTCCATGTCCGCTTCTCTGGAGCAGCAGAAAACAACCTTTCTCCCTCCTCTATGTGACATCCTTTTATATATTTGAACATGGCTATCATATCACCCCTTAACCTCCTCTTCTCCAGGCTAAACATGCCCAGCTCCCTTAGCCGTTCCTCATAAGGCATCGTTTCCAGGCCTTTGACCATTTTGGTTGCCCTCCTCTGGACACGTTCCAGTTTGTCAGTGTCCTTCCTGAACTGTGGTGCCCAGAACTGGACACAGTACTCCAGGTGAGGTCTGACCAGAGCAGAATACAGTGGCACTATTACTTCCTTTGATCTATTGCAGGAGGGAGGTTGAGGCAAGTGGCTTTCTGAAGACCACTTAGCTCTATCACAAGTTCTCTTAACACTTGAATCGGCAATTTTACAGCTCATACCCTTTGCCCATGGATGGGGAATTTGTGGGTCTCCAAATGATGTTGGACTGATTCACACCAGCATGACGTATGGTCAGAGTTGATCTGGTGGGCCACCGCTTCATCACCCTGATTTGAGTCTCTTAAGCACTTCCGGAAGTGTGGTGCCGCAGCTGGGAGCATTGGGCTTATGGGAACATAAAGAGCTATCTTATACAGTCAGATCTTTTGGTCTATCCAGTTCAGTATTGTCTGCAGTAAATGGTAGCAACTATCCAGTGTTTCTTAAGAGATGCCAGGAATTTAACAGGGAACCTTCTAATTGCTGAGCATGCAGCCTAGTAACACTAACCAGATAGCTCCAAATTCACATCCATAAGCACCTCCCCCAAGCCCTGTCTCACCTGAAGCCAGTTTATTTGTAACCTACCTTATTAGGTTATTTGGCTAAAACACAGCCCCTGATCTCCTTTGGATGTAAAGGTAACAACACCCCATCTCCGTTTGGACTCATTGTGCTTCTATTCTTTCCAACTGGCATAGTTCTTTGCTTGCCTTTTGGGCATTTAATCTGTACCCAAATTGCAGGACCCTGCCAAGGTATATACTTCAAACCTCCTTCGAGAGGAATGTCTCCCTAGTTCAGTGGTTCTCAAAGGGTGTGGCAGGAGAGAGAGGCAAGGGTGGCAGGAAGATTCAAAGACAATCAAATAAATTTTTAAGCATTTCAGTCTAGTGTAGTATGGGGGGGGGGTATACAACCAGAAACAGTATCCACACCTATCTTCAAGAGCATCATCCATTCTTCTGCAGGTGAAACTCGGAAAATTAGAATATCGTGGAAAAGTTCATTTATTTCAGTAACTCAACTTAAAAGGTGAAACTAATATATGAGATAGACTCATGACATGCAAAGCGAGATATGTCAAGCCTTATAATTGTGATGATCATGGCATACAGCTGATGAAAACCCCAAATTAACCATCTCAGAAAATTAGAGTATTAAATGAAATCAGCAAAACAAGGATTGCAAATAGAGCAATATTGGACCTCTGAGAAGTAGAAGAATGCATATGTACTCAGTACTTGGTTTGGGCCCCTTTTGCATCAATTACTGCCTCAATGCGGCGTGGCATGGATGCTATCAGCCTGTGGCACTGCTGAGGTATTATGGGTTTTCATCAGCTGTACGTCATGATCATCACAATTATAACAAATAAATTAAATAAGTAAATTATAACAAATAAAGGCTTGACATATCTCGCTTTGCATGTCATGAGTCTATCTCACATATTAGTTGCACTTTTTAATTCGAATTACTGAAATAAATGAACTTTTCCACGATATTCTAATTTTCCGAGTTTCACCTCTACAGTTCCCCATGATATCCTGTTGTGAACAGGGATTTTCAACTCTTGACAAATGTGAACAATCAGAAAAGAGAAAGGCTTCTTTTGCTGATAAGATGAGTTTGTTTGAGAGCCAGTGTGGCGTAGTGGTTAAGAGCGGTAGACTCGTAATCTGGTGAACTGGGTTCGTGTCTCCACTCCGCCACATGCAGCTGCTGGGTGACCTTGGGCTAGTCACACTTCTCTGAAGTCTCTGAGTGTTTGTTGTGGGGGAGGAAGGGAAAGGAAAATGTTAGCTACTTTGAGACTCCTTCGGGTAGTGATAAAGCGGGATATCAAATCCAAAAACACTCAAATTAGACCTAATGCAAATGAGATTACCTGGCAAAAGCAAGCTCACACCTCTCATTGGGTCTGTATACATACTTAAGGTACATATGTAAGAGGCTCATTTATAATTATATTTTGGGAATTATATTTTGGGAATTCTGGATGTCCCATGATTATATTATAAAGTAGTTGTGTTCTGGGTTATAAAGCAAGCACTGCTAGGAGTTGCTTCTTTTTGTTTTCCAATGTATTTATCAATAAAAAAAACTGGTGTGACACAAGCTAATTTTTATTCTGAACATGTGGCCCGGAGAAAATTTTTGAGAACCCCTGCCCTAGTTAAGAGACTTCTTTTGGACTTTCCTTATTCAATCACAATGACATATCTGTTTCATCTTGCTGTATACTCTTTCCCTCTGAAATTCTTGTCTCCTTCCACTCATTTCTTGAGGGTTAGGGTTGGAAAGTGAGGGCTTCCTATTGTTTTCCCTTTGCTGAAAAGTGGCTCCTACTATCCATTTGGGCATGGAAGCTGGTCTGTGACTGTATTAATAAATCATTCAAATCATTTGGGCATGGTGGTGATGGCAGCAGTGCTGATGTGTAGATTCACGGTTGCCTGGTACATGCAGTTTGACGTCCTTTTGCAAGAGGTTTGTTTCAGAGTACAGTGGTACCTCTAGTTACGGACACGATCCATTCTGGGGTGCCATTCGCACCCTGAAAAGTCTGCAACTAGAGCGGCGCTTCCGTGCAACCATGGAGCGCAAGAGCGCTTCTGTGTATGTGCGAAGCACGCAGAACTCTTTTGCGCATGCACAAAGCACACAGGCTGCTTCTGTGTGCATGCGGCGAAACCCAAAAGTATCCACTTCCGGGCTTTGCCGTGTTCGCAAGCCGAAAAGGCGCAACGTGAACCTAACGCAACACAAGGTATGACTGTATTAACTCTTCCTCCTCCTTCTAGATTGATGTCAACTCTCACATTGCTAAGCAAGAGACTGAATTGCTACAAAATCACTCTCGAGTGTCAGCCAAAAAACGTTGCTTTCTATGAAAAATTTGGATATTCAGTATCTGAAGAAAAGTACATGTATCAAAGATTCTTCAATTAAAGAACTTCCAGCTGTAATCTCATGTAATGGACCGTTGGTGGAGGACTGTCTCTTTTTGTCTCTTTTCTCTTTGTGGAAAGCAAATGGCTGCAAATGAAATTAACACCTCCAGAGATGGGACAAGAAATACAGTACAGCAGACTTTGATTTAGGTTTCCTTGCTGACAGGAAACGTTTTAGAAGCCATTTCCTACTGTTAATGCTTTTTGCTAGCTGGGATGTGAAAGATTATTGCCAGGTGGGGGTGGTTTTTAACCAAAGGTTATATTTTTACCTGATTCCTTTCTTGCCTTGTATTTTTCTAAGTCTTGTGCTGTTTTGTGTTGCCAATTCAGTGGTGGTTAATGAGGCAGGGCTGACTTGCGAGATTTCTTGGCATGTGGGTAGAAGAAATGCAAGGTCTGTACCGGGCTGTCGCTGGTCTTGACGTTAGTACGCCTCAGATCTTCATTGGCCCCAGAAGAGCCCTGAAATGACCGATTTGTCGAGCAGCGGCCTGAGCGGTTCTATTAGTCCCCTAGCAGTCACAATTGGTAAAAACTATTGCGTACACAAAGAACCTGCATTTCTAAAATATTGTATTCTTATCTCTTGTAGCTGTGAAAAGACTGTGGGGCCAAGGGGCCCTCTTTTCCAGCATGGGCTATATCACATGTATGCTTTGCAAAAGCGATCTTCTGCCATGCTAACCCACTCAGCAGATGTTCAGATCCCAAATCCACATCTCAGAGGCTCCCCCATGCTTTGGGGCTTTAGATAAAGCCACGTAGCACTTCTTGCCATGAGCCCCCAACAATGGTACAACTTTCCTCCCGCCATTTCAACTTGAAGGGGGCAGTCTTGGGCATTACAAGCAAATGAAGGGCACTGCAGAAATTTTTTTGTAGTCGAGTAAATAGCTTTATAAAATATTACTGAGGGCTACTGTAAGCGGATTTCATGCATTTTGTGGTACTCTAAAAACTTTATTGGGGGGTGACTAAAGTTTATTTATTCAGTTTTTTTAAAAAAGCACTGTTAAGACATAAATAAATGAAGGCTGTTAAAATCTTTTGAATTATGGTCTTCCTTCTTCATTGGTCTAGATGTGCTCTAGTTGGCCTGCTGTTTTACTTGGGTAATTTGAGAAGTGTTAGTGGCGTTCATCCACGTGGGACAATTGAATACTGTTGGATGGAGAACATGTTTGAAGTTAAGTGGACCATAACCTGTGGAGGGGGCTTAATCCACAACTTAAATTAAAGTTCTAAATAAGATTGCTGGTTCCATTGGCCTTTGAACTATAGCCAGGAAAAGGCGCGAGAGCCTTCCAGAGCCTGGTAAGCAAGGCGGAAAGCTTAAAAGCGCTCTGCCTTTCATAGGGAGCAAGGCCTGCTTGGTGCACCAGCTCCAGAACAGTAGGGGTGGTCTTGCAGGGGTGGTTTTAGGGTTGTTTTGGCTGTACGTAATTTTGGCTTTATGTGCAAGTCCTTAAGCCTCACGTAAATTACGAATCATCTGTATAGGTTTGAAGAACAGAAAGCCAAAAATACTGGCAATATGGCTAGAAGGCTACGTTCAGCAGTAAGGCTGTACACCCGCATTTGCCTGTCAGGAGTCAATTCTTGTGGATTTTCATAAAGCTGGGGGAAATCTATCTTCTTGGAGGCCTTTTCAGGGAAAAGCCAGAAAGGATCAAGAAAAGAGCAGCCATTTAATCTGGAAGAGACCTTGAGTTTGCTCTTACGACTTCATGGTGGCCAAAACAATGATTTCCAATAGCTACTAAAACTTGTTTCCTTCTGCCTCAAGCCTTGGGAAATGAAACAAATACAACCCACAGTGAATTTTAGGAAGTTGTTTCTTTTCATTCTTTTCCTTTTTTTACTAAAGACTCTTGTTATAAATTACACAAATAACTTTATAAACAAATCATTCCCCCCACGTTTTGTTTAAGTAATAACTTTATCAATACAAATAAAGAAATTTCAAGTATGAAAAGTGCATTATTGCAATAATACCTCTTTGCAAGTCCAAAGTCTTGGTTTAGGGTAAAACTATAAAGTGTAAAAAAAAGGAGCAAAACAATCAGTGCCATCTAGTCAGTCAAGGAATCCAATACCCTTAACCATGTTGCCTGGTGTGCTACTGGAGGGGCAGGTTTGCATAAGGAAGTTGGACTCGTCTCCCATTTTATATATATAAAAAATAGATCTGGTTGTTCATCTTGCTGACGTTAGCAGCTGCCATGAATAGAAATTTCCAGCCAGCAAGTCCAGAGTGCTGCCCTTGGTGTCAACCGTTCTGAGCTGCGGCTTGCATATTGCTGATTTCCTCATCCTCTTCATGGGTTCGTTTCAGACTTCCTGCAAAACAGGTGGGGCAGGTGGAGAAGGTGGCTAAGAGGACAGAAACAAGCTTTCCAAAATGGTTTGAGTGGAACCAGACCTGTTCTACAAAACATTTTCATTTTGCTGCACAATGCCAATTAGAAGCCAATTTTTCTATCCATGTTTTGCCCATTTTAAGCATCCGAAACTGGTTAAGAGCCAGTCTCCCTGTGCTTCTCTTCCTACTTCTTAACTCAAGACAACAAGAAGTTCAAATAGATTTAATCAAATATGAACCAGGTTGGTTTCTATCAGTAATCCATCAGTTTTGAGTAGCTTCTCGTGGTAGTTTTCATACTCTGGATGTAGGTGTGGGGAACCTTTTCGATTCCACAGGCCAGAACCTCGTCATAAATGGACTAGGGGGGGCACATTTGACAGGTGGGCGCAGCTGCATGCTTGTCAATCACAGGACATCAAGAAGTTGGTAATTTGACCTTGAAAGTTGCTGCTAAAACAATGTCCCCCCCCCCTTCATTTTAGCAGGGCGTTTTGATGCATACACCTTCCTAATTAGGGAGGGGTTTGTACTGGGGGCAAGTGAAGGGGAGAAATGCATGTACATGAAGAAGGGTAGACAATGTCCATACCGCCAGTACTACTATTTTATTCTGGGTAGAGGTAGCAGTTAGCAAGGGATTGCATGCAAATCTGACTCAGGAAAGAGTCTGCTTGGAATTCCCTGCTGAAATGAAGGTTTCCCCCTTTGTTTTAGAGGGGATTACAATGCAAATCTTTGAGAAGGCAGGCTTGGCAGTGACTGCTCTGGAAATGTGCCCCTTGGGCTGAAGATGTTTCCCCGCCCCTGCTACACAGAAAGACATGCTCACCCGTACTGACAGACAGTGATTGCTCCAGCTGCCGAGGAGACATCATCTGGATAGTTAACTTTGCTAGATAGATGGCTTCATATTCCTAAAAAATAAAATAAAAAATGAAGCAGCAGCAGAATGACTGGATTGGCACAAATGGGCAAGAATTCACCTGACATTGGGATCCTGGGATAAAAAGAATGGGAGGGCAGCTAAAGGAACATAAATGTTTACAGCCATGAAGGCTGGAATATTGCAAGAAACTGAGGTGAGGGAGGAGAAACGAGTGGTTTCTGGATAAAAATAACTGCTTCTATTTGGCTGACCTGAGCAATTCCAGAAAGCCACACCTACTGTTTAGGGGCAGGCACCAGTGAGCTACTCAAGAGTCAACATGGACCAGCACTACACCTGGTCTACCTGTTCTGGTCTACCAGAGCAGAGCAGAAATGGGGCATCTGAGAGAATTTTGGACACTGTGGCTCAAAGAGATTTTATGCCACCAGCCTCAAGCTCAGCCATGTAAGGCACAGACACCCCTGCTGTTGAGACCTACTGCTCTACACTGGCCACGTGGTTATCAACATAAAGCTGATAAGTTGTTTATTAAATATCATTAATTTTAGGTATCTTATGCTTCTGTTTTACATATTTTACATTTGTTAGAATTGCTCACATCCTCAGTACAGCATCAAAGCAAACAAAATGATAGAAAAGGCCAAATACCAGTAATGTACCAATTAACACTCCAAATAGCCAGGCAAGATATAATGAAGTTTTTCATTTAAGCCAATGCATATCAGATACTTGGGGAGGCCGGGCCAGACCATCAGTACGCATATCATATTTCTACATCATCAACAGGTAGGAAAACAACTTACCTGAAGTTGATGAACAAATCCAGCATTGGGATTAATACAAAACCTTCTTTCTTGCACGTATGTAAATGCATCCCTACAAGAAAGAGATTCTCCATTTTCATCTTTAATACCAGTTTGCATTTGGTTTCTGACTCATTCTTTTGGTATTTACTTTCAGTTTAGCTATGCCTGTAGTCTGCCTTCAAAAAGTTTAGAATGACATACAAGGGCTCCCATTCAGGAATTAGTCATGCCCAGACCTGCTTAACTCCATAAAGGCTTACAGCCAACAACAACTGGGTCCAGTTAGTTAGTTACTTAAACAGATTTTCCTTATAGAAGATGCTGAGAACTGACCCTGCTGTTACATGTGAAATTTATGTCATAAGCATTAAACACTGAACAGAGGGCCAACTCAATGGGAACATCTGTTGTGCGAGGCCTGATGAAGTGAAGAGGCCAAGTGAAACTCAAACCTCACCCCACTCAACAGTGCCAACACTCATCATCTTCATCCTCACAACAGTCCCATGTTGAGTGCCACTCCTATTTCACAGATGGGGAATTGAAGCTGAGAATACAATGATCCCCAGGCAGAAGTAGGACTTAAATCCAGGGACCCTGGCTAAATGTTCCATTTACTGGACCAAGACAGAGTTATTGTGCATAAGCTCACTTGCTTGGGACCCATCACACAAACCTCATCTATCTCAGACTTAAAGTACTCTATTAAAACATAAAGCAGATGACCCACATAGCCAATCTTTATCCCCAAGAGTCCATTACCCCTAAGAAATTCTCACTGCATCTCCATCCTTTGTAATAAGGCCATCACAGGGGCTCCCTCTTCACTGGGATCAGAATTCTCTACAGATGTTTCAACCCCAGAATTCCCTTGCCCCACAGCATATCCAAGACCTGTTCTGTCTCTGGCTGTCATTCCAAGCTCAGATGTACTGCAAGCACTGCACTCTGTGTCAGCTGAGGTGGCGATGGAGGAGTAACAAGGCATGAGCATACTGGAGGCAATCAGTATTGGAGGCAAGTTCTGGCAGAGGGAACATGCACACCTTTCACTAAAAGATCTTGGTCTCTTTGCTGGGAGAGGTCACAGCACCAGTAGCAGGTGTTACAACCATCACAAAGGCTGAGAAAGGGGAGAGAGAAGGGGCAACTTGGCCTGGCACTGAAAGAACACAGCAGGCACATAGGCCTGTACAGTCGTACCTCGGGTTACAGACGCTTCAGGTTACAGACTCCGCTAACCCAGAAATAGTACCTCGGGTTAAGAACTTTGCTTCAGGATGAGAACAGAGGGAGGCCCCATTAGCTAAAGTGGTGCTCCAGGTTAAGAACAGTTTCAGGTTAAGAACAGACCTCCGGAATGAAGTAAGTACTTAACCAGAGGTACCACTGTATTGCCAACTTCAGTCTGCAATATTTTAGGGCAGTTTTTCTTTTGAAAAAGTTGCACAATATCGAAACACTTAGGTGATCAAGTTGTACAACTGTTTTTAATCCCTTCTTGTTGTAAAGCGGGGTCTCACTCAGCTAGTCACTAGACATGGAGAGCTGCATTAACAACAAACTACAACTAGATGGCCCTCGTGGTCCCTTCCAATTCTACAGTAGAATCACTCAAGTGTCCCATTTTGGCCATGTCATGACTCAGCGGCTGAAGACCAATATTCTCTCCAAGGGATGGAAAGCAGTTTAAAATCACTTCTGTACCTGTACTTCACTCCAAATGTTTCCATAATATATGCAATAACTAAGGCAGCACTGAAAAACAGAAAACAAACCAACAAAAACAAGTTAAGATATGTCAGCCATGCCTGGGGATATTTTTAAAAATAAGTGAGCCTTGTTACCTTCTAGAAATCCCCGCGTTCCCATGGACAAGAACTTTTCCTGAGAATGAAAAGAATTGCTTTACACAAACCAGCCAGAGCTTTTACAGGCATTTTGAACTATTTGTACTATTTAGTTTATATCCCACCATTCAGTCCTCAACATGTTCCTTGTGAACTCTTCTTATATTAAAATTAATTAAAATTAATTTAAATCATTAGCATAACCAAACACAGTTAGTAGCAAAATCAGCATAAACATCTTAAAACACATATAAGCAGGAAGCAGAGTTCGAGCTTCAGGAACTTTATTTCCTTCTGCATTACCTGCTATGTGGTATGTACCCCAATGAGCCTCCAAGGAATCTGGCCAGTAAGGCTTAACTAGATGGCACCAACTATCACTACACATCTTATAGCATTCACAAAAGGGACTGTATCCCAGCCCATTACCAAGTACATCCACCCCATCTGTATTTAGGTAAAGGTAAAGGGACCCCTGACCATTAGGTCCAGAAAGACTCTGGGGTTGCGGCGCTCATCTCGCTTTATTGGCAGAGGGAGCCGGCGTACAGCTTCCGGGTCATGTGGCCAGCAGGACTAAGCCACTTCTGGTGAACCAGAGCAGCGCACGGAAACGCCGTTTACCTTCCTGCCGGAGTGGTACCTATTTATCTACTTGCACTTTGACGTGCTTTCGAACTGCTAGGTTGGCAGGAGCAGGGACCGAGCAACGGGAGCTCACCCCGTTGCGGGGATTCGAACCACCAACCTTCTGATCAGCAAGTCCTAGGCTCTGTGCTTTAACCCACAGCGCCGCCCGTGTCCCTTCATCTGTACAGTGGTACCTCAGGTTACATATGCTTCAGGTTACAGACTCCGCTAACCCACAAATAGTACCTCAGGTTAAGAACTTTGCTTCAGGATAAGAACAGAAATCGGGCTCCGGCGGTGCGGCAGCAGCAGGAGGCCCCATTAGCTAAAGTGGTGCTTCAGGTTAAGAACAGTTTCAGGTTAAGAACAGACCTCCGGAACGAATTAAATACTTAACCTGAGGTACCACTGTATTTACATGTAGCTAAAAAAGCAACACATTTGTATCAAGCATCTGATAAATTAGGTAGGCAAGCAAAGTGAGCACACGTACCTCCGGTTTGTAAACTCCCATCAATAAATGCCTTAGTCTAAAGGAAAGCATAACAGACACAGATTCTGTTCCAATTACTGCCATCTTGAAGAGTTCTTAACACAAATGCAGCCTATTTGTGTGTTCTAGAGTATCATGCACTTGAGGAAATTGTAAATAACTTGGGCCCCCAAAAATTTATAATATGAAGACTTAAAACATTGATCATAGTCATCTTTATATTGTATTCTTGCTAATAGAATGCCAATACAAAAAATACTACACTTTATCAAAAATGCTTAAAGGCACCTGCTTTTAAAAAGCACCCTAAAAACACCTGCTGCTTTCAAGTTGCTTTACATTGATAGCAGCAGATGCAATGGTTTAAAACTACTTCCTCAGAATCCAGTGTACAGCAACTCAAAGGCCCTGAAAGGTGCAACTAGATTCCCACACGTGGTGTTTGTAGCCCTAGTTATATTTATATTTTGCCATGGACATCAACATTCTCACAGCAACACTTCCAAGCGGAAAGATGTGTTTTGTAACTCATGGATGTATGCAATCAAGGCATATCCTGTCAGGCCAGAAAAATAGTGTGAAGATTTAATCTGCTCATAAAATGTTGACAGCACTTGGGTTACAGGCGACCAGTGATGTTTATCTACCCCAAAACCTAAACCATGACTTTAGCTACTGCATTTCTTTTAAATTCTGATTATTGCTTATCATTTTGAATTGGGGATAGTATTACAGGCAACTCCCCGTTTGTGCAGGGATTGCATTCCAGTCATGGCACACCCAGCCCCCAACCCCATTCTGCCCTCTTCCAGGGCCAAAAACTGCACTCAGGTTGGCAGTCACACACAAACGAACACGTGGAAAATTATCACTGCCCATATTTCTGCTGTTAGCCTCCCTGGGCACTTTTAGTGGAAAAGCAGAATAAAAACATGTAAAATAAACAACTTTTTCAGTGCTCGGTTTTATGGCAAGAATTAACACCCAAGATTCATTAAAAAGTTTTTTAAAGTGACATGGCAATTTAACAGGGCAGAACAGAAGTGGTGGGGGGGCCTCCTAACATAATTATTGTTAAGATGTTGTGGGGGTGGGACAGCAGAATGGAGAGCTCATCATTTTTATTAAGGTTTTTAGTGCTCCTTGTCTTGAAGCAGCAGCAAAGGGGCCTAGAAATATGGCTCTCCCCAGCTGCTTCTTGAAACTCCCTAGCCAGCTTGGCCCGGCACAAGTATTCAGACATCTGCATAGCCATTTCAAGAGGCCCCCTCCATTGCCAACAGTTCACAAGAAGTCAATGGAGTGCACTTTCAGCAGATGCCTGACAATGGCCATCCAAGGGGCAGGAGAGAACAAAGTGCACAAAGTAAAAAGACAGATGCTGAGAAAGCAACTCAGATATCTTGCACAGAGTGAATAGCAAGCAGACACAGCCATTTTTGAGCTGAGAATTGAATTCTGCGACCTGTCCCCCTTAATATCTGATATGACAGTTACCATGGGTACAATTCACTGGAAAGTTTCTCCAGCATGCTAAAATGAAAGGGAATCCTGCAAAAGCACTTTTATGCAGGAGAACTTCCCAGAGGGCTGTACCCATGGAAACCAGCAATACTACCAGTCAGGGGCTTATCCACAAGACCATTAAATTAGGTGGACATTGCAGGAAGAATTATTTATCAATTTAGCTGAACTGCTTCAGAGGTGGATTGTTTCTTCCTTTTTCACTTGCACATTGGGCTGCATTTGCTCACATGATTTCTGAAAGATATTAGGATGAAAGAGTTTAACTCACAAGTCATGCTAAACACTTACCGTCGGGAAAAATCTGATTATATTTTCAATGGGATGATCTGCAATATCCAAGACTAAATACCTACAATTAAAGTAAGTGTGTTAAGTACAGAATTGCTCATCTTCTAAAACATTAACACCCAGTCTGAAAAATGTTTCTTTTATCATTTGAAGCAGATATAAAATATAATATATATTATATAATATAAATATAAATATAAAAGTTAAAAGGTCCAACATATTGTTCTGTAAAGGAATGTACGATAGCCAAATGACCCCTTCTCTGTTGTTGCAAAATTCCCTCATGAAACCTATGAGGCAAGACTTCAGGAGAATTTCAGGAGAAAAACTACTAGCAGAGTAAGGTTCTATCCTCCTTTCTCTTCACTGCTGCAAAACAGCTCTAAAGGCTGATCTGCATTTCAGAGCAAGCAGGGCTGGGAAAGACTATCTGAAAGCATGGGAGAGCCACTGCCAGGCAAAGCAGAAAATACAGAGCTAGATTATCATTAAGACAGCTTTCTGTGGGTTGTATCCAACTGTCATTCTTGCCCCTGTCAGTGGAAAAAGGGGGCAAGAATTTCTCAATGATTTCTCGCCCCCTCTACAGCATAGCTGTCAAGCGTCCCTTATTTGAAGGGACAGTCCCTTATTCCAGTGCCATGTCCCGCTGCTGTCCCTTATTGATGGATGTCCCTTAAATTTCAAAGGAAGCAGGTCCTCTCCCTCCCTCCCTGCTGGCCAGGGAGGAGGGAGGCTCCAACTGTGTTGCTTGGCTGTGTTGCTCACCCAATAAGAAGTCTAATAACGACTGGGGGGTGGAGCTTGCATGCCTTGTGTGTAGCTAGTTAATGCAAGCTGAGGGGTTTTTTGAATGCTAGACGCCATTTTGTGGCACGTGCTGCTGCAAACTTTGCAGTGCAAAGCCAGGCCGGGGAGCCATCTTAAGTTGAGGCTGCATAGGCCTTGTGGTGCATGTGATTCAGATTCTATTCAGTTGAACCTCTGGTTACAAAGTTGGTTGGACAGTGTTCTCGAAGCTACCAGCATGAGTTTGACCAGACTGCAGGAGGACAGGAAGACTGGAGTGCCTGGAACAGGTGAGGCTGCAGGTCCCTTATTTTCAAGGCTGCTGGTCCCTTATTTTCAAATCTGTAAGTTGACAGCTATGCTCTGTAGCACCCTGCTCCTAAACCTGCTCCAGAAGGCTGGGGGACTCTCCAGATCAGTTCCGGTGGCGCATGGAGGGCTTCGGAGGGGAAAGGGAATAGCTGAAAATTGCTTCCTTCTTCATTTCACTGAGGGAAGTCGTACTGCCAGCTGAGCAACCCTTGTTGGGCTATCGCCACATGCAGCTGTGGTGTAACATGTACAGTGGTACCTCGGGTTACATATGCTTCAGGTTACATACACTTCAGGTTACAGACTCTGCTAACCCAGAAATAGTGCTTCAGGTTAAGAACTTTGCCTCAGGATGAGAACAGAAATCGTGTTCCAGCGGCGCGGCAGCAGCAGGAGGCCCCATTAGCAAAAGTGGTGCTTCAGGTTAAGAACAGTTTCAGGTTAAGAACGGACCTCCGGAACGAATTAAGTACTTAACCCGAGATACCACTGTAGTTTGCTCCTTAGGCTTCCTGTCTTTGAACACCAGCTTTGGTCAAGTTCAACAGGAATCACTTTCAGCCATGTTTGAAAAGAATACAGTGCAACTGTGGGAAGGGCTATGTCAGGGATGAGGAACCTCAGGTTTGGGGGCCGAATGTGCACCCCAACCTCTCTATCTGGCCCTTGGAATACCCCAGCCACACCCCTCACTGGCCCTGCTTCTTACCCAAAGCATTTTGCCTTGTCCTTACAGCAATCTCATTCCTCACAGGAAGTCATAAAGAAGTTCTTGCACCTGTCTTTCTGACATTCACGCTATGCAATATGCCTGCCAACTATTGCGATCCACTGAAACGTTTAAGCATTACCTGCAATCTTGCTTTGCAGTGTAAAGACTGAAAACTACACTAGCACAACAAGCACACATTGAAAATGACATATTTTCACAACATTGGTTTATAGGTTACTTACCTAAATAACTGCTGGAAGTTTGGTTTAATAAAGTTTGCTTCAATATTTTGTCGTATGCATATTACATGGGTAATTCCATGTTTCTGAAGTATAGGTAGCTGCAAAATGAATGTTTGAAAAAGTGAAAGCTCCTTTAAACTAGCATACAAACAGGAGTAATAATATTGCATCATGACTAGCTGATAGCTTTATTAAGACATTTTATTAAGACAATATATTTAGATATTTAAAATGTTCAGTAAGACCATGATAGCTTAAAACCAAACACACACAACAAATTCACTTTTGTAGCCAGTGTAAAACAAGCCGGAAGCCTGCAAAGTTACTGTGTGGCTTTGTTTTAAAAAGGTGACTTCGTTTAAAGCTGACAAAAACTCAGAAGGAATTTCCTTTCCACATTCATTTGAACCTTTCAAAATAGGCTGGACAAGCTTCTGGTCGTTTTGGGTTGGCACAAAGGTGCAGCTCATCAATAAACAGTGTAATTCTATTCAAAGACAATTAATGTTGTGTCAGAAAGTGTACATTTTGCAGTTTCTTTGTTTGTTTGTTTAAAACAGCTTTCTCTGTCATTCCTCAAGCAGAGTCCAATTAGCAAACAGTAGAAAATTAAAATGTTACAGAAAAAAATTCACACATGACAATCAAGGAGAAGGAATTTATATTGGTTTATATGTATCAATAATTGTGTATTAATGTAACATTTTTATGTGTAACTGTATTTTTGTAAAATTTGTTGTCCAAGTTATTGTGGTTGTTATTGAATTTATATACCACCCTACACCCTCAGGTCTAAGGGCAGTTTACAAAATCAAATCAGAATATAAAACCACAAAATACAGAATCAAAATGAACACAACCACCCAATAACACCCCCAAACAACCACCACCACACATTAGTGGCATAGTGGTCTACTGCAGCTTTAGGGATTTTTTTAATACCGCTTAAGTTTTTTATATTATAGGTGGCACAGAAATGGACAGGAAGAGGGTTATCAGGAAGAGTGGGGGATATTGAAACCAGTTCCTTCTCATGGCCAGATCACTTCCTGCTGAGATTAAGCTTTCAACACTTTTCTCCTCTGCAGAGGCAGGGGATCTATTAAGATAGCCTGCCCTAGGAGGCTGATGGATCCAAAGGATTTCCAGATAGCTGATATGATTGGCGCTCCTGTCAAAGCCCTGGATGGCCTCTGGAACACCCAACAGGCTTGGGCTGTTGACACGATCACCCTGAGTGCCTTTTCCCTCTTCATTTCACCCATTTGGCTCCCCAGAGTACTCCAGAGCTTAGGCTAAGGAAACAAATTGGGGCACTGCTCAAACACGAGTGGAGGAAAATTCCAGTAAAATGCAATCGAACAATGGGCCTACCCAGCAGCAGTGAAGGCAGCTAAGAAAGTATGCTTTGCTGTCTCCATTGCATCCTAACTGAGCCACCCAGCAGAGCATTTCTGGGTGGTGCAGGGCCTTTTACAATCCGGCCCAAAGGAGGTGACAGCTTACTGTGACTTGTTTGCAAAGCATTTTGAGGATCATAAAATCATTTGCATCCACACCGGGACCGCGACTCCACGTATAGCAGATGAACCTTGAGAGGTACCAGAGCACCATGTAGTTGCTATGTTAGATGAGTTTTAGTTAGTAAGGACCGATGATGTGGACAAGGTGCTTAGATTGGTCAGGGCAACCAGGGAAGAAACCTCCTTGCACGTCAGTTCTGCTGGCTCTTTGGGACCTCTTTGGGCTTTGGGGTGGGTCTCCTCTTTGAACCACTAGGACTCTCCAGTGTGCTCCCCATTATATACAATTTTGGGTATGCGTGCAGGGGCCTGGAACCACCGTCTAATTTGGGAGTCCCCTGTACTACTAGTACAAGGTCTGTTCAATATTAGTTCCTGTACCTTTTTTTCCTAGAAAAAAAGCACAAGTGACCAGCAATAAAAAATTCTAGAAAGACACACCTACCTTGCTTTTCATAGCTGAAGAATACGGGCCCAGGAACAACCCAGGTAAAATTTCCTTTAAAAAAAGGAGAGATAAAGAGAGGAATGAAAATTCAATCCACCTCAGTAATCTGGTAGAAGCTACACAAGACCAACACTAGCAGTAGAGTTTAATTACACTAGCATTAACCGGATGCATATATGGGATCTGGAAAGAGCTCTGCGGTTTTACCTGAGAAATGGGTACTTTTTCCCAGTACTGCTGGCAGTGGGGCTACGAGGGAATCTTGCACAACAGAAACATAAGAGGTTGCAAAGGACAATGGCAGAGAGAAAACCACAAGCACACTTCTTGGTATTGACTAACAGAATTCAGGCACAGTATAATAAATGGTTTATGAGAAAGGCATTTATTCTTTGCTGATAAATGACTTGGTATATTCTGCCTGAGAAACAGAGCAGGGGGGGGAGAGAAACATGAACAAGTTTGAGGTGACAGAGAGGTGGAGAGAAAAATCTAAGCAGCAGGGAGCTGCCTGCCGCCAAGGTAATAATATCCCAGAATAAGATTCCAGGAACTGTCTTGCCTCACTGAAGCTCCAACTCAAGCTTCCCTCCCCCACCAGCTCCTTCTAGACTAGAATGTTTCTCTTGCCTGTAATCCTCAAAGGCTTCTCAAAGGCTTCAAAGGTTTGAATGTAACAGGACTGAGATAAATGTACCTCACTGACAGTATAGTTGCTCTATGCTAAATGCAGAAGAAAAGGATGTGCGATCTTACACATAGGCTAACATACCACCCCACTTTTTCATTGCATAGCTTCCTCCTCATCTGATACCACCTTAACATCACTCTGAACTAGATAGCCTACAACCAAGATTCTCCAATACCCACTATGTGGCTTGCTTACTTGAGCCATTTGGATTGTTTTACTTAACTATTTCTCAAGGTCCCTGCAATACAAGAGGTGTACTCTCTTTTCTGGGAGGGCTTCTGGCTGCTTAACATGAAAATCCAACAAGCAAACCATAATTCACTGCATCTCAATGCTAGAAAGAGCTTTTCCTGCCAAATTTTTGCATGCCATGCAAACCACACCTTGTGAACAAAGCCTACATCTACAAGAAATCATGAGGGCTTCCCCTATCCAGAAAAAAGACTTAGAATTTAGGAAGTTTCCTATGCAAACTGCAAGTTTAGGAGGGAGCTGCAATAGCCTATTAACATTTTAATTTTACTTTGCAGAGGCATCTGCCAATCCAGACAAATTCATTTTATTTCTCCCTTCACCAAATATGACCAGTACTTAGCAATCTACAGAACTGTTGTGTTACTCTTAAATTTAGGAAAAAATTCAGTGAGTGTTACAGCATGAGCATCAGCTTTCCCCACTGTCCACAGACCAGGAGAGAAACAGCAACTTCCAAGCAAAGAAATAGTGGCCCCTGCAGGCTCCTGGAACACGTGGAGAGGGGAATGAGTGACAGATAGGTGCAGAGAGCAGCCAACTGGCCAGGAGCAAAGATAGCAGAGACAACCATTTTTGGAAGGAAGGTTAGGGCTGGGAATTGCCCACAAGGCCCAAAAAGACAGCGAGGAAAGGGAAGGTCACAGATCTGGGGACCTTGAGTAGGTCTCTCTCAACTGGACATTAATGCAAGACAATGCCTAGATGAATAAGAGAAACTGGGTGTGAGTCTAGGGCATAAAAGGAAGGTAACAAAACTCTTGGTAGCCCAAAACTGCACTTGGAATTACAACTATCCCTGTGTGTTAGTCCTGTCACTCCAAGTCATCTCTTGGGTGTTTCCAGAGCAATCGTTCCCAGTGTACCTCTGCAGCACACCTGAGTGTCTTAGGGCATATGGATTTGCTAAAGCCTAGCAGCACCACCACCACCAAGTATCTAATGAACCAGTAGCTAGCTTTGAGTAAAAGAAACAGCCATACCTGCATCTCTCTTCTCATTGGATATGTCCAGTCCTAGAGAGAGAGAGAGAGAGAGAGAGAGAGAGAGAGAGAATGCAGTGTTCACTTAACAATAATTTTCAGTATTGCCCTTAAGAGAACCAACTGTTTTTCAAGGAAAATCTGGTTAGTTGCAAAGTTTTTAAGTCTTTGAAAAGATACACACATATATAACATGATCTAAGTTACATCTTATTCAACATGTTAAATTTTGTATATTTCTCATTATCATAATTACAGTTTGAATAGTGAATGATGAATTATAGCTTCAATCACATAAAAACTAGCAGAAACTTCACAGACTGTCAACAAAAAGGAGCCTTGCAAATTACAACTTTTATATGGGCAAAGCAAAAGAATATACATTTATTCAGTTAGTAAGTAGTTAAATGCCAGATCCTGAATAGACATGTTTTTCAGATATCAAACAGACTTTACTTCATCATCAAAAAGGCCTTCTGAGATTCAACAGAACATTTAAGTGTGCTTGGAATCAAAAGACTACCCAGAGTGGAAGTTTTGTAATGGCAAGGGTGCTAGCTACCACAAAAAGCATATCTAAGAGTTGTTAGAAATGACAAGAGCAGCAGCAAGAATTTTTATCAAGTGCTGATTTTTGTCTGTTGGAATCAACATTCTTGACTCTTCTCCTAAAGGACATGCTCTACAGGGAGCTCTCTGCCTGTTGGCAGACCAACTCTGCATTACAAAGATGTCTGCAAACATGACATGAAGACTGGCAACATTAACTCCACAGTCCTCAGCAGAGCACAGAGAGACACAGCAAAACCAGACACCTTCATCTGTCCCAGCTGCAACATGTCTGTCCCGTATAGGTCTCTGCAGCCACATCAGGAGCTGCAGTCTTCCAACAGCTTGACTTCACCCCCAAATGGACAATCTTCCACTGTCTCGAGACAGACAGCTGCCAACAATTCCAGCAAGGCTCTGGCATAACATTGGCAGCTCCTTTTGGAGTGACAGAGAAGCAGGAAACATGCAGAATGAACTGCTAGACTTATTTAACTCATCTGCATTAGTTTTTAGCTATTTGCATTTTGAAAGGTATACTTTCATGCCAAATAAAAGCTGGTTTGATCCTAGATATTTGGCAACCTGCTTTTTATAGAATATTTACAAATCTAGAAAGTGTTGAATGAACAACAGTTAAGTGCAAATGGTCAGCTGTTGGTTTCATATTAAAATATGATCATATCTTGCTAAAAACTGATTTAGAAGCACATGCATTAAATATTACTCATACTGTTGCTACAAATTCACTATTTCTGATCTGTTCCTACCAATGAGCTTTCACAGAATTCTGGCATTTGCTATGATTGTGTATTTTAAAGGGGAATTACAGTTAAATGCGGATCATGCAAATTCCAATTACCGCTCTTTGTTTACATATTTATTAAATACTTCAACAGCCTATGGTGTCTTGGATAATTTAATGTGGACAATCACAACAGGTTTGCAATCTAACAATTATACGCTGCACTATTCTATTTGAACAAATATTAGTTTTAATCTGTCACTCCAAAATGATATTTTTAGGTTTTAATAAAGTTCTGCTTATCTCATGCCTTTGAAATGGAGTTGGTTCCATTTTGAAAAATCTAAAACTTCATAAAACCTCACCAGATACATGCCTCACGCAGTATAGGCGTGTGGTGTTGTCAGATTCTTTCCAAGAGTATCTGCAAGTCAGCATCTGACCATGGTTCAGATGTGATGTGGTCAAAAGGAATGACTCTGTATCCCAACAATATGATAGTAAATTGGAAGGAATGGAGGACGTATAATTTTACCTCCTCTGTTTATGAGCTCCAGGGTACATTGCTGTGTCTGGACCTTCAAATAGCAACAGTGGCTTAGAACATTTTTCTCCAGCACCTCCAGATGGGAAGATTGCTGGGCTTTTCCCCCCAGAGTAAGATGTACCAACTGCTATTCATGATTAAAAACCTCAAGACTTGGTTATTGCAACATGCTCAGCATAGACCTGCTCTTCCTTTATTCAGGACTGTAGCTGATGCAGAACTAAAAAGGATGGATAGCCAATAAAATCAGTAATCCTGCATCTATTTTAAAGCTTTCCACAATTTAATGTACCGGTTTTAAAACAGGGTTTAAAAGGTTGGGCTACAGTTTAATCAGTCTTAGAAACTTAATATTAGCTAGGCACCAAATAGCTCCTTAAACCAGGGTTATAGTCACCAAAACGGAATGTCAAGTTGCCATTTTTGGGCCAGATGGCTCGAAAATCGTATTTTTCAATACGACTTTTTGGTTCCTGAAATTTGTTCTGATTATGTAGGTAAAATATCAAGGATAGAATTCTACAGGGTGTGGCATTAGTGTGTGAAAACAGTCATGACCCCATGATCCCCAGGCATGCATCTCCAGATGGTGGAGATGTCAGGCACCATCCTGGCGCACAGGCAGCTTCACTTGGTCGCAAGTGGCCAATAGTCAGGCGCAAAATGCGCCTGGTGCCTGGCGAATTTGGAACACTGATTTTAATTTCTGGCTTTCTTTTGTCTCCTCACAAGATATGTCGGCTGAGGAGAAACCTCTGCATGGAACTGCCCCTCCATGAAGCAGGCTGGCCAGCAAGGGCATGAAGGACAGCATTTTCTGTGTGCCCGCCCCCCCATAATTTTTAAAATTACCAGTACTTTCATATACCACACAGCTGACTGAGTTGGGGCAATGGGGAAAACCTTACATTCCTTACAATGCACAATTATTGCTAAACAGGGATGGTAAATCAAACAGCAGTTAAGATCATTCTGGATTCTGAAAGGAAATGGGAGAGTCTAAAAATAGAAATGAAGTACAGCATGATTGTTTGCGCATAGGGGTGTGTGAAACAGTAGGAAGACCAAGTGGGGCTGGACATTGAGATAAAGTTTAAGACCACCACTTAGGATTTATTATATCTTAATTTTATTTGCTGTTTTATTGCAGGTGGGCATTTTACTGCCCTGCAACTTGCTTTTGGTGTAAAATATAAGGTGATGAAAAAAGAGAATTAATAAATCTATGAACTGACAAACGCAAGTAGGACTGCGCAAAGGTACACACCACTGGGTAAGGTTTCCCAATAAACCTTTGTCAGGTAGAAGCAGCTAAACAGGAGAGAATGAGACGGATGCTGGCAGTGACAAAACCCTGGAATTCTCTAGAGTGAAGGACTGAATAACATGGACCTTCAAAAACCTGCCGGATGAGACTATGGGCGCATCTAGTCCAGGGGACGACTAGATGCATCTGGGAGGCCTGCCAGCAGGATATGAATGCAACATGAGCACAGCAACTGCCTCTAGTAATGCACAGCCATCATAGAATAATAGAATTGTTGAGTTGTAAGGGATCCCAAGGGTAGTTCAACCCCCTGCAATACAGGAAGGACAACCAAACATTCCTTGAGAGATGGCCATCCAACCCCTATTTAAAAACTTCAAATGATATAGAGTTCACCACTTTCTGAGGGAGCCCTTTCCACTGCTGAACAGCTCTTGCCATCAGAAAGTGCTTCTTAATGTATAGTTGGCATTTCCTTCCTTGTAATTTGAATCCATTGGTTCGAGTCCCCCACCCCCACCCAGCAGAAAACAAGCCTGCTCCATCTTCCGTGACAGCCCTTCAGATATTTGAAGATGGCTCTCATATCTCCTCTCAGTCTCCTCTTTTCCAGACTAAACATTCCCATCTCCTTCAAGCATTCCTCGTAAGGCTTGGTTTCCAGACCCTTGCTCATCTCGGTTGCCCTCCTCTGCACACATTTCAGCTTGTCAATATCCTCATTAAACTATGATGCCCAGAACTGGACACAGGACTCCAGGTGGGTTCTGACCAAGGCAGAATTGGGTGGTACAATTTCTTTCCTTGATCTGGACACTACTTCTGTCAGGCTAGAATTGCACGTGTTTTTTGCTTTTGCATTGTACTGATTCATGAAAAGTAGCCATTGATAATCACACCCTCCATGAATTTGTCTAAACCAGTTTTAAAGCAAACCATCATTGGTGGCCATCACTGCATCTTATTATAGTGACTTCTGCAACTGAATATGCACAGAGTGAAGTACAGTGGTGCCCCGCAAGACGAATGCCTCGGAAGACGAAAACTCGCAAGACGAAAGAGTTTTCCGTTTTCTGAGTTGCTTCGCAAGACGGATTTCCCTATGGGCTTGCTTTGCAAGACAAAACGTCTTGCACCTTTTTTTTTTTTAAACCGGCAATGCATTCCTATGGGAAACCGTCAATACGCATTGGTGCTTCGCAAGACGAAAAAACTTGTAGAACGAAAAAACTCGCAGAACGAATTAATTTCGTCTTGCGGGGCACCACTGTACTTCTTTTTACCTGTCCTAAATATTGAACATTTAGCTTTTTGGCACAGAGTATAAAAACTTTTCTCTATCCAATTTCACTATAATTTTTTAAACCCTCTTATGCGCCTTTTCTCTAAACTAAAAAGCCTTAAATGTCACAACTTTTCCACATAGAAGAGTTGCTGCAGCCACTTGATCATTTCGGTTGCCCTTTTCCAGTTTTTCCAGTGCCACAATAGCCTTTCTGAGGTGAGGCAAACAGAACTGTACACAAACCACAGATCTGCGTAAGGGCTTTTTGTTATGGGCAACCTTATTTCCCAAGGACCCCTAACATGGACACCTCCTTTTACACATACCGGGTTTACCTTTTCATCTAACCATCCTCCATGACCCCAATACCTCTTTCCTGGTCACTTCAAGCCCTGACCCACAACCAGGATGGAAGAAAGAGAACATCACTCTTTAAGCGGTGTTGTTGTATTCTCCCGTTTTTTGTAGTAAACGGATGCTGAGTCAAATGCGCCCATGTAGTGTGAAGAGTCACACACACACCCATTCAGGGCAGAATGGAAAAACGAGATGAGTTGTGGGACTTCCCAAAAGAGGCTGCAGGCTACAAAATGTTAACCACTCCCCCCTCCAAACACACACACACACACCAGCACTGCCACAATGGTGTGGCAGAAAAATTACGCCAGATCTAATAGGGTAAAGAGAGAACATATGAAATACACACACATATGCACACAGACACACATACACACGTACGAACACGGGGCGCTGGATGAACCACAACGTGACACGCCCCATCCGAGAAAGGTGTCTCCCCCAATTCACACCCCCCCAAAACGGGAGGAGGATGGGGGGCGAACCCTTGAAGACCCATAAGGGTCCAAACACCCAAGGGTGGGAGGCGGCCATGATCAAGGTCGGTTCCTGAAGCCCCCCCCACCCGTCACTGCAAGCGACCCCCCCTTCCCACGACGGGTGTGTTGTGTGTCTTGTGTGTGTGTGTAAGTAGTAGAGGACAGCACAGCCCGCCTAGTGACCGTTTCCAGCCATTGAGATGCTGAGGCGTCGGAAGGGGGGAGGAAAAGGCGGGCAGGGGGAGAGGAGGGGGGAGAAGACCCTCGCCGCCGCCCCCCCCCCAGCTCACCTCAGAGTCCTCTTTGGGATGCGGCAGCGCGGGGAAGACCGGCTTGGCGAGCTCCATGGCGGGGGGGGGGTCCTCTGGTCTCCCCCTCGTGCCTCTCCCTCCCTCCCTCCCTCCCTCAGGCGCGCTCTCCTTCCCCTCAGGCGGTCAGTGGGGCAGGAGCAGGACGTCGTCGTGGGCGGCGGCGGGCCTCGGCGCGCGGGAGGCGGCCAGGGCGGGGAAGCGAGGCGGCGGCGAAGGCGAGGTAGGAGAGAGCAGCGGCGGCGGGAGCGGCGGCGGCGGCTCGCGCCCAGCCGCCATGCCGCTGGCTGGGCTTGGTCGGCGGCCCCTCCTCCTCCTCCTTCCCCCGTGAGGCGGTCGGTCGGTCGGTCTGAGGGAAGGCCGGCCGCTCGGCTGCTTCTCCCCTCCCCTCCTTTCTGCCCCCGCCCCTTCACAGGCGCCCCGCGCGCTCCGCCCGTGCGCGCGGCCGCCGCCGCCGCCGCCCCCTCCTCTTCCTCCTCAGGCACCAACTGTCGCTGGCTGAGGCGAGCCGGCCGGGAAAAGGGAGGGGGCGTGGCCCCAGAGACGTGCCGTAAAAGGAGTGGGCGGGGCGCACAGAGACCCGAGCGGGGAAGAGGAGGTGGGCGTGGCCCTAGGGAGGGGTGTACAGAAAAGGAATGGGCGTGGCAAAAAGAGAGAGAGAGAGAGCGCGCGCGCGCACTCGGAGCGGGACGTAGAAGGAGTGGGCGTGGCAGAGAGAGACCAGCGCCGGGAGGGAGAGGGGCGTGGCCCTAGGAACGGGCCGGAGATGGGATGGGCGTGGCAGGAATCCCGAGGGAGGGGGAGGAGGAGGAGGCGTGGCCGGGCAACAGGCAGGGCGCCCCGCTATTCCTCCGGGTGTGCGCATGCGCGAAAGTGTGCCCGGCGCGTCTTGGTGGGAGGAAGAGAGCTTCGAAAGCGTCTGTGTTGCCTCAGGCGGTATGGCGTGGCGCTGGCAGCCGTGGGTTCGAATCCCTGCTTAGGCCGTGAAACTGCCTCTGGCTAACCTTGGGCGTCGTAGTCACTGCAGCCCCTTCTCCTCACCTGCATCGCAGGGGGGGGGGCGTTGTGGGGATAAAACGGGGAGCAGCAGCAGGAGTTTAATAGAAAGAGCGCAAAATATGGTCTGAAGCTCAACATCAAGAAAACGAAGATCCTGGCCACTGGGCCCATCACCTCCTGACAAATAGAAGGAGAAGAAATGGAGGCAGTGAGAGATTTTACTTTCTTGGGCTCCATGATCACTGCAGATGGTGACAGCAGCCACGAAATTAAGAGACGCCTGCTTCTTGGGAGAAAAGCAATGACCAACCTAGACAGCATCTTAAAAAGTAGAGACAAATAAATGCACCAGCTGCTTCTTCCTTGAATTTGCCTCATGCTTTAAAAAAAAAAAAAAACCATTTTGATCAACATCAGTATTAATACTGAACCAGGCAGAGGGCCTTCTCGGTGATGGCCCCTGCCCTGTGGAACGCCCTCCCATCAGATGTCAAGGAAATAAACCTTTAGAAGACATCTGAAGGCAGCCATGTTTAGGGAAGCTTTTAATATTTGATGAATTATTGTATTTTAATATTTTGTTGGAAGCCACTCAGAGTGGCTGGGGAAGACCAGCCAGATGGGTGGGGTATAAATAATAAATGTAATAATGATGATGATGATGTTGCAGATTTATAAACTGCCTCACAGCCCAAAAAGAGGTGGGGCGCTTTCCCCAGGGAGGCTTGTTTTGACACCTTCATTGCGTGCTCTGGTCCATGGGGTCACGAAGAGTTAGACACGACTAAACGACTAAATAGCAACAGGCAGCATAGGAAAATGTTTCTCTTCCTCCAGGTGTGGGCTGATTAACACACTATATCCTTTTAAATGTGTTCGTGGGAGGGAGGCTATTAGTTTGTTTCGATCTGTGTTTTGTTAAGTATTTTGTGTTCTTGTTTTTGTATTTTTATGCTGTGAACTGCCCTGTGATTTTCAGATGGAGGGCAGCACACAAATTTAATAAATACAGTAATATTAATTGCAGCAAGATAAAATGCAAACACCTACGGGCTGTGTAAATTTAAAGCAATCCTAGCTACACTTGTACGGTAATGTTCCATAACAAAACAATTGGTCACAAGGAAAGACATCTTGAAGAAAATGTCTCCAGTAAATGCCTAAATGTCAGCATGCCAGGTGCTTGTCTAATTTCAGATGGCAACGGATTTTGGATGGATGAAGTTGCAACACTGCTGCACTTGTGGCCATCGCACGGGCACATCACATCGCTTTGTGGCAGCGAATAGTACTCAAGAAGCAAGCATTCATGGAGGGCCTGTCCAGAAAATGATCTACTTTGCTTATTGGTTGCTCTCAAACCATGATGTTTTACTTATTTATTTTTATTTTACTTGTTAACGGAGGAATCCGAGGGCTCCCTTGGGCAAAATACAAAGACATCAACCAGGACAATTTGGAGCAAAACAGCAGCCTGTAGGCTTGGCCTCTATTGGAAACTGTCACGACCAGGACTCCCACCCACAACAAGATGAAGCAAAACGGAAGCCCAGAACAAAAGAAGACCCCAACTTTTATTAGTTACTAATCCCCCAAACTACACCCCTAAGACTACATCACAACTACATCACAAAAAGGAGGGGTTGAGGGAGGAGTTGTGGTGGTAACCTGAGTATCTTGTCACCTGACTGGTTCCTCCTTTCCCCTTCCCCATGAGTACTTTCCAGGTGACAAAGGGGAGTTTGCAGTTTCCTGCCCCCAGAGGGAAAAGCTGATCATTGTCCTTTGTTCCAGTCTGTGCTGAATCCACTCCTATATGCAAGTTCATTGTGACCTTGATGGTCTTCTGTCTAGGACCATCAGGGTTGGCATAGCAACTGGGCAGGGCTCCTGTGTATGTGCTGGTATGCTCAAGGGATTATGGCTGGCCTGTATCAAACCTTCCCCATTTTGTAGTCCTTCCTTCATGGAGTAAAATAAAAGTGGAACGGTGCAGATCCGATGTATGGCTGATTTTCTATGAATTTATAACAGAAGCGTAGCATATGTAGTGTGAGTGTGTGTGTGTCAAGTTTGTACAAACTGAATGATTGGGGGGGGGGGTTCCTGCGACATACTTCTGCCCTGATAATTATATATTGGGGTGTGCTATACAAATCTGGTAAGGGGACGGGGGGCACGCAGATCTGAAGCCAAAACAGCACAGCTGTGTCCCAGACTCAACCCCCAGGATTTCCAGGTAGGACCTACACGTGGGATAAGTAAGTACATTTAAATGTGGAAATTCTACATTTCACGTTGGGTTGGCCTACAGCTTAGCATGGTGGAGCACAGCGCATTATTCTCAGGAAAGGTTTGTGTCTGATCCTCCACACCTCCGCTTACAGCAAACTCACCTCCTAAGGTGTGCCTAGGAAAGGGCTGATTCTGGCTTGCATAATTGGCTTCCTGGGAAAGGTGCTTCCCGTCAGAGCAGACAGTCCTAAGTGTGACAAACCAATTATCTTCTCACTAATTGTAAGGAAGCATCATATGTTCATAAATGTAAGTGAACATCGGTTATGGCCCGCAACAAATCTATTGCCACCGGCAATCCAGTCCTCAAGCATAGTGGTCAACTGTCCCTTATTTGGTGGGAAAGTCCCTTATCCCAGTGTTGTGTCCCCCTGCTGTCCCTTATTGATGATGTCCCTTAAATTTCCTGGGTGTCAAAGGATGCAGCTCCTCTCCCTCCCTCCCAGCCGGCCAGGGAGGAGGGAGGCTCCAACTGTGTTGCTTGGCTGTGTTGCTCACCCAATAAGGAGTCTAAGAACGACTGGGGGGTGGAGCTTGCATGCCTTGTGCCAATCAAATCGGCCGCGTTGCCTGGGGTCTCGCCTTTGCTCAGCGCTTCCCAGCGGAGAGGTGACGGTGGTTTCCCTTGCTGCATCCGCTTTGCCGGGTTGCTGTGCTGTGGGAACCACCGCTTGAGGCTTTGTTTGACTGCTGGCTGGGCTTTCTGCTTTTGGCTCGGAGGGGCTCAGAAGTCAAACATACCTGCGCTCTGAAAATCCCTTATTTTGGCTGCTGGTCCCTTATTTTCAAATCTGTAAGCTGACAGCTATGTCCTCAAGTGAGGCAGATTTGGCATTACGCATTGCAGCGGGTTGGACTACTTGTGCAATTATGCCATTTTTATTATTAAAGGAAATCTGGCATACATCTCCAATGAAGCCACTGTGTGAAAGCAGGAACCTTTTAGGTAAAGCAATATTCAGTTGTTTTTTTCTAGATTTACTCTGTCGTAGTAACAGGTTGCTGCAATATTTATAGCCAGAAAGCATCTCTGCTGAATATTAACCACCTGTGTAAGAGAAGGGTGTTAGATCAGTGTTACAGCTCCTGTTTTGCACGCAGAAGGTCCCCAGGTTCAGTCCCTGACAGCTCCAAGTAGAGTGAGGAATGTCCCTTGCTTAACACCCTGGAGAGCTGCTGCCAGTCAGTGTTGACAGTATTGAGCTTGATGGACCAGTGGTCTGTCTCAATAAAAGGCAGCTTCCTGTATTACCATGTCTTTCACTGGGATAACTTCTATTAGCATTTGTTGTTGTTTAGTCGTGTCCGACTCTTCATGACCCCCTGGACCAGAGCACGCCAGGCACTCCTGTCTTCCACTGCCTCCCGCAGTTTGGTCAAACTCATGCTGGTAGCTTCGAGAACACTGTCCCACCATCTTGTCCTCCGTCGTCCCCTTCTCCTTGCGCCCTCCATCTTTCCCAACATCAGGGTCTTTTCCAGGGAGTCTCCTCTTCTCATGAGGTGGCCAAAGTCTTGGAGCCTCAGCTTCAGGATCTGTCCTTCCAGTGAACACTCAGGGCTGATTTCCTTCAGATAGGTTTGATCTTCTTGGAGTCCACGGCACTCTCAAGAGTCTCCTCCAACACCAGAATTCAAAAGCATCAATTATTCGGCGATCAGCCTTCTTTATGGTCCAGCTCTCACTTCCATACACCACTACTGGGAAAACCATAGCTTGAACTATACGGACCTTTGTTGGCAAGGTGATGTCTCTGCTTTTTAAGATGCAGCTGCAAGTCTTGGGTTTTAGTTACTTCTTATTGACACACTAAAAATATGCTTGGAACCTGCTTTGCTCCATACGCAACTGAGAACTGTTTTCATTTCTGCTAAGGAAAACTTCAGTGTAACCCAAATCCTCGTTCAGGCGGCCAGCAAATGTCAAGTCAGTCAAAGTTTGCCCTGTGCCAGGTTTGCTTCTTTTTGGGGCAAGGCCGAGATGCATTCTAGAGCTGTAGGATTAGCTATTTATGGGGACCTGCCAATGTTGTAATGTTATATTGTAAACCACCCTGTGATGCTTGGATGAAGGGCGGTGTCGAAATTTAATATAAATAAATAAACGTTGAGCGTATCCTGTAATCCTCCCTAGGGCATGCTCAATGTTTCGGCACGAGAATGTAAAAGTTCAGCAAGCATGAATTGCACAAACGCTGCAACTGAGCATACGCAGAGTGCTTTTCCTTCACTGTAGGTAAGTGCATAGGACTGGTTAGACAAAAAATAAATAAATGGGGAAGCTCTCAGAACATCTCGGCTAGCTACAGTTATGGCTTCTCTGCTTTTATTATTATACCACCATTTCATCAAGGTGGTGTGCATGCTTCTTCATTTAACCCTCTGCAACAACCACCTTGTGAGGTAGGTTAGGCTGAGAGTCCTAGTCTGGTCCTAGTCTGACAGCACTTCAACCACCACCACCACCAAGGGTTTGATAAAGAGCTGGGGGAGCAGCTCAGGAGCCTTAACTGTGAACCAGGCAATCCAGTGTCACTGTCGCCTCGCATCATTCCTGCACTCGCTAACTGATTTTAATGTCATATTTTTGTTTCCCCGCAACCCGCCTAGTCAAGGAACAAATGGGCAGTTGAGCAAGCCATTCTCAGCCCCATGCCTCCTTTAAAAGGTTGTTGTAAACTTTGCAAAAATAACTTAAGGACCACCTTGCTGGATCAGGGCAAAGGTCTCCAGCGGAGGAGACAAGAGCATAGATATTATAGCTGGTAGCCATTGAATAGCCTTACCCTGCCTGAATTTGCCTAACATCTGTTTTTTATTATGTTTTTATCGTTGACGTTCTGTAATATATTTTTAATGATGTACTCCGCCCTGGAATCTTTTGATAAAGGGTGGTATATAAATTGAATAAATATTATTAACTATAATAATCTTGTAAAGCCACCCTTCTTCCTCTTCTTTGGCAATCACTTGTAGCCGAGTAATATTGTCTTCCATAAACACGGTTTTAACAATGAGTCTGTAGGTGACTGTGGAGGCCAATTCTGGATCCACACATCCTTCCACAGTGGGGACACTGGTTTCCGGGCAGGAGTTGATCACGGTGTGTATTTGCCAAGCGTGCCTTCCTCTTAGCACGTTTCTCCCTTGCATCCTGAGTTCGAGTGTCTTCAAAGCCCATGACACCTTTGGTAAAGGCTGTTCTCCAACTGGAGCGCTCGCAGGCCAGTGTTTCCTAGTTGTCGGTGTTTATACTACATTTTTCAAAGATTTGCCTTGAGAGAGTCTTTGAACCTCTGTTGTTGACCACCAGCATTAAGCTTTCCATTTTTAAGTTCGGAATAGAGTAGTTGCTTTGGAAGACGATCATCAGGCATCCGCACAACATGACCAATCCAACGAAGTTGATGTTGAAGAATCATTGCTTCAACACTGGTGATCTTTGCTTCTTCCAGTACAGTCATACCTTATGTTATGTCCGCTTCATGTTATGTTCTTTCAGGTTACGTCCCGCGGGGACCTGGAAGTACTGAAAAGGGTTCCTTCCGGGTTTCGCTACTCGTGCATGCGCAGAAGCGCAAAATGATGGCATGCGCAGAAGCGGTGAATTGCAACCTGCAGGTGCACAGACACACCGCTGCAGGTTGCACTCTTTTCAGGTTGCGAACGGGTCTCCAGAACGGATCCTGTTCTCAACCAGAGGTACCACTGTACACTGATATTAGTTCACCTGTCTTCCCAAGTGATGTGTCAGCCACCCAGAGACCTGTGGGCATAGGAAAGTATACAGCGGAACCTCGGTTCCTGAACACCTTGGGAGCCAAACTTTCCAGCTCCCGAACAAAAACTGGAAGTAATTGTTCCGGTTTTTGAACTATGGAAGCCAAACGCCCAGCAGGGCTTCTGATTGGCTCCAGGAGCCTTGGTGGCCGAACTGTTTCAGGAATCGAACAGACTCCTGGAATGGATTAAGTTCGGGAACCAAGGTTCCCCTGTACAAATATAAGAAATAAAAATAATCCATGCTGGCCACTGCTACTTCTTGTGGGAGCGAATTTCTCTAACTATGTGTGAACACAGGCTCTCCCTTTTCTCTCCTGGCTCTTTCCACCTTTGGCCCCATCAAATCCTAGTATGGTACCAAAGGGAGACCCAACAGCCCCTAACTACAGTGGTGCCTCGCAAGACGAAAAGAATCCGTTCCGCGAGTCTTTTCGTCTTGCGGTTTTTTTCGTCTTGCGAAGCAAGCCCATTAGCGGATTAGCGCTATTAGCGGTTTAGCGGCTATTAGCGGCTATTAGAGGCTTAAGGGATTAGCGGATTAGCTGCTAAAAGGCTATTAGCGGCTATTAAAGGCTTAAGGGATTAGCGGATTAGCTGCTAAAAGGCTATTAGCGGCTTAGATCAGCTGATAAGCGGCTTAGATCAGCTGTTAAGCGGCTTAGGGGCTTGGGAAAAAGGGGGGGGGAGGGGAAAAAAACCTCAGGAATCGCAAGACATTTTCGTCTTGCGAAGCAAGCCCATAGCAAATCCGTTTTGCGAAGCACCTCCAAAACGGAAAACCCTTTCGTCTAGCGGGTTTTCCGTCTTGCGGGGCACCACTGTATTCACTTTCCCCCATATGTATCCGTTGCCCTCGTTACAACGGCCTCCGCTCGTTCCGGAGATCAAACTCAGCATCCCAATCCCAAGGACGCTCCATATATTACGCTCACCCGTTTCCACCATCCATGCGTTTCCGCGCACAATTCCGGGCAGTAAATATAGGTCACTTCATGGCCCACAGGCTGGATCCCAGCCAAGCAGAGTTTGCCTGCCTTAACAAACACACAACCCTTCGTTTTTGGTGTGTTTTAAGAACTTGCTTCGTCTCAGTTGCTTCTGTGGTAACATACACAGAAAATAAGTCTCAGAATTCATCAGCAGTGCCCTTTCAGTCTCTACTCAAGCACTGAAAGCTGATTACGGTATATTTACATTAAACTATTATCTTTCTTACTGTATTTTGTGCACTTTTTTCTCCCTCTTTTTCAGTTTCTTCATCACTTTATTTTCTATAAATGAAATTCTGGTTAATTTTTTTTTTTTTAAATTGGAAACAGCTTTTAGATGAACAATTGTGCAGCTATGAAACTATGTGGTTTTTAAAAGACATCTGAAGGTTCAGGGAAGTTTTTAGCGTTTGATGTTGTGTTGTTACTGTTTTTTGTTGTGAGCTGTAGCAATGCAGTCAGAAGAATATATTTATAATTAATTTGTTGTTGTTGTTGAGTCATTTAGTTGTGTCCGACTCTTCTTGCAATCCATGGGACTCTCAAGAGTCTCCTCCAGCACCATAATTAAAAAGTATCAATTCTTTGGCGATCACCCTTCTTTATGGTCCAGCTCTCACTTCCATACATCACTACTGGGAAAACCACAGCTTTAACTATACTGACCTTTGTCGGCAAGGTGATGTCTCTGGTTTTTAAGATGCTGTCTAGGTTTGTCATCGCTTGTTTCCCAATTTCGTGACTCTTGAGAGTCCCATGGATTGCAACAAGATCAAACCTCTCCATTCTTAAGGAAATCAGCCCTGAGTGCTCACTGGAAGGACAGATCCTGAAGCTGAGGCTCCAATACTCTGGCCACCTCATGAGAAGAGAAGACTCCCTGGAAAAGACCCTGATGTTGGGAAAGATGGTTGAACAGTGTTCTCGAAGCTACCAGCATGAGTTTGACCAAACTGCGGGAGGCAGTGGAAGACAGGAGTGCCTGGCGTGTTCTGGTCCATGGGGCCACGAAGAGTCGGTGTCAGAGGCTTAATGCTGTCCAGCTGGCCATAGATAAGACTCCGGGCTCCCAGGCAGTTCCAAACAATTTAATTTATTTGACAAAGTTCCAAAGTACATCTCCAGCATTTCAATTAGCGTCCTTCCCCTTGTGCGCAGTTGCTCCCTCTAATCTTTCTTCTTCCTTTTCCGCACCCAGCATGCAAGTCTGCGAAAACTCCTCCCCTTACTTCCTCTGTACACAGAATGACTAGTTCCAGGCTCATCCTCCTCCCCCTCTACGTCAGACCCACTGTCAGACGAGAAGCTGCTGATAATCTCTTTAGGCTCTCTATAACTGCTGGTTTCTGTCCTTTCCTCTTTTCCCGTTTGCCTCTCCCTGACAGTCGGACACAACTAAACGACTAAACAACAAGAAACACTAGTATAAAGAAAATGAAGGCGTTTTCAGATTTTGAACACGATGCTGGTAAGCTGTATCATGAGAGCCAAAGACCACTCTGCTCTAGAGTAAACAGTGGAAAAAAACAGACGAAGGAGGCTGGATTTAAACAAGTTTTATTTAATTCTTCAATGGGAAGGGGTGGGGGAGTTAAATGATATAAAATAAGAAATGCACTGCCTTACAATCTGCCGAACCAAACCAGCTGTATGTTTCCGTAAGGTTCTCGTACGAGGACACATGTTGCTCTGAGCTTAAGAACGGGACTGTAACAAAGGCCATGTTGGGTTCAGGGTGCGGCCATGAGCTTCCCAGCAGCAGGAGCACCACTAATACAAACAGCTGGCGAGCTCGCTGGCGCAATGCAGACACTTGTAATAAAAACACAATCAAGGGATACTTTTGCTTCTCATTTCACCTATCGCAAGCCCCATGTTTTCCCATGCAGTCTCAGCCAGCCATTCACCACGTGGTCATGCTTAGATGGGCTTGTAGTCCAACTTAGACTCCAGCTTCTTGGAGTCGGCAACTTTCCTAACAGCCTTCATGAAGTCCTCCTGCACCACGAAGTCGTGATCGGCACGAATGGCAAACATCCCTGCAAAGACACAAGAGTTTGGGAATCAAGCTGTCAGAGAGAAGGAAAGGGGAGCAATCTGGTTCGTGCAGGCAACTGTGTGTGCTTCAGTTTTAATTGCAACGTTACGATCGCAACCCAGACCCTACAAGCATGTTAAGGCTCCCCTTCATGAGCTATAGCAGATGCATATAGCCCCTTCATGAGCTATAGCCAAGCATATGTTCCTCCTTCCATAACTGTGACACATCATGAATTATTTGAGCTTTATAATAAGTATCTGGAACGCGGGTGGTACTGTGGGTTAAACCACAGAGCATAGTACTTGCCGATCAGAAGGTCGGCGGTTCAAATCCCCGCAACGGGGTGAGCTCCTGTTGCTTGGTCCCTGCTCCTGCCCACCTAGCAGTTCGAAAGCACGTCAAAGTGCAAGCAGATAAGTAGGTACCGCTCCGTCGGGAAGGTAAACAGCGTTTCCGTGCACTGCTCTGGTTCGCCAGAAGCGGCTTTGTCATGCTGGCCACATGACCCGGAAGCTGTACACCGGCTCCCTCGTAAATAAAGCGAGATGAGCGCCTCAACCCCAGAGTCGGCCACGACTGGACCTAATGGTCAGGGGTCCCCTTTACCTTTAACTAATAAGTCTCCAAGGGATCAGGAAAATGGAAAGTGATGTCACAAAGATCTCGTTTCCTTACCTGCTTCAGTGCATACGTTTCTCAGATCAGCACCATTAAAACCATCGGACAGCTTCACAATTGCTTCATAATCTATAAAGAAAGAATTCCTGGGTTGATGGGAATTGTGGACTAAGAGCAAAAACCTGTCTCAAAAATCAGAACTCTTTGCTTCTGACTGACGCAGCAGTCCAGATGTGTGAACAAGCCAGCCAGGATGGCTCTGCCTGCCTCCGCATTCAGAGGCAGCAAAGCTTCTGAATTCCAGTTGCCGGAAAACACAGCAGGCGAGGGTTGCTCTTGCGCTTGGATCCTTCTCGCGGGTTTCCCATAGGCACCTGGGTGGCCCCTGTGAGAACAGGAGGCTGGACTAGATGGGCCACTGGACTGACCCAGAAGGCTAATCTTACTCCCACCCGTTCATCGTTTTATTCGCATGCCGTAGTTCCATAGTTAAAACCCTGCTCAAAGGTGGCTCACAACATGAACGAAAGTAACATAATTCAAAACGCAACAGAAGTAGTCATAAACTATAAATAAAAGATTAAAAAGTACACAATCAAATTGAACTACAGTGAACGCTTGGGTTGCGAATGTGATCCGTGCGGGATGCACATTCGCAACTTATGTCTGCGCATGCGTGGGTTGCAATTTGGCGCTTCTGCGCATGTGCAACTGCTGAAATCCGGAAGTAACCCGTTCCGGTACTTCCGGGTTTCGGTAGTCCGCAACCTGAAAAAACGCAACCTGAAGGTATAACATTAGTCAAAATAAAGACACAAAAAATCAATACAGTGGACCCTTGGTTCCCAGACGGCTTAGCTGACAAACAAATCGGCTCCTGAACGCCGCAAACCCAGAAGTAAGTGTTCCGGTTTGCAAACACTTTTTGGAAGCCAAACATCCGTTTTGGCTGTCGGCACTGCTTCCAGGGCCAATCAGCCAATCAGAAGCCGCGCCTTGGTTTTTGAACGTTTTGGAAGTCAACGGACTTCCAGAATAGATTTGATTTCGAGAACGAAGGTACCACTGTATAAAAAACAGCAATAACACCCCCCTGAACCCCCGTCCCCCCCCAAAAAAAAACAAGCAATCCGACACCCAAAGAGTCTGTTCAGCAGCCTCAGTTTTTGTAACTGGAGTTCACAAGAGAGATCAGGAGCAGGTCAGACAACCTGATACAACATACTGTTCATTATGCCACCATAACAAAATGTTTCTTTGGCTGTATTCCATCAGCACTAAAAATAAGTGTGGGTCGGTATGGTGCAATGCACGAGTGGGAAACAGATACGGCTGGTGGGCCAGGTTGTTATCTCCTCCACCCCCGAGGGCCAAGTTCGTCACACCCTTGTGGCTGGCCAGCTGTCAACTGCCTGATGTCCACAATGGGAGAGCTGGGCAGTATTGGGGGGGGCAGTTCCAACATCCTTCTGTGAACAGGACAACCCAAATAATTTTGTGGCAAATTAAAGAGCAACAAATTTATGATGGCACAAATTTTCATGGACTGTAGTTATTAAGGTGTGCTTCTCAGTGATGGCTCCGACCTGGTGGAATGCTCTGCCCCATGAGACCAGGGCCCTGCAGGGCCTGTAAGACAGAGCTATTCCACCTGGCTTTCAATTTGAACTTAGCCTGATCTTTTATTCCCCTTCCTTCTCTCCTTTTTATGAAATTACCCGCTCTGGGATCCCACAGCTAATTCTCCCCTGGTCTCCTCGCTGGCCCAAGTACTTTAGCCAGCTAGCCCTGGTGATCATCTAATGTTTATTGGATGGATTTCCCCCCAAATTGATTTTTGAATTCTGAATTTATTGTTATTCACGTTTTATACTGTATTTTATGCTTTTTTTGTTGCATCAATGAAGTGTTTTAAATTTGTTGTTAGCCGCCCTGAGCCCGGTTTTCTGAACCGGGAAGGGCGGGGTATAAATAAAAAAATATTTTTTATTATTATTATAAAATTTTGCTTCAGAAGACCCTGGAAATTTACAATCTATTACAGGAAACAGATTTGAATATGCAAAGCCCAGCCCCCTCCCAGAAGCATCTGTGAAGCCCTGGGGACTTACCTATTTCCCCATGTTTCGTTATAGGTCCGGCGTGGATCTTCAGTATGTCTAACCTGGCCTGTTCATTTGGCAAGTCAATATCTAGAAGCGGGGAGAAGCTACGTTAATTTCGAAAGGTACGCAAGCGAAGGGGAGGCACAGACTAATGCCAGCCCTACAGAAACGCAATACTCACGGATTTTCCTGTCCAGTCTTCCAGGACGCAACAGTGCCGGATCCAGAGTATCTGGTCTGTTTGTAGCCATTATCATTTTAACTCTGTGCAGAGTATCAAATCCGTCCATCTGGTTAAGCAACTGGAACGTGTGGCGAGAAAACAAAAGCTCTGGTTAATCGGCAAAGAACTTGCCCCACTGAGCGGGCTGGGAAGAGCAGTGTGGGGCAGCATCTATGCAGCAGGTCCCAGGTTCAGTCTTGTCTTGGCATCTCCAGCTTCTGGCTGGGAATAATCCCTGCCTGGAATCCGGGAGACCTGCTGCCAGTCTGAACTACTGAGCTGAACAGACAAATAGTATAGTAGTCCTGGTCTGCCCCGCGGAGGACCTTAAGGTCCACAAATGACAACACTTTGGAGGTCTGAAGTCGCAAGGTGGTTAGATTGGTCTCAACTAGGGCCAGGGCCTTTTCAGTACTGGCCCCGACTTGGTGGAATGCTCTGTCACAAGAGACCAGGGTCCTGCAGGACTTGACATCTTTCCGCAGGGCCTGCAAGACAGAGCTGTTCCGCCTGGCCTTTGGTTTGGACTCAGTCTGACCCTTATGTCTTCCCTCCCCTTATGGTTCTGATCTATGGGCTCCTTTTAAAATGAGGCTGCATTTTAACCTGTATTTTAAATTGTTTTTTTCTTTTTCTTTTTTTCTTATTATGTTTTTACTGAATTTTTATTGGTGTTAGCCATCCTGAGCCCGGCTCTGGCTGGGGTATAAATAAAATTTATTATTATTATTATTATTATTATTATTATTATTATTATTATTATTATTAGACTCAGTATAAGGCAGCTTCCTATCAGAGCTGTTGCGTTCCGCAACTCTTCTTTTTTGTATATAATTTTTATTAAGTTTTCCATTTTACAATTCAAAATATTCATCAAACTACCTTAAAATGTCAATGACTTCCCTTCTCCTCTTTCCACGGTTCAATCTGCATATCATAAATCCCTGCATTATTTCCATAAACCAAACCATTCGGCATTTCATTAATACATCCATCAAAACTTGTTTACACTGTTGGAATTTATCTTAATGCTGCCAACGTTTTCATGTGTACACAGTCCCACCCCCCCCATATATCCAATAAACATTTTCTGTTCTGCAGCAGCAACAACAATTTATCACGTATCTACGGGACCACCTCTCCTGGTCTGCCCTGCGGAGGACCTTAAGGTCCACAAATGACAACACCTTGGAGGTCCGAAGTCTCAAGGTGATTAGATTGGTCGCAACCAGGGCCAGGACCTTTTCAGTACTGGCCCCAACTTGGTGGAACGCTCTGTCACAAGAGACTAGGGTCCTGTGGGACTTGACATCTTTCCGCAGGGCCTGCAAGACAGAGCTGTTCCGCCTGGCCTTTGGTTTGGACTCAGTCTGACCCTTATGTTTTCCCTCCCCTTATGGTTTTGATCTATGGGCTACTTTTAAAATGAGGCTGCATTTTAAATTGTATTTTAACCTGTATTTTAAATTGTTTTTTTTTTCCTTATTATGTTTTTACTGTAATTTTACTGGTGTTAGCTGCCCTGAGCCCGGCTTTGGCCGGGGAGGGCGGGGTATAAATAAAATTATTATTATTATTATTATTATTATTATTATTATTATTATTATTCCCCACCCATATGGCCGGGCGTCCCCAGCCACTCTCAACAGAATATTAAAAACACGATAAAACATCAAACATAAAAAACTTCCCTAAACAAGGCTGCCTTCAGTTGTCTTCTAACTAGTATTAATTATTATAAACCCATGTAAACCAGCAATGGAGACATGACCTTAGGATCCAGGAGAACGGTGGCTCCATCTTTTACTCAGAAAGAACACATGTGAAGGTTCTAGTCTTGGACATGGTTCTAGTCCAAGGTTCTAGTCTAGACATGGAGATGGGACTGCAATTCAGACACAGAATGGCTGCTTTATGCCAGGAGCTGTTCACTATGTGCAGCTTTTGGTGTTGTCTACTTCCAAGGAAAAGACCTCCTCACATAAAATGATTTCAGGAGGCACCAGTGGTGAACAGCTGCAAACAATTTCAACATCACCGTTCAGCTATTTCGTCTTAGCAACTGATCCTGAAGTCTCACATTTTTTGCTGCCTGCCTAGGATTACAAAGATGTTTGTGTACACGTGAAAGACGACCGGCTCCAGTTCAGGGAAGAGTTACCTCCATTAGAGTTCTCTGAATTTCTCTGTCAGCTGACGTGCCCTCCGAGAAACGACGGCCACCTAAGGAGAAAATCAGCGGGAAAGAAGTCAGACCCTTTCCCTGGTCCCCACGCAGGGCGGCTCATGAAAGGAGCGAGGGGAGTTAAAAAGGTCAAGTTGCAAGCTGAGGTGCAAGGTTTCTGTTTAGAATCTAGGCAAAAGAAAAGAACAGAAATGGGGGTCTGAAAGGTTCCCTTCAAGAGATCACTCAAAAGCAACTTCTGGGTAACAGAAGGTCTTGGGGAGGCATTACCTATTTCAGGTACTTACCTGAGTAAATTAGTTTTACTTTCAGGTGGTTACCCTCAGCCCCTGTCCCACTGACATACTGTATTAAGCTCTGAGTAAACAGCTCCAGGGGGACGCGGGTGGCGCTGTGGGTTAAACCACAGAGCCTAGGACTTGCCGATCAGAAGGTTGGCGGTTCGAATCCCCATGACGGAGTGAGCTCCCATTGCTCAGTCCCTGCTCCTGCCAACCTAGCAGTTTGAAAGCATCTCAAAGTGCAAGTAGATAAATAGGTACCACTCCAGCGGGAAGGTAAATGGCATTTCCGTGCACTGCTCTGGTTCGCCAGAAGCGGCTCAGTCATGCTGGCCACATGGCCCGGAAGCTGTACGCCGGCTCCCTCGGCCAGTAAAGAGAGATGAGCGCCGCAACCCCAGAGTCGGCCACGACTGGACCTAATGGTCAGGGGTCCCTTTACCTTTAAACAGCTCCAGCCTTTGAAAGTGGATGTCATAATACATTACAGTTGCTAGTTGTCAGGTGCCAGAAGACTCCGCAAGGGGTTTTTTTTGGGGGGGGGTGTTCTTTTCAGCCCACGTTTCCGTCACGGGCAAACCTTTGGGGCCACATTCCAGTGGTGTGGCCAGAGCCAAAAGTGGGTTTGTCTTTGTACAATAGCCAACATCCAAGCCATGCAGAATCGAGGCAAGGGGCAGTGCAAGGACAAGCAAAAAGCCCTTGAGGATGAAGGCAAATCAGGACTTGTGAGGAGTGTAGCATCTAACGTGTGGGATGGTCTGGGGAGAGTCCTGAGGACCAGAGAGAGGACTGGCCCCTGGGGTTAAGGTCCTCCACATCTGCTCTTGTGTGTTTGGTGTATAGCAGGGGTGCCCAACTTTTTTTTTTTGCAAAGAGGACCAGATTTGATGAAGTGAACATGTGCGAGGGCCAACAAAGCTTGTTGGGCTTTTTTTAGGACATGAACTTCCACGGGGGGGGGGGGGCAGGATTATATCGATCGGCGGGCCGAATTCAGCCCCCAAAATGGACTTCGGACATGCCTGGTGTAAAGGTTTTTGGCACAGTCACCCTTCCTGCCTCTCCCTAGTCTTGACTCGTATTCACCTGTAGGAAAGCTGTATCAGCTACATTAAGGTAAAGGTAAAGGGACCCCTGACCATTAGGTCCAGTCGTGGCCGTCTCTGGGGTTGCAGTGCTCATTTCACTTTATTGGCCGAGGGAGCCGGCGTACAGCTTCTGGGTCATGTGGCCAGCAGGACTAAGCCGCTTCTGGCGAACCAGAGCAGCGCATGGAAATGCCATTTACCTTCCTGCCGGAGCGGTACCTATTTATCTACTTGCACTTTTGACGTGCTTTCGAACTGCTAGGTTGGCAGGAGCAGGGACCGAGCAATGGGAGCTCACCTGGTTATGGGGATTTGAACCGCTGACCTTCTGATCGGCATGTCCTAGGCTCTGTGGTTTAACCCACAGCGCCACCCGTGTCCCATCAGCTACATTACGTGTAGGCAAAGTGCAGTACAGGTAAGCAGAGCAGTTCTTTGGGCAGCTGCTTGGGGGGGTGCGGGGGTGAAAGCTTGATGGGCTTCTTGTTGAGCTGCTCAGCCTTACCGATAGCGTCAATTTCATCCATGAAAATGATGCAGGGCTGATGATCCCTGGCGTAGTTGAACATCTCTCGGATCAACCGGGCGCTTTCGCCAATGTATTTGTCCACAATGGAACTAGACACCACCTGCGGAAAGTCGTTACAGGTAGCATGAGCGGCGGCTGCTGCAGATCAAACAGGCCTGCTTTAAGATTCTGGAAAGGCATCTTAAAGAAATTGTTTTACCTTTAAGAAATTGCAATCAAGCTGGCTGGCAACAGCTCTGGCCAAGAGAGTTTTCCCCGTACCTGCGTGGACAATACACATTGCATCAAGAAGTAGTGGAAACAAGTGGAAAAAGGTATACATTTAAACCAATGTACAAAGCAATATCGTGTTACAGGTACAGTGTAGGCCTTTGACCAGAGACCCATGCTCAAATTTCCATTCCTGCCCTCCGGGTGAGCCTGCCCCTTAATCAAGTCTGCCCGTTAAGCCTTATCAGTCCTGCGTTATAGGGTTTAAGACTTTCTATCTTGTTCAACTGGCCTTCCGGGACTGATGCTTATTGGTTGGACTGTGACTACCTTTAATTATGTTTTTCTGCCTCTGCTATTCCTGTGAGAAGAATGGGTGTGTTGTTTTGGTTTTAAAACTTGTATTCTTGGGTTGGCTTTTATGGCTGGCTAGGAAGTGGAAGAAAATGTGGCCTATACAGTCATACCTCGGGTTGCGTTTTCTCGGGTTATAGATTATGGAACGGGTTACTTCCGGGTTTTGGCAGTTGTGCATGCGCAGAAGCGCTAAATCGCAACCTGCGCATGCGCAGATGGCATGCGCAAGGGGTTGGACTAGGTCAGTTTTTCCCAAACTAGGGTCTCCAGCTGTTTTCGAACTACAATTCCCATCATCCCTGCCCACTAGTCTTACTAGGTAGGGATGATGGGAGTTGTAGTCCAAAAACAGCTGGAGACCCAGGTTTGGGAAACAATGGACTAGATGATCCTCGTGGTCCCAACTCTAAGATTCTATGAAGATTGTTTTGAAGAGAATAGGGGGAAAACTCATGTTTGCTATTATGAGCTCATGGGACAATAGAAGCACAACTGCTATGAGTTCTTTTGTCTTTTTACAGTCAAGCTACATATAAGTTCTATGAAACAATGTGATTAACAATGTATAGAATAACGGTATTCAAAGAGCATTTCAAAAGGGATTAAGAGAGATGAAATTACTGCATTATTTGTAGAGGGCTGGAATATCTCCGACAATGCTGGTGTTTCAAATGTAACCCCTCCATTTCAGTGCTCTATCTGCTGGCTCCTAAAAATGTGACCCCGCCACTTCACACCCACCCACCCCACTGCTACTCGAAGGAATATTGCCACAGAGCAGTTGATACGGAATGAAATCTCCCAAGAGTCATACTGTTTGTTCAGCAGTCAAGAGGCAAGTCGCCCAAGGACACCAACCTGGTGGGCCATACAGCAAGCAGCCTTTGGGAGGTATAATCCCCACACGTTGGAACAATTCTGGATTTGTCAGTGGTAACTCTATGACCTGCGAAGAGAAGTAACAAAACGTGCCTTGGATTCAAAACAGAAGGTATACAAAGGCCTGGTTCACGTGTTAACGCTGAACCATGGTTTTATCAAGTCATGGCTTATTAACCATGGTTTGTTTGATCACTGAAACATAGCTTCACCACGGTTTGCTTGCCCATCTACAAATCAAAACCTGAAACCACATTGTTGTGGTTTTGCTGGTTTACAAACCTTGGCTTGTTTTCACTATGTCTGAACCTGCCACCCTTCCCTAACCATGATTTGTCTGGCCATCTCAAAGGCAGGTAGGACAGCCGTGGGACAATCTTGTGTCAACTCATAGTTTTGTTAAAGATAGCCATGTTCAAATATATAAAAGGATGTCACATAGAGGAGGGAGAAAGGTTATTTTCTGCTGCTCCAGAGAAGCGGACACGGAGCAATGGATCCAAACTACAAGAAAGAAGATTCCACCTAAACATTAGGAAGAACTTCCTGACAGTAAGAGCTGTTTGACAGTGGAATTTGCTGCCAAGGAGTGTGGTGGAGTCTCCTTCTTTGGAGGTCTTTAAGCAGAGGCTTGACAACCATATGTCAGGAGTGCTCTGATGGTGTTTCCTGCTTGGCAGGGGGTTGGACTCGATGGCCCTTGTGGTCTCTTCCAACTCTATGATTCTATGAAACCATGGCTGACATTTAGTGGTATTCAACTATTCCCACTGAAATTAATGGGCCTAGCTTAGTTTTGTCCATTGATTACAAAGGGTCTACTCTAAAACTAGGTGAACCCAACTCCAAAACAAGTCAATTGTCTGTGCTACTTTTTGTTGTATGCAAGACTTTTGTGCAATGGTGTGTAAGCCATCTTGAATATCCTACATAAACCGGAGCTGCTTTAGGCTCATCAGACAATGTTCTGTATTGATAAATTGATGGTGGCAGGGGAGTCCACAGCTGGCTAGCAGAAACTAATGCTGAACTACCAAGGCCAGCAATGATTTGTTCAATGCTGCCCAACTTAGATATCACACCAATCCAGGGTTAGAGGATATCAGGAAAGGGAAGAGGAACTGGCTTGACAGCAGGGAAGAAGTGTGCGTGCTTGTTCTGAAACCCAACGCTTACGACCAAATTGTACCAAAGACTTAAATGTCTTCCCTGCCAGCAAGGTAAACATATCCATCATTCAGACCAATAAATAATCAGGCAATTACCTCTCTTAGTTCCCTGATTTGTTCCGACAATCCTCCAATCTCGGAATAAGATACATCTCCAGGATCTTCATGAGACATGTTGTAAACGAGGGGATCAACTTCTCTTGGCAAATATCTAAATTGGAGAAGCCATACAACTGATGTCACCTGCTGATTTTTAAAGCCCCTCTAAAGCAACTTCCCACCTTTCCACCGCCCAGAGTTTGTCAGCCACGTATAAAAATGAAGATACCCGAGTAAACTGACTGCCTTGGGGGTAGGGGAAATATCTACATGTTGGGGATATTTAAGAAATAGGCTGGGTAGCATTCAGTCAGGGAAGATGCAGTTACATTCTGTCATGGGAAATCCTGCTATAAGCAGGAGGAGGGACTGGATAACCCATCTAACTCCATGAGCGTGAGTAGTCAAACTAAGGCCCAGGGGCCAGATCCAGCCCCATCGCCTTCTCAATCCAGCCCACAGACGGTCCGGGAATCAGCGTGTTTTTACATGAGTAGAATGTGTCCTTTTATTTAAAATTCATCTCTGGATTATTTGTGGGGCATAGGAATCCGTTCATCCCCCCCCCCAAAATATAGTCAGGCCCACCACATGGTCTGAGGGATGGTGGATCGGCCCACGGCTAAAAAAGGTTGCTGACCCCTGCTCTATGATCCTAGAAAACTAATAAGTTTTTATTTAACATTGGTTAACATATATATCAGCTGATTCAGTAACTACTCTTTTTAATGGGGTGGGGGGTGTCCCTTCATGTCATCTTTGCAAATATTTAAAAAACCACCATCAAATTTTACAGCTATTTTTAATACCTTCTGTGATGCTAACTAAGATCAGCACTTGATTTAAACTTATGGTATTTCCCCCTATGTCTGGTATTACTAGTTGCAATGTGCATCCAATAATCATGAGCTTTCTGGCATCTCTACACACACGGATATGGCCTGCATTAGGAATACCGTGCTTCCAAGATTTAAACAGTGTTATTGAAAACGTTTTTTGAGCTGAGTGCCAAAATAATAATAATTGTAATTTATACTGTGCCTCCTGAACCAAAAAGCTTAATGTTACCCTGTTCACCAAATATGCTTCATAGCCCACTTTTATTCCTGGATTGGCACACCAAGTGCTACGACGCACTGAGTTTTTGTAGAAAACTGGTTCTGCTTTCCATTCTGATGGTCACCGTACCAAATCAAGATGCCAAAGGAAGCAGGTGGAAGCAAATGCTTCAATACCCTTGGAAATTTAATCAAGTAAGAAAATACTCCATCTTAGCCCTTGGTGTGGAATGCCCAGTTCTCTTTCTGCACCAAGAGCAAGTGAGACTTTGAAACACATGTTGTTGTTTTTTAAACAAGCACCCTTTTAAAAAAGGGTTTTTATAGCCCCTAAATCAACCTTTCTCAACCTGTGGCTCCCCAGATGTTGAACTACAACTCCCATCAACCCTAGCTAGCAAGGCCAGAGCTCAGGGATGATGGGAGTTGTAGTCCAACAACATCTGGGGACCCACAGGTTGAGAACTGCTGCAAATGCTTCTGTGGCCAATACTCTGCAGTAGCTCCAGGCTTCCTCCATCCCACTCTCCCCTCCCGCCCACTTGATGAGAAGACCTTACCTCATAATGGTTAGGGTGGTCATATCCAGTGCAACTCTTGTCCCAGGCTTCAGCTTACTTTTATCGAGCTGAATGCAAAAGGAGAGGAAGGCAATTGTTAAGATTGTTAGTGTAGAAGAAGTTGTTTCTTATGGTGCTGTCAGAAACTGACAGCTCCGACCACACTAGTAATCGGGCACTGTTAGCTCCAGAGTCGAATCCATACCAAATGAGGTGACTCGCCAGCTTTCTAATATTAATTGACCCCATTTTACAGATTTTACTCTCCGAAGTTGCTTGATATCTAAGCCAATTAAAATATCAAAGTATCAAGGGGTGCTATTCAGGACTGGGATAGTAACCCATCACGACAGTCTCTCTCCCAGCCCACACTCTCACAAACAATTTACGGCACTCACCAAAGGGAAGGACGAACCGAGTGTCAAAAAGACATATTTGCCCATGCATGTGCTACAGCCCTAAAGCCTGTGGACGTCTGAGTTATAACCTGAGAGACCAAGACCCATATTCTCAACCGCAGGATGCTCACCTGACGACGGCAGCCGACAACATATCTTGGTCCATTTGTTGCTTTGACAATGACTGGAAGCAGCAAAAGAAAGCACACGGCAGCATTTTAGTTTTTCTGCAATTGTGGTTGCAAAAGGACATGTTGCTAAAACATTTTCGCAGCGCTGGATGCGCCAGCGTTGCTGCGCTATTCATACTTGGCTTTTCATTTTGCCTTGTTAAATTATTTTGTCAGCGTCCTCTTTTGCCTGCTGCCTTGGGAAGGCAGCATGCCTTGAAATGCAGCATAAATGTCTCTTACTAAATTAACAAAATAAACATTTAATATAGCAGTAAATTAATAAAACAATCATTAAATATACTAATAAATATGCCTCTTAATGAACTCACATTTCTCTTCTGTTAACTGTTTAAGAACCTCACCAACGATCTGTTTAAAAAAATGAAAAAATATTAGACCTACTGACCAATATCAAGAACCCTGCCTATTTGAGTCCCACAAAGGGACATGAAGTTCATTCACCACAGTACCCTCAGACGTTTTGAGTCCAGACCCGCATATGGAAATCTAATAAACTGCTTAGGGCCCCAGAAAAATACCCAAGAAAAACTGGAGATGCTAAGGAACCCCACCCAAATGGCTCATTTACTGACACATTCCTATCCATATATAAACACTCACCTGTCCAACACTCTGCAAAGCCTTGAGGTCATTTTCAGATTTTTCATACTGCTTGGTGAGCTCCTTCAGCTGTTCCCTTACTGCAGCCAAAAAAACATTGAAAAAGCTTGTTATGCATGTTCTAAATCAGTGCTCTAGTTTTTCCCCTCGGACAAAATGATCACTACTAATCCAGAATGCGGTAGCTAGACTGGTGACTGGGGGCGGCCGCCGAGACCACATAACACCGGTCTTGAAAGACCTACATTGGCTCCCAGTACGTTTCCCAGCACAATTCAAAGTGTTGGTGCTGACCTTGAAAGCCCTAAACGGCCTCGGCCCAATATCCCTGAAGGAGCGTCTCCACCCCCATCGTTCTGCCCGGACGCTCAGGTCCAGCGCTGAGGGCCTTCTGGTGGTTCCCTCATTGCGAGAAGCAAAGCTACAGGGAACCAGGCAGAGGGCCTTCTCAGTAGTGACGCCCACCCTGTGGAACGCCCTCCCATCAGATGTCAAAGAGATAAACAACTACCTGACATTCAGAAGACATCTGAAGGCAGCCCTGTTCAGGGAAGTTTTTAATGTGTGACATTTTAGTGTATTTTTGGTCTCTGTGGAAGCCGCCCAGAGTGGCTGGGGAAACCCAGCCAGATGGGCGGGGTACAAATAATAAATTATTATTATTAGAGCTGTAAAATGTTATTTTCAGATGTGCACAAGGCAGAATAGAAAGTGCACTTCTTCATACATTGATCCCCCCCCCGAGCAAATAAACGTGGCATAATGATCCTCACAGATGCTTTGCTAACCAATGTGTGCTGTGATCCTGTGCACACTTATGTGAAAGCAAGTTCTACTGGAAAAGAAAGCAAGGCAGGAGTAGGGAACCTGTGGCCCTCCACCCTGTGGCACCCAGCTGAGCCAATGGTCAGGGATGCTGGAAGTTTGGGTCCAGCAACATGTGGAGGACCACAGGTTCTCGCCCTACCCCTGCCTTTCAAAAGGAACCGACTGGAACAGATGGAGCTTTAGCAGCAAATGTCTTCCTCTGCTTTCCTTTGGACCACATCAGTGAGGCCGAGAGGGGGGTCTTGTTGCCTGGGCAGCCCAGGACCTCCATACACACTGCCCAGGCTAATGTCCCAAGGAGGTCCCTTTGGTGCTGCAAATGCAGTAAAAACATTGCAGGGATGCAGCAGTTACAATTTACCAGTCTCTGCAGCCACAACAGGTGCTGTGATTCTCCAGCGGTTTGACTTCACCTCCAGAGGCACACTCCATTGTCTCTTGAGACAGACAGATGCCAGTAGCAAGCGTGTGTCCCCCATCACCTTTTCATGCTAAGTGAGAGCACATAAGGGGTGTCTCAAGACCACCTGCTTTTTTGCTGAAGCGGGGAGATGGAAAACAGGGATCTCTCAGAGCACCTCCTCCACCAGGCAGGTCTACCCAAGGCGAAGGCATTCCAAGGGGATCACAGGAAAGTAGGAATTGGCCATCTATCCTGAGCCAGATTGCTACTCCATCTCGCTCAATATTGTCAACAGAAAATAGCAGTAGCTCTCTGGAGCTTCAGAGTCCTACCTGGGGATGCTAGGCATCTAACTCAGGTGGTTGTAAACTCTCCTCCTTTGGAGGTTTTTAAGCAGAAGTTGGATGGCCATCTGCCATGTATGATCGAGTTGAGATTCCTGCATTGCAAGGGGTTGGACTAGATGACCCTCAGGGTCCCTTCCAACTCTACATTCTAGGAGTCTATGAGCTCCTTGGAGGGAAATGGCAGGGTAGGAATCACAGAACTGGGAGCAGTCCCCTCCCCCTCTCTCACACAGACAAAACCCACTGCAGTCAACTATAGGCAACCAACCATGCCCTGCCCACCACCTCTCTCACTGCCAACAAAACCCAATACAGTCGTACCTTGGGTTACAGATGCTTCAGGTTGCATTTTTTCAGGTTATGGACCCACCAAAAACCAGAAGTACCAGAACGGGTTACTTCTGGGTTTTGGTGTCGCGCATGCGCAAAAGCGCCGAATTGTAACCCGCACATGCGCAGAGGCGCTGCACGGATCACGTTCGCAACCCGAGCATCCACTGTAAATGAATAGAAATACAACCTGCCCATGTGACACTGACACAAAAACCTTACACGTAAACTATATGGAAGAATGAAAGTTTACTAGCCAGTGTGGTGTAGTGGTTAAGAGCGGTAGTCACGTAATCTGGGTAACCGGGTTCGCGTCTCCGCTCCTCCACATGCAGCTGCTGGGTGACCTTGGGCCAGTCACAGTCTCTCAGCCCCACTCACCTCACTGAGTGTTTGTTGTGGGGGAGGAAGGGAAAGGAGAATGTTAGCCGCTTTGAGACTCCTTAAAGGGAGTGAAAGGCGGGATATCAAATCCAAACTCTTCTTCTTCTACTATCCCTCCCTTCAATGTCTCCTTCCCCACCTCTTTTCTCCCCCAATGTAAATGCTGTCTATAACATTGTATGTCTCACACTGAATATGAATGATCTGTAGAAAGAACTCTTATCAGATGGAAGCAGACGCTGTAGGTTCCTTTGTGACACAAGAAAACCTTTAATAAAAACCAAAACAAAGAAGAATCGGAAGGGACCCCTGGGGGTCATCCAGCCCAACCCTTCAGGACTCTCAACTAACTATTCTTATTTTTATTGCCAACAGCAACTTGAAGTAGCTCTCCAAAGCTTCAGAGCCCTACCCAGAGATGCCAGGCATCGAACTCAGGAGCTTGTAGCCTCTGGAGGTTTTTATGCCTGGGTTGGATGGTGAACTCATGCCATGTGTGATGCTAGTTGAGGTTGCGAGGGGGTTGGGCTTCATGACCCTCGAGGGTCCCTTCCAACTCTATCAACCTAGGACCGTGGGGACAAACCTATGGCATGTGTGCCAGAGGGGCCACTCAGAGCCCTCTTTGTGGGCACACGTGCCATCGCCCCAGCACAGAGTTCGTTGGGGCGGCATGTGCGCTGAGTAGAGCCATGTGTGTGCAAGTACAGTGGTGCCCCGCAAGACGAATGCCTCGCAAGACGGAAAACCCGCTAGACGAAAGGGTTTTCCGTTTTGGAGGTGCTTTGCAAAACGAATTTGCTATGGGCTTGCTTCGCAAGAGGAAAATGTCTTGCGAGTTGCTGCAATTTTTTTCCCGCTCCCCACCCCCTTTTTCTAAGGCACTAAGCTGCTAATAGCCTTTTAGCAGCTAATCCGCTAACCCCTTAAGCCTTTATTAGCCGCTAATAGCCGCTAAACCGCTAATAGCACTAATCCGCTAATGGGGTTGCTTCGCAAGACGAAAAAACCGCTAGACAAAGAGACTCACAGAACGGATTCTTTTCGTCTTCCAAGGCACCACTGTATCCTGTTTGCCACCCATGGGCTGAAGCAGAAACGTAAAAGTCCCATTCCGATCTCTTAAAGCGCCTCAGTGCAGAACTGCCAGTAAACCGGGTGGCATTTTGCTCCCTCCCGCATGAACGGGCTTTAGAAATGCAGCCCAGTGAGCCAGCCATCGAAACACAGGATTGTGGGGAGTTGGAAGGGAGCCCAAGGGACATCTAAGTCCAACCCCCCTGCGATGCAGGGATCTCAACGACAGCATCCACGGCAGATGGCCATTCAGCTTCTGCTTCAAAATCTCCCAAAGAAGCACTTCTTGAAGGGAAATCATCGAAACGGCCATGTTGTCTGGGAGCAATTACCTTTTCGTGATTTCCCAAACAAGGGTAATGCAAACTTTCACCTTTCAATAAAGAATTGTTTGTATCATTGAAAGCTCTGTTATTGTGTTTTTCTTTTAAGATAAAATATGTTAATGTGTGAGTTGTTTTCCTGTAAACTGAAATCGCATCAAAAAATTCCTTCCAGTAGCACCTTAGAGACCAACTAAGTTTGTTCTTGGTATGGGCTTTCGTGTGCATGCACACTTCTTCATATACACTGAAAGAGAAGTCCCCAGACCCTTATGCCTGGTGACTTGTGTTTCAGTGTGTCTTAGGTCTGGTGACTTGTGTTTCAGTATATCTGAAGAAGTGAGCATGCACACGAAAACTCATACCAAGGACAAACTTAGTTGGTCTCTAAGGTGCTACTGGAAGGAATTTTCTTTGTTTCGACTATGGCAGACCAACATGGCAGCCTACCTGCAACTAAAACTGCAGTACAGTGGTGCCTCGCAAGACGAAATTAATCCGTTCCGCAAGTCTCTTCGCCTTGCGGTTTTTTTCGTATTGCGAAGCACGGCTATTAGCGGCTATTAACGGCTTAGCGGCTTTAAGAAAAAGGAAACAAACTCGCAAGAACTCGCAAGACGTTTCGTCTTGCGAAGCAAGCCCATAGGGAAATTCGTCTTGCGGAACGACTCAAAAAAATGGAAAACTCTTTCGTTTAGTGAGTTTTAAGTCTTGCGAGGCATTCGTCTTGCGGGGCACCACTGTACAGGATTCAGGTTAAATTGCCGTGTTGGCCCTTTGCGATAAATAAGTGGGTTTTGGGTTGCAGTTTGGGCCTTGGGTCTCTAAAAGGTTCGCCGTCATTGTCCTAGGTACTGCAATGCGCTCTATGTGGGGCTCCCTTTGAAGGTGACCCGGAAACTACAACTAATCCAGAATGCAACAGCTAGACTGGTGACTGGGAGCGTCCGTGGAGACCACATAACACCGGTCCTGAAAGATCTTCATTGGCTCCCAGTACGTTTCCGAGCACAATTCAAAATGTTGGTGCTGACCTTTAAAGCCCTAAACGGCCTTGGTCCAGTATACCTGAAGGAGCGTTTCCACGCCCATTGTTCTACCAGACACTGACGTCCAGCTCCGAGGGCCTTCTGGTGGTTCCCTCACTGCGAGAAGCGAAGTTAAAGGGAACCAGGCAGATGGCCTTCTCGGTGGTGGCACCAGCCTTGTGGAACGCCCTCCCATCAGACGTCAAAGAGAACAACAACTACCAGACTTTTAGAAGACATCTGAAGGCAGCCCTGTTTAGGGAAGCTTTTAATGTTTGATGCATTGCTGTGTTTTAATAGTTTGTTGGAAGCCGCCCAGAGTGGCTGGGGAGGCCCAGCCAGCCGGGTGGCGTATAAATAACAAATTATAATTATTATAATTATTATTATTATTACTACAGTGGTACCTCGGGTTAAGAACTTAATTCGTTCTGGAGGTTCTGAAACTGTTCTTAACCTGAAGCACCACTTTAGCTAATGGGGCCTCCCGCTGCCGCCGCGCGATTTCTGTTCTCATCCTGAAGCAAAGTTCGTAACCCGAGGTACTCTTTCTGGGTTAGCGGAGTCTGTAACCCGAGGTACCACTGTACTAGGTAGCGCTCCTTGGAGGGCAAAGGTGGGGTGTGGGGGACCCCCAGGGGCCATCCATCCCAACCCCCTTGGGACGCGAGGCCTCCGCAGCAGCTCTTCCCGGGCTCAGATAGGAATACAGGCCAATGAGCAGAAGGGGAATGAGGTGCGGCCTAGGAAGCCCCGCCTGCCTGCCTGCCTGGCCCGCCTGTGACAAAGCGGCCCCTCTCCTCGGCCACTCACGCTCCTTGAGGCGCCCGTCGATCTCCTTGTGCTCCAGGAGCTTCTTGCGGTAGTCCTGCAGCGCCTTGTCTCGGGGCTCCGCCATGATGATGATGATGCCGATGCGGCTCTCGGCCGGGAGGGGGGCACTGCGCACGCGCAGCCGCCGCGAGGGACGCCGGGAGCGGAAATACACCGAAGAGAGGGGAGGAAGGAGGGGCTTCCTCTCTCTATGGTTCATGCGCCGGCCCTCGACTTCCCGCAGCTCTTCGCCACGAGGCTTTTGAAGAGCTCCCCCTGCCGGCTCGGAGGAATAAGGGATAAATGTATAATCTAATGCAAACCCTTTAAGCTTTGTGTATAGGTATTTACATGAGTATAACTTTTAAAGTCACTTGTAATGAGATGAAGGAGGTTTAAAATTGGATTACTAAGAATATAAGCAAGCACTAAACAATGGCTGCATTTTAAATTGCATTTTAAATTGTATTTGAACCTGTATTTTAAATTGGTGGTTTTTTACCTTTTATGTTTTTACTGTAATTTTACTGCTGTTAGCCGCCCTGAGCCCGGCTCTGGCCGGGGAGGGCGGGGTATAAATAAAATTTATTATTATTATTATTACTGTATTAATGGAACCAAGAGAGGGAGGGAAGTCAAGCAAAATTATGACTTAAAAATTTGTTCATGATGTTTTGTTTTCTTTTTCCTATGTAGTGTTGTTGTTATTTTTATTTTTTCTTCTGTTGTCATGTTATTTTTGGAAATTAATAAATTGTTATTCCCCCGCCCTGAATAGGAGGTGACCTTGCGGGTGGGAGAATTGTCTATTTCGAAGGGTCTCCCCAGGGCCATCTAGTCTGAGCCGCTTGCAGTGTGGGAATCGCAGCTAAAGACTGGCTAGCTTCAGGTCAAGGTATTTGCCTGAGGTTGCTGGGAGGGTAAAGTAAAGGTAAAGGTACCCCTGCCCATACGGGCCAGTCTTGACAGACTCTAGGGTTGTGCGCCCATCTCACTCAAGAGGCCGGGGGCCAGCGCTGTCCGGAGACACTTCCGGGTCACGTGGCCAGCGTGACATCGCTGCTCTGGCGAGCCAGAGCTGTACACAGAAACGCCGTTTACCTTCCCGCTAGTAAGCGGTCCCTATTTATCTACTTGCACCCGGGGGTGCTTTCGAACTGCTAGGTTGGCAGGCGCTGAGACCGAACGACGGGAGCGCACCCCACCGCGGGGATTCGAACCGCCGACCTTTCGATCGGCAAGTCCTAGGCACTGAGGCTTTAACCCACAGCGTCAGTAGAATGGTAGAATCACCAGAATAGTAGAGTTGGAAGGACCCCCAGAGGGTCTGATCCTGCGGGCTCTTCTTCTTCTTAGGTTCTCACTGGGGTTTCAAAAGCAGCACCTCCAAGCCAAAAGGGCGTTGAAATAGCTGTCGAAAGCACCCCTCCTTGCATCCCATAAGCAATTGTCTGAGCAATATCATTTTTAGCCATATTGCAATGCGTTCTAGAGAGGTCGGTCGCATGTACTCAGAAGGCAGGCACAAGAAATGAGGAGACCTCCAGTGCCGGATTTACGTATAAGCTAAACAAGCTTTAACTTAGGGCCCCACTCTCTTGGGCCCCCCAAAAACTGGATGTATATTTCCAAAATATAAGATAAAAAACAAATGAAATAAAACCTACAAACAGCAACAGTGTTTTGTGTTGTGTAGGCTCCTGTGATGTAAGTCATGGGCCCTGCCTGCTCGCCTGCTCCCTAAAACATCACTGGTTTGTTCCTTTCTATATATAGGGTGCCTACATTCTGCATGGACTGTTATGTGCAAATTGCTTTGGATACCTATGAGGTCCATCAATTACCATATAGCATATATTCAACACAAAAAACAGCGACAATTTGTTGTTGACAAAAGGACAGCGGGACATATAAAGGGCCCCATTACTTTCAGTAGCTTAGGGCCTCAACAAACCTAAATCCGGCCCTGCTTCAGGCATTGTGTCTTCTTCATCGCAGTCATGCTGTCAGGCACTGCCATAAGCCATGCAACGCACTTCTCTGTGAGCTTACTCTGATGTAAGTCTGGTTGCATTCACTAGGACTTTTTTTTTAATTGTATTACGTTGTGTGCTAGACGCTTCTAATCCCCTGGAATCAGCAAGTGCTGTATATGTGTGTCAATAAACCATATATCTGCTGTGCATCATTTCTAAAAGGAAACACAGACCCTGAGCAAAGCTAATGGAATGCCTGGAATCCCACACTGCTTGGATATTGGGGTGGAGTGCGTTGCAACCTTATCCATTCTGCACTATTTGTAATCTAGTGGTGCAGCAATGAAACTGCTAGCACATTTGCAATACCTACGTAGGGTCCAAGGTCTGTATAGTCATAGCTATGGTTTTCCCAGTAGTGATGTATGGAAGTGAGAGCTGGACCATCAAGAAGGCTGATTGCCGAAGAATGGATGCTTTTGAATTCTGGTGCTGGAGGAGACGCATGAGAGATCCATGGACTGCAAGAAGATCAAACCTCTCCATTCTGAAGGAAATCAGTCATGGGTGCTCACTGGAAGGACAGATCCTGTAGCTGAGGCTCCAAGACTTTGGCCACCTCATGAGAAGAGAAGACTCCCTGGAAAAGACCCTGATGTTGGGAAAGATGGAGGGCACAAGGAGAAGGGGACGACAGAGGACGAGATGGTGGGACAGTGTTCTCGAAGCTACCAGCATGAGTTTGACCAAACTGCAGGAGGCAGTGGAAGACAGGAGTGCCTGGCGTGCTCTGGTCCAGGGGGTCACGAAGAGTCGGCCACGACTAAACAACTAAACAACAACAAAGCAGGGTCCAGTCTGGATACAGATTGGATGGGGCATCCTGTACTCACAAGGTCCAGCCTGTGAGAAACCTGCAAGCAGAATTTGGGCACAAGGCCTCTCTCCCTTCCTGTGATTTCCAGCATCTGGTATTCAGAAGCACGTACTGCCTCCATTATGGGATGCTGGCAGCAACTGGAAAGAGTTTATGGACTCCGGAGGAGACGTTCTCCTCAAGAATTGGGACCCTGGTGAAAGAACTGCTGGTGCAATGAGTGCTGCTGTCCTCTGGTGTGTGCACACCCTTTTGTTATTTCTCAAAGATGCATTTCCTGTCTTCCTGCTCTATTCTTGGAGCGCCTGAAGCAAGTCATCTCATGAGCATTAGAAAAGCAAGCCCCAAGGAAAAGAGTCAACAACAATAACACAGCGGATGTTATAGATGAACAGTTGCCACGATGCGCCCTGCGTCATAGAGATGGTCCTCGGCTCTTTAAAGGGAGCGCTGAGCAGAGCCTCCTGTCTGCATTTGCTCCATAAGACGCACACACATTTCCCCTTACAGTGGTGCCCCGCAAGACGAATGCCTCGCAAGACGGAAAACCCGCAAGACGAAAGGGTTTTCCGTTTTCAGAGGTGCTTCGCAGGACAAATTTCCCTATGGGCTTGCTTCGCAAGATGAAAATGTCTTGCGATTTTTGAGTTTTCCCCCCGCTCCCCAACCCCTTTTTCTAAAGCGCTAAACTGCTAATAGCCTTTTAGCAGCTAATCCGCTAATCCCTTAAGCCTTTAATAGCTGTTTTTAGCCCTTAAACTGCTAATAGCGCTAATAGCGCTAATCCGCTAATGGGCTTGCTTCGCAAGACGAAAAAACCGCAAGACGAAAAGACTCGCGGAACGGATTCTTTTCGTCTTGCGAGGCACCACTGTATTTTTAGGAGGGGAAAAGTGCGTCTTATAGAGCGAAAAATACGGTAGTTGGCAGGGCGCAGCTGGCAGGCGTGCAGGGAAAGGGGAGGCTGCCGGCAAAGCTGTGCAAGTCCCCTACTCGCTAGGGCGCCCCTGAGAGGCCGGCACCCTGGTGCAGAGAACCACTAAAACCAATGGAAAAGACGGCTCTGCAGGGGTTGTTACCTCCACCTGCAATGACAGGGATTTATAAATTACTACCTGATGGGTGTGGCTACCTCCCAACTGGTGGTGTATCCACCTTATGACAGTTCCTTCTAATTTGCATTTATCCAATCTGCAGATGAGCTGTCCTTGATAGACCAGCCGGTACATTCACAGCTCTGCTATTAATCATCAACACGCCCTGATGCTTCAGCAACTTGGCCAACACAGTTGCATTTAAGAGCTGATGCAAAGATTGCTCATTGCAGCACACAGTCCCCGGCATCTCACAATTCCAGGGTGTGCTTTCTTTCCAATGCTGGCTGCCCAAATTGTGACCCACAAGCAAATTTTGATTTACTAGCCCAAGGTAACCCAGCAGCTGCATGTGGAGGAGCAGGGAATCGAACCCGGTTCACCAGATTACGGGTCTACCGTTCTTAACCACTACACTATGCTGCCTCAACAAGGTCCGTATAGTTAAAGCTGCGGTTTTCCCAGTAGTGATGTATGGAAGTGAGAGCTGGACCATAAAGAAGGCTGATCGCCGGAGAATTAATGCTTTTGAATTATGGTGCTGGAGGAGACTCCGGAGAGTCCCATGGACTGCAAGAAGATCCAACCTCTCCATTCTGAAGGAAATCAGCCCTGAGTGCTCACTGGAAGGACAGATCCTGAAGCTGAGGCTCCAGTACTTTGGCCACCTCATGAGAAGAGAAGACTTCCTGGAAAAGACCCTGATGTTGGGAAAGATGGAGGGCACAAGGAGAAGGGGACGACAGAGGACGAGATGGTGGGAGAGTGTTCTCAAAGCTACCAGAATGAGTTTGATCAAACTGCGGGAGGCAGTGGAAGACAGGAGTGCCTGGCCTGCTCTGGTCCAGGGGGTCACAAAGAGGCGGACACGACTGAACGACTAAACAACAAAACAACAACAATTTGATGCATGCTTACACAGGAGTAGACACGCTCTTGGACTGATCCCGCAGGCTCTTCTTATGTTCCCCAAAACAGGACCTGAGTCCAAAAGCATCTCTCGCCACCTGTTTTCCAGCAAAACTGACTCCAAGGGCGGAGTCCCCATCTAACTATACATTTAAAACACCATCATACCATTTTCTAAGGGACTCGGGTGGTGCTGTGGACTAAACCACAGAGCCTAGGACTTGTCGATCAGAAGGTCAGTGGTTCGAATCCCCGCAACGGGGTGAGCTCCCGTTGCTCGGTCCCTGCTCCTGCCAACCTAGCAGTTTGGAAGCACGTCAAAGTGCAAGTAGATCAATAGGTACCACTCCAGCGGGAAGGAAAACGGCGTTTCCGTGCGCTGCTCTGGTTCGCCAGAAGCGGCTTAGTCATGCTGGCCACATGACCCGGAAACTGTACGCCGGCTCCCTCGGCCAGTAAAGCGAGATGAGCGCCGCAACCCCAGAGTCGGTCACGACTGGACTTAATGGTCACGGGTCCCTTTACTTTTACATACCATTTTAAACAGGCATGGATTCTCCCAAAGAATCCTGGGACCTGTAGTTTGTTAAGACTGTTGTTAGGAGACCCTGTTCCCTCCCTGCTCTACAACTCCCGGAGAGTTCCCTGGGAAGAGGGATTGATTGTTTAAACCTCTCTGGGAATTGTAGATCAGGGAAGGGAATAGGCGTCTCTCAGCATCTCACTGCACCTGTAACAAACGACAAGGTCAAACTCAAGGTGCTAGTGTACCAAGTCCTGGGGACCAGTTTAACTATGAGGTCACCTTACCCCACAAATGCCCACTCATCTGGTTTCATCTGCAGAACTGGCCCTGTTACAGGTGCCACGGAATACCTGTTCCACATTTGTAGGAAATCGATTTTTCTGTATGGTGGCACCTACACTTTGCAACTCCCTGCTTATTGACATCAGGTAGGCACCTTCACCGAACTCTTATTGGCACCTGCTAAAAGCATTTTTGTTCAGACAAGTCTACCCAAATGTTTATATTGAAGATTCCACTCCTCATTTATTGCTGGTGTTAATTTTTGGAATGTTTTGATTGCTTTTCCTAATTTATCCTTTTTGCAAACCATGTTGAGGCTGTTTTTCAGAATGCGGCAACTAGACTGGAGACTAGGAGGGGCCGCTGAGACCACATAATACCAGTCTTGAAAGACCTACATTGGCTCCCGGTACGTTTCCGGGCACAATTCAAAGTGTTGCTGCTGACCTTTAAAGCCCTAAACGGTCTCGGTCCAGTATACCTGAAGGAGTGTCTCCACTCCCATCGTTCAGCCCGGACACTGAGGTCCAGCACTGAGGGCCTTCTGGCAGTTCCCTCACTGTGAGAAGCGATGTTACAGGGAACCAGGTGGACGGCCTTCTTGGTAGTGGCTCCCGCCTTGTGGAACGCCCTCCCATCAGATGACAAAGAAATAAACAACTACAGTGGTACCTCAGGCTAAGAACCTAATTCATTCTGGAGGTTTGTTCTTAACCTGAAACTGTTCCTAACCTGAGGTATCACTTCAGCTAATGGGGCCTCCTGCTGCTGTGGCGCTGACGGAGCACGATTTCTGTTTTCATCCTGAAGCAAAGTTTCTGGGTTAGCGGAGTCTGTAACCTGAAGCGTCTGTAACCTGAGGTACCACTGTATCTGACTTTTAGAAGACATCTGAAGGCAGCCCTATTTAGAAAAGTTTTTAATGACTGAAGTTTTAATATATTCTTAATATTTTGTTGGAAGCCACCCAGAGTGGCTCGGGAAACCCAGCCAGATGGGTGGGGGTATAAATAATAAATTATTATTATTTATTATTATTATATCATCATCATTGTATTATTATATTATTATTAATTATTGTTGTTTAGTCGTTCAGTCGTGTCCGACTCTTCGTGACCCCATGGACCAGAGCACGCCAGGCACTCCTGTCTTCCACTGCCTCCCGCAGTTTGGTCAAACTCATGCTGGTAGCTTCGAGAACACTGTCCCACCATCTCGTCCTCTGTCGTCCCCTTCTCCTTGTGCCCTCCATCTTTCCCAACATCAGGGTCTTTTCCAGGGAGTCTTCTCTTCTCATGAGGTGGCCAAAGTATTGGAGTCTCAGCTTCACAATCTGTCCTTCCAGTGAGCACTCAGGGCTGATTTCCTTCAGAATGGAGAGGTTTGATCTTCTTGCAGTCCATGGGACTCTCAAGAGTCTCCTCCAGCACCATAATTCAAAAGCGTCAATTCTTCGGCGATCAGCCTTCTTGACGGTCCAGCTCTCACTTCCATACATCACTACTGGGAAAACCATAGCTTTTACTATACGGACCTTTGTTGGCAAGGTGATGTCTCTACTTTTTAAGATGCTGTCTAGGTTTGTCATTGCTTTCCTCCCAAGAAGCAGGCGTCTCTTAGTTTCGTGGCTGCTGTCACCATCTGCAGTGATCATGGAGCCCAAGAAAGTTTATTATTATATTATATTTATTATTATTATTATTATATTATTATTATATTAAACAAACCAAGTGGTATATAGAGTTTATGAAATAATAATTAAATCACAGCCCTGGGAATTCTTTGGGGAAGCCACGATTATTTGAAGTTGCTGTATGCACAGTGCAGATGGGGCCACAGCCATTGTGGCTAGTAGCCACAATAAGAACACAGCCCATCTATCCCAGCATCCTCTTCTCACAGAGGCCAACTAGATGCCTGTGGGAAACCAGGGAGCAGGATTCAGGCGCAAGAGCCCTTTCGCCCTTGCTGTGGTCTCCATTCCAAAAATTACCGTATTTTCCGCTCCATAAAACGCACATTTTCCCTCTTAAAATCTAAGGGGAAATGTCTGTGCATCTTATGGAGCGAGTGTGTGGTCCCTGGGGCTGGGGGGGGGGGAACCCGGCCTTCCCCCACCGCCAGCCCTACAGACTCAGGGAGCAGCAGGAAGCCTCTGCCTGAAGCCTCCAGAGTGCAGCGGGAACTCTTTAGGGAAGCTTTTAATGTTTGATGTATTACAGTACAGTGGTACCTCGCAAGACGAATGCCTCGCAAGACGAAAAACTCGCAAGACAGAACAGTTTTTCATTTTCTGAGTTGCTTCGCAAGACGGATTTCCCTATGGGCTTGCTTCGCAAGACGAAAATGACGAAAATTGTTGAAATCGTCCTGTGCTTTTTTTTTTTTAAACCGCCAATGCATTCCTATGGGAAACCGTCAATACACAGTGGTGCTTCGCAAGATGAAAAAACTCGTAGAACGAAAAAACTCGCAGAACGAATTAATTTTGTCTTGTGAGGCACCACTGTATTTTAATATTTTTTTGGAAGCCGCCCAGAGTGGCTGGGGAACCCCAGCCAGATGGGTGGAGTATAAATATTATTATTATTATTATTATTATTATTACTACTACTACTATGGTTGGGTGCATCTTATAGAGCGAAAAATACGGTAGTATTCAGAAGCATTTCCTGCCTCCAACTGTGGCTTGCAGCCATCCATAACCCTTTCTCTTTTAAAGCTATCACTTCCTCCTGGGCTTCTCCCTCCTGAAATACAACAATAACGACAATTATTATTATTATTATTATTATTATTATTATTATTATTAAAGGTAAAGGTAAAGGTACCCCTGCCCGTGCGGGCCAGTCTTGACAGACTCTAGTGTTGTGCGCCCATCTCACTCAAGAGGCCGGGGGCCAGCGCTGTCCGAAGACACTTCCAGGTCACGTGGCCAGCGTGACGAAGCTGCTCTGGCGAGCCAGAGCCGCACACGGAAACGCCGTTTACCTTCCCGCTAGTAAGCGGTCCCTATTTATCTACTTGCACCCGGGAGTGCTTTCGAACTGCTAGGTTGGCAGGCGCTGGGACCGAACGACGGGAGCGCACCCCGCCGCGGGGATTCGAACCGCCGACCTTTTGATCGGCAAGTCCTAGGTGCTGAGGCTTTTACCCACAGTGCCACCTGCGTCCCATTATTATTATTATTATTATTATTATTATTATTATTATTATTTGTACCCCACCCATCTGACTGGGTTGCCTACTCTGGGCAGCTTCCAACGTAATATAAAAACATAATAAACCACCAAACATTAAAAACTTCACTATGCAGGGCTGCATTCTAAAAGTTGTTTCCTGGACATCTGAACAGCTCCCTTCCCCAGCGCTTCTAATATTGGATAGCTTTCCGTGTCTCTATAGGAAATGTATGCTTTTGTTTGCGTTCTACAATTTCCAATTCCCATTTAATTCGGCAAACCGAATGAATAATAATAATAATAATAATAATAATAATAATAATAATAATAATAATATTTTTTATTGATACCCCGCCCTCCCCAGCCAAGGCCGGGCTCAGGGCGGCTAACAAGCAATAATAAAAACAAGTTGATTGAATACAACTTAAAAACAAGATTAAAATACAACATTGAAATATTAAAATGCAGCCTCATCACAGGAGGAGAAAGGAAAAAGGAAAAAGAAAGAGGGGGAGGGAATCGAATTGAAGGCTTGCGTCCGCTCCAAAATAGCGCCGAGTGATGCAGAGCACGCAGGCGGCTTCCTCGGGAGCAAGCGTGCGCCTGGCAACGTCCGGCGCGCCGGGCAGGCGGGGCCGGGCGGCTTCCTCCGCCAATGAGGCCGGGCCAGATCAGGCCGGGGAAACCCGCCGGCCGCGCCGCTCCTCGCCTGCGGGCCGGGCCGCACGTCCACCGGCAGGAGGCGGAGGCAGGAGGCGGGACGGAGCCGCCCCGTCGCCGGCGCTTCGGAGCTGAGCCGCCCGGCGCGCAGAGCCACACTCGCGCGCAGCCATGCAGCCGCTTCTCGCCTTCCTCGTGCCTCTCCTCCTGGGCTGCGCAACTTGCGCGCAACCGCCGGGTTCCGCCGAGCAGCGCTGCTTCTGCCAGGTGAGTGTCGCGCGCGCCCATCCGCGCGCTTCCCACCCTCGGCTGCCGCCGGTCCCGGGGCGCGCCCGGTGCGTAAAAACGCAGCGCCACGGGGCTTGCTCCAGAGGAAAGGGGTCCGATCCAGTTGGGGGTTCGGGTTACGCTGGAAACAGCCGAGGGGGAGAACTGGTCCCGGAACCCCCATCCTCTGAAGGTACTCTGCACATGCTCAGGGCACGATGGCGGCCTGGATTCAGGAGCTGAATTGGTGATGGGTTGGAGACGTTGGGGGGTCGCGTTTCCTTTCCCACGCGCCTCCCCTTGGAAAGGTTTTTTGGCTGAGATTCTCTCGTTAGTCTTTAGGAGACGCGAATCACTGTTGATCTCCTTTCCTTAATTACATTATTCATTGATGATTTGCGTTGCTTAATGAGACTTGCGGTGGCGGTTAAGCTCCTCGGCGTGTCCTCGGTACCAAAGGCGCTGCTCCTAACACCGGCTGCTAATTGCGCCTTCCTTCTTTCAACGAGAGCAGGGAACTCCCAGGGCGCAACCTGCCGATAACTGGCAGTGCGATCCTCAACATACGCAGCGGTAAATCCCGAAGAGCTATCTTTTCAGGAAGCGCGCACAGGGTGACAGAGCCGTGGTGCCTTTGGGGAGAAGGAAGGGGTGAAGAAAGCCAAGAACTGGGGTTTCATCCTGCCTTGGGAAGTGTTGCCTTGACTGTAGAAGCTGAGACCCCTAAAAGTGTAATAGTAGTAGTAATAATAATAATAATAAATTTATCTATATGCCACCCATCTGACTGTGTTGCTCCAGCCGCTCTGGGCAGCTCCCAACAAAAAATAGTAAACACACATTGCAACATCAAACACTAAAATCTTCCCTAGGTAGGTTGTGGTGGGTACTCAGGATATGCCCAGAGGCACTCTCTTCTTCAGGGGTCACAACATTTTTCAGTCAGGGGCTGGTCCACTGTCCCTCAGACCATGTGGTGGGCCGGAGTATACAGTGGTACCTTGGGTTACAGACGCTTCAGGTTACAGGCTCCGCTAACCCAGAAATAGTACCTCGGGTTAAGAACTTTGCTTCAGGATGAGAACAGAAATCGTGCGACGGCGGCGTGCCGGCAGCAGGAGGCCCCATTAGCTAAAGTGGTGCTTCAGGTTAAGAACAGTTTCAGGTTAAGAACGGACCTCCGGAACGAATTAAGTACTTAACCTAAGGTACCACTGTATTTTGAAAAGAGAAAAAAAATGAACGAATTCCTATGCCCCACATATAACCCAGAGATGCATTTTAAATAAAAGGACGCATTCTACTCATGTAAAAACACCAGGCAGGCACCACAAATAACCCAGAGATGCATTTTAAATAAAAGGGCACATTCTAGTCATGTAAAAACATGCTGATTCCCGGACTGTCCGTGGGCCTGATTGAGAAGGCGAATGGGCCGCATCCGGCCCCTGGGCCTTAGGTTCCCTACCCCTGCTCTTCTTCATTGTTACTTTGTACATTCCAAGCCCTGCTTCAGGTCATGCCCTGTTCAGCCCTCATCCTGCCCCAGACATCACCTATAGCACTCACTTTAATGGAACAGAGCCAGACTTGTCTTATGGCAACCCTGTTATTTCAGAGAATCTACCGGTTCTTCCTAGTGGATCAGGCCCTTGCTTCAAACTGCTTGCTCAGTCTTTGACTGAGCAGGGGATCCAGACCTAGTATTGCAGCTTTCCCCAACCTCGTGCCCTTTTGTTGCTTTGGGCATCCCTAACTCACCAGCTTATGGAAGGCTGGGATAGATTCCTGTCTCAGCTTTGTGATATTTTGTCTATGTGCCTTTTGCAAAAGGAAATCGGATGCATAAAGTGGTATCCAGCAAAGTAATACTGTTAGTGCGAAGAGTTTCGACTGTGGAGCAGAGCTTCCCGTCCTTTCTCTGTGCACCCCTTAAATTTGTTTTGGGGGTTCCCCTGAAAACCTCTGGAGCAGGCTTTGGAGAGGATGCAAAGAAACAGTTCTGTGGTGCAATTAGAAATCTTTCACTAACAGGACTGCTTCACTGAATGCCACCCATAGAGTTGTAGTCTTGTAAACAGTCAGTCGCTGCCCCAAATCCTCCTGGTTTGACTCCGATTTCCCGTCCAGCTTTTCTTGAATTAACAATGCTTGCTGTTTTAGCCGTAACAGTAGTTTCTCCCTATTTTCTCCATGGCCTTCTCTTCCATCTGTTTGCCGAGTTCTTTTTATAGGGGGTGACTAAGACTAATAAGTTATTCCTCTGTCACTTGCAATGCTTTTTCTTTGTGTGTGTGTGTGTGTGTGTGCGCGCAGGTGCCTGGAGTTCATTAACATGTTCTTTTGAACTCTCTTAATGTGCAAATGACAGAGTGGTGGAGAAGGAAATGCGGAAGGTGTAAACAGAGGCGGCGTGGCGTGTGAGCGATTACGCCAGCCGTTCTGAAATGTGTCCTTTCCTGGGTGGTAGACAATACTAGACTGCACTGCCTGGTGTAAAACCCCTCCCTGTGGGTTGTATTTACCCAGGAGAAATCTCTTTCGTAAATGTATTTACTCTTGAGAAGTTGCCCCTAAGCTGCCATTGAGCTGCTGGATTTATTTACCCTTTAGCCAAAAGTTCCCACCTAGGCTGGGTTGCATAGATCATAAAATCACATCTGGTGTTTTTTTTATTAAATATTTTTTAATTATAAAAAGAAAAAACAATCAAGAAAAACAATACATGAATTCAACAAACAATACATCAACAATAAAAATACAATACAGCAATACAACATAAAAAAACCCAAAAAACCCCTCAAAAACACACATCCAAATTTTATATCTATATCTTTCATTAGCTTATTTCCTCGACTTCCTCGCACCTCCCTTTTTTGTATTCTGGTTCAAATTAACTGGTTCAACAAATCCTTTCCCTCTTCTTCAATTTTTGTTCTATAATTTATCCTAACACAATTTAACTTTAAATTTTCCACTTTATCACATTAACACTTAATATTCATATAATTCTTAATAACACTTCTGCTAAAACCATGTAGCTTCATTCCAATATTCTTCTAACATTCATTAATTTTGCAATATTTCTGTAAATATACTATAATTTTTTTTTAAAATCACATCTGTCATAAAAAAAAACCCTGCAAGAACATTCTGCATGTGATTGCCATGAAACGAGAGCAAAAATAATGGAGTGGCCAAACAGAGACAGCAGTTCTTCTGAATACCAGTTGCTGGTAGCCACAGGAAGGGAGAGGTGTCTTGGGTTCGAATCCTGATTGCAGGTTTCCCGGAAGAGGCATTTGGTTGGCCACTGTGAGAAAAGGATGCGAAAAAGTCTGCATCCTCAGCATCTTCTAGAAAGAGATTGACACGGGTTCAAGACAGGGCAAGTCTTTCCAAAGCTAGGGTCCTGCCATTGCGCTTGGCCATTGGGCGATGCCCTCGGCTGTGGGTGGGAAAGTAAAGGTAAAGGGTCCCCTGACCATTAGGTCCAGTCGTGGCCGACTCTGGGGTTGCGGCGCTCATCTCGCTTTACTGGCCGAGGGAGCCGGCGTACAGCTTCTGGGTCATGTGGCCAGCATGACTAAGCCGCTTCTGGCAAACCAGAGCAGCGCACGGAAACGCCGTTTACCTTCCTGCCGGAGTGGTACCTATTTATCTACTTGCACTTTGACGTGCTTTCGAACTACTAGGTTGGCAGGAGCAGGGACCGAGCAACGGGAGCTCACTCCTTCGGGGGGATTCGAACCGCTGACCTTCTGAGTGGGAACGCCCCCCCCCTAAAGATCCCAAGGCAAAGGCAAAACCAACATGGAAGAAACACCTGCTGAATATTTGGGTCCCTGGTTGTTTTAGGGCGGAGCTTTCCAGACTTTTCACTTTTTTAGACCCACATCATTTCGCGACAGTTTTACTAGCTAACCGGAGATTAAACTAACCTCTTTCCAGCCCCGGGAGGAGTGCAGGGAGCATTCATTCAACACACCTACACACTCCAGCTGACACACAAATGTGTCGCTTTCCACCATTTGGAACGCTCCGCTTTAGGGCTTTATAACTTAACATCTTGAACCGGATTTAGGTTTGACGAGGCCCTAAGCCAGGCTTCCTCAACCTCAGCCCTCCAGATGTTTTTAGACCAATTCCCAGCATCCCTGACCACTGGTCCTGCTAGCCAGGGATCATGGGAGTTGTAGACCAAAAACATCTGGAGGGCCAAGGTTGAGGAAGCCTGCCCTAAGCTACTGAAGGTAACGGGGCCCTTTATATGTCCAGCTGTGCTTTGCCAACAACAAATTGTCGCTGTTTTTTGTGTTGAATATATGCTCTATGGTCCTTTATGGACCTAATAGGTATCTAAAGCCATTTGCACATAACAAAATGTGTGATATTTTAGGGAGCAGGCTGGCAGGCGTGGCCCATGACACATCATAGGAGCCTAAACAACACAAAACACTGTTGCTGTATGTAGGTTTTATTTTATTTGTTTTTTATACTATATTTTGGAAATGTACAGTGGTACCTCTGGATGCGAACGGGATCCGTTCTGGAGCCCCGTATGCATCCTGAAGTAAACGTAACACACGTCTATGCATGCGGGGTCGCATTTTGCCGCTTCCACACATGTGCATGATGTCATTTTGAGCATCTGTGCATACGTGAGCGGCAAAACACGGAAGTAAAGCTCTCCGTTAATTCCAGGTCACCGCAGAGCGCAACCTGAAAATACTTAACCTGAAGCTACTTCAACCTGAGGTATGACTGTACATCCAGGTCCCCCCCCCCTTTAAATTTGTTTTGGGGGCCCCCTAAGCTATAGCTTAAAAGGGACATAGGTGGCACTGTGGGTTAAATCACAGAGCCTAGGGCTTGCCGATCAGAAGGTTGGCGGTTTGAATCCCCATGACGGGGTGAGCTCCTGTTGCTCAGTCCCAGCTCCTGCCCACCTAGCAGTTTGAAAGCATGTAGATAAATAGGTACCGCTCTGGCGGGAAGGTAAACGGCGTTTCCATGTGCTGCTCTGGTTTGCCAGAAGCGGCTTCGTCATGCTGGCCACATGACCCGGAAGCTGGACGCCGGCTCCCTTGGCCAATAAAGCGAGATGAGTGCCGCAACCCCAGAGTCGGCTACGACTGGACCTAATGGTCAGGGGTCCCTTTACCTTTAAGCTATAGCTTGTTTAGCTTATACGCAAATCCATAGCTGTCAACTTTCAGATTTGAAAATAAGGGATCAGCAGCCTCACCTGTCCCGGGGACAGTCTGCGGGATATCTAACAATCCGGGATAGCAGCGGGAAACGGCGCTGGAATAAGGGAATTTCCCACAAAAAAAGGGAAGGTTGACAGCTATGCGCAATCCGGCACTGATCTTGAACAGGAAGGTTTTGCATCTCTCTGGCGTTTGGAAACTTCCTCTTTGACCTGTGCGCTGCAAAGCCGCTTCCGAGATTTCCTGGGCTGGACGCAAGTGATTTCCCAAGGTGTGATTCTTGCATTTCATGCGGTTGGGCTAGCTGATCCTGTGTGATTCCATGAACGTGGGCAGCTGGGAGGCCCACAGGTGGGATATATATCCTGACCCCCCCCCCCCAGTAGGGCCCAGTGAAAAGTCCTGAAATGGGAGGGGGACGGACGGACTGAGCTAGCCTGGGATCTGGTGGATCCCAAACCGGTCTCACAGTCGTCATGAGAGCAGGACCTCCACCTTCTGTTGCAGCTGCCATGCTCCATAAAGCCTCTCTGCCAGGATGGGGGGTCAGGATTGTGCCCAAAAGCTTTCGTTAATTCCCCGCTGGGAGCAAATTGCAATTGTAGAAGCTGATAGAGGAGGACGGGACTCCGTTCCCTTAAATTGCAACTTGACTTCCTTTCATATTTCAGGAAGCAATCTATATTTTAGGCAGGCCTGGTTTTCAATCGCTGCTTGCCTGAGTGACAAACCTTGCAGGGTTGCTGTGAGAATATAGTGTACGCCTTGGGAGAGGGAGAAATAAAAATATAACGGTGGTAAAAACTCCTCGGGGAGGAAGGGCAGGATATAACAATTAAATTAATGAATAATAATAATAAAGAATACAAAATAGACGCCAAAAACATTTAAAAAATAAAAACATACGCATACAGTGGTGCCCCGCAAGACGAATGCCTCGCAAGACGGAAAACCCGCTAGACGAAAGGGTTTTCCGTTATGGAGGTGCTTCGCAGGACGAATTTCTCTATGGGCTTGCTTCGCAAGACGAAAATGTCTTGCGATTCCTGGGGTTTTTCCCCCGCTCCCTATCCCCTTTTTGTAAGGCACTAAGCTGCTAATAGCCTTTTAGCAGCTAATCCGCTAATCCCTTAAGCCTTTAATAGCCGCTAATAGCCGCTAAACCGCTAATAGCGCTAATCCGCTAATGGGCTTGCTTCGCAAGACGAAAAAACCGCTAGACAAAGAGACTCACGGAACGGATTCTTTTCATCTTGCGAGGCACCACTGTATTTCGTTGGTGGCGAGTGATTAAAAATAATAAATTCTTTAATTAGTTGATCGGTCTGGTGAATAAGAATCTAAAGATTGCTTTGCTTGGTCAGAGCTAGGTACGCCCAATATCCTTTTTCTATCAGGTGACAGCTAAATTTCTCCAGTTATCCATGATGAAAATGCGTCCTGTGTTTTCTGCCCAGCATCTGACTCCAACATCTGTAGGTACACAGCCACTGAGGCTCAATTTAGTTGGGGGTGGGGGCTAACAGACCTTGCATTCTGACTCATCCTTTCCTTTGAACATCACACCCAAGGTATTGTGCTGTTGCCACATCTCCAGGGAGTGCATTCTGCAAGTTAATTATGTGTTGTGTGTCTGTGCAAAAGCGCCTTGCTGCCAGCCGGTGTGTCTGCTGGGTGACTCATTTGCAAGGCTGGGAGGGGAGGGAAGCAGATTCCTTCTCTCCTGGAGAGAAAGAGAGAGAGAGAGAGAGAGAGAGAGAGAGAGGGTGTGTGTAACTTAGAGGTATAGAGGGGATACACCAGGGGTCAGCACACTTTTTCAGCAGGGGGCCGGTCCACTGTCCCTCAGACCTTGTGGGGGGCCAGACTATATTTGGGAAAAAATATATGAACGAATTCCTATGCCCCACAAATAACCCAGAGATGTATTTTAAATAAAAACACACATTCTTTTACAGTCATACCTCAGGTTACAGCCGCTTCAGGTTGTGTTTTTTTTCGGGTTGCGAACCACCGAAACCCCAAAGTACTGGAATAGGTTACTTCCGGGTCTCGACGGTTGTGCATGCGCAGAAGTGCTAAATTGCACTTTGCGCATGCGCAGAAGCACCGAATCGCAACCCGTGCCTGCGCAGACGTGCCTCCCGCATGGATCATGTCCGCAACCCGAGCGTCCACTGTATTTAAAATTAAATGTTAAAACACTAGGCAGGCCCCACAAATAACCCAGAGATGCATTTTAAATAAAAGGACACATTCTACTCATGTAAAAACACGCTGATTCCTGGACTCTCCACGGGCCGGATTGAGAAGGCGATTGGGCCGGATCCGGCCCCCGGGCCTTAGTTTGCCTACCCATGGGATATACACCTTCTCCGTCTTCAATGAGATTGGAAAAGCCATGCCTTTGAAAAGCCCAGCCAGCTAAACCTTCCACCTGGAGCACAGCAGGTGGACAGGTGCCAGATTGCCAGGCTGTGTCAACAACAGTCCTGGCCATTTAGGAGGGTGCCCAGTTGGCAACGCTTTGCATTTGACTAGGAAGTAGAAGGAGAAGTTGAATAAGAAGCAGGCTGGGATTTGCATCTCTCTGGCGTTTGGCAACTTCCTTCCTGCATACGTGCTGCCAGGCCACCTCTGGCGTTTCCTTTGCCGGAAGCAAATGCGCTCATAAAAGCTTCTCGAATTCAGTTTCCTCAGGGGGGTTGTTGCATCACGTTTGGGATCTCATGCCAGCAATGACAGGGCAGAAAAAGTGACCTGAAGTTGTTTTCTTTGAATGGCAAGGCTCCAGAGAGGGACAATTTCCTGCGTGTATTGAAGCCTTTATTATTATTATTATTATTATTATTATTATTGTCGTTGTTGTTGCTGCTGCTGCTACAATTTCAGGCTGAGCTGAATCATTAATATAGTCTGCCTTTGAGGGTTTGGTGTCCTCCTGTAACCTGTAGTAGTACCAATGTTATCTTAAAAAGAAATTATCTAAAGATAGGACACTTCCATCACATATGATACAATATGATAATCTTTATTGTCATTGTCCCATACAGAACAACGAAGTAGAAAAAAATCTACATCAGACATTCAAAAACCAACAAGCCTGCTATCCCAGCCTGGTTAGCCCCCTAAAAACTCTGATACCCCATAATTAAATACAATATACTCCCATAGAGACAATCTTACACTGCGTTTAAAACCAAAATTGCATTGGATAGAAACTGTTTCTCAGGCGGCTAGTCCCAATCTTTATAACCCTGTAGGTCCTTCTCCTGCCACATAAGGTACAGTGGTGCCCCGCAAGACGAATGCCTCGCAAGACGGAAAACCCGCTAGACGAAAGGGTTTTCCGTTTTGGAGGTGCTTCGCAGGACGAATTTGCTATGGGCTTGCTTCGCAAGACGAAAATGTCTTGCGATTCCTGGGGTTTTTTCCCCGCTCCCCACCCCCTTTTTCTAAGGCACTAAGCTGCTAATAGCCTTTTAGCAGCTAATCCCTTAAGCCTTTAATAGCCGCTAATAGCCGCTAAACCGCTAATAGCGCTAATCCGCTAATCTGCTAATGGGCTTGCTTCGCAAGACGAAAAAACCGCAAGACGAAAAGACTCGCGGAATGGATTCTTTTCGTCTTGCGAGGCACCACTGTACTTTCTAAAATTATGCCGTTAGTGAAGCTAAATATAAAGCTTAAAGTGTGGCGGAATTAGGTGGGGCAGGGGGAAGTAGCCAGAGTTGAGCCCCATTGCCACTCAAAATCGCAGCCTCTTGATGATGCTTTTACTTACTTTTTTTTAAGTTGGGGTTTCAGTACACACACCTCTGTGTAACTTTAAATATACCCCTGGTATGCTTGTTTTCAAGGTGACCCGGATCGAGTATGTAAAGTGCTTTCATCATTCCAGTACGCATATAAATGTTAATTATGTTGTTGTTTTTGTTAGACGTCTCCTAATTACTTTGCGGCTTTCCAGTCCTCATTGCTTCTTAATTTCTCCTCAGGTGACGGGCCATTTGGACGACTGCACTTGCGACGTTGAGACTATTGACAGCTACAACAACCTCAAGATTTTCCCAAGCCTGCAGAAACTTTTGGAAAGCGATTATTTCAGATATTACGAGGTAATGCTTATACTTTTCTCTTTTTTAAATGTCCGTCCCCCCAAAATGCCTTGGCAAACCATTTCTTAAAAGAAAAAGCTGGGCTTCCCTCAGCATATTGTAAATCTAAAAGTTTTTTCATCTTTTCCTGACAAGTTAAAAGCTCTTGCCTGGAACTAAAAATCCCCTAGACCAACCAAAGCGTTTTCTGCCTTCATCTCTGCAGGTTAACCTAAAGAAGCCTTGTCCTTTTTGGAACGATGATAGCCACTGTGGAATTCGAGACTGTGCTGTAAAGCCATGCCCATCGGTAAGTGTGAAAGATCACAGAATCGCAGAAGGGACCACAAGGGGCATCTAGTCCAACCCCCTGGCATGCAGGAATCTTGGCCCAACGTGGGGCTCAAATTCACAACCCTGAAATTCAGAGTCTCATGCTCTGCGCAGCTTGCAGACTTAACATGAGAACAAGAAGAACATACTTTTAGAGAAGATTGGAAAACGTTTATTGACTACATTGGGGGAAGGAAATTGTGTACAGTGGTACCTCGGGTTACATACGCTTCAGGTTACAGACTCCACTAACTCAGAAATATTACCTCGGGTTAAGAACTTTGCTTCAGGATGAGAACAAAAATTGTGCTCCGGCGGTGCGGCAGCAGCAGGAGACCCATTAGCTAAAGTGGTGCTTCAGGTTAAGAACAGTTTCAGGTTAAGAACGGACCTCCGGAACTAATTAAGTACTTAACCTGAGGTACCACTGTACACTGGAAAACGTTGGCAGCATTAAGATAAATTCAACAGTGTAAATAAGTTTTGATGGATGTCATAATGGAAAACCGATTGGTATAGCTTTTGTAAAATATGCAGGGATTTGTTGTTGTTTAGTCGTTTAGTCGTGTCCGACTCTTCGTGACCCCCTGGACCACGCCAGGCACTCCTGTCTTCCACTGCCTCCCGCAGTTTGGTCAGACTCATGTTTGTGGCTTCAAGAACACTGTCCCACCATCTTGTCCTCTGTCGTCCCCTTCTCCTTGTGCCCTCCATCTTTCCCAACATCAGGGTCTTTTCCAGGGAGTCTCCTCTTCTCATGAGGTGGCCAAAGTATTGGAGCCTCAGCTGCAGGATCTGTCCTTCCAGTGAGCACTCAGGGATGATTTCCTTCAGAATGGAGAGGTTGGATCTTCTTGCAGTCCATGGGACTCTCAAGAGTCTCCTCCAGCACCAGAATTCAAAAGCATCAATTCTTCGGCAATCAGACTTCTTTATGGTCCAGCTCTCACTTCCATACATCACTACTGGGAAAACCATAGCTTTTACTATACGGACCTTTGTCGGCAAGGTGATGTCTCTGCTTTTTAAGATGCTGTCTAGGTTTGTCATTGCTTTTCTCCCAAGGAGCAGGCGTCTTTTAATTTCGTGGCTGCTGTCACCATCTGCAGTGATCATGGAGCCCAAGAAAGTAAAATCTCTCACTGCCTCCATTTCTTCCCCTTCTATTTGCCAGGAGGTGATGGGCCCAGTGGCCATGATCTTCCTTTTTTTGATGTTGAGCTTCAGACCATATTTTGCGCTCTCCTCTTTCACCCTCATTAAAGGGTTCTTCAATTCCTCCTCACTTTCTGCCATCAAGGTTGTGTCATCTGCATATCTGAGGCTGTTGATATTTCTTCCGGCAATCTTAATTCCGGTTTGGGATTCATCCAGCCTAGCCTTTCGCATTCAGGGATTTATAATATGCAAAATGAAGAAGGGAAGTCACTGATTTTTTAAGGATGTTAAAAGGAGTGTTTTAAATTGCTAAACAGAAAATTTAATAAAAGACTTGAGGCAAGTGCCAAGCGCTAACACAGAACTGGCATCTCTTCCCCTCCTTACATAGTATGACATTCATTTCGGCAGATTCCTGTCTTGCGTTCGGATTAGGGACTCCTTGCATCAGCACTGCAGGCAGATGCAATCAGGTTTGTGATTCCTGCCAGGCTCTTGTCCCCAAACACAAGGTATCGCTTGAGAGGAAGGAAAATATCTTTATTTAAAGGCTGCTGGTGGCGTAGGCTCAGCAGCAAGCAGAAGGCCCAGAAGTCGAGATCTGCAAGAAGGATGAACACGGCCTTTGCAGCCACCTTAAATCTCTGGTATCCAAGGAAGCTGAATGTTAGAAGAATCGGGACAGAAAAGAGAAAGGACTTATTCACCACAGAGTTGATCTGTAGAACTCACTGCCACAAGAGGCAGCAATACCCACCAGCTGGGATGGTTTCAAAAGACTGGATAAATTCATGGAGGAGAGAGCTGCCGATGGCTGTTAGCGCCTTCTCTTTCCTCCTCCTCCTGCTCTTCATCCATCTGGGGCTGCCAAACCGTGCCAAATCCTGGCGAGAGGGGACCGTGATAGCAAACCCTAAGTGGCCGAGGGCAGGTGGAAGCAGAGCCAAAGCAAGGCCAGGGAGAAATGAAGGAGAAGGAGCTGAAGGACAGGGGTGCAGTTGAAATCCGTGCATTGCATGGGGTTGGACTCGATTGGTTGATTCTTTTGATTCTATGAAATTTACAGAATACCAAACAGGGAAAAGCTGCACCAAAGCAGCATAACAGCATATAAGGTCCGTATAGTAAAAGCTATGGTTTTCCCAGTAGCGATGTATGGAAGTGAGAGTTGGACCATAAAGAAGGCTGATCGCCGAAGAATGGATGCTTTTGAATTATGGTGTTGGAGGAGACTCTTGAGAGTCCCATGGACTGCAAGAAGATCAAACGCATCCATTCTTAAGGAAATCAGCCCTGAGTGCTCACTGGAAGGACAGATTGTGAAGCTGAGACTCCAATACTTTGGCCACCTCATGAGAAGAGAAGACTCCCTGGAAAAGACCCTGGTGCTGGGAAAGATGGAGGGCACAAGGAGAAGGGGACGACGGAGGACGAGATGGTTGGACAGTGTTCTCGAAGCTACCAGCATGAGTTTGAGCAAACTGCGGGAGGCAGTGGAAGACAGGAGTGCCTGGCGTGCTCTGGTCCAGGGGGTCACGAAGAGTCGGACACGACTGAACGACTAAACAACAACAACAACCATCTGGCTGGGCTTCTCCAGCCACTCTGGGCGGCTTCCAACAAAGATTAAAAATACATTAAAATGTCACACATTCAAAACTTCCCTAAACAGGGCTGCCTTCAGATGTCTTCTAAATGTCAGGTAATTGTTTATCTCTTTGACATCTGATGGGAGGGTGTTCCACAGGGCGGGTGCCACTACCAAGAAGGCCCTCTGTCTGGTTCCCTGTAACCTCACTTCTCGCAATGAGAAGGCCCTCGGTGCTGGACCTCAGTGTCCGGGCAGAACGATGGGGGTGGAGACGCTCCTTCAGGTATACTGGGCCGAGGCCGTTTATAATGATTGGATCCATTTATAATGATTGGATCCTTCTCCCTAGCAGCGGTGTGGTTCTGCGTCCTGGCTCTGGTACCCTGAGCCTTTTACCCCGGGCAAAGGGCTCTTTAATCCCTCCCTCCCTCGAGAGCTGGAACCAAGGCACTGGCAGACCCCCTCCCTCCTGAGGAATTTGGAGGCTTTCAGTTGGAGGCCTTTGCTAAATTGCTCTTGGGAACAGGAGCATTGCTATGGCTAATGAATGCCGGTCCAAGGATATATATGAATGCCTCAGTCCAGTATACCTGAAGGAGCGCCTCCACCCTCATTTTCCAGCCCGGACACTGAGGTCCAGTGCCGAGGGCCTTCTGGCGGTTGCTGTTGGGATACTGCCAGGGAGACAGAGTCCATCATGACTCCACGTCGTCTCCGGACGTCCATCGATCTCCCATAGACACGCAGTATCAGCAATTAGCGACAGGAGCTCCAGAAATAGCTTGCCACATTCCAGTGCCGATGCACGCTCTATCAGTAGATAATGCACAGCGAAAGATGCACTCAGGAGAGCATTATTTACAAGTTTATTTCTGCGTTGATCAGAACAAAGAAAAACATGACTGCCTGCTTCAGAGTTTCCGGCAGAGAGAGAGAAACGAAAGCAAAGACACAACAGAAACATCCTGTGAAACAGGAAATACGCAAGCTGTGACACAAAGCCTGCTCCCTTTTAAGGTGGAATGGAAATGTCCTAACAGTTGCCTCGCTGTAAGAAGCCAAGCTACAGGGAACCAGGCACAGGGCCTTCTCAGTGGTGGCACCCCCACCTGGACCACCCTCCCATCAGATGTCAAGCAGATAAAAACTACATAACTTTTAGAAGACATCTGAAGGCAGCCCTGTTTAGGGAAGCTTTTAATGTTTGATGTTTTAATATACAGTTATACCTCAGGTTGAAGTAGCTTTGGGATAAGTATTTTTGGGTTGCGCACTGTGGTGACCCGGAAGTAACGGAGCGCGCTACTTCTGGGTTCCGCCGCTTGCGCATGTGCAGACGGTCAAAATGACGTCATGCGCAGAAGTGGCTAATCGCCAGATGCTCGGACGCAGGTTGCATTTGCTTCTGGATGTGAATGGGGCTCCGGAACAGATCCCGTTCGCATCCAGAGGTACAGTGGTGCCTCGCAAGACGAAATTAATTCGTTCTGCGAGTCTCTTCATCTAGCGGTTTTTTCGTCTTGCGAAGCAACCCGATTAGCGGATTAGCGCTATTAGCGGTTTAGCGGCTATTAAAGGCTTAAGGGATTAGCGGATTAGCTGCTAAAAGGCTATTAGCAGCTTAGTGCCTTAGAAAAAGGGGGTGGGGAGCGGGGAAAAAATCGCAGGAACTCCAAGACATTTTCGTCTTGTGAAGCAAGCCCATAGGGAAATTCGTCCTGCGAAGCACATCGAAAAACGGAAAACCCTTTCGTCTAGCGGGTTTTCCGTCTTGCGAGGCATTCGTCTTGCGGGGCACCACTGTACCACTGTATTTTTAATATTTTGTTGGAAGCTGCCCAGAGTGGCTTGGGAAACCCAGACAGATGGGCAGGGTATAAATAAAATAATCATAATCATAGGGGGAAATGGCTTACAATGAAATGGGATTTCATTTTGCAACTTCTCTTTCCAGGATGAAGTCCCTGGCAGAATTAGGTCGGAGAGTCACAACAAGGTAAGTCCTGGGTCAAAACGGAGCTACTGGACTGTGACCTAGTTCTGCCCTATCCTGGGGGAAGAATAATAGAATTGTAGAGTTGGAAGGGATGCTGAGGGTCATCTAGTCCACCCCCCCGCCCCGCAGTGCAGGAATAGGCAGCTATCCCTTATGGGGATTGAACCTGCAACCTTGGCGTTATCAGCACCACGCTCTAACCAACGGAGCTACCGGCAGTTCATAGCTCAGTTGGTAGAACACCTGCTTTGCATGTAGAAGGATCTCAGTGCAGTCCCCAGCATCTCCAGTTAGGGCTGGGAATGCCTGAAGCCCTGGAGAGCTGCTGCCAGCCAGTGTAGACAATATTGAGCTGGAAGGACCAAAGGCCTTGTCTCCGTATAAGGCAGCGTCCTTTGTTCCTGGCTATGGCATTTCTTTTTGGAAAAGAAATGAGGTGAGGTTTTTTGAGTCATCATGGCCGCCTAGCAAGCATCCAGTCAAGGCCTGTCAGTTGAAGGTTTGGCCGGAAGTAGTAAGCACACACATACCTATTTATTTAATGCCGAGAATTTATATATACCATTAGTGATGTGAGGTGAGAATAATCTCCGGAGAATATTCTCGAGAATGAGAATATTTGCTAGAAAATTCTCCGGGGAATATTTTCCCCAAACGGTGAATTCTAATGTAAGAACCAGTTTTACAACCCACATTTTAAAAAACCTAGTAAATAACAAATCAAGCTGTGATATTGCCAGTGTAAGTAATGAATAATGATATTTTTTTGATCCAGTTATATTACTGGGCGTTGTGTCATTCACCATTGGCAGTTCTGAAATGTGAGCTACAGAAAACATTATTTATTTTAGTTTTAAAAATGCTATTCATTTAATTTAATGAACATTTGAATGCGTATGTATTTCAGCTATATGTAAAGTTGATGGTAAATATACAGTTAGTGGCAGGCTTAGTGGTTAACGTGAGTCACTCACGTTGAATTTTCAGTTTCAAGTTTGGTGCCAAAAAACCCAAAGAATGTGAATAAAAGTTTTACAGTTTTTGGTTGCCATCTGAACAAGTGTACCCACGAATAAACATGTATATGAACTAATCATATCATTTTCAGTGCTTTGAAATTATATCATTTTCAATGCATTAAAATGAATATTCTCCTATTTTAAATGAAAAGTTTCTAATATTCTCATTAGTTTAACATTGCTATATACCATCAGTGGTGTAGCGTGGGGTGCAGAATGGTTAGCGGTGCAAAAGTTCAACATCCAGTTGTGTCGCTGGGCTCCGTTCAAAACGGCTTCCCCGTGCGAACCAGTGACAAAACCAGACAATTTAACAACTCTTCTTATTTCTGCAACTCCGATCTCCTGGGTAACACGGATGCCATTAGGCAGTTGAATGCACATGCCTACGCCGTCCATTTCCCTCCCTCCAAACCCATCCCTCCACGTGGCCCCGAACACTGGCAACCCACGTTATGCCACTGCCCACCATTCTTGGATTAGCTATTTCCAGGGCGTTCACGCCCATGGGATTTCACCAAACGCACCCTCTTTCCCCCCCACAAAAGTCATTGCACCAAAACAATGGGAGAATAACCTAGGCTATGAGATTAACCCCACTCAATGGACCAGAATGTGGTCTAAACCCCCCTTTAAATCCATATCAATGAAAAGAAAAGAACTCACTCTAAAACTCACCTACAGGTGGTACCTAACATCCAGAAAACTACTGCTAATATGCCCAGGAACCTCACCAAAATGCTGGAGAGGGTGCACCTTCCTAGGCACATACCTCCACATGTGGTGGGAGTGTCCCAAAATCCAACTATTCTGGACAACAACCATATGAGAAATATGTAAAATAACTAAGCAAGTATTAGAAATCACCCCAGAATTGGCCCTACTAAACATCATCCAAGACAACAATGCCCACTTACACCACAAAGAACTCATAACCCACCTACTTTCAGCAGCCAGAAACATCATAGCCAGACACTGGAGAGACCTATCAGGAATAAGCATGGACCAATGGTACCAAATAGTATGGGAAACAGCCCTACTAGAAAAATTAACCAATAAACTGAAACTGACACGGGGACAATAGAAGAAGACGTCTTCACCCCGGTATGGCTCCCCTTTATCACATACACAGCCCAACAGGACAATGACAATAATCCACCAACAACAATCAAATCAGTATGGTTAACCTGATCCAAAACACCCACCCACCCCACTCACACATGAAAACAAAGACCACCACAGCCAACCACAAATGAACAACCACACCCATGGCCAAACCCAACCTCTCTCACCACCAAAGGAACACAAATGAACAGCAGAGAACTTGCACAAGCAACACTGACACAAAACCCCACATATATTAAGTAAAATAGAAACATCGCCACCCATCTTCCACCCCTCTCCCCCTTTTCTTCCTAACATCTCAACAAATGAAACTGATTTGTAAAAATGTTACAAGAGAGAGACATTACACATGCTTCTGTAAATCAAGAAAATCTTTAATAGAAATACAAAAAATAGAAGAAGTCGCCACACCAGTTTGGCCAGCTCACAAAGCTGCAATGTGGGTGGTCTGGGTAGGTGCAGATGTGACTTCCTGGGTGGTCCGTGGGCTGGCTGGTAGCTTTCTTCTGCCTTGGTTGGGTTTGGTGACTCCTGGTGGCCTTCCCCGCGGCAGTGGACTCTAATCAGCTTGAAAGCAAACCTGTTGTTTTGCTTTGCAGTATTCTGAAGCCGCTGCCCACCTTGCCGAGGACTGTGAAGAAGCTGAGAGACTTGGAGCCGTTGATGGATCCCTGAGGTGCGAAGTCTTCATCTCGATAAACTGGGGCAGCCTGTGAGGCAGGGGAGCTGCTGGTGTTTCTTAACCCCAAAAGCCGCAGAGACTTTCCTGCCAGCTCCCTTCTCGCTGTTTCGATTTCCGTGGGCGCCGGAAGCTCACAAAGGCGACAGGAAGCGTCCGAATCACACCTGCAAGGCCACATCTGCACCGCACACCTAAATCACTACGATACCATTTTATAAACAGTCATGTCTGCCTCCCAGAGAATCCTGGGAGTTTGTGCTGAGAGTTGTTCGGAGACCCCCTTTATTCCCCGCCCAGAGCTGCAATTCCCAGAGTGGTTTAAACCACCACCACCACCATTTTTTATTTGTATGCCGCCTTTCCACAGTTAAAAAAACAATGCTCAAGGCGGCTTACAGCATAACAAGATTTACATAATTACAATAAATAAACCATATCAGAAAAATACACAACCAAATGGGAAACAATTTCCACATAAATCAAAATTGTATAGTTGGAAGGGACCACAAGGGCCACCTATAATGGTTATTTTATTATGATTATTTTACTACTAGGCTGTCTGTCATCATGTTTTTTATAAGGTTTTTCTGTACAGTGGTGCCTCGCAAGACGAAATTAATTCGTTCTGCGAGTTTTTTTGTCTTGTGAATTTTTTCGTCTTGCGAAGCACCACTGTGCATTGACGGTTTCCCATAGGAATGCATTGGCGGTTTTTTAAAAAAAGGCGCAAGACGTTTTCGTCTTGCGAAGCAAGCCCATAGGGAAATCCGTCTTGCGAAGCAACTCAGAAAATGAAAAACTCTTTCGTCTTGCGAGTTTTTCGTCTTGCGAGGTACCACTGTAATGTGTTTTTAATGTTGTACACTGCCCTGGGAACTTCTGGTACAGGGCAGTATATAAATTGAATGGTAATGGTAATAGTAATTATTATTGTTGTTGTTGTTGTTACAGCCCTGTGCAATGTAGGAATATTTCGCCTACTTGGGGCTCGAATCTGTGCCCCTGAGATTAAGAGTTTCATCCTCTACCAAATGAGTTATTCCAATTGTTTTTAATATTATGTAATAATGCTATAACCTGGGACAAATGAAACATCTAGTGACAAATATTTTCTTCCTTGATCTGCAGTGAGGAAACGGCGAGGGCTGTGATTCGATGGACTCGGCACGATGATTCTGCAGACAGCTTTTGCGAAGTGGACGGTATTGGCTCTTGTGGTTTAACATGTTTCTGCCCACCTTCTTCCCAAGTTGGGATATTTCCTGGGGGTTTTTTTGAACTCCTGCGCTTAACGCAGCTGGAAGAATTTTATTTTAAAAAACCCAAATTCTTCTAGACTCGTGTTGCGTAAATAGGGACAGCAACATTATTTGTTTGTTTGTTGCCTTGTTGCTGTTGACATCGGCTTTAAAAAACCCTCGAATTAAACCTGGCTGGTGGAGGCGGGGGGACGTAAAAATGAAAAAGGAATATGTGTGTGGAGAGAGAGAGAGAGAGCAGGGCAAAGACATAAATACAGCTCATAAGTATTCCACATGCCCAGTCGTGTGGGGCAAACAGTAGCTGTTCTCAGGAAACTCACTGCCACAGGAGACAGCGATGGCTAGTGAGCTGGATGGCTTTAAAAAGGAATTATGCAGAGTCCTGCAGGAGGAAAGGGCTATCAATGGCTGTTGTTGTTTAGTTGTTTAGTCGTGTCCGACTCTTCGTGACTCCATGGACCAGAGCACGCCAGGCACTCCTGTCTTCCACTGCCTCCCACAGTTTGGTCAAACTCATGCTGGTAGCTTCAAGAACACTGTCCCACCATCTCGCCCTCTGTCCTCCCCTTCTCCTTGTGCCCTCCATCTTTCCCAACATCAGGGTCTTTTCCAGGGAGTCTTCTCTTCTCATGAGGTTGCCAAAGTATTGGAGCCTCAGCTTCAGGATCTGTCCTTCCAGTGTGCACTCAGGGCTGATTTCCTTCAGAATGGAGAGGTTTGATCTTCTTGCAGTCCGTGGGACTCTCAAGAGTCTCCTCTAGCACCAGAATTCAAAAGCATCCATTCTTCGGCCATCAGCCCTCTTGATGGTCCAGCTCTCACTTCCATACATCACTACTGGGAAAACCACGGCTTTAACTATACGGACCTTTGTTGAGACAGCATAGTGTAGTGATTAAGAGCGGTAGACTCGTAATCTGGTGAACCGGGTTCGATTCCCTGCTCCTCCACATGCAGCTGCTGGGTTACCTTGGGCTAGTAAATCAAAATATCAATGGCTACTAGCCAGAATAACTCTGCTCTGCTTCCACAGTTGGAGGCATTGATGCGTCTGAATGCTGGAAACCACAGGAAGGGAGAGTTGCTCCTGGACTAGATAGGGCATTGGCCAGATTCAACAAGCTCTTCCTATGTTCATAAGAACATATGGAATAACATATGAGATTTGGGTGGTGCACAGCGGCAAGAGTATTGTTTGCCCAGAAGTGGAAGCAAGAAGAGATTCTGACGAAAGAAGAATGGCAGATGAAATTAATGGACTATGCAGAATTGGACAAAATGGCAGGAAGGATTCGAAACCTGTGGGACCAGAGATTTGCAGAAGATTGGAAGAAGTATATGAACTATCTAAAGAGCAATTGTAACCAACAAATTACGCTAGTAGGACTGCAAGTTTTGTAAGGAGAAATATACGAAGTGTTACCAAGTAGAAAAAGATAGAGATATTGATTATGAGTTTGAAATGCAATACGGAAAGTAAGAAATGCATACTAAGAGATTAGATTGGGAAATTTTCAGACAGGACTGATGGAAGTCAAAAAATTGAATAAGATGTAAACGTAGGTTTAATTATTGTTGAAAATGGTATGTTAAAAAAACTAATAGAAATTATATATATATAAAAAAGGAGATTTGGGTGGTGCTGTGGTCTAAACCACTGAGCCTCTTGGGCTTGCCGATCAGAAGGTTGGCGGTTCGAATCCCTGAGACGGGGTGAGCTCCCGTTGCTCTGTCCTAGCTCCTGCCAGCCTAGCAGTTCGAAAGCACACCAGCGCAAGGAGATAAATAGGTACCACTGCAGCAGAAAGGTAAATGGCATTTCCATGCACTCTGGCACTTGTCACAGTCCTCTGTGCGCCAGTAGCGGTTTAGTCCTGTTAGCCACATGACCCGGAAAGCTGTCTGTGGACAAACGCTGGCTCCCTCGGCATGAAAGCAAGATGAGCGCCGCAACCCCATAGTCGCCTTTGACTGGACTTAACCGTCCAGAGGTTCTTTACCTTTGGTTTTACCTATGGAGTATCCACAGCTTTACAGGGACGCGGATGGCTCTGTGGGTTAAACCACAGAGCCTAGGACTTGCCGATCAGAAGGTCGGCGGTTCGAATCCCCGCGACGGGGTGAGCTCCCATTGCTCGGTCCCTGCTCCTGCCAATCTAGCAGTTCAAAAGTACATCAAAGTGCAAGTAGATAAATAGGAACCACTACGGCAGGAAGGTAAACGGCGTTTCCGTGCACCGCTCTGGTTCGCCAGAAGCAGCTTAGTCCTGCTGGCCACATGACCCGGAAGCTGTACGCTGGCTCCCTCGGCCAATAAAGCGGGATGAGCGCCGCAACCCCAGAGTCGGTCACGATTGGACCTAATGGTCAGGGGTCCCTTTACCTTTATCCACAGCTTTACAGAGGTCAGTATCCTGTCCCTTTCTTGCAGGCTGAAATGGTACAGCTCTGCAACGGAGATATCGCATGAGTCTTCTTGTTTGAGCTCTCAGACCAGGCAATTTCAAAAGCAAGAAGGTTATTGGCTGGAGAACACTTAGGAGCGAGGGAAGGAAGGAAATATGGGGACTGTTATTTACTTGCGGCTTCCCCCAAAGACAACATTTGATACAACCAACACAGTTCATAATCCTTGAAATGTTCCTAAAATGGAGTCTAAACCTTGGGCTGGTCACACTTCTCTGAAGTCTCTCAGCCCCACTCACCTCACAGGGTGTTTGTTGTGGGGGAGGAAGGGAAAGGAGATTGTGAGCTGCTTTGAGACTCCTTCGGGTAGTGATAAAGCGGGATATCAAATCCAAACTCCTCTTCTTCTTCTGTCTTTCTGATTAAAATACGGAAATGTCTTTTTTCTTAGATATCCAGTCTCCAGAAGCGGAGTACGTGGATTTGCTTCTCAATCCAGAAGGTTACACTGGCTACAAGGGACCTGAAGCCTGGAAAATCTGGAACAGCATCTATGAAGAAAACTGTTTCAAGTAGGTTCCTTTTGAGTGGCTGGATTCTGAGATTTATTAGATTGAAAACACACACGCATCCTTTTACAGCCCATGGTTTCCTGCCATGGGGTTATTTGCTTGTTTATAAAATGCTTATCGCCCAATAATAGAAAGCATAACTTTTGCTATCAAAAAAGTGCATGTGCTCTGCCTGTTTTTATTGGAAGCCTTGTCTATTCATATGAATGTGTATAAGGTTATATCCAATTGTATAAATTGTCTGTAATTTTTTATTCAAACAAACAAGTTCAAAGTAATAGTAAAAACAGTCATAAAAGCAGGAAGAATAAAATTACAAGATAATAATAATAAGAAGAAGAAAAAGAAGCAGAGGTTGCATTTTATTTGAAATTGTATTTATATCTGTAACAGCTTTTGCTTGCTTTTATATATGCAATAGTTGTTTTATATTTTTATTGTATTTTGAGGTCGCTTCAAAATGCCTCCTAGGAAGTGATTTGTTAATTAATTAATTACTAATGGATTGCATTTGCATTTGTAATAGCAATTATATTTTAAAACGTTTAAAAATACATTACAAATCATAAAAAAGCTTATCGCCTGCCTCTCAAATTTGCTTTCTTAGATGACCTTTAACAAAAAAATTAACATCCGTATGAGAAATAAAAGCAAAAAACCAACTAATCCTAAAGCAGCAGTAAAAGCAGCCAAATTGCAAAAAGTCTACAGCACCCAAAAACCCATAAAATAAGGCCACGGCAATCCTGACATGCGCCCATAATTTAAAATGTTTCAGTAGGAAAATACAAAGAGCTCGGTTTAAAAGCTTGAACAAATAGGCTTTTGGCACCAGTGTAAGATGCTGTGATCATGGCAGGCGATAGGTTAAATGGTTAAGGGGAGGGTGTCTCAACTCCCAGGGGGCCACAGCCAAAAAGACCCTGCTGTTTGCTGCTGTTTGCCTTTCTCCCAGGTGTTGAATTAAGATGTTGAATGACTATCTTGATTCACAGTGGGGAGTAAGCTGACCTTTGCTAACCCGGCACCCGCCATGTTTTTGGGGACTACAACGCCCATCACCCCCAGCCAGCGCAGCAAAGGCTGCCGCAATAAGCAGACTCTTTGCAGGCACCTGGCTTGCAATAACAACAACAACAACAACAACAACAACAACAATAATAATATAGTATTTATACCCCAACCATCTGGCTGAGTTTCCCCAGCCACTCTGGGCGGCTTCCAATCAAATGTTAAAAACAGTGCAGCATTTAATATTAAAAACTTCTCTGAACAGGGCTGCCTTCAGATGTCTTTTAAAGATAGGATAGCTGCTTATTTCCTTCACATCTGGTGGTAGGGCATTCTACAGGGTGGGCGCCACTACCAAGAAGGCCCTCTGTCTGGTTCCCTGTAACCTCACTTCTCGCAATGAGGGAACCACCAGAAGGCCCTTGGCGCTGGATCTCAGTGTCCGGGCTGAACGATGGGGGTGGAGACGCTCCTTCAGGTATACTGGACCAAGGCCATTTAGGGCTTTCAAGGCCAGCACCAACACTTTGAATTGTGCTCGGAAACATACTGGGAGCCAATGCAGATCTGTCAGAACCGGTGTTATGTGGTCCCGGCGGCCACTCCCAGTCACCAGTCTAGCCGCTGCATTCTGGATTAATTGCAGTTTCCGGGTCACCTTCAAAGGTAGCCCCACATAGAACGCATTGCAGTAGTCCAAAACATGGGCTTTGTAAGTCTGCGTTCTGAATTGCCTCTAGAAACGGACGAGATTCCTGTGAAGTTCTTTTAAAGAGTTGGCATGATCTGTTCCCTAACACATGATGGAAGGATTGTATCTCATCTGTGAAATATTGGAATTGCGTACAGATTACTTTTGCCTTCAGAGCTTAAGCCAAGGGTAGCCTAGGACGGGGCCTTTTCGGTGGTGGCACCCTGTTGGTGGAAAGCCACCCAAGCAGAGATGTACCTTTAGCAGGCTGTCTTTGGGCGTCTGGGAACAGTCAGCACAATTTTATTTCCCTGGCCTTTTTAGCAGAATGTTTGCTCTTTCGCACAGTTGATTGGCTTGTTTTAGTGTGGCTTTTTATTAGAGATCGTTTCTTTTCTTTTTCCCCCAAATAATATTTATTATTTTCAGTAGATAAACATTGTTTAAAAAAATATTAACAATAATAAAAACAAAGAATAAAAGAAAAAGAGAAAAAAGAAAAAAAATACATACAGCATATTACCACTTAATTAATTAAAATTAAATAACATCCATCTTCATAAACATAGTATTTGACTTCCTCGAATCTCTTCCATCCAAATTTCTTAGTAATTATATGTAGCAGTTTCCAATATCAGTGTTTCAAAAGACCACAGCACAGTCCTAATCATTTTACATAACTTTCCTTATCGTACATTTTCTTATTTATAAATTTAATTCCAGTTTAATCCTAGGCCTAATTGTTTCTTTCAAGTGGTTACATATCTTTAATATTACAATATTTATTCAAGTAGTCTTTAAATTTACAGTGGTGCCCCGCAAGACGAATGCCTCGCAAGACGGAAAACCCGCTAGACGAAAGGGTTTTCCGTTTTGGAGGTGCTTCGCAGGACAAATTTCTCTATGGGCTTGCTTCGCAAGATGAAAATGTCTTGCGATTCCTGGGGTTTTTTTTCCACTCCCCACCCCCTTTTTCTAAGGCACTAAATTGCTAATAGCCCTTTAGCAGCTAATCCGCTAATCCCTTAAGCCTTTAATAGCCGCTAATAGCCGCTAAACCGCTAATAGCGCTAATCCGCTAATGGGCTTGCTTTGCAAGACGAAAAAAACGCTAGACGAAGAGACTCGCGGAACAGATTCTTTTCGTCTTGCAAGGCACCACTGTATTCTAGTCTTCTTGGTGTTCCTCTTCTTTCTGGTCGCGGATTCTCCCGGTGAGATCAGCCAGCTCCATAAATTCCATCATCTTCATTATTAGAGATCGTTTCTGGGAGGGAAATGTATGTCACCTGGAAATCTGATGGAATGGTGGAATACAAATGTTTTTTAAAAAATTAAAGCACCCCTTTTGATTCATTTTTTTAAAAAATACTTCTTTGTCTCCTAGACCTCAGTCCGTAAAAAGGCCTTTAAATCCCTTGGCTTCTGGAAGAGGTGAGTTCATATTTTGTTTGACACTGCCTACTTGACAGTGCTATAAAATCAGTTTTTATAGAAATACAGTTTTTTAAAAAAATTGGGGAAAGCAGCTGATACAAATGAGAGAACGGTTAAAGAGCCTGAAGATTTTGCCAGGTGTGCAGAAAGATAGCGAGGAATTCGGTTTGGAATTAGCCGCAGATTTCAGAATCCCCAGGGTTTCAATTTTCATTGAACCAAAAAGTAGAGTTTCTAGTCCCTGTGGATGCAAATCTAGACTTGAAAAGTATGCGGGCAATGACTGTGTAGTGGCTGCATAAGATTCCCCATTATGGTAGGATACAGTCAAATAAGACAGGAAATGCAAATTTGTATGATAATGCAGGACTGGAATGCAGAATTTAATACCTTATAATGCAGAATACACTTAGTCCTCATCTTAGGTGGTCAGCCAAATAATCTAGACATGCAGGGGGAAGTTGTCGCTCCTTTTTAAAAGTGTAGTGTGAGTGGTAACATTATCTTTTTCTTAAATTTGCAGCTGCAGGAGAAAATGAAGGTGAGTCTCTCTCCAGCTGGGGCCACGAAGGACAAATTTCACAGAGGACAGAAAGCCTAGTTCCTGCTGTCAATTAATTCCATGTTCCATATTATTTCAACATAACTTTGAAATGAACAACTTATATCAAGTAAACTAATATTCAATAATCCATTAGAATACAATAAAAAGGTAAAGGAGCCCTGACCGTTAAGTCCAATCGCGGACGACTCTGGGGTTGCATGCTCATCTTGCTTTACAGGCTGAGGGAGCCGGCGTTTGTCTGCAGACAGCTGTCTGGTGAACCAGAGCAGCACACGGAAACGCCGTTTACTTTCCCGCCAGAGTGGTACCTATTTATCTACTTGCACTTTGACGTGCTTTCAAACTGCTAGGTTGGCAGAAGCTGGTACTGAGCAATGGGAACTCACTCCATCGCAGGGATTTGAACCACCAACCTTACGATCTGTCCGCGAATGGTCCGGGAACCAGTGTGTTTTTACATGAGTAGAATGTGTCCTTTTATTTCAAATGCACCTCTGGGTTATTTGTGGGGCCTGCCTGGTGTTTTTACATGAGTAGAATGTGTGCTTTTATTTAAAATGCACCTCTGGGTTATTTGTGGGGCATAGGAATTCGATCATTTTTTTCCTTTTCAAAATATAATCCGGCCCCCCACAAGCTCTGAGGGACAGTGGACCGGCCCCCTGCTGAAAACGTTTGCTGACCCCTGATATATAATGTCTGTGGCAGCAACTCTGTTATGAAGCCTCCTTGGGCTGGAGAGTGAGGGGCGAGGCAGGTGGAAAAAGCCATCGCCTGACGGCCAGCACAAAGCCTCTCTCCCCGGCTCCTATCGCGCTTGACCACTGGCCATGCCAGCTGCGGCCGATGGCAGTTGGGCACCAGCAGCATCTAGAAGCACCAGGGGAGTTGGAAGTCAGGTTCATAATCTGGGGCCAAGGTCCCCTTCGGTCTGAATCCTAGCAGGGCTGTTGTGTTTAGCCCAGCCTTCTCCAACTTGGAGCTGTGCTCGCTGTGGCTGATGGGACTTGTAGTTAATAATAATAATAATAATAAATAATAATAATAATAAATTTGTTATTTATACCCCACCCGGCTGGCTGGGCCTCCCCAGCCACTCTGGGCGGCTTCCAACACAATATTAAAATACAGTAATGCATCAAACATTAAAAGCTTCCCTAAACAGGGCTGCCTTCAGATGTCTTCTAAAAGTCTGGTAGTTGTTGTTCTCTTTGACATCTGGTGGGAGGGCGTTCCACAGGGAGGGTGCCACCACTGAGAAGGCCCTCTGCCTGGTTCCCTGTAACTTGGCTTCTCACAGGGAGGGAACCGCCAGAAGGCCCTCAGCGCTGGACCTCAGTGTCTGGGCAGAACGATGAGGGTGGAGACGCTTCTTCAGGTATACTGGACTGAGACCGTTTAGGGCTTTAAAGCTCAACACCAACACTTTGAATTCTGCTCGGAAACGTACTGGGAGCCAGTGTAAAATATCTGGAAGAGGCAAAGGGTTGACAGAGGCCAATTACAACCTCTGCTATGCATGCAACAAATGTGATTTTTTTAAAAACATTCACCTTTCTCTCATGGAAGAATCCTCCTGACAACTGTCTTGTTTCTTTATTTCCAGGGAACATGTTTTACAGCTGGCTGCAAGGTACCCACCTTTTCTTGTTTGCTTCGCTCTCGATAACCAAGGCAATATCGTATTATTTATTACAACACTGTTATTAGTAGCATTAGCATTATTTTAACGTATTACCTACCCTTCTTCCAAACTGCAGATTTCATGAGTTTAAAACAAAGTTTAGAAACCTACGCTGCATTTATTCCATTGCCCAATTTTTATACTCTCAGCTGCAGGTGTGCCCCTTCGTTTCTTTTTCAATATCTCTGAATATTTCTTGCAGGTGTCTGTGTGGAGAAGAGGGCCTTCTACAGACTCATTTCAGGCCTCCATGCCAGCATTAACATCCATCTCAGCGCCAGGTACCTTTTGGAAGGTACTGCATTCTAATTCCTTTGGGGAGCCTATTGTTTTTTTGCTTGTTTTGCTGTTACCTGTTTGTGTGCAGGAGCATCCTGCAGCCAAAGTGGAAGCTGCGCTGGACCTTTGGCTTCCAAAAATCGTTCGAAAACTGGAACACTCACTTCCGGGTTTCGATCGTTCAGGAGCCAAGGCGTTCGGCTTCCAAGGTATGACTCTACAGTGGTACCTCGGAAGTCGAACGGAATGTGTTCCGGAAGTCCGTTCGACTTCCAAAATGTTCAGAAACCAAGGTGCGGCATCCGATTGGCTGCAGGAAGCTCCTGCAGCCAATTGGAAGCCGCGTCGGATGTTCGGGTTTCAAAGAATGTTCGCAAACCGGAACACTCACTTCCGGGTTTGCATTGTTCGGGAGCCAAAACGTTCGACTCACAAGGCATTCGCAAACCAAGGTATGAGTGTATATAAATTTAACTAATAATAATAATAATAATAATAATAATAATAATAATACAGTAATACCTTGGGTTACAGAGGCTTCAGGTTGCGTTTTTTCGGGTTGCGGGCTGCTGAAACCCGGAAGTACCAGAACAGGTTACTTCCGAGTCTCGGCAGTTGCGCATGCGCAGAAGTGCTAAATCGCACTTTGCGCATGTGCAGAAGTGCCGAATCACAACCAGCGCATGTGCAGACACGGTGCGAACGTGCATCCTGCAGAGATCACGTTCGCAACCCGAGTGTCCACTGTACAGTGGTACCTCGGTTTAAGGACAGTCCTGTTTGAGAGCAATTCGGTTTACGAACTCCGCAAAACCAGAAGTAGTGTCCCAGTTTGCGAACTTACTTTGGTCTAAGAAGGGAATCCAAACGGTGGAAGGGCACCAAGGCCTCATTAGGGAAAGCGTGCCTCAGTTTAAGAATGGTTTCAGTTTAAGAACGGATTTCCGGAATGGATTAAGTTTGTAAACTGAGGCACCACTGCAATAGTAGTAGTAGTAATAGTAATAATAATAATAATAATAATAATAATAATAATAATTATTATTATTATTATTATTATTTATTTATACCCCGCCCTCCCTGGCCAGAGCCAGGCTCAGGGTGGCTAACACCAGTAAAATTACAGTAAAAACATAATGGGGGGGGGGGGACACAATTTAAAATACAGGTTAAATGCAATTTAAATGCAGCCTCATTTTAAAAGTAGCCCATAGATCAAAACCCTAAGGGGAGGGAATGTTCCACATACTTCCAAGAAGACGGAGAGTCCTTTGACGCCTTTCCTTTTTCCTTTCCCCAAGACACGTGGGCGGCCGAGCGTTGGGGCCACAACATCACGGAGTTCCAGCAGCGCTTTGATGAGGTCCTCACTCAGGGCGAGGGTCCCAGGCGGCTCAAGAACCTCTACTTCCTCTACCTGATAGAGCTGCGGGCCCTCTCCAAAGCCCTCCCGTACTTCCAGCGCCCCGATTTCCAGCTGTTCACGGGGGCCGAAAGCCAGGATGAAGAAACCAAGAGCCGCCTTTTGGAAATCCTGCATTTAACCAAGCAAGTGCCTTTGGCTTGAGGTCTCATGGGGGGGAGGGGGGAGGTGGCAGCAAGCTATCTTGCTTGCTTTTTTATAATATTTTTTATTAGTTTTCAATTACAGTACAATAATAGCCTCATTATAAAGGTAAAGGGACCCCTGACCATTAGGTCCAGTCGTGGCCGACTCTGGGGTTGCGGTGCTCATCTCGCTTTATTGGCCGAGGGAGCCGGCATACAGCTTCCGGGTCATGTGGCCAGCATGACTAAGCCGCTTCTGGCGAACCAGAGCAGCGCACGGAAACGCCGTTTACCTTCCCGCCAGAGTGGTACCTATTGATCTACTTGCACTTCGATGTGCTTTCGAACTGCTAGGTTGACAGGAGCAGGGACCGAGCAATGGGAGCTCACCCCGTCACGGGGATTCGAACCGCTGACCTTCTGATCGGCAAGTCCTAGGCTCTGTGGTTTAACCCACAACGCCACCCGCTTCCCTTTAGCCTCATTATAGCAATGCCAAATTACAGTTACTAAAACCAATCATTCACATACCAAACTATATAATTTAGGTGCCCCCCCCCCCCGCGTGCTAGAATTGATGGTTTGATGATATTCTTTATTTCTGCGTTCCAAAATCTTATTAATTTCAATTACACTCCAGTCAAGAAAACAATCACTTAGACAACAACTGAAATATTAACAACTTCCATTCATGTCGACACATTAAATGGTTTATAAAGCTACAAATGAGGTGCTCAAAACTTAATTCTCCTCCTTCCTGTGTGTGGCAATTATTCTGTCTGACGTTTCTTCCTGTCAAGCTATTTTGCTTTATGTGTGTGTTGAAGTTAAAAAAAACCAAACTTTTTCTTGGTGTGCAGAATTTGAATTACCCGTATTTTTCGCTGCATAAGATGCACCTGACCATAAGATGCACCTAGTTTTTAGAGGAGGAAAACAAGAAAAAAATATTCTGAATGAAACAGTGGGTGTATGATTTTTGTGGTGCAGGCTGTAGCCATGGACATGCTATGTGATCTGATGGTGAATTTGGGGTGACCCAATGCAAAAATCCGGAGGATCCACGGGCTTTTACCTCCTCCCTCCCAGGCAGCCTCTGCTAGCGTCCCTTATCTCTCGCTCGATCCCACTGCTCAGCTTTTTCCTTTCAACACTCCCTTCCCTCTTGTTTGCCTTAGTGTCTTTTCCTTAGCTGGAGCAGTTTTTTGCTCCTCCTTTTCTTCTAATTTCTCTCCGTATTGCTTTAGTCTTCCTGCTTCCCCCCCCTTTGCAAGTTTGCTGTCTTTACCTCCCCCCTTCCAGGCAGCCTTTATCTCTAGCGTCCCTTATCTCTCTCCCCGATCGGCAAACGATCAGCGGCTTTGCTTCAACACCCTCTTCCCTCTTTCAAAAAAAAAGAAACCACAACCTGCTTTTTGACCCTGGGCAATTCGGCTCCAGGGACCATGCATTCGCTCCATAAGACACACAGACATTTCCCATTACTTTTTAGGAAGAAAAAAGTGTGTCTTATGGAGCGAAAAATACGGTACCTGGATGTGGTGATAGATTAGAGGCTGGTGAGGACATATTGCCATCTGTCTCATACGTGATGGGGGTTCCCCTCCCTCTGCTGCCAAATCTGTTCCAGAGGGACTCCCAATCCTCAAGAGCAGATTTGGGGGTTGGTTGGTGGAAGGGGGCTGCAGGGGGGAGTGAGAACAGGCTAGTAAGGGCTGACATGGTAGAGGTTTATAAAACTATACATGGCCTGGAGAAATATAATAATAATAATAATAATAATAATAATAATAATAATAATAATAATAATAATAATAATAATAAATTATTTGTACCCCGCCCATCTGGCTGGGTTTCCCCAGCCACTCTGGGCGGCTTCCAACAAAAGATCAAAAATACATTAAAATGTCACACATTAAAAACTTCCCTAAACAGGGCTGCCTTCAGATGTCTTCTAAATGTCAGGTAGTTGTTTATCTCTTTGACATCTGCTGGGAGGGCGTTTCACAGGGCGGGCGCCACCACCGAGAAGGCCCTCTGCCTGGTTCACTGTAACTTGGCTTCTCGCAGGGAGGGAACCACCAGAAGGCCCTCGGCGCTGGACCTCAGTGTCTGGGCAGAATGATGGGGGTGGAGACGCTCCTTCAGGTATACAGGACCGAGGCCGTTTAGGGCTTTAAAGGTCAGCACCAACACTTTGAATTGTGTTTGGAAACGTACTGGGAGCCAATGCATTCTGGATTAATTGTAGTTTCCGGGTCACCTTCAAAGGTAGCCCCACGTAGAGCGCATTGCAGTAGTCCAAGCAGGAGATAACTAGAGCATGCACCACTCTGCCGAGACAGTCTGCGGGCAGGGAGGGTCTCATCCTGCGTACCAGATGGAGCTGGTAAACAGCTGCCCTGGACACAGAACTGACCTGCACCTCCACGGACAGCTGTGAGTCCAAAATGACTCACAGGCTGTGCACCTGGTCCTTCAGGGGCACAGTTGCCCCATTCAGGATCAGGGAGTCCTCCACACCAGCCCGCGGGCGGAGACGTTTTTCTCCTCCTAACACTAGAACTGAACCTGAATGCTGGAACATTCAGGACAGAGGAAAGAAAAATCCTTCACGCAGTGCTGAGTTAAACTGTGGAACTCCCTCCCACTGGAAACAGTGATGGCCACGAACTTGGATGGCTTTAAAAGAGGACTGGGCAAATTCCAGAGCAGGGGGCTATTGATGACTCCTAGCCAGGTTGGCTCTTTTCTTTCACCCTGGTTGAAGGCAGCAATGCTTCTGAACAGCAGTTGCTGGAAACCCCATTAGGGGTGAGATGCTCTTGAGTTCGAATCCTGCTTCCTAGCTTCCTACAGATATCCGCCTGGCCCCTGCGAGAAGACTAGATGGGCCATTGGCTTGACCCTGCAGGCTCCTTTTATGTTTTTAAGCCACTAAACAGCACAGCAAATAGATAGGCTAACTTGCAGTTTTTTAATTACTCCGAAGGTATTTATTTTATACAGTGCTTTTTTTCTTTAAAAATGTTTAGGGGAACTCTCATTTCCTGCTCATATTGAAATACTGACCCTCAATGAGGCCAAACTTCGATTCACAAAATGTATAGGGGTATGCGTTCCCCCCAGAAAAAAAGCACTGTTTTTTTGTAAATGGCGTGTCAACAAAGGACTCCAATTATAAACGACATTTTGTTTCTGCTTTAGATCGTTCCCTTTGCACTTCAATGAAAATTCACTCTTTGCTGGGAGCCAAAAAGAAGCGGCTAAATTAAAGGTAAGATTCTGTCTCTGGTGGCAAACACTTTTTTTGGGGGGGGGGGCAGAATTTACTGTCTCTCTGCTGCAATTATGGCAATGATCGTTATGTGTAGGTTGGGGGGGGGGAATGGCTTCCTCCCCCATTATTTTCTGGATCTTTATATGTATAGGAGGTGACGTCTTCTACCCTGACTGCAGAAACTAGTGTGGTGTTACTGTAAGGTTACCAGATTTTTTTCAAAGAATCCGGGAACACTTTTTTTTGAAAAGAGAAAAAAACATTTATTTTTAAAGAGTTGTTTGTTTCTTTTTTTAAAAAATAAGAAGTAATATCTTCTCTTCTGTGGTCTCCTCTATTGTGCTGCCCTCCTCTGGGTCCCAGCCTGCTCTCTTGGAGCGCTAGCCACCGTGGAGTAGTCTCGGATCGGGCCTGGGCTCGGCCACGTGTCCTTGCCCTGCCAGTGCTTTCCTACATCTCTCCTCTTTCTCTCTCTTCCTTCTGTTGGGATACTGCCAGGGAGACAAAGTCCATCTTGACTCCACGTCGTCTCCGGACGTCCATTGATCTCCCGTAGACACGCAGTATCAGCAATTAGCGACATGAGCTCCAGAAATAGCTTGCCACATTCCAGAACTGATGCACGCTCTATCAGCAGATATTCACACACAGCGAAAGATGCAGTCAGGAGAGCATTATTTAGAAGTTTATTCAGCGTTGATCAGAACAAAGAAAAATACGACTGCCTGCTAGAGAGCTCCAGCATAGAGAGAGAAACGAAAGCAAAGACACAACAGAAACATCCTGTGAGACAGGAAATGCGCAGGCTGTGGCACAAACATCCTGCTCCCTTTTAAGGTGGAACGGAAATATCCTAACACCTCCTTCTCCTCTCCTCCTTCTCCCTGCGCCAGCTCCGGGGTTTTCCTGGCCCCGGAGCGCCGCTGGGCAGTTGGCCGGGTGGCCAGGCGCTCTCGCTCCCGGTTCAATTTGGGTCACGGGGTGTGTGTGTGTGTGTGTGAGCAGTTCCCCCAGTTGACACGCCGGGCGTCCCCGGTTCCCCTTCGGCAGTGGCAGCAGTCAGCAGCCCGGAGCCAGCCTGGTAGCGCAGTTGGCTCTGGCTGGCTTCAGGAGCTGCTCGCTGCCGTGGTGCCCGCCATTTTGCCTTGCTGGAAGTCCCCTAATAATAATAATAATAATAATAATAATAATAATAATAATAATTCATTATTTATTTATTTATTTTAATATTTTTTATTAGGGTTTTTACATAAAAGGAAAAACAAAAGAAAAATACCAAAATACAAAAAGACAAAAAGACAAAAACAACAACACAGAAAAAACAAATAAAAACAATTCCATTTTCATTATATTCCTCGAATTTACTTATTTCCCAGACTTCCCCACACCTCCCCTCACTGTATTCCAATTCAAATATTTAATCAGCAAATCCCTTCCCTCTGTCTTCACTTAATCTTTATCTTAATACCTTAATATATCCTAATCCTTTCTTAGTATCTTAATATGTTAAACCTTTTAATTTTACACCTTTTAACCTTCGAATTTTCCATACTCCTTCACCACTTTGTTGCTAATAACCTTTTAACCTCAATCCAATGTCATTCTAACATTCATTAATCTTATAATATTTCTGTAAATAGTCTTTAAATTTCTTCCAATCTTCTTCCACCGTCTCTTCTCCTCTTTATATCCCGCCCATCTGGTGTGTCTTGTGCCGTTGAACCAATCATGCAACATTCATTCCGTGCTAATAAATCTACAACACTTAAAATATAAATGCGGGGACATTAAATGAAATCCGTGGACTGTCCCCGGGAAAACGGGGACGTCTGGTACCCGTATGTTGCTGAATATTCCATCGGCACCTGGGGGCGGCAGGGAGCCGTCGTTGACGAGATGTTCCGTGTCCAACTTCTGTGAGGGAAGTGTAGCTGTCAGTTTGGCTGGGAGGAAAACAACTCAGAGGCCACAGCAGGAGCGGTGTGTGTGTCTGTGTGTGTGTGTGGGGGGGGGAAGTCTGGAAATTCCAAAAGGTGTGGACTTCAAGGGGCAGGAAGTCTAGGGCAGCCTGCAGCCCAGGGGTGTCAGGGCAGAGGGAAAGATGGGAGAAAGGGGTTGGCAGAGAGACAAAGATTTTCAACTCTATTCTCACTCCACTGCTCTCAAGTGGCCCCCTGATGGACTGCTCCAAAGGAATGTGGCCTTTGACGGAAAATAAGGTCCCCACACCAGGTCTAGAGGCAGGTTAGTCAACGGAAGGGGGGGGTGAGGTAAGCAAGGGAGGTGCCTAAAATTTAAAGAGAAAAGAGAATTCTTTCAGATCTGGTTTGTAAAATCACAGCAGTAGTTCGGACTGGGAAGTCCTAAAGGAGCTTGTATGCGTTGAATTCACGCACGTTTATACGAACCAAATGTAACTGAGGGACTCCAAAATGTATTCTGCATATGGCAGGGTTTTTAATTGTCAGCATGGGTTTTTATTGTGAAATCACTTAAGATATTTCATGGGAAGTGATTCATGAAAGGAATGAATGAATTAATTAACAGAAGCTAAACATCCCAACCTGGAGTTTCTTAGCAATCGGGTGAAAGACAAACCAGGGGACTGCTTTCTAACGACATTTTCTTCTCTCTTTCCCTCCTTGCCAAACCAGGAAGAATTTAGACTCCATTTTAGGAACATTTCAAGGATTATGGACTGTGTTGGTTGCATCAAATGCCGTCTTTGGGGAAAGCTGCAAGTAAGTAACAGTCCCCATCTTTCCTTCCTTCCCTCACTCCTCACAAAGATTTTTCATTCCTTTGCACATTTGCTGCAGGCTAATGCACACAGGGACGCGGGTGGCGCTGTGGGTTAAACCACAGAGCCTAGGACTTGCCGATCAGTGCTCTGATGGTGTTTCCTGCTTGGCAGGGGGTTGGACTCGATGGCCCTTGTGGTCTCTTCCAACTCTATGATTCTATGAATCCCCGCGACGGGGTGAGTAAAGCGAGATGAGCGCTGCAACCCCAGAGTCCTCCGCAACTGGACCTAATGGTCAGGGGTCCCTTTAGCTTTGCCTTTAATGCACACAGGTATAGTCTGCTAAGAACTTAAAAGTTTTGTTGTTGATCATCGCAAGCCACTCTGGGAGCCTGTTTTGGCTGAAGGGCAAATACTTCAGTTTTTAATACTTAAAATAAGGCTTCACTATCCTGGTGCTGTCCAGATGTTGTTTGACTATCACAGAATTATAGAATTATGGAATTGAAAGGGACCTTGAGGGTCATCTAGCTCAGGCATAGGGAAACTCCAGCCCTCCAGATGTTTGGACTACAATTCCCATCATCCCTGACCACTGGTTCTGTTAGCTAGGTATGATGGGAACTGTAGTCCCAAACATATGGAGGGCCGGAGTTTGCCTATGCCTGAATTCTAGTCCAACCCCCTGCAATGCCGGAATCTCAGCTAAAGCATCCATGACAGATGTCCATCCAGCCTCTTAAAAACCTCTAAGGAAGGAGAATCTTATCACTCCCGAAGGAGACCATTCCACTATCAAACAGCTCTTACTGTCAGAATGTTTTTCCTGATGTATAGTTGAAATCTCCTTTCTTGTAACTTGAATCCATTGGGCTCAGGTGCTTTCTTCCAGATCAGGAGAATACAAGTCCTATAATTCCTTACTCTTTAGCCATGCTTGCTAGGGATGATGGGAGTTTAAGGTTATAGCCAGGGGTGGAGATACTCAAGGCCAGGGACTGTGGCCCTCCATGCCCCTATCTGGCCCTTGCAATTCTCCCCAGGCCACACCCCTTCATTGGCCCTGGACAGGTAGACGTAACCCAATTCTTGTTCCCGTTGTGTACAGACTCAGGGCTTGGGAACAGCGCTGAAGATCCTGTTTTCTGAAAACCTGATAGAAAACATGCCGGAGAAAGGACCCTCACCCAAATTCCATCTAACGAGGCAGGAAATTGTGTCCCTCTTCAACGCCTTTGGAAGGTGAGTGTGAGGTTTCGTGTCTGGAAACCTGCAGCTTCAACATAGTTTTGCGCATGCAAAAACCGGAGACCCCAATTTGCTTGGAATTTTATGCAAGGTTATATACGGGAACTTGTATCCGCTCAGGCTGTATATTCATCCCTCGGATGGGCTCTGCCTGCGCTGTTTCAGGCATATTACCGTACTTTTCCGTTTATAAGACGCCCCCTATTTTGGGGGACTCAAAATTAAGAAAATGGGGGGAAGATTGCCCAGAGTTGTTGAGATTTTGGGGGGGAAGGTGCCAAAAAATGCTCACGCGATGCAGAAGCCTCCAATCATATTTTCGCTCGCCGCCTCGTCTTATACATGGAAAAGTATGGTAATCTGCAAACATAGGACTAGAAACATGCTCGTTTATTTTCAAAAAAGAAAAGCAAGCTGCGATGCTCAGGGAGCCGAGTTCATTCTGGGGTTGTTTTTTTGTGTGCCTCTGTGGAACTGCAGGGTGCAGACGGCTCTGCCTTTGGCTGTGTTTCGAGTCCAAAAGCTACCGTATTTTTCGCCCTATAGGACGCACTTTTCCCCCTCCAAAAACGAAGGGGAAGTGTGTGTGCGTCCTATGGGGCGAATGCAGGCTTTCGCTGAAGCCTGGAGAGCGAGAGGGGTCGGTGCGCACCGACGCCTCTCGCTCTCCAGGCTTCAGGAAGCTATCCTCAAGCACCCCCCAGGCTGTGGGCTTTGCGCAGCTCTCCCTAGGCTTGCGGATAACAGCCTGTTCTGGGGGCTGGGGTCAGGGGAAGCTCGGGCTAGGTGCGTCCTATGGGCTGGTGCGCCCTATGTGCCGAAAAATACGGTACCTAAGATCTTTCCCTCTTGTGTCTCCCAATTCAGGATTTCAACAAGTATTAAAGAACTGGAAAACTTCAGGAACCTTCTGAGACCTCTCCACTGAAGCTGTGTCCTGATAAAGACTGGCACTCCTGTTCTCCGCTGATGGTTGCTGCATCGTGGCCAGGCTAGCCCCCCAACCCCCCCCCCGATCTTGGCAAGAAGGGGGAGCGTGGGACTGTAAACCAGCAACCTTGCTTCCCCAGCTTGCGAGTTTTATACTGGCCGCAACTCCCGATGCAAGACTTCATCTTCCAGGGCTTCCTGGTCCTGTCGTCTTTGTGATCTGCCATGCAGCGTCTTACGTGACCGAATCTCTCTCAATGGTGGAAGGCAAAACTCACCTCCGTTAAGTAATCCTCAGCCTGCAGTTTTTATTTCAGGATCTATGAAGTGCCTTTCTGGATCAGGCCCAAGCCCAGAGGTTCTTTGCAAGGATCCCGGTACGGTGCCGCCTCTGTTTTAGGGGGTGCAATGGAGATACCGCTTCTGGGGGAAACCCTTGCTTTTGAACCATTTCGTTTTAATTAGATGAGAGAGCCGGCAGCTGCCCTTTAAAAAGACCCCCCCCCCCAAATAAATGCAGTTAAACTCAAACACAAGTTAGCTCTAAAGCAGTGGGTAGCACTCCTCTTTGGGAGTTTTGGACTATAATTCCCACCCAGTGGCGTATCGTGGAGTGGGGTGGTGGTCCACAGGGGTAGTTGCCCTGGGAGCAAAATTTCAGCACTCGGTTCCATCACCGGGCTCTGTTGAAAATGGCTTGTCCATGCAAACCAGGAACTGGTGATGCACAAAGTTGAACGCGCATGCATATTCCGTCCATTTCCCTGCCTCTGCGCAGCCCCGGGCACCGGCAACCCATGCTAGGCCACTGCTCCCACCATCCTACCTAACCATTGACTGCACTGCCAGGAACTGGGAGTCCAAAACAGCCAGGAGGGGGCACCATGTTAACCATCCCTTGCTCTACAGTGCTGTATGGCACAGTCCTCAGGCAGGTATGGTATACGAAGCACACTCCCCAGGTTGATATCTCCATCTGAGCACACCTGGATACAGGCCAGATCTGGGCTAGGCAGACATTTGCTCTGCTGTCCCAGGGATCTTCAGGTGGGTCAAAGATATTCTCCCCTATTTTTTTGGGAAATCCTTACAAGAGCTCTGTAGTGTGCCCTGGTCACAGGCCTGTGTTTCAGGTAGGCTGATGCTCCGCAGTTGCAGACTGCCCTTAGAGCACAGTGTAAAGGTAAAGGGACCCCTGACCATTAGGTCCAGTCGTGGCCGACTCTGGGGTTGCGGCGCTGATCTCGCTTTATTGGCCGAGGGAGCCGGCGTACAGCTTCCGGGTCATGTGGCCAGCAGGACTAAGCCGCTTCTGGCGAACCAGAGCAGCGCACAGAAACACCATTTACCTTCCCACCGGAGTGGTACCTATTTATCTACTTGCACTTTGATGTGCTTTTGAACTGCTAGGTTGGCAGGAGCAGGGACCGAGCAACGGGAGCTCACCCCGTCACAGAGATTCGAACCGCCAACCTTTTGATCAGCAAGTCCTAGGCTCTGTGGTTTAACCCACAGCGCCACCCTCATCCCTAGCTGCTATTAAAAGGCAAAAGTATGTTGGATGTGACTTGATATCTTTTTCTAAGACAAGGGTGACCTTCATCCATCTTCATGGAGGTTAGAGAAACATTCTCCTCCTCTTGTAATGCCAGAACTCATGGGCACCCAAGGAAGCTGAAAGTTGGAAGAGTTAGGGTAGATAAAAGAAAGTGCCTCTTTGCACAGCGCATAGTTAAGACTGGGGAACTTGTTTGGATAGGAAGAAGCAATGACCACCAGCCTATAGGGCTTTAAATGAGGATTACCGTATGTTCCAGCGTACAAGATAATAATAATAATAATTTATTATTTATACCCCGCCCATCTGGCTGGGCTTCCCCAGCCACTCTGGGCGGCTTCCAAATAAAAATATTAAAATACTGCAATACATCAAACATTAAAAGCTTCCCTAAACAGGGCTGCCTTCAGATGTCTTCTAAATGTCAGGTAGCTGTTTATCTCTTTGACATCTGAAGGGAGGGTGTTCCACAGGGCGGGCGCCACCACCGATAAGGCCCTCTGTCTGGTTCCCCGTAACTTGGCTTCTCGCAGCGAGGGAACCGCCAGAAGGCCTCGGCACTGGACCTCAGTGTCCAGGTAGAACGATGGGGGTGGAGACGCTCCTTCAGGTATACTTGATGAATTTTTATTCCTGGAAAATCACCCCAGAAGTCGGGGGTTGTCTTATACGTCGGGTATACACGTTGGGATGGAGAAGAGGGAGCTGGTGAGCAGAGGCGCCCCTTGTGCCGTTGCTACTCCTCCCTCCCCACAGAAGGGGACGCGGAAAGACCTTCCGAGTGCAGCGCTCACCTGCCCGCCCAACGCCTCGCCTCGGGCTGCTGCTGCTGCGACGGCAGAGGCAGCGGAGGGGTGTCCGCTTTGTCCCTGGCTGGCGCTCAAACTCTATAATTGAACAGCAAAAGTTGAGGGTTGTCTTATACGCCCAGTCGCCTAATACGCTGGAATCTACGGTAGGCAAGTTTATGGAGGAGAAGGCTACCAATGGTTACTATCCAACCAACAAAGACTTCGCCTTCGGGCATCTGGTTGGCCACTGCGGGAACAGGATGACGGGCCATTGGTCTGATCCAGGAAAGTGGTTCTTAGTATTTTTGGTCCCAGCACTGAACCTGAACTGTCCAAGTGCCCTGTTGGGTTTCCTCCGCCCAACCCTTCTCTCTCTGAATAAGAGTTTGGATTTGATATCCCACCTTTCACTCTCCTTCAGGAGTCTCAAAGCGGCTAACATTCTCCTTTCCCTTCCTCCCCCACAACAAACACTCTGTGAGGTGAGTGGGGCTGAGAGACTTCAAAGAAGTGTGACTGGCCCAAGGTCACCCAGCAGCTGCATGTGGAGGAGTGGGGAAGCGAACCCGGTTCCCCAGATTACGAGACTACCGCTCTTAACCACTACACCACACTGGCTCTCTGCTTAATGTTACCTCATTTGACAAAACGCTTTGCACTCTGGAACTGGTCTCAGGAAAAAGAGAGAGGCTCCCGAATGATTTTTTACTGTGAATGTTAGCAGAGAAGGGCAACACCCGCCCCCAAATTTCTGTCCACTTCTCCCGAGAAAGCAGAAAGGAATTCCGAGCAATGATTTGTGCAACTGTACTCGATGTGCTGTGACCTGCAGGGGGAAGTGATGTGGAAAGGACTCTGGTTTGTAAAACAACACACAAATGTGCATGAATACAGAAGTGGGACATACAGACCTGAAACAGAACGCTCTTGCTTTTTCATTTTATTCTCCTGAATTTGCGTTGCAAAGGGGTGGACTTTGGGTCCCTCTGAACTCTACAATTCTGTGATTGCGAAGGGCTGACTGGGTGAGCAAAATGATGTTCCTACACTGGTATGTTTCCTTGAAGAGATGGTTATTATTTATTGAATTAAATACAGCGGTACCTCTGGATGTGAAAGGGATCCGTTCCGGAGCCCTGTTCGCATCCTGAAGCGAATGCTCCACATGGGTCGCGATTCGCCACTTCCACGCATGCGTGTGACATCATTTGGAGCGTCTCCGCATGCGGCGAAACCCAGAAGTAACACACTCCGTTACTTCCGTGTCGCCACAGAGCGTAACTTGAAAATGCTCAACCTGAAGCACATTCAACCCGAGGGATGACTGTACTGCCCTGTACCCTCAGGTCTCGAGGCACTTCACAGATAAAATCAGAATATAAAACCACAAAGTACATAATCAAAATAAAAGGTAAAGGACCCCTGGCCATTAGGTCCAGTCGTGGCCAACTCTGGAGTTGTGGTGCTCATCTCGCTTTATTGACCGAGGGAGCCGGCGTACAGCTTCCGAGTCATGTGGCCAGCATGACTAAGCCGCTTCTGGCGAACCAGAGCAGCGCATGGAAACGCCGTTTACCTTCCCGCTGGAGCGGTACCTATTTATCTACTTGCACTTTGACATGCTTTTGAACTGCTAGGTGGGCAGGAGCAGGGACCGAGCAACGGGAGCTCGCCCCGTCGCAGGGATTTGAACCGCCGACCTTCTGATCGGCAAGTCCTAGGCTCTGTGGTTTAACCCTACCCGGTAGGGTAGGGTAGGCTGAGAGGCTGGCCCAGTGGGAGCTTCATAGCCGAGTGGGGATTCGAACCCCCAGGTCAAAGGCTAACCGCTAGATCGCACTGTTTCTCAGAGCTGACCCTTGGAAACTAGAAGCACCCAAGGGCCTCCCCCCCCCCCCGTGGTAGGTGGAAATTGGCACATTCTTCCTCCTGCCTCCAGCTATTTCCCCCAATCCTGCTAATTCCCCTCACTCCAAAAAACCTCTACATCCGTCTGCTCCCCCTCCAGCTGCTTTGGTCTGTGCCACAGTGGCTGATGGGAGTTGTAGTCCAAAGCAGCTGGAGAGCACCAGGTTAACAAAGGCTGCTCTACTTGCAGGTACATGCGATTTATTTATTTTTTTAAAAGCATGCATTTTTGTTGGAATTATCAGACATTGTAAATAGACTGCCTTTGGGAGGGGAGCATCCGTGACCCACGGCAGAGAATTCCATTTTGTGCCCCCCCCCCTTTAAAAAATACCATTCTAGGAGTTTGTGGCACGGATTTACCAGCTTTTGTTTACAAAGTTCATGTAGTTTTTTATTGTTTTGGTGCTTTTGCAGATTTCTCCGTTCCCCGCCCCCCCCTCTAATTTTTTCCTCTCCATCGCCATGAGCCAGTCAAGAGGGCAATAATCCTAAACCCTCTCCTTCCACGAGCTGCTACAAGCTGTCAGTGGCGTAGCGTGGGGGGTGCAGGGGGGGCCGGCCGCACCGGCCGCAACATCTGGGGGGGGGGCGCTCGCACTCGTAGCTCTCTGCCCTTACCTGGCTCACTCACTCTCTCTCACTGCAGTGCTGGCTGTGCGAATCCGATCCGAGCCGCCGGGTCGCTGCCCACTGTGGAGGGGAGGGTGCCAGGCGTGTGGTGCGGTGCGGAGCGGAGAGAGAGCGAGGGACTATCTGGGGGAGGGACAGTGCAGCGGGGGGGGGGGGCGCAAATTACTTGCCTTGCCCCGGGTTAGGGGGCGCAAATTACTCGCCTTGCCCTGGGTGCTGACAACCCACGCTACGCCACTGCAAGCTGTAAAGGTTGAAGAAGAGCAAGAAAACCCAAAGCCGAGCCTTTGAAAACTCCCGTCTCACAAGATAAAAACAAACCTTTATTTCCAAAACATGAACGGCATTACAGTTCAGAGTGAAGGAGGTTGAAGCGTGGGGTACATTCATTAGGCGCAGCCAGCCGAGGGCTGAAGGGACAGCTGGCAAAATGGCGTCCCTCAAACCATACCACGAACGGGCGAACTCTCGCACGTTGCAGGATTATCTCCGTTTAAATAAGAAGCTGTCCACGAGAACGAAAAGGGCGCCCACCTCTTGTCAGCCATCACTTCTTCTCTGTTCTACAACCCCACCCCGCTGTCCTAACCGGCAGTGGCTCCGATGAGTGGGAAAGTTCAGTGCAAAATGTTATATAAGGAGCTAGTAGCCCTTAACACAATGCCCTCCTCCCGCCTACAAAACAAAAATTATAAAGTGCTCCCAGTGCATTGTAAAACTCTTAAGCGGAAAAGAACACGGGTGGGTGAGGGGGGTGTTAATAGCGCGATCTGCCTTGGGTGGGTGAAGGAGGGCAGCGCAGAGTTCGAGACATGACTTGTTTCACCCGAGTCAGGGATCAATGGGGTCGCCGGGGTGGGGTGGGGTTCCTAGTCACACATTAGCTTGGGATAGGGAGGGAGAGAGCGCGCACATCTTGACGCACAACGCCAATATGGCCTTTTTCGAGAGATGCTTAAAATTTGGCAGCTGTCAAATCTCACATGTCGACACTAACATGTTTACGAATCCGCCCCCCCCCCTGCAAAATGGCCACCGTGACAGGGCCCTGATGCAACGCTAAAAACCACAGTTTACTGTTGCAAGAGAACAGCTCAGGTGCTTTTCCCTACCGCAAAGCGCGGCGTGAGGTTTCCTTCAAAACACAGTTTATGAAGCTGGCTTGTTCCAATCGGATTAGCCACAGGTTAGCACTCGGACACAATGCTAAACTGGTTAATTTAAAAAAGCAGTGAAAGCTACATTGGAGGAGGAGAGCACAGGTCTGGCAGGGTGGAGGCCCTAGGCTTGGCCCTGTAACGGTAAACTAGAGTTTAATGCTATATCTCAATCTGCAGCCACTCTCGAAACAGTGCCAAAGTGCCACACACTTTGGTGTGACTTCAAAAACCGGTGTAACATGTAGTTTTCCTTCTCAATCTGTGAACAGGAGATACACCCATTATTCCAGCCAGATATCCTCACAGGGTATCAGAATTAGCTTGCGAATTGAAAGGGACAGCTACACAGTTCTGCAGGAAGATACCTTGAGGTTTGAAAAGCAAAAGAGTTGCTGGAATGAGAAATGTTTCCCTCCTGAACAAATGCTTACAGATGGCACCAGAGGTTTTGCTCCATGAATACCTTGAGGGGGGAAATATCCTTTTTTGTCCTGGGGCAAGAGTCTGCTCATGGAGATGAACCGTCACACATTTCCCAAAGCAGCCTCTGAACTGAGTCCCAAAGAGCAGCAAAATGCCCTGGATGGTCAGAGTGAGCTGAACAGAAAAAAAACAGAGTCAAGAAATCTATGCAAAGTCAAGAAATCTGGGGCAACCCAGCCCAATGGGCGAGGAATAAATAATAAAATCATTATTATTAATATTACACAAGACGTCTGAATTTGTGAGCACAGGGCTAGGAATGGGCCAACGTCTCCCAGCAAGTCTTTGGCAGGTTAGTGTCACTTGGGAGTGGAATTTGCTGACAACCTCAATGGCTTTAGGCCCCCAAAACAGCTACTCTCCAACACATGACCTCAGCCCAGGGGTGTTTCTTTGGGGGGGGGGGGGTTGGACCCACCAGGTGCTGCTGAGCTACAGCTCCCATCAGTCCCAGCAAGCAGGGCCAATGGCCAGGGATGTTGGGAACTATAGTCCAGTTGAGGGGTGAAAGATTCCCCAGATCTCTGAAGAGGCTGAGCTGCAAGCAGGTATTTGGGTGAAGAGCTTGTGCAAGAACCTAAATTTGTTCGGGCAACTTTCGCAAGCACGACACCCCCCAACAAATTCTAAAAGCGGCACTTTTTGCTGAAGTCACGTTCACTCCGAGCAGGCATGGCCAAACCTGGCCCTCCATCTGTTTTGAGACTACAATTCCCATCATCCCTGACCACTGGTCCTGTTAGCTAGGGATGATGGGATTTGTAGTCTCCAAACTTGGAGGGCCAAGTTTGGCAAGATACTGCCCCCTACCTCTCAATGTTAGGGATAACTCAACCTGGTTCTCGAACTGCCTGAGAAGCAGAAGGCGCGCAACCTGGTGGAACAGAGAACTCCAACTCTGGGTCTGAACTTCTACGCAATGGGGACATGTCTTCATTCCGTCACAAGGGAGCAGAATCAGATTTTTGCAGCCAGAAGGTGGTGGAAATGACCCTATAAGAAGGGGTTCATCCAGCCTGCCTCTGGACCCTTAGGGAGTCTTCACTTCATCCTAATACTATCCACTCAAGAGTGTACATTCCCAGCTTGGATTTTTTAAAAAATGGACGGATTGCAGCTTCTCTAGACAACACAGCTGTGTGCATTATAAACAGGCAACCGCCCCCTATCCCCTTCTCTGCTGAGAAGTAGGACTGCCATGAACTGCAAAATCTTCCAGAAGATGCATGAAATGGCTACACTTCTCTATTAAGAAGAAGCAGGGAGTAAAGGAGAAGAGGGAATGTCTTCTTCAACTCTGCTAGAGAGTGCAACCAAACATTTTCTCCGTTGCAGATGACAGTGCTATTTCGTGATTGCTAAGCAGTCCAAATGCTTAGCAACCGTGCTTCTTCCCGGCTGCTAAGCGAACCGCTAAGAAGGCTCTCCCATCCCAGACCACACCTGTAGCTGGCTGGCTAAGAGCAGCCGAAGTATCAACCTCGGCTGCTTCTGCAATATCCCTAGCAAGCATGCAACTAGCCCTCATGGAGCCATTCTGTCTTAAAAAAAATAAAGCACCACTGAGTAACAGCTCTGCTTTCTCCAGTGTGTGAACCAAGTTTTTTAGTTTTATAAATCAATGCTCAACATTAGTCAGTCGGTCGCAAGGGGCTTCATACCACATGCAAAAAAAGATAGATATGAAGAACTGGCTTCAACAGCCCCAGGAATAAACAGATTGATAGTAAAGCATAGCTGCAAGGTAACTTAACCCTTGTGAGACCACGACACTTGTGCCACACTTGTTAACATCCTTTCGTTTCTGTGTGTTATGGTTTCCCCATTTTAAAACTCTGAAAAGTTTGGAAGCAAGGAATTCCCCACCCGACCCGAAACGTCCCCACCGTTAGTACGCAGAGATGCTCCAGTCATCGCAGGAAGACCGAACAAACTTCCCCAGCTATGGATGTGCAATTAAAAGAGTTACCCAGAACCGTCTTCCAGAGCTGATGGAGACAGTTGACTGTGGGAAAGTTCGGTTAAAAGTGCAAATTATCAGCCATCAAGGTCTGCCAGCAAAGCTGTGCTGCTGTTTTCGGTTGCCAAGGTATCGTCCTCTGGAAGGCGCGACCCACTGAAACGAAATACTTCTATAGGGCTGTGATTTGACCTCGCAGCCTTCCATCATTGCAAGTACCGTTTGGCAAGAAGAGTTGGCTTTGCAAAGCTCCCGTCCTTCCGTTCCCACGTCCCGGAAACTTCGGGAGCCGCGCTAGGTATTTGGGGACCCAGCGGGGAGCTGCCGCCCGAGTCCTGCGCACCTAGTTGGAGCCCTGCTCCGTCCGCGTCCCACCCAGGCGCAGCCCCCCAGAGGCGCGCGAGTTCCAGTCCTACGGCACCAGGCGGGGGTTCGGGTGGCTTCTCGAATCCAGGCTCCCGTGGGTGAAAAGCAGCGGGGCCACGTCCATCGGAGGGGCCACCAACGGCGGGATCATGACGCAGCTGTCGCTCCCCGTCAAGGAACCGTACCAGCCAGAGCTCTGGGGGGTAGCCAGGCTGCAGAGAAGGAAGAGGACAGGAGGGAAGTCCTGCGGGTCCGGGAAAAGCAGTCTAAAACCAAATACGCCAATGAAGGAATGGGTTTTCCAAAACTGACTGTGCAGGCAGTTTGAAACTGCACCAAAATCCCTATTTTTCCTTAGCTAAAATGCTTTAACTTGAGCTCGTGAGCCCAAAACCCAGCTGTATAAACAAGTGCTCAGAGCCCTCTCCTTTATCAGTTTGTGATGGCAAGAATGGCCTTGACTGTACCAGTAGAACAGGGAAGACACGTCTGTGCCTTATCTTATATCCTGACCACAAAGGCACACAGACCTAGTCTGGGAACAGCGCCAGAAGGTGTTCTTGGAGACAGTGACCTCTTGCTCCAAGATAAGAGTAGGAACGGGAAGATCCTTTTATGGTCAGGAGTACAGGAAGGAAAACCCTTTTATGGTTAAGAGTGCCGGAGCAGGAACATCTGTGATGTCAACCTGCGTGTACAAGCTGACGTGGCTGGATTCCTGGGGAAGGGGGAGAGGGTGCCTGGAGGATATATATACTGCATGAAATTTCTCATTTCTTTGGACTTGCTGTGGACTGACCACGCAAGTGCCTCTCTGCTGTTCCGGAGAGCAGAAATAAAGAACTCTTTCTCTGAACCAACCCTTGGTGTCATTTGACTTCCTTCCTCCTGTCCAGGAGCAATGCAGACCCAATCGGTGAACTCCAATAAGGCTACACCTAAACCAGTGAATGGCCAAACTTGGCCCTCCAGCTGTTTGAGGACTACAATCCTCATCATCGTTGACCGCTGGTCCTGTTAGCTAGGGATGATGAGAGTTGTAGTCCCAAAACAGCTGGAGGGCCAAGTTTGGCCATGCCTGACCTAAACGGTCTTGGCCCAGTGTACCTGAAGGAGTATCTCTGCTCCCATTATCCAGCCTGGACACTTGAGGCCCAGCTCCAAGGGCTCTCTGGCAGTTCTCTTGCTGTGAGGCAGGGTGGATAAAAATCAATGATTTTTTTAAAAATAAAAAAATGGATTTTTAAAAATTTAAATCAGATTTTTTTAAAATTTAAATTGGATTTTTAAAATTTAAATCGAATTTTGTAATAAAATGCTTTTGGAGAATTTTTTTTTCTAAAGGTAGTTTTCTATTTAAGTTACATTATAGTCTATTTAAGTTACGTACGTTTTTCACGTGTGCTAAAACTCAAGTCTCTTTTTAATAAAATAATTATTTAACCACATTAGTTAACAAACATGGATACATAAGTTATATTGTTATTGTTTTAGTTAAACAAATTGTTAAAATTGTTAAGGAACTTACTATTTTTCTCCTTCCAATAAAGTACAGCAGGAAAGTTATCCAAATATAAACAGTTAACTGATTAAACCTCACAATAATTTCATAATTACTTGTCTATGTATTTCTAATAGTATAACCAAATCAGTAAATTTTGATATTGTAAAAGCTACTCTGAAAATTTATTATTCCAATAATGAAACCTTCATCTGGTTGTAAATATTAAGACTACCAGCAAGAATGAGAGTTTCTGTAAAAAATGAATAAATAATGATTTAAATCAAGCCTTAACTGACTAGTAATTTAAATCCATTTGATTTAAATCAAATCCACCCTGCTGTGAGATTATAGGGAACCAGGTAGAGGGCCTTCTCGGTAGTGGCACCCACCCTGTGGAACACCTGTCAATGAAATAAACAACTACACAACTTTCCAAAGCTGGCATGGGCAAACTCGGCCCTCCAGATATTTTTTGGACTACAACTCCCATCATCCCTGGCTAACAGGACCAGTGGTCAGGGATGATGGGAATTATAGTCCCGAAAACATCTGGAGGGCCGAGTTTGCCTATGCCTGTTCTAAAGCACGTGCCCTACCCACTGAGCTATACAGCCTTTCCCTACAAAACGCCCTCTTCCCCGCCAACCTCGCTACCTTCCTCCGCTGAGCCTCGGAAGATCGTCGTCACTGTCGTACCGCCTTGGATTGTCGAAGAAATAGGCGCGGGAGTTGTAGCTGTGGCTGTTGATCATTCCAGCCGGCGCCTGTTTGGTTAAAAGACGCTGTTAGCCAAGTGAGCAAAACAGACAGCGATCTTAGAACATGGGTATGGGGTGCAGACAGTCTTGGGAAGCATTCCACTTAGGGGGAGATGGGGAGGAAAGTCTCTTTTAATTTCCTTTTCCTCTTTCAGTGGGGGGGGGGGGAACCTTGCAGAATTTGCAACGTTTGCTTTGATGTAAAAATGTGTGGAACTTAGCATTAGCTGAAAAAATAACCCGTTAAACGAATGTGCTGCCAAAGAACTGTAGCACACAGCCCCCCGTTCTGGAGTAAGCATATCAGTATGGAATGAATGATGCTTTGCAGGGTTAAAGAAAGCGAAAAGTGGTGTAAAAAAGAGGTAATATACATTAGACACAACCACCTAGAAAGAGTAAAAATTTTAAGGTCTTAGGAATAAAGGAAAGAAGTCAGTATGTATATACACCGTATTTTGCACTTATAAGACGCACTTTCCCCCTCCTAAAAAGTACAGTGGTACCTGGGGTTACAAACGCTTCAGGTTACAGACTCCGCTAATCCAGAAATATTACCTCAGGTTAAGAACTTTGCTTCAGGATGAGAACAGAAATTGCGCAGCGGCAGCGGGAGGCCCCACTAGCTAAAGTGGTGCTTCAGGTTAAGAACAGTTTCAGGTTAAGAACGGACCTCTGGAACGAATTAAGTACTTAACCTGAGGTACCACTGTAAGAGGAAATGTGTGTGTGTCTTATGGAGCGAATGCAGGCGAGAGGCTCTGCTCAGCGCTTCCTTTAAAGAGCCGTGTGGAGAAGGCTGCCCTTGTCCCTCCTCGGGGAAAAGCCCCCAAGAGCTGCACCATAGCTGTCAACCGTCCCTTATTTGGCGGGAAAGTCCCTTATCCCAGCGCAGTGTCCCGCTGCTGTCCCTTATTGATGATGTCCCTTAAATTTCCCGGGTTTCAAAGGAAGCAGCTCCTCTCCCTCCCTCCCTGCCGGCCAGGGAGGAGGGAGGCTCCAACTGTGTTGTTTGGCTGCGTTGCTCACCCAATAAGGAGTCTAAGAACGACTGGGGGGTGGAGCTTGCATGTCTTGTGCCAATCAAATCGGCCGCGTTCTCTGGGGACTCGCCTTTGCTCAGCGCTTCCCAGCGGAGAGGTGACGGTGGTTTTCCTTGCTGCATCCCCTTTGCCGGGTTGCTGCGCTGTGGGAACCACCGCTTGAGGCTTCGTTTGGCTGCTGCCTGGGCTTTCTGCCTTTGGCTCGGAGGGGCTCAGAAGTCGAACATACCTGTGCTTGGAAAATCCCTTATTTTGGCTGCTGATCCCTTATTTTCGAGGCTGCCGGTCCATTATTTTCAAATCAGTAAGTTGACAGCTATGGAGCCGCACACAAACTCTGCGCGTTCTTTAAAGGGAGCACGGCTTTTGGGGGAGCCTTAGCTGTGCGCAGCCTCTCCCGGGGAAGAGGAGCCTTCATCCCACTGCCCTGCGGAGGCTTCGCATGGCTATCCCTGGCTTTTGCGGGAGGTAGGTGGAGGGACAGAGTGCCTCTGTCCCTTCCCCCACCTCCCAGAAAAGCCCCCAAGAGCCGGCTCCCTTTAAAGAGCGCACGGCTCTTGCGGGAGGTGGCGGGAAAGCCAGGAGGCTTGCTTTCGCTGGAGCCAGGAGGGCAAGAGGGATCAGTGCGCACCGATCCCGCTTGCTCTCCTGACTTAGAATTATAGAGTTGGAAGAGACCACAAGTGCCATCGAGTCCAACCCCCTGCCAAGCAGGAAACACCATCAGAGCACTCCTGACATATGGTTGTCAAGCCTCTGCTTAAAGACCTCCAAAGAAGGAGACTCCACCACACTCCTTGGCAGCAGCAAATTCCACTGTCGAACAGCTCTTACTGTCAGGAAGTTCTTCCTAATGTTTAGGTGGAATCTTCTTTCTTGTAGTTTGGATCCATTGCTCCGTGTCCGCTTCTCTGGAGCAGCAGAAAACAACCTTTCTCCCTCCTCTATGTGACATCCTTTTATATATTTGAACATGGCTATCATATCACCCCTTAACCTCCTCTTCTCCAGGCTAAACATGCCCAGCTCCCTTAGCCGTTCCTCATAAGGCATCGTTTCAGGGATAGCCCCGCAAAGCCTCCTGAGCGAAGATGGAGTAGCGTTCCCTCTTAGCTCAGGATGCTTTGCGTTCCTTTCTTATTTCTTGTTTTCCTCCCCTAAAAACTAGGTGCGTCTTATGGTCCGGTGCGTCTAATACACCGAAAAATACGGTATGTATGTAATGATTAGATTAGAATGATTATATGGTTTTATTTGTAGATGTGTGTTTCTGTTTTTTGTGTTCTTTTTTCCTCTTGTGTTTTCCCCCCTTGTTTGTACTGTTTTATTTTGGATTCAATGTTTGTAATTTTTGTTGTAATTTTGCACTGAAAATAAAAAAAAAATAAAAAAGAAAAGAAAGAAATGTAGTACACCCCCACCGCCAAAATCCTATTTTGGAGGGATTTTATCTTACGCACAACAAATACAGACGCGCGCAACTCCCTCTCAGTGGTGAAATTTTGTTTTCCCCATGGTCTTCAACACCCCACCAAACTAATATTAAGCCTCTCTTGGATATACTGTGCTGCTTCTTGCCACTTCCATTACTTCTGCTCTATCAATTTGTTTGATTTGCTTCAACAAAATTTTTTTAAAAATACCGTATTTTTCGCCCTATAGGACGCACTTTTCGCCCTATAGGACGCACTGACCACTCTCGCTCTCCAGGCTTCAGGAGAGCCCCGCCGCCAGCCCCGCAAGTTCCGGGGACAGCTGGGAGGCGCAGCGCATCTTCCCGCTGTCCCCGGACCTGGTCTGAAGGCGGGCGGCGGGGAGAAGAGTGCTTCTCCCCGCTGCCGGCCCCACAAGCGCCTGGGGGGGAAATAATTTTTTTTCTTTATTTCCCCCCAAAAAACCATGGTGCGTCCTATGGGCCGGTGCGTCCTATGGGGCGAAAAATACGGTAATCATTTCCTTTCGAAGCGGTCTTCAGTTTGAGGGGCACACACTGTTTTTAACTGGGAAAAGTAGATGATCCGTGCAGTGGCGTAGTGTGGGTTGTCAGCACCTGGGGCAAGGCAAGTAATTTGCGCCCCCTAACCCGTGGATTTGCGCCCCCTAACCCTAACCCCCAGATGTTGCGCCCGGTGCGGTCGGCCCCCCCTGCACCCCCCACGCTACGCCACTGGATCCGTGCAAACCCTGTGTGATCGTACCAAGTTCTGTGCGATCCTCTGAGCCCGGAAGAAGAGGACCAGGAATGTTGTGGGGACAAATTCCCAGAGGAATAAGACGACCCCAAAAACCACGTATTCTTCGCTTCCGGCTTCTTCGCCTCGAACCTGCGGAAACAGGGCATGGGTTCAAGTCCAGCACTCAAGGAGATAGGTTACAGTGGCCAGGGGTCAGCTTACCTTTTCAGCAGGGGGCTGGTCCCTCTGACTATATTTTTTGGGGGATAAATGAACGAATTCCTATGCCCCACAAATAACCCAGAGGTGCATTTTAAATAAAAGCACACATTCTACTCCTGTAAAAACACCAGGCAGCCCCCACAAATTAACCCAGAGATGCATTTTATGAATAAAAGGACACATTCCGCTCATGTGAAAACACGCTGATTCCTGGACCGTCTGGGGGCCGGATTTAGAAGGTGAATGGGCTGGATCTGGCCCCCAGGCCTTAGATTTGCCTACTCATGGGCTACGCTGTGTCTGGGACTGTCCTTGATGACTGTCCTACGAGTACAGACTTCCATTGCGGGACACCTCTTATTTAGAAGATTCAGGAACAATAAGAGAGAAGATACTTTTCAACATGGTCACAGTTGAACTATGGAACTCATTGCCACAGGAGACCGTGACGGCCACCACCTTAGATGATTAATAATAATAATAATAATAATAATAATAAATAACAATAATTTATTTATACCCCACCCATCTGGCTGGGTTTCCTCAGCCACTCTGGGCGGCTTCCAACCGAATATTAAAATACAACAAACTATTAAACATTAAAAGCTTCCCTAAACAGGGCTGCCTTCAGACGTCTTCTAAAAGTCTGGTAGTTGTTTTTCTCTTTGACATCTGATGGGAGGGCGTTCCACAGAGAGGGTGCCACCACCAAGAAGGCCCTCTGCCTGGTTCCCTGTAACCTCACATCTCGCAGGGAGGGAACCGCCAGAAGGCCCTCGGAGCTGGACCTCAGTGTCCGGGCAGAACGATGGGTGTGGAGATGCTCCTTCAGGTATACTGGGCCATTTAGGACTTTAAAGGTCAGCACCAACACTTTGAATTGTGCTTGGAAGCGTACTTATGGGCTTTAAAAGAGGATTGGACAAATTCATGGAGGAGGAGAGGGCTATCGAGGGCTGCTAGCCCCAAAGGCTGTGCTCTGCCCCTACAGTTGGAGGTAGCAAAGCTTCTGAATACCAGTTGCAGGAAACAACCTTGGAGCAGAGCGGGTCTTGTGTTCGAATCCTGACTGCGGGTTTCCCACAGGCATCTGCTCAGCCAACGTGAAGACAGGATTTCTGGACTAGACGGGCCACTGACTCTTCTTCTGTTCTTATATGGAAATTCGAAAACACCTGGCTCAAGCCCACTGACCTTATCCGAAAGGTTATCCCAGCCATAGTTGAACGGACTGGGCACGTGGTCCGGAGAGATCGCCACCGCCACCAGGTTATAGAAAGCCCTCGAGGAGTACAGGAGGAGGACGACAGAACCCACAAGCAAGGCTTGGCAGACAGATGTGCCCTAGTTTTTTTTAAAAAAGAAAAACACATATACACTGAAAGAGGGCATTAAAAATACAGCAAGTTGGTGCTCAGATCTTTCTTCTTAAGTGGTTGTTTTTACGCTGGGTAAATTGTTCACGAGAGAACTGAACCGGAAGAGCTGTTCCTCTTTCTTTCTTTTAAGAAAAACAGCTTTTAAATATTTGAACATGCCAAGTTCACAAAGAATCAGATGCGAGAGAGAAGGAATCTCTTACTCTACCAGCCTCTACCAGATGGAGAGGATGCTCTTACTATTTTCAGACACGAGATAAAAGCAACTGGTTCAGGCGTGGAGCAAGGGGTGGGGTGGGGAGGCGAGACGCCATGTCCTTAAAGATCATCGCCCAGGGTAGAGACCTGTCTGTTCTCGCTCCGGTTAAGCCCGTAAAGCTCCCTGCACAACGGACTGTGCTCCATGAATAATCTATGCTAATTGATGCAAATTTATTCAGAGCTACTTTGGTGTGTGTTTTTTTGCCCATTCCGTACGGGCAGCCTGCTTTTCCAAAACCAGATACGTGTTGGAACTTGAGAAATGGGCTGCAGGGTCACGGAACGTTCACCAACATTCCACAGAGGCATGAAAGGGAAAGAGTCATAGGTAGCGTCCATAAAAAGAGTTGTGGATGGGTAGGGAAATGAAAGTGGCTCTTGCTCTGCTGTCAGACTCAATAATTATTATTATTATAATAATTTATTATTTGTACCCCGCCCATCTGGCTGGGTTTCCCCAGCCACTCTGGGTGGCTTCCAGCAAAAGATTAAAAGTACATTAAATCACCGGTCATTAAAAATATCCCTAAACAGGGCTGCCTTCAGATGTCTTCTAAACATCAGAAAGTTGTTTATTTCTTTGACACCTGGTGGGAGGGCGTTCCACAGGGCGGGTGCCACTACCGAGAAGGCCCTCTGCCTGGTTCCCTGTAACTTCGCTTCTCGCAATGAGGGAACTGCCAGAAGACCCTTGGCGCTGGATCTCAATGTCCGGGCAGAATGATGGGGGTGGAGATGCTCCTTCAGGTCTACTGGGCCGATGCCATTTAGGGCTTTAAAGGTCAGCACCAACACTTTGACTTGTGCCCGGAAACGTACTGGGAGCCAATGTAGGTCTTTCAAGACCGGTGTTATATGGTCTCGGCGGCCACTCCCAGTCACCAGTGTGGCTGCCGCATTCTGGATTAGTTGGGAGTTTCCAGGTCACCTTCAAAGGTAGCCCCATGTAGAGTGCATTGCAGTAGTCCAAGTGGGAGATAACCAGAGCATGCACCACTCTGTCGAGACAGTCTGTGGACAGGGAGGGTCTCAGCCACCTGAGAGCCAGTGTGGTGTAGTGGTTAAGAGCGGTGGACTCGTAATCTGGGGAACCGGGTTTGCTTCCCTGCTCCTCCACATGCAGCTGCTGGGTGACCTTGGGCTAGTCACACTTTTTTGAAGTCTCTCAGCCCCACTCACCTCGCAGAGTGTTTGTTGTGGGGGAGGAAGGGAAAGGAGAATGTTAGCCGCTTTGAGACTCCTTAAAAAGGCGGGATATCAAATCCGAACTCCTCTTCTTCTTCAGCCTGTGTAGCAGCTGAAGCTGATAAACAGCTGAACTGGACACAGAATTAACCTGCGTCTCCATGGACAGCTGTAAAATTCATGTTAAATTGCTGTTTTAGGGGTCGTTTTTAAAAGTCTGGAACGGATTAATCCGTTTTGCATTCCTCTCTATGGGAAATAGCGCTTTGGTTTTGGAACGCTTTGGTTTTGGAACGGACTTCCGGAACGGATTAAGTTTGAGAACCAAAGTAATAAATAAATTAATAATAATAATAATAATAATAATAATAATAATAATAATAATATATTTATTATTTGTACCCCGCCCTTCTGGCTGTACCAATTTTCCACTTTAACAACCACACCCTACCTTTGCAGAGACCAGCCACTCGATGCCCTTCCTCAGAAATGGGAGAGTTTAAGGCGAGGGAAAACAATAACAATAACAACAACAACAGCAGCAAGAGCAACAACAAACCAACCCTTGCTGTCCCTTACCTTGGACTCAAGGTAAGCATTGGCCGAAGACATTTTGGACAGCTTGCACATGAAACAGGCCAGCATCACGGCGCAGAGAATGAAGAGGCTGTCGTTGATCAGAGCCCGGGTGTACACCGTCCACCGCAGCTGGTCCTCAGGGAGGTCGCCGTGCGCCAGCAATGCACACGTCAAATTCACAAAGACAAAGAGGAGGCTGGTGAGGATGGAGCCCACGTACAGGGTGGCCCTGGAAACAGAAACAGAAGGTTATCCCACCCGTGTCCCAACATGGAGGCCTTCTGGTCATTGGACCGCAGTTGCTGTCTTGCTTGATGCTCTGGGAGGAACGGGACATAGCCAGGGCCGGATTTAGGTTTGATGAGGCCCTTAGCTACTGAAGGCAATGGGGCCCTTTATATGTCCAGCTGTCCTTTGTCAACAACAAATTGTCGCTGGTTTTTGTGTTGAATATATACTACAGTGGTGGCTCGCAAGACGAAATTAATTCATTCCGCGAGTCTCTTCGTCTAGCGGTTTTTCCGTCTTGCGAAGCAACCCTATTAGCGGCTTAGCGGATTAGCGCTATTAGCGGTTTAGTGGCTATTAAACCCTATTAGTGGCTATTAAAGGCTTAGCGGCTTAGCTGCTAAAAGGCTATTAGCGGTTTAGCGGCTTAGAAAAAGGGGGTGGGGAGCGGAAAAAAATCGCAAGACTCGCAAGACATTTTCGTCTTGCGAAGCAAGCCCATAGGGAAATTCGTCCTGCGAAGCGCATCGAAAAACGGAAAACCCTTTCGTCTAGCGGGCTTTCCGTCTTGCGAGGCATTCGTCTTGCGGGGCACCACTGTATATGGTAATTTATGGACCTGATAGGTATCTCAAGCCATGCAACCAGTCCATGCAGAATGTAGGCACCCTATATATAGAAAGGAGCAAACCAGTGATATTTTAGGGAGCAGGCTAGCAGGCGGGGCCCATGACTTACACCACAGGAGCCTACACAACACAAGACACCGTTGCTGTATGTAGGTTTTATTTCATTTGTTTTTTATCTTATATTTTGGAGATGTACAGCCAGGCTTTCTTCCTTTAAATTTTTTTTGGGGCCCCCAAGAGAGTGGGGCCCTAAGCTATAGCTTGTTTAGCTCATACGTAAATCCAGCACTGGGAGTCATAATCCCATTTAACAACTCCTGGGTTGGGGCAACTGGCTAAAATGTTTCAATTTTGGTTCCTCGGTTTTGTTTTCATCGGGGTGGGGTTGGTTAAATGTTTAGTTGGATGTTATTTTAATTTGGGTATAGATGTAAACTGTTTATTCTTATTCTTGGTTTCTATTGGTTTATTGGTCTGTATAAGAGATTGCAGTTTTTTTGTTTTTTGTTTCGATAAGAATTTTTATTAGTTTTCAATTACAACATTCCAATAGCCTCACTATAACAATGCCAATTATAATGCAATTAACAATAGCAATCATTGAGATGCCAAATTATACAATTTAGCTGCCCCCCCCACATGCTAGAATTCATGGTTTGATGATTTTCTTTGTTTCTGCATTTCAAAATCTGATAAATTTTAATGGATGTTCTGGTTTTTTATGTTTAATGTTTTATTATGTTTTTATATACGCTGTAAGCCACCCAGAGTGGCTGGGGAAACCCAGTCAGATGGGCAGGATATAAATATTTTTTTAATTTATATTTATTATATTCATTTATATTTATATTTATAATATTTATATTTATATTATTATAGCGATACCTAGAAGCACCATGTTGGCTATTCCTGCCTTAAGGCGCAGTAAGACAAAGGGGAAGGAAAGGGGGCAGAGAGGACCCCAGTGGGGCGAGATGTAAGCCAAGTAGGGAAATAAATCTGTTCAAGTACAGAGCGTTAAAAGCCAAACAAGTTCAAGATCCATCAGTATTACAGAAGATAAAGAGCTCTCAAAACCTGTGGGTTGTATTCAGCATAGCAATAAGGTGAATGGCCTATCAGCAGAAGGATTTATCCTTGCGCTACAGAATATTCTCTCTTTCTCTCCCTAAATCCACTCCGTTTCTTTTAATTTTAACTCTTATTATTATTTTTTATTGATTTGTTAGCAACAACAGGTGTAAACAGACAGAAAACAAAGAATCAAAGATTTAAACCATAAAAGCATTTGCAGCCTGGAAGGTCAAAGATACCATGTAGTTCCAAAGGGATAATAAAGTATTAACCCATACAAATATCCCATTTACAAACAATTAAGATTTATAAAAATATTGCCCACCACTGAGTTCCATGATTGAGAATAAAGGCGCTATATAGTCTCAAATGAACTGAACATTTGTACATACTGGTGGCACTGAGTAACTATGTGCCTCTTTATTTGTATAAGAAATAAAATAACCCCATGTATTTTTTTTCAAAAGGGCCATTTGAGATCTCTCCTTCATATACTTTTGGTTTATCATATGTCTTCTCAAAAAGGGGCATTTGTCCAACCCCTTGAATGCCAGCAATCCGAACTATTATAATAAATAATTTTTTATTTATACCCTGCCCTTCCCGGTTTAAAAACCGGGCTCAGGGCAGCTAACAGCAAATATAAAACATTGATTGAAATGTGACTTAAAAACAGCATAAAACACAACATAAAATGCAGCATCAATATCAATAAAATTCAAAAATTCAGGGGTCATTTTGGGGGTGGGGGGGTGGTGGAAATCCCAGTCCGTAGACACTGATTGATCACCAGGGCTAACTGGCCAAGTTGGTCCTACCAGGGCCAGCAAGGAGACCAGGGAAGAATTTAAATGTGGGGTCCCAGAAGGGTTTCTTCATAGAAGAGGAAAGGGGAAAAGGGAATAGAGGATAAGGCTAATTCAAATTGAAGGCCAGGCGGAATAGCTCTGTCTTGGGCCTCCACAAATTGGCAATATAGTCCCTTCTCCTCACATTAACCCCTAATTTTTTTCCTGGGGTCTTCCCCAATGCTCCGGAGCAGATTTGGGGATGGTGCAGTTTGCACGTACGGAAAAGCTATGAGGGAGGAATGACCACTTCACTAGTGCATAATATTACCGTATTTTTTGCTCTATAAGACGCACTTTTCCCCTCCTAAAAAGTAAGGGGAAATGTGTGTGTGCGTCTTATGGAGCGAATGCAGGCTGCGCAGCTATCCCAGAAGCCAGAGCAGCAAGCGGGATCAGTGCGCACCGATCCCTCTTGCTCTTCTGGCTTCAGGGATAGCAACGCAAAGCCTCTTGAGCGCAGCGGAAGCGCTCCTCCCTTTTCACTTAAGAGGCTTTGCGTTGCTTTCTTGTTTTCCTTCTCTAAAAACTAGGTGCGTCTTATGGTCTGGTGAATCTTATAGAGCGAAAAATACGGTAGTTGAGTACCTCCCTATGAATCCACTTGGCTATGCCAAGAGTGCACCATCTGCTTCAGCTGCGCTACAGTTCTTTATAGAAAGCCACAGCAAGAGTGCTGGGAACCTGTATTGGATTCCAACTCCCATCAGCCCCGGCCAGCATGGCCAATGGTCAAAGCTGACATGAGCTGTAGTCCCAAAGACCTGGGAGGCACCAGGTTCCTCCTTCCCAAACAGAATTCCTTCGAAATACAGGCCATGTCAAAATGAAAGAGGAGGAAAAAACTTGTGCTTTCCCGAAACTGTGTTTTTATGCCAAGAAGGCTGAGTGGCTCATACGCCACTGCAGACCCTTCGGGTGCCTCTGAGCATTTATCAAGCCACGTTGATTCATCAGCGGCAAATTTTAACCTGCGATTAAAACCTGAGGTAACTAATTTATTGGGACACGGGTGGCACTGTGGGTTAAACCACAGAGCTTGGACTTGACGATCAGAAGGTCGGCGGTTCGAATCCCCGCGACGGGGTGAGCTCCCGTTGTTCGGTCCCTGCTCCTGCCAACCTAGCAGTTCGAAAGCACCTCAAAGTGCAAGTAGATAAATAGGTATTGCTCCAGTGGGAATGTTATGGCGTTTCTGTGTGCTGCTCTGGTTCGCCAGAAGCAGCTTAGTCATGCTGGCCACATGACCAGGAAGCTGTACGCCGGCTCCCTCGGCCAATAAAGCAAGATGAGTGCCACAACCCCAGAGTCGTCCGCGACTGGACCTAATGGTCAGGGGTCCCTTTACCTTTACATAACTAATTTATTACAAGGCACCACCCCAAAGGTTAGACTCACTTGTATTTGTTGAATTCGGCGGCACACTTCACTTTGAAGATCACCTGTTCAGAAAGAGAGAAAATGTGGGTTTGGGTGAGGTTTTCCCCTATTCCATCATAGGGCTCCCTCCAGGTATCCTTTACATCGTGCATTCGTGACGATGTACCAATGATCCTTCAACATCAACTTTGTTGGACTCATCATGTTGTGTGGATGCCTGACCTGATGATCATCTGAACTTAAAAATGGAAAGCGTAATGCTGGTGGTCAACAAAAGAGGTTTAAAGACTCTCTCAAGGCAAATCTAAAAAAATGTAGTATAAACACCAACAAATGGGAAACACTGGCCTGCAAGCGCTCCAGTTGGAGAACAGCCTTTACCAAAGGTGTCATGGACTTTGCAGACACTCGAACTCAGGACGCAAGGGAGAAATGTGCTAAGCGGAAGACACGCTCGGCAAACTCTCACCGTGATCAACTCCTGCCCAGGAACCAGTGTCCCCACTGCGGAAGGACGTGTGGATCCAGAATTGGCCTCCACAGTCACTTACGGACTGGCTGTTAAAACCGTGATTATAGAAGACAATCTTATTCGGTTACGAGTGATCGCCAACGAAGAAGAAGAAGAAGAGCTTATTCCCATGATGCATGAGGAAACCAGGATCTGTTTTCTTTTGAATTTTCTGCTAGGAATGAGTCCCCCTGAGCAGTTTGCCCCAGCGTTCCAGCATCTACACTGACAGCTTCAGCTGCTGTTTCGATCTAGAGAACTTTGAATTTTGGAGCCTAGCTGTGTTTCTGGTCACGTCTAGGTTTGAGTAGTGCGAGTTAAGGACATACGAAGCGCCTGCTGTGTTAAGTTGTGGGTGAACATATCAGAGGACACAGCGATTCTTCAGACAGCTCTTGTTTATTCACAGGCCAGAGCAGAACTGAACTGAAGGGTTCAGCCAGCCTGCTTATATAGAGCTCCACTACAACACAACAGTAACCACTTTCTGTAACTATCCAATCACTGAACGTCACTTTCAATCCCTTATTTGCATATGTGGACCTGAGTGAAAACTGTCTACAGTATCCCCCTGCTGGCCCAGGGTGAGAACTTCAGTACATAACATGCCACTGGCCCCTCCAGCCCAGCATCCCATTATCACAGTGGCCGGCCAGTGGGAAACCAGCAAGCGGGATTCAAGCACAAGAGCCCTTATTTTGTCAGGAGCCAGAGTCAGGCAGAAGTCAACAATAAAACAATAAGAAGGCACACTTGGAAAATCCACACCGTCATCAACTCCCACCCGGAAACCCATGTCCCCACTGTGGAAGGATGTGTGGATCCAGAATTGGCCTCCACAGTCACTTATGGACTCATTGTTAAAACCATGTTTATGGAAGACAATCTTAGCTACGAGTGATCACCAAAGAAGACGACGATAAGCAAGCCAGTGTTGAGGATGAAGGAAGTCAATTAGAAGAAAAGAAGAACTGAAATATGGTATATATTTATATTATTATTCGTTTTGTTTAAGTTTTCTTACGTTTATCACGTTTCATTTGTATTTTCTTGTTTGGTGTTTTGTTGTTTGTTTTTCTTTTCATTCTGTACTATTATTTTCATGTTTAGTTCGACAAGTGTGTGTATGTGCTGTAAATAAACTCAATATAAAAAATAAAAACTAAAGCAAGCCCGCTTTGCGTACTGTTTGTGCCTGCAGACGTTTCAGGGCAGGCATAACACTTTGTTTCATAGATTTGTAGAGTTGGAAGGGACCCCCAGGTTCATCCACCCGAACCCCTTGCAATGCAGGTTTCGGATCCTCCTTACTGTGGAGTAAATCCACAATACAGCCTTCACTCAGGGAAACAAGGCCAGAAACACACTCCCCTTTCCTCCTTAACGAATATAAGAGCCTTCTGGATGAGAACAAAGTCCCAACTAGCCCATCCATCCTCTTGTGGATTACGGCCCTCGTATTTACGGGACCGCCTCTCCTGGTCTGCCCTGCAGAGAGTCCATGAATAATCATAGTTTAGAGGTCCCAGGCCCTAAGGAAGTCAGACTATCCTCCACCAGGGCCAGGGCCTTCTCAGTGATGGCTCCAACTTGGTGGAATGCTCTGTCCCATGAGACCAGGGCCCTGCAGGATTTAACTTCCTTCCGCAGGGCCTGTAAGACAGAACTATTCCACCTGGTCTTCAATTTGAACTTAGTCTGATCTTTTATTCTCCTTCCTTCCCTCCCCCTCCCCTCTTTGTGAAGATTACTCGCTCTGGGATCCCACAGCTAATTCTCCCCTGGTCTTCTCACTGGCCCAAATAGGACTAATTTAGCAAGCTAGCCCTGGGGATCATCTAATGTTTATTGGATGGATTTCCCCCCTAAATTTGAATTCTGAATTTATTGTTATTCACATTTTATACTGTATTTTATGCTGTTTTTGGTTGCATCAATTAAGTGTTTTAAATTTGTTATTAGCCGCCCTGAGCCCGGTTTTCTGAACCGGGAAAGGCGGGGTATAAATAAAAATTTATTAATATTATTCTCACAGTCACCAACCAGATACCTATTTTGAGAACCCTGAAACCAGGACTGGTGCTGGTAGCGACAGAGAGCCCAAACCTCCATGAATTTCTCCAATCTTTTTGAAGCCAAGCTGTTGCCAGTTTGGTAAAATTCAGAGTTGAACCAAGGACGAAGGACAGCAGCCCTTTCTATTGTCTGCCCTGAATCTTCCGGCATTCAGTTCCACTGGCTGGCTCTGAGTTCTAGTATTAGGAGAGAAATAAAAATATTCTCTCTAACCACTTCCTCCATGCTTAATTTTACAGTTCTCTCATGCCCCACCTCGCTCACCTTCTCGCTAAGCTAAAAAGCCCAAAATCAGGGGCAAAACTAGGCTTTATTTCACCCGAGTCAAAGATCTAGTTTGCCACACACCCCAAGCGCATTTGTGTACACACACAAAGCGGCTGGGAGCCTCAATGGCGTCTCTCTGGGGCTTCACCTGGGGCAAAAACCCCCTGGCAAATCCCCCCCAAGCTATTGTTGTTTAGTTGTTTAGTCGTGTCCGACTCTTTGTGACCCCCTGGACCAGAGCACGCCAGGCACTCCTGTCTTCCACTGCCTCCCGCAGTTTGGTCAGACTCATGCTGGTAGCTTCAAAAACACTATCCAACCATCTCGTCCTCTGTCGTCCCCTTCTCCTTGTGCCCTCCGTCTTTCCCAACATCAGGGTCTTTCCCAGGGAGTCTTCTCTTCTCCTGAGGTGGCCAAAGTCTTGGAGCCTCAGCTTCAGGATCTGTTCTTCCAGTGACCACTCAGGGCTGATTTCCTTCAGAATGGAGAGGTTTGATCTTCTTGCAGTCCAGGGGACTCTCAAGAGTCTCCTCCAGCATCAGAATTCAAAAGCATCCATTCTTCGGCGATCAGCCTTCTTTATGGTCCAGCTCTCACTTCCATACATCACTACTGGGAAAACCATGGCTTTAACTATACGGACCTTTGTTGGCAAGGTGATGTCTCTGCTTTTTAAGATGCTGTCTAGGTTTGTCATTGCTTTTCTTCCAAGGAGCAGGCGTCTTTTAATTTTGTGACTGCTGTCACCATCTGCAGTGATCATGGAGCCCCAGAAAGTATAATCTCTCACTGCCTCCGTTTCTTCCCCTTCTATTTGCCAGGAGGTGATGGGCCCAGTGGCCATGATCTTCGTTTTTTTTTGATGTTGAGCTTCAGACCATATTTTGCGCTCTCCTCTTTCACCCTCATTAAAAGGTTCTTTAACCCCCCCAGCTATGGCACTGCCCAAATGTTGAAACTTTTCATCTTTGGAGAGTTGCTCCATCTCTGTGATTTTTGCTGTTGTTTTCTGAGCGTTTTTCAGCTGTGCAATATCCTTTCTGCAGTGAGCTGACCAGAACGGTACGCAGTATTCCAAGCACGGCAGCACTGTAGGTTTGTGTAATAACATTTCGCAGACTGGTACAGACACATATGCACACACAGTGCTGCACGCACATGAGAGCAAAAAAATAATAATGCCTGAAAGCAAAGAAAGCCAAAATACTGAATGTTTGAAAAGGGAACTACCGAAAGGTGTGACACCATGAGAATGGCCTTTGGCCTCATCTAGCTGCAGGGACCTAGGCAGCATCTTAAAAAGTAGAGACATCACCTTGCCAACAAAGGTCTGTATAGTTAAAGCTATGGTTTTCCCAGTAGTGATGTATGGAAGTGAGAGCTGGACCATAAAGAAGGCTGATCGCCGAAGAATGGATGCTTTTGAATTCTGATGCTGGAGGAGACTCTTGAGAGTCCCATGGACTGCAAGAAGATCAAGCCTATCTGAAGGAAATCAGCCCTGAGTGTTCACTGGAAGGACAGATCCTGAAGCCACCTCATGAGAAGAGAAGACTCCCTGGAAAAGACCCTGATGTTGGGAAAGATGGAGGGCACAAGGAGAAGGGGTCGAGAGAGGACGAGGTGGTGGGACAGTGTTCTTGAAGCTATGAGTTTGACCAAACTGGGAGGCAGTGGAAGACAGGAGTGCCTGGCGTACTCTGGTCCCTGGGGTCATGAAGAGTCGGACACGACTAAACGACTAAACAACAACAACAACAACAAAGCTGCAGGGATTGTCTTATGGGTATGCAAAAATGCAGAGCTGCCGAGGAAGGGAAGAAGAGAAACAGCGAGGGGAATTGTGCAAACGGCAAAGTGTTTTGCTCTGCACACACTCGAGTTCCTGCTTCCCAGCTGTGGTGCTCTGGGCAAGCTAAAGAATTCTCTACAAAAGAGATGGTGGCAGTGGTGGTTTCTGCTTAATCATTCCCTGGCAGAAGACAAACTGGCATTCTTGGGCAACGCAAAGCTTCATGACTCAGTATTCCAGATCTGTAAAAGGGACCCGTTCTCCAGCAAAATCTTCACTGCCCCCTTCCATGACATGAACTGTAGCTCATGGAACTGGGGCAAGCTCCCAATATGTGAGATTATTAATTATTATCATCATTATTATTACCGTATTGGCCTGAATATAAGCCTCACCTTTTTTCCAAATTCTGACCATGAAAAGTTAAAGCGGGGCTTAAATCTGTGACCTTACAAAAACTGGCTTTTACTATATCGCTGCTGAAACAGACATACGGCAAAACAGAACAGGTGTGAGTGCCTGCAGAATTTTAAGGGAGTGGTTTATATTCGGGTGCGGCTTATATTCGGGCCAATACGGTATTATTTAATTCAACTTATACACTTCCCTATACCCAGAGGTCTCAGGGCAGTTCACAACAAGACCACAACATATAAAATCAAACCAAAAGCACAAACCCAATACCCCCCCCAAAGCCACTTTCTAAAAGGTCAATAAGATCAACCAAAGGCCTGGTTAAAAAGGAACGCTTTTGCCCGGCGCCTAAAGGTGTGTGATGAAGGCGTCAGGCGAACTTCCTTGGGGAGAGCATTCCACAGACGGGGAGCCACCACAGAGAAGGCCCTGTTCTTGTGCTGCCGCCCTCTGGACCTCTAGAGAAGGGGGCACATATCCATGCATTTTTTTTTAGAATCATAGAGTTGGAAGAGACCACAAGGGCCATCGAGTCCAACCCCCTGCCAAGCAGGAAACACCATCAGACCACTCCTGACATATGGTTGTCAAGCCTCTGCTTAAAGACCTCCAAAGAAGGAGACTCCACCACACTCCTTGGCAGTAAATTCCACTGTCAAACAGCTCTTACTGTCAGGAAGTTCTTCCTAATGTTTAGGTGGAATCTTCTTTCTTGTAGTTTGGATCCATTGCTCCGTGTCCGCTTCTCTGGAGCAGCAGAAAACAACCTTTCTCCCTCCTCTATGTGACATCCTTTTATATATTTGAACATGGCTATCATATCACCCCTTAACCTCCTCTTCTCCAGGCTAAACATGCCCAGCTCCCTTAGCCGTTCCTCATAAGGCATCGTTTCCAGGCCTTTGACCATTTTGGTTGCCCTCCTCTGGACACGTTCCAGTTTGTCAGTGTCCTTCTTGAACTGTGGTGCCCAGAACTGGACACAGTACTCCAGGTGAGGTCTGACCAGAGCAGAATACAGTGGCACTATAACTTCCCTTGATCTAGATGCTATACTCCTATTGATGCAGCCCAGAATTGCATTGGCTTTTTTAGCTGCCGCGTCACACTGTTGGCTCATGTCAAGTTTGTGGTCAACCAAGACTCCTAGATCCTTTTCACACGTACTGCTCTCAAGCCAGGTGTCACCCATCTTGTATTTGTGCCTCTCATTTTTTTTGTTCCCAGTTACACCTCAGTTTCAATTTGGATTGCATTGGCTTGATCTCCCCATCCCTGACCCCTGAATTTTCATGTGGCAACAACTCCTTGGGGACAGGAGAGTTCTCCAAAATCCCTCCGCAAATATGCACAGGCTTGAGCAATGGTCTTCCTTTCTGACTAAGTGTGCACAGGATATGCTCGGGGTTAATCATCAGTCTCAAGTCTTCCTTTTCTCTTTGATACTGTCTGTCCATGCAGCCAGGTTTTTAGACCAGTTCCCAAAATCAATCTCTAGGCACTGAAGTTAAGACTCCTTGCTCTGTAGTTAACTTGAGATGTGAATTCATAGCTCATAGAGTTCAGGAGGAGGCAATTGCGGCAGATTCCACCTCAAGCTGCCGTTTCAAAAGCTGGCTTCACCCTTTAAGTCTGGTTGAAGAAGAGGACCCTGCCAGCTTGAGATCAACAAGATATTTTCCCCTCCTTCAGAACTAGGGCTTCTAATCTGCAGATTTGATTTTAAAGAGCTGTTACATCAGTTAACCCTGTAGTCTAAAGTCAACAGGCCTGCCTCGCTGCTGCACCCCATAATATATCAGCTCAATCTTTAGACCTGCAAACAAACTGAATGCAGTTTAAAAATGTGGAGTGCAGATAGACCTAGGAGATCACTGTGAGACAGAAGGACCTCTGTCCTTCTCTAAACTCATTAGTCTTAAGCCGCTCTGCTTGGTTCCCCATGCTTCCAGATCCTTAATTAACACTAGATTCTGAGGGGAACACCATGGAGAAAAAGCTTGTCAAATACCGTCTTTTTTGCTCTATAAGACTCACTTTTTCCCTCCTAAAAAGTAAGGGGAAATGTGTGTGCGTCTTATGGAGCGAATGCGGGCTGCGCAGCTATCCCAGAAGCCAGAACAGCAAGAGGGATTGCTGCTTTCACTGTGCAGCGATCCCTCTTCTTGTTCTGGCTTCTGAGATTCAGAATATTTTTTTCCCTTGTTTTTTATTGCAGAGTCCTCTTCTTCAACCAGACTCGAAGGGTGAAGCCCTTCTTCAAAAACTAGGCGCATCTTATAGAGTGAAAAATACGGTGCGTTTTGGGGAGCCCCCAGAGGCAGAAAATCCAGAAATGAACGCAACCCCCAACTTACTAACAATCAGGGGATAGAGTCCATTGGAAATTGACCTATGCACTTTCCAGGAGGGCACAGCCAATGGATGCATAACTTTGCATGCCAACATGCTCTGTGGCTCAGTGTCATAACATCTTCCTTGCACGCAGGATGTCCCAGGTAACTCCAGGTAGGGCAGGGAGCAGCTGCCATCTGAAACCTTGGAGAGCTGCTGGCTGCCAGTCAGAGCAGAGATGTCCTGTCATGGAACCCAGCTTTTCTTGCCTTTACCGCCTCACGTGGGACGCGGGTGGCGCTGTGGGTTAAACCACAGAGCCTAGGGCTTCCCGATCAGAAGGTTGGTGGTTCGAATCCCCGCGACAGGGTGAGCTCCCGTTGTTCGGTCCCTGCTCCTGCCAACCTAGCGGTTTGAAAGCACGTCAAAGTGCAAGTAGATAAATTGGGACCGCTCTGGCGGGAAGGTAAACGGCGTTTCCGTGCGCTGCTCTGGTTCGCCAGAAGCGGCTTAGTCCTGCTGGCCACATGACCCGGAAGCTGTACGCCGGCTCCCTCGGCCAATAAAGCGAGATGAGCGCCGCAACCCCAGAGTCGGCCACAACTGGACCTAATGGTCAGGAGTCCCTTTACCTTTTACCGCCTCACAAGTAGTCATATTTAGCCAGGGGGGAATCAGGGGACACAAAAGGTTAAGAGCAGGAGTCGGCAAGGTTTACCTCGCCTGGGCCGGTGCACTCCAGCGGAGAGCCCTCTGTGGGTCGGAGTGTGCACACGAAACGCGCATGCCCACGATTTCCAGTATCTGCGCAGACACGGTTTTCGGCATCTGAGCATGTGCAGACACAATTTCTAGTGCTGTGGAAGCGAGTCCCTGTGCCGCGCTGGTTTAGCACAGCGTGCAGGGACTTGCCTAGCGGGTGGCTCAGTTCATGGGCCGGTTAAACGACTTGTGGCCCATGGGCCTTAGGTTGCCAACCCCTGGTTAAGAGCCTGCTCTTCAGCGAGGTCTGGGTTGACGCTTAACAACTTCCAAGCCCAATACTCTTAAGCCAGACCTTCTGAAGAGCAAGACTCTTCTAGCGCTTCTCTTTGATAGCCTTAAAACCTAGCACCTGGTAGGTCATGTTTTCGTAACAGCGCTGAAACCAGCCAATATCACCCTGATCTCTTAGCTCGCCTTTGCAAGGATTATGGGATGCCTATGGGTGATGACGGGAAGCAGGTGGCATTGTGGGTTAAACCACAAAGCCTAGGGCTTACCGATCAGAAGGTCGGTGGTTCGAATCCCCGCGACGGGGTGAGCTCCCGTTGCTCGGTCCCTGCTCCTGCCCACCTAGCAGTTCGAAAACACGTCAAAGTGCAAGTAGATAAATAGGTACCGCTCCGGCAGGAAGGTAAATGGCGTTTCCGTGCGCCAGAAGCGGCTTAGTCATGCTGGCCACATGACCCGGAAGCTGTACGCCGGCTTCCTTGGCCAATAAAGCGAGATGAGCGCCGCAACCCCAGAGTCGTCCACGACTGGACCTAATGGTCAGGGGTCCCTTTACCTTTAATGGGTGATGCCACCTGCAAATGTCACCCCCTCTCCTCGGAAGGTGCGGCACAGTATTTTGCGGTCCATCGATCCTATGCACACCCATTTGAAGAGCAACACTATGCTCAACAGTGCTAGAGGATTGCAGCCTTAAGGTTGCTACTCCCACATCAGCTCATTCGCCACCCCAGAGGTTACGAAAAAGCAAGCCTTGAGAAGTCAGTGCTTATTTTTTCCTGGGTATAACAGCCTCTCTCTCACTCGTGCTTATCACGTGAACATCCCTGGGAGAATGAAATCATTGTTGACACCGCATCCTAAGTGACAAGACACTTTTGCACACACAGAGAGAGGGAGTGTGGCCCGAGACTCAAAAGAAACACACCCACCAAAAGAAAGGAAATTTTAAGGAAATTCAGCCAACTGCTGTAGAGCGGGGGGGCATCATCCTGTTCAGACAAGGGGTGCCAAAACTGAAATCGGGAGAGAGGAGGAGGTTTGTGGTTCAAGGCTGTATGTCGGTCCTGGGTACCTGCCGGGAAATAACCCCCCAAAGAACCCGGTGTAACCTACTCCCAACTCAACAACGAGGGGGGTTGCATTGCAATATGCTCAACGGAACATCCAAACCTTGAAGCCAGATAATTGAATGTTGTTTTGTTTTGGGAGACGGGGAGTTTGCAGGGGTTTGGAAACAGCTGATCAGCAAGACACAGGGTGGGAGGGGTAGGACATTAACCCCAGCAGAAGGTGTGGGGGGGGGGGGAGGGAAATAGCCACAAAAATATTTCAGTTCTGACCCTTTCATCTTCTGGATTATAGAAAGTGGTAAAACTCGCTTACAGAATAGTTTCCTAGGATGATGTGGAGATGCCATCAAAAGGGCTAAGCAGGTAGAATGGAAATAGGGTTAACAGCCAGATCCTTTCAAAGGTCTTGACACTGAAGGAGGAGAGAAAGCAAAAACAGGGAGAGGAGGAATGCAGCAACAATGGGGGGGAGGGGGGAGGCTCCGGAGCGATGACGTAATGGCTGACACCGCTCCCTGCCCCAGCTGAGACAACCTGGGAGGCTGTTGCTGGTACTCTGCAAGCGCTGGCCCCTTACTTGCAAGAAAAAGGAGAAAAAAACACATATATTTTACATGCACTACAAGAGCTCTATACAGCAAGCCCGGCTGCGCTTGCAACCTCTGCAAAAACTGCAAGAGAGATCACACAAGCCAAGGCTTGCAGGGGGAAAAAAAACCTTTTGGGTTTCTCCAACCCCAGGAGGAGGAGGAGGAAAATCCATCCCAAGTTTTTTTGCAGATGCACCAGAATGTGGTAAACAAGAAGAGGCAAACAAGCCGGAGGAGGAGGAGGAAGGGGGGGCGTGCCTGGGCTGCCGGGTGCGCGCGCGCTTGTTTTGTTCTGCTGTTTTTAAAACACCATGCAAAAAAAAATCCAAACAAACATATATTTATTTGAAACACACAGAGGCGACCCTTCCCATCCCACTTACCTCTGCGAAATAGAGATTGAGGAGGCAGCCGGCGGCGAAGAGGAGGCAGACGGGGAAGCAGAAGAGCAGCCAGCGGGGGAACGGAGGCAGCCGGGGCTGGCGGTGGGGCGGCAGGAGGGCGCCCTGCAGGTAGCAGGAGAAGAGGACGGTGCGCAGCGCCGCCCACAGCAGGCAGAGGAAGAGGCAGACGGTGCGGTAGCTGAGCCGCTTCTCCCGGTAGTAGAGGAGCAGCCAGAGTTGCAGGTAGGCGAAGAGGAAGAGGCCGGCGTAGAGGAGCGTGTGCAAGGTGCTCAGTCCCAGGGCCAGCGGGGAGCGGGGATCGGGGCCCGGATCGGGGCCCCGCAGCACCATGGCCCCCACGGGGCACCCTTGGGCGCCCTGCAAAGCAGCAAAGCGGGGAGTGTGCAAAGGGGTGCGTGGGTGCAAAACTGGGGGGAAGGGGTGCCCTGCACCCCGCAACGGAGAGGCTCACAGCTCCATGCAATTCCAGCTTCAAAAATAATCCATATATAAAAATATATTTGCCCAGCCAGTGAACCTCCCGCCCGCCCGCCTGCAGCGCCGGCTCGGCTCTCCCCGAACCAGCCAACTCTTCCCTCCCTCGCTCCAGCTGCGAAAGAAACAATCAGCTGAGCGGCCGCGGCGATTTGAGGCGCTCGCTCCGGGCCACGCGCCGCTCGCCATTGGCCGGCGGGGAGCTCCGCCCACCAGAGGCCCGCCCGCTGGCTGCCGGACCGCGTCGCTCAAGGGGAGAAGCCCCGCCCACTCCGCTTTCAGCCCCGCCCCTGGCTGGCGGCCCCGCCTCCGGAATGCTTTTCTTAGGTTGGCGCTGCCCGCCCGCCTCGCGTTTGGCAGAGCCCACTCTGTGTTTTTGCACAGCCGCCTCTGCGCCTTTTCTCGCCCTCTTTTTTACTGGATCGGCAGGAAGAGGCCTGTGTGCGTAAGATGCCATGCATTGGAGAAAAAAAATTATATTTATTTGGCTTTAATTCCCCCCCCTCCCCAGTTTCTCTTGCGTGCTGTTGCTCTGTGTAGCCAATGAAGCTTGCACCACTTTGCAAAAAAAGGGGGGAAAGACTCTAAGGCACCCGCTTTTCCCTGATGGGCAGAAGAAATCGGGCTCCTTGACTGCGATGCTCAGTTCCGTGCAATGCTCCTCCTTCGCCTCCCTGCTGTTTAAAGGGACTTTTGCTCAAATCCTATTGATTGATTTGCTTGCAGGTTCCAGTGGATCCCTGGTCCCACGCCTGAGCTCTGCCTGCATTGACCTCCAAGGAGGCCCCATGGATTTCAAGGCGGCTTCCGATTTGATGTGCTTCAGAGGGGTGGTCGCCTCGGAGGGCTGGCTCTCTATTCTATAGGATCCCCTGTTGCTAAGGGGAGTTTGGAAAAAAAAGGCTCTATTTAGGACAGCCAACAGAGGCTCCTCCCGCGTTGCTGTAGGGCATGGGGAGGCAAACTAAGGACCGGGGGCCGGATCCGGCCCAGTCGCCTTCTCAATCCGGCCGCTGGACGGTCCGGGAATCAGCGTGTTTTTACATGAGTGGAATGTGTGCTTTTATTTAAAATGCATCTCTGGGTTGTTTGTGGGGCATAGGAATTGGTTCATTTATTTTCTTTTCAAAATATAGTCCGGCCCCCCACAAGGTCTGAGGGACAGGGACCAGCCCCCTGCTGAAAAAGTTTGCTGACCCCTGCTGTAGGGCAATGATGCTCAAAGGCTGACGATCAATGGCTGCTTTCCCCCCCCTTTTGCAGTGGGACATTTTGGGTCCTTTCAGAACATGGCAGCACTCTGGCGCTGAGCATGAAGTCATCGGACTGGTTCGACTGGGATGCATTGGGATTCAGCAGAGAAGCCACTGGAATCCCAGGTTGCCTGGGAGGCGACGGTGCCACGTGGGCCCCCAAATATTTAGCAGAGGCAGGCAACTGGGACCTGCCAAATTCGCAACTGGGGGAGAGGCGAGCAGCCATCTGGAAGGCAACGGCTGCGCGTGGAGGTGAGTTGCTGTTTCTTTGGCACTGTGATGCTGTGAGTAACCCAATGTTGCTGAACGGTCGGAAGATTCAGGTCCTCGTTCAGAGTGTAGTAAAACTGTGGAACTTCCGACCTGAAACCGTTTTTGATTCCCAAACTGACCAAATGCTTTCTCTGCAAGGTCAAAGGAAAATGGAAAAGCCTCCCCATTGTCTTTTCCTTCACAAATCCTGTCTTAAGGGTATGTCTGTGTATGAATAGGGTAAGCCTGTGACCTGGCTCAGGAACTAAGTATTTGTCATTGCAAAAGACTGGCCAGGCTCCCCAGGGTATCCAATCAAGTGAGCATTAACAGGTAACCTGCCAGACAGAAGATAAACAATGCACTCAGATTTCTGCTGTAGACCACCTTTTCTGGGATGTAGGTATGATGTATCTGGGGGGTGGTCTTGGGTTTACACCCCTTCTGTGATGTATATGGGTGGTCTTGAGCTCCAGGGCAGGGAATTTAAAATATCAATATAAGGGCGGGCACACCTTGGTTCTGGGTTCCTCCTCCTTTCCTGCGTGTGAGGGGAGCACCCTGTTGCAACAGATCAATACAGATCAGGCTTACTAGCTGCTTTGCTTCTCAATATTCTCTAGTTGGCCTCTGTTATTTTCTCCTACCAATAGGGAACCTACATAAGGACTCTATATGGGCTCTTGGATACCCCATATGGGGAAAGGGGCAGATTTTTGTTTACAACAAAAGGAGGCAGGGATGGCCATCAACTAGGATGGCTTTAAAAAAGGACAGGTCAAATTCATGGAGGAGGAAAGGGCTACTAGCTCTGCTTCCATAGTCAGAGGCAGCAGTGTTTCTGAATACCAGTTGCTGGAAACTGTTGGGTGTAGTGAAGGGATAACCTTCTGTGTCTCGAGACTGAGGGGATGGGCTTACAAGGGAAGTAAGCAGCTTGGAATGCTGTGTACTGAGTGAAAATCGAAAGCAGGTTGTTGCCTCGCTGCAAGCAGAGGGAGAAGATGCAACTTGAATCAGATGGAAGTTGGAGTTTGTAAATACACTACTTTTGTGCCAATAAAGGGACACAGTGGTGCCTCGCAAGACAAAATTAATTCGTTCCGCGAGTTTTTTCGTACTCCTTTTGTGCCAATAAAGGGACACAGTGGTGCCTCGCAAGACAAAATTAATTCGTTCCGCGAGTTTTTTCGTACTACTTTTGTGCCAATAAAGGGACACAGTGGTGCCTCGCAAGACAAAATTAATTTGTTCCGCGAGTTTTTTCGTTGTGCGAAACACCACTGCATTTAAACACTGACAACGGCGGGGAGGGGCGGGGAGAAGCAGGACAGCTGCCGCAGCCGGTACCTCAGACTCACCCGCGCGTTGTGGCCACCGTGCGACGCGGCTGCTGGAGGGCGGCGGGGCTCAGGAGCGCGACTCCGGCTGCAACGCTGGCTGCTGGCGGCAGCGGCTCTCTGAGGGGAGTGCGCGAGGGGGGTGGGCAGCGGCGCGAGGCAGCCGGAAGGTTGGCCGTCAGCCGGAAGGTGGGAGGGAGCCGGAGGAGCGGGGAAGCGAGCGTGCGTGCGTGCGTGCAGTGACCGTCGCCATGACAGGAGAGGCAGGGCTGTTTCGTCTAGCGAAGCAAGCCCTTAGGAAAATCCGTCTTGCGAAGCACCTCAGAAAACGAAAAACCCTTTCGTCTAGCGAGTTTTTCGTCTTCCGAGGCATTCGTCTTGCAGGGTACCACTGTACACTACTTTTGTGCCAATAAAGGGATATTAGGACAGAAGAAACGTTTGGGACTCATTTACTGCTCTTTCGACACACGCCGCTGTGTAACTCTGCTAATTGCTTTACGATCTACAGAGGCACAATAAAGCAATAAATCTACCGAACAGAAACCACAAGAGGAGAGAGGGCTCTTTTGTTCGAATCCTGCTTGTGGGTTTCCCACAGGCATCTGGTTGGCCACTGTGAGAACAGGATGCTGGACTAGGTGGGCCACTGGGCCTGATCCTGCAGGCTCGTCTTGTGTTCTTGGTGCTAAAAATAAAAAATATGCATTTGCACTTGGCCGTGTATTATTATTATTTATTAAAAAAATACAGTCATACCTCTTGTTACGTTTGCTTCAGGTTAAATCTTTTCAGGTTGCGTCCTGTGGCGACCTGGAAGTACCAGAAAGGGTTACTTCCGGGTTTTGCCGCTCGCGCATGTGCAGATGCGCAAAATGACGTAACGCACATGCGCAGAAGCGGTGAACTGTGACATGCTCATGTTGTGAACGGGTTTCCGGAACAGATCCCATTCGCAACCAGAGGTACCACTGTATATTTTTACGCTTTCCGTTTTACATACCATAACAGCAAAAAGTAAACAAAATACAGATATCATATTCGCTTTGACTTCCCTTCTTTTGCGGATCTTTGTTTACATTTTCATTCTGCATCTTATCACTAATTCCAGTTCTTACAAATCCTTAATCAGTCCATGGTTCAGATTTTTGCTACAAGTCTTCTGTCAGACCTGCTAATAAGTGTAGTTGTTTGCAATAATTTTTCAATTACATGTTATACTTTCCCCCATTCTTTGCTGAAGTTGGATTCTTCCTGGCTCCTGATTCTTCCTGTGAGTTTTGCCAATTCAGCATAGCTCATTCGTTTTAACTGCCGCTCCTCTCTGGTCGGAACTGAATTTTCTTTCCATCTCCGGGACAGCATCATTCAGGCAGCTGTGGTCACATACATGAACAATTTCTCCTGGTCTTTTGGGATCTCAGCACCTAAAATTCCTAAAACGAAAACTTCTGGTTTATTAGAAAATGTTATTTTCAACATTCCTCCCCAACTCATTATGTATCATTTCCCAGAAAGCTTTTATCACTTTACATGACCACCACTTGTGATAAAAGGTGCCCTCTTTCTCTTTACATTTCCGGCATATATTATAATTTAGCTAATTTACAAGGCGTTAAATACCAAAGGTACATAATTTTCATATAGTGTAGCATGCTGTAAATTTCAGATCCGCAGTCCATAATCTCTCCCACGCTGCTAATTCAATATTATAACCAAAATCCTCGCCCAGTGTATCTTCACTGATTTGACCTGCTCATCTTCTGTTTGCCAATCCCATAGAAGTTTATACATTTTAGAAATTAATTTCTTTTTATTTTCCAACACCTATCTTTCAAATAGGGAGGTTTTATATAAAAAACCTTTCTTTTTATCCAGCTTAAATACTTCGTTAAGCTGGTGATACTGCAGCCAACCGGTTATTAGTCCTCTTATTTCTTCATATTCCCTTAATCTTAAATCTTGATCTACCTCTTTTAATAATTTTTTATAAGTTACCCAGTCATTCCTCATATTTATTTTTTCCACCGGTTTTGCTTCAAGTGGAGAAAGCCACCACGGTATCTTTTGTTCTAATAATTCTTTTTACATTTATGCCACAACTCATATGCCAATTTCCTTTGTTACGGAAAAATCTAGGCGCAAGGCTGCTCAGTCCCCCAGCTGGTTGGGCAGAGCCCGCGGGTCCCTGCGGAATAAAGGAAGGAGTCCAGCCACCAACCGGAGCAAATAGCTGTAGACCAAAGTTTATTGCGCGACAAGTTCAAATAGGAATTTTGAACCCCGAGGATGGGGTGACCAGGACTTTTAAAACTTTCCCACCATATCCCAGAATACAGTTCGTATGGCATCATTGCTACATCACTGACATGTCACAAAAGGGGAGGGGTAGACAGGGGTTACACGGGTGGCTCTTTGGGTTAAACCACAGAGCCTAGGACTTGCTGATCAGAAGCTTGGCGGTTCGAATCCCCGTGACGAGGTGAGCTCCCGTTGCTCGGTCCCTGCTCCTGCCAACCTAGCAGTTCGAAAGCACATCAAAGTGCAAGTAGATAAATAGGTACCGCTCCGGCGGGAAGGTAAACGGCGTTTCCGTGCGCTGCTCTGGTTCACCAGAAGCGGCTTAGTCATACTGGCCACATGACCTGGAAGCTGTACGCCAGCTCCCTCTGCCAATAAAGCGAGATGAGCGCCGCAACCCCAGAGTCGGCCACGACTGGACCTAATGGTCCCTTTACCTTTTAGACAGGGGTTACACTCGTTTTACCTTGGCGAACATGTCCAGACAAGTCCTTGGTTCAAGATGAGCATAAGCAGACATGGCCGGGCAAGACCCAGGTATCAGATTAGCACAGGCAAACACCTCTGAAGTCCCACCACCCAAAGTACAATAGAACTTCCTTTGCATGTCTGGCCCCTTGGCAAGTCTGGTGATGGGATTAGGCTTTCCTTGGCCAACAATCAGCTCAGCAATTGTCCCCTCTGGGCACTTCCTGGGGTAGGAGGTGTGTATAGTATACATGTCCTCACGCTTGGGGGTTTTTCCAAGACCAAAAAGTGTTGAAATGGAGGAAACTGTCAAAGGAGTTGATTTTATGTGATTTTTAAAGCTAGGTAACTTCCCTGAGCTGTCAAGTCAAAAGGATACATTTATGCATAACATTTGTAACATTGAACAACTTTAAAGATGTGCCCCCCCCCGTAATTTCCATAACACCTTATAACATGGTTCAAGAAAGCTTTATGAACTTTAACCTTGTCATACGCCAAATACGCATGCCAACCAAATCTATTATCATGTCCTTCCAGATCTAATACATAACCATTTTCTAACGATATCCATTCTTTTAGCCAACACTTGGCCAGGTACAGTGGTGCCTCGCAAGACGAAATCAATTCGTTCTGCAAGTTTTTTCGTCTTGTGAATTTTTCGTTTTGCGAAGCATGGTTTCCCATAGGAAATGCATTGACGGTTTCCCATAGGAATGCATTGACGAATGCGCAAGACGTCTTCGTCTTGCGAAGCAAGCCCATAGGGAAATTCGTCTTGCGAAGCAACTCAAAAAACAAAAAACTCTTTCGTCTTGCGAGTTTTTCGTCTTGCGAGGCATTCGTCTTGCGAGGTACCAGTGTATGTTAAAGGTACAGTCCTAAGCACGTGTCTGAGAAATGAAGTAACTAAATTGTGCCCTGGGGTCAGTGGAGTTTTATTTCAGATGAACATAGGTATCCTCATGATTGGGGAAGGGGGAATCAATGAAAAGTTTCATACTGATTGCCAGTAGAATAAGATGCCCACAGCGGTGAACTTCCTCCAAAAAAGATCTTTGGTGTTCAGGTTAGATGACTTTATTTATATGCTACGTAAAACAAATGGAACATAATTCATCAGAAATAGAACATCCCCCCCTCCCAGCTTACAAGACAATATTATGTAAGTTTCCAAATATGGCTCCCTGATCTCTTCCACAGAAACATTTGTCTGTCTCCATCTGTCACAACTTATTCAAATACAGTCATGCTCGTGTTGTGTCCGTTTCATGTTGCTTCTTTTCACATTACGTCCCGCGGCAACCCGGAAGTACCGGATCAGGTTACTTTTGGATTTCGCCGCTTGTGCATGTGCAGAACTGCTAAATCATGCTTCGCGCATGGCTGTCAACTTTCAGATTTGAAAATAAGGGATCAGGAGCCTCGCCTGTCCCGGGGACAGTCTACGGGATATCTAACAATCCGGGATAGCAGCGGGAAGCAGCAGGAAATGGCGCAGGAATAAGGGAATTTCCCGCAAAACAAAGGAGAGGTTGAGAGCTGTGGCTTTGCAGCGCTTTGAGTTGCGGGCATTTCACGTTATGGAGGAGCCTCCGGAACGGATCCTGTCCGTAACACAAGGTGTTGTTGTTTAGTCGTTTAGTCGTGTCCGACTCTTCATGACCCCCTGGACCAGAGCATGCCAGGCTCTCCTGTCTTCCACTGCCTCCTGCAGTTTGGTCAGACTCATGTTCATAGCTTCAAAAACACTGTCCCGCCGCCTCGTCCTCTGTTGTCCCCTTCTCCTTGTGCCCTCCATCTTTCCCAGCATCAGGGTCTTTTCCAGGGAGTCTTCTCTTCTCCTGAGGTGGCCAAAGTATTGGAGCCTCAGCTTCAGGATCTGTCCTTCCAGTGAGCACTCAGGGCTGATTTCCTTCAGAATGGAGAGGTTTGATCTTCTTGCAGTCCATGGGACTCTCAAGAGTCTCCTCCAGCACCATAATTCAAAAGCATCAATTCTTCGGCGATCAGCCTTCTTTGTGTTACAGCTTTCACTTCCATACATCACTACTGGGAAAACCATAGCTTTAAATATACGGACCTTTGTCGGCAAGGTGATATCTCTGCTTTTTAAGATGCTGTCTAGGTTTGTCATTGCTTTTCTCCGAAGAAGCAGGCGTCTTTTAATTTCGTGGCTGCTGTCCCCATCTGCAGTGATCATGGAGCCCAAGAAAGTAAAATCTTTCACTGCCTCCATTTCTTCCCCTTCTATTTGCCAGGAGGTGATGGGCCCAGTAGCCATGATCTTCGTTTTTTTGATGTTGAGCTTCAGACCATATTTTGCGCTCTCCTCTTTCACCCTCATTAAAAGGTTCTTTAATTCCTCCTCACTTTCTGCCATCAAGGTTGTGTCATCTGCATATCTGAGGCTGTTGATATTTCTTCCGGCAATCTTAATTCCGGCTAGGAATTATCACTGTACAAAGTCATTGCAAGGTGTTAACTTTGCGAAGTTCCCCCATCTAAGCAACAGGAGCGGCTCTCTTCTTTAATCTCTCGTCTAAAGTCTCAAAAGAAGGCCAGTGATAAATCCTATTCCATACCATTCACTGTGCTGCAATTAATCTTCCAGAGGCTATAATAATAATAATAATTTATTATTTGTACCCCGCCCATCTGGCCGGGTTTCCCCAGCCACTCTGGGCGGCTTCCATAGAAACCAAAAATACACTAAAATATCACAGATTAAAAACTTCCCTGAACAGGGCTGCCTTAAGATGTCTTCTGAATGTCAGGTAGTTATTTATCGCTTTGACATCTGATGGGAGGGCGTTCTACAGGGCGGGCGCCACTACCGAGAAGGCCCTCTGCCTGGTTCCCTGTAGCTTTGCTTCTCACAATGAGGGAACCGCCAGAAGGCCCACCTCTGGGAAGAGGGAGTTTCGCAGCTTAGGGGCCACCACAATGAAGGCCCTGTCCTTTGACACGGATACAGCAGGTCTTACGTTCGGGCAACTGGTTAATTTTTAACATTGGCCGTGGTTACCAAAATTCTAGGTGCCTTCAGCGGATGGAGGAAAACGTTGGGAAATGGAGAAGAGCATAATAACCCTCTTTCAAGCAAGCAGTGTAGCAGGTTCATTTAAGTATGAAGAAAACCACACTCCTGAATTGACGGATTTGTTTGCCGAGAAGCCTGTAATCTTATCAGCAGATAAGTGCACAGGGCTGGATCTGGTGGTTCCCCCAGCCTCCGACAAGGTGTTGAAAAATTCCCCAGGATTCCCTGATAGCCTGGTTAGGGAACCTTCTGCTCCACAGCTGCCTTTCTGTTGAAATTGGGTGGCAAAAGGAGTACAGTGGTACCTCTGTCCATAGGAGGGCAACCAAAATGGTCAAAGGCCTGGAAACGATGCCTTATGAGGAACGGCTAAGGGAGCTGGGCATGTTTAGCCTGGAGAAGAGGAGGTTAAGGGGTGATATGATAGCCATGTTCAAATATATAAAAGGATGTCACCTAGAGGAGGGAGAAAGGTTGTTTTCTGCTGCTCCAGAGAAGCGGACACGGAGCAATGGATCCAAACTACAAGAAAGAAGATTCCACCTAAACATTAGGAAGAACTTCCTGACAGTAAGAGCTCTTCGACAGTGGAATTTGCTGCCAAGGAGTGTGGTGGAGTCTCCTTCTTTGGAGGTCTTTAAGCAGAAGCTTGACAACCATATGTCAGGAGTGCTCTGATGGTGTTTCCTGCTTGGCAGGGGGTTGGACTCGATGGCCCTTGTGGTCTCTTCCAACTCTAGGATTCTATGATTCTACGGCTAAATAATCTCTGGCAGATGACCTTCCAACCTCTGCATAAAAACCTCCAGCGAAGGAGAGTCCATCACCTCCCGAAGGAATATGTTCCGCTGTTGAACAGCTCTTGCCATCAGAAAGTTCTTCCTAATGTTTAGTCGGAATCTCCTTTTTTGTCATTTGACGCCATTGGTTTGGTGTCCTGCCTTCTGGAGCAGCAGGAAACAAGCTTGAGCCATCTTCTGTACAGCAACCCTTCAGATATTTGAAGGTGGCTCTCGGATCACCTGTCGGCCTTCTCTTTCCCAGGCTAAATGTACCCAACTCCCTCAACCATTCCTCAACCAGTGTCTTTTCGTTCTTGGGAAATCTCCTTTTGTCTTCCTTTGCGAAAAGCTTCACCAGTGTAATAAACGAAAATCTGCAAGTATATTGGAATGAAGTTACACGGTTTTAGCAGAAGGGTTATTAAGAATGATATGAACATTAAGTGCTAATGTGTTAAACTGGTAAAATGAAAATTAAATTGTATTATGATAAATCAAAGATTAAATTGAAGAAGAGGGAAAGGATTTGTTGAATTAGATAACTTGAACTAGAATACAAAAAAGGGAGGTGTGAAGAAGTCGAGGAAATAAGCTAATGAGAGATGTGGTTATAAAATTTGGATGTGTGTTTTTATCTTTGTTTTTCTTTTTTCTATGTTGTATTGTTATATTGTTTTTATCTCAGTTTCTACTGTGGATGTATTGTTTGTTGAATTTGTGTATTCCTTTTTTCTTTTTCTTTTTTTATTCTTTATTGTCTTTCTTGTTATAAGTATAAAATACCTAATAAATTTTATTTTTTTTAAAAAAGAAAATCTGCAGTCAGGGCAGTTCACAGAATAAAATACAAGATAAAAACACAAGTAAATATGTGAAACAAAACAGTAACGAGCCCCCCTTTCCCATAGAAACATTTAAAAGGAACCTTTTTGCCTCCGGTTTAAAAATATGTAATGAAGGCGCCAGGTAAACCTCCACAAGGACAGCATCCCACAGACGGGGAGCCACTGCAGAGAAGTCCCCGTTCTTGTGTTGCTACCCTCTGGACCTCATGTGGAGAGGGCGCATGAAGACCGGTCTCAGATGCTGAGCGCAGGGTCCAGATGGATTACGTTCCTTTCTGCTGAATTAAAAACTTTTGCAGCCTTTCCCCCATAGGGGAGTTGCTCCAAGCCCCTTGAACGTTACGGTTGCCTTTTTCTGAACCTTGCTAGCTCTCCAGATCTGGCGCTCTGTTTAATCAACTGTTGTAACTGTTTTTCTCCCCAAGGTCTGGGCTCCCTGCGCCGGCTGTAAACCACCGAAGTCATGCCATGGCCAAAAATGAATGGGTGCGCAACCCCTTTCTCTCTCCTCTTCTTATGGGCTACCTACATGTCCGCAGCGAGGCAGGCAGAGGACATAGTGCCCCGGGAACAGCTCAGCAGCTTGCAACCATCCAAAGCGTCTCTGGTTTATTTTCGGAGGGACAGTGAGTATTTCCCCCCATCTGCGTTTTTATTGCATTTGGTTAGTAGGGTTGGTTTGTTGTTGCAATTTACAGTGGTGCCTCGCAAGACGAAATTAATTCGTTCTGCGAGTTTTTTCGTCTTGTGAATTTTTTCGTCTTGCCAAGCACCACTGTGCATTGACGGTTTCCCATAGGAATGCATTGACGGTTTTAAGAAAAAGGCGCAAGACGTTTTCGTCTTGCGAAGCAAGCCCATAGGGAAATTCGTCTTGCGAAGCAACTCAAAAAACAAAAAACTCTTTCGTCTTGCGAGTTTTTGGTCTTGCGAGGCATTCGTCTTGCGAGGTACCACTGTAATGGATTTGTATTGCACCTTTCTCCCAAGCCGGGATTCAAGGCGGCTTGCAACATTTAAAAACTTATGCTATAAAATACAAAGTAATAAAAAGAAACGCATTAAAAACAGTACAGTGGTGCCCCGCAAGACGAATGCCTCGCAAGACGGAAAACCCGCAAGACGAAAGGGTTTTCCGTTTTCAGAGGCGCTTCGCAAGACGAATTTCCCTATGGGCTTGCTTCGCAAGACGAAAATGACGAAATTTTTTGAGTTTTTTTTCCGCTCCAAAACCCCTTTTTCTAAAGCGCTATGCTGCTAATAGCCTTTTAGCAGCAAAACCGCTAATCCCTTAAGCCTTAAAAAGCCGTTAATAGCCCTTAAACTGCCAATAGCGCTAATAGCGCTAATCCGCTAATGGGCTTGCTTCGCAGGACGAAAAAACCGCAAGACGAAAAGACTCGCGGAACGGATTATTTTCGTCTTGCAAGGCACCACTGTAGCTGAAAATCAGAACCAGCAATTAAAATCCAGTTTGCCCTGATAGCAACCCAGTGATCAGCCTCATGTCCACTTTAGTTTCTAAAAGGCCTGTCTGAGCAGGAAAGTCTTAGCCTGAAAGAGGCAGCCAGTCTAACTTCTCTTGGGAGAGAATTCCACAACATATCAGCTCTGGGAGTGAGGTTTGGAAGAGAGGTTTTTCCTGGGTTATTTGTGGGGCATAGGAATTTGTGCAATTTTTTCCCCAAAATATATTTCGGCCCTCCACAAGGTCTGAGGGTCAGGAGACCGGCCCCCTGCTGAAAAAGTTTGCTGACCCCTGTAATATACCTATTAAATGTGGAAACATGGACTTAGCAGATGGGCAATGGAAGCAGATCACGTTTGGGAGCCTAGATGGTTGCAAAGAGCCTTCTACTACAAGGCAAAACCACCTTGTGACTGGGAAGACCTCACTGTCCTTTTTGCATTAGCGCGAGGATTCCAGATTCAGTTATAATTTCTTGTGGCGAGTGCTGCATTTTGACTCCTGCTTTTGCATTTACCGTATTTTTCGCTCTATAACACACACCCGACCAAAACACGCACGTAGTTTTTAGAGGAGGAAAATCCGTAGGCATGCCACCCGTAGGCATTCCCTCCATAACACGCACAGACATTTCCCCTTACTTTCTAGGAGGAAAAAAGTGAGTGTTATGGTGCAAAAAATACGGTAATTTACATCAGAAAGCCCCGTGAAGCCCCGCACACATTAAACAGCGTCCCAGAAATGTTTTAGCGATAATCGCAATTGTTCTTGTGAAGCAGAGCAGGCTCTTGTTTATCTTCCAGCTTCTCCATCTGCTCAGATGTTCTTGGAACAACTGGAGAAATCCACAGAAGCGCTCCGAGATTATGGGATCGCAGTCCTCAAGGTACAAGGAAGTATCATCCCACCCCCCACCCCCCGGCCTGGTAAACAACCAAGGAAGTTTTTCCCTTTATTTCCAGCCCCTAGAAGGACTAACTGGTGTCTTCCTTGTTGCAAATGTTCCTCAGGGCTATTTGGCCGTAAGTTGCCCGCAGATTCCTGGCAAAAGTTTTTCTCTGTTGCTCCAAACAAGGGACGCGGGTGGCTCTGTGGGTTAAACCACAGAGCCTAGGACTTGCCGATCAGAAGGCTAGCGGTTTGAATCCCCATGACGAGGTGAGCTCCTGTTGCTCGGTCCCTGCTCCTGCCCACCTAGCAGTTCGACAGCACGTTAAAGTGCAAGTAGATAAATAGGTACCGCTCCGGCGGGAAGGTAAACGGCGTTTCCGTGCGCTGCTCTGGTTCGCCAGAAGCGGCTTAGTCCTGTTGGCCACATGACCCGGAAGCTGTACACCGGCTCCCTTGGCCAATAAAGCGAGATGAGTGCCGCAACCCCAGAGTCGGTCACGACTGGACCTTAATCGTCAGGGGCCCCTTTACCTTAGAAGGACTACCATATTTTTTGCTCTATAAGACGCACCTAGTTTTTGGAGGAGGAAAACAAGAAAAAAAATATTCTGAATCTCAGAAGCCAGAACAGCAAGAGGGATTTCTGCGCAGTGAATATTTTATTCATTTGCTTACATTAGTATTGCTAATTGTTTTGATTATTTTTATTACGTATTTTGTGCTGTTACTTTGATTTGTGAACCACTTTGAGACCTACAGGTATAGTGTAGTGGTATAATAATAATAATAATAATAATAATAATAAATAATAATGCTGTGTGAACAATGACAAGCGCATAGCCAGGAGCATAGCATTGTCTTTCAAACACCTGCCGAAGGGGGAAGCAAGGGGAGCCTGTCCTTACATTCTGTACAGTTGAATTTGCTCTTAAGAGCCACCTGTTTGTGATGCTTACTGTATTTTTCGCTCTATAAGATGCACTTTTTCCCTCCTAAAGAGTAAGGGGAAATGTGTGTGCATCTTATGGAGCGAATGCAGGCGGGAGGCTCTGCTCAGCGCTCCCTTTAAAGAGCCGCATGGAGAGTGTGTGTGGCTCTTGGGGGCTTTTACCCAAGGAGGGAGAAGGGACTGATGGGCTGCCCTTCTCCTTCCATGGGGAAAAAACCCCCAAGAGCCGCACACAGGCTCTGCACTCTCTTTAAAGGGAGTGTGGCTCTTGGGGGAGCCTTCATCCTGCTGCCCTGAAGAGGCTTCGCCCGGCTATCCCAGAAGCCAGAACAGCAAGAGGCTATCCCAGAAGCCAGTTCCCTCTTGCTGTTCTGGCTTTTTGGTTTCAGAATATTTTTTTTCTTGTTTTCCTCCTCCAAAAACTAGGTGCGTCTTATGGTCTGGTGCGTCTTATAGAGCGAAAAATGCAGTATTTATCATTCTGTCCAGATAATAAGTTAATATAAGCTCGTGAGTGCGAGTGTGTTCCAGACATTTTTGCTGAAGTTATTTCAGCGAAGACCTGAGCGTGCCTGACTTCTTCCCCGCAGGTCAACTGTCACAGCGGAAAAGCATCCAGTTACTGCAGAGATGACAGCTCAGAGGGGAAAGCATACCTGTTCAGGTGAGTGGTTGATCTGAGTGCAAATGAATATGGCTCTGCATATTGATATAGATTTGGGGAGGGACCCCCCTTCCCAAACCCTAGAAGTTAATAAATGGTAGGATTTTGATTATTTGGGGAAATTTTTCATCTCCACCAAGCTAAGCAGTTGGCTCCTTACCTCTCTCTCCCTGACCTAGCCACTGTGATCCACGCGACGGTCACCTCCAGACTGGATTATTGTAACTCGCCCTACTTGGGGCTGCCCTTGAGACTGTCCCAGAAACTCCAGCGGGTGCAGAATGCCGCAGCGAGACTCCTTACGGGGTCTTCGCTGCGAGATCACATTCACCCGGTGCTATACCAGCTGCACTGGCTCCCGGTGGAGTACAGGGTCAGGTTCAAGGTGCTGGTTTTAACCTTTAAAGCCCTATATGACCAAGGACCCTCGTACCTACGGGACCGCCTCTCCTGGGATGTCCCACAGAGGACCTTACGGTCTTCAAACAAAAACATCTTGGAGGTCCCAGGCCACAGAGAGGTTAGGCTGGCCTCAACCAGAGCCAGGGCCTTTTCGGCTGTGGCTCCGATCTGGTGGAATGCTCTGTCACAATAGACTAGGGCCCTGCGGGACTTGAGATCTTAACGCAGGGCCTGCAAGACAGAACTGTTCCACCAGGCTTTTGGCCAAGGCACAGCCTGACCCCCTCCTTTGGCAATCTTCACAGAACTCTGGCCCAATGATTGCCATCAATTTGATTTGAATTAATTTTATAATGAAATGATTTTAGAATGTTGTATTATTTTATTGTTGTTAGCTGCCCTGAGCCCGGCTTCGACTGGGGAGGGATATAAATAAAAATTTATTATTATTATTATATGGATGAAAGTAGAAGCTGCAGAACTGTGCCAGACAAGGAATCCCTAGGCTAGCTTCTACAAACCGCCCTGGCTGGCCTAGCGAAGAACAAATCTGTTAACATGACAAAGGGCGTTGGTGATGGACCATCTGAGAGGAATCCTTTAGCAGACAGCTGTTGCTGAGGTGATGGGGTGTGCGAAGGGACAGGAAAAGAGAGTTTTTAGTAGGGCGTTCTGGGAAGAAGAAGGGGAGAGAAGAAAGGCTGGGGTCCATCTTGGGCAGGCTGGCTGAAGGCTGGCTGCACTGCTGCGGATGCCAAGACCCTTTTGAAGTGACCATGCTGTAAGATCAGGACTCCGTCCATGCAGACTGAAGGTGTAAATGGGCGATTAAACCACATTTCTTAAAGCTATGACAGTCTCTGCCGTGTCTCAATCCTCCAAAGGAATTACAGACCCTGGGTGAGTGCCTGGAACACCCCCCCATTGCTCAGCAGAGAGTTGGGGCAGCACCCAACTTTTGTAACAAAAATATTTTAAAGGGTCCAGAATCGAGGTAATGGACCCCAGGGTGCCTTATAAATCAAGCATCGCTGGGCCTTGTTTTCTTTTCGTTTTCCAGTGTATTTGTTGTTCAAATTTGGCTCCAGCAAATTTTTATGCTGAAAGCAGTTTGAGAACCTCTGACTTTGGCTGGATCAGGCACAGAGCCTATGACTTGCTGGTCAGAAGGTCGGCGGTTTGAATCCCCGCGACGGGGTGAACTCCCGTCGCTCGGTCCCTGCTCCTGCCAACCTAGCAGTTCGAAAGCACGTCAGAGTGCAAGTAGATAATTAGGTACCACTCTGGCGGGAAGGTAAACGGCGTTTCCGTGCGCTGCTCTGGTTCGCCAGAAGCGGCTTAGTCATGCTGGCCACATGACCCGGAAGCTGTATGCCGGCTCCCTCGGCCAATAAAGCGAGATGAGCGGCGTAACCCCAGAGTCAGCCACGACTGGACCTAATGGTCAGGGGTCCCTTTACCTTTAAGTTATTAAGGAGGGACGCAGGTGGCGCTGTGGGTTATACCACAGAGCCTAGGACTTGCCGATCAGAAGGTCGGTGGTTTGAATCCCCGCGACGGGGTGAGCTCCCGTTGCTCAGTCCCTGCTCCTGCCTACCTAGCAGTTTGAAATCATGTCACAGTGCAAGTAGATAAATAGGTACTGCTCTGGCGGGAAGGTAAATGGCGTTTCTGTGCACTGCTCGGGTTCGCCAGAAGTGGCTTAGCTGTACGCCGGCTCCCTCGGCCAATAAAGCGAGATGAGCGCCGCACAACCCCAGAGTCGGTCACTACTGGACCCAATGGTCAGGGGTCCCTTTACCTTTATCTCCCTCTCACGTTCTTCTCCCTACTTCCAGGGGACACACGCTGCTTCGTGAGCTCCCCACGGACGCCTTGTTCAGTGTGGATGCCATTGTGGCCAACGTGCTCTTGTGAGTCCTTGCGACATCTGTTTGATTGGCGTCTGTTCCCTTTGCAGCCACCTGCCTGCGTTCTGCGCGGAAAGAGGGTGCTGACAGCAGACTGGTGCTGAGTCAGTGACGGCTGCGGGTGGGGGAACTGGAGGTGACCGACTTGTAGAATCAGAGAACTGTAGAATTGGAAGGGAACCTCAGGGGTTCTCTAGTCCAACCCAAGGCAAATCAGAACTCACAACTGACACGTGGCCATCCGACCTCTGTTCAAAATCTTCAAAGCCCACCATCTCCCGAGGGAGTCGGTTCCATTGTCCAACAGCTCTTCCTCTTGGAAAGTTCTTCGTAATATTTAGTCGCAATCTCCTTCCTTGTCATTTGAACCCATTGCTTTGGGTTCCCCCCTCCGGAGCAGCGGAAAACAAGCTTGCTCTGTCTTCCATTGGCCCAAAGCTCTGTGGCAGAGCACCTGGTCCCAGGGCCGGATTTAGGTTTGATGAGGCCCTCAGCTACTGAAGGTAATGGGGCTCTTTCAATGTCCAGCTGCCCTTTGTCAACAACAAATGGTCGCTGTTTTTTGTGTTGAATATTTTCTATAAGGTAATTGATGGACCTCAAGCCATTTGCACATGTTGCCCTGCAAACAGTCCATGCAGAATGTAGGCACCCTATACAGAGGTACCTCGGGTTACATACGCTTCAGGTTATATACGCTTCAGGTTACAGACTCCGCTAACCCAGAAATAGTACCTTGGGTTAAGAACTTTGCTTCAGGATGAGAATAGAAATCGTGCTCCGGCGGCGCAGCAGCAGCGGGAGGTCCCATTAGCTAAAGTGGTGCTTCAGGTTAAGAACAGTTTCAGGTTAAGAACGGACCTCCGGAACGAATTAAGTACTTAACCTGAGGTACCACTGTATTATTCTTTTTATATTATTGCTGCCGCAGTAAAATTCATTGATAGCATCACCCTCCGTGAAGTCGTAGGGTGCTCTCTGTACCCTGCTGAAAGCATGCAGCGGGAGAGCCAGTGTGGTGTAGTGGTTAAGAGCGATGGACTCGTAATCTGGTGAACTGGGTTCGCTTCCCCGCTCCTCCACATGCAACTGCTGGGTGACCTTGGGCTAGTCACACTTAGCTGAAGTCTCTCAACCCCACGGCAGCTCAACGTCTCTCAACGGCAGCAGCGGGAGGTCCCATTAGCTAAAGTGGTGCTTCAGGTTAAGAACAGTTTCAGGTTAAGAACGGACACCCGGAACGAATTAAGTACGTAACCAGAGGTACTACTGTATATAGAAAGGAGCAAACCAGTGATATTTTAGAGAGCAGGCTAGCAGACGGGGCCCATGACGTACCTCATAGGAGCCTACACAACACAAAACACTGTTGCTATAGGTAGGTTATATTTCAAGTGTTTTTTATCTTATACAGTGGTACCTCGGGTTACATGCACTTCAGGTTACAGACTCCGCTAACCCAGAAATAGTGCTTCAGGTTAAGAACTTTGCTTCAGGATGAGAACAGAAATCGTGCTCTGGCGGCGCAGTGGCAGCAGGAGGCCCCATTAGCTAAAGTGGTGCTTCAGGTTAAGAACAGTTTCAGGTTAAGAATGGACTTCCAGAACGAATTAAGTACGTAACCAGAGGTACCACTGTATTTTGGAAATGTACATCCAGTTTTGTTTCTCCTTTAATTTTTTTTGCCCCCCCCCCCCCCCAAGAGAGTGGGGCCCTAAGCTATAGCTTGTTTAGCTTATACGTAAATCTGGCACGGCCTAGTCCACATTCCCACCATGCATTTAAAGTACAGTGGTGCCCCGCAAGACGAATGCCTCGCAAGACGGAAAACCCGCTAGACGAAAGGGTTTTCCGTTTTGGAGGTGCTTCGCAGGACGAATTTCTCTATGGGCTTTTTTCGCAAGACGAAAATGTCTGGCGATTCGTGGGTTTTTTTTTCCGCTCCCCAACCCCTTTTTCTAAGGCACTAAGTTGCTAATAGCCTTTTAGCAGCTAATCCGCTAATCCCTTAAGCCTTTAATAGCCGCTAATAGCCGCTAAACCGCTAATAGCGCTAATAGCGCTAATCCGCTAATGGGCTTGCTTCGCAAGACGAAAAAACCGCTAGACGAAGAGACTCACGGAACGGATTCTTTTCGTCTTGCGAGGCACCACTGTACTATGAAACCACTTTTAAGCAGTCCTGGTGTCCCCAAAGGAATTCTGGGAGCTGTAGTTTGATGAGAGTGATGAGAGCTGAAATTCCCAGAGTTCCCTGCGAAGAAGGATTGATTGTTGAGCCACCGTCCTCAGCCCCTCTAACCCCAACTGCCTCCAATCGGTGACCCTCAGACCCACAAGATAAATACAACCTAAATCTGCCGTCCCTCCATCTTCCTCGAGTGTTAATGGCCTGGCTGTAACGTGTCCTAGAAGTCCGATAATTGATTTTCCTCACCTGGATAGAGAATAGAGAGCAGTGTGTGTAGCAGTGTGTGTATGCAGAAAATCGATTTCTGTACAAAGGTAGAAAATAGGTTATTTTGCTCCGCCCACTTTTGCCTCTGGCCCCGCCCACCACTGGATTGTGGCCCTCGGGGGCTTGCCAAGAAGCTGATGTGGCCCTCGATTTGAAAAAACTTCCCTGGTTTACACGTCGCTCGTCCTATCTCCTTCCCAGCGCTCTCCTCTTCAATGAAGTGAAATACGTCGCCACTGTGGCAGACCTCCAGAAGCTGGAAGACTCTCTGAAGGGCCACTGGGACCTGGTCTTTGCCTATGTGCAGGCTGTTGGGACGGCAGGTAATAAATTGGGCAGCTTTGCTCGGCCGTGGAGGGTTCCCTTGTCTGTTTCCTCCCTCCAGCTCCAAAGTTTGTGGAATCAGCTGCTGCAGAGCCTCGCTCTTGCTTATAAAGGCAGTGGTTGAACCGCGTTGAGCCAAAGGAGGATGGTCTGGGATATCTGAAAGGCCGTATTTGTCCCCTACGATCCTGCCTGGGCTCTGAGATCTTCAGGGAAGGCTCCTCTCTCAGTCTTTCCACCCTCCTGGAGGGAGCCATGAGAGGGCCTTCTCGGTGGTGGCTCCTTCCAGCCAACTCCCTCCCCAGAGAAGCCAGGCTGGCTCCCCACCCCTTGTTGTCCTCCCGCAGGCAGGTGAAGACTGTTTTATTCTGACAGGCCTTTGCGGAAACCACTTGAAGCATCTCAATTGCTTTTCTTTGATTTGCTGGTTGCAAACAGCTCACGGTCTTGAAATTTTGATAATAAACCTGATTTGCAATGGGGGTTGAATAATTTTGAATGCGGCTGTAAATACGAGTCCCTAAGTGCAAATGTCTTTCTCTTAGAGCACAGAGCATTGATGGAGGCTGCTTTCGTCTACGACTCTCTTAAGTTTGCCTTAACCACTGAAGTGATGGTTTTGAGAAGCATTCGGTATGTATTTGATACACACACATGCACACACACACGGAGGGAGGCTGTGTAGCAGGGTAGGCAACCTAAGGCCCAGGGTCCGGATGCGGCCCAATCGCCTTCTCAATGCAGCCCACGGACGGTCCGGGAATCAGTGTGTTTTTACATGAGTAGAATGTGTGCTTTTATTTAAAATGCATCTCTGGGTTATTTGTGGGGCATAGGAATTCGTTCTTTTTTTTCCCCTCTTCCAAAATATAGTCCGCCCCCCCCCCACAAGGTCTGAGGGACAGTGAACCAGCCCCCCGCTGAACAAGTTTGCTGACCCCTGGGTGTTCCTTTTGCATCAGCAAATAATTGGAATAATTGGGTGCACTCTTCCCACTTTAGATCAAATCTATGTTGCCAGGTCCCATAAGAAAGCCACAGAGATAGCGCAGGATAGTGCGCACCCCGGAAATGATTTCTTTCAGCTTCTGCCTTCTGGAAGAAGGTACAGGGTTATAAAGACTAGGACTAGCCGCCTGAGAAACAGTTTCTACACAAATGCAATTCTGGTTCTAAACGCAGCATAAGGGGTCTCTATAGTATAGTGGATTTTAAAATGGGGTTTCAGAGTTTTTAGGGGGTTTTGAATGTTTTATGTAGTTTTTCAATTTCATTGTTCTGCATGGGACAATGACAATGAAGATATTACATTGTACAGTGGTGCCCCGCAAGACGAATGCCTCGCAAGACGGAAAACCCGCTAGACGAAAGGGTTTTCCGTTTTTCAATGTGCTTCGCAGGACGAATTTCTCTATGGGCTTGCTTCGCAAGACGGAAATGTCTTGCGATTCTTGCGATTTTTTTCCGCTCCCCATCCCCTTTTTCTAAGGCACTAAGCTGCTAATATCCTTTTAGCAGCTAATCCGCTAATCCCTTAAGCCTTTAATAGCCGCTAATAGCCGCTAATAGCGCTAATCCGCTAATCCGCTAATAGGGTTGCTTTGCAAGACGAAAAAACCGCTAGACGAAGAGACTCGCGGAACGGATTCTTTTCGTCTTGCGAGGCACCACTGTATATCATATTCCGGGTCCAGTTTGGCATTTTTGCAAAGGTGCACAAATGCTACCTGGCTGTCTTTCTGGGCACACCTGGCATTGAGCGTGTCTGCATTTAGGAATGCAAGCTCACGGGAGGCCAGGTCGGATCCTGTACTGATGCTGTTGTCTCTCCCTCCTGCAGCAGCGGAGAGCCGGACGTGCCGAGCTCAAAGCTCTTTTTCTGCCACTGCAAAGGGGCCACGGATCTGGACCAGCCGTGCCGGAGGACTCTGATGGGGCAGCCTCTGACGACGCTGAACATCCACAGGTTCCTGAAGCTGATGGCGGAGCCCCTCGTGGTACGGTTGGTGGTGGCCTCCTTCCCCCCTTCACCCTCACCCACTTATCCTGAGCTTTCTTCAAAGGCCTATTGGATTATAGAATCGTAGAGCTGCAAAAGGACACCCGAGGGTCATCTAGTCCAACCCCCTGCAATGCAGGGATCTCAGCTCAAGCATCCATGACAGACGGCCATCCAACCTCTGCTTAAAAAGGAGGCATGGGAAGCAGCTGCCTGTCCTTGCCAAGTCCCCCCCCCCCCCAGCATCCTCTCCGAAGAATGTTGGATTGGGAGACCAAAGTTCAAATTCCCCACTTAGCTACGAAGCTCCTATTTAACTCCTTTGTTCAGAATCATGAGGACTAGAAACTTGTTTATTTTTTTTCAAATGACCTATTCTTTATTTCAGCAATTCCCAACCCCTCAGTATATATTTATTTATAAAGAAACATTCTTGTTGTTTAGTCGTGTCCGACTCTTTGTGACCCCCCTGGACCGGAGCACGCCAGGCTCTCCTGTCTTCCACTGCCTCCCGCAGTTTGGTCAAACTCATGTTCCAAACTTCGAGAACACTGTCCCACCATCTCGTCCTCTGTTGTACCCTTCTCCTTGTGCCCTCCATCTTTCCCAACATCAGGGTCTTTTCCAGGGAGTCTTCTCTTCTCATGAGGTGGCCAAAGTATTGGAGCCTCAGCTTCAGGATCTGTCCTTCCAGTGAGCACTCAGGGCTGATTTCCTTCAGAATGGAGAGGTTGGATCTTCTTGCAGTCCATGGGACTCTCAAGAGTCTCCTCCAGCACCAGAATTCAAAAGCATCCATTCTTCGGCGATCAGCCTTCTTTATGGTCCAGCTCTTGCTTCCATACATCACTACTGGGAAACCATAGCTTTAACTATACAGTGGTACCTCGGGTTAAGTACTTAATTCGTTCCAGAGGTCTGTACTTAACCTGAAACTGTTCTTAACCTGAAGCACCACTTTAGCCAATGGGGCCTCCTGCTGCCGCCGCGCCGCTGGAGCCCGATTTCTGTTCTCATCCTGAAGCAAAGTTCTTAACCTGAAGCACTATTTCTGGGTTAGCGGAGTCTGTAACCTGAAGCGTATGTAACCTGAAGTGTATGTAACCTGAGGTACCACTGTACAGACCTTTTTCGGCAAGGTGATGTCTCTGCTTTATTTATTTCAGCAATTCCCAACCCCCGGTATATATTTATTTATAAGGAAACATAGCAAAATATTATAACAGGTGCCAAATGAAGCAAAACAGAAGTAAGGGGAGTATCTGGGACTAAGCATATAGGAACAGGTTTCCACACCAAAATCAAACACAATAAATTCCTATCACAGAGTTCCAGAGAAGATAAATGGGTTTGCATTCTCCTGTACCTTATTACTCCATGACGTTATGAAAAGGCTCCATTTCCCCGTGAAGGCATGACCTTGTTGTCTTTCGTCTCTGGTTCCCACCATCTAAGTAAGCTTAGCCATACAACCAGGGAGGCTCACATGGCGCCTTCACGAAGAAGCGTCTCCACCCCCATCGTTCTGCCTGGACACTGAAGTCCAGCTCCAAGGGCCTTCTGGCGGTTCCCTCCCTGCGAGAAGCCAAGTTACAGGGAACCAGACGGAGGGCCTTCTCGGTAGTGGCACCCGCCCTGTGGAACGCCCTCCCACCAGATGTCAAGGAGATAAAGAACTACATTAACTTTTAGAAGACATCTGAAGGCAGCCCTGTATCGGGAAGTTTTAAATGTTTAATGTTCTGTTCTGTTTTCTTATATTCTGTTGGAAGCCGCCCAGAGTGGCTGGGGCAGCCCAGTCCAGGTGGGCAGGGTACATAAAGTACCGTAATTTTTGCTCTATAAGACGCACCAGACCACAAGACGCACCTAGTTTTTGGAAGAGGAAAACAAGAGAAAAAATATTCTGAATCTCAGAAGCCAGAACAGCAAGAGGGACTGCTGCGCAGCGAAAGCAGCGATCCCTCTTGCTGTTCTGGCTTCTGGGATAGCTGCACAGCCTGCATTCGCTCCATAAGACACACACATGTTTCCCCCTTACTTTTTAGGAGGGAAAAAGTGTGTCTTATAGAGCAAAAAATATGGTAAATTATTATTAGTAATAGTGGTAGTATAAATTATTATTATTTTATCTTTAGGTGGCTGGCAAAAATATTCCTCTTACCCCAGGCCTTTGGCTAATTAAGCAAGCTGTGCCCTCTTAATCTGGGGTGTGCATGTGTTGTTGTTTTGATGTTGTGTATTTTTGTGTTGTGTATTTTTGTGTTTTGATATTGTCAACTGCCCTGTGATCCTCAGATGAAGTGCAGTATAGAAACTTAATAAACAACAACAACACATGCATACATACATACATACGTACAACGTCCCAGATTTTACAAACGATAATTCTGGCAGCAGTTAAGAGACATTACATGACTCCTTTGGCTTTTGTTAGTACAATTTTATGAACATATCTGAACAGTAAAAGTACAGCCAACTATTACTTCAAAGAACTGAAATTTGCCACTGCATCTTTCTGTTTGTTTGCTTAAAGAAGGTAGATTTCCAGGGGAGCACTGAGTACAGTATTACAGTGGTACCTCGGGTTAAGTACTTAATTCGTTCCGGAGGTCCGTTCTTGACCTGAAACTGTTCTTAACCTGAAGCACCACTTTAGCTAATGGGGCCTCCTGCTGCCGCTGTGCCGCCGGAGCACGATTTCTGTTCTTAACCTGAAGCATAGTTCTTAACCTGAAGCACTATTTCTGGTTTAGCGGAGTCTGTAACCTGAAGTGTATGTAACCCGAGGTACCACTGTATTACTTCTTGGGGGGGGGGGCAGGCAGTAGGCCAAATAAATTTGGGAGTCTTTGGTGTATTTACCCTGAAATGGCCTCTCTCCTGCAGGCAGAGGCTACGGAAGACCCAGAAAAGGTTTCCACCACTCACCTCCAGCTGGGCCTTCCTCTGATCTTCATCCTGGCTCATGAGGAAACCTTGGAGGCAGATAAAGGAATTGCAGAGTTTGTGGCCTGGCAGCTGCTGGGCAAGGCTGGAGTCCTCCTCCTGTCAAGGTATTTGAGGACAAGAGGTATTTGGGGAAGGGGAGAAGATGGGTGGGTTTCTTTTTAACCATTTATAACCTAAGTACCACCAATCATCTGGCAGAAGTTAATCGAAACAAGTCTGTCAAAAAGGGAGGTGACAATAAAGTATGAAAGAGACAGGTTACTAGAAGTGAAAAAGAAAATCGTGGGAAGGATGAAGGAAGTCAAATGGAAGGAAATAAAAATGGAAATTATATATATATATAGAGAGAGAGAGAGAGAGAGAGTTAGTTAGTTCAGTATTCTTTTGTACGTTATTCTTTGTTTTTCCGCCCATTCATTTTATTTGTATTTTTGGGGAAGGTTGTTTGTTTTTGTTGTTGTTCTTTGTTATGTGTTTATGTTATGAAAGATATGAAAGGAACATTTCGTTCAAAGATTACCATAATAAAGGACAAAAGTGGTAAGGACCTAACAGAAGCAGAAGACATCAAGAAGAGGTGGCAAGAATACACAGAGGAATTATACCAGAAAGATATGGATGCCTCGTACACCCCAGGTAGTGTGGTTGCTGACCTTGAGCCAGACATCCTGGAGAGTGAAGTCAAAGGGGCCTTAGAAAGCACTGCAAATAACAAGGCCAGTGGAAGTGATGGTATTCCAGCTGAACTATTTAAAATTTTAAAAGATGATGCTGTTAAGGTGCTACACCCAATATGCCAGCAAGTTTGGAAAACTCAGCAGTGGCCGGAAGATTGGAGAAGGTCAGTCTACATCCCAATCCCAAAGAAGGGCAGTGCTAAAGAATGCTCCAACTACCGCACAATTGCACTCATTTCACACGCCAGCAAGGTTATGCTTAAAATTCTTCAAGGAAGGCTCAAGCAGTATGTGGACCGAGAACTCCCAGAAGTGCAAGCTGGATTTAGAAGAGGCAGGGGAACCAGAGACCAAATTGCAAACATGCGCTGGATTATGGAGAAAGCTAGAGAGTTCCAGAAAGACATCTACTTCTGCTTCATTGACTATGCAAAAGCCTTTGACTGTGTCGACCACAGCAAACTATGGCAAGTTCTTAAAGAAATGGGAGTGCCTGATCACCTCATCTGTCTCCTGAGAAATCTCTATGTGGGACAAGAAGCTACAGTTAGAACTGGATATGGAACAACTGATTGGTTCAAAATTGGGAAAGGAGTACGACAAGGCTGTATTTTGTCTCCCTGCTTATTTAACTTACCGGTATATGCAGAATTCATCATGCGAATGGCTGGGCTGGATGAATCCCTAGCCGGAATTAAGATTGCTGGAAGAAATATCAACAACCTCAGATATGCAGATGACACAACCTTGATGGCAGAAAGTGAGGAGGAATTAAAAAACCTTTTATTGAGGGTGAAAGAGGAGAGCGCAAAATATGGTCTGAAGCTCAACATCAAAAAAACGAAGATCATGGCCACTGGTCCCATCATCTCCTGGCAAATAGAAGGGGAGGAAATGGAGGCAGTGAGAGATTTTACTTTCTTGGGCTCCATGATTACTGCAGATGGTGACAGCAGCCACGAAATTAAGAGACGCCTGCTTCTTGGGAGGAAAGCAATGACAAACCTAGACAGCATTTTAAAAAGTAGAGACATCACCTTGCCAACAAAGGTCTGTATAGTAAAAGCTATGGTTTTCCCAGTAGTGATGTATGGAAGTGAGAGCTGGACCATCAAGAAGACTGATCGCTGAAGAATTGACGCTTTTGAATTATGGTGCTGGAGGAGACCCTTGAGAGTCCCATGGACTGCAAGAAGATCAAACGCATCCATTCTTAAGGAAATCAGCCCTGAGTGCTCACTGGAAGGACAGATCGTGAGGCTGAGGCTCCAATACTTTGGCCACCTCATGAGAAGAGAAGACTCCCTGGAAAAGACCCTGATGTTGGGAAAGATGGAGGGCTCAAGGAGAAGGGGACGACAGAGGATGAGATGGTTAGACAGTGTTCTCGAAGCTACCAGCATGAGTTTGACCAAACTGCGGGAGGCAGTGGAAGACAGGCGTGCTCTGGTCCAGGGGGTCACGAAGAGTCAGACACGACTAAACAACAACAACAAAGTCCAGCTGAGTTCTTCCTGACAATAAACTGAAAGTGTGCCTAGGATTAAGGAGAGGACTCTGGACTAGATGGGCCCCCTTGGGCCTGATCCTGCGGCCAGGCTCTCCTTAGGTTCTGAAAGGCAGGTTGTAGACCGGCAGGTGTAACAGGGGGAGCGATGATAACAGCCTTGTATTTGATTTGATTTATTGTACTTCTGTACTGCTTCTCATTAAGATGAATCCCAAATTGACTTACAAACAAGAAATAAAAGTAACATAATGGAACATCACAAATACAGCACAGAGCACACAAAATAATGAACAAATCATCAATAAAACAATCTATAAAACACTGTTAACAAAGCAGCAACTAAAAATTAAGCTAAACACCACAATTGCAGCAGTCATTTTATATCACCATCAAATCAGCAGGGCATTTATAATCCATAAAACAATATTAAGTTCATATACACACACTCCGTGCCTTTGAGAGGTTTGCTGCCAACAATAGGATGTTAGAACCAATTCTTAACTCTAGTCCTGCTAGGTAGAAAGAGGAGAGTTAGCTCTAGAAATGTGAGCGTTTTTAGCCATTTTGGGCAGCGTTCACAACCTTTCCCCCCCTTTCTAACCCACAGCTCGGTAGTAGAGCAGTCCAGTCCGGCCACAGGAGAGCTGGCCCTTAGATATATAATAATAATATAATAATAACAATTCATTATTTGTACCCCACCCATCTGGCTAGGTTTCTCAGCCACTCTGGGCGGCTTCCACAAAGACCAGAAATACACTAAGATGTCACACATTAAAAACTTCCCTGAACAGGGCTGCCTTAAGATGTCTTCTGAATGTCAGGTAGTTGTTTATCTCTTTGACATCTGGTGGGAGGGCGTTCCACAGGCTGGGCGCCACTACCAAGAAGGCCCTCTGCCTGGTTCCCTGTAACTTGGCTTCTCGCAATGAGGGAACCGCCAGAAGGCCCTCGGCACTGGGCCTCAGTGTCTGGGCAGAACGATGGGGGTGGAGACGCTCCTTCAGGTATACTGGGCCAAGGCCGTTTAGGGCTTTAAAGGTCAACACCAACACTTTGAATTGTGCTCGGAAACGTACTGGGAGCCAATGTAGGTCTTTCAAAACCGGTGTTATGTGGTCTCGGCAGCCGCCTCCAGTTACCAGTCTTATTTACATGCCTCATTTCAGATTTTAATGCCTCGTTTTTATCTTGAAAGGAGCTCCATCAGCTTGGATGTTCTTCCCCAGTGTAACGTCGCCCTCAAGACACCTGAGGAGGTTAGTTTGTTGTTGCTGGTGTCATTAAGACTCCCTCTCTGTTTTGCCACCTGCAGTGGGCCTGCTCAGTAGCAAGTTCCATTGCAGCAAATGGGACTTACTCCCGGGTAAATGTGTGCAGGCTTGCAGCCTTGACTGGTTTCAATGATCTGGTATTTCCGCAGGGTGCGCCTGTTAAATACTTGGTTCTGAAAGATGTGGATGAGATCATAGCCTTGGTGGAAAACGGCAAGCAGAACGAACTCACGCAGGAACGGGAGGAGGAGGAGGAGGAGGAGGAGGAAGAAGAGGAGGAAGATGGTGAGAACTACGAACAAGGTAGATTTACTAATTCATTTTATTTGGTCAAAATTTTACGCCGCTTGATGGTTGAAGGAAAAAACCAAAATGGCTTACAAAGAGAGTAAGGCAATAAATATAAACAACTCATCAAAATATTCAAAAGGTAAAATCAGCACTAAACAGATGAAAACATTCTCTATGCCTGAAGATGGTTTGGAAACTTCAGCTAGTGCAGAATTCAGCGGCCAGGTTGCTCACCGGAGCAAGACGGTTTGAGCATATTACACTGATCCTGGTCTGACTGCACTGGCTGCCAATTAGTTTCTGGGCCCAATTCAAAGTGCTGGTTTTGACCTATAAAGCTTTAAACGGCTCAGGACCTCAATACCTCAAGGACCGCCTCTTCCCATATGAACCTAGCCAGTCCCTGAGATCATCTTCTGAGGCCCTTCTTCTTCTTGTGCCCCCTCCTCGAGAGGTCCGGAAGGTGGCAACATGAGAACGGGGCCTTCTCTGCAGTGGCTCCCCGTCTGTGGAATGCTCTCCCCAGGGAAGTTTGCCTGGCGCCTTCATTGTACACCTTTAGGCGCCAGGCAAAAACGTTCCTTTTTAAACAGGCCTTTGGTTGACCTGATCAACATCCTATACCCTTTTAAAATGTGGCTCTTTTTGGGGGAGTGGGGTATTATTGGGCTAGTGCTTTTATTTTTATATACTGTGATCTTTGTATGTGAATTGCCCTGAGACCTTCAGGTATAGGGTGGTATATAAATTCAGTCAATCAATCAATCAATCAATCAATCAACAGGTTTATCTAAATAAAATTGTCTTTAGCAGGTGCTGAAAAGATGACGGCAAAGTTGCCTGCTTGATATCAATTGGCAGAGAGTTCCAGAGTATGCGTGCTTGTACGTTTCCGAGCACAATTCAGAGTGTGGTGCTGACCTTTAAAGCCCTAAACGGCCTTGGTCCTGTATACCTGAAGGAGCGTCTCCACCCCCATCGTACAGCCTGGACACTGAGGTCCAGCACTGAGGGCCTTCTGGAGGTTCCCTCACTGCGAGAAGTGAGGTTACAGGGAACCAGTCAGAGGGCCTTCTCAGTGGTGGCACCCACCTGTGGAACGCCCTCCCATCAGATGTCAAGGAAATAAGCAACTATCTTACTTTTAAAAGACATCTGAAGGCAGCCCTGTTTTGGGGAGTTTTGAATGTTTGAAGTTTTATTCTGTTTTTAGTCCTCTGTTGGGAGCCGCCCAGAGTGGCTGGGGAAACCCAGCCAGATGGGCGGGGTATAAATAATAAATTACAGTGGTACCTCGGGTTACATACACTTCAGGTTACAGACTCCGCTAACCCAGAAATAGTACCTTGGGTTAAGAACTTTGCTTCAGGATGAGAACAGAAATCGTGCTCCAGCGGCGCGGCAGCAGCGGGAGGTCCCATTAGCTAAAGTGGTGCTTCAAGTTAAGAACAGTTTCAGGTTAAGAACGGACCTCCGGAACAAATTAAGTACTTAACCTGAGGTACCACTGTATTATTCTTTTTACATTATTGCTGCCGCAGTAAAATTCATTGATAGCATCTCCCTCTGTGAAGTCGTAGGGTGCTCTCCATACCCTGCCAAAAGCATGCAGTGGGAGAGCCAGTGTGGTGTAGTGGTTAAGAGCGGTAGTCTCGTAATCTGGTGAACCGGGTTCGCTTCCCCGCTCCTCCACATGCAGCTGCTGGGTGACCTTGGGCCAGTCACACTTCTCTGAAGTCTCTCAGCCCCACTCACCTCACAGAGTGTTTGTTGTGGGGGAGGAAGGGAAAGGGGATTGTGAGCCGCTTTGAGACTCTTTAGGGTAGTGATAAAGCGGGATATCAAATCCAAACTCCTCTTCTTCTTCCTTGTCTTGAGAAGGAGCCTGTTGTTTGCCCTGCAGAGATCCAGGATGACGAGGTGGTGGAATCGGTCGTCAGGGACCGGAAGCGTGAACTTCCTCTTGAGCACATCCACACGCTGACGGAAGACTCCTTCGCCCCTGCTCTGGCAAAGACCAACTTCACGGTGGTGCTCTTCTATGCCAGCTGTAAGTAAACAGCCCCAAATAGCTCCACGTTTCACCTTTCCAGGAACCAGCCCTCTCTGTTCTGCTGCTCGAAACAAAATAAAAAAATTCCTTCCAGTAGCACCTTAGAGACCAATTAAGTTTGTCCGTATAGTGAAAGCCATGGTTTTCCCAGTAGTGATGTATGGAAGTGAGAGCTGGACCATAAAGAAGGCTGATCGCTGAAGAATGGATGCTTTTGAATTCTGGTGCTGGAGGAGACTCTTGAGAGTCCCATGGACTGCAAGAAGATCAAACCTCTCCATTCTGAAGGAAATCAGCCATGAGTGCTCACTGGAAGGACAGATCCTGAAGCTGAGGCTCCAAGACTTTGGCCACCTCATGAGAAGAGAAGACTCCCTGGAAAAGACCCTGATGTTGGGAAAGATTAAGGGCACAAGGAGAAGGGGACGACAGAGGACGAGATGGTGGGACAGTGTTCTCGAAGCTACCAGCATCAGTTTGACCAAACTGCAGGAGGCAGTGGAAGACAGGAGTGCCTGGCGTGCTCTGGTCCAGGGGGACACGAAGTGTCGGATACGACAACAAATACAAAAGAATTTCAGAAATAGACTGGAAAGAGAAGTTGCTGAATTGCAACTTATTCCCAAACTTAAAACCATGGAGAGACCTGGTCTGAATAGAGAGTTGGATTCTTATCTCATTATGCATGAAAAAGCTATTTTTAGCCATCTCACCCTTTGCTTTTTCCTGTAAGACCGATTGCAGTCGTTAACAGTCATCAGCTGGTTTACCACACCTATCAGCTAATCACCCATTCCCACCACCCTTCTGAGTAATACCCCTCCCCACCCTCTCACGATATATGTCTGGTGACCTCTGTTTCAGTGTATCTGAAGAAGTGTGCATGCACACGAAAGCTCATATCTGTAACTAACTTAGTTGGTTTCTAAGGTGCTACTGGAAAGAATTTTTTTTTTTTGTTTCGACTACGGCAGACCAGCACGGCTACCTACCTGTTCTGTTGCTTAAATATTCCTTCCAGATTCCTTCATATTTATCCAGCCTTAATTTGCGTTGTCATGCAATTTGTTCATATGTAGCTAATCTGTCCATATTATCAATCCATGTGCTCAATGGAATCTTTTTGCAGCTCTTCCAATTCATCAAAACAAATTTTTTTCGCTTCTAATATAGCATGGTACATCCATTTTTTTTACCCCTTGTAATCTCCCATGTTTCCGGAATATAGTTTAGAATTAAATTCAGTTCCCCTAAATAACAATTTCTTTTCATTACTCTTGCTATAAATATCATCACCTCGCACCGAAATGATCTTATCATCGGGAAGTTAATCATCATATGTACTAAGTTCGCATTTTTACTCCCACATCTCCAGCAGTTGTCTGCATTTGTTATTTTCTTCTGGTAAAGTTTTGCTGGAGTCAATTGCACAATTTATCCCAGCTGCAAAATTCCTGTACGCTTTTGGTATGGACTTCCCATGGAACTTTGCCTGCCTGCAGAGCAGAGCTGAGGAATTTCTGGGGGCCTGGAATAACAGGATCTGTTTTTCTTTTTCCTCTTGGCATCAGGGGAAGCCGTCTCCCTGGTCGTGATGCAGTCCTACGCCGAAGTGGCAGCCCGTCTGCAAGGTATGGAGGCCAGCTAGCGATTTCACGGACACACAGATTGCAGCTCATACACAGACCCCCTTACCAGGGTGATGTAGGACTTCCCCTATAGCCTTCTGCTCAGGCACACAAGTGGGTGACTATCTTGGGCCAACAGGCCAGCTGGCAGGAGGTCAATTTTTACAGGACTGCCTCTCCTGGTCTGCCCCGCAGAGGACCTTAAGGTCCATGAATAATCATAGTTTAGAGGTCCCAGGCCCTAAGGAAGTCAGATTATCCGCCACCAGGGCCAGGGCCTTCTCAGTGATGGCTCCGACCTGGTGGAATGCTCTGTCCCACGAGACCAGGGCCCTGCAGGATTTAACCTCCTTCCGCCGGGCCTGTAAGACAGAGCTATTCCACCTGGCTTTCAATTTGAACTTAGCCTGATCTTTTATTCCCCTTCCTTCCCTCCCCCTCCCCTTTTTATGAAGATTACCCGCTCGGGGATCCCACAGCTAATTCTCCCCTGGTCTCCTCGCTGGCCCAAATAGGACTAATTTAGCCAGCTAGCCCTGGTGATCATCTAATGTTTATTGGATGGATTTCCCCCCTAAATTGATTTTTGAATTCTGAATTTATTGTTACTCATGTTTTATACTGTATTATATGCAATTTTTTTGTTGCATCAATTAAGTGTTTTAAATTTGTTGTTAGCCGCCCTGAGCCCGGTTTTCTGAACCGGGAAGGGCAGGGTATAATTTTGTTTTAATTATTATTATTATTATTATTAATTCCCTGGTGGTTGCAGGAGGACACTGGCTTTGGGTATTTATAATGCCCAGTAGCAGCAGACTGGAAACTCCCCGGCCAAAGACCTCCATACACATTGACCAGGCTCGCACCCCAGAGAGGTCATTTGGGTGCCACTAACGCAACAGTTAAGGGACGCGGGTGGCGCTGTGGGTTAAACCACAGGACTTGCCGATCAGAAGGTCGGCGGTTCGAATCCCCGCGACGGGGTGAGCTCCCGTTGTGCGGTCCCTGCTCCTGCCAACCTAGCAGTTCAAAAGCACAAAGTGCAAGTAGATAAATAGGTACCGTTCCAGCGGGAAGGTAAACGGTGTTTCTGTGCGCTGCTCTGGTTCACCAGAAGCGGCTCAGTCCTGCTGGCCACATGACCCGGAAGCTGTATGCCGGCTCCCTCGGCCAATAAAGCGAGATGAGCACCGCAACCCCAGAGTCGGCCACGACTGGACCTAATGGTCAGGGGTCCCTTTACCTTTTAACGCAACAGTTACGAATGACCAGTCTTTGCAGACGCTGTGCTTCTTCAGCAATTTGACTTCACCCCCGAGGCACGGTCTATTGAGACAGATGGAGGCCAACAACAGCAGCATTAGCTCCCTTCAACTGAGGATCACGAGGCAGTTTGCACTATAAAAACCCAAAATGCGTACCGTAGTAACAAAAAAAACAATAACTGGTTTTTGCGTTTCTTTTCTGGAGAAGGGAGTATTTTTGTGTTTGCGAACCTCCCTGAGATCTATAGATGGAGGGCAGCATACAAATAATAATAATTATAATAATAATGATGGTTATGGAGCTTCATGCTCTGACCAGCATCCCAGTGGAAAGTCCCTGGTCCTGAATGGGGCAACTGTGCCCCTGAAGGACCAGGTGCGCAGCCTGGGAGTCATTCTGGACTCACAGCTGTCCATGGAGGCGCAGGTCAATTCTGTGTCCAGGACGGCTGTTTACCCGCTCCATATGGTACGCAGGCTGAGACCCTACCTGCCTGCGGACTGTCTCGCCAGAGTGGTGCATGCTCTAGTTATCTCCCGCTTGGACTACTGCAATGCGCTCTACGTGGGGCTCCCTTTGAAGGTGACCCGGAAACTGCAATTAATCCAGAATGTGGCAGCCAGACTGGTGACTGGGAGTGGCCGCCGGGGCCACATAACACCAGTCCTGAGAGATCTGCATTGGCTTCCAGTACGTTTCTGAGCACAATTCAAAGTGTTGGTGCTGACCTTTAAAGCCCTAAACGGCCTCGGCCCAGTAGACCTGAAGGAGCACCTCCACCCCCATCGTTCAGCCTGAGATCCAGCGCTGAGGGCCTTCTGGCGGTTCCCTCATTGCGAGAAGTGAGGTTACAGGGAACCAGGCAGAGGGCCTTCTCGGTAGTGGCACCCTCCCTGTGGAACGCCCTCCCACCAGATGTCAAAGAGATAAACAACTACCTGACATTCAGAAGACTTCAGGGAAGTTTTTAATGTGTGGCATTTTTGTGTATTTTTGGTCTCTGGGGAAGCCACCCAGAGTGGCTGGGGAAACCTAGCCAGATGGGCGGGGTACAAATAATAAATTATTATTATTATAAAGTTATAATTCAGTACATCTCCTTTGCAAGCAGAATGTCCCAGGTCCATCAAGGTGGGCCAGGGAGAGACCCCTTCCCAAAACCTTGGAGAGGCTCTGCCAGTTAGTGTGGACAAGGTTTTGGCCTGATTCTGAGCTTGTGGTGCTTCCTCATAGTGTCTCTCGCCTCTCCCCCTTTCAAGGCAACAGAGGCTGGATTGCAAGGGAAATATTCTGGCCGCTAGATGGCAGCAGCCTATTAAACTCCCGTGGAATGCAGAAATCTGGGTGCAGAGCTTTCCAAACCGTGAGCTCTGGTTTGCTAGTAAAGCTGAATTACTGTCTTGTGAAATGACGCATGTCTAAAAAGTGTGTCACCAACATTAAAAAGTTTGGAAAGCTGTGGCTGGGTGCATAAGAGACAAGGTTGTTGTCTCTCTAGTAACCTGCCCGTCTAGTCCAGCATCCCATTCTCAAAGTGGCCAACCTATGCCTATGGGGAAACAGCGGGCAGGATTTGAACTCAAGACCAACTCTCCCCCTCCTCTGGTCTCCAGCAACTGGGGTTCAGAAGTATGGCTGCTTCTGACTGTGGAGGCAGAGTAGAGCCATTCTGGCTAGCAGCCACCGATAGCCCTCTCAGTTAATGAATTGGTCCAATCCCCTTTTAAAGCTGTCCAAATTGGTGGCCATTGCGGCCTCCTGTGGGAGGGAGTTCCGCAGGTTAACTGCACGGCATGAGGCAGCATTTTCCAGCTTCTGGCACATCTCCCCTTAACTGCCGATCTTCTCCTGGGTGAGCACGCCCAGTTCTTCTCAACCCACCCTTGTGGGATTTGAGTGGGTTGATGCAATGGGTTGCCCAAGGATAACAATCGCAAAACAATTGCCGTATTTTTCGCACCATAAGACACACCTGACCATAAGACGCACCTAGTTTTTAGAGGAGGAAAACAAGAAAAAAAATATTCTGAACAGTGGATGTATGATTTTTGTGGCTCATGCTGTGGCCACAGACATGATACGTGATTTGATGGTGAGTTTGGGGTAGCCCAATGCAAAAATCCTGAGAATCCATGTGGATCTGTGCTTTGTAACCATGTTTTTGCGCCATTGCGGCCCCACGAAACAGTGGGTGTGTAGTTTTTTTGGTGCAGGCTGTAGCCACGGACATGCTATGTGATCTGATGGTGAATTTGGGGTGACCCATTGCAAAAATCCTGAGGATCCATGGGCTTTTACCACCCCCCTCCCAGGCAGCCTCCTTTATCACTAGCGTTCCTTATTTCCCTACCAATCGTTTACCGATCAGCTGCTTCCTTTCAACACCCCCTTCCCTCTTGTTTGCCTTAATAGCTTTTTCTTAGCTGGAGCAGTTTTTTGCTCCTCCTTTTCTTCCAATTTCTCTCCTCATTGCTTTAGTCTTCCTGTCTCCTCTCCTTGCAAGTTACCTCCCCACTCCTAGGCAGCCTCCTTTATCTCTAGCGTCCCTTATCTCCCTCCCGATCGCTTGCCGATCAGCAGCTTCGTTTCAACACCCCCTTCCCTCTTTCAAAAAAAAAAAAAAGCATGATCTGCTTTTCGCCCCTGGGCAATGCGGCTCCAGGGACCACACATTTGTTCCATAAGACGCAAAGACATTTCCCCTTACTTTTTAGGAAGAAAAAAGTGCATCTTATGAAGCGAAAAATGCGGTATATAATGTGTGTGCCTTTTAGAAAGGTGCTGATGAAACGTGCACCCTTTTCCACTTCACAGAATCATAGAATCATAGAGTTGGAAGAGACCACAAGGGCCATCGAGTCCAACCCCCTGCCAAGCAGGAAACACCATCAGAGCACTCCTGACATATGGTTGTCAAGCCTCTGCTTAAAGACCTCCAAAGAAGGAGACTCCACCACACTCCTTGGCAGCAAATTCCACTGTCGAACAGCTCTTACTGTCAGGAAGTTCTTCCTAATGTTTAGGTGGAATCTTCTTTCCTGTAGTTTGGATCCATTGCTCCGTGTCCGCTTCTCTGGAGCAGCAGAAAACAACCTTTCTCCCTCCTCTATGTGACATCCTTTTATATATTTGAACATGGCTATCATATCACCCCTCAACCTCCTCTTCTCCAGGCTAAACATGCCCAGCTCCCTTAGCTGTTCCTCATAAGGCATCGTTTCCAGGCCTTTGACCATTTTGGTTGCCCTCCTCTGGACACGTTCCAGTTTGTCAGTGTCCTCCTTGAACTGTGGTGCCCAGAACTGGACACAGTACTCCAGGTGAGGTCTGACCAGAGCAGAATACAGTGGCACTATTACTTCCCTTGATCTAGATGCTATACTCCTATTGATGCAGCCCAGAATTGCATTGGCTTTTTTAGCTGCTCTCCTAAATACTCTCCTAAATACTTTACAGGGACCCCTGAGATTACGCTTGCGAGGGTCAACTGCTGGGACTGGCCAGACCTCTGCACACAGCAAAACGTCACTCAGTTTCCGACCATCAAGATGTATGTGGAAGCTGGGAGATGGCTGGCCTATTCTGGGATGTGGGGAGTCGAGGAGATGCTAAGGTTCATTGAGCTGTAAGTATCCCCCTGGTGTGTTTGGCTCTAAAGTGCACATGGAAGGTGGGTGGTCTGAGGTAGCAATTCTGGAGAATTCAGAGAAAATGTTCTGAGAACAGATTTCTGTTTTAAATGTGCATTCTGTGGTCCTTTGTCATCTCTGCCCCCCATCGCTCAGCCCGGACAAGGAGGTCCAGCTCCGAGGGTCTTCTGATGGTTCCCTCACTGTGAAGAGTGAAGTTACAGGGAACCGGGTAGAGGGCCTTCTCGGTGGTGGCGCCCACCCCGTAGAGCGCCCTCCATTCAGATGTCGAGGAGATAAAGAACCATCTCATTTTCAGAAGACGTCTGAAGGCAGCCCTGTATCGGGAAGGTTTTGCCTTTCAGTGCAGACTGAATCAGATCTGTCCCATATCCCGTCACCATTGAGTAGATCCCAATCTCCCTTCTTCCCACCCCGGGTGGAGAGACTTGGGGTACCCAAAATCTTAGGCAGTGAAATTAAGCGTAGGAAGGAATCGAAAAAGACCCTGTAGACAGGCCTGGAAGTACAGGTGAAACTCAAAAAATTAGAATATTGTGGAAAAGTTCATTTATTTCAGTAAGTCAACTTAAAAGGTGAAACTAATATATGAGATAGACTCATGACATGCAAAGCGAGATATGTCAAGCCTTTATTTGTTAAAATTGTGATGTTTATGGCGTACAGCTGATGAAAACCCCAATAGAGCAATATTTGCCACCTGCCCACACTGCCAAAAGTACCAAAACCTGGTTCAATGCCCATGGGATTACTGTGCTTGATTATCCAGCAAACCCGCCTGACCTGAACCCCATAGAGAATGTATGGGGCATTGCCAAGAGAAAGATGAGAGACATGAGACCAAGCAATGCAGAAGAGCTGAAGGCTGCTATTGAAGCTTCCTGGTCTTCCATAACACCTCAGCAGTGCCACAGGCTGATTGCATCCATGCCACGCCGCATTGAGGCAGTAATTGATGCAAAAGGGGTCCAAACCAAGTACTGAGTACATATGCATGCTTCTACTTCTCAGAGGTCCAATATTGCTCTATTTGCAGTCCTCGTTTTGCTGATTTCATTTAATATTCTAATTTTCTGAGATTGTTAATTTGGGGTTTTCATCAGCTGTACGCCATAAACATCACAATTATAACAAATAAAGGCTTGATATATCTTGCTTTGCATGTCATGAGTCTATCTCATATATTAGTTTCACCTTTTAAGTTGACTTACTGAAATAAATGAACTTTTCCACAATATTCTAATTTTTTGAGTTTCACCTGTATTTCCCCTGGTTTCCTCTTACATCTGCAGAAGCAGAACCTCCTGTCCGGTGAAGTTGACAACGGCCGAAGAGGTGGAAGACTATTTAAGGATCAAAACTTCAGTTTCTGTTTTGGGACTGTTTGACTCAAGCATGATGGAAGGTAAACACCTGCCTTGGTTACCAGAAATGATAATACTTCCTATTGCCCTTTAGCTGTAGAAACCGTTATACGTGTTTCTTATCCTGCTTTCCTTCACAACAGCCCTGCCAGGTAGGCCCCAGCCATCCTAATTTTGACCGAAGGGGAATGGTGATGGTATCCAGACACAAATTTCTGCCCTGGTCAGTTGCCTCCCTCTGGGATTCTCCAGAACAGGGTTTCCCAAACATAGGTCCCCAGCTGTTTTGGGACTATAGTGCCCATCATCCCTGACCACTGGTCTTGCTCGCTTAATCCACTAGTCCTGCGGCAGCTTAATCCAGAATGCGGCAGCTAGACTGGTGACTGGGAGCGGCCGCCAAGACCATATAACACCGGTCTTGAAAGACCTACATTGGTTCCCAGTACGTTTCCCAGCACAATTCAAAGTGTTGGTGCTGACCTTTAAAACCCTAAACGACCTTGGTCTAATATACCTGAAGGAGCGTCTCCACCCCCATCATTCAGCCTGGATACTGAGGTCCAGCTCTGAGAAGAAGAAGAAGAAGAAGAGTTTTTAAAAAAAATAATGTTTATTGCTTTTTGAACAATTTAAAGACTACAAAACCAAACAAAAACAAAAAAAGAACAATACAATACAATATAAAGACACTACATAACACTGAACACATTAAACTAACAAAGCCAAACAAAAACAATTTAAAACACTCAAACAATTTCAATATCTTATCTTTCATTCACTTATTTCACCGACCTCCTCACACCTCCCTTTTTGTATTCCACTTCTGTCAATTGTTTCAGCAATTCCTTTCCATCTTCCTCTGTTATCTGTCCTATAATTATCTTAACACATTCTAACCTTATTTTACCTTTAAAATTCTATTAATCTATTTATACTTAAATCCTTATAACATTCCTACTAAAGCCATATAACTTCATTCCAACAATCTTTTAACATTCATTAATTTTGCAATATTTCTGTAGATAGTCTTTAAACTTTTTCCAGTCTTCTTCCTCCGAAGAAGAAGAGTTTGGACTTGATATCCCGCTTTATCACTACCCGAAGGAATCTCAAAGCAGCTAACATTCTCCTTTACCTTCTTCCCCCACAACAAACACTCTGTGAGGTGAGTGAGGCTGAGAGACTTCAAAGAAGCGTGACTAGCCCAAGGTCACCCAGCAGTTGCATGTGGAGGAGCAGGGAATCGAACCCGGTTCACCAGATTACGAGTCCACCGCTCTTAACCAATACACCACGCTGGCTCTCTCAATACACTCACACTGGCTGCCGAGGGCCTTCTGGCAGTTTCCTCACTGCGAGAAGCCAAGTTACAGGGAACCAGGCAGAGGGCCTTCTTGGTGGTGGCGCCTGCCCTGTGGAATGCCCTCCCACCAGGTGTCAAGGAAATAAACAACTACCAGACTTTTAGAAGACATCTGAAGGCAACCCTGTTTAGGGAAGCTTTTAATGTTTAACAGACTTTTGTATTTTAATACAATGGTGCCCCGCAAGACGAATGCCTCGCAAGACGGAAAACCCGCTAGACGAAAGGGTTTTCCGTTTTTCGATGCACTTCGCAGGACGAATTTCCCTATGGGCTTGCTTTGCAAGACGAAAATGTCTTGCGATTCCTGGGGGGTTTTTTCCGCTCCCCACCCCCTTTTTCTAAGGCACTAAGCTGCTAATAGCCTTTTAGCAGCTAATCCGCTAATCCCTTAAGCCTTTAATAGCCGCTAATAGCCGCTAAACCGCTAATAGCGCTAATCCGCTAATCCGCTAATGGGGTTGCTTCGCAAGACGAAAAAACCGCTAGACGAAGAGACTCGCGGAACGGATTCTTTTCGTCTTGCGAGGCACCACTGTATTTTGTTGGAAGCCGCCCAGAGTGGCTGGGGAAACCCAGCCAGATGGGCACAGTATAAATAATAAATTATTATTATTATTAGGGATGATGATGGGAATTGTAGTCCAAAAACAGCTGGAGACCTAAGTTTGGGAAGCACTGCCCTAAATGATACTAATCTCCTTCTGCACCGTGCCACCAATGCAATAGTAGTGTGTTGCTGTTGGGCTTATTCTGAGCTGAGTGCAGGTCACAGGCTCACCCTATTTATACCCAAAGGTGCCCTTAAGGCAGGATTTCTGAGCACAGAGACAATGGGGAGGCTTTTCCCATTTCCTTCCTCCTTGCAGAGAAACATTTGAGGTCAATTTGGGAGAGTCCAAATGGTTTCAGGCTCTTTCCTGTACTGTTTAAGACATGTGGTTTATATATTTAAGTATATGTTTGCCTGGTACATTAATGAACATTAATTTTATATATTTGAGGCCTTAAATTCTTATACAGCCGGAAGCTGCAGGACATGAACTGACTGGGAATGCAGTCTGCCCCAAAACGGTATTTGAAAGTGGGATCGTGTGTCACTGCCCTGATAGCGTCACAATAATAATATATAATAATAATAATAATTTATTATTTATACCCCGCCCATCTGGCTGAGTTTCCCCAGCCACTCTGGGCGGCTCCCAATCAAATGTCAAAAACACTACAGCATTAAATATTGAAAACTTCCCTAAACTGGGCTGCCTTCAGATGTCTTTTAAAGATAGGATAGCTACCATATTTTTCGCTCTATAAGACGCACCAGACCACAAGGCGCACCTAGTTTTTGGAGGAGGAAAACAAGAAAAAAAATATTCTGAATCTCAGAAGCCAGAACAGCAAGAGGGATCGCTGCGCACTGAAAGCAACAATCCCTCTTGCTGTTCTTGCTTCTGTGATAGCTGCGCAGCCTGCATTCACTCCATAAGACGCTCACACATTTCCCCTTACTTTTTAGGAGGGAAAAAGTAAGTCTTATAGAGCAAAAAATACAGTACTTATTTCCCTCACATCTGAAGGGAGGGTGTTCCATAGGGTGGGAGCCACTGCCAAGAAGGCCCTCTGCCTGGTTCCCTGTAACCTCACTTCTCCCAGGGAGGGAACCACCAGAAGGCCCTCAGCGCTGGACCTCAGTGTCCGGGCTGAACGATGGGGGTGGAGACGCTCCTTCAGGTATACAGGACCGAGGCTGTTGAGGGCTTTAAAGGTCAGCACCAACACTTTGAATTGTGCTCGGAAACGTACTGGGAGCCAAAGCAGATCTCTCAGAACCGGTGTTATGTGGTCCCGGCGGCCGCTCCCAGTCCCCAGTCTAGCTGCCGCATTCTGGATTAATTGCAGTTACCGGGTCACTTTCAAAGGTAGCCCCACATAGAGCGCATTGCAGTAGTCCAAGCGGGAGATAACCAGAGCATGCACCACTCTGGTGAGACAGTCCGCGGGCAGGGAGGGTCTCATCCTGCATCCCAGATGGAGCTGCCCTGGACACAGAACTGACCTGCGCCTCTGTGGACAGCTGTGAGTCCAAAATGACTCCCAGGCTGCGCACCTGGTCCTTCAGGGGCACAGTCACCCCATTCAGGACCAGGGAATCCCCCACACCCACCCGCCCCCTGTTCCCCAAAAACAGTACTTCTGTCTTGTCAGGATTATGCAAATCATAATGATTGGACAATAAAAAGGAGCATCTGTAAGGTGGCCTCTGTCTAATTGCAGGGTGCTGAGCCTTATCATTAGGCTCTGACATGATATACAACGGGAGACAGGGAGCTTTCGTCTCTCGAGGCGAGGTCTGCGTTTTGCCACAAAGCGATAAACCTATTGGATTATGCTTTCTCCAGGATAAACACCAGCAAACCTGTTCTGATTTCATCTGATAATTAATTATCTGCAAAAAAATAATAATGAGAAAAGCATTAAAGGGAAGGGGGTGTGATAGGAATTTTATGGTCTTAGACATATGTTAAATGTTCATAAGTGTACCAACCAAGCACGTACATAGATCAGCACAGGAAGACCGACCTGGAACCATTTTGATTCCCAAACTGACCAAATGTTTTCTCTGCAAGGTCAAAATGGAAAAGCCTCCCCATTGTCTTTTCCTTCACAAATCCTGTCTTAAGGGCATGTCTGCATTTGAATAGGGTGTGAGCCTGTGACCTGGCTCAGGAACTAAGTATTTGTCATTGCAAAAGACTGGCCAGGCTCCCCAGGCAATCCAATCAAGTGACCATTAAACAGGTAACCTGGCAGACAGGAGGTAAACAAAGCACTCAGATTTCCTGTAGACCGCCCTTTCTGTGATGTAGGTATGTGGGTGGTGGTCTTGGGTTTCACTCCTTCTGTGATGTATGTATGATGTATGGAGGGGTGGTCTTCAGCTCCAGGGCAGGGAATTTAAAATGTCTTTATAAGGCTTTGCGCGCCATTTTTCTGGGTTCCTCCTCCTTTCCTGCGTTTGAGGGGAACACCCTGTTGCAACAGATCAATAAAGATCAGGCTTACTAGCTGCTTTGCTTCTCAATATTCTCTGGTTGGCCTCTGTTACTCTCTCCTACCAATAGGGAACCTATGTAAGGACTCTATATGGGCTCTTACCCATAAGGGTAAGGGGCAATTTTTGTTTACAACAGAGGACTTAGCTGATACCAGGGAGAGAAAAACCTCTGAACTGGACCTCTGTGCATTTGAATTCTGCTCTGGTCAGACTTCACCTGTAGTACTGTGTCCAGTTCTGGGCACCACAGTTCAAGAAGGACACTGACAAACTGGTGCTGCTGCCGCCACTACTGAAGAGGAACCAGGGACGTCCAGCAGTACAGATCTTCTGGAGGTTAAGGGGTGATACGATAGCCATGTTCAAATATATAAAAGGATGTCACATAGAGGAGGGAGAAAGGTTGTTTTCTGCTGCTCCAGAGAAGCGGACACGGAGCAATGGATCCAAACTACAAGAAAGAAGATTCCACCTAAACATTAGGAAGAACTTCCTGACAGTAAGAGCTGTTCGACAGTGGAATTTGCTGCCAAGGAGTGTGGTGGAGTCTCCTTCTTTGGAGGTCTTTAAGCAGAGGCTTGACAACCATATGTCAGGAGTGCTCTGATGGTGTTTCCTGCTTGGCAGGGGGTTGGACTCGATGGCCCGTGTGGTCTCTTCCAACTCTATGATTCTATGAATCCTCTGGTGCTTCAAGAGCTTCTGCTTGTTCCCGTATATTTAGCCGACATTCCTGCATTGTGTGTGTGTGTGGGGGGGGTTGGATTGGATGACCTTTGGGTTCCCTTCTAATCCTACACTTCTGTCATTCAATGATTTACAGACTGGGTTATCTGTTTTTACAGCAAGAGAAGCTTTCGTTGGAGCCGGGAGAGTCCTCAGTGGCTACGTCACAACAGGAATCTATCACGAAGAGGATGTCCAGATTTTGTAGGTGGATTGCTAGCTTGCTCTGAACTTGTTGAGCAACACACTCGGTCTAGACCAGGGGTCGTCAACTTAAGGCAGCCCACGGGGGTCGTTTAACCGGCCCCCCAGCGGCCCCCAAACCGAGCCGCCCGCTCGGCGAGTCCCCGCAAGCTGCGCTAAACTGGTGCAGCGCTGCGCGGTGACTCACTTCTGTGACGCTGGAAATCGCGTCTGTGCAGGCGCTGGAAATCGCGCGCACGTGCAGTCTGGCCCACCTTGCCCGACCCCTAGTCGAGACCAGCCATTGCAAACTCTGCCACCTAGTGGCTAGAGCAGAGATAGGGAAACATGTGCCCCCATCCGAAGTTGTTGTTGGACTACAACTCCCATCATCCATGTCTGTCAGCCATGCTGTCTGGTGCTGATGGGAGTTGGAGTGCTGTATCATCCAGGACAAGGCTGTATATTGTCTCCCTGCTTATTTAACTTATATGCAGAATTCATTATGTGAAAAGCTGGGCTGGATGAATCCCTAGCCGGAATTAAGATTGCCGTAAGAAATATCAACAACCTCAGATATGCAGATGACACAACATTGACGGCAGAAAGTGAGGAGGAATTAAAGAACCTTTTAATGAGGGTGAAAGAGGAGAGCGCAAAATATGGTCTGAAGCTCAACATCAAAAAAACGAAGATCATGGCCACTGGTCCCATCACCTCCTGGCAAATAGAAGGGGAGGAAATGGAAGCAGTGAGAGATTTTACTTTCTTGGGCTCCATGATCACTGCAGATGGTGACAGCAGTCACAAAAGGACAGATCCTGAAGCTGAGGCTCCAATACTTTGGCCACCTCATGAGAAGAGAAGACTCCCTGGAAAAGACCCTGATGTTGGGAAAGATGGAGGGCACAAGGAGAAGGGGACGACAGAGGACGAGATGGTTGGACAGTGTTCTCGAAGCTACAAATATGAGTCTGTCCAAACTGCGGGAGAGATCCTCACTCACCTGCGAAGCTCATAGGGCAGTTTAGGTCTGGCAGCTGCCATCTCTCAGCCTAACCTGCCCTACCTCACAGGATTGTTGTGGCGATGAAATGAGGGCTGGGCAGAGAGAACGTGAGGGCTGTGCTGAGGTCCTTGGAGAAAGGGAAAAATAAATACACGCCTTTTCTGAGATGCTTGCTGTGACACAGAATCACAGAACTGTGGTGTTGGAGAGGGCCCCAACACGGGTTTCGAACCCACGACCCTGGGATTAAGAGTCTCACGCTCTACCGATTGAGCTACCAAGGCGGACGGTATCCGTTACCCGAAAACAATGTGTGCATTTTTCCTTCAAAAAAGTATTGTTTCATTTGTTTATATTGGCTGACTGTCGGCCAACATACCGTATTTTTCGCTCCATAAGACACACTTTTCCTCTCTTAAAATCTAAGGGGAAATGTCTGTGTGTCTTATGGAGTGAATGTGTGGTCCATGGGGTTGGGGGGGACCCGGGCTTCCCCGCCAGCCCCGACCTGGTCTTTGAGGCTGGCGGTGGGGGAAAGCAGCGCTTCCCCCCCCCCCAGCCCCACAAGCTCGGGGAGCAGCGGGAAGGCTCCCCGACCTGCTCTTTGGGGCTGGCGCCAGCCCCAAAGAGCAGTTTGAAAGGAACCCGAAGGCTCTGGAGCCCAGTGGGAACTCCCGTCGCGCTCCTGAGGCTTCAGGTTGCCTTCACTGAAGCCTGGAGAGTGAGAGGGGTCAGTGCGTACTGACCCCTCTCACTCACCAGGCTTCCAAGGTAGCCGCCGGAAGCCTTCTGAGTGCAGCGGGAGTTCCCGCTGCGCTCTGGAGGCTTTGGGTTGCCTTCACTGAAGGCGACTGAACGCACCTTGAACGCACTGAACGCACCTTGTTTTAGAGGGATAGAACAAGAAAAAGAAAATTCTCCCCCTCTCTGTGCAGCACCCCTTCAGTGAAGCGGCAGGAGAAATGGAAGGGGCTCCGTTTTTCCTGCCGCTTCGCTGAAGGGGCGCTGCGCAGAGAGGGGGAGAATTTTTCTTGTTCTCTTCCTCTAAAACAAGGTGCGTCCTATAGAGCGAAAAGTACGGTAATTGATACACCAGCTGTAAAAAGCTTGTGCGATGATTTGGCTGAGATTCCTTTAATCGGGGGACGGCTGTATCTTCAAAAGAGTTTTTGAGATGTGTTTCTTTCTGTCTTTTCCTCCCAGGTCCCATAAATACAAGGCGCCCCTTCCAGCTCTGCTGCTGGCTAGGCCCAAGGCGAGGACGGTCATCCAGCTCTCAAAGTTCAGCGTGCAAGACGTGGTTGAAGTTATCCGCCGTGCAATACTGGAAACCTTTGTAAGCACCTTTTTCTGCTTCTGATCTCAGCGTTAAAGATGCAGAGCTCCTTTTTTCGGATTCGGATCTGGCACCCCTTCCTTCCCTTGTAATATTTGTCCCGTCTGCCCGCCCACTCCTCTCCTGCGATTCCTGCATTGCACGGGGTCAGGCTGGATGACCTTTTAGTTCCTTTCCAACTCTACACTTTTCTCTGATTCCTGTTGCTAGGGAGCCAAATAGATCAAAGCATTCTCTGTTACTGGTTTAGAGGACAACACTAGGCTACCAAAAAAATGCCTGATTGAGCTTTCGAATGGATTACCCCTTAAAAACTGGGTGCATCACGCTGCCCAACCGTAGCTGTCAACTTACATATTTGAAAATAAGGGACCAGCAGCCTCCAAAATAAGGGATCAGCAGCCAAAATAAGGGATTTTCCGGGCACAGGTATATTCAACTTCTGAGCCCCTCCGAGCCAAAGGCAGAAAGCCCAGCCAGCAGCCAAACGAAGCCTCAAGCGGTGGTTCCCACAGCGCAGCAACCCGGCAAAGGAGATGCAGCAAGGAAAACCACCGTCACCTCTCCGCTGGGAAGCGCTGAGCAAAGGCGTGTCCCCAGGCAACGCGGCTGATTTGAGCGGCACAAGGCATGCAAGCTCCACCCCCAGTCGTTCTTAGACTCCTTATTGGGTGAGCAACGCAGCCAAGCAACACAGTTGGAGCCTCCCTCCTCCCTGGCCGGCCGGGAGGGAGGGAGAGGAGCTGCTTCCTTTGACACCCGGGAAATTTAAGGGACATCATCAATCCGGGACAGCAGCGGGACATGGCGCTGGGATAAGGGACTGTCCCGCCAAATAAGGGACGCTTGACAGCTATGTGCCCAACTGATGGGCAAATATGACCTTTCAGTGACCGAGATAAAAGAACTTCCCTTATATTCCCAGAAAAATACCTTTAAATGAAGCATAAGGGCAGTGGCAACTAAAAACTATCTAAACTCTATGTGCACATCTACATGCGCCCCATTGTATTTTAAACTTAGAGAGGCCAATGAACATACATCTTATTTTAATGAATTAACTTTTGCACAACTTTGGAAAGCTTTTACAGAGTTACACTTAAATGCAATATGATAGCCATGTTCAAATATATAAAAGGATGTCACCTAGAGGAGGGAGAAAGGTTGTTTTCTGCTGCTCCAGAGAAGCGGACACGGAGCAATGGATCCAAACTGCAAGAAAGAAGATTCCACCTAAACATTAGGAAGAACTTCCTGACAGTAAGAGCTGTTCGGCAGTGGAATTTGCGGCCAAGGAATGTGGTGGAGTCTCCTTCTTTGGAGGTCTTTAAGCAGAGGCTTGACAACCATATGTCAGGAGTGCTCTGATGGTGTTTCCTGCTTGGCAGGGGGTTGGATTCGATGGCCCTTGTGGTCTCTTCCAACTCTATGATTCTATGAATAAACTCTGCTTATAGAGATGGGAGACACAGAGGCATACCAGCAAACGAACGTATTTGCATTAGGGGATGTCCTGAAGTAGAGGACCTTATGCATTATATCATGCGCTGCCCCTTATATAATGAAGCAAGAGAACGATTTTTAGCACCTATAATGACAAGGTGTGATGGCCTGGGATTCCGATTCGGAGGATGAAACAGAGGAATCCCGGCCTGCACAGGAGTCCCCGCCTCCAGGGCCGGCTGAACTGGGGCCAGGCCTAGATGCTGAAGAGCCTGCACCTGTGGCAGTGCATCAGGAGCTGGCCCCAGGTGAAGCCCTTCTGGCCCCAGAGAGGCTTGACGACTCAGTGGCCACAGGTGAGCCTCCTCCAGGGCCCAGTAACCCTTCGGCCTCTCCTGATCTGCAGAGGTTTAGAGCAGAGAGGCGAAGGGAACTGGTTGCCCCCAGGAGGAGTGCTCGCCTTAAGGCCAGGGGAGGCGGGGCTCCTGGGGGCCGGGACCGCCCCTGGCCTTAGAAGAGGATAAAAGCCCAGTCAGCCCGGCCCCAGGTTGCGGGAGCAACGTCGTTGTTGGCTTCGGACCTTCCTGCGTTCTTGATCCCTGCTCGGCCTCCTGTTCCTGACTATCCGGTACTCCTGTTCCCTGCTCGGCCTCCTGTTCCCGACCATCCGGTGTACCTGTTCCCTGCACAGCCTCCTGTTCCAGCGTTCCTGTTCACCGCCCGGCACTCTGCCTCGGACCTTGCCCCTCTTCGTGTGGACTTTGCTACACCCAAGGTACTTTACCCCCGGGACCAGCACAGTTTGCTCCCGCCACCTCCCGCACTCCCCCTTCGTCGGGGTGCGTTCGGGAAGAGCCAGAGGCCATGGCTGAACAGGCGGCTGCACTGGTGGCTTTGGCCCAGGAGAACCAGGCCTTGTCTCACACCGTGCAGCAGCTCAGTGACGCGGTTGAGGCACTTCAGCAACGCTTGGAAGCCCTACCGGCTTCTGGGGCCGACGCCCCGGCTCCGGGCAAGTACCCAGTGGCTTTGCCTGAGAAATTTGATGGAGCCCCGGCCAGCTTTCCCATGTTCCTGGCCCAGGCCAAACTGTATATTCAGGGGCGAGCCCGGAACTTTCCTGACGACCGTACCAAGGTGCACTTTTTGATTAGCTTGTTAAAGGACCAGGCGGCCAAGTGGGCGTTGCCGCTACTCAGGCAAGACTCCCCCTTGCTGGCAGACTATACGGGGTTTTGCAATCGTTTGGAGGCCGCGTTCGGCAACCCCCAGAAAGAGAGTCAAGCCAACCGGGCGATTCGGCATTTGAAACAGGGCAAGTCCACGGTGGCCACATATACCACGGAGTTCCGGCTGTTGGCACAGGACTTGACCTGGAATGACTCGGCACTGCGGGACCAGTATCTCGAAGGGCTTTCGGACGAGGTACTGGACCAGTTGGCCACAATGGAACGCCCCACCACGCTGGACACTCTCATTCAACGGAGTCTACAAATAGGCGACCGGTTGGAGGATCGTCGTCAGGCCCGGGGTCGCCGACACTTCCAGTTCACGGCACCAGCTTTTTCCGGCAGCCCCACGGTCACAACTGATTTAACGGAGGAGCCTATGCAGCTCGGGGCAGTGCGGCCACGCCTTTCCCCCGCAGAGAAGGCGCGGCGTCGGGATGGAAATCTCTGTCTTTACTGTGGCGGAAGTGGACACTTCGCTCGGTCCTGCCCTGAGAAACGCCAGCCGCAGGGAAACCGCCAACCCCAGTAGCTGATGGCCCTAGCTACCGGGGGTCCCAAACCGTACAGAATGGGCCCGCACCAATGGACTTGCAACATCTTATGGTTTCGGTACGTTTATACCCTCCAGGTGGGCCCTGGATCCTCACCCATGCTTTGGTAGATTCAGGGGCAACCCGCTCCTATATGGACGCTGCTTTTGCCGCCCATCATCAGGTGCCACTTCGGAACAAGCCAGTACCGGTCCAGGTGGAAGCGATTGACGGACGACTTCTGCGTTCAGGTGCCGTTACTCAGGAGACCCAGCCTCTGGTCCTGTGTCTCCAGCAGCACCGGGAGTTGCGAACTTTGGACATTGCCTCTATGCCCCGCTTCCCCCTGGTGCTCGGGATGGACTGGCTGGAGGCCCACAACGTTCAGATTGACTGGGTCAAACGGACCGTGCACTTCCCAGACCCATGTTCCCATGCTCAATCCGGAACGCTGGCGGCCGCGCCCTCAGAGGAGGCAGCACCCACGCCCCCAGCCGTGTACCAGGACTACCAGGACGTGTTCGAGGAACGGGGGGCAGACCAGCTGCCGCCGCATCGGCCTTTTGACTGCGGCATAGACCTCCAACCCGGAGCGCCTTTACCAGTGAGTCGCTTATATTCCCTAACAGAGCCAGAGCGCGAGGCTTTGCAGGACTTCTTGCGCAAGAACCTGGAGCGTGGGTTCATTAGGCCTTCCACCTCGCCCACCGCGGCGCCGGTGCTTTTTGTTAAGAAGAAATGTGGGGAACTCCGCCCTTGCCATGATTACCGAGCCCTGAACAAAATTACCGTCCCAGACCGGTACCCCTTGCCCCTTATCTCGGAGCTGCTGGAGCGGGTGCAAGGGGCACAGGTGTTCACCAAGCTGGACCTCCGGGGGGCCTACAACTTGATTCGGATCCGAGCCGGGGATGAGTGGAAGACAGCGTTTGGGACCCGGTACGGGCAGTTCGAATATTTGGTTATGCCTTTCGGTTTGTGCAACGCGCCTGCTGTGTTTCAACGCTACATCAACCACGTGTTTCAGGACCTGTTAGACAAGTACGTGGTGGTGTATTTGGATGACATACTGATTTACTCCCGTGACCCGGCTCGCCATGAGGGGCATGTCCGGACCGTGCTGCAGCGCTTGCGTGAGCACCGTTTGTACGCGAAGCTCAGCAAGTGCGAGTTCCATCAGCGGACTGTGGACTTCCTTGGTCACCGGCTCTCTCCAGATGGGGTGCAAATGGACCCGGGGAAGGTGACAGCGGTTCAAGAATGGGCGGCACCCCGGAACCGCAAGGACCTACAGCGTTTCCTGGGGTTCGCCAATTACTACCGGACCTTCATCGCTGATTATGCTCATCGCACCACCCCGTTGACCCGGCTACTGCGCCCAAAGACGCCGTTTTCCTGGGACAAGGAGGCAGAGGAGGCGTTTCAGGGGTTGAAGGCCTGTTTCCAGAGGGCACCAATCTTACAACATCCTGACCCCTCTCGACCCTTTGTGGTGGAGACCGACGCTTCCAGTACGGCTCTCGGTGCCGTCTTGTCTCAACAGATTGGTCCTGAAGCGCCACTCTTACCCTGTGCCTTCTATTCCCGCCAGCTCCTACCAGCGGAGCGTAACTATACTGTGTGGGAGCGGGAACTACTGGCCATCAAGGTAGCCTTTGAGGTCTGGCGCCACCATCTTGAGGGGGCACGACATCCGGTGGAGGTGAGAACCGACCACCGGAACCTGGAGTACCTCCAGACCACCCGCAAGCTGAACCAAAGACAGATCCGGTGGGCGTTGTTCTTTTCCCGGTTCCAGTTCCGGATCCGCTACATCCCTAGCTCTCAGAATCAGAAGGCGGATGCCCTGTCCCGGAAACCTGACGACAACGCAGACACGGTACAGCAAGCAGAACCCACCACGATCCTACCTCCGGCTGCATTCCTGGCCACCCAGGAGGCGCAGCCACTGCAGGTTCGGGTGCGGGAACAGCAGCGGGTCGACGCTTGGGCCCAGGAACGACTCCGGGAGCTGGCTGAAGGGTCCAGCCCACAGTATCCGGGGCTGGTCCTGCATCAGGGCCTTCTGCTGCACCACGGTCGTTTGTACATCCCGCCAGGGCCACTACGGCTGGAGGTTCTCCGGATGGCCCATGATGCCCCAGCAGCGGGGCACTTTGGACGGTATCGGACCACCCATCTGGTCAGTCGAGAGTTTTGGTGGCCCCGCCTGAAGGCTGACGTGGCTCGCTACGTTGCTGGTTGTGATGTCTGCCGGCGCGCCAAGGGACCTACCGGGCGACCCCCCGGCCTACTTCAGCCATTGCCAGTTCCACCGCACCCTTGGCACACGGTTTCGTTGGACTTTGTAGTGGACTTACCCTCGTCTCGTGGCTGTACCTGCCTTCTGGTTTTCTCCGACCATTTCACCAAGATGGTGCACTGCGCTCCCTGTCCATCTGTACCCACAGCCAAGGAAACTGCTCAGCTGTACCTTCAGCATGTCTTCCGCCTGCATGGCCTACCTGAGCGCGTGGTGTCCGACCGGGGCGTTCAGTTCACATCCCGGTTCTGGCAAGCACTACACCGGACCCTCGGGACGGAGGTCTGCCTCTCGTCAGCCTACCACCCACAGACCGATGGCCAGACGGAACGGGCGAACGCGGTGCTGGAGCAGTACCTCCGGTGTTACTGCAGCTACCAGCAGGATGACTGGGTCGACCACCTGGCATTGGCGGAGTTCGCCTACAATAACGCGGTGAATGCGTCCACCCAGCAGACCCCGTTCCAGGCCAGTTATGGTTATCATCCACGGCTGTTTCCAGAGGTGCTGCCGACATCCGCAGTCCCGGCGGTGACGGAGTGGCTTCAAGAGCTCCAGTCCCAGCAACAGCTTTTGGTGGAGCAACTGCACCAGGCCAAGGAAGCGTACAAGGCCCAGGCCGACCGCCACCGCCAGGTGGGGCCGGAACTTCGCGTCGGTGACCTGGTTTGGCTCTCCACTCGCCACCTCCACCCCTCTCGACCTTCGCGGAAGTTGGACGCCCGCTTCACCGGCCCGTTCCCTATCGTAGACCAAGTCTCTCCTGTGGCATTTCGTCTCCGGTTACCCGCAACCCTGAAGGTTCACCCGGTCTTCCACAGGTCCCTTTTGAGTCCGGTGGCCCCACCCGACGAGTTCCACCCGAACCGTCCCCGACCGCAGCCAGTGTTGGTTCGGGGAGAGCCTGAGTACGAGGTGGAACGCATCCTGGACTCCCGATACCGCAGGGGGAAGCTGCAGTATCTCATTGACTGGAAGGGGTACGGACCGGAGGACCGTTCCTGGGAACCAGCGGCCAACGTCCACGCACCTGCCTGCCTCCGAGAGTTCCATGCGACGTACCCCGGCAAGCCGGGTCCGGACCCTCGGTTGAGGGGGGGGCCTGGGAGGGGGGATGGTGTGATGGCCTGGGATTCCGATTCGGAGGATGAAACAGAGGAATCCCGGCCTGCACAGGAGTCCCCGCCTCCAGGGCCGGCTGAACTGGGGCCAGGCCTAGATGCTGAAGAGCCTGCACCTGTGGCAGTGCATCAGGAGCTGGCCCCAGGTGAAGCCCTTCTGGCCCCAGAGAGGCTTGACGACTCAGTGGCCACAGGTGAGCCTCCTCCAGGGCCCAGTAACCCTTCGGCCTCTCCTGATCTGCAGAGGTTTAGAGCAGAGAGGCGAAGGGAACTGGTTGCCCCCAGGAGGAGTGCTCGCCTTAAGGCCAGGGGAGGCGGGGCTCCTGGGGGCCGGGACCGCCCCTGGCCTTAGAAGAGGATAAAAGCCCAGTCAGCCCGGCCCCAGGTTGCGGGAGCAACGTCGTTGTTGGCTTCGGACCTTCCTGCGTTCTTGATCCCTGCTCGGCCTCCTGTTCCTGACTATCCGGTACTCCTGTTCCCTGCTCGGCCTCCTGTTCCCGACCATCCGGTGTACCTGTTCCCTGCACAGCCTCCTGTTCCAGCGTTCCTGTTCACCGCCCGGCACTCTGCCTCGGACCTTGCCCCTCTTCGTGTGGACTTTGCTACACCCAAGGTACTTTACCCCCGGGACCAGCACACAAGGTCCCCTGGCCAGAACCCCTCTGACATGATTTTATATCTGCTCGCAGACATAGATAAGTATGTGACCTGGTGTGTAGCACTCCATGCAACTGCTGCTAGGAAAATTAGAGCAAATTATGTATCCAGGATAGTCACCAACTGTAAAGGGGATAAATATATTTGACCCTATCTGCAACAACCTATATTCTATCTTTGATAATCACCAAACTCCGAATATAATTACACATTGTATTAATTAGCATTCTTTTTTAATATATTAGTGGCCATGTGATAATTTTAGCTTATAAATTTTATTGTTTAATGTCTTAATTTGTATATTAAGGTACTTTTATAGCTCTGTTTAGAGTAGGTAATGTCCCGATAATATAAATGTTTTAAGTTCTTTGTATCCATTCAGTATACAGTGGTGCCTCGGGTTAAGTACTTAATTCGTTTCGGAGGTCTGTTCTTAACCTGAAACTGTTCTTAATCTGAAGCACCACTTTAGCTAAACGGGCCTCCTGCTGCCGCCTTGCCGCCGGAGCACGATTTCTGCTCTCATCCTGAAGCAAAGTTCTTAACCTGAAGCACGATTTCTGGGTTAGCGGAGTCTGTAACCTGAAGCGTATGTAACCCCAGGTACCACTGTACTTTTTAGGAGAGGGGGAAAGTGCGTCTTATAGAGCGAAAAATACGGTATATACATTCTGTGTACATTGCGGCAGCCTTTGGCTATGTGCAATAAAACTGACCGACTGATTCCTCTTGCAGCCGGAAATCACAGTGGGCAACCTCCCAGAGTACTTCCAGCTGGAGAAACCTTTGCTCCTCCTGTTCAGCGATGGGGCCCTGGCTGAAAGCCAGGAAGGAGAAATGAGGCGTTTGGCCACAGAAGAGCACCGGGAAGAGTTCGTTCCCTGCTGGATGAACCTGTAAGCAATGTCTCAGTGATTCTCCGAGGGTGTGGCAAGTGTAGTGGGAAGATTCAAGGGCACTCAAAGGAACATTTAAACATTTCAGTGTAGTACAGTGGTACCTTGGTTCCCAAACTTCATCCGTTCCAGAAGTCCGTTCCAAAACCAATGTGTTCCAAAACCAAGGCGCGCTTTCCCATAGAAAGTAATGCAAAATGGATTAATCCGTTCCAGACTTTTAAAAACAACCCCTAAAACAACAATTTAACATGAATTTTACCATCTTAACTGACCTGAGATCTACGGGTGTAAGGCAGTATACAAATTAAATAATAATAATAATAATAATAATAATAATAATAATAATAATGATTAATATGTTGTCGCTGGGCTCTTTCTCAAGTTAGAATTTGCTTATTTTTTATTCCGCATGTGAGTTAAAAGCTTTTAACCCCAAGAGGTTTTTTAGATTTGACTCTCTGTGCTGTTGCTTTGTTTTTAACGAATCCATTTACACCACGAGAGTGTGCCGTTTCCCAGAATCCAGGGCAAACGCCTTCTGCGGCCTGCGTGATCCTGAGCCTGCGGCTTAAAACAACCCCAAATGCTTTTGGAGATCGAAATCAGTTTAACGGCATCTGCATCTGACAGGGAGCTCAGACTGGGTCCTTTCAAAGTGCCTCTTTAGAGCGCAGCTGTTTACTTTTCCACTCACTAAGTGCTATCATTTAATCTCCTGGTTTTTCCTATCACAGCAAAAACACCCCTGCAGGAAGAGGAATCCTAAAGGCCTATTTCGGGAGCTCCCTCCCTCCGCTGCCTCTTCTCCTCTGGATCAACCTCCATTCTGGGGGAGAAGTGTTTGCTTTTCCACCAGATCAGTCGGTTTCTGAACCTAACGTCTTAGCTTGGATCAAAAAGCTGAAATCCGGCCAAGAAGTTCCGAGCGGTAAGTATGCAAAGTTGTCCCTTCTTAACCAAATACCGTATTTTTTGCTCTATAAGACTCACTTTTCCCCTCCTAAAAAGTAAGGGGAAATGTGTGTGCGTCTTATGGAGCGAATGCGGGCTGCGCAGCTATCCCAGAAGCCAGAACAGCAAGAGGGATTGCCGCTTTCGCTGCGCAGCGATCCCTCTTGCTGTTCTGGCTTCTGAGATTCAGAATATTTTTTTCCTTGTTTTCCTCCTCCCAAAACTAGGTGCGTCTTGTGGTCTGGTGCGTCTTATAGAACGAAAAATACGGTACGTCTTGGACTCTCCTCCTGCTGGCGCTCAGTGTCGTTGGCACCCGAAAGCGGAAGGAGATCTGGAAAAAATTCACAAAGCATGAAGCAGACTTCTTTGGTCTGCGTCTGTGCTTCTGACGATGAGATTTCACCCCCTCCAAAAAAAATATGCCATCTGCATTGGGATTTCTTTCCCCCAAGCTTACAGGTCCTCCATCATTGCTGAGAACTTGACTTCTCTTATGAGAAGTTACGCTCGTACTGGGAAATTCTAATCATTGAAAGGATGCTTTTACTGGTAATGCTAAAATAAAAATGATAACAATCACCCAGTGAAGAAATCATGCTATTGCTAGCAAACGTGTCACGTTGCTTACTAAAAAGGATTCTGAGATCATGCAAAACTGCTCTCTAGCATAGGGTTACCAGATGTCCCCGGTTCCCAGGGACAGCCCCCGGATTTGCAAATCTGTCCCCGGACAAATTCCGTCCCTGGAACATTCCCAGATTTGCAAATCTGTCCCCAGGAAACATGGCAGCGGCAACCTCAGCTCTGGCTGGCTTCAGGAGCTGCCTGCTGCCGTGGCGCACGCCATTTTTCCTTGCCAGTGAGGAAAAATGGCGATCGCCACGGCAGCGGGCAGCTCCTGAAGCCAGACAGAGCCAACTGCGCTACTAGGCTGGCTCCGGGCTGCCCCCTGCTGCTGCTGCCGCCACTACTGAAGGGGAACCAGGGACGTCCAGCAGTACAGATCTTCTGGAGGTTAAGGGGTGATATGATAGCCATGTTCAAATATAGAAAAGGATGTCACCTAGAGGAGGAAGAAAGGTTGTTTTCTGCTGCTCCAGAGAAGTGGACACGGAGCAATGGATCCAAACTACCAGAAAGAAGATTCCACCTAAACCTTAGGAAGAACTTCCTGACAGTAAGAGCTGTTCGACAGTGGAATTTGCTGCCAAGGAGTGTGGTGGAGTCTCCTTCTTTGGAGGTCTTTAAGCAGAGGCTTGACAACCAGATGTCAGGAGTGCTCTGATGGTGTTTCCTGCTTGGCAGGGGGTTGGATTCGATGGCCCTTGTGGTCTCTTCCAACTCTATGATTCTGTGCCCCCTTCCCTCTTTGTTTTGACTGATCGGGGGAGGCTCGGGAGTTGCGGGCGGGCGGCCGTTGTGGCCGACCAGCCAGTTTTTTTAAAAACTCTGCGCATTTATGTTTCACAGGGTGTGAAAGAAGGGCTTTGCACCTTTATGGAATATGTATTTGTGCTTGGGCCCAGGGTCTTTTGCCTCACTATCCCCATTACTGACTCCCTGTTGCTAAGGTAAAGGGGCCCCTGACCATTAGTTCCGGTCGTGAGCGACTCTGGGGTTGCAGCGCTCATCTCGCTTTATTGGCCGAGGGAGCCAACGTAGGTGGTGAATGGGGGCTCTTTTGTTGGGGGCTTCCATCTTGTTCCACCTGGTGGGAGTCCTGTCACGACAGTCTTCAATAAAGACCAAGCCTACTGGCTGCTGTTTTGCTCTGGTATTCCTGGCTGGTGTCCTTGTTTTTTGTCCAAGGGAGCCCTCCGATTTCTCCGCTAACAGAACCTGTTAACACAACAGTAAGCGCTATCCTGACTTTTCGATGTGCTCTTCCTGTCCCGCCCCCAGCCGTCCTGTCGGGTGACGAGTGGAAGCCCCGCCTCCCCGCCTACGACTTCCTGAGCATGATGGAACCCTCGCTGCCGGAATTTACCATCTACAGCCGGGGGAGCGGCGGAAGCTACCAGAAGGAAGAGGAGGAAAGCCCCGCCAGAGGAAAGGCGTCACCGGGGATGGCAAGAGAGGACCCCACGGAAGACTCCGTCGTATCTGAGCTGGAGAAAGACCAGCCGACTGGAGGGGACCTGAGAGGAACAGCTCCCCGTCTGGCAGCGAGGGAGAAGCAGGCGAAACGTCACGCAGAGCTGTGAAACTCGCTGGATTTTCCGGAAGCAGGCAGCGTGGCCGGGGATGATGGGAGTTGTAGTCCACTTGGAGGTTCATTGGTGCCCCTGAATCCTGCTCTAACCTACGACCGTATTCAGATTTGCCGGTTTTTCTCCCAGGCCATGGCCAGGGCATGGTCCTTTCCGTACCAGGGCTGGAACCTTGACCCTTGTGTGACCAAAACATTGTTCCACCACTGAACTGTGGCCTCTCAGTCTCTGGGCAGGTGAAGGAGCATTTTCTGGGATGTTTGGACATGGAAAATAGCGACCTCAGTGGTGGTAGCTTGGTGTTGTCTTCTTCGCCGAAGGATGACAGCTGACGTCTCTCGAAGCATCACCAGGGCCTGTGTGTCCTCCTGCCCGTCTTTTAGAGATCATTTGTAAACTCTTGGGGTCTTTTGTTCCAAAATGAGCATGAGTTCTGGAGCCAGGAGGAGCCTTGTTTTGCAAGGTTTGTGTATGTGTGTGTGTGTGTGAGAGAGAGAAATTACAGCTCCTCCCGGCAAGCTGTTCCTCGAGAACTCATTCTGATTTGCTTGCACAAAGCTTTCGTAGAATTGTAGAGTTGGAAGGGACCTCAAAGGTCATGTAATAATAATAATAATAATAATAATAATAATATAATTAATAATAAAAATACAGTGGTACCTCTGGTTACGTACACTTCAGGTTACAGATTCCACTAACCCAGAAATAGTGCTGCAGGTTAAGAACTTTGCTTCAGGATGAGAACAGAAATTGTGCTCCGGCAGCGCAACGGCAGCGGGAGGCCCCATTAGCTAAAGTGGTGCTTCAGGTTAAGAACAGTTTCAGGTTAAGAAGGGACTTACGGAATGAATTAAGTACTTAACCCGAGGTACCACTGTAATAATTTTTTGTTTATATCCCGCCCTCCCCAGCTGAAGCCGGGCTCAGAGCAGCTAACAACAGGAAAAGTAACACAATTTACATAAAATCACAAGCAATTAACTAAAATACATTCTAAAATCAATTCATTCTAAAATCAATTCAGAATCAAATTAATGGCAACCAACCGCCTGCAATACAGGAATCTTTTGCCCAGTGTGGGGTTTGAACCCACGACCTTGAGATGAAGAGTTTCATGCTATACCAACTGAGCTGTCCCTGCCTCACAGAGCTTAGACTGTAGACACTTCCAGGCGGCTGCTGTTTTTGGGTGGGATTCAATCACATACTGGCAAATTGAGGTTGCACAATTGATGGGGAGGCCTTGTGCAACGAACCAGCCATAGCTCAGTCGCAGAGCAGGTTCAACATCTCCATGTGGGGCTGAGAGGAGCCCTCTTCCTGAAACCCTGGAGAGGTGCTGCCTGTCAGTGTAGACAATACTGAACTAGATGGACCCAGTGGTCTGATTCAGTTTAAGGCAGCTTCCTAATATTCCAAAAGATGTGTTTTGGGTGTGAAAGGATGTATAGTGGTACCTCGGGATGCAAACGGGATCTGTTCCGGAGCCCTGTTCGCATCCTGAAGCGAACGTAACAAGCGACGGCGCCTCTACATGTGCACGGGTCGCGTTTTGCTGCTTCCACGCATGCGCATGACGTCATTCTGAGCGTCTGCCCATGCGCGAGCGGCGAAACCCAGAAGTAACGCGCTCCGTTGCTTCCGGGTTGCCGCGGAGCGCATCTCGAACGCGCTCGACCTGAAGCACATTCAACCCGAGGTATGAGTGTAGTGGAAAAATGCGCTGGAAAGTCTGTGGGATCACAGTTGCTTTGACGCAACTTCGCCCTAACGTCCCTGCAAACAAGCCAGTATGAGCGCTCATTAAATAGCCAATGTTATCTAATCTCCCTCCAAACAAATCAGGACAAATGCTCAATGAGCAAGTCAGCCAGAAGCAACCTTTATCCAGTCTTTATCGGGCATTTGTTCAGATTTGTTTGCAAAGTGGCTACAGGACAATGAGCATTCTTCTTCATTTGCTTCCTCGGTGGTTCTATGGCATCCCATTAAGAACCCACCCACCCTTTGCAGTGCTTTCCCTGTCCCCTTGCCAGCCCCAAAATAGCAGCATGCTGCTCCTGTTGCAGAACGTAGTTACCGTATTTTTTGCTGTATAAGACGCATTTTTTCCCTCCTAAAAAGTAAGGGAAAATGTGTGTGCGTCTTATGGAGGGAATGCAGGCTGCACGGCTAAGCCAGAAGCCAGAACAGTGAGACGGAGTGCTGCGCAGCGCTCTGTTTCGCTGTTCTAGCTTCCGGCTTAGCTGCGCAAAGCCTCCGCAGGGCAGCGGGGTGCCTTCATCCCGCTGCCCTGCGGTGGCTTAGCAGGCTGCCCAGAAACTTCCGCAGGACACGGGGATAAAGGCTCCCTGTGCCTCTAGCTGGCTTCGCGCAAAGCTAGACCAGCTAGAGGGAGCGCTGCGCAGCTTTTGGATAGCCCCGTGAAGCCTCCGTACGGCACGGGGATGAAGGCTCCCCGCTACCCTGCGGAGGCTTCACGCGGCTCTTGTGGGAAGTGGGGGGAAGGGACAGAGCGTGCGGCTCTGTCCCTTCCCCCACCTCCCAGAAAGGCCCCCAAGAACCACACTCCCTTTAAAGAGCGTGCGGTTCTTGCGGGAGATGGGGGAAGGTACAGAGGGCAGCTTACCCACGCACAGCCTCTTCCAGGCAGGGGGAGTCTTCATCCCTCTGCCCAGGAGAGGCTTCAGCGGCTATCCCAGATGCCAGATCCCTCTTGCTGTTCTGGTTTCTGGGATTCAGATTTTTTTTTTCTTGTTTCCTCCCTCCCCCCAAAAAAAACTCTAGGTGCATCTTATTGTCTGGTGCGTCCTATAGAGCGAAAAATAGGGTATTTATAGTCATACATTGGAACCCGAATGCCCTGGTACTCTGACATTTTGGCTCCCCAATGCCGCAAGCCCAGAAATTACTGTTCCTGTTTGCGAACGTTCTTTGCAATCTGAACGTCCGACGCGGCTTCCAGTTGGCTGCGGGAGCTTCCTGCAGCCAATCGGAAGCCACTCCTTGGTTTCTGAATGTTTTGGAAGTTGAACGGACTTCCGGAACGGATTCTGTTCGACTTCCTAGGTACGACTGTATGACGAAAACAGGCCCTATTTTTTTCCTTCTTCTCTCTTTTCAAAGAACTTTATTTCACATACCACCATCACACCCACAGCTATATGGAGCAAACCCCCAGCGGCACGAAGCCTTTAAGCAGAATGTACAACGCATCCAAGGAGCCGTCAGCTCTCTTGTGACCCAGTATCAACACAGGGATGCCCCCACACATACAAAAAAGAAGGTGCTTTGACTCTCCTTGAGTCCCCCACTCCCAAAGTCACAGTTACAGCAGAAGCGGGCAGGTCAAGTTCAGATGATCACAGGCTCCCGGACACTGTTCTGCCTCTTCATCACAAACAGCTTCTGACCAGATACGGTCACAAGGAAGGAGTGCTCCCCAAACACCACAGAGATACGCCTGAAGGGCCCCTCGGTGTAACGGGGCAAGCGGAAAGCGCAGGCTGTGTTCACCAGCTCCGAGATCACCCCAGCCGTCTGCTCGTCGTTCTCCAGGTCGCCTGAAGACGCCAGCACCGCCCTGTCGCAGATGACCAGGTAGCCGGTCTGGTCGGGGACCCGCTCCAGCCCCTGAGTCAGCGCCACTGTCTCCGCCATCGCCGCCGCCGAAGCTCCGTCCCGTGACCGGGCCCTTTCGGTGCAGCCTCGAAAACAGGCCCTATTGAAAGCGCTCTGGGGGGGAAAGCAGAGCAGAACTGCTTGATGGGAGATTGAATGTAAAAGGTTATTAGTAAAAAATTATAAAAATTAAGAAAGGTTAATGTTTTAAGATATATGGAAATGTAACTATATTAAGACACTAAGATAATGATGAAATCAAAATTTGACACAGGGAAAGAATTTGCTGACAGAAGATATGATCTGGAATACAGAGAAGGGAGGTCTGGGGAAGTCGCAGAAACAAGCTAATGTAAATATAAGGAGAAAAAAATTTGTTTTTAATATCTTTTATTTTTTCTTTTATATATATATATATATATATATATATATATATATATATATATATTTGGTGTTTATATGTCGCTGTATTTTCTTCTTTGTTTTGTCTGGTTTGCTGTATTGTGTTTTATTTTTTGTTCACTCATTGTAAAACCTAATAAAATATTATATATATATAAAAAAACAGAACTGCTTGATGGGTAAAATCCCCTCCCTGTGGGGGGTGCCCAGAGGTTTGATGCCAGAACGACTTTCACAATTCTGCCACCTTGTAAAAGAGCCAGCCGCTGGCTGGCGTTCTTCATGTGACCAAATGCAAGATGATGGCTTCCAGATGGGGCTGATAGTTGGGCGGTTTTAATGGAGCTCTTGTTATCCGGCCCAGCTGGAGCTCAGACCTGTAAAAGTGACGCTCGTGATTAATAGAGCTTGCTAAGAGGGGCCCTGAAAGCTTTTACGAGCTCATGGGGAACGCTGGTCCACTAGGCATTAATTTTTATCTTGGGGAATGACATTATAAATATGGCTATGCTTTATGCCCCCTTGAATGGAGGCTGTAAGAGCTCAGGGGCAGGTGAGCAGCAGCCGTCGGCAAACAGTGAATTTGTTATTGCTTTTAATCTGGCCTCGGTCCTAAGATCAAGGAGGGCGTGTGCCTGGAGCCCTGGCCCACCTGCGGTCCCCTAAATGCCTCTCCAAAGTGTCAGGAGACCCTTCCGAAGTCCTGGAGAGCCACTGGCGGGCAGTTTTGGCAGTGCCAAGCTTGGTGGTCCCGTGGTCTGGCTCAGCAGAAGGCAGTTTGCTATGTCCCTGCGTTCCTCCACTGAAAAGCCTCTGCCGAGGGCTGGGGTGGTTGCATTATGAACATTGTGGGCAGGAGAACTGCAGGGAGGAGATGATAAACTTAATGATGTCTTTTCTTCTCTGGGGTTTGTAATACAGTGGTATTGAAAAGATTAGAGAAAATCACGGCAGCAATGAATGGCGACTAATCCTGGTGGAGACTATGATTTTTGTTGATTATTTTATATGGTTTATGCTGCACTCATAATGTTCTGTTATTGCTAATTACTGTTTGTATGGTCCTTTCGGGTTCATTTGAATGAAAAGCAGCCTAGAAATGCAATCAAATCCAACTGATATTTTTTTTTTAAAAAAAATTATTGAACAAATTTAACAAATCAGATTATAAATCAATATAACCAATTACATTTTCCCCTTTCCCCCCTCCCTCCCTCTCCTACCCACCAAAGACTTCCCTCAGCTTCCCTCTCTGATTTGATTATACGTGTTATTCTCTGCATGTTATAAAATTGTACGTATCATTGCCTTGTCTATCATATACAGTGGTGCCTCTGGTTAAGAACTTAATTCGTTATGGAGGTCCGTTCTTAACCTGAAACTGTTCTTAACCTGAAGCACCACTTTAGTTAATGGGGCCTCCCGCTGCCGCTGCACGATTTCTGTTCTCATGCTGAAGCAAAGTTCTTAACCTGAGGTAATATTTCTGGGTTAGTGGAGTCTGTAACCTGAAGCATCTGTAACTCAAGGTACCACTGTAGTGTGATGTTGACTGCCACTTGTAATTATGTTCATTATCTGCCCTACACCAGACAGCCCCAGGATGGCTTAAAAGGTAAAGGTAAAGGTACCCCTGCCCGTACGGGCCAGTCTTGACAGACTCTAGGGTTGTGCGCCCATCTCACTCAAGAGGCCGGGGGCCAGCGCTGTCCGGAGACACTTCCGGGTCACGTGGCCAGCGTGACATCGCTGCTCTGGCGAGCCAGGATGGCTTGCAGCAGTATAAATCACAGCATTAAAAACACAGTCACAGCTAGAGTGGGTTTCTCTCTCCCCCAACCCTTGTGTATGTGTATAATCAAGTGTCAAATTTAAAGATTCTAGCCAATATATCTTCTTGTGCACAAGATTGCCCTGGTATCCACAGCTCTGGCAGTCTTTTAGCTCATCACCAACAAGACATGGAGGTAATGAATGGCTGAGCAAAACAGTACAGCGGTACCTTGGTTCTCAAACAACGCCTTGGTACTCAAACAACTTGGAACCCAAACACTGCTGGTTTGCGCCTTTTTTCCGGAAGCTAAACGTCCTCCGTTTTGAGTGCCACACTTCCATTTATAGCGTTACGCTGAGGTCTGTTTTTGCTATTTATTTTGCGTTTTTGTTTTTGCGGCTCTTTTTGTTTGTTTTTGTGACTGTGTGGAACCCAGTTCGGCTACTGATTGATTGATTGATTGATTGATTGTGTGACTGCAGCACATTGTTTATTGCTTTCACTTTATGGATCAATGGTCTCGATAGAAAGTTAGGGGTTGTTTTTTAAAGTCTGGAACGGATTAATCCATTTTGCATTAGTTTCTATGGGGAAGCGCACCTTGGTTTTGGAACGCTTTGGTTTTGGAACGGACTTCCGGAACGTATTAAGTCTGAGAACCAAGGTACCACTGTAGATCCATTTATAATATCCCCTGCAAGGTCTGTGAAGCTGAGCCTGGCCAGTTTGAAAATAACATTTTTCTAAAAAACGAACCTGCTGATTTTTGCAGAATAGTCAAGTTTCAAGGCCTGCTTTGGGAAGGGCGTCGATGCAGACCTTGAGCATCCTGCCTGGGTGTATATATTTGCTCTGTTTCCCCCCAGCCCAGCCCCACACGCACGATTCCTGCTCAACCTGTACATTTGTAAATAGAGCAGTTTGTTCCGAGGGAACCATAAATCCTCAGCGTTCTTTCCTCTGCAAAAGGTGGCCTTGAACTTCGCACCACTCACAGAAAGTGGAAGTCCAAAAGTGTTCATCTGCTGGGGAGGGAGAAGATGTACTAAGATAAGGGGGAAACCAGAGGAGGAAGTTTAAGTAAATAAGCAGGGGGCACAAATGTCAGGACCAAAGATGAATTTCACTTAATTAGTGTGGGAACGCTGCTTTGATTCCGCACACCCTTCAGTCTGCTCTGGGGATCTTGCTCTGCCTAATACATTTTCCTTTCTGCTGATGGAGGAACCATAGGGATGGATGAGAGAGTACGCAAATCTATCTTTGAGGAGAGGAGGACTCGGCCAAAATAAACCGAAATGGCTGGATATGTAAGGGGGGTCAGCAGCCAACATAAACTGCATGTAGATTGTAGACGTTCTCAAGCCTCAGAAGGAGCAGCCTCCTTTGGTCAAATTGAACTACAGGTAGACTTCCTCATGTATGTTGGGCCAGGCTTTGAGGCTTGTGGCAGGATCCAACCCACGAGGGATGGATCACATGAGTCGGGTAGACATTAGGGCGATATTTGGTTTTTAACATGGTGATTTTTAACCAGCTAAACATCGCAATCTCCTTCTAACCTAGCAGTTCGAAAGCACGTCAGAGTGCAAGTAGATAAATAGGTACCACTCCGGCAGGAAGGTAAACGGTGTTTCCGTGCGCTGCTTTGGTTTGCCAGAAGCGGCTTAGTCCTGCTGGCCACATGACCCGGAAGCTGTACGCCGGCTCCCTTGGCCAGTAAAGTGAGATAAGCGCCGCAACCCCAGAGTCGGCCACGACTGGACCTAATGGTCAGGGGTCCCTTTACCTTTACCTAAACATCGCAATATACTGATATATCACAATGGCTGAAATAAGAATGGAGGCGTTGACTGGCTTCATGGTTTTCCCCAAATTGTGATTTTTTTGCACAGCACACACACACACACACATCATGATTCGTGATATGTTGCCAGAGCAACAATTATGAAACTGATGTCATGATGTGGACTTCAAACCAGTTTTGGACAATATATTGATTTCTTGCCTACCCCAGTAGAGATGGATTATTTTCATGTTCATTACCCCCGTCTTCAGTTGAGTTTTCCACACTTCTGCATAAAGTAAAGGGGGAAACTTCGTGAAAATCCACCAGCATTTCAGTGCGACGTTCTCACAATTTACAATTTGTGACAATTTTACAAATCTCACGATTTACACATAGTTGAAAGTCCTCCCCACCCCATACAATGTGTTTTTACGCATTTGCTTTCCAGTGGAAAACCGAATCACAAAATGTGGAATTCGAAGGATAAGACGGTGTTTCTGTTTGTGCTCCGGAAAGTTCCGGTTAGGGAGCTTCACATTAAGATTATAACTGGCCCAAATGTCTCCTTCACCCCTAGTCAGGGATGGCTAACCTGTGGGTCCTCCAGATGTTAACTGGACTCAAATCTCTCATCAGCCAATAGTCTGAAGGAGGAGGAGCGTCTCCACCTCCATCGTTCTGCCCAGACACTGAGGTCCAGCGCCGAGGGCCTTCTGGCAGTTCCCTCCCTGCGAGAAGCCAAGTTACAGGGAACCAGGCAGAGGGCCTTCTCGGTGGTGGCGCCCATCCTGTGGAACGCCCTCCCATCAGATGTCAAAGAGAACAACAACTACCAGACTTTTAGAAGACATCTGAAGGCAGCCCTGTTTAGGGAAGCTTTTAATGTTTGATGCATTACTGTATTTTAATATTTTGTTGGAAGCCGCCCAGAGTGGCTGGGGAAGCCCAGCCAGATGGGTGGGGTAAAAATTATTATTATTATTATTATTATTATTTATTTATTGTCAGTGATGATGGGAGTTGTAGTCCAGGAACACCTGGAGAGCTGTAGGCTCCCTGCCATAGTTGTGATTTCATAGAATCTTGGAAGGGACCCTAGGGTCATCTAGTCCAACCCCCTGAAATGCAGGAATCTCGGCTAAAGCATCCATGACAGGTGGCCATCCAACCTCTGCATAAAAACCTCCAAGGAAGGAGAGTCCACAGCTGCTTGAGGGAGACTTTCACCGTCCAATAAGTTCTTATTTAATGTGAGAATGTCACAGACCACCTGAACGAAGTTTGCAAAACCACGACGGTTCATGGGGCATAGCTTGGGAACCCTTGTCCTATAGGAAATAGTGTGACGGTTGTGTGGGGTTCATCCCCTCTGACAATGATGCATTTTGCATCTTCAGCTATGGCTGCTTCTTTGTTTATTTGGTTTTCAAATCAAAGTTTTACAATCACACATCCAATATATAACAAAACAAGATTCCAAGGTGAAGTTGGGAAATCTTGGTATGTTAAACTTTGGTTCATGTGGGAGTGAGGCATTGTGGGAGAGTTAAAACTCTGGATCTCTGGGGAATGGATCTCTGGTTTCTTTAACTGCAAACTTCCCTGTCTTTAGAAGTGTGGATCAAATTGCATCCTGACTCTGGACAGGAAAGAGATGTTATCTGATTTGTAGATCCTGGCAGCTGGGGGCTTGGGTGTGAAAAGGCTGTCAGGCAATTTACAGCTCAAGAGCCTGGTACTGGGAACAAAGAAGCACTCTTTTCATCTCAAGGTCCTTTGAGCATAAACAAAGTTCAGCTGTGCTGGCCTCCTGACAATCAGGAAATATAGTCCCATCATGCAGTCATTGGTAATTAACCTAAAGAAATGATTGGTCCCTAAGCCCCTTCTCCAAGTGGAATTCTCAAGGATAAAAGTTTGGGGAATTCAGATGCAAATGGCAGACCACCTTGCCCTGGTGTTTGCGCCTGAGGGCGCTGGACCAACAAAGAGATTTTGATGACGTGCTGTGCTTTGAACTGTTGCTTTGAGTATGTTTGAGTTAGCTATACGCCTTCTGGCGGTTCCCTCGCTGCGAGAAGCCAAGTTACAGGGAACCAGACAGAGGGCCTTCTCGGTAGTGGCACCCTCCCTGTGGAACTCACTCCCACCAGATGTCAAAGAGAAAAATAACTACCAAACTTTTAGAAGACATCTAAAGGCAGCCCTGTTTAGGGAAGCTTTTAATGTTTAATAGGTTATTGTATTTTAGTGTTTTGTTGGAAGCCGCGCAGAGTGGCTGGGGAAACCCAGCCAGATGGGTGGGGTATAAATAAATTATTATTATTATTATTATTATTATTATTATTATTATTATTATTATTAAGACCAAGCCTACTGGCTGCTGTTTTGCTCTGGTATTCCTGGCCGGTGTCCTTGTGTTTGTTTGTTTTTGTCCAAGGGAGCCCTCAGATTTCTTTGTTAAGATAAATAATCCAAATATTTTGCCGCTGTGGTTTCCAGAGAATGAAACCATGTCAGGAATATGTGAATATTGTGCCTTGCAGATGTTTTGGACTGCAATTCCCATCAGAGGACAGCTGGATTTCCCGCTTTGTTCAGCATGGCAGACTAGCTACCTGGTTCCTGGCTTGTGTTTATGTCTTTCTTTCTTTCTCACTCTCCTGGAATCCTTTTAGCCCTTTCGTCCAGCTGGTCACTTGGCAGCTGTCAACCTAAACAGCGATTCCCAAAGTGCTCTCGCAGTGCCCTGCGCAATATCTAAATCGGGTCGCTTGTGCAATTTTTATTTAAAGTAAAACCTTAATGGTTGACATTAACTCAACACTGTTTAGTCTTGTTTTTGAACAAAAGCCAGCCACCACCTGGTGAACAGCGCCAGAATCCACCAGCGGGCTGGTGTGTTTGCTTTAGGTTTCGCCCTCTTACTCACTAAAACTTTTTAAATGGAGGGCAAAGAATTTTAAGAATCTGCTCATGCATTTACAAGTAACCCTGACGTCCTTCAAATGTGATCACAAAAGCATCATGTCCCGTAGTGCTTATTGCAATGCCAGAATAGGAACATCAACAGATGTCATCATAAAGGGATTAAAAATGCTTATTTACACAAATTGCCAGGCAGCGAGTGAACTAGTTATGCAGCTTGAAGTGCCAGTACAGAAATACAGTTGTTCTGAGTTGTAGAGATTACCCGAGTACCCAATAGCTGCTTCTTGGGAGAAAAGCAATGACAAACCTGGACAGCATCTTAAAAAGCAGAGACATCACCTTGCCAACAAAGATCCGTATAGTTAAAGCTATGATTTCCCCAGTACTGATGTATGGAAGTGAGAGCTGGACCATAAAGAAGGCTGATTGCTGAAGAATTGATGCTTTTGAATTCTGGTGCTGGAGGAGACTCTTGAGAGTCCCATGGACTGCAAGAAGATCAAACCAATCCATTCTGAAGGAAATCAGCCCTGAGTGCTCACTGGAAGGATAGATCCTGAAGCTGAGGCTCCAGTACTTTGGCCACCTCATGAGAAGAGAAGATTTCCTGGAAAAGACCCTGATGTTGGGAAAGATGGAGGGCACAAGCAGAAGGGGACGACAGAGGATGAGATGGTGGGACAGTGTTCTCAAAGCTACCAGCATAAGTTTGACCAAACTGCGGGAGGCAGTGGAAGACAGGAGTGGCTGGCGTGCTCTGGTCCAGGGGGTAACCAAGAGTTGGACACGACTAAACGACTAAACAACAACAAGCTTAAAACAGTTCCTATTAAGTGATAAAGAAAGATGGAGGCCCAGAGTCTGAAAATATTATTAATTTCATTTCTATACTGTTTTATATTTTTAAAGGGGGGGGGGAATCTCAGAGCAGTTTGCAACCCATTATAACATCAAACCGTTACTGAAGAAAGTCAAATATAAAGTATACGTTCAAAACAATGTCCTTAACAGGAAACTATTATCGTAAAGATATCAAAATAAAACATGACAAAGGTCAACTGCAGCATGCACATTGAGCACAGCAAAGTTAACCAAGATTACATACCTTAACCATTTCAAAATAAAACATTACTAATGGAAGTCAAATGCATGTTTAAAATAGCAGAAGCAAGAGGATAAAATATTACCGTTTACACAGAACTTAACTGCCGTTGCCGTTGCCAGTGGTGCCAATGGTGGTTTATGGTTAGTGGTGGCTGTGGAAACTCAGACTTGGTGACCTCGGTCTACACTAAGAAAAAGAGGAGGAGTTTGGATTTGATATCCCGCTTTATCACTACCCTAAGGAGTCTTGACATGAGCCAACAGTGTGACGTGGCAGCTAAAAAAGCCAATGCAATTCTGGGCTGCATCAATAGGAGTATAGCATCTAGATCAAGGGAAGTAATAGTGCCACTGTATTCTGCTCTGGTCAGACCTCACCTGGAGTACTGTGTCCAGTTCTGGGCACCATAGTTCAAGAAGGACACTGAGAAACTGGAACGTGTCCAGAGGAGGGCAACCAAAATGGCCAAAGGCCTGGAAACGATGCCTTATGAGGAACGGCTAAGGGAGCTGGGCATGTTTAGCCTGGAGAAGAGGAGGTTAAGGGGTGATATGATAGCCATGTTCAAATATATAAAAGGATGTCACATAGAGGAGGGAGAAAGGTTGTTTTCTGCTGCTCCAGAGAAGCGGACACGGAGCAATGGATCCAAACTACAAGAAAGAAGATTCCACCTAAACCTTAGGAAGAACTTCCTGACAGTAAGAGCTGTTTGACAGTGGAATTTGCTGCCAAGGAGTGTGGTGGAGTCTCCTTCTTTGGAGGTCTTTAAGCAGAGGCTTGACAACCATATGTCAGGAGTGCTCTGATGGTGTTTCCTGCTTGGCAGGGGGTTGGACTCGATGGCCCTTGTGGTCTCTTCCAACTCTATGATTCTATGATTCAAAGCGGCTAACATTCTCCTTTCTCTTCCTCCCCCAGAACAAACACTCTGAGAGACTTCAGAGAAGTGTGACTAGCCAAAGGTCACCCAGCAGCTACATGTGGAAGAGCAGGGAATCGAATTCAGTTCACCAGATTATGAGTCCACCGTTCTTAACCACTACACCACACTGGCTCTCTAAGAGATGCCCAGATGGCCTCTGGCCTCTTCAGCAGTCTCAGCTTTTGAAGCTGGAGCCAGTCTGAACCTGGCCCTCCCATGCCTTCCAGCATTGACCCCAGCTGTTTACCATTCCTTGTAGGTAAAATATCAGAGGGGCTTTCTGGATCAGGCCAGTGGCCCATCTAGTCCAGCATCCTGTTCTCACACGTGACCAGCCAGTTGCCTGTGGGAAGTCTGCAAGCAGGATCTGAGCACAAGAGCATCTCTTCCCGTCCCGTGGTCCCCTGCATCTGGTACTGAGAAGCATCCCTGCCCTCCAGCTGTGCAGGTGGGCTTGAAGTGGGACTGGAGAACCAGGAAGCCTGAATGCATCAGCTGGGGAAGCTCAAATGCAAAGGTTTGGACCACATGGGAGCTGTACAATAGAGAGATTAGGAAGGCAGAACTAAGGGGGGGGGGATGAAATGGGGAGGGCAATGACAGCTTCATCTCCTGCAGTGGCACAGTTGTGGCCAAGTCCAGGGAGTCTGGTGCAAGCTGAGCAATGTTTTGGGTGATGGGTCCTTTACAGTTAATAATGTGGGAATGTTCGGGGATGCAGGAGAGGATATATTGTCTGATTATAGCCTTTCCAAATTGTGTTAACAAGTTCACAATTTAGCAGAGTAACATTCCTCTTTTTAAACTTGCAGCAGATGCATTTGCTCAGGCTCACTAAAGCCTCTATAATTACTGTTCTGGTATTTCCCCCTTATTCCCTCATAAAAGATAAGACACGACACAGTCTTCTATAAAAGTATAGAAAGGCTTACTCACACATCATTCTGTTCACAATCGGATCCCAGAAGGCAGACTTAGCTTAGAAAAGTAACATATACCTAGAAACTTTCTCATAAGAAGACAGTCCCTTTGTCCTCTCTTGACTGGAAGCAAAGAGAGCATCTTTGGCTAAGCAGATGTTGCTTCCTTAATGCATGTAGTCAAAGAGAGAGAGATGGCTGCCCTGCCCTGTGCTTTTGTCGTTACCTGCACAGGTGAGGCCACGCCCACCTCTAGTCACATGCAAACGAAGTCTGTCCCAGCCCAGAAGGAAACAGGAAGTTTACCTGCTGGCTGGACAAACCTTCCTCCCCATGTGTAAACGTGTTCACTCTAGGAATGTTGCACTTGACTGCTCTTGTGTGTCACATCCCACAAATAATAATTACAATTACAATTACAAGTATAATTATAACTATAACTATAACTATAATTATTATTTATACCCTGCCCATCTGGCTGGGTTTCCCCAGCAACTCTTGGTGGCTCCTAACCGAACATAGGGACACGGGTGGCGCTGTGGGTAAAACCTCAGTGCCTAGGACTTGCCGATCGCATGGTCGGCGGTTCGAATCCCCGCGGCGGGGTGCGCTCCCGTTGCTCGGTCCCAACGCTTGCCAACCTAGCAGTTCGAAAGCACCCCCGGGTGCAAGTAGATAAATAGGGACTGCTTACCAGCGGGAAGGCAAACAGCGTTCCGTGTGCTGCGCTGGCTCGCCAGATGCAGCTTGTCACGCTGGCCACGTGACCCGGAAGTGTCTGCAGACAGCGCTGGCTCCCAGCCTATAGAGTGAGATGAGTGCACAACCCTAGAGCCTGGCAAGACTGGCCCGTACGGGCAGGGGTACCTTTACCTTTAACCGAACATTAAAAACACAATACAGCATTAAACATTAAAAACTTCCCTAAACAGGGCTGTCTTCAGATGTCTTTTAAAAGAAAGATAGTTGCTGATTGCCTTACATCCGATGGGAGGGCGTTCCACAGGGTGGGCGCCACCACCAAGAAGGCCCTCTGCCTGGTTCCTTCTTGCCTTGTTAAGGTAACCATCATATAATCATAGAGTTGGAAAGTACCCTGAGGGTCATGTAGTCCAACCTGCTGCAATTCAGGAATATGCAGCTGTATTTAACAGCCGATCGAACTTGCAACCTTGACATTTTCAACACCACCCTCTAACCAACTGAGCTGTGCAACTGGTAAAGTGTGAGTTCCTTAGGTAAAGGGGCTGCTGACCATTAGGTCCAGTTGTGGCCGACTCTGGAGTTGTGGCGCTCATCTCGTTTTATTGGCCGAGGGAGCCGGCGTACAGCTTCCGGGTCATGTGGACAGTATGACTAAGCCGCTTCTGGCGAACCAGAGCAGCACACGGAAACACCGTTTACCTTCCTGCCGGAGCGCTACCTATTTATCTACTTGCACATGACATGCTTTTGAACTGCTAGGTTGGCAGGAGCTGGGACCGAGCAATGGGAGCTCACCCTGTCATGGGGATTCGAACCGCCAACCTTATGATCAGCAAGTCCTAGGCTCTGTGGTTTAACCCACAGCGCCACCCGTGTCCCCCCTTAGAGCACTTCAAATAGTCCACAAATGTCCTTTGTGATGGAGTTTCTCACTGTGGCCAACAAGATTGCCTTTTTCTCTGAGCAAAAGATATTGCAAGCTTCCCTCAGCAGAAAGCTGCTCGATCATTTCAGTTCCCGTTTCTTGGACCTTCTCCAGCTCTGCAATCTCCTTTTTGAGTCGTGTGAAAAGTTAGAGGCTCAACTCCAATGACTTTCCCCCAGTTTTCCTTTTCTCATTCCGGGACCCCCAAGGTTACACTTTTAAAAACATCACATGACCGGTTCCCAGGCTCTGCCTAGCAAAGCTCCCACTTGTTCCCATCGTTGCTATATATATATATGTATAAAGAAATCTTTGGAAACACGATTTATAATCGGACGCTGCTGTAAACTATCAGAGCTTTGTTGATTTTCCTCGGATCTCCCTGCATTAGGACTCGGTGACGTCACGTCAGCTTTGACAGACGGAAAGAAGAACACAAGAAAACCATATTTTTCGCTCTATAGGACGCACCAGATGATAGGACACACCTAGTTTGGGGGGGAGGAAATAAGGCAAAAAAAATTCTGAATCCCAGAAGCCAGAACAGTAAGAGGGATCTGGCTTCTGGGATAGCCTCTTTGCTGTTCTGGCTTCTGGAATAGCCGCTGGGATCAGTGGCGTAGTGTGGGGGGTGCAGGGGGGGCCGTCCGCACCGGGCGCAACATCTGGGGGGGGGGGGGGCGCGCTCGCACTTGCAGCTCTCTGCCCCTACCTGGCTCACTCACTCTCACTGCAGTGTTGGCTGTGCGAATCCGATCTGAGCCGCCGGGTCGCCGACCACTGTGGAGGGGAGGGTGCCAGCCGTGCGGTGCGGAGAGAGAGCGAGGGACTATCTGGGGGAGGGACAGTGCAGCGGGGGGGGGGGGGAGGCGCAAATTACTTGCCTTGCCCCGGGTTAGGGGGCGCAAATTACTTGCCTTGCCCCGGGTGCTGACAACCCACGCTACGCCACTGGCTGGGATAGCTGGTCTAGCTTTGTGTGAAGTCTCCGCAGGGCACAGGGAGCCTTCATCCCCATGCCCTGCGGAGGCTTCTGGGACAGCCCGCAAAGCCTCCGGAGGGCAGTGGGATGAAGGCACCCCACTGCCCCGTGGAGGCTTTGTGCCGCTAACCCCGAAGCTAGAACAGCGAGACGGAGCACTGCACAGCGCTCCCTCTCCCTGTTCTAGCTTCTGGCTTAGCCACACAGCCTGCATCCGCTCCATAAGACGCACACACATTTCCCCTTACTTTTTAGGAGGGAAAAAGTGTGTCTTATAGAGCGAAAAATACGGTAGCTTCCTGGATCAGGCCAATGACAAATCTACTGTAGTCCAGCACCCTGTTTTTACAGTGGCCAACAAGATGCCTCTATAGGAAAACCCACAAGCAGGATCTGAGCAGAAGAGCTCTCTTGCCTCCTGCAGCTTCCAGCAACTGGTATTCAAAAGCATTGCTGTATCCAACTGCGGGGTAAGAACATAGCCATCAAAGCTAGTAGCCTTCAATAGCCCTTTTCTCCAAGCTCTTTTAAAGCCACCTGGGTTAAACCACAGAGCCTAGGACTTGCCAATCAGAAGGTCAATGGTTCAAATCCCCGCGATGGGGTGAGCTCCCGTTGCTCGGTCCCTGCTCCTGCCAAGCTAGCAGATCGAAAGCACGTCAAAGTGCAAGTAGATAAATAGGTACTGCTCCGGCAGGAAGGTAAACGGCGTTTCCGTGTGCTGCTCTGGTTCGCCAGAAGCGGCTTAGTCATACTGGCCACATGACCTGGAAGCTGTACGCCGGCTCCCTCGGCCAGTAAAGTGAGATGAGCGCCGCAACCCCAGAGTCGGCCACGACTGGACCTAATGGTCAGGGGTCCCTTTACCTTTACCTTTAGGTAGGTGGTCTGCGATAGGGAGTTCTGCAGTTTCAACTATGCATTATGTGAATAAATGTTTTCTTTTATTGCCCAGAAACCAAACCTTATGAGGAACAGCAGAGGAAGTTAGTCTGGAAGAAAAGAGGAGACGGAGCCAATATTTTATTGGGGGGGGGAGCCAAAGGGACCCTGGCCCCACCAGGAATTGGCTCCCATGATCTGAGAAGAAGGCAGCTTCCGATGAGACATATAATCTGGATAAAAAGAATGAATTTGACAAGGAAAGACTAAATAATAAAGCTAAGATGATTTCAAGAATGTACCGACTGGGAAGTCAAGGAAGAGGAGGTCAAGGCGGTTATGATCAGATGGGCACAAGATATTGTTCGTCCCATAATGTTGGCAGAATGGGAAAACCTTTGGAAAACAACTATGAATTTTACGGCGTGTCACAATATTAAATACATGCTAAAGTTGGAGTATAGATGGTATCTTACCCCGTCAAGGCTTTCCAGGATGTGTAAAAATATCGCGAGTAACTGTTGGAGGTATGGGGAAAGTAATGGAGACAAGTACCGCATGTGGTGGACGTGCAGGAAAATAAGAGAATTCTGGGGCCTTGTCTATGAAAAAAATCTTTGGAATGACATTTTTTTAAAAGCCAGAAGTGTTTTTGTTAAGCGTCGTTGGTAAAGAGATCCCAAAAAACTTTTGTGTGCATGCACAGTTCTTTAGGTCATGTGATGTACCTGAAGAAGTGTGCATGCACACAAAAGCTCATACCAATAACAAACTTTGTTGTTTAGTCGTTTAGTCGTGTCCGTCTCTTCGTGACCCCATGGACCAGAGCACGCCAGGCACTCCTGTCTTCCACTGCCTCCCGCAGTTGAGTCAAACTCATGCTGGTAGCTTTGAGAACACTGTCCCACCATCTCTTCCTCTGTCGTCCCCTTTTCCTTGTGCCCTCCATCTTTCCCAACATCAGGGTCTCTTCCAGGGAGTCTTCTCTTCTCATGAGGTGGCCAAAGTCTTGGAGCCTCAGCTTCAGGATCTGTCCTTCCAGTGAGCACTCAGGGCTGATTTCCTTCAGAATGGAGAGGTTGGATCTTCTTGCAGTCCATGGGACTCTCAAGAGTCTCCCCCAGCACCTCAAAAGCATCCATTCTTCGGCGATCAGCCTTCTTTATGGTCCAGCCCTCACTTCCCTACATCACTACTGGGAAAACCAGAGCTTTAACTATACGGACCTTTGTTGGCAAGGTGATGTCTCTACTTTTTAAGATGCTGTCTAGGTTTGTCATTGCTTTTCTCCCAAGAAGCAGGCATCTTTTAATTTCGTGGCTGCTTTCACCATCTGCAGTGATCAAGGAGCCCAAGAAAGTAAAATCTCTCACTGCCTCCATTTCTTCCTCTTTTATTTGCCAGGAGGTGATGGGACCAGTGGCCATGATCTTTGTTTTTTTGATGTTGAGCTTCAGACCATATTTTGCGCTCTCCTCTTTCACCCTCATTAAAAGGTTCTTTAATTCCTCCTCACTTTCTGCCATCAAGGTTGTGTCATTTGCATATCTGAGGTTTTTGATATTTCTTCCGGTGATCTTAATTCCGGCTTGGGATTAATCCAGCCCAGCCTTTCGCATGATGAATTCTGCATATAAGTTAAATAAGCAGGGGGACAATATACAGCCTTGCCGTACTCCTTTCCCAATTTTGAACCAATCAGTTGTTCCATATCCAGTTCTAACTGTAGCTTCTTGTCTCACGTAGTTGGTCTCTAAAGCTGCTACTGGAAGGATTTTTTTTATTTTGTTTCAACTATGGCAGACCGACACGGCTACCTACCTGTAACAAGTGCCACATAAGACCTGCACTGGACCTTTAGGTATTCAATCATTCAGTGTGGCAGAACTGACACTTTGGAACTCCTTGCCTGTTGATATAGGTATAAAGGTAAAGGACCCCTGGGTAATTAAGTCCAGTCAAAGGTGACTATGGGGTTGCAGCACTCATCTCGCTTTCAGGCCAAGGGAGCTGGCGTTTGTCCACAGACAGCTTTCCAGGTCATGTGGCCAGCAGGACTAAACCGCTTCTGGCGCAACAGAAGACCGTGATGGAAACCAGAGCACATGGAAACACCGTTTACCTTCCCGCCGCAGCAGTACCTATTTATCTACTTGCACTGGTGTGCTTTCGAACTGCTAGGTTGGCAGGAGCTGGGACAGACCGATGAGAGCTCACCCCATCGCGGGGATTCAAACTGCCGACCTTCCGATTGGCAAGGCCAAGAGGCTCAGGGTATGTTCCTCTGCTGCATTATTTTCAGCACCTACTAAAGACATTCTTATTTAGTCAAGCCTTCCCGGGTGTTTAGAAAGTTTGTAGGAGTTTCAATTGGTTTTAATCTATTCTATTGTGGTTTAAACCTTCCATATGTTTTAATGGACTATGCAGAATTAGATAAATTATATATGAATTATTTGAAAAGTAATAGTACTGAACAGATTACGCTAGTAGGATTGCAAGAAGTTTTGTAAGGAGGATTATGTGAAATATTAAAAGAAGGACTAAGGGAAGAATTATTAGTTAGGGATAATTAAGAGTAATAGAGAAATTAAGAAATGCAGAATAAGTGATAAAGAACGGAAAATCATCAGAGGTGTTGACAGAAGTCAAAAATATTGTATAAGATACGTCATGTTATATGAATGTTGGAAATGATATGTTAAAAACCTAATTATATATATATATATATATATATATATATATATGACCTTCCGTATGTTTTAAATTACGGATGTCCATCTTTAAGCGACAACTTTTACATTTTTTGTAAACTGCTTTGAGGCTTTTTCTAAAATAAAAGTAAATTTCATGAATTAAATGAATATAAATGCAAGGATGATCGCCGAAGAATTGATGCTTTTGAATTATGGTGCTGGAGGAGTCTCTTGAGAGTCCCATGGACTGCAAGAAGATCAAACCTCTCCATTCTGAAGGAAATCAGCCCTGAGTGCTCACTGGAAGGACAGATCCTGAAGCTGAGGCTCCAAGACTTTGGCCACCTCATGAGAAGAGAAGACTCCCTGGAAAAGACCCTGATGTTGGGAAAGATGGAGGGCACAAGGAGAAGGGGACGACAGAGGACAAGATGGTGGGACAGTGTTCTGGAAGCTACCAGCATGAGTTTGACCAAACTGCGGGAGGCAGTGGAAGATAGGAGTGCCTGGCGTGCTCTGGTCCATGGGGTCACGAAGAGTCGGACACGATTAAACGACTAAACAACAACAACAACAAATGCAAGGAATGAATGCAGTGGGGAGTGCTAATGAATCATCTCCTTCGCTTGCTCCTCAATTCCTGATGCCTGACTGTGGATATGCTCCATTCTGGCTTCCCACTCCCTGCTTTTAAGTTCTGCTCTGCCAGTGGCTCCCAGTTGCAGGAGCCAGTCAGGGACTATCTGTCCAGCTGGCTGGCACATTCCCCGCAAAGCGGCCCCTTCATCTACCCACGGCCTTGATGGCATCATTATCTCTCATCGCTGCCCACCAGCCGCTTCTGCAGAAGCCTTTTAATGTCATTAGGGCCATGCTTTGGTTGACAAACATCCTTGCTAATTCGTGCCTCTCCCTGCCAGCTTCCAGGGATAATTAGACCATAAGCAGCTCTCGGCTGATGGACCGGACACGGGCTCCAGAGGATGAGAAATCTCAGAGGGGGAGGTGGTGGGGAGCAAAACTCTTTGCAAAGGATGTTGCTGCAGAGACCAAGGCAATAATAATTCCCTGAAGTGCTGGCGAGAACCTCTGGCCCATCTGGCTCGCAACGGGAGACCTCATGAAGAAGTCGTCCCCCAAATCTCCAGAGAGGAATTTCAGCCTTATTTGGAAAGGGAACGTACTTCATCTCCACCATGAATTAAAGATTCAGCTGGAAAGGGGGCGGGGGGGGGGATACATTATTTAGGCAGGCACCCGGCCAGTGGTGCTTCCACATTCTGGAGTTCCCTCGGACAAACTGTTCTCTTTACTGCTGCCCATTTGCTCCCTCCCCTCCCCTTGCGTGGGCCCAATCCACCAAGCGTTGTGCCGAAACCTCCTCTGTCCTCGACCAAGATGGTAAGGGTCAGGGAACCAGGCCTTAGGAGGAACGGCTGAGGGAACTGGGTATGCTTATAGAATCATAGAATCATAGAGTTGGAAGAGACCACAAGGGCCATCGAGTCCAACCCCCTGCCAAGCAGGAAACACCATCAGAGCACTCCTGACATATGGTTGTCAAGCCTCTGCTTAAAGGCCTCCAAAGAAGGAGACTCCACCACACTCCTTGGCAGCAAATTCCACTGTCGGACAGCTCTTACTGTCAGGAAGTTCTTCCTAATGTGTAGGTGGAATCTTCTTTCTTGTAGTTTGGATCCATTGCTCCGTGTCCGCTTCTCTGGAGCAGCAGAAAACAACCTTTCTCCCTTCTCTATGTGACATCCTTTTATATATTTGAACATGGCTATCATATCGCCCCTTAACCTCCTCTTCTCCAGGCTAAACATGCCCAGCTCCCTTAGCCGTTCCTCATAAGGCATCGTTTCCAGGCCTTTGACCATTTTGGCCTGGAGAAGAGTTGAATGAAGAGTTTAGCCTGGAGAAGAGTTTAGCCTGGAGAAGAGTTGAATGACAAGTGATATCATAGGCATTCAGATATTTGAAGGTGGCTGTCACATGGATGATGGAGTCAGCTTGTTTTCTGCTGCTCCTGGAGGGGAAGACCCAAACCAAAGACTCAAATGGCAAGAAATGAGATTCAGCTAAACAACAGGAAGATCTTTCTGACAGCAAGAGATGTTCAGTGGTGGAACGGATCACCTCAGGTGGTGGACTCTCCTTTGTTGGAGGTTTTTAAACAGAGGTTGGGCGGCCATCTGTCAGGGATTCTTAAATATTCCTGCATTGCAAGGGGTTGGACTAGATGGCCCTTGGGGGTTTGTTATGTACTGAGCTGAATCCTAGAACAATAGGATCCAGAATGCAGCAGTTTGAGATGTGCCTTATTGTTCACTGTCTAATATGCACTTTTTGCAAGCAATTTCCGTGGGTGGATGGAAGGAGGTTGTTGAAGGGGGTGATTTGAGCTTCTTTATCTCCCATTTTAAAGCCTCCGACTGATAACACTGCAAGCTCATGAATAGAAAGTGTTTGCATAATTCTACATAAATAAACAGTGGTTTCTTGGAAGCCAAATGGACTGAACTTGCGCTTCCACTGTGTCCTTCAAGCAATTTTTCTCACACAGAGGGGGAAAATGTCTGCCATTTAAAATGTCAACATTATTTTATTAAGCAGCAAGTGGAAGGGAGATGGGTTGTTTATTTTTATTTTAATATATATTTTAAGGCAGAGGCCTGAAAGTTTTGTGACTTTGAAAAAGACCAGACTTCATTTATTCCACATCCATTTGAAAAGGCGATAGCTATGTTTCGTTTGGCAGCGGCAATGCACAACTCTTTGGCAGTACGATCCTGGGCCTGTTTTCTCGTCAAAAATAGTTCTCGTCCATTGAGTTGGACGTATGGTGCAATCCTGGCCATGTGTGCTCAGAGGTAGGTCCCAGGTGGAGCTTCCGGCTACGTGAATGGGCTCAGGATTACAGGCTAACTCCAGCAACGGCTTATGCCCATTGGGCGGAAGGCAAGGAGGCCACCAGTAGGTGGCGCCAGAGCCGATGACAGGCAGAGACATTTGTCCTCCTCCCTGCTGAGTTGTGCAAGGGGCAATACTGAGACTAAGGTGGAAAAAGCTGGCAGGCCGATGGTCTGAGTGTAAGAAGACAGGCAGGAGGGGTCTGGGTGAGGGCAGACTCAACTGGGCAGGGCAGTCGTAGGCGTGCTGAATTTTTCAGCTTTCGGATTCCCCAAATGAGGGGTGCTAAAAAGTTGTAATGTGACTTGAGAATTTGTAATATATTTTGCTTAAATTAATCCAATTTAGTTTTGCTTGGGAAGTAAAACGTGTGTAAAATGGCATATAAATCATCAAGAATAGTTACCAAGTACTTGCAGTTGTTGTTGTTGTTGTTGTTGTTGTTGTTGTTGTTGTTGTTTTATTTAGGGAAGTTTTTAATGTTTGATGCTTTACTGTGCTTAATGTTCCTAATTTGTTGGAAAATGCCCTAAGTAGCCGGGACAACCCATTCAGATGGGCGGCATATAAATATATTACTATTATTATTAAGCATTACCTGACATTTTCAGAAGGTAAAGTTAAAATTCTTTGGCTTTCTGAAAGCAGTTTTTGCACTTCTTCGTCAAACGTAGACTTAACCAAGAGAAATGTTGTCCAAGCACAATAATAATAGCAGATTTGAATTCCTCACACCAAAAAAATAATAATATTTTTAAGACCTGTCACTGAAGTAATTTACAAAAGTTAAGCTTCACCCTCTAAAATGACATGCTCTGGCAGTGTCCCATTCATCCTCATCGATCAGCCTCCAGTATGCTTACTCCTAGGTCAGAGTAGACCCATTCACATCAATGGACGTGATTTGGTTTTGGTGGGTCTGCTCCGAGCCTGTCTAACGTTGGATCTCACCTGTAATGGTTCTAGGGGTTGCTCGTGCGTACGTTGCCTTTACTCCTGGCTAGGTTGCATGGTTGAACCCTTTCTGTCAGGACAGCCTCAAGTTCCGTGGCTGCCTCAGTCGCTGGCAGAATCTGTCAGTGGGCGTTTCTTAAACCGCTTCCAGCATAGAAGCTGTTTGATGCCCAGTCTCCTCCCCTGTTACCTGCGCGAAAGTTTTCTGCGCAAGGTGGGTGTGGGCAACGGAGCGCTCGTACCCTCGCCGCTGGTCTCCTGCGAAGAGTCCTGGAGCCACCTCTCCGATTCCTCCATCTCCTCCCCTTCTCCACTGGTGTTACGCTGATTACCTTCCCCAGCAGATGGTCTATCCCTCCTCCTACTAGGACCTTCTCCACCATCGTCCGGGAGCCTCCTCTCCGCCTCCCGCTCCGATGGCAGTTCCCTGACATCACCCCATGTGTATAGCGTCACATTCTTGCTTAGAGCTCTTCTCTTTCATCACAACTGCAGTCCCATGTACACATTTACAGAATGTGTTCCCCTCCCTAAAACTACATATTATTTCTATTATGTTGTGAACTGCCTTGGCATTGTTTTTTGTCAATGAAAAATGTGGCTCATGGCTGAGCACAAGGGCGGCTTGAATAAAAGTGCCCACAGGGCCATTAAAGCTGTAGGCGACAATGACATTTTGAAATAATCTTACTCCACTTTGCAAGCCACGAGAAGGTCTCTGGGGACCTGGGGATTTTGAACAAAATTGCCCAAATTGGTTGTAGAAAGTGAAATGAACAAGAATGGATTTGTCTAATCTTCTCTCCATGAATTTGTCTATTGCTCTTTTAAAGGTTTTTGGCTCTTACTGTGGCAGGGAGTTCCATGGTCTAACTTTCTTTTATCTGTTCTAAATCTTCCAGCATTTATCTTCCTTGGATGTCCACAAGTTCTGCTGTTAGGAGAGAGAAAGAAAAATGCTTTTCTCTATTCAATTTCTCCATGCCATGAATTTTTTTTTTTTAAATGAGCTTCTATAAAATATCCTCTTACGCCACTTTTCTCCAAACTAAAAAAATACCAAACGCTGCAACTTTTCTTCATGGGGAGAGTGGCTCCATCCCTTCTATCATTTTAGCTGCCTTTTCTCAACCTTCTCCAACTCGACAATATCCTTTTTGAGGGGGGGCAGGTTCATAGCTATAAAAATGCCAACTCTGCCCAGATTTCTGTTCCTCTTTCAGGTTCTGTGAGTGGCAATTCGTGAGAAAAGCTTCGTTAACTAGCATAGATTCCAGGAGCCGGTCAGCAGTAAATCACACTGTGCAAATAAGCGTTAACTCTTTATTAGCAAGAACATGATTTGTAAAGACTTGGTGGAATATCAGGCGTAATAAGCACAGCAGTTCACCTCCGGAAGGTCTTGCCCCACGGATCAGTTGCCAAGATTGAAGGTCCCCACCTCCCCACAACCCTTTAAGTTCCCTCTTCTCCAGGCTTCCCCCCCCCAAGCAATCTGAGACTGTACCTGCATGAAGCCAACCTCCCCTCTGCTCTTTTCATGCCTCTTCTGGTTCTGGGAGACAAAGGAGGAAGGGAACTTGTTGCAGCAGGAAGGAGACACCCATGACTCTTTGCCAGCCTGACTCATCTCTGCCTCTTGGCCTCCCCTCCGCCCAACTTGCCTGTTTCAGCTTCTCCCTCTGATTCTGCACTTCTCTCTGCCACAGACTCTCCCAGCTCACTAAGGCCTGTTACCTTTCCCCTGTCTTCTACCCCTTCTCCCTCTGACTACTCATTGTCATCAGACCACCACACCCCGGCTCTGAGTCTTCTTCCCTTGGGGGTCCCCCAGCTGGTTCCTTCTACCATTCCTCCGTGTCCAACCAGCCCACGGCAGCGTCCAATTGAAAAATAAATGTTCTATTTCTTTGAGTGACTTTGCAGGTACGGGGAAATTAGCACCATCAATCAGCTCCTGTTAGCTTCGAGAACACTGTCCCACCATCTCGTCCTCTGTCGTCCCCTTCTCCTTGGGCCCTCCATCTTTCCCAACATCAGGGTCTTTTCCAGGGAGTCTTCTCTTCTCATGAGGTGGCCAAAGTCTTGGAGCCTCAGCTTCACGATCTGTCCTTCCAGTGAGCACTCAGGGCTGATTTCCTTAAGAATGGAGAGGTTTGATCTTCTTGCAGTCCATGGGACTCTCAAGAGTCGCCTCCGGCACCATAATTCACAAGCATCAATTATTTGGCTATCAGCCTTCTTTATGGTCCACTCTCACTTCCATACATCACTACTGGGAAAACCATCGCTTTTACTATATGGACCTTTGTTGGCTAGGTGATGTCTCTACTTTTGCTAAACAGTGTGTTGTTATTCTTGTTTCTTTCCAGGTCCGTGCCTTTATGAACCATTTTGACCCGGGTGTGGATTACAAGGAAGACCTTCAAGCAATGCGGTTCCTGTCCTTCAATTCCATCATTGACCCCTGGGTGTTTGCCATCCTCCGGCCCCCCATCCTGAGGGTGATACGCTCTGTCCTCTGCTGCCGGGTGCCCCTAAAACCACGAACTATGGACAGGCAGAGGCCTCCCTTTGCCAAACCAAAGCCCGTCGAACAGGCTGGCATTTGCAGGCAGTGAACGGTCTCCTGCTTTTGGAGAAGAAGTTTGAAAGTCCATCTCTGGACAGTTCCTCAGGGTAATTCCAGGAGAATGGCTAGAATTCTCCATTCCCATGTTGGCATGTCTGCTGGACATCAAAGTATGCCCTGTCCTGCATTTCCCTAGGGCAATTGTCTGAAATGACTCCATCCTAGATCTGTAGAGTTTGAAGGGACTTTTATGGAGAGGTTTGATCTTCTTGCAGTCCATGGACTCTCAAGAGTCTCCTCCATCACCATAATTCACAAGCATCCATTCTTCGGCGATCAGCCTTCTTCTTGCTCTCACTTCCATACATCACTACTGGGAAAACCATAGCTTGAACTATGTGGTATATAGTAGCATATATTCAACACAAAAAACAGCGACAATTTGTTATTGACAAAGGACAGCTGGGCATATAAAGGGCCCCATTACCTTCAGTAGCTGAGGGCCTCATTCAACCTAAATCTGGCCCTGCTGAGGGCCTCAGGTAGGAGGCAAACAGATCTGATCCCTCAGAGAAATAATAGATGTAGAGACTTCTTCTGTTGCTCAAGGCCATAGGAATGAATGCACCAGAACACTACTCTGCAACGTCCATTAATTTCATGTTTCTTTTTCTTTTCAAGGGAGAGCAAAAACAAATCAAACCAGAAAGGATTAACATTGCAAACCAAAGCCCACTTACCCAGAAGTAAGTCCCAGTGAACTCAATGGGATTGACTTCTAAGTAGACCAGTGTAGGATTTCACTGAAAGTCTGATTGGTGTGTAGTCGTTAGAGTGTCAGACTAGGACACAGGAGGCCAGGGTTCGCATCCCCACTTGGCCATGAACCTCACTGGGTGACCTTGGGCCTGTCAATCTCTTTTAGCCTAACACAGGGTTGTCGCGGGGATTAAATGGGGAGCGGGAAAACCACATAAACCACCTTGAGCTCCTTTGGAGGAAAGGTGGCGTAGATAAGTAAAAAAAAAAACAATAAATAAATATCGAAAAATTCAGAGAAGAGCGAATTTTGAAGAAGGTGTTTCGTATTGTTTCAGAAGGGGTGAATTAGGTCAGGGGGACCAAATCTCTCCGCCATCCCTAGCCAAGAAGAGTCAGAGCCAAAAATGGAAAACCCAAGAACTACCAATGGTAGAAGAATGGCAGATGAAGATGATGGGATTTATGGAGCTGGCTGGTCTCACCGGGAGAATCCGCGACCAGAAAGAAGAGGAACACCAAGAAGACTGGAAGAAACTTAAAGACTACTTGAATAAATATTGTAATATTAAAGATATGTAATCACTTGAAAGAAACAGTTAGGCCTAGGATAAAAATGGGATTAAATTTATAAATAAGAAAATGTACGATAAGGAAAGTTATGTAAAATGATTAGGACTGTGATACGGTCTTTTGAAACACTGATATTGGAAACTGCTACATATAATTACTAAGAAATTCAGATGGAAGAGATTTGAGGAAGTCAAATACTATGTTTATGAAAATGGATGGTGTTGTTTGTTTAGTCGTTTAGTCGTGTCCGACTCTTCTTGACCCCATGGACCAAAGCACGCCAGAAAATGGATGGTAAAAGGTAAAGATAAAGGTACCCCTGCCCGTACGGGCCAGTCTTGCCAGACTCTAGGGTTGTGTGCTCATCTCACTCTAAAGGCCGGGAGCCAGCGCTGTCCAAAGACACTTCCGGGTCACGTGGCGAGCGTGACAAGCTGCATCTGGCGAGCCAGCGCAGCACACGGAACGCCGTTTACCTTCCCGCCAGTAAGCGGTCCCTATTTATCTACTTGCACCCGGGAGTGCTTTCGAACTGCTAGGTTGGCAGGCGCTGGGACCGAACAACGGGAGCGCACCCCGCCGCGGGGATTCGAACCGCCGACCTTTCGATCGGCAAGTCCTAGGTGCTGAGGCTTTAACCCACAGCGCCACCCGCGTCCCTCTAAAATGGATGGTACTTAATTTTAATTAATTAAGTGGTAAGATGATGTATGTATTTTTTTTCCTTTTTCCTTTTTCTTTTATTCTTTGTGTGTCTTTACTATTGTTAATTTTTTCTTTTTTTACTATGTTCATTTACTGAAAATAATAAATATTATTATTCACCAGGTAACGTTCCCTTTGCCCCAGAACAACTTGACTTTCCTGTCTTTGCATGGCCTTTCTGTGTGCTTGCTGCTGCTGCAGGTGCTACAAAGCCGCAACCTCCCTTGTAAATAACCCCAACAGGACGGATGCTGAAGAATCCTCAGGGAGACCTCCACAAGGCTGTACAAAGGTGGCAGCTGCTTTTCGGAGGAAGTAATAGAAAGAGGGGAAATGAAGGGAGGAAGCGACAGCACCAGGCGGAGGGGGCCAGCCAAGTAGACCCAAAGCTGGTTGTTAGAACAGGGTCAGCCAAGTGGGTTACGGATGGGGCAGGATCTGGGCCTGTGTCAAGGAAAGCCCTGATTGCAGAGACATCTAAACACAAGAAGAGATTGATGGGTCTGGCCAAGCGCCAACGAAGGCCAGCATCCTGTTCTCACAGGGGCCCAACAGATGCCTGTGGGAAACATGCAAGCATTACAGCCCAATAGCGTCTTGCTTGCCCCATGGGCGCAACTCAGGGTCCACAGAGACGCCTTGCCTCCTGCCTTTCCGCTTCCCCACCACAGAACTCCTCCCCAAGTTTCTAACTCACATTGCTTCGTCTGTGGTGTGAAACGCCCTGCTCCTTTTGCCGTCTCACAGAGACTCCCCTCTGATGCCTTGTGTCCTCCAAACGGCACCTCCCCAGGTTCACATAGGAGGCCAGTCTGGCTTAATCAGACCTTAACACATGCTGATTTCACAGGACTAGCATTGTCTAGCACACAGCGTATTACATACAGGTTTGGCCTTCGGGTAGGTAGCCGTGTTCGTCCGACGCAGTCAAAATAAATTGAAAAATTAAAAGGTCTGGCCTAACACACACACACACGAGTCTAATAAGCAGGGTAGGGCTGGGTGATATATCGATATGTCATCCAAAACCAGTTTAAAGTCAATTATATTGGTTTCATAATTTTTGACCAGGTGTGCACACGCAATGCGACAATTGCAAGGAGGGAAAAACTGAAGCCCCCCAATACATAGGTCCAACCTTATTTCAGACATTGTGATATATCAGTATATCGCGATGGTGATATATCACAGTGTTGAAAACCAGATTATCACCCAGGGTCTGGCTGTATCCTGCTTTGAACACTCCAAGCATGGATTAAATTCTTACACCTATTAGACGAGGCATAGGCAAATTTGGCCCTCCAGACCTTTTGGGACTACAACTCCCATCATCCCTAGCTAACATGACCAGTGGTCAGGGACGATGGGAGTTGTAGTCCCAAAACATCTGGAGGACCGAGTGTGCCTATGCCTGTATTAGACCCAGGAGTTTCAGGTGTCTAGCACTCAGTGGGAGACAGAAGTGTCTGGTGTGCTCTGGTACATGGGGTCACAAAGAGTCGGACATGACTAAACAACAACAAACACTCAGCAACTTATAACAAAGCTTTGTCCTCAGGGAGGTTTATGTACGTATTTCATAAAAACAAACCAACTGTGGTTTAGTATTACTGTATATCAATGTACCGTATTTTTCGTCCCATAGGACGCTCCGTCCCATAGGACGCACCTAGTTTTTTGGGGGGGAAATAAAGGAAATCCCCCCCTTTATTTCCCCCCCCCAAACCAGGGCGGGGAAACCGAACCAGGTCAAGGAACAGCGGGATGGCAGCGCTGCGCCTTCCTGCTGTCCCCCGAGCTTGTGGGGCTGGCCGATGTCTGCCCAGTGCGCGGGGCGCTCTGCTTCAGGGTGTCCTGCGCGCCGGGCGGCAGGCTGCTATCCGCAGTGAGGGGAGCCCTGCGGGAAACTCCCGCAGGGTTGCCTAGGCTGCGGATGCGTTCCCAAAGCGCTGGGCGCTCTGCTTTCAGAGCGCCCGGTGCTCCAGGAAACAGGCTGCTATCCACAGCCTAGACAGCCCTGCGGGACCTCCCACAGGGCTGCCTAGGCTGTGGATGCGTTCCCGAACCGCCGGGCGCGCTGCTTTCAGAGCGCCCCGTACTCCGGGAAGCAGGCTGCTATCCGCAGCCTAGACAGCCCTGCAGGAATTCCCGCAGAGTTACCTAGGCTGCGGATGTCTTCCTGAAGCCTGGAGAGCGAGAGGGGTCGGTGCGCACCGACCCCTCTCACTCTCCAAGCTTCAGCGAAAGCCTGCATTTGCCCCATAGGACGCACCCAGATTTCCCCTTCATTTTTGGAGGGGAAAAAGTGCATTCTATAGTGCGAAAAATACGGTATATCAGATGTCAAAGAGAAAAACAACTACCAGACCTTTAGAAGACATCTGAAGGCAGCCCTGTTTAGGGAAACTTTTAATGTTTAATAGATTATTGTATTTTAATATTCTGTTGGAAGCTGCCCAGAGTGGCTGGGGAAGCCTAGCCAGATGGGCGGGGTAGAAATAATAAATTATTATTATTATTATTATTATTATTATTAGTGAACTGGGCAGCTTCCCTTGGGGATTTCTGTGATGAATACAGCCTTTCTCCTAACCTCATAAAGATAGGCACCAGCTAAGGGTCACTGGATTGAGTCAGGACCGACCACTGATGAAATTATAGTAAAATAAAGAAACTGACATCACGAGGATCACTGTCGTTCTCCCTTATCGCACTTTAAAGCAACCATTTATGATTAAATCAGTCAAGAGAAAGCTCCGTTGGTTGCTCAAGATTCCTGCCCACCCACGTTTACAAAGGCCAGAGCACATCCTGTAGATATTGGCCCGAGGCCAAAGCACTCTCCCAAGAAGGCCCGTGGCTTTCGTGTATTCAATTAACTGTCTCCCTTGGGAGTCACAATCTCCTTGGAGGTTAATGGGAGCCAGAGCTCACACAGATGTAAATATTTTTACAGTGCACAGAAATGCACAACCTGTGCTTGGTAGTTTTTCTTTTCCAAATGGCATTGCGGTTTCTCACAGTGTAAGCCTATGTGCATTTGCTTGGAGATAAGGCCTACTGAGATCATTGGGGCTTACTCCCAAGTAAATAGGTAAAGGGACCCCTGACCATTAGGTCCAGTCATGGCCGACTCTGGGGTTGCAGCGCTCATCTCACTTTACTAGCCGAGGGAGCCGGCGTGCAGCTTCCGGGTCATGTGGCCAGCATGACTAAGCCGCTTCTGGCGAACCAGCGCAGCACACGGAACGCCGTTTACCTTCCCGCCGGAGTGGTACCTATTTATCTACTTGCTCTTTGACTTGCTTTCGAACTGCTAGGGTGGCAGGAGCAGGGACCGAGCAACGGGAGCTCACCCCCTCGTGGGGATTCGAACCGCCGACCTTCTGATCGGCAAGTCCTAGGCTCAGTGGTTTAACCCACAGTGCCACCCGCGTCATGCCAAAAAACTGGTGACTGTGGGAGGGAGGAATCTGCCCAGTTCAGCTTCTCATTTTTTTACAGTGGTATCTTGGTTCTCAAACGCCTTGGTACTCAAACAACTTGGAACCCAAACACTGCAAATCCGGAAATGTTCCAGTTTGCGAACTTTTTTCGGAAGCCGAATGTGCTCCATTTTGAGTGTTATGTTTCCAATTTGAGAGCCACATTTCTGTTTTGAGTGTTACACTGAAGTCTGTCTGTTTTTGCTATTTATTTTGCGTTGGTTTTTTTTGCGGCTCTTTTGTTGTGACTGTGTGGAACCCAGTTCAGCTACTGATTGATTGTGTGACTGCAGTACATTGTTTATCGCTTTCATTTTATGGATTCATGGTCTCGTTAGATAGTAAAATTCATGTTAAACTGCTGTTTTAGGGGTTGTTTTTAAAAGTCTGGAACGGATGAATCCATTTTGCATTAGTTTCTATGGGAAAGCGCGCCTTGGTTTTGGAACGCTTTGGTTTTGGAACGGACCTCTGGAACGGATTAAGTCTGAGAACCAAGGTACCACTGTAATCTTAAATTCTGTTTTCTGCATTTCCACACGAGTTTGTCCTCATGAAAATTCTTCACCATTTTAGTGGAAAAATTCTCCAGATATACAATTTCCGTATGCAGTGTTTTGCATATAATATTTCCCTTAATGTAATGCATCTACTGGGGTAAAGTGTACAAGAACTGCAAAAAAAGATGCATTTTATGTTCACGTCGCTGCAGGAAATGCATTTTTGTGTACAATACTTGGCTGGAAAACTACACTGCAAAGTTCATAGAAGTGTGAATTTTGAAGGCTGGTTGTTTTGTTTCCCTTGTTATTTCTGAAAGTGCGAAACAAGCATTTTTTTATATTTCATAAAATTTATACAGCCCTTGATTGTAAAAAGAAACACCTCAAAGCGGTGTACAAAAGATAAAACAGCAAAACCAAGGAAAACTCACAAGCATACAAAAGTTAAATACTAAAACAGATTAAAATTACCTTGATTGTCTAAGCATCTGCACAGGCTTGTCTAATAAACAAGAATGTTTTTAGCAGGCGCCGAAAAGAGCACAGCGAAGGCGCCTTCTTGATCTCAATAGGCAGGGAATTCCAAAGTGTTGGCTCTGCCACACTAAACGATCAGGTTCTTATAAATGCGGTATAAGGTAAAGGGGACCCCTGACCATTAGGTCCAGTTGTGACCGACTCTGGGGTTGCGGCACTCATCTCGCTTTATTGGCTGAGGGAGCCGGCATACAGCTTCCAGGTCATGTGGCCAGCATGACTAAGCCACTTCTGGTGAACCAGAGCAGCGCACGGAAACACTGTTTACCTTCCCGCCGGAGTGGTACCTATTTATCTACTTGCACTTTGACGTGCTTTTGAACTGCTAGGTTGGCAGCAGCAGGGACCGAGCAACGGGAGCTCACCCCGTTGCGGGGATTCGAACCGCCGACCTTCTGATCGGCAAGCCCTAGGCTCTGTGGTTTAACCCACAGCGCCACCCGCGTCTATTTTGCCTTTAAATGTGGACCGAATTGAGTTTCTCTCCCATCCTAGGCCTCCAGCTGTGTTGGAGCACAGTTCCCATCAGCTTATGTGAGCTGTAGTCTGAAGCAGCTGGGAAACATCACTTAGCGGAAAGCTGTTTAAAGAAAAGGAGAGCTTAGTCTTGCCATTAAGAGTCATCAGATGTTGGATGGTTTCCTTTTGCAGCAGTAATATTTCTAAACTTCCAGCCCAACTGGATTCCTGTAACCTAGGAGCTATGCCACTATAAAGCGGGAAGCATTTATAGAGGATTGCTGCTGTCCCGCCTTGAAATCCTAGCAGGATTACTTTCATTGTTGAAAAACACCAGGCGGCTTTTATATAACAGTTTATTCCTTATGCCTCACCCTCCCAATTCGCCCAGGGGAAAATATCTTTCTTCGAGTAAACTCAAGACCCCCAAATGAATTCTCAAGTTATAATGCGAGTGAGGCGGCCCCTTGCTCAGAGGAAGAGAACTTTTTAGAAACTGGGAGGGCAGATCTCAGCACTATTTTTATCTTCTGAAAAGCCACGGGGAGCAGCAGAGAAATGTGGAGGAAACATGAGGAAGAGCAAAAAAACACAAAAGACCCAAGAGGAAACCAAGTTTTATTTTGCACCTCTTACTTAAATATTTCTGAAACAGAATCTCAAAAGGAACAAACCATGGCATCCTGTCAAATTTATTTCATTTATCAGGTTTCTTACACTCCCCTTTGCCATTAAAAGTCCCCAGAATGGTTATGCAGCATCATGTTAAAACAACAGCTTTGATTGGCAAGGAGTTCGATGAATTGAAAAGTTCCCATCCCCTCACAGCATTAGCATTGCCAGGGGTTAGACTAGATGGTCCTGTGTGTCCCTTCCATCTCTATAATTCTGTGATTTCAGCCATCTGCATTTCAGCAGCCTGTTGGGAGCTCTCCTGAATAATGTCCTAATTTACACGTAACACTAAACCATGGTTTGCTTAAACCACAGTTTGTTTAATAAGCAGCAAGCTAAAACAAGTTGTCTGACAGATGAGAGACAACAACAAACCATGGCTTCAGAGCAGAGTTTGTTGGCAATAAACAAACCATAGTTAAGTTGGGCAGATAACACCATCCGCAAAGTTTATTAAACCACCAAACCAGGTGTGAGGAACCTTTGGCCTTCCAGAACGATAACTCCCATCACCCCTGGCTTGCTGGGGCTGATGGGAGTTGTAGTTCAGCATGATCTGTAAGGCTAAAGGTTCCCCATACCTGTACTAAGCCATGGTTTAATAAACCATGGTTTAACAGGCCATGGTTTAGTGTTGACTGCTAACCAGGGTAAGATGGGGCTGCTGTGAACTTCCTTGGCTTAGCATTGTAAGCCCTACGAACACCTATGCTGTTTGTCTCCACGATCTGGTATTCACATGGAGGCTCCATTTGCTATCATGGCTAATAAACAGAAACCCCCTTATGAAGAAAGGTTGGAGCAACTGGGACTCTCAACTGAGCAAAAGGGTGAGAGACAGGTGACAGGATTGAAGTTGACAAAATGATGCATGGCAAGGAGAAATTAGACGGAGAAAACCTCCCTTCTCTCTCTCATTACACTGGAACTTAAGGACGTCCGATGAGGCTGAATGTGTTTTGTGTTTTTTTATCTTGTAGTTTGATCTGGGGATGAAGGGCGGCATACAAATTTAATTTGTTGTTGTTTAGTCATTTAGTTGTGTCCGACTCTTCATGACCCATGGACCAGAGCACGCTGGGCACTCCTGTCTTCCACTGCCTCCCACAGTTTGGTCAAACTCATGTTCATAGCTTCGAGAACACTATCCAACCACCTCGTCCTCTGTCGTCCCCTTCTCCTTGTGCCCTCCATCTTTCCTAACATCAGGGTTTTTTCCAGGGAGTCTTCTCTTCTCATGAGGTAGCCAAATTCTTGGGAGCCTCAGCTTCAGGATCTGTCCTTCCAGTGAGCACTCAGGGCTGATTTCCTTCAGAGGTTTGATCTTCTTGCAGTCCATGGGACTCTCAAGAGTCTCCTCCAGCACCATAATTCAAAAGCATCAATTCTTCGGCGATCAGCCTTTTTTATGGTCCAGTTCTCACTTCCATACATCACTCCTGGGAAAACCAGAGCTTTAACTATACGGACCTTTGTTGGCAAGGTGATGTCTCTGCTTTTTAAGATGCTGTCTAGGTTTGTCATTGCTTTACAAATTTAATAAATAATAGTAATAATAAATAAAATTCTTGGAGGAGAGGGCTATCAGCGGCTACTAGCTATGCCCTGCCTCCACGGTCAGAGGCGGAAGTGCTTCTGGATCCCAGCTGCTGGAAACCGCAGGAGGAGAAAGGGCCCCTGAGGTTGGATCCTGCTTTTGAGTGCCCCACAGGTATTTGGGTGGCCACTGTGAGGACCATATACTGGACCAGATGGGCCAGGGGCCAGCAGAGCTATTGTTGTTCTTATGCTATTAATACTAATATTAATTATTAATATTAATATCTACATGGTGCCTAGGGAACAACTTGCACTTTAATATCAGCAAGACAAAGGAGATGGTGTTGGACTATCGGAGGAAGGGAGGAGAACTAGCCCCATTGTACATCGGGGAGGGCTGTGTGGAGAGAGTCTCTTCCTTCGAATTCCTAGGAGTTTATCTCAGTGAAGACCTTACTTGGAAGATCAATACAACTCAGGTGGTTAAGAAAGCCCAACAGAGACTCCATCTCCTCAGAGTATTGCGGAAGAACGATGTCAATCAGCATTTGACGATCTCCTTCTACAGGTCCACAATAGAAAGTGTCCTTTCATACTGCATCACGGTGCGGTACGCTGGTTTGACATCAACTGATAGGAAGTGCCTACAGAGGGTGGTGAATACAGAACAAGATATTTTGGGCTGTCCCGTGAATCTGCTGGATGAAATAGCGGAAGAACGTTGCCTCAGGAGATGATTCACACCCTGTCCGGCACTTTCTTGCTCTCCTGCCCTCAGGGAGAAGATATAGAAGCATGATTAGTTGCGCCAACAGGGTAAAGAACAGCTTCTATCCATGGGCTGTTAGGCTGCTGAATGAAAAGATAACAACAGCGCAACTGACTTTTGGGTTTGGTGTGTGTGTGTCAGTAAACGAGGGGAATTAAGACTAAGAGAGCTGAGTGGGGGGTGCTAATATAACCTCACTGTATACAAGTTGTACAAGTGACAATAAAGTTTTTCAATTTCAATTTCAATTCAATTCAATTAAAAGACCCAACCTCTCAGAAGCTAATGTCTCCACATTCTGCCTCCTCTCTGCTTTCCATACTTACTGGCCATTTTGTGCATAGTTTGCACTAGTAAATTATGCCTCTACCTGCTTCAGGTAAGAGCATCTTCCTTCTGGATTTGAAGATGTTGATTTCAGTGCGTAGACGACAAAGCTAATGGTTCATATAAGATAACGCAAGCTAATATGGATCTTACCACATTGACCAACGACCACACACAGTTTTACTGACATATAGCATCTGAAGTCAAAGCAAACAGGAGGGAGAAAACCCATTGAAGATAAATATCCAATTGCATTCAACAGCCATTGATAAAGTGTGCATCATGTTCTTTGCATTGGCCCCGGCCTTCATCCGAGAGAAGAAACGTGCAAAGATGACACGTTTGGTTACAGAGTGTTTTGCAAACAAATAATGGTTCCTTGGGGAGATAATTCTCCCTCTGTCTCAGTGCAACATAAGGTTGACCCATCTAAGCATCAGAGCATGCAAAATCCCCCAAATTCAATCCTAGGCATCTCCAGGTGAGGATGGAAAAGACCCCTGCCTGAAATCCGGAAGAGAAAATTCCAGGAAGTAAGGACAATAATCAGCCAGATGGACCAATGATCTGATGTTGTCTCCAATCTGAACAGTCTCCAATGTTGCCACCTGAGGATTTCCTGGTGAACAGTTAGGGTGAATGGCCATCTGTCAGGAAGTCGAAACAAGATAAAAAAATTCCTTCCAGTAGCCCCTTAGAGACCAACTAAGTTTGGTCCTCCTCTTCTTCTTCTTCCTCCTCCTCTTCTTCTTCTTCCTCTTCTTCTTCAGATACACTGAAACAGAAGTCACCAGACCCTTATATATAGTGAGAGGGGTATTACTCAGAAGGGTGGTGGGAATGGGTGATTGGCTGATAGGTGTGGTAAACCAGCTGACGACTGTTAACGACTGCAATCGGTCTTACAGGAAAAAGCAAAGGGTGAGATGGCTAAAAATAGCTTTTTCATGCATAATGAGATAAGAATCCAACTCTCTATTCAGACCAGGTCTCTCCATGGTTTTCAGTTTGGTAATAAGTTGCAATTCAGCAACTTCTCTCTCCAGTCTATTTCTGAAATTCTTTTGCAATATGACAGCTACTTTTGAGATCTTGTATAGAATGTCCTGGGAGATTGAAGTCTTCTCCTACGGGTTTCTCTGTCTTGTGATTCCTGATGTCAGATTTATGTCCATTTTTAAAATTTTGTTTTGACTGCGGCAGACCAGCACGGCTACCTGCCTATGTCAGGAAGTCTTTAGCTGTGATTCCCCCATGGCAGAACATTGGACTAGACTAGGATTCCTAAAAGTCCCTTCAAACTCTACATGTCTAGGATGGAGTCATATCAGACCTAGGGAAATCCAGGACAGGGCATACTTTGATGTCCAGCAGACATGACAACATGGGAATGGAGAACGCCGGTCATTCTCCTGGAATTACCCTGAGGAACTGTCCAGAGATGGACTTTCAAACTTCTTCTCCAAAAGCAGGAGACCGTTCACTGCCTGCAAATGCCAGCCTGTTCGATGGGCTTTGGTTTGGCAAAGGGAGGCCTCTGCCTGTCCATAGTTCGTGGTTTTAGGGGCACCCGGCAGCAGAGGACAGAGCGTATCACCCTCAGGATGGGAGGCCGGAGGATGGCAAACACCCAGGGGTCAATGATGGAATTGAATGACAGGAACCGCATTGCCTGAAGGTCTTCCTTGTAATCCACACCCGGGTCAAAATGGTTCATAAAGGCACGGACCTGGAAAGAAACAAGAATAACAACACGCTGTTTAGCAAAAGTAGAAACATCACCTAGCCAACAAAGGTCCATATAGTAAAAGCTATGGTTTCCCAGTAGTGATGTATGGAAGTGAGAGCTGGACCATAAAGAAGGCTGATCACCGAAGAATTGATGCTTGTGAATTATGGTGATGGAGGAGACTCTTGAGAGTCCTATGGACTGCAAGAAGATCAAACCTCTCCATTCTTAAGGAAATCAGCCCTGAGTGCTCACTGGAAGGACAGATCCTGAACCTGAGGCTCCAGGACTTTGGCCGCCTCATGAGAAGAGAAGACTCCCTGGAAAAGACCCTGATGTTGGGAAAGATGGAGGGCACAAGGAGAAGGGGACGACAGAGGTCGAGATGGTGGGACAGTGTTCTCGAAGCGACCAGCATGAGTTTGACCAAACTGCGGGAGGCAGTGGAAGACAGGAGGGCCTGGCGTGCTCTGGTCCAGGGGGTCACGAAGAGTCGGACACAACTAAATGACTAAACAAGAACAGCAGTTTAGCAATTGTATAGCGCACGAGGCTTAAAATGTTATGGGTTTTATTTCATAGGATTTATGTGCCATGTGATTGGTAAAAACAGCAACTCCCTCAGAGTGGTTTACAAAGAGAACAAAACAATGACATCGTCAGTAAAAAACAAGTCCTTAAAACATTCAGGAGGAACAAAACCCCAGCAATAAACTGAAAACAGATTGAATGTCAGAAGCAAGCTGGCAGTAAATCACACCATGCACATCAGAGTTAACTCTTGATTGGCAAAAATACGATCTGCAAGGACTTGGCAGAGTCCTGCCACAGCAAGTCTGTCCTGGTAGGTCTTGCCCCCATGAAGCAGTTGCTGAGACTGAAGGAGTCCACCTCCCCACAGTTGCCTAAGTCGTCTCCTCTTCAGGGTTTCCCCCCAGAAATTGGAGACTGTACCTGCATTCTGGCCTTTGCTCCTCGCTCTTCATGTCTCTTCTGGCCCTGGGAGACAAGGGGGGAGTTTGTCACAGCAGGAGGGGGAGACACCTGTGACTTCACCAGCCTAACTCATCTCTGCCTCTCTCTTTTGTAGAAATAATTGTTATTTGTTTTCAATTACAAAAACCCAATATAAGCCTTATTATATCAATACCGAATTACAATGCCAATTTGAATACAAGTCAGTCAAATAGCCAATTATAAAATTTAGGTGCCCCCCCTGCGTAATAGCCTTCAAGGTTTAATAATTCCCTTTAATTACGATCCAATCTTAATAACAATCCCTTATACCACAGCTACAATTTTTAATTTCAATTCGTATTAGCACATTTAATCATGTATGTGTCCTCTAGTGAAGTTCTCCTTTCTTCTTCCTGTGCGAGGTATTTATTTTAACCAATTATTCCTTTGGGTCTTTGCCAAACAGTATGTCCATATTGGGACGCGGGTGGCGCTGTGGGTTAAAGCCTCAGCACCTAGGACTTGCCGATCGAAAGGTCGGCGGTTCGAATCCCCGCGGCGGGGTGCGCTCCCGTCGTTCGGTCCCAGCGCCTGCCAACCTAGCAGTTCGAAAGCACCCTCGGGTGCAAGTAGATAAATAGGGACCGCTTACCAGCGGGAAGGTAAACGGCGTTCCATGTGCTGCGCTGGCTCGCCAGATGCAGCTTGTCATGCTGGCCACGTGACCCGGAAGTGTCTTCGGACAGCGCTGGCTCCCGGCCTATAGAGTGAGATGAGCGCACAACCCTAGAGTCTGGCAAGACTGGCCCGTACGGGCAGGGGTACCTTTACGTTTACCTTTATGTCCATATTGATTATTCCTGGTCTCTATCATGCCTTGTGTCTTTTTGTCTCAGTGCCATTCTAGAGCAGGCATGGCCAAACTTGGCCCTCCAGATGTTTTGGGATTACAATTCCCATCATCCCTGACCACTGGTCCTGGTAGCTAGGGATGATGGGAGTTGTAGTCCCAAAACAACTGGAGGACCAAGTTTGGCCATGCCTGTTCAAGAGAGATCTCTCTTTCTTCTCTCTGCCACAAACTCTCCCAGCTCACCGAGTCCTGTTACCCCTTCAGCTTCCACACCTTCTCTTCCCAGTCTTCTCTCTGTGTCCACTCATCGTTGCCCCACCACCAATCCCTGGGCTCTGAGCCTTCTTTCCTTGGATTTTCCCCAACTGGTCCCTTCCACCATTCCTCTGCGTCCAACCGGACCATGACATTGAAACATATATATCAAAGTTCTACATGGAATGTCAAATTATCACTTCCACAGGAGGACGTGATGGTCAGTGGCTGTGATGGCCTGGGACTCAGGCTCGGACGTGGAACCAGAGGAGTCTCAGTCCACACCGGATCCTTTGCCTCAGGCATCACCTGAACCAAGTCCGGGGCCTGATCCTGAAGAGCCCCAGTCTGCACAGGTTCCCCTGCAACAAGTACCAGCTGGGCCGAGTCAGGGGCCTGAGCCTGCCCTGGCTCCAGATGCAAGGATGACCTCATTGCCTCTAGCTGGGCCATCACTTACAGCTGCTCCACTACCGGTTGGGTCAGGGGAGGCTGAGGCAGCCTCTGGGTCTAGTCACCCACCGATGTCTCCCGAGCTGCACAGACTCAGGTCTGAGAGAAGGAGAGACCTGAGGACTCGCAGGAGGAGTGCTGGCCTTTGGGCGAGACAGGGAGGTGAGTCGCCGGGGGATCAGGACCAGCCGTTACCCTGACAAAGATAAAAGGCTGTCGGACGCAGGCCCAGGTTGCGGGAGCAATATTGCTGAATGCCAGATCCTGCCTGAGATCCTGTACCTGTCCTTGCCTGGTTTTCTGCCTCGTGTCCTGCCTTGGCCCTGTCGGACTCACTCCTAGCAGAACCCTCGGATTCTGGACTGGCCCTGGACCATGTTGCACGGGTTACGCCCAGGCCCAGCACAGTGGCTGCTAGCCATGACAGCAATGTCCTGTCTCCACTTTTGGAGACAGCAATGTTTGTGAATATTTAGTCGTTTAGTCGGTTCTGACTCTTTGTTACCCTATGGACCAGAGCACGCCAGGCACTTCTGTCTTCCACTGCCTCCTGCAGTTTGGTCAAACTCATGTTGGTAGCTTCGAGAACACTATCCAACCATCTCGTCCTCTGCCGTCCCCTTCTCCTTGTGCCCTCCATCTTTCCCAACATCAGGGTCTTTTCCAGGGAGTCTTCTCTTCTCATGAGGTGGCCAAAGTATTGGAGCCTCAGCTTCAGGATCTGTCCTTCCAGTGAGCACTCAGGGCTGATTTCCTTCAGAATGGATGGGTTTGATCTTCTTGCAGTCCATGGGACTCTCAAGAGTCTCCTCCAGCACCAGAATTCAGTCGCAGAAAGCTGGCTACTATGAGAACTAGATAGGCCCTTGGCCTGATCCTGCAGGCTCTTATGTTCTCATGCCTGGGTAGGCTTGTCTGAACAAAAATGTTTTCAGCAGCTGCTGGAAAGAGTACAGTGAAGCCCTGATGTCAAAACTTCACAGGGCAGCGGAGAAGGACAATAGCACGCCCAGGAATATTTGTTAAATGGAGGAGGCATGTTGGGATCTGCTTTTGAACCTCAAGCGTTTTACGGGTGGAAAAGGCTGCAGAGAATTACGTCAGCCCCCCTAATACAGGAAACGCTTCAAAGGATGCTCTGAGTGTGTGGACTTAACTGCATTGCAGCGGCAAGAAGGTTCTTTATAAGGCTGGAGCAGAACACAGGAAATTGTTGAGGGTCTGGCTCACAGTCCAGGGTGAATTTGTGGCTGTGGTTTTGCCTCCAGGCCTACGCCAGCCTCCTTTTTCAGCCTCTGAGTCTCCCTTCGCTGCTCCTTCCCACTTCTTCTTTTTAAAATAATTTTATTTTTGCTTTTCAGGTTTATACATTTCACTAACGCGACAATCATCTTAAAAAGCAGAGACATCACCTTGCCAACAAAGGACCGTATAGTTAAAGCCATGGTTTTCCCAGTAGTGATGTATGGAAGTGAGAGTTGGACCATAAAGAAGGCTGATCGCCGAAGAATGGATGCTTTTGAATTATGGTGCTGGAGGAAACTTTTGAGAGTCCCATGGACTGCAAGAAGATCAAACGCATCCATTCTTAAGGAAATCAGCCCTGAGTGCTCACTGGAAGGAAAGATCCTGAAGCTGAGACTCCAAGACTTAAAAATAATATTTTTATAAAACCAAAAGTAAGTTTCTTTATATATATATAATTTTAAAATTAAATTTTCTGTTATACTCTTTAAAATACTCATTTTAACATCCTTAAAATATTCCCTTCTTCTCCTTCCATGGTCCATTTTGCATATCATAGATGCCTGCATATTTTACAAAAACTAAACCATTCAATATTCCACAAATGCATCCATCAAACCTTATTTACACTGTTGAATTTATCTTAATGCTGTCAATGTTTTCTGGTGTACACAATTCCCCCCCCCATCTTAAATCGCCATTCTTCTTTGGTTGGGACCTCACTCATTTTTCCTTTGGGGGCTAACGAAACACAGGCCACAGTAGTAGCATACATAAATAACCTTTTTTGACACCTGGGAATTTTATTCTGAATTATCCCCAATAGAAAAGACTCTGGTTGTTGTTTTTTGGAAAAGTGAATTTTAAACATTCCCCCGCCCTCAATTCATTACAGATTATTTAGATACAAAAGTAAGTTTGTGGTCCTCATGGCTGCCGCATAGCTGGGAAGCCTTTCGCTGACGCTGCCTGACACTTCACAAGTCAGTAAGAATTCTGGTGGTTAGGTGGGGGCGGGGGGGGGGTAGGGTTGCTCAGAGTCTTGCATAACTCCTTCCTTTCCCAAGAAATAGCAAAATGAGACAAATGATGCAAAGCACTTAAGTCCAGCTGGACCAGGCCAAAGTCCCATCTAGTTTAGCATGCAGTTCTCATGGTGGCCAGTCAGCTGCCCCATGAGAAACTTGCAAGCAGGGTCTGAGCAGAAGAGTGCATCTTCCCAGCTTGTGACTCCTAGCAGCTGGTGCATGCTGCAAAATGAGACCAGTGGCACATCTTCGTCTGTTGTTGTTGTTTAGTCATTTAGTCATGTCCGACTCCTCGTGACCCCCTGGACCAGAGCACTCCAGGCACTCCTGTCTTCCACTGCCTCCTGCAGTTTGGTCAAACTCATGCTGGCAGCTTCGAGAACACTGTCCCACCATCTCGTCCTCTGTCGTCCCCTTCTTCTTGTGCCCTCCATCTTTCCCAACGTCAGGGTCTTTTCCAGGGAGTCTTCTCTTCTTGTGAGGTGGCCAAAGTCTTGGAGCCTCAGCTTCAAAATCTGTCCTTCCAGTGAGCCCTCAGGGCTGATTTCCTTCCGAATGGAGAGGTTTGATCTTCTTGCAGTCCATGGGACTCTCAAGAGTCTCCTCCAGCACCATAATTCAAAAGCATCCATTCTTCGGCGATTAGCCTTCTTTATGGCATCCATTCTTCGGCGATCAGCCTTCTTTATCTCACTTCCATACATCACGACTGGGAAAACCATATCTTTAACTTTACGGATCTTTGTCTAGTATGCATCATTTTTAAGGCGGCTGTGCAAGACACTTCCCTGGGGAGTAAACTCTACTGAATATCGCCATACCCCATCCATGCATGTTCATTCTGCTGCTTCGATTTGCAGAAAAGGCACTCTCACAGGGACCTGTTAGGCACTCAACCTTTCGGCATGGCAGCCCCTGCCCGTTTTTAAAAAAACACAATTTTTAAATCGAGATTTCCCCATAATACAGTAAAATTGCAGCCACGAAAGGTACAAAACAAAGGAGGAAAACAGAAGAAGAAAAGAAAGGGAGTATAGAGATAAAGGGAGGAAAGAGAGAGCGAGAAAGAAAGCAGAAGGAAAGAAACATGGGCAAAAATAATAATAATGCAAAAGGGGAACTTCCAATTTTCCGTCTGCTGTTTACATAAAAGAAGAAACTATGATTAATTAAACTAGTCACCAGCACTACACTCTGTGACAAGTGAGTGCTTCAGGTCACTTTTGGAACCTCACAAAGATCATGTACCATGTAGCATGATTGCTTTGTGGGATGATCTGAATTCAGTGATGAAGCATCTGTTCTGCATATAGAAGCAGATCTTGGGTTCTGTCCCTGATATACCCCACGGCAGGTGACTATGTCCGTTTCCACTGTTGGAAACAGTACAGTGGTACCTCGCGTTAATTTGCCCTGGAGGTCCGTTCTTAACCTGGTTGACTAAAGTGGTGCTTCAGGTTAAGAACAGTTTCAGGTTAAGAACGGACCTCCAGGACGAATTAAGTTCTTAACCCGAGGTACCATTGCAGTTGCTTTGGAAGATGATCATTAGGCATCCGCACAACATGATCCGTCCAACAAAGTTAATGTTGAAGAATCATTGCTTCAACACTAGTGATCTATTATTAGCCCTCCTTTCAATGTTTTATATCCCCCAACACCAAAAGTAATGGGGGCACCAATGTACTAAATGACTGGAATCCCAGGCAGCCCCAAACAACTGTCATAGGATTTCTGCTTGCGTCACGAGACTTCCGCCCATCTCTCTCCCTTCGCCTTGCACCCTCCCGCAAAATCTGCTTCCGAGTGTAGTGGGGGCCCCCAAAGCAGATTTAGGGGAAGAGAAGGTCCCACTGGGAAAGTGGCAATTCTCACACGCAGACTCAGGACGGTGACTTATCGCTGTGCTGAATGCTGGCTAAAAAAGTCCCAGGGCGAAAGAACGCATAACTGCGGTCTCCTTTCTGACCCGTCCCATTGCAGATCCGCCAGCTGTGCCTTCTCCAATTATGACTCAGCCGGACCGTGGGGGGGGGGCGCAAATGAAGTGGAGAAGATGTTTCAAGGCTGTTGAGACCCCGAGCTAAATACTGGGGGCCAACAGCCGAATGTCAATATCCTGTTATAATAAACTTTGGGATGAGACTGTAAGGATAGAAAGAGAGAGAGAGAAATATCTAAATTAATGGTTCTTATTAGCCTGAGTAGCACAGAGTTAAAAACAAAAGAGTAAATGGGTAATGTAAATGGTTAAAATGGATGATCATTGCAGCCAGGCAGGTTACAGCGAGTAACTGGGAAAATGCAGAAAATGCAGAAGAGCTAGGGGTGAACCAATGGAGGAAAAAACTGAATCATATTATAATTTTAGCATACCTAACTGTGAAGATACATAGAGTGAACGGGTTTAAGGTCAGTGAGAAAGAGGAGGATTGGTTTGAGGCAAGGGCTGTGATGCAATGGACACCACAGCAAAGTATGGTGATCCATACTAGCAATGGAAAGGAATGATTTATCCCTGCTTCCTCTTGTCCAAGTGCAAACAGCAATTCGGGTTTTCTCCCGGTTGACATTTTCTCCGATATAGAGCCTAACAGCGGGTTTTCCCTGGGAAGGGAGAATGGCAAGTGGAAAACCACACAGACGTGTGCATGGGGCAAGGAGGAAGTGTGAACCAGCCCAAAGTTTCTCCTCGTCATATATATTGACTCAGCATTTGCTTCTGGCTTTCCCATGTGTGGTATTTTCATTTTGTAAAAAGCCGCCCTCCGGCTAATTTGAGCTGGCCGCTCTGCTGCCTCTGTTGCTAGCAGCTCCCTGGGATTTCAGCCTTGTTTACACAGTTGGCTTGCTCATCTCATGCCATAAAAACTAACGCATATAAACAGAAAGCCATTGAAATGTTTTGCATTCTATTGCACTTTTTAAGAGTTTCCCCTTTTATGTTGCGAGCTACCGCGAGAGGCTGAAAACAGTCCCGAAGGCAGATTGAGCATTACAGATTGTATCCACCTAACCATCCTTGGAATACCGGGCAATGTTTTGTGTTATTGTTGTCATCCATCCGTCTTGAGAGACAATGGGGGTGAGCCTCCGGGGGTGAAGTCAAACTTCTGTGTTAGCAGGGCCAAAAGGATCCCCCCCCAGGACACAAGCCTGGGCAGCGTGTCTAGAGGTCCTGAACTACCCAGATGACAAGACCCCCCCTCGGCCTTGCTGGCGGGGTCCAAAGGAAAGTAGAGCAAGACGTTTGGCACCACTTTGGCTGCAGGAGTTGCCGGAAGGAGGCATACAAGGAGTTGAAATAAAAGTAAAGTAAAGGTAAAGGGACCCCTGACAACTAGGTCCAGTCGTGACCGACTCTAGGGTTGTGGCGCTCATCTCGCTTATTGGCCGAGGGAGCCGGCGTACAGCTTCCGGGTCATGTGGCCAGCATGACTAAGCCGCTTCTGGCAAACCAGAGCAGCGCACGGAAACGCCGTTTACCTTCCCGCCAGAGTGGTACCTATTTATCTACTTGCAGTTTGACATGCTTTCGAACTGCTAGGTTGGCAGGAGCAGGGACCAATGGGAGCTCACCCTGTCGCGGGGATTCGAACCACCGACCTTCTGATCGGCAAGTCCTAGGCTCTGTGGTTTAACCCACAGCACCACCCGCGTCCCTCTGAAAAGAAAAGAATTAAGGTCTAATATATATATTAAATGTTCATGGATTTGCCAGGCAAACACCTACATGAATGTATGGGCCACATGTCTGAGGCAGTGCAGGAGGGCAGCCCTGGAGACATTTTGGCTCCCAAACTGACCAAATGTTTTCTCTGCAAGATCAAAGGAAAATGGAAAAGCCTCCCCATTGTCTTTTTCTTCACAAATCCTGTCTTAAGGGTATGTCTGTGTATGAATAGGGTGAGCCTGTGACCTGCTCATTACAAAAGACTGGCCAGGCTCCCCAGGTTATCCAATCAAGTAAGCATTAACAGGTAACCTGCCAGACAGGAGGTAAACAACGCACTCAGATTTCTGCTGTAGACCGCCTTTTCTGTGATGTAGGTATAATGTGTCTGGGGGTGGTCTTGGGCTACACCCCTTCTGTCGTGTATTTATGATGTTTCTGGGGATTGTCTTGAACTCCAGGGTGGGCAATTTAAAATGTCTATATAGCGGAGGGCACACCTTGGTTCTGGGTTCCTCCTCCTTTCCTGCGTTTGAGGGGAGCACCCTGTTGCAACAGTTCAATAAAGGTCAGGCTTACGAGCTGCTTTGCTTCCCAATATTCTCTGGTTGGCCTCTGTTCTTTTCTCTGACCGATGGAGAATGTGCAAAGGACTCTATAAGGGCTCTTGTGTCTCCCTTAAGGGAATAAGGGCAGATTTTTGTTTATTACAGAGTCACCCAACCGCCTTAGGGACTCCGCTCCAGATTTGTGTGAGGTTTACACCTGAGCCTCTTCATTTTATTTTATTTTTTGTTAAACAATTTTCATGAATTTTCAAATACAAAAATCCAATATAAGCCTTATTATATTAATTCCAAATTGCAGTATAAATTCAAGTACAAATCAATATCAAAGCCAATTATAAAAAATTATATGTCCCACCCCCCTGTGTGCTGTACTTCAAGGCCTGTTGATTCCCTTTCACCCTGCTTCCGATCTATTACTCAATCCAATTACAATCCACTCTTGATAAAATCCCTTGTACCCCGGCTCCAATGATTGACTTCAATTTGTATTAAGACATTTAGCAATTTGTAAATCCGCAAGGGAAGTTTTCCTTTCTTCTTCCTGCATGAGGTTTTAATTTCCATCCATTGTTCCTTAGCCTCTTCATTATTGACAATACGAATGAACCAATAAAATTGACAATATTGGACTACTCAATAGACAGCCCTACAGTAACTGTGTTTGCTCTATCATTGCAGGAGTTCTTAAGTCTATTCCTCTCCCCCCCCCCCCCGTCCACTGACACACCAGGGGTTCAAATTGCTCACCCAGCCCATCTCATTTCAGGACCACAGTGCTATCTAGCTTCATCTTTGTTTCTGACCAAGCCCCCTTGTGGTTTCCAACGACTAAAGTTGGCAGATTGGGAAAGGTTATGGAAAGCAGACTTGATAATTATGGCATGTTGTATGTATGCTGCAAGAAAACTACAGCGGTACCTCGGGTTACAGACGCTTCGGGTTACAGACTCCGCAAACCCAGAAATAGTACCTTGGGTTAAGAACTTTGCTTCAGGATGAGAACAGAAATTGCACGGTAGCGGCGCGGTGGCGGCAGGAGGCCCCATTAGCTAAAGTGGTGCCTCAGGTTAAGAACAGTTTCAGGTTAAGAACGGACTTCCAGAATGAATTAATCTCTTAACCCGAGTTACCACTGTATATGAAAATGATGTACCGGTGGTATTTGACTCCTAGGACGCAGGTGGCGCTGTGGTCTAAACCACTGAGCCTCTTGGGCTTGCCGTTCGGAAGGTTGGTGGTTCGAATCCCCACGACAGGGTGAGCTCCCATTGCTTGGTCCCTGCTCCTGCCAACCTAGCCGTTCGAAAGCACATCAAAGTGCAAGTAGATAAATAGGTACCGCTCCAGCAGGAAGGTAAACGGCATTTCCGTGCGCTGCTCTGGTTTCGCCAGAAGCGACTCAGTCATGCTGGCCACATGACCCAGACAAACTGTCTGCGGACAAATGCCAGCTCCGTCGTCCTGTAAACCAAGATGAGCGCCACAACCCTAGAGTCATCTGCGACTGGACTTAACTGTCAGGGGTCCTTTACCTTTTAAGCTAGCAAATAGGTCAATAGGACAAGTACAAATATCTGCTGGAAATGTAAAGAAAAAGAAGGTACCTTCTATCGTATGTGATGGACCTGTAAGGTACTAAAAGCTTTCTGGGAGATGATATACTGTACAGTGGGCGCTCAGGTTGTGAACATGATCTGTGTGGGATGCATGTTTGCAACATGCAGCATTCACAACCCATGTCTGCACACGGGCGGGTTGCGATTCGGCACTTCTGCGCATGTGCAAAGCGCAATTTAGCGCTTCTGCCCATGCACGACTGCTGAAACCCGGAAGTAACATGTTCTGGTACTTCTGGGTTTCGGTGGTCCGCAACCCAAAAAAACACAACCTGAAGCAGCTGTAACCCAAGGTATGACTGTATAATCAAATGAAAAGAAAATGTTTAAAATAACCTTTGTTTAAAAACCCCAGAAGCTTTCTTTTTAGGAATTACAGGTACTGACATCCCAAAGAAGCAGAAAAGACTTTTCATGTATGGAACAATAGCTGCTCAGATGCTACTAGCCCAGAGGCAGAAAAAAGACAAAGTCCCTAACAGAGAGGAATGGGAAGCTAAGATGATGGTCTATGCCGAAATGGCAAAGCAGACTGGAAAACTCCGGAACCAAGAGAAGAATTTTTTTAAAAAAAGAATGGGAAATTTTTAATAAGTTATCTAGGAGACCACTATAAGCAGATGGAAACATTAGCAGGATTTTAATTCCACTTGTAATGTAATAAATACTATGGACAATATGGATTGATATAAAATTTAGAGTATGGAAGACTATGCAATTGTAAATGCTGAAAATAGGATTCCATGGAGGGGGTTTGGGGAAGTCGCGAGATTCAGAGTAATCTCAATATATGGATATGTATTTGGATTGTTATAATTTCGTATGTGTAAAACCAAACAAAAATGATTAAAACAAGAAGAAGAAACTGGCGAAGGGTGGAGACCCTTTTCGGATCATCTGAGAAAATATTCGTCAAACGAAATTGCAGGCAGGACTTGAGAGGCAAGCAAAGGGATGTAATGTAAGATATATGTGGTTTTTTTTTGGGGGGGGGAGTACTGTATTTAAGGCAGCAGCTAAAGGATTTGAACAGAAACATTGTGGAACTAAGGATGGGAGGTCAAAACACCAGGGGAAGGTTGTACAGGAACGGAACGGAATTGGTTAAACTGTATGAAAATTAATAAAAATTTATGGGGGAGGAAGAGTGGTCAAGCTAACAAAAATTTATAATTTGCCCGATAATAAATGTTGGAAATGTAAAGAAACTGAAGGTACATTCTTTCACCTTTGGTGGACGTGCCCAAGGATTAAGACCTTTTGGGAAATGATCTACAATGAAATGAAAAAGGTATTTAAATATACTTTCCTCAAGAAACCAGAGGCCTTTCTCCTGGGCATGGTCGGCCAATTGGTGCCAAGAAAGGATAGAACTTTCTTTATGTATGCCACAACAGCAGCAAGAATACTGATTGCACAGTATTGGAAGACACAAAAATTACCCACCATGGAAGAATGGCAGATGAAGGTGATAGACTACATGGAACTAGCAGAAATGACCGGCAGAATCCGAGACCAGGGAGAAGATCAGGTGGAAGAAGATTGGAAGAAATTTAAAGACTATTTACAGAAACATTGTAAAATTAATGAATGTTAGAACGATGCTGTATTTAAGATAAGTGGCTTATAGTAACAAAGCTATGAAGTTTATGGAAAAATAGTGGTAAAGGTAAAGCTAAAATATTAAGATAAAAATTTAGATGAAAGTAAATGAGGGAAAGGATTTGCTGAACGAACAATGGAAATGGAATACAAAGGAGGGAGGTATGGGGAAGTCCAGGAAAAAAGCTAAAGCAAGATTCTTTTTGGAAGATGAAGTTGTTTTTAATTGTTGTTATTTTGTGTGTTTGCATTTTTATATGTTAATGTGTTTTTTCTTTATTGCACTTTTTCTTTTTCTTCTTTGTTTCCTTTTGTCTTGTTTATATTATATTATGAAAACTTAATAAATATTAAATGGGGGGGAAAAAAGAGTGGTTAGACACTGGCATAAATCGCAGGAGGAAAGTGATTGATGTCTCACATTTAACATGACTTTAAGAGTCATCCTGAGCCCTTAATGCTAAACATCCAAGACTCAGGGGCATCAGAAGCCGCCTTATCAGCCCTGCTGCGTCATAAGGCTGCAGGGTCTTTGGGGAAGGCCAAAAGCTCACAGGGAGAACACCTGCTCTGCCTGCAGAAGGTCGCAGATTCAAACCCAGCTGCTTTCGGGGCCAGCAGCAGAGGGTGCTCAAGCTGGGCATCTGCCAGGGCCCCACAGCCAGCAGAAGACCCATGGATCCTAACTGTGTACTGTTCTGGTTGCCTCGCCTCAAAAAGGATATTGTACTTTTGGGAATTTCTCAGTAGTGATGTATGGAAGTAAGAGCTGGACCATCAAGAAGGCTGATCGCCGAAGAATTGACGCTTTTGAACTATGGTGCTGGAGGAGACTCTTGAGAGTCCCATGGACTGCAAGAAGATCAAACGCATCCATTCTTAAGGAAATCAGCCCTGAGTGCTCACTGGAAGGACAGATCGTGAAGCTGAGGCTCCAATACTTTGGCCACCTCATGAGAAGAGAAGACTCCCTGGAAAAGACCCTGATGTTGGGAAAGATGGAGGGCACAAGGAGAAGGGGACGACAGAGGATGAGATGGTTGGACAGTGTTCTCGAAACTACCAGCATGAGTTTGACCAAACTGTGGGAGGCAGTGGAAGACAGGAGTGCCTGGCCTGCTCTGGTCCAGGGGGTCACGAAGAGTCGGACACGACTAAACGAATAAACAACAACAACACTTTTGGGAATGGTTCCAAAAAGGGCAACCGAAATTATCAAAGGCCTGGAGAAGAGAAGATTTAGAGATGATGTGATGGCTGTTGTTAGCTGCTGTGAGCCCGGCTTTGGCCAGAGAGGGTGGGATACAAATAACATTATTATTATTATTATTATTATTATTATTATTATTAGCCTCCTTCAAATATCTGAAGGGCTGTGATCACATGGAAGAGGCTTGTTTTCTGCTACTCCAGAGTGTAGGACCTGAACTAACGGATTCAAATGACAAGGAGATTCCAGCTAAACATCAGTCTGCAGAGCATGAGACTCTGCATTCAAATCCCATGTTGGGGGAAAAGATTCCTGCATTGCAGGGGGTTGGACTAGATGCCCCTCGTGGTCCCCTCCAGCTCTACAATTCTATGATCAGGAAGAACTTTCTGACAGTATGAACTGTTTGGCAGTGGAACGGATTCCCTTGACGGTGTCTCCGAAAATCGCTTAGGAAGACAGGCAAACTAATGCCAGTGTATTAGAAGAAGCAAAGATCACCAGTGTTGAAGCGATGATTCTTCAACATCAACTCCGTTGGACTGGTCATGTTGTGCGGATGCCTGATTATCATTTCCCAAAGCAACTACTCTATTCTGAACTTAAGAATGGAAAGCGTCGTGCTGGTGGTCAACAAAAGAGGTTTAAAGACTGTCTCAAGGCAAATCTTTAAAAATGTAATACGTATAAACACCACCAACTGGGAAACACTGGCCTGCGGGCGCTCCAGTTGGAGAATAGCCTTTTCCAAAGGTGTCATGGGTTTTGAAGACGCTTGAACTCAGGACGCAAGGGAGAAACGTGCTAAGAGGAAGGCACACTTGGCAAATCCACACCGTGATCAACTCCTGCCCGGAAACCAATGTCCCCACTGTGGAAGGACGTGTGGATCCAGAATTGGCCTCCACAGTCACTCACGGACTCACTGCTAAGACCGTGTTCATGGAAGACAATTTACTCGGCTACGAGGGATCGCCAAAGAAGAAGTTGAGATTCCTATATTGCAGGGGGTTGGACTAGATGACCCTTAGGGTCCCTTCCAACGCTACAGTGCTACAATTCTACAACTGTAAACCTCTTTAAGAGCCCCTTTCACTCTGATGCAGCCCCAGCCCCATGGCAGCTCATCCCCCACCTCTTGGCCAGTTCACAGGCTGGCTGCTTGTGCCCCGGGATTTTGGACTGCTCCCCCGGGGCGTCCCCATCGCATCCTCCCTTCCCACTCACCGTGAAAGGCAGGGAGCACACAGCGAAGGTGATGGTGATGATGGCGAGGAGGATGAGGTGGTCCAGCTCCTCGAACATGGACAGCTGCTTCCTGGCCGCGCACCTGGGGCTGGGCGCCTGGCCGTCGGAGGTCTCCGTCTGGCGGAGCTGGGAAGAGGAGGAGGAGGACGAAGCGGCAGCGGCTGCAGCTGCGGTGGCCCGTCGGGTGGCTTTGCCCCTCCGCTGCATGCGGAGCAGGTTGACGATGACGCTGAGGTTGCAGAGCAGCACGGCCAGGATGAGCAGCAGCAGCAGCGAAGCGTAGAGGAGCGAGAAGGCGCCCCCCGACGACAGCTCCGCCGCGCCGCCTGCCCGCGGGAAGTGCATCTGGATGAAGCACCAGGTGCCCGGGCAGTACTGGACGTAGCGGCCGAAGCCGAGCAGCGGCAGGGAGCAGAAGGCGGCGGCCAGCGCGTAGAGGACCGGCAGGGCGGCCAGCAGGAGCGGCGCGACGGGGCGGGCGCTCAGGAGGCGCTCGTACAGGTAGGGCGCGCCGATGGCCAGGCTGCGCTCCAGCGCCATGGCGCCCAGGCATCCCATCGTGGCCAGGCTGAAGAAGCTCATGGCGAAGGCGAAGTAGAGGCACACGCCGCCGCCGTCGGACAACCCGCGCAGCGTCCGCCGGCGCCCGTAGGCTGCCAGCACCACCGGGCTCAGCAAACACGTGCCCAGCAGGTCCGTCAGCACCAGCGCCATCACCAAGACGTGGAAGGGCGCCAGGCGCTCCCGGCGAGCCCGACGGCGAGCCCGCGCCCGCAGCAGCAGCCCCAGCGCCGTCACGTTGCCCAGCACACCGGCCGCGAACATGAGCGCCGCGCTGGCCGGGCTCTCGCCCGACGGCAGACGCAGCTCCAGCGCCGCCTCGCAGCTCGTGGTGTTCATCGGAGGGACTGCGCTCAGCGCGGTCCGTCAAGAGGGAAGGCAGGCGGAGGCGGGGAAGCCGGCAGGGGCGGGACCAGGCGACACCTCCCTCCCTCCCTCCCTCCCTCCCTCCCTGTTGTTGTTTTTTTAAAATAATTGTTATTAATTTTTAAACATATTAATTGTCATATGTGTGACATCTTAGTGTATTTTTTGTCTTTGTGGAAGCCGCCCAGAGTGGCTGGGGAAACCCAGCCAGATGGGCGGGGTACAAATAAAAAATTATTATTATTATTATACATACATACCACAGAACTTCACATCTTATACAACTTTTTGGACTTCCACCAGCACCTCTGATGATCCCCCATTTTTATCATTTCTTCTGCATTTCTTCAATTCATACTGCCTTTAATTATCTTAACCAACATCCTCCTCTTTATCCAGTTATGCAATAATTCAAATTACTCACCTCACAAAACTTCTTGCAAACCTACAAATGTAATCTGATCATCACAGTGACTCTTCAAATAGTCCGTAAATTTACACCAATCTTCTGTGAGTCTCTGGTCCCGCAGGTTTCCTGTTAGTTTATCTAATTCTGCAGAGTCCATCAATTTCATCCTCCAATCTTCTTTCGTCGGTAAGTCTTCTTGCTTCCATTTTTGTGCCAATAACATTCTTGCTGCCGTCACTGTATATAAGAACAACTTACAATCCTTTTTTCCTCCCTCCCGGTTAGGGGGCTGGAGAGAGACCGGGTGCCCCGTCGGGGCGGAGCGTCGGCCGGCCTCCCCAGTCCTTCGCCAGCAGCCGAGCCCCACGACGGCGTCCCCAAGGCGCACGAAGGAATCGACGGGGACCCCAGGACCTCGCCAATCCCCTCCATCGACAGCGTCCCGAAGGCGCACGCGGGGGGTGGGGGAGGGAATTGATGGGAAGCCAGAGGACATCTCCAATTCCGCCCCCCACCACGGAGTCCCCAAGGCGCAGGGGGAATCGACGGGGACCCAGAGCACCTCGCCAAAACTCCTCTCTCACGGGGTGGAGCACCTTTGCCAGTGCTTTCAACGCTGTGTAGTGTGAAGTCATCCGAGCCGTCTTGCTCCAGGCCCGGGATCCTGTCCTCCCACCGCAGCCCCGGATTCGCCCTCGACGGGGCGATGCGGCAGCCCCCGATCTCCGCGGCGTCCCTGGGCGCTACAGGCGCGTGGGTCTCCTTCACGCGGGTCCGTTGGTAGATGCAAACTGAAAACACATGGTGGGGCGCCCCGTCAGCTCTGGGTGAGTGGAGAGGCGTGGAGATCTTTTCTCTGCTTTTCCTAAGTCTTCCCCCCCACCCCCCGCGTCGGACCTGTTTGCAGGGTCTCTGAACACTCAGGGATGTAATGACGAGGATGTCTCTGAGCATGTGTGGAGAGCGCTGCTGCTTCGCTCTTTCTCTGCGACTATTGGTGGAGGGTTTTCAGGGAAAATCCACAGTGCTCTTTTCACGTTGCCTCCAGAGTCAGACTGTCACTGTTTCGTGTGGGAAGGATTCAGGTACATATCCAAAATTTACTTTAGTGCAATTAAAGTAGATAAAAAAGGGTTCTGCTACCACAGCCCTTCCTTGCTTGATTGCATAAAAGAAGTGGGTGATTTGGAGCATATAGGTAGCAATCACGATTTATTGTCTTGCACTTTTAAAGGATATTAAAGGTAAAGGTAAAGGGACCCCTGACCATTAGGTCCAGTCGTGGCCGACTCTGCGGTTACGGCGCTCATCTCGCTTTATTGGCCGAGGGAGCCGGCGTACAGCCTCCGGGTCATGTGGCCAGCAGGACTAAGCTGCTTCTGGCGAACCAGAGCAGCGCACAGAAACACCATTTACCTTCCCGCCAGAGTGGTACCTATTTATCTACTTGCACTTTGACGTGCTTTCGTACTGCTAGGTTGGCAGGAGCAGGGACTGAGCAACGGGAGCTCACCCCGTCGCGGGGATTTGAACCGCCGACTTTCTGATCGGCAAGTCCTAGGCTCCGTGGTTTAACCCACAGCGCCACCTGCGTCCCAAAGGATATTGCTGGACCTCAAAGCCACATCTGCATAATTGAAAGGGAAAGTTTTGGGATCCAGAAGAGGGAGCCATTTTCTCAGCCCTTGATTAACTTTATGAGGGCTAAGGAATTGGTACTATTTTGTTCTCATTGTCTTTAGGAAAAGCTCTTTTAAGCACCAACAAATAGCAGGCAGAATGAAACTCTGATGACATCTTGTAACCACACATAAGATTTCTGACTTATCCTTCTCATGGTTTGATAAATTATTGCCAGAATGCTAAGCAAACATTGGGCCAACTCTCTCGACAGCATCTTATAACGGAAGTAGCCACTCAAGAGCTCATAAAATCCGCATCGTCTTATAAATGCCTCTTACACAAACATACCCTAGAATATAACAGAACTCAGTGGGAGGCCTTGCGTATGGCTACTAGAGAAAAGAATGAACCTAGATTTTGAGATATTTCTGCCCATGGCCCAGCTGAGATGAAAGGAATCATTGGAACCCACATTTCAACTGATGACTGGACCAATTACAGTGGTGCCTTGGTTTACGAACTTAATCCGTTCCGGAAGTCTGTTCTTAAACCAAAGTGTTCTTAAACCAAGGCGTGCTTTCCCATAGCAGCGGGGGACTCAATTTACAAATGGAACGCACTCAACAGGAAGCGAAACATGTTCATATTCCAAGGCAAAGTTCAAAAAGCAAAACACCTCCTTCTGGGTTTGCAGCATTCTCAATCCAAGTTGTTCATAAACTAAGCTGTTCTTAAACCAAGGTACCACTGTATTATTTTACTAAATCATACAGTTCTCCATCAGTTTCTGAGCTTTGCGTAGACCGTGGAGTTTCTCTTCTTTGGGATCCAATGCAGGTGGCGCTGTGGTCTAAACCACAGAGCCTAGGGCTTGTCAATCAGAAGGTCGGCGGTTTGAATCCCTGCAACGGGGTGAGCTCCCGTTGCTCAGTCCCTGCTCCTGCCAACCTAGCAGTTCGAAAGCACACAAGTGCAAGTAGATAAATAGGTACCGCTCCGGCGGGAAGGTAAACGGCGTTTCCGTGCGCTGCTCTGGTTCGCCAGAAGCGGCTTAGTCATGCTGGCCACATGACCCGGAAGCTGTACGCTGGCTCCCTCGGCCAGTAAAGTGAGATGAGCGCTGCAACACCAGAGTCGTCCGCGACTGGACTTAACAGCCGTGGGCCTTTACCTTTAACCTCACAGTTGGGTTGTGACTCCACAGCAGTGACCAGAGGAGGAATGACCACTAGGAGAATCACAGAGAGAAGAAACGTCTTGGTGTATCTGCAGCAACACAAATGGACACCTTCTTCTGCCCCAGCTGCAACTAAACATGTCTCTCCAGTATCGGTCTCAACAGCCACAGCAGGTGGTGTAACCTTCCAAATATTTGACTTCACCCCCAAAGGCACATCCTCCTCTATTTGTCTCCCAAGACAGACAGATGCCAACCAACAACCTCACACCAAGTTAAATCAATGATAAATCAACCTAATAAGGCTCCCAAGTCAACATTTCTTGCCCCCCTCCGAAATGTTTAAAACCTACTTCAACTGGTGGACCCCTGTCCTTGCTAAGCTGTTACACTGAGATCACTCTGACTGGCTCAGTTCCTCCAGGTTGGAAATTGTAGTACAGTGGACGCTCAGGTTGCGGACGTGATCTGTGTGGGAGGCACGTTCGCAACCCGCAGCACCGTGTCTGCACACACGCGGGTCGCGATTTGGTGCTCGTGTGCATGCGCAAAGTGAGATTTAGTGTTTCTGTGTAACCCTTTCCGGTACTTCTGGGTTCGGTGCGGCGCGCACCCCAAAAATGCGCAACCTGAAGCTTCTGTAACCCGAGGTATAAGTGTATATCCTATTTCAGAGCACAATTCAAAGTGTTGGTGCTGACCTTTCCAGCCCTAAACGGCCTGGGCCCAGTAGACCTGAAGGAGCGTCTCCACCTCCATCGTTCTGCCCGGACACTGAGGTCCAGCTCCAAGGGCCTTCTGTTGATTCCCTCCCTGCAAGAAGCCAAGTTACAGGGAACCAGGCAGAGGGCCTTCTCAGTAGTGGCACCTGCCCTGTGGAACGCCCTCCCACCAGATTAGAAGACATCTGAAGGCAGCCCTCTTTAGGGAAGCTTTTAATGTGTGATGTATTACAGTATTTTAATTTTTTTTGGAAGCTGCCCAGAGTGGCTGGGGAAGCCCAGCCAGATGGGCGGGGTATAAATAATAAATTATTATTATTATTATTATTATTATTATTATTATTATTATTATTTCATTCCCAGAATCACAGACCAGTCAGGCTGTTGGAGACCTCTTCTGTGTGAAGAGCAAGCTGGTTTTTGGCATTTCTGTTCCGCCGTTGATCGTTGCTAGACTTTGCCCCAACTACTTGGGAAAACTGTTGAAATCCATGTGAGGCTCTTTGCTGTGTCTGTTGACCTGGCATCATCAGCTGATCTCCAGTCCCGCTTGAAGATAGCCACAGACTGGTAGAGTTCCCCTCCTACCTGGGCAAGTGGAAGGGGTCAAAGAACAGCAGCAATGTCCTGAGCTACAAAAAATAATGGCAAAGAGTCTCAAAGACACCTTTTCCCTTCCTGCGGCAGACACACCCTGTAGAAAAACAAGCGATGATGCAAACCGGAGGTTTATTGGGACGGGCACCATCTGTTAGAGTTGCCACGTATTATCACCTGAAGAATAACCATCTTCCCTCCAAAAGAAAGTTTGCTCAGGGCTGCAACTGTCATCCCAGGGCTCAGTCTGAGCAAGGACCCATCAGAACGCAGGCCTTGGCTTATTAAGAGACCACCTTTGTAAAAACATCACACGGCTTTCCTTTTCCAGCTGTGAAGTGGTTCCTGGCTGGTGTCGTGGTTAGAGTGCTCGACTGGGACTTGGGAGATCTAGGTTCAAATCCCCCCTCCACAAATTTGGGCCAGCCACTCCCCATTGCTCTGAGCCTGACCCACCTCACAGGGTTGGTGTGAGGATAAAATGGGAGGGAGGGGAAGAATAAGGTATACTTCCTTCAGCTCCTTGGAGAACAAGGGGGTTGTTGTTGTTGTTTAGTCGTTTAGTCGTGTCCGACTCTTCGTGACCCCCTGGACCAGAGCACGCCAGGCACTCCCGTCTTCCACTGCCTCCCACAGTTTGCTCAAACTCATGCTGGTAGCTTCGAGAACACTGTCCAACCATCTCGTCCTCTGTCGTCCCCTTCTCCTTGTGCCCTCCATCTTTCCCAACACCAGGGTCTTTTCCAGGGAGTCTTCTCTTCTCATGAGGTGGCCAAAGTCTTGGAGCCTCAGCTTCAGGATCTGTCCTTCCAGTGAGCACTCAGGGCTGATTTCCTTCAGAATGGATAGGTTGGATTTCTTGCAGTCCATGGGACTCTCCAGAGTCTCCTCCAGCACCAGAATTCAAAAGCATCAATTCTTCAGCAATCAGCCTTCTTTATGGTCCAGCTCTCACTTCCGTACATCACTACTGGGAAAACCATAGCTTGAACTATACGGACCTTTGTTGGCAAGGTGATGTCTCTGCTTTTTAAGATGCTGTCTAGGTTTGTCATTGCTTTTCTCCCAAGAAGCAGGCGTCTTTTAATTTCGTGGCTGCTGTCACCATCTGCAGTGATCATGGAGCCCAAGAAAGTAAAATCTCTCACTGCCTCCATTTCTTCCCCTTCTATTTGCCAGGAGGTGATGGGCCCAGTGGCCATGATCTTCGTTTTTTTGATGTTGAGCTTCAGACCATATTTTGCGCTCTCCTCTTTTACCCTCAATAAAAGGTTCTTTAATTCCTCCTCACTTTCTGCCATCAAGGTTGTGTCGTCTGCATATCTGACACGGGCTTCTGAAAAGGAAGGCAAGTTGGGGCAATTGAAGATTGCATCATCTCAACCTCAGGGGGAACTGGGGTGCCAACATCTGAGGGTATTATGTACCGTATTTTTGCTCTATAACATGCACCCGACCATAACACACACATAGTTTTTAGAGGAGGAAAACAACAACAAGAAGAAATCTAAACGAAACAGTGGATGTATGATTTTTGTGGTTCATGCTGTGGCCACAGACATGTGATCTGACAGTGAGTTTGGAGTAGCCCAATGCAAAAATCCTGAGGATCCATGTGGCTCCATGCTTTGTAATCACGTTTTTGCACCACTGCGGCCCCAGGCAACAGTGGGTGTGTGATTTTTTTGGTGCAAGATGTAGCCATGGACATGCTATGGGATCTGATGGTGAATTTGGGGTGACCCAGTGCAAAACTCCTGAGGATCCATGTGGATCCGTGCTTTGTAACCACGTTTTAAGTGGGGAGGGAAGGAAAAGCACTCAAGGGACAAGGAGCACACGTGGGGTGGGTGGAGAAGGATGCTGCTAATAATGAAGAAGAGGGGTATAAGGGGAGGAACCAACCAGACAGGACTCGTGTAAGCGGCTCCTCTCCTCTCCCGCTTTGCTCCTTTAAAGCAAGCAGGCTCTCTGTCCCTCTCTCCTCCCCACTCAGCGGCTCTTCTCCCGCTTTGCTGTTTCAAAGCGAGCCACGGAGGAGAGAAGGAAGGGGAACCATGGATCCTCTGCTCACGACTGCAGCAGATCCCCCCCCGCCACCCGTAGGCATTCCCTCCATAACACGCACAGACATTTCCCCTTACTTTCTAGGAGGAAAACAGTGAGTATTATGGTGCAAAAAATACGGTAGGTGTCTTGGAGTGGGTTTGGGGGCTGCAGTTTTGGAGGAGGTGCACAGAGGCAGTTGGGAAGCCTGTTAGGTGGGTGATACCCTATATTTTGGGACACAGACCACCCACCCTCTGATTTCACTATCTACTGGGGTATAGGCAGAATTAAAGGAGGGGCAGATGTTTGCTGAGTGGCTGGTGTGTGTTTCTTTTAGGGTGATGTATATATTTAGAAGGGACACGGGTGGCGCTGTTGGTTAAACCACAGAGCCTAGGGCTTGCTGATCAGAAGGTTGGCGGTTCGAATCCCCACGACAGGGTGAGTTCCCGTTGCTCGGTCCCTGCTCCTGCCAACCTAGCAGTTCGAAAGCACGTCAAAAGTGCAAGTAGATAAATAGGTACCACTCCGGTGGGAAGGTAAGCGGTGTTTCCGTGCGCTGCTCTGGGTCGCCAAAAGCGGCTTAGTCCTGCTGGCCACATGGCCCGGAAGCTGTACGCCGGCTCCCTTGGCCAATAAAGCGAGATGAGCGCCGCAACCCCAGAGTCGGTCACGACTGGACCTAATGGTCAGGGGTCCCTTTACCTTGATGGGAATTGTAGTCCCAAACATCTCGACGGCCGGAGTTTGCCTATGCCTGGTCTAAACCTCTTTTAAGGCTACCCAACTTGGTGGTCTTTCACCAAGGGAGTTCCATGGTTTAACTATGTGCTGAGTGAAGAAGGACCTCCTTTTATCTGTGTTGGCCATGGAGCATCACAGAGTTCCGGATTTGTTAAGTGTTGTGGGCTGCGTATGAACTTTTGAAAAGTATGCAACAACATTGCCCTGAGCTCCACTCAAAATGCGCCAGGAAGATGGATATCAGTTGGCAACGGCGCAGTCCATCCAGCTTCAATGTTCTGCCCAAGAGACTTTTTCATAACAAAAGCTGAGCTCTGAGGATTCCTTAAGGGAGCTTGTTGTCTTCTGGATTACTGTGGCCGCAGCCCTGCTCCTTTAAATCATGGGATTCACAAACTGTCATGAAAACCCAGCCTGCTCCTATGAATTGTGAGCTGCTCTGAAGCTGAAACAGGACAGGCAGACTTGCTGGAGGTCTTTTGCACAGAAAAGGGATGGGAATTGAGCAGCAGGAACATAAGAGCATCAGAACAGCCCTTCAAGCTCCAGCCTTCATAATCTGGGGGAACGGACTTTCCCATGCCCTATTCACTGCTTGAAAATTCCCGCCCCGCATCTGTTTGGTTTTTTTTTGCCCGGGTGCCCAGTGACTCATCCAGAGACACAGCAGACCCAATTAATTCTGTGGCACCAAATGCACTGAATGACCCCGGCACGCCCGATGCGAAGAGCGCCAGAACTGCCCACTTCCAGCGGAGGCTAATTGTTTGAATGTCAGGAGAGAGTGAATCACACCGATGCAGTTTGTGCTCAGGAGAAACGGGATATTTATTTCTTGTTTTGCTGCCTCGTGGGCACACCGGCCGTTATCCCAGGGGCACGGAGTGCGAGAATGTGACCGATCTAACCGTTTTAAGCTGGGAGAGTTAAATTAAGATGGGTAAAAGCCCAGAGTTAAGAGCATAGTAGGAAATGATTGTGGTGGGATGTGGACCAGGGATTTCCTGACTCACACATTTAGCCTCTTGCAGCTGTGGGGCTGGTGCTGCTACTGAAATAATTCAATGAACCCAACCCAGAGGTGGAGATAGAGGCAGTCACAGTGGAAGAAGCAATGACTGACTTGAGTTAATCATATCTCAAACAGAATCGGGGAGTTGCTTGGAGAGCAGAGAATAGGATGAGGTTGACAAGATAGAAGTACTGTTTTGGGGGACAGGGGGCTGGCAGGTGTGGGGGACTCCCTGGTCCTGAATGGGGTAACTGTCCCCCTGAAGGACCAGGTGAGCAGCCTGGGAGTCATTTTGGACTCACAGCTCTCCATGGAGGCGCAGGTCAATTCTGTGTCCAGGGCAGCTGTATACCAGCTCCATCTGGTACACAGGATGAGACCCTCCCTGCCCGTGGACTGTCTCACCAGAGTGGTGCATGCACTGGTTATCTCCTGCTTGGACTACTGCCTTGCGCTCTACATGGGGCTACCTTTGAAGGTGACCCGGAAACTGCAACTAATCCAGAATTTGGCAGCTAAACTGGTGACTGGGAGCGGCCGCCGAGACCATATAACACCGATCTTGAAAGACCTACATTGGCTTTCAGTACGTTTCTGAGCACAATTCAAAGTGTTGGTGCTGACCTTGAAAGCCCTAAACGGCCTCGGCCCAGGATACCTGACGGAGCGTCTCCACCCCCATCATTCGGCCCGGACACTGAGGTCCAGTGACGAGGGCCTTCTGGCAGTTCCCTCACTAAAGTTACAGGGAACCAAGCAGAGGTCCTTCTCGGTAGTGGCGCCCACCTGTGGAACACCCTCCCACCAGGTGTCAAGGAAATAATCAACTATCTGACATTTAGAAGACATCTGAAGGCAGCCCTGTTTAGGGAAGTTTTTAATGACTGGTGTTTTAATGTATTTTAAATCTTTTGTTGGAAGCCGCCCAGAGTGGCTGGGGAAACCCAGCCAGATGGGTGGGGTAGAAATAATAAATTGTTGTTGTTGTTGTTGTTACAGTATTTTTATTATTGGATGATGCTTGCTGTGACAAAAAAAAATCTAATTAAAATCTCTTACTTCACAGAGATTATCCCATGAAGCTTATGTGACAAAGTTGGCCGAAAGTCCATACATGGCCTGATCTGGTCCAGCATCCTGTTCTCACAGTGGCCAACCAGATGCCTCTATTGGGAAACTAGCAAGCAGGATCCGACCACAGGGGTGCTCTCCATTCCTGCAGTTGAAGTGAAATACAGTTAAGAAGTATATTAATTGTCAAACACAACCCTGTATATAGAAATGAGCAAATCAGTGATATTTTAGGGAGCAGGCTGACAGGCGGGGCCCATGACTTACATCATAGGAGCCTACGCAACACAAAACACTGTTGCTATATGTAGGTTTTATTCTATTTGTTTTTTATCTTATATTTTGGAAATGTATATCCAGTTTATTTCCCTTTAAATTTTTTGGGGGCCCGAAGAGAGTGGGGCCCCAAGCTAGAGCTTGTTTAGCTTATACATAAATCTGACACTGGTTAGGAAATGCTTTTTGAACCCTTGAAAAGTGTTAGCAACTACAAAAATCCTGGGTTGGCTCAAGGTGTGTCTTTTCCCTCATCTGTCAAATGCTGCCACCTATGGGGTGAAATCATTAATATTTCTGTAATATCCAGCAAAATAGCTAGGGCCGTGGTTACCAATTCGCTAAGCATACTGCAAACCCCCTGTTTTGCAAAAGCCAAGACATGGACCCCATACTTTGGAAAATTCTGGTATCTCTAAGGAAGTGTTTTTTTTTAATAAAAAAAATGTGAATGGTGCCACGGAACTCCTTGGTAGTGTTACGGAAATTATGGGGGGGGGGGCACATCTTTAAAGTTGTTAAATGTTACAAATATTATGCATAAATGTACCCTTTCGACTTGACAGCTCAGGGAAGTTACCTAGCTTTAAAAATCATATAAAATCAACTCCTTTGCCAGTTTCCTTCATTCCACCGCCAATTCATTGGCCAAGGACTTGCCATAATCCCTTGAAGCAGGAGGTCAGGTACTCACAGGAAGGTACTCATAGGTGTCAAATCGCACTCCCCAGGCCTTGCCCAGGTGGCAGACTAAGCAAACCAAAATTCTGTTGTCCCTTTGTAGTAGATGCTTAGACTCTACTTCTCAATACATTTCCTGTATCCACCTGTTGCCCCAACACATTCCTCCTATGTTAATCATGTATAACTCTCCCCTTTTCTGATGTAGCAATGATGTAGTGATGATGATTAATGAATTGTATTCTGGGATAAGATAGAAACTTTTAAAAGTCCTTGTCACCCCATCCTCAGGGTTCAAAATTCCTCTTTGAACCAATAATAATAATAATAATAATTTTTTATTTATACCCCACCCTTCCCGGTTCAAAAACCGGGCTCAGGGCAGCTAACAACAAATTTAAAACACTTAATTATAAAAACAGCATAAAATACAGTATAAAAACATGAATAACAATAAAATTCAAAATTCAAAAATCAGTTAGATAATCCCCAGGGCTAACTGGCTGAATGGGTGCTACTTGGGCCAGCGAGGAGGCCAGGGGAGAATTAGCTGTGGGGTCTCAGAGCAGGTGATCTTCATAAAAGGTGAGGGGGAGGAAAGAGAAGGGAAATAAAAGATCAGGCTGAATTCAAATTAAAGGCCAGGTGGAATGGCTCTGTTTTACAAGCCCAACGGAAGGAGATTAAATCCCGAAGGGCCCTAGTTTCATGGGACAGAGCATTCCACCAGGTTGGAGCCATCACTGAAAAGGCCCTGGCTCTGGTGGAGGATTTGATCCGGTTGATGGCTAGATTCCTTCCTTTATTCGGCAGGGACTTGTGGGCTCTGCCCGACGAGCTGGGTGACTGAGCAGCCTCGCACCTTGATTTTTCCGTAACAGTAAGATATGAGGACCACCCCCCCATGGGTCCATGGACTACCAGTTGGGAACCACTGGTGTAAAGCATAATCCTGGCAACATTCTGCCCCTTAACTGATTTCAACAGGATACATTTAAGTGTGCAGTGGGTGTCAGCTTTCCCCTACAGTTTCCAAAAACAAAGGCAAGAAATTCACCCGTGACTCATCAGCACGATGCAGCAAAATGCGAAGGGCTAGAATCCTGTTCTATTCAAAGGGCGGAAGGGCTATTCATCGTTGAGCTCTGGCCTGGGAAAAACAGCCTTCCTGGGAAGATTCTCTATAATAGTGAATCTACAAGGTCTCTTCCTCATAAGAATCCCTGTTCAGTTGCAGCTACAGCCAAGCAGAATGTGCCACGCAGACTCGGCTGCACAGTATCACACACCTATCGTGTGGCCGAGGCCACAATCCTGATATGCGCAGCCCTGACACACGCAGGCAAAGGCACAGCCCTCTTCATGTCTTTATCTGCCCCACACCTGATATTCTGTGAGATGGACGTGTGATAGGAATTTTGAGGTCTTCGATATAGGTTAAATGTTCATAAGTGTACCAATCAAGCAAAGATCAGCACAGGAAGACTGACCTGAAACCATTTTGATTCCCAAACTGACCAAACGTTTTCTCCGCAAGGTCAAAGGAAAATGGAAAAGGCTCCCCATTGTCTTTTCCTTCACATATCCTGTCTTAAGGGCACATTTAAGATATGAATAGGGTCTGAGCTGTGACCTGGGTGGGGGTGGGGTCGGGTGGCGATGTTTCTATTTTACTTAATGTATGTGTGGGGTTTGGTGTCAGCGTTGCTTGTGCAGGTTCTTTGCTGTTCACTTGTGTTCCTTTGGTGGTGAGAGACGTTGGGGTTGGCCTAGGGTGTGGTTCTTGTCCGTCCTTCCTTCCTTCCTTCCTTCCTTCCTTCCTTCCTTTCTCTTTCCTTTCCTTTCCTTTCCTTTCCTTTCCTTTCCTTTCCTTTCCTTTCCTTTCCATTCCATTCCATTCTCTCTCTCTCTCTCAGTGGTGTAGCGTGGGGGGTGCAGGGGGGGCCGGCCGCACCGGGCACAACATCTGGGGTTAGGGTTAGGGGGTGCAAATCCACGGGTTAGGGGGCGCAAATTACTTGCCTTGCCCCGGGTGCTGACAACCCACGCTACGCCACTGCGCTCTCTCTCTCTCTCTCTCTCTCTCTCTCTCTCTCTCTGCAACGTGTGATATTTTTTCCACACTTCTCTTTCCTTTTTCCGAAGGCACTGTTAATTTTAAAGAGAAGAAAATCAAACTGCACTTCACAAACCACTCAAGTGATTTCGGTGGAGCTGAAATGGATGGTCTTGCGGCTTGCTAACATTACTCCCATGACATTTTAAAACAGGAAGTTCTGCTGCCACCAGAAGAGCAATCAAAGTCTGCCCAGTGATTACTTAGTTGTTGAGTTTATTGCTTTGTTGGTCCTATTTATTGTACTTGTTATCTTTCTGCTGGAAACTTTGCATTTTTTTAAAAAAAGGTGGCAATAGCAAGAGTGCAGGCAGCTCTAGACTCTGTCCCTACCTCATTTCTTCACTCTGAATTGCCCTCAATCAAAGTGGCTTTTGTCCCCAAACAATCCCAAATAAATGTTTGCCTGCATTTAAGGAGGTGGAGTGATGTGTGCTAAAATAAATGAGCAAAATTCTGCATCGGAAAAGCTGAATTCCGCAACCAGTTCTGAATTCTGCGACCGTGTGTCATTCATTTGCAAAATTTATTCTACTTTTTGCTAGCCACAAGGAAAGAATGAAACAGGGCACCAATGCTCAGCCACTTCTCTGGCTTAAGATTTTATTAGTCATTGTTCACACAGCTTCTAGAATCTTGCTTGCTTCTTTGCGAAAGCAGAGATCCTGAGGGAGCTGAAATCCATGTAAAAAACCCCAAATACTACATTCTGCAACATTTCCGTGCTCCTGCCAAATAACAGCAAGCAGAAAGTCATAGAATCATAGAATCATAGAGTTGGAAGAGACCACAAGGGCCATCGAGTCCAACCCCCTGCCAAGCAGGAAACACCATCAGAGCACTCCTGACATATGGTTGTCAAGCCTCTGCTTAAAGACCTCCAAAGAAGGAGACTCCACCACACTCCTTGGCAGCAAATTCCACTGTCCAACAGCTCTTACTGTCAGGAAGTCATGCCATCAGGCTTTGAAATCTTTCGAGGTGTTGAATGTACCAAAAAGCAACCCGCACAGTTGATTACATTTCCCCCAAAAAACCAGTAAACGGCGTTTCCATGAGCTGCTCTGGTTCACCAGAAGCGGCTTAGTCATGCTGGCCACATGACCCGGAAGCTGTACGCCGGCTCCCTCGGCCAATAAAGTGAGATGAGCGCTGCAACCCCAGAGTCGGCCACGACTGGACCTAATGGTCAGGGGTCCCTTTACCTAAAATGAAATACCCCATCAGGGAGAAGGACTAGCCAATTGATTTATTCTTTGAAGGCCTTTATATACGGAACTGTGAACTTTTTTAAATGAGGGGGCATAAAATTTGAAGAAAAAAACAAAAGCATGCAAAGATATGAACAGTGAAAATTCTTCATAAAATGCCTGCGGAAACAAGCAAGTCTTTGTGCCTGAAGCTGACAGAGGGCTTTTCCTTAGCCTGCGGAAACTCTTCAATTTGACGCTGTCCGAAATGGTCCAGTCCACTCTGCCGCCGCCTCCTTCTGTGGTCCCTAGGAAGGGAAGCAAAGAGCCACAACCCCCCTTTGCCTGTTGGATGGCATAGCGGCAATTCCAGCTGCCGCCCCTTCCACATCTGGGCCCAGATGTGTCTCCATCGCAGAGCATGCCTCTAAGGCAGTGGTGGCCAAACTTGGCCCTCCAGCTGTTTCGGGACTACAACTCCCATCATCCCTAGCTAACAGGACCAGTGGTCAGGGATGATGGGAATTGTAGTCCCAAGACAGCTGGAGGGCTGGGTTTGGCCACCACTGCTCTAAGGGGACGTCTCCCATGCTACCTTAAAAAGACATGAGAGTCCCCCCCCCCCCCCGATTCGTGTAAACTTAGGACTTGGCCTTATCCTGAATCAGGCTACTGGTTCATCCAAGTCAGTATTGTCAACACTGACTGGCAGCATCTCTCCTGGATTTCAGACGGGGGTCTCTACCTCCAGCCCTGCTTGGAGATGTATCTGGGGATTCAGCCTGCGCCTTCCTCAACATAATAAAGAGATGCATGCATTATTTCTTGAATAAGACAGGAATGTGCCCAAAAGGCTGGATGCTTTTCATGGTATATAAAAGAGCCTAAATGTCAGCTGTTGCCAGATTCTGTGCAAGCACCCCAGTCGTTGGCAATCAGGCAATCAGAGGCTATTTATTATTACTGTTTATTTCACATAACTTATACACTGCTTGTTTGTAAAATAAAAAAGCGCTTTACAAAAGACATACAACTATCACGAAGGAAAACTGACAATAAGTTAAGACTTTCGAAAAGTTGCAATAACAATAGACTAAAAACATTCAAAGCTCGCATGGACTTTCTAAACATCTGGATAGGTTTGTCTAACAAGGATGCTTTCATCAGGCGCCCAAAAGAGTACGGTGAAGGTGCTTGCCTGATAATCAAGTGGCAGGGAGTTCCAAAGTGTGGACTCTGCCACACTAAAAGACTGAGTTCTTATAAGGGCGGAATGGGTATTACGAGGCACCTGGGACAGGACTAATTCCATCAATCAAAGCACTCACGGGACGTGGGTGGTGCTGTGGGTTAAACCACAGAGCCAAGGACTTGACGATCAGAAGGTCGGCGGTTCGAATCCCCGCGACGGGGTGAGCTCCTGTTGCTCGGTCCCTGCTCCTGCCAACCTAGCAGTTCGAAAGCTGCCAGTGCAAATAGATAAATAGGTACCTCTCTGGCGGTAAGGTAAACGGCGTTTCCATGCGCTGCTCTGGTTTGCCAGAAGCGGCTTAGTCCTGCTGGCCACATGACCCGGAAGCTGTATGCTGGCTCCCTTGGCCAATAAAGCGAGATGAGCACTGCAACCCCAGAGGCGGCCACGACTGGACCTAATGGTCAGGGGTCCCTTTACCTTTACCAAAGCACTCAAGTCAGCACATAAGGGGTAAGGTTATGAACCACCTGACTGCTCAGTGGCAATATGTCAGCAAAAGAACATTGTATACCTGTCTCTTCAGATGCTTGTGCGTTATGAAAAGAGATGCGCGCGCACACACACATTTCCTGGAGAAGACAGAGACACTTGGCAGAGCTCTCAGGGCTACTTGGGTCCTCATATACAAACAAGCTAAAATTTGGCCCCCAAACCAGCTATCATCAGCCTTGTCTGCCTGCTTTTCCCATGGGAGTTTTGGAAAAATCAGAACTTGGTAAAGAACAGTCCTAACTGCTCCACATCAAAGTGTCAGCAACAGACTATTGACAGCGGAGGAATGATGGACAGCCCTGCTGGAACAGATCCCTGGCGATCGGCCCAGAGCTTTGGAACAAATACTCAGGTATATGTCCCTAGGAAATCCAGAGGTATACAGTAAAGAGAGTTCCTGCTCATAGCTATTGCAACTAGCAGCCTTCAACAGACACATTTTCCCTGAACCTCTTGTGTGTTTTTTTAAAAAAGCAGCAATTAGTCATTGCATAAAGAAATTCATACTTTTGTCTGAACCAGTCGAACAACCAGGGGGCGCCCCTGACATGATGAGAGACAGCAAGAAGAAAACCATGATCCGTGCGGGATGCACGTTCGCAACCTGCAGCGGCACGTCTGCGCACACGAGAGGTTGTGATTCTGCGCTTCTGCGCATGCGCAAAGCGTGATATAGCGCTTCTGCACATGCGTGACTGCTGAAACCCGGAAGTAACCCGTTCCGGTACTTCTGGGTTTCGGCGGTCCGTAACCCAAAAAACGCAACCTGAAGCGTCTGCAACCCGAGATACGACTGTACTGTATTTTAAATGTGATGCCGTCCATGTTTATCTAAGCTCCTTTCTTGTGCATCCATTTTCCCCGGTCCACCGGTCTCACTTTTAAAAATAGAAATTAAAAAATCATGGCCACCCAGCCCATTCTTCAGAAGAGGATTTCTGCAATAGACTCGATGATGACCTTTGGGGTCCTTTACAACTCTATGTCAGGGAGTGGACCAGGGGTCAGCAAACTTTTTCAGCAGGGGGCCGGTCCACTGTCCTTCAGACCTTGTGGGGGGCCGGAATATTTTTTTTTTTGGGGGGGGGGGGATGAACGAATTCCTATGCCCCACAAATAGCCCAGAGATACACTTTAAATAAAAGGACACATTCTACTCATGTAAAAACATGCTGATTCCCAGACCATCCGTGGGCCGGATTGAGAAGGCGTTTGGGCCAGATCCTGCCCCCGGGCCTTAGTTTGCCTACCCATGGACTGGACTGAGGAGGGATAGTGGGGACTGCTCCCCCTCTTCCTGAACCTTCTTGAGGAGGACAGTGTAGATTTTAGAACAGTGGGTTGCAGAAGGTACCGTATTTTTCGCTCTTTAAGATGCACCAGACTACAAGATGCACCTAGTTTTTAGAAGAGGAAAACAAGAAAAAAGATATTCTGAATCTCAGAAGCCAGAACAGCAAGAGGGATCACTGCGCAGTGAAAGCAGCAATCCCTCTTGCTGTTCTGGCTTCTGTGCTGGTCCCGGGGGTAAGGTACCTTGGGTGTAGCAAAGTCCACACGAAGAGGGGCAAGGTCCGAGGCAGAGTGCCGGGCGGTGAACAGGAACGCTGGAACAGGAGGCTGTGCAGGGAACAGGTACACCGGATGGTCGGGAACAGGAGGCCGAGCAGGGAACAGGAGTACCGGATAGTCAGGAACAGGAGGCCGAGCAGGGATCAAGAACGCAGGAAGGTCCGAAGCCAACAACGACGTTGCTCCCGCAACCTGGGGCCGGGCTGACTGGGCTTTTATCCTCTTCTAAGGCCAGGGGCGGTCCCGGCCCCCAGGAGCCCCGCCTCCTCTGGCCTTAAGGCGAGCACTCCTCCTGGGGGCAACCAGTTCCCTTCGCCTCTCTGCTCTAAACCTCTGCAGATCAGGAGAGGCCGAAGGGTTACTGGGCCCTGGAGGAGGCTCACCTGTGGCCACTGAGTCGTCAAGCCTCTCTGGGGCCAGAAGGGCTTCACCTGGGGCCAGCTCCTGATGCACTGCCACAGGTGCAGGCTCTTCAGCATCTAGGCCTGGCCCCAGTTCAGCCGGCCCTGGAGGCGGGGACTCCTGTGCAGGCCGGGATTCCTCTGTTTCATCCTCCGAATCGGAATCCCAGGCCATCACACCATCCCCCCTCCCAGGCCCCCCCCTCAACCGAGGGTCCGGACCCGGCTTGCCGGGGTACGTCGCATGGAACTCTCGGAGGCAGGCAGGTGCGTGGACGTTGGCCGCTGGTTCCCAGGAACGGTCCTCCGGTCCGTACCCCTTCCAGTCAATGAGATACTGCAGCTTCCCCCTGCGGTATCGGGAGTCCAGGATGCGTTCCACCTCGTACTCAGGCTCTCCCCGAACCAACACTGGCTGCGGTCGGGGACGGTTCGGGTGGAACTCGTCGGGTGGGGCCACCGGACTCAAAAGGGACCTGTGGAAGACCGGGTGAACCTTCAGGGTTGCGGGTAACCGGAGACGAAATGCCACAGGAGAGACTTGGTCTACGATAGGGAACGGGCCGGTGAAGCGGGCGTCCAACTTCCGCGAAGGTCGAGAGGGGTGGAGGTGGCGAGTGGAGAGCCAAACCAGGTCACCGACGCGAAGTTCCGGCCCCACCTGGCGGTGGCGGTCGGCCTGGGCCTTGTACGCTTCCTTGGCCTGGTGCAGTTGCTCCACCAAAAGCTGTTGCTGGGACTGGAGCTCTTGAAGCCACTCCGTCACCGCCGGGACTGCGGATGTCGGCAGCACCTCTGGAAACAGCCGTGGATGATAACCATAACTGGCCTGGAACGGGGTCTGCTGGGTGGACGCATTCACCGCGTTATTGTAGGCGAACTCCGCCAATGCCAGGTGGTCGACCCAGTCATCCTGCTGGTAGCTGCAGTAACACCGGAGGTACTGCTCCAGCACCGCGTTCGCCCGTTCCGTCTGGCCATCGGTCTGTGGGTGGTAGGCTGACGAGAGGCAGACCTCCGTCCCGAGGGTCCGGTGTAGTGCTTGCCAGAACCGGGATGTGAACTGAACGCCCCGGTCGGACACCACGCGCTCAGGTAGGCCATGCAGGCGGAAGACATGCTGAAGGTACAGCTGAGCAGTTTCCTTGGCTGTGGGTACAGATGGACAGGGAGCGCAGTGCACCATCTTGGTGAAATGGTCGGAGAAAACCAGAAGGCAGGTACAGCCACGAGACGAGGGTAAGTCCACTACAAAGTCCAACGAAACCGTGTGCCAAGGGTGCGGTGGAACTGGCAATGGCTGAAGTAGGCCGGGGGGTCGCCCGGTAGGTCCCTTGGCGCGCCGGCAGACATCACAACCAGCAACGTAGCGAGCCACGTCAGCCTTCAGGCGGGGCCACCAAAACTCTCGACTGACCAGATGGGTGGTCCGATACCGTCCAAAGTGCCCCGCTGCTGGGGCATCATGGGCCATCCGGAGAACCTCCAGCCGTAGTGGCCCTGGCGGGATGTACAAACGACCGTGGTGCAGCAGAAGGCCCTGATGCAGGACCAGCCCCGGATACTGTGGGCTGGACCCTTCAGCCAGCTCCCGGAGTCGTTCCTGGGCCCAAGCGTCGACCCGCTGCTGTTCCCGCACCCGAACCTGCAGTGGCTGCGCCTCCTGGGTGGCCAGGAATGCAGCCGGAGGTAGGATCGTGGTGGGTTCTGCTTGCTGTACCGTGTCTGCGTTGTCGTCAGGTTTCCGGGACAGGGCATCCGCCTTCTGATTCTGAGAGCTAGGGATGTAGCGGATCCGGAACTGGAACCGGGAAAAGAACAACGCCCACCGGATCTGTCTTTGGTTCAGCTTGCGGGTGGTCTGGAGGTACTCCAGGTTCCGGTGGTCGGTTCTCACCTCCACCGGATGTCGTGCCCCCTCAAGATGGTGGCGCCAGACCTCAAAGGCTACCTTGATGGCCAGTAGTTCCCGCTCCCACACAGTATAGTTACGCTCCGCTGGTAGGAGCTGGCGGGAATAGAAGGCACAGGGTAAGAGTGGCGCTTCAGGACCAATCTGTTGAGACAAGACGGCACCGAGAGCCGTACTGGAAGCGTCGGTCTCCACCACAAAGGGTCGAGAGGGGTCAGGATGTTGTAAGATTGGTGCCCTCTGGAAACAGGCCTTCAACCCCTGAAACGCCTCCTCTGCCTCCTTGTCCCAGGAAAACGGCGTCTTTGGGCGCAGTAGCCGGGTCAACGGGGTGGTGCGATGAGCATAATCAGCGATGAAGGTCCGGTAGTAATTGGCGAACCCCAGGAAACGCTGTAGGTCCTTGCGGTTCCGGGGTGCCGCCCATTCTTGAACCGCTGTCACCTTCCCCGGGTCCATTTGCACCCCATCTGGAGAGAGCCGGTGACCAAGGAAGTCCACAGTCCGCTGATGGAACTCGCACTTGCTGAGCTTTGCGTACAAACGGTGCTCACGCAAGCGCTGCAGCACGGTCCGGACATGCCCCTCATGGCGAGCCGGGTCACGGGAGTAAATCAGTATGTCATCCAAATACACCACCACGTACTTGTCTAACAGGTCCTGAAACACGTGGTTGATGTAGCGTTGAAACACAGCAGGCGCGTTGCACAAACCGAAAGGCATAACCAAATATTCGAACTGCCCGTACCGGGTCCCAAACGCTGTCTTCCACTCATCCCCGGCTCGGATCCGAATCAAGTTGTAGGCCCCCCGGAGGTCCAGCTTGGTGAACACCTGTGCCCCTTGCACCCGCTCCAGCAGCTCCGAGATAAGGGGCAAGGGGTACCGGTCTGGGACGGTAATTTTGTTCAGGGCTCGGTAATCATGGCAAGGGCGGAGTTCCCCACATTTCTTCTTAACAAAAAGCACCGGCGCCGCGGTGGGCGAGGTGGAAGGCCTAATGAACCCACGCTCCAGGTTCTTGCGCAAGAAGTCCTGCAAAGCCTCGCGCTCTGGCTCTGTTAGGGAATATAAGCGACTCACTGGTAAAGGCGCTCCGGGTTGGAGGTCTATGCCGCAGTCAAAAGGCCGATGCGGCGGCAGCTGGTCTGCCCCCCGTTCCTCGAACACGTCCTGGTAGTCCTGGTACACGGCTGGGAGCGTGGGTGCTGCCTCCTCTGAGGGCGCGGCCGCCAGCGTTCCGGATTGAGCATGGGAACATGGGTCTGGGAAGTGCACGGTCCGTTTGACCCAGTCAATCTGAACGTTGTGGGCCTCCAGCCAGTCCATCCCGAGCACCAGGGGGAAGCGGGGCATAGAGGCAATGTCCAAAGTTCGCAACTCCCGGTGCTGCTGGAGACACAGGACCAGAGGCTGGGTCTCCTGAGTAACGGCACCTGAACGCAGAAGTCGTCCGTCAATCGCTTCCACCTGGACCGGTACTGGCTTGTTCCGAAGTGGCACCTGATGATGGGCGGCAAAAGCAGCGTCCATATAGGAGCGGGTTGCCCCTGAATCTACCAAAGCATGGGTGAGGATCCAGGGCCCACCTGGAGGGTATAAACGTACCGAAACCATAAGATGTTGCAAGTCCATTGGTGCGGGCCCATTCTGTACGGTTTGGGACCCCCGGTAGCTAGGGCCATCAGCTACTGGGGTTGGCGGTTTCCCTGCGGCTGGCGTTTCTCAGGGCAGGACCGAGCGAAGTGTCCACTTCCGCCACAGTAAAGACAGAGATTTCCATCCCGACGCCGCGCCTTCTCTGCGGGGGAAAGGCGTGGCCGCACTGCCCCGAGCTGCATAGGCTCCTCCGTTAAATCAGTTGTGACCGTGGGGCTGCCGGAAAAAGCTGGTGCCGTGAACTGGAAGTGTCGGCGACCCCGGGCCTGACGACGATCCTCCAACCGGTCGCCTATTTGTAGACTCCGTTGAATGAGAGTGTCCAGCGTGGTGGGGCGTTCCATTGTGGCCAACTGGTCCAGTACCTCGTCCGAAAGCCCTTCGAGATACTGGTCCCGCAGTGCCGAGTCATTCCAGGTCAAGTCCTGTGCCAACAGCCGGAACTCCGTGGTATATGTGGCCACCGTGGACTTGCCCTGTTTCAAATGCCGAATCGCCCGGTTGGCTTGACTCTCTTTCTGGGGGTTGCCGAACGCGGCCTCCAAACGATTGCAAAACCCCGTATAGTCTGCCAGCAAGGGGGAGTCTTGCCTGAGTAGCGGCAACGCCCACTTGGCCGCCTGGTCCTTTAACAAGCTAATCAAAAAGTGCACCTTGGTACGGTCGTCAGGAAAGTTCCGGGCTCGCCCCTGAATATACAGTTTGGCCTGGGCCAGGAACATGGGAAAGCTGGCCGGGGCTCCATCAAATTTCTCAGGCAAAGCCACTGGGTACTTGCCCGGAGCCGGGGCGTCGGCCCCAGAAGCCGGTAGGGCTTCCAAGCGTTGCTGAAGTGCCTCAACCGCGTCACTGAGCTGCTGCACGGTGTGAGACAAGGCCTGGTTCTCCTGGGCCAAAGCCACCAGTGCAGCCGCCTGTTCAGCCATGGCCTCTGGCTCTTCCCGAACGCACCCCGACGAAGGGGGAGTGCGGGAGGTGGCGGGAGCAAACTGTGCTGGTCCCGGGGGTAAGGTACCTTGGGTGTAGCAAAGTCCACACGAAGAGGGGCAAGGTCCGAGGCAGAGTGCCGGGCGGTGAACAGGAACGCTGGAACAGGAGGCTGTGCAGGGAACAGGTACACCGGATGGTCGGGAACAGGAGGCCGAGCAGGGAACAGGAGTACCGGATAGTCAGGAACAGGAGGCCGAGCAGGGATCAAGAACGCAGGAAGGTCCGAAGCCAACAACGACGTTGCTCCCGCAACCTGGGGCCGGGCTGACTGGGCTTTTATCCTCTTCTAAGGCCAGGGGCGGTCCCGGCCCCCAGGAGCCCCGCCTCCTCTGGCCTTAAGGCGAGCACTCCTCCTGGGGGCAACCAGTTCCCTTCGCCTCTCTGCTCTAAACCTCTGCAGATCAGGAGAGGCCGAAGGGTTACTGGGCCCTGGAGGAGGCTCACCTGTGGCCACTGAGTCGTCAAGCCTCTCTGGGGCCAGAAGGGCTTCACCTGGGGCCAGCTCCTGATGCACTGCCACAGGTGCAGGCTCTTCAGCATCTAGGCCTGGCCCCAGTTCAGCCGGCCCTGGAGGCGGGGACTCCTGTGCAGGCCGGGATTCCTCTGTTTCATCCTCCGAATCGGAATCCCAGGCCATCACAGCTTCTGGGATAGCTGCGCAACCTGCATTCGCTCTATAAGACGCACACACATTTCCCCTTACTTTTTAGGAAGGAAAAAGTGAGTCTTATAGAGCAAAAAATACAGTAATCATTCGGAGGCTGCCGAGGAGAGAAGCTGGGAAATATTGGGAGAGCAGCAGGAAGCAGCAGCAGCTGGGAGAGACAGCTGACAGACACAGTGTCTTCAGAAAGCATTCCTAACCCCCCCCCCTTTCCAGGACCCGGCGTGCATTGAGAGTAGGAGAACGGAAGTGAAGGAATGGCAGATGAAGATGATGGACTTTATGGAGATGGCCGACCTGACTGGAAGAATCCGCAAACAGAAAGACGAGGAATACCAAGAAGAATGGAAGAAATTTAAGGACTATTTACTTAAATATTCTAAAATATCATAAGTAGGAAGACAGAAGTGCCTGGCATGCTCTGGTTCATGGGGTCACGAAGAGTCGGACATGACTAAACGACTAAACAACAACAACATAAGTAGAATTACTAGTAAGTACCAAATTGGCCTAGGAGTTAAATATGTTAAATTGTATAACATTATGGATAGAAGATAATTTGAAAAGAAAGACAAGATGTTAATTGATCAGGTTAATCTTATCTGAAAGTAGTATTGGAAAACTGCTATGATGAGCTTTATGGAAACTCAGCTAGGGGGATTCAAGGAAGTCATTTAACAATGATAACAAAATTGGGGTTTGAATAGTTAGGATAAATGTCTGTTCGTTTTTTACATTGTAATGTTTTTCTGTTATGTTTGTTATAAATTTGGAAAACTGATAAAAAAAATTGAAAAGAAAAGAGAGAGTAGGAGAACAGAAAGTTCAGAAGCGGAAAGCTCAGATCAGCCAGAGCAGGGATGACATACAGTAGGTATAGTAGGCATAGCGGTCAACGTTTCCCTTTTTTTACGGGAAATTCCTTTATTCTGAATAGGATTCCTCGCAAGAAAAGGGAAAAGTTGACAGCTATGATAGCAGGAGCAGGGCTGGATTTAGGTTTGATGAGGCCCTGAGCTACTGACGCTAACGGGGCCCTTTATATGTCCAGCTGTCCTTTGTCAACAACAAATGGTTGCTGTTTTTTCTGTTGAATATATGCTATATGGTAATTTATGGACCTAATAGGTATCTCAAGCCATTTGCCCATGTTGCCTTGCAACCAGTCCATGCAGAATGTAGGCACCCTGTATATAGAAAGGAGCAAGCCAGTGATATTTTAGGGAGCAGGCTAGCAGGCGGGGCCCATGACTTACATCACAGGAGCCTACACAACACAAAACACTGTTGCTGTATGTAGGTTTTATTTTATTTGTTTTTTATTTTATATTTTGGAAATGTACATCCAGTTTTCCCCCCCTTTGATTTTTTTTGGGGGCCCCTCAAGAGAGTGAGGCCCTAAGCTATACAGTGGTACCTCTGGTTACATACTTAATTCATTATGGAGGTCCGTTCTTAACCTGAAACTGTTCTTAACCTGAAGCACCACTTTAGCTACTGGGGCCTCCTGCTGCTGCTGCTGCGCTGCTGGAGCACAATTTCTGTTCTCATCCTGAAACAAAGTTCTTAACCTGAAGCACTATTTATGGGTTAGCGGAGTCTGTAACCTGAAGCGTCTGTAACCCGAGGTACCACTGTAGCTTGTTTAGCTTATATGTAAATCCGGCACTGAATAGGAGAGACAGAGGGCGTGGGACTTTTCTTGGAGCAACGCCATTACCTGAGAGGTGCTCCCCCCCCCCCGAATACTGAATAAAATATCATGGGAAGAACGTCTTGTATTCCCATTTCTGGCTGACAGCCGTGAGGGAGGGGGATCGGGTTCCCTACAGTTCTGTGAGGAAGATGTTCCTCTCGAGTAGCCCTTTTCAAACTCTGCTCCATCTGTTCTCACAGCTTCACACTTGGATTGTGTCCACAACTCCTGTTTACTCTGCATCCAGGGCATTCCCACGGCTGGTTTGGGAAATGGTGTTCCCGAGGCATTGGCCATGATCCGCATCTATCCTTTCCTTCCTTACAAAATGCTGCACTTTGATGCGTCGTCGTCCCCAAGCCAGCTTGGATCTAAATTGAGAAATTGAACAAGCAAGCTGCGTTTTAATCTGGTGGAGCAAACGCAGCCCTACTCCAGAGGTGCCTACAGGCATACCAGCAAAGAGGGAATCCGAGCCTTTCCCCCCTGCTCCTGGGTAAGCGTGGACTTCTCCTGATTTTGCTTTTCAGGTGGCACCCACAAACTTTTCCCTCCAAAGCTCGCCCTGACTCAACTCTGAACCTTCCAGCCTTTATGCGTCTGGATGAAAAACCAGGTGCTTGCCTTTCCAACTGTCGTTGGTTCTTGTCTTTTACATTTTAGCCAATTTACCTGGTGTTAAGTACCATCTCGGGACACGGTTGGCGCTGTGGGTTAAACCACAGAGCCTAGGACTTGCCGATCAGAAGGTCGGCGGTTCGAATCCCCACAACGGGGTGAGCTCCCGTTGCTCAGTCCCAGCTCCTGCCAACCTAGCAGTTTGAAAGCACGTCAAAGTGCAAGTAGATAAATAGGTACCACTCCGACGGGAAGGTAAACGGCATTTCCGTGCGCTGCTCTGGTTCACCAGAAGCGGCTTAGTCCTGCTGGCCACATGATCTGGAAGCTGTACGCCGGCTCCCTCGGCCAGTATAGCGAGATGAGTGCCACAACCCCAGAGTCGGTCACGACTGGACCTAATGGTCAGGGGTCCCTTTACCTTTACCTAAGTACCATCTATACATCATTTTCATAACATTCTCTTTAAGAGCACTGGGAATGTAAAGAAAGGGAAGGTATCTTTTACCACATGTAAAGAGGTAAAGGCTTTCTGGGAAATGATATATAATGAGTTAAAGAAAATGTTTTAAAATACTTTTGTTAAAAAACCAGAAGCCTTTTTATTGGGTATAGTGGGGAAAGATATACCAAGGGAAGTTAAAAGACTCTTTATGTATGCAACAACTGCAACAAGAATTCCTTTAGCCCAACGAAAGAAGAGTGGCAGATGAAGATGATGGACTTTGCAGAACTGGCGAAACTGACAGGAAAAATCCGAAACCAACATAATCAAGTATTCCAAAAGAACTGGAGTAAATTTATACGATACCTGAAAGATTATTGTAAGCAATTAGCATCCCTAGCAGGGTTGTCTGAAGACTTGTAATGAGAAAATTTCTACCTTTCGATATTTATTTAAATTTTGAGTCGTTTTGTAACGAGTCTCGTTAGAATCGGAAAATGTACAAATTGCAAGGATATAAAGGTTAATTTTGAAAGTCATGAGGCGGGAGGAAAGGAAGTCGACAGGCTCTAAAGAGCCAGGGTGGGAAAGTAGATAATGATGATGTGAATGTATATTATTAAATGGAAAATAAATTTCAAAAATATAAAAATAAAAATATTGGGCGCTTGGCAGATATCTCAGACTAAACATTTGTTTGGCCAGCTAAAGCAAACCAACCGGTCTTCCCAAGGTGAAAAACTGCTCCTGGGAGGGGGTGTGTTTGTGATTGCCAACCAACCAATTGGCAAACACAAACAGGTTTCTTCAGAGCTTGGCCAGAATGGAACAAGGGGCACCTTCAGGGAGGCTTCACCCCTCAAACGACGCACGACTGGATGTCCCCAATATTGCAGAACAACATGACGCCGTTGGTAAGTTTTATTTGCAACCTTTTCATCAAGGGTCCAACCCCTTTGATGGTTTGAGTTGTCCTTTCTCAGTCCCGGCCTGACTGATGCTTACCATTCCGTAGCTTCCCCAGCAAGGCTCACGATTCATAGAATCGGAACTGTCGAATTGGCCCCTGGGTCATCTACTCCAACCCCCCCATCATGCAAGCTAATGATTCACTGGACGAAACCCAACATTGGCTTGATGACATCTGCACCATTCATGTATAACCCCGGGGGGCGTATTGAGGAACATATTCCTGATTTAAACGCAGAAAGGAGGATTTAGTTGAGGGCAGATCAACTCCACCGTCCCTCCCCTTCAAGAAAAGGTAAATCAAGCATATCCTTTTTATCCCTGGTCATTTTGTCTGCCTCTTTCTGTCCCCATCCCAGCTCCACAGTCTCCTATTTCGCGATGGGAGTAACTAGGAATGTACCATATTTTTCGCTCCATAAGACGCACCTTTTTCTTCCTAAAAAGTAAGGGGAAATGTCTGTGTGTCTTATGGAGCGAATGCGTGGTCCCTGGAGCCGAATTGCCCAGGGGCAAAAAGCAGGTTGTGGTTTCTTTTTTTTTGAAAGAGGGAAGGGGGTGTTGAAGCAAAGCTGCTGATCGTTTGCCGATCGGAGAGAGAGATAAGGGATGCTAGAGATAAAGGAGGCTGCCTGGGAGGGGGGAGGTAAAGACAGCAAACTTGCAAAGAGGGGAAACAGGAAGGCTAAAGCAATAAGGAGAGAAATTAGAAGAAAAGGAGGAGCAAAAAACTGCTCCAGCTAAGGAAAAGACACTAAGGCAAACAAGAGGGAAGGGAGTGTTGAAAGGAAGCGGCTGATCGGTGGGATCGGAAGAGAGATAAGGGATGCTAGTGGAGGCTGCCTGGGAGGAGGGAGGTAAAAGCCCATGGATCCTCAGGATTTTTGCAATGGGTCACCCCAAATTCACCATCAGATCACATAGCATGTCCATGGCTACAGCCGGCACCAAAAAAACCACGCACCCACTGTTTCCTAGGGCTGCAATGGTGCAAAAATGTGGTTACAAAGCACGGATCCACATGGATCCTCAGGATTTTTGCATTGGATCACCCCAAATTCACCATCAGATCACATGTCTGTGGCCACAGCATGAACCACAAAAATCATACATCCACTGTTTCATTCAGAATAATTTTTTTCTTGTTTTCCTCCTCTAAAAACTAGGTGCATCTTATGGTCAGGTGCATCTTATGGAGCGAAAAATATGGTACATACTACTCCAATGACAGCCGCACATCCGCTCTACTGGGAATGATCAAGGTGGTCATTCCAGATTTCTGTCGCCGGATTTCTGTGGACAGAAATACGAGGGGAAATTGCCCTTTCGAGACAGCAGCACACATATCCACGGGGCTATGCGATTCTCCTATCAGGCCCGCCAACTCGCCTGGTCGCCACTGGCGAGCAACCATGGCCTCCAGGCGACCTGGCAGGAAAGTCCTTGCAAGCTGGGAGAGAGCGGACTCCTCTCTCTTTAACTTTTCAGGCCTGCCCACAAGTGGTTGATACCAGCGGGCAGTACGCAAACCGTCTAGTACCTTTGATCAGCTGGGGGTGCAATGTCTGTGTGTCCCCCCCAAATTTGGTGACTGCTTCTTGGATTTTTCACCCATCTTAAAAGAACAGAAACCATGAATGGAGGTGCGGTCACTACATTAAAAACCCAAGAAGAGCCCGCTGAATTAGGCCAATGGCCCATCTATTCCCGCAAGCGCCTGGTTCTTACACTGGCCACCAGACGCCCCAATGGGAATCCGATAAGCAGAATTCGAACACAAGACCTTCCTGCGATTTCCATCAACTGTTATCTGAAGCATTGCAGTGGAGGCAGAGCCTAGGCATCCTGGCTAGTAGCCATTGCCAGCCCTCTCTTCCACGAATTTGTCCAGTCTTCTTTCAAAGTCATCCAGGCTGGTGGTCATCGCTGTCTCCAGTGGTCATGAGTTCCAGAGGTTAACCATGCAGCTTAAGCGAGCTGCTTTTTTCTGACATGGGGAAATGTTTGCTTGCAAGCACTTCAACCTGTTCCTTGGACTATGGATGATTTACGGGGCCGGGATGGGGGGTGGGGGGAGTCCAGCTGGACCCCCTCCAATGCCAGCTCCTCAGAAGGCAGAAATGCCTCACTGCAGACGATCGGATCCTTTCCGTTCCCAAGTTTCTAGCAGCTGAGAGTCTGTGGACCTTTTCGAGCTCAGCCGCCTCGAAACCCGGTGGAGGCAACTGCGGAAGAGGGACGTCCGGAAAATAATGAAGACCCAGGGGTCCACGATGGAGTTCACGGAGAAGAAGCGCAGGGCGGTGAGGTCCGCCTTCTCGTCGAAATCGGGGGCAAATGCGCCGACGTAAGCACGGACCTGTGGGAGGGGAGGGAGACAGGTTGAAAAACTCACTTGCGGCAGATTGAGGCGGCTGAGTATTATTGTGACTACTACTTCATAGAATAATAATAATAATAATAATAATAATAATAATAATAATAATAATAAATTATTATTCATACCCGGCCCATTTGGCGGGGCTTCCCCAGCCACTCTGGAGGGCTTCCACGAAATATTAAAATACCGTAATGCATCAAACATTAAAAGCTTCCCTAAACAGGGCTGTCTTCAGATGCTTTCTAAAAGTCTGGTAGTTGTTTTTCTCTTTGACATCTGGTGGGAGGGCGTTCCACAGGGCAGGCGCCACCACCGAGAAGGCCCTCTGCCTGGTTCCCTGTAACTTGGCTTCTCGCAGGGAGGGAACCGCCAGAAGGCCCTCGGCGCTGGACCTCAGTGTCTGGGCAGAACAATGGGGGTGGAGACGCTCCTTCAGATATACTAGACCGAGGCCGTTTAGGGCTTTAAAGGTCAACACCAACACTTTGAATTGTGCTCGGAAACATACTGGGAGCCAATGTAGGTCTTTCAAGACCGGTGTTATATGGTCTCGGTGGCCGCTCCCAGTCACCAGTCTAGCTGCCGCATTCTGGATTAGTTGTAGTTTCCGGGTCACCTTCAAAGGTAGCCCCACATAGAGCACATGGCAGTAGTCCAAGCGGGAGATAACCAGAGCATGCACCACTCTGGCGAGGCAGTTCGCAAGCAGGGAGGGTCTCAGCCTGCGTAACAGATGGAACTGGTATACAGCTGCCCTGGACACAGAATTGACCTGTGCCTCCATGGACAGCTGTGAGTCCAAAATGACTCCCAGGCTGCGCACCTGGTCCTTCAGGGGCACAGTTGCCCCATTCAGGACCAGGGAGTCTTCCACACCCGCCCGCCTCCTGTCCCCTAAAAACAGTACTTCTGTCTTGTCAGGATTCAACCTCAATCTGTTAGCCGCCATCCATCCTCCAACAGCCGCCAGACACTCACAGAAGCATAGAATTTCAGAGTTGGAAGGGGCTAGAATCATCTATTCCAACCCCTTGAAATACAGGAATATGAGGATGTCCCAAACGGGTATTCAACCTGCAACCTTGGCATTATCAGCACCACGTTCCAACCAACTGAGCTTTCCTGTTGGTTCGTTTATTACCTGCCCTTCTTCAACATCAGTTTGAAGGACAGAGTTACATCAATTTAAAACTCACTACATATTGAATGGCAATGGCAATGGCAAACCTAGACAGCATCTTAAAAAGCAGAGACATCACCTTGCCGTATAGTTAAAGCTATAGTAGTGATGTATGGAAGTGAGAGCTGGACCATCAAGAAGGCTGATCGCCGGAGAATGGATGCTTTTGAATTCTGGTGCTGGAGGAGACTCTGGAGAGTCCCATGGACTGCAAGAAGATCAAACCTCTCCATTCTGAAGGAAATTAGCCCTGAATGCTCACTGGAAAGACAGATCCTGAAGCTGAGGCTCCAAGACTTTGGCCACCTCATGAGAAGAGAAGACTCCCTGGAAAAGACACTGATGTTGGGAAAGATGGAGGGCACAAGGAGAAGGGGACGACAGAGGACGAGATGGTGGGGCAGTGTTCTCGAAGCTACCAGCATGAGTTTGACCAAACTGCGGGAGGCAGTGGAAGACAGGAGGGCCTGGCGTGCTCTGGTCCAGCCATGGGTGACCTTGAGCCAGCCGCTGCCTCTCAGCCTAACCTACCTCACAGGGTCCCGCGTCCAGAAAGAAGAGGAGTTTCAAGAGGACTGGAGGAAATTTAAGGACTATTTGAATAAATATTGTAATATAAAAAATTAGAAATTACTTGAAAGAAAACAAATAGGCCTAGGATGAAACTACGTTATAATTAAATAAATGGGATTTAGAATGTTAAGAAAAGTGAATAAGATGGACTATAATTGGAAATTGTTTTAGTTTGATAATGATATTGGAAAGCTGTTACTACAAGGAAACTCAGAAGGGAGGGACTTGAGGAAGTCAACCAAGATGTTTAAAAGGTTGGATTTGTGAAGAATTAAGTTTGTTCTCATTGTTTATCTGTTTATTGTTCCTTTTTTCCTCTTCTCTTTTTCTGTTTTTGTGTATCATTCTGCTTTGTGGTTTTTGTTATTGTGGAAAATCTAATAAAAATTTATATATATATTAAAAAGAGAGAGGATAAAATAGGGAGGAGGGGAATTATTCCGGCCACCTTGAGCAAAGTTGGGTGGTGGTGGGGAAGGTGTTATATCATACCGTACAACTTTTGGAGGCTGAAAACCGGGACGCGTGCTTTTTAAGAACCACACGGTGTATAAATTTTATGGAATAAATTGGTAATGGATAGCAACATCTGGAGAGTCGCTATCCCAAAAGCCACTGAAATATTGTAAGCAAGAATTGCAACCCCCCCCCCTTGCTTTGGTTTTTCGGCCGCCTGCATGTGCAAAGAGCTCCCCCTTGTGGGTAAAGATGGTGGTTGCTCAGTTCTGTCTCAAAACTCTTTCTTTGAAGGGGCTTCCATAGAATCAGAGTTGGAAGGGACGCTGAGGGTCATCTAGTCCAACCCCCTGCAATGCAGGAATTTCAACTGAAGCATCCATGGCAGATGGCCAGCCAACCTCTGCTTAAAAACCTCCAAGGAAGGAGAGTCCACCACCTCCCAAGGGAGACCGTACCACCATCAGAAGACATTTGAAGGCAGCCCTGAATAAGGAAGGTTTTTTGTTTAGTTTAATGTTTTATTATGTTTTTATAATTTGTCGGAAGCTGCCCAGAGCGGCTGGGGGCAAGCCAATCAGATGCGCGGAGTATTATTATTTGAAATATACTTGGAGTAGTGGTGAGGAGGAATGGAAGTTCCCCCAGAATGTCTGCTTTATATACATTATTTACACAATGGGCCCCACGTGATTGGCTAATTCTGGGGTTCACCTGTAGGCCAATCAGGTTGTGGATTCACTTCCACCTGGAGCAGGATTGGGTGGCTCCTGTGGACCAATCAGACTGCTGCATTCTGGATCCTATTGTTCTAGGACCAACCAGACTGCTGCATTCTGGATCCTATTGTTCTAGGACCAATCAGACTGCTGCATTTTGGATCCTATTCAACTCAGTACATAAAAACATTATTATTATTATTATTATTATTATTATTATTATTATTATTATTATTATATTGGATATCCCTATTTTCATATGTACACCTACAGTCTAAAGTGCTTCTCAGGTGCTTTTCTGGAACATGAGAATTGGCTCCAAGTCTCCCTGCGTTCATTCCAGGAGGGTCGTCCTGCTATATATCTAAGTACAGTGGGACCTTGGTACTCAGACGCCTTGGTACTCAAACAACTTGGAAGCCAAACACTGCAAACCCGGAAGTAAGTGTTTCAGTTTGTGAACTTTTTCCGGAAGCCAAATGTGCTCTGTTTTGAGTGTTACGCTTCCGATTTGAGTGCCACACTTCCATTTCGTGTGTTAACACTGAGGTCTGTCTGTTTTTAATATTTATTTTGGCGGCTCTTTTTCGTTTTGCTTTTGTGACTGTGTGGAACCCAGTTCAGCTACTGATTGACTGATTGTGTGACTGCAGTACATGATTGCTTTCATTTTATGGATCCTTGGTCTTGTTGGATAGCAAAATCCATGTTAAATTGCTGTTTTAGGGGTTGTTTTTAAAAGTCTGGAACGGATTAACCCGTTTTGCATTGCTTTCTATGAGAAAGCACACCTTGGTTTTGAAACGGATTTCTGGAACAGATTGAGTTTGAGAACCAAGGTACCACTGTAGTGGGATTTGGAATAGATGTGAAATTAACTGTCACCATTTTCAATGTTGTTGCCTTATTATCTTCCTTACTGGGTCGTGCAAACCACTATTCTAAATAATGCCTTTTGTGGGGGCGGCATTGGGGATGCATTTGTGGAACTAAGGAGGCAGTGGATCCGTGGGCGTCCAGCCACCCCTGAACTTGGCTGGACTCTGACGCAAAAACCTCAACATTTGCTCTTCTCGAAAATGTCTCCAATAACCTCTTGACAACCTCCAACCTCCTCTGCTTGTAATCCTGGCCTTAAAAGGGCTCAGAATGTCCATGTGAGGCTCTGGTTCTCCGCAGGCATTTAACAGCTTTCCAAAAACAATGTAACTGCAGCGGTCCTGTAAAAACTCCCCCAAACTGCTTTCCGGCTAAGAGATCTGACGCAAGACAACAAAAAGCTAAAGATGCTTACAATTAAGGCTCTGCCAACCTAGCAGTTCGAAAGCACCCCTGGGTGCAAGTAGATAAATAGGGACCGCTTACCAGCGGGAAGGTAAACGCCGTTTCCGTGTGCGGCTCTGGCTCGCCAGAGCAGCGATGTCATGCTGGCCACGTGACCCGGAAGTGTCTCCGGACAGCGCTGGCCCCCGGCCTCTTGAGTGAGATGGGCGCACAACCCTAGAGTCTGTCAAGACTGGCCCGTACGGGCAGGGGTACCTTTACCTTTTTAATATATACCATTGAAAGATGGACCATAAAGAAGGCTGATCGCCAAAGAATGGATGCTTTTGAATTCTGGTGCTGGAGGAGACTCTTGAGAGTCCCATGGACTGCAAGAAGATCAAACCTCTCCATTCAGAAGGAAATCAGCCCTGAGTGCTCACTGGAAGAACAGATCGTGAAGCTGAGGCTCCAATACTTTGGCCACCTCATGAGAAGAGAAGACTCCCTGGAAAAGACCCTGATGTTGGGAAAGATGGAGGACACAAGGAGAAGAAGGGGACGACAGAGGACGAGATGGTGGGATAGTGTTCTCGAAGCTACCAGCATGAGTTTGATCAAACTGCAGGAGGCAGTGGAAGACAGGAGTGCCTGGCGTGTTCTGGTCCATGAGGTCATGAAGAGTTGGACATGACTAAACGACTAAACAACAACAATATATACCATCTCTTTGGACAGGCAGATAAGCAGATAGTCCCTTTTCTGGATCTGCTGTTCCCAAATGCTTTTAGCAGGCACCAGAAAGAGCACAGCGGAGGCGCGTGCCTGATATCATGAGGCAGGGAGTTCCAAAGTGCGCAAAAAGATGGAGTTCCTGCAAATGCAGAACGGTTATTGTGCGGCACTGGTAACAGTGCCAGTTCCGCAGCCCGAAGCAGCCTGACTGGCACATATGAGGTGCAGCGATCTTGCGGGTAAACTGGTCCCAAGTTGCTAAGGAGTTTCCTAAAACCTTGAAGTCAGCCCGGTAGAAAACCAGCAACTGGTGCAGGCCTCCAAGTACAGGTGTTATCTGTTGGCAAGCCCTCGCTCCTGCCAGCAATCGGGTTGCAGCAGCCTGCCCTAGCCACAGCTTCTGGGTCAAGCACAAGGGAAGCCCCACCTAGTTCACAGTTTTGTGATTCTGTTTTTATTTATTTTATTAAATTTGTATACCACCCTCCATCTGAAGATCTCAGGGCCTATCTGCTGTCTTGTGGTGCCTGAAACAGCCCTTATTTTAGTTCCCACAACTGTTACAGTGGTACCTTGGTTCTCAGACTTAATCCGTTCCGGAAGTCCGTTCCAAAACCAAAGCGTTCCAAAACCAAGATGCGCTTTCCCATAGAAAGTAATGCAAAACGGTTTCACCCATTCCAGACTTTTAAAAACAACCCCTAAAACAGCAATTTAACATGAATTTTGCTATCCAACAAGACCAAGGATCCATAAAATGAAAGCAATAATGTACTGCAGTCACACAATCAGTCAAGCAGTTGCCAAAAAGTGCAAGTAGATAAATAGGTACCGCTCCGGCGGGAAGGTAAACGGCGTTTCCGTACGCTGCTCTGGTTCGCCAGAAGCGGCTTAGTCAGAGTCGGCCACGACTGGACCTAATGGTCAGGGGTCCCTTTACCTTTATACAGAAGCAGAAGAAAAGGAGGTTTGGGAAGTGTTTTAAGGATTGGGAAGTTAAGGAAATCCTACCTGACACTGGGGGAGAAAATGGCACAGGATACAAGCGTGATGAGTGAATCAGCATATTAGAAAATCTACTGAGTAAATGAGAACGGGAAAGATACATGAATAAAAGGTAGAAACAACAAACTTATACGTGCGAGATAAGACAATGTTTCAAACGCCCATGGAATTTAGTAGTTATACCCGAGAGAAAGTCGGAACTTTGTATCCATTACTGAGATACCTCTGGAAACACTATTTGAGAAATAGTATCGAGCGCAAGGACTTTTTGTATCTATATGAATGTTTGAGAACCAAGGTACCACTGTATTTGGTTGGGTGGAGGAAAGTGTGGCAAGGGGGGTGGCTGGAAGGGAAATGATTCCCTGTGCCTTGGCTTGGCTCTCCATCGCAGAGCACAGCCTGGCGATTCAGCTGCGGTTCCTGCTTTGCAGGGGGTTGGACTAGATGACCCCTGGGTGTCCCTGGAGTTCTATGAAATTAACAAAATTAACCAATTAACTTGATCCAAGGAAACCAGTTTTTCAAAGTCTCATGGTCATTTATACCTCCAAAGTCCCCTGCCTCTTAGCACCCCGCAGGGAATCCCAACATCTCCTCAGCAACCTGGTAGCCACATTTTGAACTCACGGTACAGTGGTGCCTTGGTTCTCAAATGCTGAAAACTCAGAAGTAAGTGTTCCGGTTTTTGAATGTTTTTTCGGAAGCTGAACGCCCAATGCAGCTGTTGGCTATTGTTTCCGGGGCACTTGCACCAATCAGAAGCTACACCTTGGTTTTCAAACATTTTGGAAGTCAAACGGACTTCTGGAACGGATGAAGTTTGGCACTTTTGTTTTTGCTATTTATTTTGTGTTTTTGTTTTTGAGGCTTTCTCGGTTAATATGTTTTTCTGACTGTGTGGAACCCAGTTCAGCTACTGATTGATTGATTGTGTGACTGCAGAAATGGATACAAGCCCCCACCCAAACAATGACTGTCATCAGTGCAGGTAAGGAAAAAAAAGTAATTTAAATTTTTATCATCTACAATACTGTCTTATTTATTTATTGTACAGTACATTGATTATTGCTTTCATTTTATGGGTCAATGGTCTCGTTAGATAGTAAAATCCATGTTAAACTGCTGTTTTAGGGGTTGTTTTTAAAAGTCTGGAACGGATTAATCCGTTTTGCATTACTTCCTATGGGAAAGCTCGCTTTGGTTTTGGAACACTTTGATTTGGAGCGGACTTCCGGAACGGATTAAATTTGAGAAAATACCACGGTATTTTCCAAGGACTCTTGTTCTCTCCTCCCAGTGATGTTTCTCCAGGAGGACACAAGTTTCTTGCCTTGATTTCCACAATTTATATACCGTTTATTTATTTAGTAAATTTGAATCCCGTCCTTTGTCTCAAAGGAGGCCAGGGCGCCAGACAACATGCAGTGAAACATCTCCAAAACAATTCCATTGAAGATGCCGTTCTGGGAAAGATCTCAGCTTCAAAGGCTGGTTGTAATTCAAGATAACAATCAGTTAAAACTGTTTTAAGAAACAACAACCAGACACTGCAGAGCCACTGCTGTTAGACTGCTGGGCTAGGACCTTGGAGACGAGGGTTAAATACTCACTAGGTGACCCCGGGAGGTCAATCAGCTGCTTTTAGCCTAGCCTACCTCTCAGGGTTGTTGTGAGGATAACATAGGGATAAAGAAGGGTAGTATGTATGCCATCTTGAGTTCTTCAGAGGAAAGAAGGTGAGATTAATAATAATAATAATAATAATAATAATAATAATAATAATATATTTACAGTGGTGCCTCGCAAGACGAAATTAATCCGTTCCGCGAGTCTCTTCGTCTAGCGGTTTTTTCGTCTTGCGAAGCAACCCCATTAGCGGATTAGCGCTATTAGCGGTTTAGCGGCTATTAGTGGCTATTAAAGGCTTAAGGGATTAGTGGATTAGCTGCTAAAAGGCTATTAGCAGCTTAGTGCCTTAGAAAAAGGGGGTGGGGAGCGAAAAAAACCCTCAAGAATCACAAGACATTTTCGTCTTGCGAAGCAAGCCCATAGGGAAATTTGTCCTGCGAAGTACCTCTGAAAACGGAAAACCCTTTCGTCTAGCGGGTTTTCCATCTTGCGAGGCATTCATCTTGGGGGCACCACTGTATATCCAGCCCTCCCCAGCTGAAGCCGGGCTCAGAGCGGCTGACAACAGTAAAACAATACAACATTCTAAAATCATTTCATTATAAAATCAGTTCAAATCAAATTGATGGCAACCATTGGGCTAGAGTTCTGTGAAGAATTACCAAAGGGGGGGGGGGGTCAGACTGCGCCTTGGCCAAAGATGTCAAGTCCCGCAGGGCCCTGGTCTCTTGGGACAGAGCGTTCAACCAAGTCGGGGCCAGTACTGATAAGGCTCTGGCCCTAGCTGAGACCAATCTAACCACCTCACGACTTGGGACCTCCAAAATGTTGTCATTTGTGGACCTTAAGGTCCTCCACGGGGCAGACCAGGAGAGGTGGTCCCGTAGGTATGAGGGTCCTAGGCCGTATAGGGCTTTAAGGGTCAAAACCAGCACCTTAAACCTGATCCTGTACTCCACCGGGAGCCAGTGCAGCTGGTATAGCACCGGGTGAATGTGATCCCGCAGCGAGAACCCCGTAAGGAGTCTCGCCGCGGCATTCTGCACCTGCTGGAGTTTCTGGATCAGTCTCAAGGGCAGCCCCACGTAGAGCGAGTTACAATAATCCAGTCTGGAGGTGACCGTCGTGTGGATCACAGTGGCTAAGTCAGGGCGAGAGAGGTAAGGAGCCAACTGCTTAGCTTGGCAGAGATGAAAAAATGCCGCCTTTGTTATATATACAGTGGTACCTCTGGTTGTGAACGGGATCCATTCCGGAGGCACGTTCGCAACATGAAAATTTTGCTGCTTCTGTGGATGACTGTGATGTCATTTTGCGCTTCTGTGTAGAGAAACCCGGAAGTAACCCTTTCTGGTACTTCCGGGTTGCCGCAGGACGTAACCTGAAAGAACGTAACATGAAGCGGATGTAACGTGAGGTATGACTGTAAATGTAATACAGTGGTACCTCAGGTTACAGATGCTTCAGGTTACAGACTCCGCTAACCCAGAAATAATCCCTCGGGTTAAGAACTTTGCTTCAGGATGAGAACAGAAATCGCGTGGCGGCAGCGGGGGGCAAAATTAGCTAAAGTGGTACCTCAGGTTAAATCAGAAAATCAACTAGAATTAAACAAAGACTTAACGAGATGGCGGCTACAAAACTCATTTCACTGAACTAATCAGTTTCCTCAGAAGGAAATAAAGAAACGATAAGATTTTAAGTGATATCAAACAAGCTCAAGAGCAGGGCTGAAAATGCTTCCTCGAGTTTACAAAGAAGGTATGAAAACCTCAATGACAAGTTTTAAGCATAGCCCTATTCTCTTAAATAGCCCCATTCTCTTAAATTCTTGTTATTCTATAGTCGATTACTTCTCGTTTCAGGGATTTTCACGATAATTTCTTTTGTTCTGTGTAAATCCTCTTTCAAACCTAGCTGCTGGTGGATCGGGGCCACTGGGGACCACCGACAGGGACTCCGTTGATCAAGCATCCCTTGAGATATCCTGGTCCCAAGTTGGGAAGGGCCTTGCCAGTTGACCCAAGAGCCTTGAACCTTGCCCAGGAGAAGACAGGAAAGGGCAGTTTCAGAATGGGGTCAGTGGCTCAAAAATAGCCGTTCTTGCTCTAGAGACTGGCCTGCATTTGACAATCTGCCAGATGATTCAGATCTGGCACCAAATGCGGCCAAGCCTGAAGACTTTTACGCCGGTTGGCAAACATCCATTTCTCATGTCAACAGGGTTCCTGCTGTACTTTCAACGATCAGTTCTGAAAAGACACTTCGGCTGACATTGACTTCCTTCTTCTGTCTCCTTGAGAAAATGTCCTTTAAAGCATGGGGGGGTGGGGCAGGCTGGCAGACCAGATGGTTCTCACCCCTAACCCTGCTCTGGTGGCCAAATTTGAAATATGGGCAGAGAAATCTAAATTTAGGATTGCTATTTACAAGCTGGAGGAGACTCTTGAGAGTCCCATGGGCTGCAAGATGATCAAACCTATCCATTATGAAGGAAATCAGCCCTGAGTGCTCACTGGAAGGACAGATCGTGAAGCTGAGGCTCCAAGACTTTGACCACCTCATGACAAGAGAAGACTCCCTGGAAGACCCTGATGTTGGGAAAGATGGAGGGCACAAGGAGAAGGGGGCGACAAAGGATGTGATGGTGGGGCAGTGTTCTGGAAGCTACCAGCATGAGTTTGACCAAACTGCAGGAGGCAGTGGAAGACAGGAGTGCCTGGCATGCTCTGGTCCATGGGGTCACGAAGAGTCGGACACGACTAAACGACTAAACAACAACAACAACATTTACAAGCTGGAACGTAATTCAGAGAAGGGCAACCAAGATGGCCCAGGGCCTGGATACAACACCTTATGAAGAACAGTTGAGGGAGTTGGGGAGGTTTAGCTTGGAAGAAGAAGAAGAAGAGTTTGGATTTGATATCCTGCCTTTCACTCCCCTTCAGGAGTCTCAAAGTGGCTAACAATCTCCTTTCCCTTCCTCCCCCACAACAAACACTCTGTGAGGTGAGTGGGGCTGAGAGACTTCAGAGAAGTGTGACTGGCCCAAGGTCACCCAGCAGCTGCATGTGGAGGAGCGGAGACGCGAACCCGGTTCCCCAGATTACAAGACTACCGCTCTTAGCCACTACACCACACTGGCTGGGAGGAGAAAGGATAGTCATCTTCTGATGGCCTGTCACATGGAGGATGGAGAAAGCTTGTTTTCTCCTGCTCCAGAGGGGTGGACTCAAATCAGTGGGCTCACGTTACAAGAAAGGAGATTCTGACTCAACATCAGTACAAACAACAACAACAATTTATTATTTATACCCTGCCCATCTGGCTGGGTTTCCCCAGCCACTCTGGGTGACTCCCAACAGAATACCGCGGTACCTCAGTTGTCGACCGTAATCCATTCCGAAAGACCGTTCAACTTCCGAAACGCTCGACAACTGAGGAGCGATGGGCCGTTGGCAAATTCAATGGAGAAAATTGACAAACGCGCCTCAAAAGCCGTTCGACTTGCGAGGCGCGTTCGAAAACGGAAGCAATTACTTCTGGGTTTTTGGCGTTCAAAAACTGAAATGTTCTGCTTCCGAGACGCTAAAAAACCGAGGTTCCACTGTATTAAAAACACGACAAAACATCAGACATTAAAAACTTCCCTAAACGGGGCTGCCTTCAGATGCCTTCTAAAACTCAAAGAGTTGTTTATTTCCTTGACATCTGATGGGAAGGTGTTCCACAGGGCGGGCGCCACCACCGAGAAGGCCCTCTCCCTGGTTCCCAGTTTCACGGTGGAACAGACTCAGAAAGCGCTGGCATTGGAGCCAGACATGCACCCCACCCTCAAAACAGCTGGATTCTGCAGCTCTGGGCGCAGAAGACAGAAGGAGAGCCCTGTTGGATCAGGCGAATGGTGCTTTTGTTCCAGCATCCTGTTCTCACAGAGGCCAACCAGATGGTTGCGGAAAACCAGCAAGCAGAGAGTTCTTTTCCTTCCTTTGCTTTCCAAAAACTGGTACCCAGAATGACTGCTGCTTCCAGCTGTGGTGGTCAGAGCCCAGCCATTGTGGCTGGTAGCCTTTGCTATACATTTTACCCTGGTGCCAGGGAACCAGGGTGGTGTAGTGGTTAAGAGCGGTAGTCCCGTAATCTGGTGAACCGGGTTCGAGTCTCCGCTCCTCCACCTGCAGCTGCTGGGTGACCTTGGGCTAGTCACACTTCTCTGAAGTCTCTCAGCCCCACTCACCTCACAGAGTGTTTGTTGTGGGGAGGAAGGGAAAGGAGAATGTTAGCTGCTTTGAGACTCCTTAAAGGGAGTGAAAGGCGGGATATCAAATCCAAACTCTTCTTCTTCTGGTGGGGAAGCCTGTGGCCAGGTGACTTCCTTGCTCTGCTAACTTTTGATGGGTAACTCCTATGTCTCTGCAGATCTCCCTTCTCAGAGTTGTTTAACTTTAAATAGATCCGGGACACCACACAGTTAAAATGCTCTTATATCACTTGAAACAGCCGTGGCTTTTCCCAAAGAATCCTGGAAGCTGCAGTTTGTTAAGCTGTTAGGATGCCCATTTCCCCCCCTCCCAGAACTACAGTTCCCAGGGAAGAGGTCTGGATTGTCAAACAGAAGACTGTCTTCTGTAAAGGGAAGGGGTTCAATTTCCCCAGGGCCTAATTTGCAGGTTTATGGGGAGGACTCCTGTGATAATGTACACCAAAGGCTCTGAATGCTGAAAGCACTGTAATAAATCTGAACTATTACAGCTATTACTACTATTACTGCTCCGAGCCAATGGCTTCAAGTTACAAGAAAATGGAAATTCTGACCAGGGACGGATTTAGGTTTGATGAGGCCCTAAGCTACTGAAGGTAATGTCCAGCTGTCCTTTGTCAACAACAAATTGCTGCTGTTTTTTGGGTTGAATATATGCGTATAGTTAAAGCTATGGTTTTCCCAGTAGTGATGTAAGGAAGTGAGAGCTGGACCATAAAGAAGGCTGATCACCGAAGAATGCATGCTTTTGAATTATGGTGCTGGAGGAGACTCTGGAGAGTCCCATGGACTGCAAGAAGATCCAACCTCTCCATTCTGAAGGAAATCAGCCCTGAGTGCTCACTGGAAGGACAGATCCTGAAGCTAAGACTCCAAGACTTTGGCCACCTCATGAGAAGAGAAGACTGCCTGGAAAAGACCCTGATTTTGGGAAAGATGGAGGGCACAAGGAGAAGGGGACGACAGAGGACGAGATGGTGGGACAGTGTTCTCGAAGCTACCAGCATGAGTTTGACCAAACTGCGGGAGGCAGTGGAAGACAGGAGTGCCTGGCGTGCTCTGGTCCATGGGGTCACGAAGAGTCAGACACGAATAAATGACTAAACAACAACAACAACGTATGCTATAAGGTAATTTATGGACCCAATACAGTAGTTATCTAACCAGTGATATGTTAGGGAGCAGGCTAGGAGGCGGGGCCCATGACTTACATCACAGGAGCCTACACAACACAAAACACTGTTGCTGTATGTAGGTTTTATTTTGTTTTGTATCTTATATTTTGGAAATGTGCATCCAGTTTTTTTCTTTCATTTTTTTTTGGGGGGGGCCCCAAGAGAGTGGGGCCCTAAGCTACAGCTTGTTTAGGGACCCCTGACCATTAGGTCCAGTCATGGCCGACTCTGGGGTTGCGGCGCTCATCTCACTTTATTGGCAGAGGGAGCCAGAGTACAGCTTCCAGGTCACGTGGCCAGCATGACTAAGCCGCTTCTGGCGAACCAGAGCAGAGCACGGAAACGCCGTTTACCTTCCCGCCAGAGCAGTACCTATTTATCTACTTGCACTGGTGTGCTTTTGAACTGCTAGGTTGGCAGGAGTAGGGACCGAGCAACGGGAGCTCACCCCGTGGCGGAGATTCGAACCGCCGACCTTCTGATCGGCAAGCCCTAGCCTCTACCTTATAAGTAAATCCGGCACTGATTCTGACTAAACATCAGGAAGAACTTTCTGACAGTAAGAGCTGTTCAACAGTGGAACAGTCTCCCTCTGGAAGGTGTGGACTTTCCTTCCTTGGAGGCTTTTAAGCAGAGGTTGAATGGTCATCTGTCAGGGATGCTTCGGTTGAGATGACTTTTGGTCATGGATGATCTTGTTGAGATTCCTGCATTGCAGGGGGCTGGGCTGGATGACCCTTAGGGGTCCCTTCCAACTCTATGATTTTATGATTCTATGCTCGTTTGCTCAGCCTTGGCTCTCATGGCTAGATGTGCCAGCCTCAAAGCCCATTAACCACACATGGCAAGACTACACAACTAGATTGAGATCTGGCTTTCCTAACTGAGGCCTCATCCTGCCCGCAAAGCGCACCAGGCAAGGGCCACAGGTAAGCCACTGCTGTCTTCACGCTGCTTTGTTTTGTGGGTCCTGCACATCATCTCTGCTGCAAACAGGATATTGGAGTTGATGGTCTCTTTGTCAGACGCTGCAGGGCTGCTTTGATGACCAGTGATCTGTCTTAATCTTCATTGCTCTGTTCCAGACATGCCGTGCGCCTTGGCTAAAAAATGGATGCTGTTGGCTGGCAGCGCGAAACATTCTCCCGACTGTGTGCAAGTAACCAAAGCAAGTTCTCAAATGTATCAACATTAGTCAGCGTTCCCTCGCCGTCCCGTTCCAGAAATCAATTAGTTAGCAGCTTTTGACTGCAAAGAATCCGATAAATCTGAGACTTGTCATTATCAGTGCTCCGAAAACACAGCCGGAATGTTTTGCAGCTTAACCAAGAGAGAAGAGCGGCGAGCCTTTTCTCTTACCCAGAACCGCTTCCCACGTCCAAACACCCCAGAGGGCAGCTGTTCTTTCCATCCCCGCTCTTGTGCTAATCTCAGAGAGGTGCGATGTGATGATTCTCAAGAATACCAGTGCTGGGTTCAGAGCCCTTAGCCACAACAGCGAGGGCGCAGTCAAGGTCCGCTGTGATGTCCCACAGCAGGGTCGGGGGTGTGACTTACAGGGCGATGGCTATGGGGCTTGGGAGATAAAATGCTTCTGTTCTCTGGTGGGGGAGCGGGGGGAAATTATAGCAACCTGATCAAATTCTCCTTAAGTCTTAGTCACTGCTGCAAGAGAACGCAAGTAATTTCAGGAAGCTAGGGAGAAAGGAAGGGCAGGTGGATCAGAGACCGGGAGAGGAGCCTACATTTTGCACCGTTTCAAAATCCGGCGGCATTTGCCCCACGTTGGGCAAAAGATTCCTGCACTGCTCGGGGCTGGACTAGATGACCCTCGTGGTCCCTTCCAACTCCACGATTCTACAAAATCTTCTACAAATGACAGAGAGGGGTTGTGTTAGTTTCTGTAGAAAGTAGCCTACTGCAAGGGGTGAATTGGGCATTTCTTGTGTCCCCCTCTCTCAGTTTCAGCTCTGGTCACTACCAGCATGTGGTGCCCATTTTCTTGCCCAGAAGCGAATGCAGCCCTCAGCCTGGGAATAGTCCCCTGCCCCTTAGTTATGCCTGCAGTGGCGTAGTGTGGGGGGTACAGGGGGGGCCGGCCGCACTGGGCGCAACATCTGGGGAGGCGCTCTCGCACTCGCAGTGCTAAAATCAGTGCTAAAATCCACAGGTTAGGGGGCGCAAATTACTTGCCTTGCCCTGGGTGCTGACAACCCACGCTACGCCACTGTGTGCATGCATGTGGCTTACTCCCTAGTGCGCCCACTCCTGCAGCCGCCATTTCAAATTTTCGCTTTGTAATTTGATTGTAAACTGAGCTCAAACTACACACGCTACAAAGCGTAAAGCGATACTTTTAGCATTTTCTCCTCCCCCCCCCCTTATTAGGCAAATAGCTATTTAAAAGCCTAGAGTATCTTATATACGCCCTGTTTTTCTAAAGCCCTTAAACTCAACAACATCTGCCGCAGGGGAAGCTGCAAAACCTCAGGTTGGGAGACTGCCACTGAGCTAATCTGAGATGCGAAAAACAACCAGGCGTCCCTTTCAATGCACATGCATGATGATTTGTGCTCACGATGCTATCAGGGAGGTCACACGTGATCACGATTTCAACGCCGGTTGCACCTGCAAAAGCTTTGGGGCTGATCACGCTGCTTCATTCCCAATCGGTGCGTATCTTCCTGTTGAAATCCTGCAATTTTTTTTATACCACAAATGTTGTGTTTCATTTTCTTTGCTTCTTTTGGATGCACTGTGGCCCTCCTAGACAGCAATAACGGGGCATGATTTGGGAAAGAGACACGGACCAAACCAAAGCGAGATAAATCCTCCGCTAATGAACTATTCTTGTGTCAAGAACATGCTGCAGAAAACACCCTCAACTGCCGGGCCATTATCTCTAACCAATTTGTTCTAGAGATTGATTGCAACGTGGATGGAAAACAGACGCCAAACTGTCACCCCCAAAAGTGAAAGCAAGCATATGTCACGGATATTTTGGCCCGGCCAATGAGGATGTTAGAAAGGAGAATCCAACCCGTCTTGTGTGAAGTCCCCCTCTTTCAGAATTCTGCCTCCAGGGAGCAGCCGGCGTAAGATCTCTGCCTGCTGTGATTCCCCCCCCTTTCCTGAAACAATTAATAGCTGCTAGATCATTTATCACCGCAGTCCTGCTATGGCCCAGGCTCTGTTTTCTGTTAAATTAAACAATCTGCGAGGGCTTCAGCAGAAAGGACAGGAAGGTGTGCAGTTATCAAAGAGATGCAAAAGGGAGATTAGAGCTAAAACTGTTCAGGGAGGCATGAAACATGGAAAAGACACGTTTGCTAGCAGAAGTCGCCGGCCCTTTTCTGATCAGGTGCGCAGATCATCGCGTGTGGCAGGCACAGGCAAACTCGGCCCTCCAGACGTTTTGGGACTACAACTCCCATCATCCCTAGCTAACAGGAACAGTGGGCAGGGATGATGGGAATTGTAGTCCCAAAAAACATCTGGAGGGCCGAGTTTGCCTGTGTCTGATGCATGGCATCTGTGCCCCTGCAGGCAAGACTAAAAGGGTGGAACCTCCACTCTGGGTGGCAGTCTACCAGTTGCAGGGAACCACAACCGGGGTGTTCTGCTCAAGTTCTGCTTGCGGGTTTCCAACAGGAATCTGGTTGGCCACTGGGAGAACAGAATTCTGGACCAGACGGGCCACTGGTCTCATCCTGCAGGCTCTTCGGGTGTCCTTAATATTAAAGTGTGCTAATTTATTATTACTGTTGATCGTTTCATTAAATTTCTTCAGCACCTTTCTAGGTGTCCCACAAAGAATACAATGAGAAGCAAAGTAAAAAATGAGAATATAATGGTGGTAACAGTAATATTACTACAAACAGCAAAATCCACATCAGCCCACCAAAAATAAAAATAAAAGCCCATTTCACCACTCAGGATTGTCGGTGCTGCCTTCACTGGGGTAGATCTTCGGACCCAGACAGCTCAGCTGGTTGAGGGTTGTGGGTTTGAGCCTCACGCTGGGTGAAAGATTCCTGAATTGCATGGGGTTGGACTAGATAACCCTGGGAACTCAGTTCCGGCACCTCTCAGATGGGCACCGTTGCCATTCTAAGAGAACAAGGTGAGTTCCGGCACCTCTTTTCCTAGAAAAAACAGCACTGAGACGATTCTGTGTCTCCCGACCTAATTTCACACAGTCCTCAGTTTAGTTTTTAAATCTAGCTACCTGCAAGGGACGCGGGTGGCGCTGTGGGTTAAACCACAGAGCCTAGGACTTGCAGATCAGAAGGTCGGCGGTTCGAATCCCCGTGATGGGGTAAGCTCCCTTTGCTCAGTCCCTGCTCCTGCCAACCTAGCAGTTCAAAAGCACACCACTGCAAGTAGATAAATAGGTACCGCTCGGGCGGGAAGGTAAACAGCGTTTCCGTGCGCTGCTCTGGTTCACCAGAAGCAGCTTAGTCATGCTGGCCACATGGCCCAGAAACTGTATGCCGGCTCCCTTGGCCAGTAAAGCGAGATGAGCGCCGCAACCCCAGAGTCGGTCACGACTGGACCTAATGGTCAGGGCTCCCTTTACTGTTACCTTTAAGTGTGACGACGGCAGTGTTCTGGCAGAAAGTGTTTGTAAAAGGGGGTGGACCATCTCCCTTCTGTCTTGGGCCCCACAAGATGCTGGGTTCAGCCTGGCCCACGGCTGGCTGTCACGAGGAGACCCTCTGGTCTTCCACTCACCCCAAGTCTTTCTCAGCTCCACCTGCGGATGCCAGGGGTGCCTTTGTTAGGCACATGGCAATGTGGTACTTGAGATACACACTCCATGCTCTCTAGGCATCTAGACATACACAGGTGGGGGGAGGCTGCCCCCAGCAAGGACCAAAATGCTGGAGGTAGGGGCGCCAACTTGAATTGAATACTGTGGGAGCCCAGGTAAGCCCTGCCCCACATAACTCATCACATAATGTGGTGCATGCACACCATTTGAATGCCTGTCAACTTTGGGGGCCCCTGGCCCCCTCAAATATATTATTGGCAAAGCCCCCTTGCTCCTTCAGAGTGGGCTCCTATGGCTGGAGGTTCCCTTGAGAGGCCCTGTGGAATGCCCTCCCATCGGATGTCAAAGAGATAAACAACTATATGACATTTAGAAGACATCTGAAGGCAGCCCTGTTTAGGGAAGCTTTAAATGACTGATGTTTTAATGTATTTTTAATCTTTTGTTGGAAGCAGCCCAGAGTGGCTGGGGAAATAGAGCCAGATGGGCCCGGTAGAAATAATAAATTATTATATGCCCTCTGGGCGCACAGAACGCGCCTTCCGACGGGGCGTTTCCCTCGACGTCCAGGGCCTCTCCAAGGCGCACAGCTCTACCGTCCCCCCCTCGTAGCGTTACTTACGATCATGGGCAGGGAGCAGATGGTGAAGAGGGCGGTCATGAGAGCCAGCAAGACCAGCTGGCCCAGCTCCTCGGTGCGGCCGGCGCCGGGAGGCGCTCTCGACGGGGCGCCGGGGCCACCGCCGCTCCCGTGCGCTCCGGCCGGCTGGCTCCTTCTCGGGGGCTGCCGGCGCGCCATGCGGTAGAGGCTGCGCATGCTGGCCAGGTTGCAGAGCCCGATGGCGAGTCCCAGCGCGCTCAGGAGGCTGGCGTAGAGCACCGAGTAGGCCCGCCCGCCGCCGGCCATGCGGATGAAGCACCAGGTGCCCGGGCAGTACTGCACGATGGCACCGAAGCCCAGCAGCGGCAGGGCGCAGAAGAGGGCGCACAGCGCGCCCGCCGCGACGGTCAGCAGCGCGCCCAGGCGCCGGCTGGTGTGGCGTTGGTAGAAGTAGGGGTGTCCCAGCGACAGGCAGCACTCCAGGGCCATGGCTAGTAGCAGCATGGTGGGCGCCAGGCCGAAGAAAGCCATCAGGAAGGCGAACAGCTGGCACAGGCTCCCGGGGCTCGCGTCTCCAGAGCCGGCGGCTGCGTCTTCCCCGACGGCAGTTGCTGGCGGCGGCCAGAGCTCGCTGAGGCTGCGGTTGCGCGCATAGGCGGCCAGGACGATGGGGCTGAGCAGGCACTTCCCCAGCAGGTCGGTGGCGGCCAAGGCGCTGACCAGGAGGTAGAAGGCGGACGCCCTTGGGCGCCCCCAGCCGCGGGCGCGCTGCAGCCGCGCGCGGAGTTGGTGCTGCCACAGGATTCCCAGCGCCAACACGTTGCCCAGCAGGCCGGCCGCGAAGAGCAGCGAGCCCGGCAGCGCCGACTGGCCGCCCTCCAGGTGCCGGTTGGCGCGGCAGCGGTAAGCGCCGCCGCCGTCCATGGAGCCGGCGGCGGGCGAGAGCGTGCGCCTCGACGGGGCGGGCAGGGCGGGACGCGTGTGGGGCGGCGCGGCCGATCGAGCCGTGCCTATGAAGGGGCGCGGGGCGGGGAGGGTGGCCAGGAGGGTGGACGGCCTCCCGCAGACGGGGCGGGGGCTAAGAGAAGGAAGCGCTGGCCTCGCCGGGAGGGCGGAGAAGGGGCCGTTTGTTCCCACGGGGAGCCGGGAAGGAATCGCGGCTGTCTGTGGGAAGGGGGCGGGCGGGAGCAAGCAAGCGAGAGGGATGGAGTCCTTTTCTAGACGGCAGGCGGCAAAGGGTCGAGGAAAGGAGAGGTGCTGGGGCTTAGGGTTGCCTGGCAAGGCACCTCCTCTGCCCCAGAAACCCTCACCTGCAGCGCCGAGAAGGGTAGTAGGTTGGGTACAGTGGTCCTGCCGAAAGGTTGCCGGCGACAAGGGCGCACTGCACATGCCCAGAGGCACTCTGCCCGTCCTCACTTGCCTCACCGTCCGGATTTGCGGCAGTAACTCGGAAAAAGGGATCCACTTCAGGGTGTTTGGGGCGGGGATTTCGCCAGTCAGGATGGCAGTGCGGCAGGACATCTGCTTTGCATGCAGAAGGTCCCGGGTTCAGTCCCTGGCTGGCAGCATCTCCACTCCAGGTAAGGCCCTGTCCGAAACCCCGGAGAGCCGCTGCCGTTCAGAGCACGTAAGGCGCAGCTAGATAAGGTTCTGACTCAGAATAAGGCAGCTTCGTGGTATGAATTGCCCTCAGGTGACCAGATAGGGAGGCTTTGCAAGAACTGGTTCTTTGAGGGGGAAGGGTCATAGGTGACCGGGAGAGAATCTGCTTTGAAAGCAGGAAGTCCAAAGTTCACCCTCAGGCCTCTCCAGGTAGGATTGAAGGAACCTGCCCCTCAGGAAGGTCAGCCCACTGGAAGATGAACCAAAAGCATTGAAATATACTCAAGAGTGGCAAAGTGATTTCATGCTCTTTATTCAGCTCATAGTGGTGAGGAGCAGTGGCGTAGCGTGGGGAGTGCAGGGGGGGCCGGCCGGACCGGGCGCAACATCTGGGGGTTAGGGTTAGGGGGTGCAAATCCACGGGTTAGGGGGCCAAATCCACGGGTTAGGGGGTGCAAATTACTTGCCTTGCCCCAGGTGCTGACAACCCACTCTACGCCACTGGTGAGGAGGAATGAATGAAAGTCCCCTCAAAGTATCTGTTTTATATACATTCTTTACACAATGGGCTGCACATGATTGGCTAATTCTGGAATTCTACTGTAAGCCAGTCAGGTTGTGGATTCACTCATATCTGGAGCATGATTGGGTGGTTCCTGCCAACCAATCATACTGCTGCATTGTTCCCAGTGGTACCTTATGTACAGTGGTACCTCAGGTTGCATACGCTTCAGGTTACATACACTTCAGGTTACAGACTCCGCTAACCCAGAAATAGTGCTTCAGGTTAAGAACTTTGCTTCAGGATGAGAACAGAAATCGTGCTCCGGCGGCACGGGTGCAGCAGGAGGCCCCATTAGTTAAAGTGGTGCTTCAGGTTAAGAACAGTTTCAGGTTAAGAATGGACCTCTGGAACGAATTAAGTACTTAACCTGAGGTACCACTGTATAAGCTAAACAAGCTATAGCCCAAAAAATTAAAGGGGGAAAAAACTGGATGTACATTTCCAAAATATAAGATAAAAAACAAATAAAATAAAACCTACATACAGCTTTTGTGTTGTGTATGGACCTATTTGGTCCATCAATTACCATATAGCATATAAGGTAAAGGTAAAGGGACCCCTGACCATTAGGTCCAGTCGTGACCGACTCTGGGGTTGCGGAGCTCATCTCGCTTTATTGGCCAAGGGAGCCGGCATTTGTCCGCAGACAGCTTCCGGGTCATGTGGCCAGCATGACTAAGCTGCTTCTGGCGAACCAGAGCAGCACACGGAAACGCCATTTACCTTCCCGCCAGAGCGGTACCTATTTATCTACTTGCACTTTGTGCTTTTGAACTGCTAGGTTGGCAGGAGCTGGGACTGAACAACGGGAGCTCACCCCATCGCAGGGATTCGAACTGCTGACCTTCTGATCGGCAAGTCCTAGGCTCTGTGGTTTAACCCACAGCGCCACCTGCGTCCCTTTTGTGTTGAATATATAGCATATATTCAACACAAAAAACATTGACAATTTGTTGTTGACAAAGGACAGCTGGAAATATAAAGGGCCCCATTACCTTCAGTAGCTTAGGGCCTCATCAAACTTAAATCTGACCCTCTTCCTCTAGTTGCTGTAATATCACTCATGATTATGATGATGAAATAATAATGATCATCATCAGTGCTTTTTTCTGGGGGTATACAGGGGTACGCATACCCCTAAACATTTTGTGAATCTAAGTCTGGCCTCGTTGAGGGGCGGTATTTCAATATGAGTAGGAAAATGAGAGTACCCCTAAACATTTTTTTAAGGGGAAAAGAAAGCACTTATAATAATTATATGCCACCCATCTGACTGGGTTCCCCTAGCCACTCTGGGCAGCTTCCAACAAATTAAAACAATAGGACATCAAACATTAAAAACTTCAATAGGGCAAACATAAGGTTCTGCACTTAGGAAGAACCAGATGCACACATATAGGATGGGGGACAGCAGTACATGTGAAAAGGATCTAGGGGTCTTGGTGGACCACTAGCTGAACATGACAAACTAGAACTAGCTGAACATGACAAACTAGAACGTGTCCAGAGGAGGGCAACCAAAATGGTCAAAGGCCTGGAAACGATGCCTTATGAGGATCGGCTAAGGGAGCTGGGCATGTTTAGCCTGGAGAAGAGGAGGTTAAGGGGTGATATGATAGCCATGTTCAAATATATAAAAGGATGTCACATAGAGGAGGGAGAAAGGTTGTTTTCTGCTGCTCCAGAGAAGCGGACACGGAGCAATGGATACAAACTACAAGAAAGAAGATTCCACCTAAACATTAGGAAGAACTTCCTGACAGTAAGAGCTGTTCGACAGTGGAATTTGCTGCCAAGGAGTGTGGTGGAGTCTCCTTCTTTGGAGGTCTTTAAGCAGAGGCTTGACAACCATATGTCAGGAGTGCTCTGATGGTGTTTCCTGCTTGGCAGGGGGTTGGACTCGATGACCCTTGTGGTCTCTTCCAACTCTATGATTCTATGATTCTATGATTCTATGAGTCAACAGTGTGATGCAGCAGCAAAAACAAAGCTAACACTATTCTAGGCTGCATCAAGAGAAGTCTAGCGTCCAGGTCAAGGGAAGTAATAGTCCTACTCTATTCTGCCTTGGTCAGACCACACCTGGAATACTGTGTCCAGCTCTGGGCGTCACAATTTAAGAAGGATGTTGACAAGCTGGAACATGTGCAGAGGAGGGCGACCAAGATGATCAAGGGTCTGGAAACCAAACCTGATGAGGAATGGTTGAAGGAGCTGGGTATGTTTAGCCTGGAAAAGAGGAGACTGAGAGGAGATAGGATAAAGGTAAAGGTACCCCTGCCCGTACGGGCCAGTCTTGCCAGACTCTAGGGTTGTGCGCTCATCTCACTCTATAGGCCAGGAGCCAGCGCTGTCCGGAGACGCTTCCGGGTCACGTGGCCAGCGTGACAAGACTGAGAGGAGATAGGATAGCTAACTACAAATATCTGAGAGGCTGTCAGATGGAAGGCAAGAGCAATCTTGTTTTCTCCTGCTCCAGAATGTAAGACCTTCAAGTTACAAGAAAGGAGATTCCAAAATTAAACATCAGGATGAACCTTCTGACAGTAAGAGCTGTTCAACAGTGGAATAGACTCCCTTGGAAGCTGTTGGGCTCTCCTTTGGAAGCGGGTTGAGTAGCCACCTATCAGGGCTTCTTCAGCTGTGATCCCTGCATTGCAGGGGGTTGGACTAGATGACCCTCAGGGTCCCTTCCGACTCTACCATTCTACAATTCTCTGAAATCTCTGAAGTTTGGAGCAGTGGTCATCCAGGGTGTCAGGAAGCTCACCACCATATCTGCCCTGTCCACTTGAAGGGATGTTGATTTAAGAATAGAGGAAGCTGCCCTTTATCACATCATCACATGAGCAGTGCTCCACAGCATTTGATACAGTATTTTCATTCACGTATATTCATTCTAAATAAGATGGGTTTATGAAACAATTCTATATTCTCCCACCACGCTGATGAAGATCTACGAAACAGCAGTCAATATCCGGAATCTCTGTTCAGTGTTGGACATCATATTTGCTGAAATCATCATCATCATCATCATAGAATCATAGAGTTGGAAGAGACCACAAGGGCCATCGAGTCCAACCCCCTGCCAAGCAGGAAACACCATCAGAGCACTCCTGACATATGGTTGTCAAGCCTCTGCTTAAAGACCTCCAAAGAAGGAGACTCCACCACACTCCTTGGCAGCAAATTCCACTGTCGAACAGCTCTTACTGTCAGGAAGTTCTTCCTAATGTTTAGGTGGAATCTTCTTTCTTGTAGTTTGGATCCATTGCTCCGAGTCCGCTTCTCTGGAGCAGCAGAAAACAACCTTTCTCCCTCCTCTATGTGACATCCTTTTATATATTTGAACATGGCTATCATAACACCCCTTAACCTCCTCTTCTCCAGGCTAAACATGCCCAGCTCCCTTAGCCGTTCCTCATAAGGCATCGTTTCCAGGCCTTTGACCATTTTGGTTGCCCTCCTCTGGACACGTTCCAGTTTGTCAGTGTCCTTCTTGAACTGTGGTGCCCAGAATAATAATAATAATAATAATAATAATAATAATAATAATAATAATAATAATAATTTATACCCCACCCATCTGGCTGAGTTTCCCCAGCCACTCTGGGCAGCTTCCAATTGAGTGTTTAAAACAATACAAAGCTTCACAGCTTATCTTTCATCGTACAAAGTTTGGTATCTCTCTTCATTTAAAGACTTTCAGAGAGTCTAAGATTCCTTTTACTGAATCAGAGCATTGGTGCATCCAGCACAGTATTGTCTGCACTGACTGCCAGCAGTTTCCAGACAGAGTCTAGCCTCTCCCAACCCTTGCTGGAGATGTTGGGGACTGAACCTGAGACCTTTCGCTTGGTAGGCAGACGTTTTAACCCCTGAGCTAGCTCTCTCCCCTGTCACACACTGAAAGAAAGGGATCGTGGCTGGTTACTTGTGTGCTGGAAGGAGCCCTCAGCCCTTCGTGACCAGAGAGCCATAATATTTGCTTCTGTCCATCCATCATGTTTGTTTTTTCCGCGGAGCTGGGAGCTCAGATGGAAAACAAAGATTACTGACTTCAACAGGGACAGGCTTTGTAGACACTTCGTGACTATAGGAAAGTGCAGGAAAATCTGAGCCTTGCTTGCGGAAGCATTGAAAATCGCTCCCCTGAGTGACATTTTTTGGTGACAGGGATATTCTGGCTGTGACCCTGCAGTACTGTGTGGTTTGGGAGCTGCACGGTCAGGGGAAAAACAATGCTGTCCAGGGTTGTAAAGGCTGTGGAAAGTATAATTGGGTGCAGTGGCGTAACGTGGGTTGTCAGCACCCGGGGCAAGGCAAGTAAATTGCGCCCCCCCCGCTGCACTGTCCCTCCCCCAGATAGTCCCTCGCTCTCTCTCCGCACCGCACCGCATGCCTGGCACCCTCCCCTCCACAGTGGGCGGCGACCCGGCGGCTCGGATCGGATTCGCACAGCCAGCACTGCAGTGAGAGAGAGTGAGTGAGCCAGATAGGGGCAGAGAGCTGCGAGCGCCCCCCCCCGATGTTGCGCCCGGTGCGGCCAGCCCCCCCTGCAACCCCAATGCTACGCCACTGATTGGGTGCACTCTTCCCACCTTGGATCAAATCTACCTTTCCAGGTGTCATAAGAAAGCTGCAGAGATAGTGCAGGATAAATGATGTACAGATGGTATTTGACTCCTGTAAAATTAGCAAAGATATATCATAACTGTGACAATCTATGTTGGAAATGTAAAGAAAAGGAAGGAACCTTTTATCGTATGTGGTGGACCTGTCCCAAGGTGAAAGACTTCTGGGAAAAGATTTATAACAAATTGAAAAAAATGTTGAAATGTACCGGTACATTTATAAAGAAACCAGAGGCCTTTCTTCTTGGAATAACAGGTTTGGAATTGCCCAAGAAAGATGTTAAGTTATTTTTGTATGCCACAACTGCTGCACGTATTCTGTTAGCTAAAAAGTGGAAAACCCAAGGATTACCAACGATAGAAGAATGGCAGATGATGGATTTTTCAGAGCCAGCCGACCTAACCGGAAGAGTCCACGACCAGAAGGAGTATCAGGAAGAGTGGATTAAATTTAATGATTACTTAGTTAAATATGTTAAGTTAAATTAACTGAAAACAGCTTGCAGATACCTAATTGGCTTAGGATTTTATTTATGTTAAGTGTCGAATTAATATGTTTAATTTCATAATGTGAAGATCTAAGGATGTTAATGTTTAAGTTAAATTTTATAAGAACTATGATTTGGAAAACCGTTAAAAGGAGATGCAATGAAATTCAACCAAGGGGAAGCGAGGAAGTCACTTAACAATGTTAATAAGTGTAATTTTCAATAAGGCTATGATTTATGTTTGTTTGTCTTATGTGTTTGTTTGTTTATAATCTTGTGAAAACCAATAAAAAAAATTTCGGGGAAAAAAGAGATAGTGCAGGACTGGAAATGATCTTTTTCAGCTTCTGCCTTCTGGAAGAAGGTACAGGGTTATAAAGACTAGGACTAGCCGGCTGAGAAACAGTTTCTATCCAAATGTGATTTTGGTTTTAAACGCAGTGAAAGGTAGTCTCTGTGGGAGTAGTCTCTGTGGGAGTATATTGTATTTAATTATGGGGTATCAGACTTTTTAGGGAGCTAAACAGGCTGGGATAGCTGGGATACCAGGCTTGTTGGTTTCAAATGTTTGATGTAGATTTTTTCAATTTTGTTGTTCTGTATGGGTCAATGACAATAAAGATTATCGTATCGTATCATACTGCCTCCACCTCGATCATTTTGGCAGTCCTTTTCTGAGCTTTTTCCAGCTTGACAATAAAATAAACCTGAAAGCGACTTGCCTATCAATCTTCGGTGTGGGGTGAACATGGAATCCACAAACCCTAAGTCTGCAGGGAAATGTGATAATAAGAATTAGATGTCGGTGCAAATTTCCCTGCCCCCAGATGCTTTAGCTGAGATTTCTACATTGCAGGGGGTGGACGAAATGACTCTTAGGGTTCCTTCCATCTCTACTATTCAGTGATTCTGTGAAGGAATCCCTTCTTCCATGCAGACCTGCCTCTGTGTTGAGATCTGTGGAGTTGACCTTCCTAGTGGGGCTTCCACCATCTGGCAAGTAATATTCAGCACCCCAGGGGAGGGCCTTCTCGGTGGTGGCTCCCCAGTTTTTGTAATCCCCCCTCTAAGTTACGGTGGGAGGCTGCTCTTAATTACTGTCCTGCTGCTTGTCGAGCTTGTGAAAAATATTTTTATGCGTCTTATCTTCAGAGCTGTATTTTTAAACTGCAGATATTTTAAATGATATAAGCATAATGTTTACGTCCCCTGTATGTTGCAAGGGCAGAAAAAAGGCCAAAACAAAAACAACACAATATTGGGTTATATTATCTATAAAAGGCAGATTAAAAGGTTCAAATGACTTTTTTAAAAAAATGGCAGAGGCATGGTGAAATGACGTTTTATTTGGGAGAATTTGCCTAAGGGGTTTAATCATTTTGCAATAAGAAACTTAAAGCCACAAAGGTCAGGAATGGTTGTAAACTGGGCATCGTTGCAACGAATCCATTATTGAAATCTAGGAAAGGAATAGATTTCGCTAAGTCTTAGATTTTGGATGTCCCCGTTGGCCTCACTTATCCCTATATGATCTGTGAGCCAAGTTCCACAGCAGTTTGAGGAGCTGTTAGCTAAGCATTGATTGACATTTTTATTTATTTGAGGAATGTTTATATGGCCTTTCAACCGCAGTTTTCAGGGCACTTGACAGATGAAATGATTTTGGAAACATCAAGGCCAAAAGAAAACAAAACTTCAAAAGCAGCATTAAGAGTGAGTGATGGGGCCTTTTAAAAGCTGGAGAGAGGAATACATTATGAAAAAAGATCTTTGTCCAGTGCAGAAAAGAGAATCGTGCAAATGTGTCAGGGCCCTTTCACACTTCGTTTTATGGTGCATTCATCATGATCTGTCCTCATGATCCTGCTTCCTGCAAAGATTTTGAAGAGAAGAAGAAGAGTTTGGATTTGATATCCCGCTTTATCACTACCCGAAGGAGTCTCAAAGCGGCTAACAATCTCCTTTCCCTTCCTCCCCCACAACAAACACTCTGTGAGGTGAGTGGGGCTGAGAGACTTCAGAGAAGTGTGACTAGCCCAAGGTCACCCAGCAGCTGCATGTGGAGGAGCAGGGAAGCGAACCCGGTTCACCAGATTACGAGTCCACCGCTCTTAACCACTACACCACACTGGCTCATATTTCTTATACAGTGGTACTTCGGGTTACATATGCTTCAGGTTACAGACTCCGCTAACCCAGAAAGAGTGCTTCAGGTTAAGAACTTTGCTTCAGGATGAGAACAGAAATCGTGCGGCAGCAGCATGGCAGCAGCAGGAGGCCCCATTAGCTAAAGTGGTGCTTCAGGTTAAGAACAGTTTCAAGTTAAGAACGGACCTCTGGAACGAATTAAGTATGTAACCAGAGGTACCACTGTAATTCTGAATCTCTGCCTGTTCATAGCTTCCTGCTGAAATCCTGTGAATTTTTATACCCCAGATGTTCTGGGGTGGGCTTTCATGTCCTGCTTTTTTGTGCTGCTATAATAATAATAATAATAATAATAATAATAATAATAATAATAATAATTTATTTCTACCCCGCCCATCTGGCTGGGTTTCCCCAACCACTCTGGGCGGCACCCAATCGAATATTAAAAACACAATACAGCATTAAACATTAAAAACTTCCCTAAACAGGGCTGCCTTCAGATGTCTTCTAAACGTCAGATACTGGTAGTTGTTTATTTCCTTGTTCCCCGTTCTGGTACTTCCGGGTTTTGGTGGTCCGCAACCCGAAAAAACACAACCTGAAACAGCTGTAACCCAATTACAGTTATGTATGACTGTATTGGGATAATTGTGGATTTGATCGAGAAAGTGACAGGTTTGTGGATTAATTTCTGCATTATTTACTTGCAAGAAACCTGGTTAAACAGATAATCCTTTGGGATTTTACCGTCTTCTCTAGGCTTAATTCAAGAGATCAGTACTAGAGGAAAACCCCGGTCTCTTGCTCTCCATCTAGCCAGAGCGATCCAGGCACGATACTTCTGCCAAGTTTCTGAATCCACAATGATAGTTTCTGTCTGCCAGGAAGATTGCAAAAGTCCTGGTATCAGTTTCCACCAGCAGAAACCATCTTCCCCTGCCCACAAGGGCATTTTTCATGTCCCTAAATCCTGAGAAGATGTTGCAATGGTTACCTGGCATGTGCTCTGGTTGAGCTCTGGAGAGCTTTCACTCTCACCAACATGGGTGGGCTGTGGGCTGGCAGTTTTTTGTCCTCACTAAGGATAAGAAATCCAGCAACTATCTGTGTTGTGTTGCTCCAGACTGGAAGCCTGTTGGTAAGTAACGAAGTGGCATTAGATAGATTTGAACCAGCAGGTGTATTTCATTTTCCATCCTTTGCTTTGTCTATCTGCCTCCCCTCTTCCTTTTTCTTCTCATATATACATTAAAAATGGAAGGCTGTCATCACACAGCCTGCATTGAAGGATTTGAAAGGCCAGATCATAATCCCAGGCTTATGATTTTAACATTTTTATATATGATTTTTGGTACCGTTGTTGTGAGCTGATATTTGATATTTTCCTTAATGAGTGAGCTGCATAGAAACATGGCTATGAATAATAATACTAATTGTTGTTGTTTAGTTGTTTAGTCGTGTCCGACTCTTAGTGACCCTCTGGACCAGAGCACGCCAGGCACTCCTGTCTTCCACTGCCTCCCAGTTTGGTCAAACTCATGCTGGTAGCTTCGAGAACACTGTCCCACCATCTCGTCCTCTGCTGTCCCCTTCTCCTTGTGCCCTCCATCTTTCCCAACATCAGGGTCTTTTCCAGGGAGTCTTCTCTTCTCATGAGGTGGCCAAAGTCTTGGAGCCTCAGCTTCACGATCTGTCCTTCTAGTGAGCCCTCAGGGCTGATTTCCTTCAGAATGGAGATGTTTGATCTTCTTGCAGTCCATAGGATTCTCAAGAGTCTCCTCCAACACCATAATTCAAAAGCATCAATTCTTTGACAATCAGCCTTCTTGATGGTCCAGCTCTCACTTCCATACATCACTACTGGGAAAACCAGAGCTTTCACTATACGGACCTTTTTTACTGCTTTTTTCCCTGGAGCAGGAACCGGCAAGCAACTCCAGTATCCTTGCCAAGAAAACTCCATGGACAAAGACATAATACTAATACTAATACTAATACTAATACTAATAATACCAATACTAAAATACCACGACTTGCTTCACAGGCGGTCAAACAACCAATGACTTGTTCTCCAAAATAAATTAAAAAATTGTCCAGTAGCACCTTAGAGACCAACTAAGTTTGTTCTGGGTATAAGCTTTTGTGTGCATGCACACTTGTTCAGACACACTGAAACAGAAGTCACCAGACCCTTATATATAGTGGGAGGGTGGGGTTTTTCTCAGAAGGGTAGTAGGAGATGGGTGATTGACTCAGTGCGTATGGTAAACCTGTTGACAACTGTTGACGACTGCAATTAGTCCTACAGGGAAAAGCATGGGATGGTATGCAGATGACCAAAAACAGCTTTAGCATGCTAAAGGTTTACCATACCCATTGAGTCAATGACACAAAAGCTTATACCAGGGGTTGGCAAGCGGTTCATGCCAGCGGAGATCCCTCTGTCTGCCAGAAAGTGAGCGCATGTGTCTACGATTTCCGGCATCTGCATCTGCGCAGATGTGATTTCCAGTGTCTGTGCATGCACAGATGTGATTTCAGGCGCCGCAGAAGTGAGTCCCTTCCAATTTAGCACAGTGCGCTGGGGCTCGCCGAGTGGGCACCTTGGATTGTGGGCGGTTTGTGGGCCGGTTAAACGACCCCCGTGGGCTGCTTGTGGCCCATGGGCCTTAGGTTGCAGACCCCTGGTTTATACCCAGAACATACCGGTACTTAGTTGGTCTCTACGGGACATAGATGGCTCTGTGGTCTAAACCACAGAGCCTAGGGCTTGCCAATCAGAAGGTTGGTGGTTCGAATCCCCGTGACAGGGTGAGCTCCCATTGCTCGGTCCCTGCTCCTGCCAACCTAGCAGTTCGAAAGCACAAATTGCAAGTAGATAAATAGGTACCGCTCCAGCGGGAAGGTAAACGGCGTTTCCGTGCGCTGCTCTGGTTCGCCAGAAGCGGCTTAGTCATGCTAGCCACATGACCCAGAAGCTGTACGCCGGCTCCCTTGGCCAATAAAGCGAGATGAGTGCCACAACCCCAGAGTTGTCCGCAACTGGACCTAACGCTCAGGGGTCCCTTTACCTTTAAGGAGCTACTGGACATTTTTTTAATTTATTTTGACTGTGTCAGACCAACACAACTACCTACATGAATCTTGTTCTCCAAAGGTTTCTCTCCAGCTCCACTTGCCATTGCGGGTCATCACATGTCTCGGGTGGGGTAGCCAAACAAAGCATGGGTGCTGTGTTCACAAATAACGCCAAGCAACAATTAATACAAACAAATGGTTGGTAAGCGAGCAACAAATCATGGCTTCAGACGGTGGCTTGTTGGCAGTAAATATAGTTAAGCTGCCGAGCCGGATCTGCATGTGGTGCTAAGCCAAGAGTGGGGAATTTCAGGCCTCAGTTGCAACATGGATTATGACAACAATGGCAGTTTTTATTGTTTGCCCCATCTCTTAGCGGTTCCTAACATAGAAGCCATCTTTTCAGAGCTGCTTGCTAAACTTACGGCCAATCTTCTCTTTGAAGGTGTCCTTTGTGTAAATGTCTCTTCAGTGTAAGTCCAATTTGAACATTTAAAAACCCATAAGAATGGAGATTGAGAGTCATGAAGTTTCCCACCAATGGTTAGCAGTGGCTCCTCGTTGTTGCTGCTACTAGTATTAATGGTGCTACTACTAGTATTACTAGTACTACTAGTAATAGTAGTAGTAAAATAATTTATACAACACATTTTCTTTTGAGTATAAATACTGTTACGGAAAGTACGGGGACCCCCGCATCTTTAAAGTTGTTAAATGTTACAAATATTATGCATAAATGTATCCTTTCGACTTGACATCTCAGGGAAGTTGTTGTTGTTTAGTCGTTTAGTCGTGTCCGACTCTTCGTGACCCCATGGACCAGAGCACGCCAGGCACTCCTGTCTTCCACTGCCTCCCACAGTTTGGTCAAACTCATGTTGGTAGCTTCGAGAACACTGTCCCACCATCTCGTCCTCTGTCGTCCCCTTCTCCTTGTGCCCTCCATCGGGGGGGGGGGGAGTTACCTAGCTTTAACAATCATATAAAATCAACTCCTTTCCCAGTTTTCTCCACTTCAACACTATTTTGCCCTTGGAAAAACGACTCTTTTCCCTGCCACCTCCCCAAGCGTGAGGACATGTATACACGCCTCCTACCCCAGGAAGTGCCCAGAGGGGACAATTGCTGAGCTGGTTGTTGGCCAAGGAAAGCCTAATCCCATCACCAGACTTGCCAAGGGGTCCAGACATGCAAAGGATATTCTATTGTACTTTGGGTGGTGGGACTTCAGAGGTGTTTGCCTAGGCTCATCTGATACCTGGGTCTTGCCCTGACATGTCTGCTTATGTTAACCTTGTACCAAGGACTTGTCTGGACATGTTTGCCAACGTAAAACAAGTGTAACACCTGTCTACCCCTCCCCTTTTGTGACATGTCAGTGATGTAGCAATGATGCCATACAAACTGTATTTGGGATATGGTAAGGTAAAGGTAAAGGTACCCCTGCCCGTACGGGCCAGTCTTGACAGACTCTAGGGTTGTGCGCCCATCTCACTCAAAGAGGCCGGGGGCCAGCGCTGTCCGAAGACACTTCTTGGTCACGTGGCCAGCGTGACAAAGCCGCATCTGGTGAGCCAGCGCAGCACACGGAAACGCCGTTTACCTTCCCGCCAGTAAGCGGTCCCTATTTATCTACTTGCACCCGGGAGTGCTTTCGAACTGCTAGGTTGGCAGGCGCTGGGACCGAGCAACGGGAGCGCACCCCGCCGCGGGGATTCGAACTGCCGACCTTTCGATTGGCAAGCCCTAGGCGCTGAGGCTTTTACCCACAGCGCCACCCGCGTCCCCTACAGAAAGCTTTAAAAGTCCTTGTCACCCCATCCTCAGGGTTCAAAATTCCTCTTTGAACCTGTTGCGCAATAATCTTTGGTCTACAGCTATTTGCTCCGGTTGGTGGCTGGACTCCTTCCTTTATTCCGCAAGGACCCGCGGGCTTTGCCCGACAAGCTGGGGGACTGAGCAGCCTCACACCTAGATTTTTCCATAACAAATACCGAGGTAGTTTCCCACAACAGCTTCCATAATAAAAAATACACAGCAAAACGTGGCAGAAACCATTTCATCAGAACATGAAAACACCCATAATTAAAAGGTATAATAAACAAGCCTTCTAAAGTAGCATAATGATCATAACAATAATTAAAGCAGGAAGTTCAAGCCTGGAGATCATTTGCCCAAACAGGAGTGTCTTCTTCTAGAGCTGGCACAATGTTGATATTGATGGAGCCTCTTGCATTTCAGCAGAGAGAACATGGGGTCAGTAAATGCTTCTGAAGATCAGTAGCCGGGAATTGAAAATGGGGAGAGTGCTCTGGTGCTCAGGTCCTGTTCGTGGACTTCTCATAGGTACCTGACCAGCCACGGTGAGAATGAAAGGATGTTGGACTAGATGGGGCTTTGGTCTGATCCAGTGGCAAGGCTCTTCGTGGCTTCGTATTGGGCAAATGGACCATCTGGGTTGGTATTGTTGCAAATTCTCTAGGGTTTCAGGTGGGGCTTTCTCAGACCTACCTAGAGATCCTGGGGGTTGAATCTAGAGCCTCTTCAAGCTATAATAATAATAATAATAGTAGTAGTAGTAGTAGTAGTAGTAGTAATTTATTATTATTTGTACCCCGCCCATCTGGCTGGGTTTCCCCAGCCACTCTGGGCGGCTTCCACAGAGACCAAAAATACACAAAAATGTCACACATTAAAAACTTCCCTGAATTCTGGTGCTGGAGGAGACTCTTGAGAGTCCCATGGACTGCAAGAAGATCCAACCTCTCCATTCTTAAGGAAATCAGCCCTGAGTGCTCACTGGAAGGACAGATCCTGAAGTTGAGGTTCCAAGACTTTGGCCACCTCATGAGAAGAGAAGACTCCCTGGAAAAGACCCTGAAGTTGGGAAAGATGGAGGGCACAAGGAGAAGGGGACGACAGAGGGCGAGAAGGTGGGACAGTGTTCTTGAAGCTACCAGCATGAGTTTGACCAAGTTGCGGGAGGCAGTGGAAGACAGGAGTGCCTGGCGTGCTCTGGTCCAGGGGGTCATGAAAAGTCAGACACGACTAAATGACTAAACAACAACATTCGTGCCAATACCTTACCTACCTTTCCATAGCATTTCAAATGAGTTGCTCTAATTATTTTCCTTTTCTCTGCATGTGCCAGTCTGAACATGTCCAATTACAAAGTCCTTGGCCTTTGTCTGCTGTCCAGTTCTTGAAATTCCACCAATTGCTGTTTTCTCTCAACATAACTGGGGTGGGGCTATAATCCTGGAGAATATCTCAATAGCTCCCTCCCATCATGCTCTCATCTTGCTTGGTGCTTCCGGAAAACAACATACTCCAACAGTCCACTCTTTCTCACTACTCAGTCAACACCTAGAAATTTCCACAGCCCAAGAAGGAGGGCTCTAGCTTCCGCCCAGGGGATCTTGTAGTACTTTCATTTTAATTACCGGTAATCACCATCAAAGTCTCCATGCCTCCCTCGTCCACGGCTCCAAATTCCTTTCATCTTTACGACTGCATTTTGGCCAAAGTCCACTTAAGTTGTATCTCTTCTCTGTTGTTTTTAAGGGGGGTAGAGATGGCATCCGTTCTAATTTTCCAAGATAATCCATTCCAGCATTAGAGCTCTCCCCCATCTCTTTAAACAACACGCAGTTAACTGTTCTTTTAATCACAAGTTTCATTCCATACTGCAATCCAACCTCATTCTCTATCTTTGAAATTTTGCATTTGAAGAGGGTTGCGGAATCATTAGTAAAGAAACTCAAAGTAAATAGGGAACCGGAGGCTTCCTTCTCCGCCATCCACTGCCCACACCGAATAAAATCTCTTCTCAGTTCCAAACCTCAGATCAATGTACCTGGGTGATTCCGCAGTTCTGATGACAACATCTTCTCTCAGAACGTGCCTGACTTCAAAGCCAATTAAAAATCCAATTAACAGGAGAACCTCTGCTTCTTAATGGCGGCGTAGGGTTTTTTCCCGGCAGGCAAAGTGCATTTACACTCAGTGCCTCCATGTCCCCCCCTGACATTCCATGCCGGAATGAGAGTCAGGTATTAAGATGGACTGTGAGTGAAGCCCCTCCCTCCCTCCCTCCCTCCCTCCCTCCCTCCCTCCCTTCCTTCCTTCCTTCCTTCCTTCCTTCCTTCCTTCCCTGGAAGGAATTTCCAAGAATGATTTATCCTCTATCATTCTTGTTTTTCTCCACCTTCCATCCCCGCGCTGTTGTGAGGACTACCTCCATTTAAGGCAGATAGGAACTGGAAACCACCAGAAAGTTCTCGATGTTTAGTCGGAATCTCCTTTCTTGTAACTTGAAGCCATTGGGTTGGGTCCTACACTCTGGAGTGGGAGAAAACAAGCTTGCTCAATCTTTCATCTGATAACCCTTGAGGTATTTGAAGATGGGTATTATGTCTCCTCTTAGTCTCCTCTTTTCCAGGCTACACATACCAAGCTCCCTCAACCATTCCTCATCAGGCTTGGTTTCCAGACCCTTGATCATCTTGGTTGCCCTCTTCTATATATGTTCCAGCTTGTCAATATCCTTCCAGCCAGTGTGGTGTAGTGGGTAAGAGCGGTAGACTCGTAATCTGGTGAACAGGGTTCGCGTCTCCGTTCCTCCACATGCAGCTGCTGGGTGACCTTGGGCTAGCCTCACTCACCTCACAGAGTGTTTGTTGTGGGGGAGGAAGGGAAAGGAGAATGTTAGCCGCTTTGAGACTCCTTAAAAAAGGTAAAGGTACCCCTGCCTGTACGGGCCAGTCTTGACAGACTCTAGGGTTGTACGCCCATCTCACTTAAGAGGCCGGGAGCCAGCGCTGTCCGGAGACACTTCCAGGTCACGTGGCCAGCGTGACATCGCTGCTCTGGCGAGCCAGAGCCACACACGGAAACGCCGTTTACCTTCCCGCTAGTAAGCGGTCCCTATTTATCTACTTGCACCCGGGAGTGCTTTCGAACTGCTAGGTTGGCAGGCGCTGGGACCGAACGATGGGAGCGCACCCCGCCACGGGGATTCGAACCACCGACCTTTCGATCGGCAAGCCCTAGGCGCTGAGGCTTTTACCCACAGCGCCACCCGCGTCCCCTTGAGACTCCTTAGGGTAGTGATAAAGTGGGATATCAAATCCAAACTCTTCTTCCTCCTCTTCTTCTTAAATTGTGGTACCCAGGACTGGACACAGTATTCCAGAATAGAGTGGGACTATGACTTCCCTTAACTGGGACGCTACACTAGATAATAACACAACAAAATTCAAAACAGTAACAATTAATTGAGCATTTATTCAAAATCCAGTTGAAACGATTTAGTTTGGTTAATTCGTTAAAACTGAGAGACTTGATCCAGCGATACCACTCTTTCAAAGTCTGCTAGCAACCTCCTGCTTCCCCCTTGCCTCTTAGCCCCCCTCCCAGTTATCCCACAATCCCAGTTGCCACACACATTGGGAGCCACTGTTGTAGAGCAGTATGAATTTTTGGCAAAAAACAAACCAGCCCATGGTAGTTACTTAAAACAAAACAAAACACCCCCCCCAAAAGTGCAAAATCTTTGCTCAGTTAGAGTGCTAACTGGCCATGGGTACTGTGGAGCTGTTATCAACTGCACAGTTTTTGACACCCCCACAAATCTTAGGCGCACGTTGTCGCTTTGCTGCCAATACAAACTGTTGCTTATGCAGAACGAAAAGCAGAAGTATTTATGACTCTTTGGGGCTGAGCTGAAAACCACAGTAACTCACAGAGGGCCTTCTAAATTATGACAACTTGGCAGCTTACTCGTCCGGGATAATAGGATTTGGAGTAGACACTCAGATGCCGTTTCCGGAATAGGGAGTGCGTTGTGAACAAGTTGAGCCCAGGTAAAATTAAATAAAAAACTCTCCAATCTAGGGTCTCTATAGAATCAAAACTATTGAGGATGTACTGGTTCCTGAAACCCATTCTGCAGAATCTCCCCCATGTAATTTCCATGATGATATATACTGTTGTTATGTTATAGTTTGATATTATGTCTTGATTTAGGAATGGGGTTTGCTGTACTGAACCAGTCCGTCATTTGATCGTGCTGTTGATTTGTTGCTCAGACTCGTTCTGTTTTGGTTAACGTTTTGTCATGTTGGGGCAATCTCAGCCTGGCCGGGTAGTTTGCAAAAAGAACACTATTTTTTTGTGTGTGCTCCCGACTCTGTTGCAATGGTCGCTTCCATAATGGATATTGCTATTTACGGCATTTACGTATCATTAAGTAGCCATTTGCTTGTCCCCAGGGGTATTGCAATTTCTCTGTCTAGGCATTTATACGATAATGCATGATTATATTTAATTTAATTGCTGGCATTTAGGATTGAATAACCCACCAGTGCTCCCTGGAAGGACAGATCCTGAAGCTGAGGCTCCGATACTTTGGCCACCTCATGAGAAGAGAAGACTCCCTGGAAAAGACCCTGGTGTTGGGAAAGATGGAGGGCACAAGGAGAAGGGGACAACAGAGGACGAGATGGTGGGACAGTGTTCTCGAAGCTACAAACATGAATCTGACCAAACTGCGGGAGGCAGTGGAAGACAGGAGTGCCTGGTGTGCTATGCTCCATGGGGTCACGAAGAGTTAGACCCACCATTGATAATAGGGGTATAGTTTACATCATGGGTCAGCAATCTAAGGTCTGTGGGCTGGATCAGGCCCAATTGCCTTCTAGATCTGGCCTGAGGACGGTCCAGGAATTCAGGCATAGCGCACGCATGTGATGGTTTTTGTGACTCAGCCAGGCTTGGGGGTCAAAAGTGAGGTGGGCAGCTGCTCAAGACAAGCCCCTTCTCTGTCCGTCACACGAGCGCAGCGATCTTTTCTTCCGGGGTGGGGAAGAGGGAAAAGGAGCCACAGTTTCCACCATGGAGCTGCCAGCGACTGACCTCAGGAAGGGCAGTTGTGGCGGCAGGGGCTCGGAGGCGCCTTGGGAGCGACGACCGCCAGTGTCTGTGGCGGTGGTGCTCCCCACCAGAGGAAGCGGGGAGCGCCTGGTCACATAGCTGTCAAGTGTCCCTTATTTGAAGGGGCAGTCCCTTATTCCAGTGCCATGTCCCGCTGCTGTCCCTTATTGATGGATGTCCCTTAAATGTCCCGTAAATGATGTCCCTTAAATTTCAAAGGAAGCAGCTCCTCTCCCTCCCTCCCTGCCGTCCAGGGAGGAGGGAGGCTCCAACTGTGTTGCTTGGCTGTGTTGCTCATCCAATAAGAAGTCTAAGAACGACTGGGGGGTGGCACTTGCATGCCTTGTGTGTGGCTAGTTAATGCAAGCTGAGGGGGGTTTTGAATGCTGGACGCCATTTTGTGGCACGTGCTGCTGCAAACTTTGCAGTGCAAAGCCAGGCCGGGGAGCCGTCTTAAGTTGAGGCTGCATAGGCCTTGTGGCGCATGTGATTCAGATTCTATTCAGTTGAACCTCTGGTTACAAAGTTGGTTGGACAGTGTTCTCAAAGCTACCAGAATGAGTTTGACCAGACTGCAGGAGGACAGGAAAACTGGAGTGCCTGGAACAGGTGAGGCTGCAGGTCCCTTATTTTGGCTGCTGGTCCCTTATTTTCAAGGCTGCTGGTCCCTTATTTTCAAATCTGTAAGTTGACAGCTATGGCTGGGCAGCTGCACTCCAAAGCAGTTTTGCACTCTGCTGAGGAGGCCGCTTGTTAGCTACATGGTGCAAGCCATGGAAAGCTAAATAACCACCGCCTCGTCTTCCCTTACGCGGGGAAAAGAACATTTTTGCTTGAGCGGCACTAGCCTGATTTAGAGTGGCCCGTGGCTTTTCCCTTCACCCATGCATGCGCACATGCTGTCCAGGGCTGACAGGAATGGCGCGCATACCTCAGCCCCTCACCCCCCACCCCGCCTTACGAGAGAAATAATAACTGTCAATGCATAAAACGCAAAGGAAGCAGCATAGGTGTCACAGGAAAACACCCCCCCCCAATCATTCAGTTTGTACAAACTCGACACACACACACTCACACATGACATACGCTACGCTTCTGTTATAAATTCATAGAAAATCAACCATACATCGGATCTGCACCGTTCCACTTTTTTTTACTCTATGAAGGAAGGACTACAAAATGGGGAAGGTTCGATACAGGCCAGCCATAATCCCTTGAGCATACCAGCACATACACAGGAGCCCTGCCCAGTTGCTATGCCAACCCTGATGGTCCTAGACAGAAGACCATCAAGGTCACAAAGGACTTGCATATGGCAGTGGATTCAATATGGACTGGAACAAAGGACAATGATCAGATCTTCCCTCTGGGGGCAGGAAACTGCAAACTCCCCTCTGTCACCTGGAAAGTACTCATGGGGAGGGGGAAAGGAGGAACCAGCCAGGTGACAAGATACTCAGGTTACCTCCAGGACTCCTCCCTCAACCCCTCCTTTTTGTGATGTATCAATGATGTAGTTGTGATGTAGTTCTAGGGGTGTAGTTTGGGGTATTAGTAACTAATAAAAGTTGGGGTCTTCTTTTGTTCTGGGCTTCCATCTTGTTCCACCTGGTGGCAGGTGGGAGTCCTGTCGCGACAGTCTCCATTAAAGACCAAGCCTACTGGCTGCTGTTTTGCTCTGGTATTCCTGGCTGGTGTCCTTGTTTTTTGTCCAAGGGAGCCCTCGGATTTCTCCATTAACATGGGTGTATGAGGGAACACCCCTACCCTCAAAAAGTCACCTTTGGGCAACGTTGGGATTGGTTCCAATAAGGGTTTTTGCCAAAAATGCGAATCATAATCATGGCAACATATAGTCCGGCCCCCCACAAGGTCTGAGGGACAGTGGACCGGCCCCCTGCTGAAAAAGTTTGCTGACCCCTGGTTTACATGCTGTCATTTCACCTGGATTGCATTCAGATGGGTGCTTGGAATATGTATTGGTTGATTTAATTGCAAGGGGCTTCTTAATCTTTTCCCTTCTTCTGGTTGTTCTGCTAAAAAACCTCCTCTCTTCCCGCTACTTTTTCTTCCCTGGGAGAAAAAATATGGGTTTCGACACCAGATTGCAGCCACCACTGCAAGATTTGGCAAAAAGGGGGAGAAAATAAACAAAACCTTGGAATAAGAACTACATAAAATTGCGCATCGCATGTTCTTTGGCTCACAGTTAGGACTGGGGTCCAGGCATTCCTGGAACTCTGATCCAGGAAACGTTTTAGGAAGCCTATGTTCTTCCAACTTAGCCAGTTTGGAAGAATGGGAGGGAAGGAGATAAAACAACAAAGGCAGACGGACAGAAATCCTGCTTTGGCTCAGAGATTTGCATCGGAAACTCCTGGCTGCCTACCTGAAAGGGTCCTTAATGAAGTCATCTCGCAGCACCTGAAATGGTCAGCGTCATGTAGTTAACAGAAGAACATAAGAGTTTGCGGGATCAGGCCAAGAGGTTGCGGGATCAGGCCAATGGCCCATCTAGTCCAGCATCATGTTCTCACAGTGGCCAAACAGGTGCCCCCCAGGTAAGCTCATAAGCAGGATTTGAGAAGAAGAGGACTCTTCCTGTGCTTTCTAGGGTACTCAGTGTGAACCTCAGAGCTGGATTTAGGTTTGATGAGGCCCTAAGCAACTGAAGGTAATGGGGCCCTTTATATGTCCAGCTATCCTTTGTCAACAACATGGGTAGGCAAACTAAGGCCCAGCGGCCAGATCTGGCCCAATCGCCTTCTAAATCCGGCCCGCAGGCGGTCCGGGAATCAGCGTGTTTTTGCATGAGTAGAATGTGTGCTTTTATTTCAAATGCATCTCTGGGTTATTTGTGGGACATAAGAATTTGGTCATTTCTCCCCAAAAATCCCCCCCACATGGTCTGAGGGACAGTGGACTGGCCCCCTGCTGAAAAAGTTTGCTGACCCCTGGTCAACAACAAATTGTCGCTCTTTTTCGTGTTGAATATATCCTCTATGGTCATTTATGGACCTAATAGGTATCTAAAGCCATTTGCACTTGTTGCCATGCAACCAGTCCATGCAGAATGGAGGCACCCTACATATAAAGGTAAAAGGACCCCTGAGTGTTATGTCCAGCCGCGGACGACTCTGGGGTTGCGGCGCTCATCTCGCTTTATTGGCCGAGGGAGCCGGCGTACAGCTTCCGGGTCATGTGGCCAGCAGGACTAAGCCGCTTCTGGTGAAACCAGAGCAGTGCACGGAAACGCCGTTTACCTTCCCGTGGGAGTGGTACCTATTTATCTACTTGCACTTGCACATGCACTTGCACTTTGATGTGCTTTCAAACTGCTAGGTTGGCAGGAGCAGGGACCGAGCAACGGGAGCTCACCCTGTCGCAGGGATTCAAACAGCTGACCTTCTGATCGGCAAGCCTTAGGCTCTGTGGTTTAGACCACAGCGCTGAGGAAACCAGGTTTTTCCCCCTTCAAAATTTTTTGGGCCCCCCAAGAGAGTGAGGCCCTAAGCTAGAACTTGATTAGCTTATACAGTCATACCTCGGGTTGAATGTGCTTCAGGATGAGCGCGTTCGAGTTGTGCTCTGCGGCAACCCGGAAGTAACGGAGCGCGTTACTCCGGGTTTTGCCGCTTGCGCATGAGCAGATGCTCAAAAATGACGTCACACGCATGCTCAGATGCGCCGAAACGTGACCCGCACATGCGCAGACGCGCGGACACGGGTTACATTTGCTTCTAGATGCGAACGGTGCTCCAGAACGGATCCCGTTCGCATCTAGAATCATAGAATCATAGAATCATAGAGTTGGAAGAGACCACAAGGGCCATCGAGTCGAACCCCCTGCCAAGCGGGAAACACCATCAGAGCACTCCTGACATATGGTTGTCAAGCTTCTGCTTAAAGACCTCCAAAGAAGGAGACTCCACCACACTCCTTGGCAGCAAATTCCACTGTCGAACAGCTCTTACTGTCAGGAAGTTCTTCCTAATGTTTAGGTGGAATCTTCTTTCTTGTAGTTTGGATCCATTGCTCCGTGTCCGCTTCTCTGGAGCAGCAGAAAACAACCTTTCCCCCTCCTCTATGTGACCTCCTTTTATATATTTGAACATGGCTATCATATCACCCCTTAACCTCCTCTTCTCCAGGCTAAACATGCCCAGCTCCCTTAGCCATTCCTCATAAGGCATCGTTTCCAGGCCTTTGACCATTTTGGTTGCCCTCCTCTGGACACGTTCCAGTTTGTCAGTGTCCTTCTTGAACTGTGGTGCCCAGAACTGGACACAGTACTCCAGGTGAGGTCTGACCAGAGCAGAATACAGCGGCACTATTACTTCCCTTGATCTAGATGCTATACTCCTATTGATGCAGCCCAGAATTGCATTGACTTTTTTAGCTGCCGCGTCACACTGTTGGCTCATGTCAAGTTTGTGGTACCACTGTACGTAAATCTGGCCCTGGGGATTGGAATCAACCAGATGTTGGAATCCTGGAACGACTGCGGAGCACCCCGCTACGTCACGTGACAGCGCTCAAGTGACGAATGCCTGCGTGGATGGCTGAGGTTGTGGTCTTGCAAGCGATAACCTCAAGCAAGGGCTTTAAAGGGGTCGTCCACGCGTTCCCCCCATTCCTTCCCAAGCTATGGGTCTGGCAGAATGTTGTGAGGGAAAGATCCTCAGGACTACAGTTCAGAAGGAGGCCTCAGATGTGTACAATGTTTGTTTCAGAAGATAAGCAGCTGAAACGCCTGTCCAGATAGGGATTTTGCAAGCGGGGCAGGGAAATGACTCTCTCATTGTCTTCTCTGTTCTTCCTCCAAAAGACGTTGACACTTTGTCCCAGTGGCCTGGCTTTTTCAGAGGAGACCAGGCCGAAGTGTTTAGCTTTCTTTCGGCATCCGTTTTCTCCACTGGAAGAATTTGTTTGAATGCTTCACCGCAACAAGAACTAGAAATTTCACATCCTTTCCCATTCTGGAACTTGTGTACATGTCTCAAAGACTCTAGCGTTCATCTTGCAGAAAAAGAAAAACAGAGTTTGCCCCAAAGGGGGTCTGCTTCTGCAGAATTTCACCCTTAGATGGGAATGCAGCTCAAACATTTTGAAGGCTATGAATGCTGGGCGTCGAGAAATGAGATCTGGGTTCAAATGCTGCGGCGGGGATGGAACAACCTTGCCTAAGAGGAGGGCAAAACTATCCATGGATATTAGCCAAGAAGGCTACAATGTTCTCCCTGGGATGCCTTTAAATTACTGTTTTTAACTAGTTTGTTTTTATGATTCTGTATTTTATAACTGATGTTATAAAACTTGCGACGGGGAAGCCTGGAGAGGCAGGCGGAGGGAGGAAGGATAATGAATGTGCTCACACCTCACCTGCCTAGCTGCTTGATATATTGAGGTGCTTGCTTTCCCATGCCTGCACATGTTGCAACTTCCAGCTGTGTTACACTTTGGGAATGCACAATCCCAGAGCTCAGATGCCACAAGCCACGTTTCTAAGAACCTAGAGCACCCTCCTAACTCAGTGCTTTAAAACAGAGGTCTTTAACCATCAAGGTTGTTGCTGCCTTGTTGTATTCCGGCTAAGGTTTACCAGCCCAAAAGAGCACCTTCATTCATATGGTCAAAGGCCTGGAAATGATGCCTTATGAGGAACAGCTAAGGGAGCTGGGCACGTTTAGCCTGGAGAAGAGGAGGTTAAGGGGTGATATGATAGCCATGTTCAAATATATCAAAGGACGTCACATAGAGGAGGGAGAAAGGTTGTTTTCTGCTGCTCCAGAGAAGCGGACACGGAGCAATGGATCCAAACTACAAGAAAGAAGATTCCACCTAAACATTAGGAAGAACTTCCTGACAGTAAGAGCTGTTCGACAGTGGAATTTGCTGCCAAGGAGTGGGGTGGAGTCTCCTTCTTTGGAGGTCTTTAAGCATAGGCTTGACAACCATATGTCAGGAGTGCTCTGATGGTGTTTCCTGCTTGGCAGGGGGTTGGACTCGATGGCCCTTGTGGTCTCTTCCAACTCTATAATTCTATGATTCTATGATATGTTCGTTTATTCATTCATTCCATTTATGTCCCTGCCCTCCGCGGTACTCAAACTGGTGCAAATGGTTCTCGCTTCCCCACTTTTCCTTAAAGGTAAAGGGACCCCTGACCTTTGGGTCCACTCGTGGATGACTCTGGGGCTGCAGTGCTCATCTCGCTTTGCTGGCCAAGGGAGCCGGCATACAGCTTCCGGGTCATGTGGCCAGCATGACTAAGCCGCTTCTGGCGAACCAGAGCAGCGCACCGAAACGCCGTTTACCTTCCTGCCGGAGCGGTACCTATTTATCTACTTGCACTTTGACGTGCTTTCGAACTGCTAGGTTGGCAGGAGCAGGGACGGAGCAACGGGAGCTCACCCCATCGCGGGGATTCAAACTGCCGACCTTCTGATCAGCAAGTCCTAGGCTCTGTGGTTTAACCCATGGTGCCACCCGCATCCCTTTTTCTTAGAAACCCACTTTTCCTTAGAACATCTCTATTTAGGGAAACCTTTAATGTTTGATGCATTACTGTATTTTAATATTTTGTTGGAAGCCGCCCAGAGTGGCTGGGGAAACCCAGCCGGATGGGTGGGGTATAAATAATGTATTATTATTATTATTATTATTATTATTATTATTATTATTATTATTAAAATTGGAGAAATGTTGGAGGGTATGGAGTTATCTGACCCCCCAGCCAAGGAGATAAGTAACTATATAAGCTTTAGAAGACATCGGAAGACAGCCTTGTATAGGGAAGGTTCTTTTTAAAATGTTTATTATTTTATTTTGTTTTTATATACGTTGAAAGTCGCTCAGAGTGTCTGGGGCAACGCAGTCAGACTGGCGGGGTATAATAATAATAATGATAATAATGATAATAATAACAACAGAATAGGAGAATTGATGCTTTTGAATTATGGTGCTGGAGGAGACTCTTGAGAGTCCCATGGACTGCAAGAAGATCAAACGCATCCATTCTTAAGGAAATCAGCCCTGAGTGCTCACTGGAAGGACAGATCCTGAAGCTGAGGCTCCAAGATTTTGGCCACCTCGTGAGAAGAGAAGACTCCCTGGAAAAGACCCTGATGTTGGGAAAGATGGAGGGCACAAGGAGAAGGGGAGGACGGAGGACGAGATGGTGGGACAGTGTTCTCGAAGCTACCAGCATGAGTTTGACCAAACTGCGGGAGGCAGTGGAAGACAGAAGTGCCTGGCGTGCTCTGGTCCATTGGGTCACGAAGAGTCGGACACGACTAAACGACTAAACAACAACAACAACATTTTCATCAGAGAAATGTTGGAGGGTATGCACCACAAACACAATAAAACAACAAAATAATAGCATAATATAATTCAGAACAGCCACAGTTAATTGCAGACTTATTCAAAACCCACTTGAAACGGTGTTATTTAATGAAGTCAAGAAAACTGAGGAATTTGATCCAACGATACCAGTTTTCCAAAGTCTTCTAATCGTTTGCACCTCGAGGGACCCCCTGCTGCCCTTTCTTCTTAGCATCCCTCATGTAATCCGATTGCCCACTCTGAGCTAAATAATGGTCAAATGTGGCCAAGACCAAAGTCTGATTTTTATTTTCAAAAGCAATACATCACACAGGATGGAGAAACCGAGAAACAGCCGAGTGGGGAAGACAAGAGCGGTATATTTAGATTGCTGGAAAGTCTGATATGCCCAGACTTACATCACATGCAACATAGCCAAGCCGTAAAGACATCATGAGATGCTTGCGAGGTCAGATCAACCTTCCTCTGTCCCCGTGTCATGCTCCGACAGTGGCCTGTTCCAGATGTACCAGAGGAAGCGAACAAATGCATCCAGTTCTAGCAGAGTAATCCCATCCCCGATAATTGCTTCCAGCTTCTGATACTCGGAGGTTTATAGCCATGCCCTGCAAGATGATGGATTCGGGGCTTATTCTGATTCCTTTGGAATGTCAGAGACGAGCTCTGGAACATGCAGAGCAACAAGAAATATGTTCAGCTTTGGAACGGGCCCAGAGCTTTGTGAAACAAACATACATTTCAGAAAGGAAAAAAAAAGGGATGAGTCCCCATGCGCCAGGAGAACGGGGGCTGCATCGCACATGGGATGCGCCTCTTCAGCTGCCCACCATCAACTCAGGAGAAACAGTTGTGTGAACAAAGTACAAAGCTAGATTAGAACACATGACTGCCCAGGGAAGCTGAAGGTTGGGATATTCACAGCAGATAAAAGAAAGTACAGTGGTGCCCCGCAAGACGAAATTAATTCGTTCTGCGACTTTTTTCGTTCTACGAGTTTTTTCATCTTGCGAAGCACCGCTATGTATTGACGGTTTCCCATAGGAATGCATTGGCGGTTTAAAAAAAAAAGGCGCAAGACGTTTCGTCTTGCGAAGCAAGCCCATAGGGAAATCTGTCTTGCGAAGCAACTCAGAAAACGGAAAACTCTTTCGTCTTGCGAGTTTTTCGTCTTCCGAGGCATTCGTCTTGCGGGGCACCACTGTACTCTGTGCAGATGAGCTGTGGAACTCTCTGCCACAGGAGGCGGTAATGGCCACCAACTTGGATGGCTTTAAAAGGGGATTGGAGTGTTTTCTGATTTTCTCTTGGTTACATGTATTTTCTTTCTGTTTGTATATTTGTATTTTTTCTAATTTGTACTCAATAATATCAATAATTAATTTATTTATTTCTAAAAAGGGGATTGGACTAATTCATGGCCAGGATGGCTCTGTTCTGCCTCTGCAGTGGAAGGCAGCAACATTTGTGAATACCAGTGCCAGAAACCACAAGAGGCGAGAGTTGCTGTTGTGCTCAAATCTGATGATGATGACGATACGATATGATACGATAATCTTTATTGTCATTGTCCCATACAGAACAAGGAAATTGAAAATCTACACCAGACATTCAGAAACCAACAAGCCTGCTATCCCAGCTATCCCAGCCTGGTTAACCCCCTAAAAACTCTGATAAGGGAAATGTAAAGGGACCCCTGACCATTAGGTCCAGTTGTGACCGCCTCTGGGGTTGCGGCACTCATCTCGCTTTACTGGCCGAGAGACCCGGCATACAGCTTCTGGGTCATGTGCCCAGCATGACTAAGCTGCTTCTGGCGAACCAGAGCAGCACACGGAAACATCGTTTACCTTCCCGCTGGTAAGGTAAAGGTACCCCTGCCCGTACGGGCCAGTCTTGACAGACTCTAGGGTTGTGCGCCCATCTCACTCAAAGAGGCCAAGGGCCAGCGCTGTCTGAAGACACTCCCGGGTCACGTGGCCAGCGTGACATCGCTGCTCTGGCGAGCCAGAGTTGCACACGGAAATGCCGTTTACCTTCCCGCTAGTAAGCGGTCCCTATTTATCTACTTGCACCCAGGGGTGCTTTCGAACTGCTAGGTTGGCAGGCGCTGGGACCGAACAGCGGGAGCGCACCCCGCCGCGGGGATTCAAACCGCCGACCTTTCGATCGGCAAGCCCTAGGCACTGAGGCTTTAACCCACAGCGCCACCTGCGTCCCATCTGCGTCCCGCTGGAGCAGTACCTATTTATCTACTTGCACTTTGAGATGCTTTCAAACTGCTAGGTTGGCAGGAGCAAGGACTGAGCAATGGGAGCTCACCCCTTCGCGGGGATTCAAACTGCCGACCTTCTGATCGGCAAGTCCTAGGCTCTGTGGTTTAACCCACAGCGCCACCCACAAAAAACTCTGATACCTCATAATTAAATACAATATACTCCCACAGAGACTGCATTACACCGGGTTTAAAACCAAAATCGCATTTGGATATAAACTGTTTCTCAGGCGGCTAGTCCTAGTCTTTATAACCCTGTACCTTCTTCCAGAAGGCAGAAGCTGAAAGAGATCATTTCCGGGGTGCACACTGTCCTGCGCTATCTCTGCAGCTTTCTTATGGCACCTGGAAGCATAGATTTGATCCAAAGTGGGAAGAGTGCACCCAATTATTCTCCCCGCAGTCTTTACAACCCTGGACAGCATTGTTTCTTCCCCGACCGTGCAGCTCCCAAACCACAGGCACAGACCATAAGTTAATACACTTTCCACAGTGCAAGGGTAAAATGCCATCAACAGGTCCTTTGAGAGATTGTTTTTCCGGAGGATTCTCAGAAAATATGACCTCTGCTGTGCTCTCTTCATCAGGTCTTTGCTGACTTGCAGGCTTCAGAGGATACTTACCATATATCTTGTTTGGGTCTGCTATATTTTTGTTCTCTGCTGTTAGGAAATGAGTACAGTCGAATGGAATCTGTACTGGAAGTCTGTTCAATTTCCAAAACGTTCGGAAACCACCAAAGCACAGCTTCTAATTGGCAGCAGGAAGCTCCTTTATACAGTGCTTTTCCCCCCTGGGGGGACGCATACCCCTAAACATTTTGTGAATCTTTATGCTTTTCTCCATTTACTGTATTTATTTTTCCCAATTTGAACTATAAAATGGTGATTTTCTTGAGTCAAAATGAGAGTACCCCTAAACATTTTTTTTTAAATAGAGAAAAGCACTGCCTGCAGCCAATTGGAAGCCACGCCGGACGTTTGGCTTTGTTAACGGAGAAATCTGAGGGCTCCCTTGGACAAAAAAAAAAGGACACCAGCCAGGAATACCAGAACAAAACAGCAGCCAGTAGGCTTGGTCTTTATTGAAGACTGTCACGACAGGACTCCCACCTGCCACCAGGTGGAACAAGATGGAAGCCCCGAACAAAAGAGAACCCAAACTTTTATTAGCTGCTAATCCCCATGTTACACCCCCCCAAACTACATCACTCATACATCACGGTTACATCATGAAAGGGGAGGTCTGGTGGCAGTAATCTGAGCATCCTGGACCCTGCGCCATGGTTCCCCTTGCCCTCCACCAAACACCCATCAAGTGGAACAAAAGAGATCTTTACATTTCCCTGTTTCCCAGCCAAGTTCATCGCACCCTTTTGTCTTCATCTGGTTTTGTTATTTCTGGAATGGCTACCTGTCTGGCACTCAGGTATCAGGATGCCAGGAATTATCACTCAGGCAGAGGGGCTGCTGAGGAGCTGAGCTCACATGTCTATATGAATTTCTGAAGTTTTCCCAGTGAGCCAGTACATAGAGACATTTATCGGTGAATTCTTACATTTGGTATCGTGCCGCAAAGGCCCTTTGAATAGATAGGAAGAAACTGTGATGAAGTGTTTTGTGGGGGCAAATCACAAAAGTCACAAAAGCCATGAGGTGTATGGAAGTGAGAGCTGGACCATAAAGAAGGCTGATCGCCAAAGAATGGATGCTTTTGAATTCTGGTGCTGGAGGAGACTCTGGAGAGTCCCATGGACTGCAAGAAGATCAAACGTATCCATTCTGAAGGAAATCAGCCCTGAGTGCTCACTGGAAGGACAGATCCTGAAGCTGAGGCTCCAAGACTTTGGCCACCTCATGAGAAGAGAAGACTTCCTGGAAAAGACCCTGATGTTGGGAAAGATGGAGGGCACAAGGAGAAGGGGACGACAGAGGACGAGGTGGTTGGACAGTGTTCTTGAAGCTACCAGCATGAGTTTGACCAAACTGCGGGAGGCAGTGGAAGACAAGGAGTGCCTGGCGTGCTCTGGTCCAGGGGGTCACGAAGAGTCGGACACGACTAAACGACTAAACAACAACAACAACAACAACAACCAACCAACCAATAAATAAATAAATAAATAAATGCTATAACGTTACATCATTGTTATTTAACGTTATACTGTCATGTTGGTATATATTGCCGTATTATTTTTATGTGATTGGGCTTGGACCAAATGATGCCCAGGATCCCCTCCAGACTTATGATTCAATACAGTGGTACCTCGGTTTTCGAACATAATCCGTTCCGGAAGACCGTTCGACTTCCGAAACGTTTGAAAACCGAGGCGCAAAGGGCGGTCTGCAAATTTAATTGAGAAAATTGCGGAACACTCAGCGGAAGCCGTTCGACTTCCGAGGGGCATTCGAAAATGGAAGCATTTACTTCTGGGTTTTCGGCGTTAAAAAACCAAAACGTTTGACTTCCAAGATGGTTGAAAACCACTGTACTGTACTTGTAACACTGGGGCCTGTAGAAAAGGATGGTCTATGAAAATGCCAAACCAGTTCCTTTCCCAAAATGAATAGCACCAGACAGGTGTGTCCAGTGTTCCATTTATTACGTAAACTAGAAGAAATACGTTGCCATGGAAATTAAATAGCCGGGGGGACCACTAGTAGTAGGTGATAACTATTAGGGCAAAAGTGGGCATGTCTTGCCTTCCTCTTCCTTGGCTGTAGGTAATGTCACCCAGACACCTCACCTTCTGTGTCCATTCCACTGCCAAACAGCTCTTACTGTCTGAAAATTCTTCCTAATATTTAGTTGGAATGTGATTTCTTGTAACTTGAATCCTTTGGTTCAGGCCCTCCCCTCTGGAGCAGCAGAAGCTAGTTCCATCTTCCACGTGACAACGTTTCGGATATTTGAAGATGACTGTCATATTTCTTCTCTGCCTCGTCTTTTCCAAGCTAAACATCCCCAGATCCCTCAACCGTTCCTCATATCGCTTGGTTCCCAGACCCTTGATCATCTTGGTCGCCCTCCTCTGCACACCTTCCAGCTTGTCAATATCCTTTTTAAACTTGGGTACCCAGAACCGGACACAGGTCTGACCAAGGCAGAAGACAGCAATACCACATATCACATCTTGAAGATGAGACAGTGCATAACAACACAGCGTCGAATTCACAGGAGACTCTCAATTGCCGGCTCCTCCTCCCCCTGGGTTTTCCTCCAGCTCCCGGCTCTGCTTTCCCACTGAGCGAACGTCCTAAAAATGGTGTTTTTACGAGGAACACAAGCACAGAGAACAAATGTTCTAGGACGGATTCTTTGTTCCGTCCCGAGCAATGCACAGGACACGCCGGATGCTGCTTAATCGCCTCTCTTAAACTTGGCGTATCGTGAGCCATCAAATGCTACAGATCATTTGAAAAGGAAGAAAAATCAAATAAACCCGTGTGGAATTGATTTAAGGGCGCCGGAAGATTAAAGGCAGCCATAAAATGGAATGATTTCACGAGCCGTTACACTCGTTCTCGTTCCTTGCTAAGTGTTTGGATCGTGACTTGTGGCAGCGTCCAAGCGGAAGGTTCTTCAATGGCGAGAGTTGTTTGACAGTAGAACGGAAGACCTTAAAAGTGGATTCCTCTTCCTTGGAGGATTGTAAACAGTGGTTGGATGGCCGCATGCCAGCGATTCTTTAGCTGTGATTCCAGCACTGCAGGTGGTTGGACTAGATGATTTCTAGGGGTCCCAACGGTACAATTTTATGATTCTACAAACCCCCCATACACATGGCCCAGGCTTGCACCCTGGGGATGTTATTTTGGTGCTGCTAACACAGCGGCTGGACTTCACCCCTGGAGGCGAACGTCTTTGTTAGAATCATAGAATCATAGAATCATAGAGTTGGAAGAGACCACAAGGGCCATCGAGTCCAACCCCCTGCCAAGCAGGAAACACCATCAGAGCACTCCTGACATACGGTTGTCAAGCCTCTGCTTAAAGACCTCCAAAGAAGGAGACTCCACCACACTCCTTGGCAGCAAATTCCACTGTCAAACAGCTCTTACTGTAAGGAAGTTCTTCCTAATGTTTAGGTGGAATCTTTTTTCTTGTAGTTTGGATCCATTGCTCCGTGTCCGCTTCTCTGGAGCAGCAGAAAACAACCTTTCTCTATTTCCAGGCACAATTCAAAGTTCTGGTTATGACCAATAAAGCTCTACACAGCATTATAGGTCCAAGGTATCTGGAATATGACCATAAAGAAGGCTGATCGCCGAAGAATTGATGCTTTTGAATTCTGGCGCTGGAGGAGACTCTGGAGAGTCCCACAGACTGCAAGAAGTTCCAACCATTCTGAAGGAAATCAGCCCTGAGTGCTCACTGGAAGGAAAGATCCTGAAGCTGAGGCTCCAAGACTTTGGCCACCTCATGAGAAGAGAAGACTCCCTGGAAGAGACCCTGATGCTGGGAAAGATGGAGGGCACAAGGAGAAGGGGACGACAGAGGACGACATGGTGGGACAGTGTTCTCAAAGCTACCAGCATGAGTTTGACCAAACTGTGGGAGGCAGTGGAAGACAGGAGTGCCTGGCGTGCTCTGGTCCAGGGGGTCACGAAGAGGCGGACACGACTAAATGACTAAACAACAACAACAAAATCTGAAATACTATATTCCCTCGTACCCACCTGCCAGGGAAGGGAAGGCCCTTCTCTCACTTCTGGGGGGGGGGAAGGGAGAGGGCCTTCTCGGTGGTGGCTCCTCCCAGACAGCTTTGGAGCTAGACTGGCTCTCTCCCTCCCACCAGCCATTGAAGACTTTTTCCTTCCAACAGGCTTTTGGGAACTGACTGCTTTTAAGGAAAGCGCAGTGGTGCCGTGATGTTTCTATTGTTTTAAACAGATCATATATATGTACAGTCATACCTCATATTACGTCCGCTTCATGTTACGTTCTTTCAGGTTACGTTCTGCAGTAACTTGGAAGTACCGGAAAGGGTTACTTCCGGGTTTCACGACTCGCGCATGTGCAGACGTGAAAAATGATGTCATGTGCATGCGCAGAAGCAGCAAATCACAACCCGCATGCGCAGATGCGCCGCTGCGGGTTATGCTCTTTTCATGTTGTGAACGGGCCTCCGGAACACATTCTGTTCACAACCAGAGGTACCACTGTATATAGTTTTAATTCTGTCTGCATTTAATTGTTGTTTTAACGATTTGCTATTCTGTGCTTTTAGCAGTTCTTATTTTTTATCTTTAAGCTACCTTGAGCCCCATCAGGGGAAAAGGTGGCGTATATAAATACATGTGTCATCATCATCTTGAAAGACCTCCATTGGCTCCCAGTACATTTCCAAGCACAATTTAAAGTGTTGGTGCTGACCTTTAAAGCCCTAAACGGCCTCGGCCCAGTATCCCTGAAGGAGCGTGTCCACCCCCATCATTCTGCCCGGACACTGAGGTCCAGCGCCGAGGGCCTTCTGGTGGTTCCCTAGCTGCGAGAAGTGAGGTTACAGGGAACCAGGCAGAGGGCCTTCTCGGTAGTGGTTCCCGCCCTGTGGAACGCCCTCCCATCAGATGTCAAAGAGAAAAACAGCTACCAGACTTTTAGAAGACATCTGAAGGCGGCCCTCTTTAGGGAAGCTTTTAATGTTTAATAGACCATTGTATTTTAAAATTCTGTTGAAAGCCATCTAGAGTGGCTAGTGAATCACAATCAGATGAGCGGGGTATAAATAATAAATTATTAGTATTAGTATTAGTATTAGTATCATCATCACCTCTTTCCTCAAATATCTGAAGAGCTGTCACATGGAAGAGGGAGCAAGCTTGTTTTCTCCTGCTCTGAAGGGTAGGACTCGAACCCATGGCTTCCGGCGAAACATCAGGAAGAACCTTCTGACAGGAAGACCTGATTGACAGTGGTGGACTCTCCTTCCTTGGAGGTTTTCAAGCAGAGGCTAGATGGACACCTGCCATGGATGCTTTAGCTGAGATTCCTGCATTCCACAGGGTTGGACTGGATGACTGCAGGGGGACCCATTCCAACTTTACAGTGCTATGATTCTATGACCACAAGGCAGTTTACAACATAAAAAAAACAAAAATACCCGCCATAGTTACAAACAAATGGAATATCCCCTCCCAATACAGTTTTAAAGGCCATAGATTGTTTAGTTCATCTTAAAAAGCAGAGACATCACCTTGCCAACAAAGGTCTGTATAGTTAAAGCCATGGTTTTCCCAGCAGTGATTTATGGAAGTGAGAGCTGGACCATAAAGAAGGCTGATCGCCGAAGAATTGATGGTTTTGAATTCTGGTGCTGGAGGAGACTCTTGAGAGTCCCATGGACTGCAAGAAGATCAAACCTCTCCATTCTGAAGGAAATCAGCCCTGAGTGCTCACTGGAAGGACAGATCGTGAAGCTGAGGCTCCAATACTTTGGCCACCTCATGAGAAGAGAAGACTCCCTGGAAAAGACCCTGATGTTGGGAAAGATGGAGGGCACAAGGAGAAGGGGATGACAGAGGACGAGATGGTGGGACAGTGTTCTTGAAGCTACCAGCATGAGTTTGACCAAACTGCGGGAGGCAGTGGAAGACAGGAGTGCCTGGCGTGCTCTGGTCCAGGGGCTCACGAAGAGTCGGACAGGACTAAACGACTAAACAACAACACAGATTGTTTAGTTAGCCAAAGGCCTGGGAGAAGAGGAATGTTTTTGCCTTTTATAAAGCCCTCAACAACCTTGGGCCCAGTTTATATGTGAGACCTCCTTACCCATTCGTCCACTCTGATCTTCAAGACCTCACACTCTTACAGGTACCACATAGTCCACCCGCCACACTTGTAAGAAATCGGCTTCTTAGCATGGCAGAAGCAGCTACACTTTGGACCTCCCTGCCAATTGATGTAAGCCCGACACCTTCACTGTCCTCTTTTCTGCACCTGCCAAATACATTTTTGTTCAGGCACACCATACCCAGACATGCAGAAAGCTGATGTGCGTTGACATCTGGGGTTTTGCTTGCTTCTAATTATCTTTTGGATGTTTCAAACAGCTGCTTTGAAACATTTTGAAATGGAGCGTTTTATCGCACCGTTCCTTTTGTAAACCGCTTTGAGGTTTTATTACAACTGTGTGGCATATAAATCTTGCGAAACACATGAATAACAAGAAACGAAAGCTGTCTGGTCATCAAAAACAGCCTTCCCCAAACTGATGCAGCCCAGATGTTTTGGGCTCCATCGCTGCGCTAGCCAGGGCTGGAGGGCAAAACATCTGCAAGACAACTGGGTCTCGTTGCCTTACCCTTCCTTACAACGGGCCCAGCATTTCTCCCAAAGTGCCCCAGCTGTTTTGGTTTTTTTATAATTTTTTTTTATTCAAAATTAAAACAAAACATATTATCCAGAAACATATAATCCCTATTTGTCCCCCTGTTTTCCCTCCCTCCCCTTCCCCTCCTACACAAAACCACCCCCGACCCCGGCTTCCCTCAGTTCCAACCTTTGGTTTCTCTAAAAATGCTGTTTTCTGCATGTTACGCAGTTGTATAGATCCTCAAACTATTTAGCTGATTGTTATCAATAAAAAGCTTGTGAATGTTTATTCAAAGCCAGCCAAGGAGTCCAGTTCACTTTGTTGCGTCTTCAAATACTTTTTAAAGGGTTCCCATTCATCTTTAAAGTCACAGTTATCCTTGTCCCGTAGCTTGTATGTCAGTTTTGCCAGTTCTGCATAGTCCATCAATTTTTCTTGCCATGATTTTTTAGTTGGGGTTTCTTCAGTCTTCCATCCTTGTGCTATTAGGACTCTCGCGGCCGTTGTCGCATACATGAAGATGTTTTCCAGCTTTTTTGGCAGCTCTTTCCCTACAATCCCTAACAAAAATGCTTCAGGTTTTTTAACAAATGTTAAATGGAACATTTTCTTCAGTTCGTTGTATATCATTTCCCAAAAATGTTTAATTACATTGCAATCCCACCACATAGCTGCTCCACAATCCCACAGCTGTTTTGCTTGCTTGCTTCTGGCTGGTTGGAAACTGTCGCTGGGGGAACAGGGTCCCAGCCTGCAGCTCAAGCCTAGATGTGGCTGATAAATGGGCTTTGGTGCCAGCTATGAAGTTCCACAGGAACACAGCAAACTGCCTTCCATCGACTCAGGTCTTTGCTCCATCTAGGCAGGGTTGTCACTGCTGGAAGTGGGTCTCTGGGGTTGGTCTTGATGACCTTGGCGGTCTCTTCCAACTCTACCATCCTACGATTCCATGATTGCTGGCACCTGTTTGTCTGGAGAGACAATGATGATGATCTGTGTTTTTTTTTATATAGAAAAGTGATGCCACAAAGTTGTTACAGTAAGTGCCGTACTTTTAACTTGGGGGGGGGGGGCGTGCCAGCAGTACTGCATGCCCTCGAGTACACCCAGAAAAAGCACTAATAATAATAATAATAATAATAATAATAATAATTTATTATTTCTACCCCGGCTTTCAACAAAAGATTAAAAACACATTAAGACATCAGCCTAAACAGGGCTGCCTTCAGATGTCTTCTAAACATCAGATAGTTGTTTATTTCCTTGACATCTACTGGGAGGGCGTTCCACAGGGCGGGCGCCACCACCAAGAAGGCCCTCTGCCAGGTTCCCGGTAACTTCGCTTCTCGCAGTGAGGGAACCGCCAGAAGGCCCTCGGAGCTGGACATAACACAAACCCCCCCATGCCCCCCAACACAGAAATCCACCCCCACCAGACATGAACATAACAAACAACAAGCATAATATACAACAATAAGGTAAAGGTAAAGGTACCCCTGCCCGTACGGGCCAGTCGTGTCCGACTCTGGGGTTGCGCGCCCATCTCGCTTAAGAGGCCGGGGGCCAGCGCTGTCCGAAGACACTTCCGGGTCACGTGGCCAGCGTGACAAGCTGCATCTGGCGAGCCAGCACAGTACACGGAAACACCGTTTACCTCCTGCTAGTAAGCGGTCCCTATTTATCTACTTGCACCCGGGGGTGCTTTTGAACTGCTAGGTTGGCAGGCGCTGGGACTGAACGACAGGAGCGCACCCCGCTGCGGGGATTCGAACCACCGACCTGACGATCGGCAAGTCCTAGGCACTGAGGTTTTATCCACAGCGCCACCCGCATCCCTTATATATGGGACAACAATACAAACAACCAAATAAAAGACTTCCTTTATCCTGTTTCTGGCATCCTTATTTACTTCTTATAAGCTGTTTCCTTAAAAGAAATAAATACTAATAGTAATGAACATGGCCTGGTAGCAAATCGGCAACCAGCGCAGATCTCTGAGCACATCGTCTCACTCTTGTCAGCAACCGTGCTGCAGCATCCTGCAGCTTCCAGTCCTGAAATCACAAAAATGCCCTCTCTGCATCTAATGAAAAGCATAGGATTCTTTCTCTCTTGACTCGGCCCCAAGACCTCTTGTCAGCTCTGCCCATTGATGACTCTGCCCCCAAGTCCTGCTCAGCTACAAGGGGCGGGGAGCTGCTGACATGTCACTGAGAAAACAAAGACACAGATCGGCATCAAAATTGCACAGGCAGATTGCGACACAGAGATGCAACTTACAAACGGCCGCTATCTTTTCAACAGAAACGCATCTCTCCCTAGCAATGACCATTGAGCAAGACTGCGGCTCCAGAGGGACAGGCCTGAACCACGGGTTTCAAATGGCAGGAAAGGAGATTACGATTAAAAATTAGGAAGAACTTTCTCATGGCAAAAGATTGGGAAATTGTGGAGACATTTATGTGGGACAAGAAGCTACAGTTAGAACTGGATATGGAACAACAGATTGGTTCAAAATTGGGAAAGGAGTATGACTAGGCTGTATATTGTCTCCCTGCTTGTTTAACTTATATGCAGAAATGACCATGCAAAAGGCTGGGCTGGATGAATCCCAAGCCGGAATTAAGATCGCCGGAAGAAATATCAAGAACCTCAGATATGCAGATGACACAACCTTGATGGCAGAAAGTGAGGAGGAATTAAAGAACCTTTTAATGAGGATAGAAGAGGTGAGCACAAAATATGGTCGGAAGCTCAACATCAAGAAAATGAAGATCATGGCCACTGGTCCCATCACCTCCTGGCAAATAGAAGGGGAAGAAATGGAGGCAGTGAGAGATTTTACTTTCTTGGGCTCCATGATCACTGCAGATGGTGACAGCAGCCACGAAATTAAAAGATGCCTGCTTCTTGGGAGAAAAGCAATGACAAACCTAGACAGCGTCTTAAAAAGCAGAGACATCACCTTGCCAAAAAAGGTCTGTATAGTAAAAGCTATGGTTTTCCCAGTCGTGATGTATGAAAGTGAGAGCTGGACCATCAAGAAGGCTGATTGCTGAAGAATTGATGCTTTTGAATTCTGCTGCTGGAGGAGACTCTTGAGAGTCCCATGGACTGCAAGAAGATCAAACGTCTCCATTCTTAGGGAAATCAGCCCTGAGTGCTCACTGGAAGGACAGATCGTGAAGCTGAGACTCCAATACTTTGGCCACCTCATGAGAAGAGAAGACTCCCTGGAAAACACCCTGGTGTTGGGAGAGATGGAGGGCACAAGGAGAAGGGGACGACAGAGGTCGAGATGGTTGGACAGTGTTCTCGAAGTTTCGAACATGAGTTTGGCCAAATTGCAGGAGGCAGTGGAAGACAGGAGAGCCTGGCGTGCTCTGGTCCAGTGGGTCACGAATAGGCGGACACGACTAAACCACTAAAGAACAACAACAACAACGGGTGGCAATCTGTCAGTTGAGATCCCTGCACTGTGTGCTTTAGTTGAGATTCCTGCATTGCAGGGGGGGTCTGACTAGATGATTTCGGGGGGGGGGGTCTTCCAACTGTACAATTCAATGAGTGAATCCAAGAGTGTTGGCTCTCTGGTTTGCTGCAATTGGCCATAGTGTCTGTTTTGGGACTACAGCTGCCATCATCCCTAGCTAACAGGACCAGTGGTCAGGGATGATGGGAACTGTGGTCCCAACACAGCCAGAGGGCCAAATTTGGCCATGCCTGCCATAGGCTTTCCAAGCTCCCTAAATTAGCCTTTACCAACTTAGAGCTCTTCTAGGTACTTTGGACTACAGTCCCCATCAGCCCCAGCCAGCAAAGCAGGCCTTGAATATTCAAGGGAAAGAATGCAAATGATGCCAAGGTTTTCTGAGGACATGCTACCATCTACTGGGCAAAAATTAAGCTGCAAAATTTGCCGTGACATCCTAGGCACAGAACTCCCAACAAAAATGTATTAGGAAAGCCTGATTGGAAATTGGTGGGAAATTTGCAACCCCAAATCAATTTTGCCGCTAGCTTTCATTCTTTACTGTTGCATCACATAGAATCATTGGCGGCGGGGGGGGGGGGGAGGTAAAGGTAAAGGACCCCTGGACGGTTAAGTAAAGTCAAAGGCGACTGTGGGGTTGCGGTGCTCATCTCGCTTTCAGGCTGAGGGAGCTGGCGTTTGTCCGCAGACAGCTTTCTGGTCATGTGGCCAGCAGGACTAAACCGCTTCTGGCGCAACAGGACACCATGACGGAAGACAGAGCGCACGGAAACGCAGTTTACATTCCCGCCAGAGTGGTACCTATTTATCTACTTGCACTGGTGTGCTTTCGAACTGCTAGGTAGGCAGGAGCTGGGACTGAACAATGGGAGCTCACTCCGTCGCAGGGATTTGAACCGCTGACCTTCCGATCGGCAAGCCCAAGAGGCTTGGTGGTTTAGACCACAGTGCCACCTGCGTCTCTTAGAATCATAGAAGCTTAGAGTTGGAAGGGACCCCAAAGGTCATCTAGTCCAACCCCCTGCAATGCTGGAATATCAGCTAAAGCATCCCTGTTTGATGACCGCCCAACCTCTGCTTAGAAACCTCCAAGGAAGGAGAGTCCACCACCTCCCGAGGGAAACCGCTCCACTGCCAAACAGCTCTAACTGTCAGACAGTTTTCCCGAATGTATAGTCGGAATCTCCTTTCTTGCAACTTGAAGCCATTGGCTCGAATCCTACCCTCCAGAGCAGTATCACTGTTCACAACGTCTGTTTGCAAACTACTTCAGCAGCATTGGACGCCATAAACGAAGCTTTACAGCCTATTTTCGCTAGATAAGAATCTGAAACATTGCTTCTTTCAGAGACTTGTATAGTCTTCAAAGACTTTCAGAGACTTATAAGACTTATGTTTATTTGGTTTCATGTTTTCAAGAGAATCCATTAAGAGTGCAAATTTATGACTTTCAGAGATTCATAAGTTTTCTGTTTATGTGATTTCATATTATATACAGAGTGTATATTGATCTCATATCATTGTATTTGGTCATCGTGTTGCCTTGGATATTACTGACTATTGTTTGCAACACAGGGGTTAAATTGTTTAGTAACTGCTGTTTGATAGTGGAACGGATTCCCTCTAGAGGTTGTGGACTCTCCATCCTTGGAGGTTTTTAAGCAGAGTTTGAATGGCCATCTGTCGTGGATGCTTTAGCAGAGATCTCTGCATTGCATGGGGTTGGACTAGATGACCCCTGGGTCCCTTCCAACTCTATTCTTCTGTTACTCTACACCTCCTCATGTAGTTCCAGCCCATGTTTTGATTTCTAAGAATCTCAGGTCTCTCTACTCAACATTTCTGTATGTATTTATTTATTTCAAAAAATGTATACGCCACTCGACTGTAGAAAAAGACTCAAAGAGGTTTACAAAAAAGACAAAACAATAAAATGATCACTAATTTTTTTTTACAGCAATACATAAAAACATGCAAAAAGTTAATACAACAGAGACGGAAAGAAATTGAAAGTCACACCAACTTTCTGAAGCTCTGTGCTTACAGCTTCTTGTGGCACTGTTGTTGTTTAGTTATTTAGTCGTGTCCGGCTCTTTGTGACCCCCTGGACTAGAGCGCACCAGGCACTCCTGTCTTCCACTGCCTCCCGCAGTTTGGTCAAACTCATATAAGTAGCTTCAAGAACACTGTCCAACCATCTCATCCTCTGTCATCCCCTTCTCCTTGTGCTCTCCATCTTTCCCAACATCAGGGTCTTTTCCAGGGAGTCTTCTCTTCTCCTGAGGTGGCCAATGTAGTGGAGTCTCAGCTTTAGGATTTGTCCTTCCAGTGAGCACTCAGGGCTGATTTCCTTCAGAATGGAGAGGTTTGATCTTCTTGCAGTCCGACTAGGCTTTTGCATAGTCAACGAAGCAGAAGTAGATGTCTTTCTGGAACTCTCTAGCTTTCTCCATAATCCAGCGCATGTTTGCAATTTGGTCTCTGGTTCCTCTGCCTCTTCTAAATCCAGCTTGCACTTCTGGGAGTTCTCGGTCCATATACTGCTTGAGCCTTCCTTGTAGAATTTTAAGCATAACCTTGCTAGCGTGTGAAATGAGTGCAATTGTGCGGTAGCTGGAGCATTCTTTGGCACTGCCCTTCTTTGGGATTGGGATGTAGACTGATCTTCTCCAATCCTCTGGCCACTGCTTGTGGCACTAGAGGGCGCAATTGCCACTGCAGAATCTCTGCTCTTCTGGCAGCGCAGAGGGAAGGGGGCTGCAAAATTCCTATTTAGGAGTGGAGGGTGGAATTTTTCTGTAGTTGTTACCACAAGAAAAATGCGGGGAAGACACTGGAGCGAAGCAGAAATGAGAATGCTAAGATGAGTGGCTGAGTCAAAGGCCTGGAAACGATGCCTTATGAGGAATGGCTAAGGGAGCTGGGCATGTTTAGCCTGGAGAAGAGGAGGTTAAGGGGGGATATGATAGCCATGTTCAAATATATAAAAGGATGTCACATAGAGGAGGGAGAAAGGTTGTTTTCTGCTGCTCCAGAGAAGCGGACACGGAGCAATGGATCCAAACTACAAGAAAGAAGATTCCACCTAAACATTAGGAAGAACTTCCTGACAGTAAGAGCTGTTCGACAGTGGAATTTGCTGCCAAGGAGTGTGGTGGAGTCTCCTTCTTTGGAGGTCTTTAAGCAGAGGCTTGACAACCATATGTCAGGAGTGCTCTGATGGTGTTTCCTGCTTGGCAGGGGGTTGGACTTGATGGCCCTTGTGGTCTCTTCAACTCTATGATTCTATGATTCTATTCTATGAGTGTCTGGGGCGACCTTTCAGATATTATTGTTGTTACAGTAATGATTTTTTTAATGTCAGATGACTCCTGGTGGATCACATCAGGGGTTCCTCGCATCCAGTATCTTTATTTGGCAAGCCAGATTCCCCAGTGGGACGCCTGCAAGAGAGATCAGACCACAGCAGATCTCTTTCCCTGCTTGTGGTTCTCAGCAATCGGTGCGATGACTTTATCTGTTTCATTTATGAATCACTTCCTTTTTAAAAATAATAACAATTTATTGATTTTCCAAAAATAACAAAACAAACAAAAACAGGAAAAAGTAAAATATCATAAACAGATTAAACCATATTTTTTTGTGTCGACTTCCCTCCACTCTTGGTTCTATTATAATATACTTGTTTATGCACGTCCATAAAACCTTAATCCAATTTTAAAACCTTCTTCATCATATTACAAGTGACTTTTAGAAGCTACACTAATGTAAAAGTCTGTACGCAAAGCTTAAGAAATATGCACTGGACAATTGTCCGTTTTTGTAATAATATGTCCTGTGTAGTTCAGTAATTTATTTTGCCAGGCTTCTTCTTTATCTTCTTCTTCTTTATTTTCTTTGGCCGAGGCTTTTTCCTCCTTCCATAGGGGCTGGCTGGTCTTGGCCTGCCATCCAGCCGCGCATATCTTAACAGAGTCTTTCGTTCAAACAATCCATCAATTCCTGTACATCTCAATCTCATAACATTTATGAATCGCTTTCTAAGCAGGATCATCAAGCCGTTTCGCGGCACCCATTCAGAACGCCTATAAAACGGCTGGGTCTAAACAAGTTAAAAACTGTTGCATACACAAAAAAAAAATCCTTTCAGATCCGGGACAGATACTGAGTGGGATGCAAATCCCCAATTAGAAGCTGAGCTGCCCCGAGGCACCGTTAAATATCAGCAGAAAAATGCGAAGAATGGTCCTGACCCCTGACGAATTCATGATGGGCCAAAAGGGCTGGGTAAAATATGAGACCAGATGCAAATGAGTCCGAGTCGTCCTCCTCCTCCTCCTCTTCCAGAGCTGCTTGTTCTAAGAGCAAGAATGAATTAGGCCCTGGATTAGAGAAGAGGGATCTACACACAGCATACACAGTGGTACCTCGGGTTACAGATGCTTCAGGTTACAGACTCCGCTAACCCAGAAATAGTACCTCGGGTTAAGAACTTTGCTTCAGGATGAGAACAGAAATTGCACGGTGGTGGCGCGGCAGCAGCGGGAGGCCCCAGAACAGACCTCCAGAACGAATTAAGTTCTTAACCTGAGGTACCACTGTACTCTACTCCAAACTTAAAAATGGTAAGCATAATGCCGGTGGTCAACAAAAGAGGTTCAAAGACTCTCTCAAGGCAAATCTTGAAAAATGTAGTATAAACACCGACAACTGGGAAACACTGGCCTGCGAGCGCTCCAGTTGGAGAACAGCCTTTACTGAAGGTGTCATGGGCTTTGAATACAGGTAGGTAGCCGTGCTGGTCTGCCGTAGTCAAAACAAAATTAAAAAAATTCCTTCCAGTAGCACCTTCGAGACCAACTAAGTTTGTTATTGGTATGAGCTTTCGTGTGCATGCACACATCTTCAGGGTTTTGAAGACACTCAAACTCAGGATGCAAGGGAGAAACGTGCTAAGAGGAAGGCACGTTTGGCAAATCCACACCGTGATCAACTCCCGCCCGGAAACCAATGTCCCCACTGTGGAAGGACATGTGGATCCAGAACTGGTCTCCATAGTCACTTACGGAGTCATTGTTAAAACCGTGTTTATGGAAGACAATCTTACTCAGCTACGAGTGATCGCCAAAGAAGAAGGTTAAGAACGGTTTCAGGTTAAGAATGGACCTCCAGAATGAATTAAGTTCTTAACCCTGTAAAAATAATACATATTTCGAAACACGAACCTTCAAACAGCCTCTTTAACAGGTGAGCGCTCATCTGCACATGTGTGATGCTTGCCTGAAATGTTCACACCATTCTCTCTCTTTTTTGCATTGCAATTTTTTAAATCATTAAATTTCTGAAATTTAACTTCAAATCAAATACAGTCGTACCTCGGAAGTCGAATGGAATCCGTTCCGGAAGTCCGTTCGACTTCCAAAACATTCGGAAACCAAAGCGCAGCTTCCCATTGGTTGCAGGAAGCTCCTGCAGCCAATCGGAAGCCTCAGCAGACGGTCGGGTTCCAAAAACATTTGCAAACAATCACTTCCAGGTTGCGGCATTCAGGAACCAAAACGTCCAAGTAGCAAGGAGTTTGGGATCCAAAGCATGACTGTAATTACATTGTTTCATAAGTTAACTTCCGAACCACACCTCCACTGTTATATACTGAAGTTCTCACCCTGGGCCAGCAGGGGGATACTGCAGATTGTTTTCACTCAGGTCCACATATGCAAATAAGGGATTGAAAGTGACGTTCAGTGATTGGATAGTTACAGAAAATAGTTACAGTTGCGTTGTAGTGGAGCTCTATATAAGCAGGATGGCTGCACCCTTCAGTTCTGTTCTGGTCTGGTCTGTGAATAAACAAGAGCTGTTTGAAGAATCACTGTGTTGTCTGATATGTTCACCCACAACTTAACATCCACGGTGTTTTTGTTCAAACCCTTTTCTACTGCATTAGATATCAAAAATGTTCACACCGTTCTGAAGTTTGGCGTGAATGCGGCTTAACTTTTCTGGTTGCCTGAAGCGGTGGGAGTGAGGAAAAAAGACGTCAAGCAGCAGCATTTGTCCGGAGGTTCCAGGTTGGATATTGTCTAATCTCCCTGGAAACAAAGCAGGATGAAAGCTCATTTCAAAAGTTCCCTGGATGTCCCAAAATATCTAGCGCTTCCTCCCCTTGTTGCTGCTTCATTTCCCCCTCGCTGGTGCTTTTCTTTTTTTAAAAAAATAAAAACCCTGAAAGGCATTTAATTGGTTTCTTATTCACATTTGCACGCAGGGTGTAGCTGTTGTGCAGCCAGCAATATCTGTTTTGCATTGTTTCCTACTCTGCTCCCCCGTTGTTTAGGAATATGTGTTATTCCCAAAGAGAAACTGTTAGAATATTGGATTCCATTAGACAACATCTCACGCTGCCAAAACAGGAAGTGTCCCCACTTGACATGGGGACATGAGCAGTGCCGGATTTACGTATAAGCTTAGGTCCCCACTCTCTTGGGGCCCCCCCAAAAAATTTAAAGGGGAAAAAACCCAGATGTCCATTTCCAAACTATAAGATAAAAAACAAATAAAATAAAACCTACGTACAGCAACAGCGTTTTGTGTTGTGTAGGCTCCTATGATGTAAGTCATGGGCCCCGCCTGCTAGCCTGCTCCCTAAAATATCACTGGTTTGCTCCTTTCTATAAGGAAATCAGCCCTGAGTGCTCACTGGAAGGACAGATCGTGAAGCTGAGGCTCCAATACTTTGGTCACCTCATGAGAAGAGAAGACTCCCTGGAAAAGACCCTGATGTTGGGAAAGATGGAGGGCACAAGGAGAAGGGGAAGACAGAGGACGAGGTGGTTGGATAGTGTCCTCGAAGCTACAAACATGAGTCTGACCAAACTGCGGGAGGCAGTGGAAGACAGAAGTGCCTGGCGTGCTCTGGTCCAGGGGGTCACGAAGAGTCGGACACGACTAAACGACTAAACAACAACAACAATATATAGGGTGCCTACATTCTGCATGGACTGGTTGCAGGCCAACATGTGCAAATGGCCTAGATACCTATTAGGTCCATCAATTACCACATAGCATATACCAGTAGTCGACACAAAAAACAGTGACAATTTGTTGTTGACAAAGGACAGCTGGACATATAAAGGGCCCCATTACCTCCAGTAGCTTAGGGCCTCATCAAACCTATTTGAACAAGTCAGGGAATCGCTAGATTAGGGGTGAACTCTCAGGGGCAAATCTGCAGGGGACTAGGGCTAGGCAGTATCTGGTTTTCAACATCATGATATATCACCAGTTAAATATCACAATATACTGATATATCATGATGTCTGAATAAGGATGGAGCTGTGCAGAGGCTCTGGCTGGCTTCACGGTTTCCCCACGGTACTAATTTTAGTATAGCACACACACACACATCATGATTCCACAATGTATTTCCAGGTCAAGGAGGGATGTGGGTGGTGCTGTGATCTAAACCACTGAGCCTCTTGGGCTTGCTGATCAGAAGGTTGGCGGTTCGAATCCCTGAGACGAGGTGAGCTCCCATTGCTCTGTCCCAGCTCCTGCCAACCTAGCAGTTCGAAAGCACGCCAGTGCAAGTAGATAAATAGGTACCGCTCCAGCGGGAAGGTAAACAGCGTTTCCGTGCGCTCTGGTTTCCATCACAGTGTTCTGTTGTGCCAGAAGCGGTTTAGTCCTGCTGGCCACATGGCCTAGAAAACTGTGCTAATGCCGGCTCCCTCAGCCTGAAAGCAAGATGAGCGCCGCAACCCCATAGTCGCCTTTACTGGACTTAACCGTCCAGGGGTCCTTTACCTTACCTATTTCCAGTTCAAAAATTATGAAACTGATATCATGCTACGGACTTCAAACCAGTTTGGGATGAAATATCGATATATCGCCAGTCCTACAGGAAGCCAGTCACGAACATCAGGTAGAAGTCTTCCCCCAGATTCCGGTCGCTGAGATAAGAACGTAAGAAGAGATTGCTGGAAGATAAATTTCAGAACAAAAAATTGAGAAAGATGGAAAGGATTTGCTGAAATAGCTAATTGAACTAGAATACAAAAAAGGGAGGTGTGAGGAGGTCGATGAAACTAGTAAATGAAAGGTAAAGATATGGAAACATTGGATGTGTTTTTAAATTTGTTTTGCTTTTCTTGTTGTTTAGATGTATTGTTTTATCTGTTTTTTTATATAATTTATTATTATTATTATTTTTGATGTATTGCTTGTTAAATTCTTTATTTCTTTTTTCTTTTTTTTACTTCTTCTTTTTCTGTAACTATTAAATTTTAATAAATATATTATTATTATTTTTTAAAAAAGAAGAGATTGCTGGACTGGGTCAATCGCCCATCTAGGCCAGCACCCTGTTCTTTCATGAAGACTGGAGGAAGGCACAGCCAGGAACACAGAGATAAGGACATTGGATTGAGCGGTTGTTGCTGTAGCTCCACACACCACAAGAGCCCCTTTCACCAACTCTAATTTAGTACAAAACCCTGGGAAAGCTGGTCATGGATCCCCTCAACCGTGTCTGTTTTGGACCTATAATAGAGGGAGGGGAGTAACTGGAGTGTTTTCCAGGGACAGTCCCGGATGTACAGAAGCTGTCCGGGTTTCTGAATTGATCCCGGAATATCTCGCTTTCCCTTAGGACGTCCCTATTTTCATTGGAGAAATGTTGGGAGTGTAGGCACTCATTCTTCTGAAACGGCATCTTTGGGATTGTGAGCTTGGCCAAAAAGCATAGCTGCTAACGTTTCCCTTTTTTAAAGGGAAGTTTCCTTATTCCGAATAGGATTCCTCGCAAGAAATGGGAAAAGTTGACAGCTATGCCAGAAAGGGAGCTGAAATTAGAAGTAGGGTGTTCTTAGGAGAGGGAAGGATTTGTCCCTACACTGAAAACAAGTTGAAATATACTCAGAGTCAAGAGTGGATTTCATGCTCTTTATTCAGCTCATAGTGATTGGCTAATTCTGGGATTCTCCTGTAGGCCAATCAGGTTGTGGATTCACTTCCACCTGGAGCAGGATTGGGTGGCTCCTGTGGACCAATCAGACTGCTGCATTTTGGATCCTATTGTTCTAGGACCAATCAGACTGCTGCATTCTGAATCCTATTGTTCTAGGACCAATCAGACTGCTGCATTTTGGATCCTATTCAACTCAGTACATAACACAAATAATGGAAAAACCCACCAAAAATCCTCTTTGTCCTTGTCCACAAAGCTCGGCTCAATTAACAGGAAAACGTGTCTGCGTTGCTCTGATGGGGACAGTCCCCTCCCCCCGACACGGGATCTGCTAGAGCGTCCCAGATCCCTCCTCTGAAAGGGGTGTGTGTGCCTTTTGGTCCCTTCTGCTCCAGGCCCGAGGACAAGAACGAAGAGAGCTAACTATGGGAGACGCACAAATTCCATGCCCCTCACCTCCTCGCCCCCCCCCCGCAATTCTCATGTAACAGCTGCAGCCACAAGAGCATGGAAAATGTGTGGGATGATGGAGAGGGAACTGATCCAAAAGCAGGCAGAATCGGTGCTGGGTTGTGGCAGGAGGAGAGCTCTCTTTGACAGACAACGGCAAGGCTCTCGCGCACAAAAGAGGGGGTGGGGAGGGCCTGGTAATCATAGTAATTTGCAGGAGCAGAAAAATAAGCCTCCACAAATGGAGAATTTCCAGTTGCGCTGCTCATAGCTGCTCCCGTTTGACTCTCCCTCCCTCCTCACAATTAAGAACTGAGGACCAGTTTGTCGGTGAGATCGCCTCTCCGTGTACAGTGGTACCTCGGGTTACAGACGCTTCAGGTTACAGGCTCCGCTAACCCAGAAATAGTACCCCGGGTTAAGAGCTTTGCTTCAGGTTGAGAACAGAAAAAGCGTGGCCGCGGCAGTGGCAGGCCCCTTTAGCTAAAGTGGTACCTCAGGTTAAGAACAGTTTCAGGTTAAGAACGGACCTCCGGAACGAATTAAGTTCATAACCCAAGGTACCACTGTATATCAGGGGTAGGCAACCTAAGGCTAAGGGGGCCGGATCCGGCCCAATCGCCTTCTCAATCTGGCCTGCGGACGGTCCAGGAATCAGCATGTTTTTACATGAGTAGAATGTGTTCTTTTATTTAAAATGCATGCATTATTTGTGGGGCCAGTCTGGTGTTTTTACATGAGTAGATTGTGTGCTTTTATTAAAAATGCATCTCTGGGTTATTTGTGGGGCATAGGAATTCTTTTTCAAAATATAGTCTGGCCCCTTTCAAGGTCTGAGGGACGGTGGACTGGCCGCCTGCTGAAAAAGTTTGCTGACCCCTGGTGTATATATTCCCACTAGACCTTTTCGATCTGTGGAACTTGTTGCAGGTGCCACAGAAGACCCGTTCCATATCTGTAACAAATGGATCTTTCATTGTGGCAGCACGTACATTCTGGAGGTGGAGGAAAGGGGTTTTGGAGGAGGGGGGGCACATGGTGCTCCTTCTGGGGAGGTTTGTCTACTTGTGGTCCCTACTTGCCCTCAGCCATCACCTAGAATCGGTCAGTATGCGGCAGATGCCACACCCTGGAAACAGCTTTGACTGCCCAGCTAAACCAGGTGAGGGGAGCTGATGGGTTTCAAACTCCTGGTGAGTTAGGGACTTCCTATGCATGCAAAGGGTGGCACTGTGGGTTAAACCACAGAACCTAGGACCTGCTGATCAGAAGGTCAGCGGTTCAAATCCCTGCGGCGGGGTGAGCTCCCGTTGCTTTGTCCCTGCTCCTGCCAACCTAGCAGTTCGAAAGCACGTCAAAGTGCAAGTAGATAAATAGGTACCGCTCCGGCGGGAAGGTAAACGGCATTTCCATGCACTGCTCTGGTTTGCCATAAGTGGCTTAGTCATGCTGGCCACATGACCCGGAAGCTGTACGCCGGCTCCCTCGGCCAGTAAAGTGTGATGAGCGACACAACCCCAGAGTCGGTCACGACTGGACCTAATGGTCAGGGGTCCCTTTACCTTTTCTTTATGCATGCAAAGATAGCCTCTGGCGAATTGAGTGGAAGCAATGATTCTTCAACATCAACTTTGTTGGACGGGTCATGTTGTGCAGATGCCTGATGATCGTCTTCCAAAGCAACTACTCTATTCCAAACTTAAAAATGGAAAGCGCAATGCTGGTGGTCAACAAAAGAGGTTCAAAGACTCTCTCAAGGCAAATCTAAAAAAAGTAGTATAAACACCGACAACTGGGAAACACTGGCCTGCAAGCGCTCCAGTTGGAGAACAGCTTTTACCAAAGATGTTTTGGGTTTTGAATACAGGTAGGTAGCCGTGCTGGTCTGCCGTAGTCGAAACAAAATTTAAAAAATTCCTTCCAGTAGCACCTTAGAGACCAACTAAGTTTGTTATTGGTATGAGCTTTCATGTGCATGCACACATCTTAGAATCATAGAATCATAGAGTTGGAAGAGACCACAAGGGCCATCGAGTCCAACCCCCTGCCAAGCAGGAAACACCATCAGAGCACTCCTGACATATGGTTGTCCAGCCTCTGCTTAAAGACCTCCAAAGAAGGAGACTCCACCACACTCCTTGGCAGCAAATTCCACTGTCGAACAGCTCTTACTGTCAGGAAGTTCTTCCTAATGTTTAGGTGGAATCTTCTTTCTTGTAGTTTGGATCCATTGCTCCGTGTCCGCTTCTCTGGAGCAGCAGAAAACAACCTTTCTCCCTCCTCTGTGTGACATCCATTTGTATCTTCAGGGTTTTGAAGACACTCAAACTCAGGATGCGAGGGAGAAACGTGCTAAGAGGAAGGCATGCTTGGCAAATCCACACCGTGATCAACTCCCGCCCAGAAACATCCACTCTGAGGAATATATCACAAGCTAGAGAAAGGAGTCTCTGAGCTTAGTGTGAAGGACAGTGTGTGGTGTCCTGTAAGGGTAATAGGTGAGGAATTAACTGGGAGGCTGAGCCAGGAGAAGTAGAAGCTGGAAAGATATAGTCTACTTAGGTCTCATTCCAGTCAAGAGAGGAGAGATTCTTCTACAAAAAGAGAAGATTCCCAAACCAGTTTAGAGGGGTGTGGAGATCCCTTGCGTCTGTTACTTGGAGTACCCGAGGAGTAGGGTTGTCAAAGGGGTGTTTACCTGTGTACCAGGAAACCCTCCCCCCCATCATTCAGTTTGTACAAACTTCACACACACTCACACTCACACACTACATATGCTACACTTCTGTTATAAATTCATAGAAAATCAACCATACATCGGATTTGCACTGTTCCACTTTTATTTTACTCCATGAAGGAAAGACTACAAAATGGGGAAGGTTTGATACAGGGCGCCATAATCCCTTCACCATACCAGCACATTCACAGGAGCCCTGCCCAGTTGCTATGCCAACCCTGATGATCCCAGACAGAAGACAATCAAGATCACAAAGAACTTGCATATGAGAGTGGATTCAGCACAGACTGGAACAAAGGACAATGATCAGATCTTCCCTCAGGGGGCAGGAAACTGCGACTACCTTTTGTCTTCAGAAAATGACTCATGGGGAGGGGTAGAAGGGAACCAGCCAGGTGACAGGACACTCAGGTTACCACCACAACTCCTCCCTCAACCCCTCCTTTCTGTAATGTATGCATGATGTTTCTGGGGGTGGGCTTGACCTAGAGGATGGGAGTTTCAAAAGTTTTTATAAGGTCTTGCTACCATTTTCTGGGTCTTTCCTCTCTCATGTGAGTGAGGGGAACACCCTGTTGCAGCAGTTCAATAAAAGCCAAGCCTACAGGCTGCTGATTTGCTCCAATTTACTCTGGTTGGTGTCTTTACTTTTTGTCCAAGGGAGCCCTCGGATTTTTCTGGTAGCAACTGTCAGAAAACACCACCTTGTTTAAGAACCAAAGCATTAAGCGGCAACAGCTGTGCAACAACTGAGAAAGAACTGAAGTGAAATAACATTATCATCTGAAGTATCCTACGTTTTACCCACTTCGTGCTATAAACTTCCTATGTTTAATAAAATCTCTCTTGTTTACTTGGTCGAATCCTGCATGAGGCTCCAAATTATTAAGTTTTCCCTCACACAAGTCCTCCACAAGGTAGTTTGTAGGTATTCGGGTAACTGGTGTTCTGTGCGGTGGATGCACTTATATTTAAGTTGTTACCGGAAAAATCTGAGGGCTCCCTTGGACAAAAACAAAGACACCAACCAGGACAACTTGGAGCAAAACAGCAGCCTGTAGGCTTGGCCTTTATTGAACTGTTGCAACAGGGTGTTCCCCTCACTTGCAGGAGAGAGGAAAGACACAGAAAAATGGTGTGCAAGACCTTATAAAAACTTTTGAAATTCCCCTCCTCTAGGTCAAGCCCACCCCCAGAAACATCATGCATACATTACAGAAAGGAGGGGTTGAGGGAGGAGTTGTGGTGGTAACCTGAGTGTCCTGTCACCTGGCTGGTTCCCCTCTTTCCCACCTCCCATGACTCATTTTCTGAAGACAAAAGGTAGTTGCAGTTTCCTGCCCCCTGAGGGAAGAGCTGATCATTGTCCTTTGTTCCAGTCCATGTTGAATCCACTCCCATATGCAAGTCCTTTGTGACCTTGATGGTCTTCTGTCTAGGACCATCAGGGTTGGCATAGCAACTGGGCAGGGCTCCGGTGGATGTGCTGGTATGGTGAAGGGATTATGGCTAGCCTGTATCAAACCTTCCCCATTTTGCAGTCTTTCCTTCATGGAGTAAAATAAAAGTGGAACAGTGCAAATCTGATGTATGGTTGATTTTCTATGAATTTATAACAGAAGTGTAGCGTATGTAGTGTGTGAGTGTGTGTGAAGTTTGTACAAACTGAATGATGGGGGTGGGTGGGTTTCCTGCTACAAAGTGAGGGCTGACCCAACAGCGCCAGGGGGAAAAGTGCCGTTCCGTTGCTGCACCCCCTCCCCCCCAAATATCCAAGTGCTTGGGGCAGGGGAAGAATGAATCTGCTTCTGCTCAAGGCTGGCTTCGCGGCCTTTGCTTATTCCCAAAGAATTACGAGGACGCTGGGAAGATAAACAAGGGGAGAGATGGTCTTTGGCGCAGCCGGACGACTGAGCAGCTGTAAGGAGCGCGTTTATAAGCCAAGAGATTACTAAAGTGGAGAGGAGAACAGGAGGGAGACACTAAACACACCATGCAAACATCTCGTGCAAGGCCTTCCGAGACCACCTTTGAAACCCCCAAGGATTTCTGCAGCTTCCTCGATTCCTGGTGATGATGGCTGGTGGTCAAAAGGCACACAGAGACGCCTCTGCAGCAGAACCGGCCAGGAATTCATGGCCATTCCTTGCTTTCCTCCTCCCTGGCTGACGTCACTGCAGATCAGTGCGATAGGAATTTTGAGGTCTTAGATAAATGGTAATGTTCATAAGGGTACCAACCAAGCACGTACATAGATCAGCACAGGAAGACCGACCTGGAACCATTTTTGATTCCCAAACTGACCAAATGTTTTCTCTGCAAGGTCAAACGGAAATGGAAAAGCCTCCCCATTGTCTTTTCCTTCACAAATCCTGTCTTAAGGGTATGTCTGCATTTGAATAGGGTGTGAGCCTGTGACCTGGCCCAGGAACTAAGTATTTATCATTACAAAAAGGCTGGCCAGGCTCCCCAGGCAATCCAATCAAGTAACCTGCCAGACAGGAGATAAACAAGGACAGGAGAAAAACAACATTCAAATTTCTGTTTTAAGACCGCCTTTTCTGTGTTGTAGGTATGATGTATCTGGGGGGTGGTCTTAGGTTACACCCCTTCTGTGATGTATGTGTGATGTTTCTGGGGGTGGTCTTGATCTACAGGACAGGGAATTTCAAATGTCTTTATAAGGCCTTGCGCACCATTGTTCTGGGTTCCTCCTCCTTTCCTGCGTGTGAGGGGAACACCCTGTTGCAACAGATAAATAAAGATCGAACTTACTAGCTGCTTTGCTTCTCAATATTCACTGGTAGGCCTCTGTTATTTTCTCCTACCAATAGGAAACCTACGTAAGGACTCTGTATGGGCTCTTGGATACCCCATAAGGGAAAAGGGCAGATTTTTGTTTACAACATCAGGGACCGATAGTCTTGGGCATTGTGGAGCAGGAAACATACAGTGGTGCCTCGCAAGACGAAATTAATTCGTTCTGCGAGTTTTTTCGTCTTGCGAAGCACCACGGCGGGGAGGGGTGGGGAGAAGCAGGGCAGCTGCCGCAGCCGGTCCTTGGACTCACCCGCACCTTGTGGCCACCGCGCGACGCGGCTGCTGGAGGGCGGCGGGGCTCAGGAGCGCGACTCCAGCTGCAGCGCTGGCTGCGGGCGGCAACGGCTCCTGAGGGGAGCGCGCGAGGGCAGTGGGCAGCGGCGCGAGGCAGCCGGAAGGTCGGAAGCTCGGCCGGAAGGTGGGAGGGAGCCGGAGGAGCGGGGAAGCGAGCGTGCAGTGACCGTCGCCATGACAGGAGAGGCAGGGCTGTTTCGTCTAGCGAAGCAAGCCCTTAGGTAAATCCGTCTTGCGAAGCACCTCAGAAAACGAAAAACCCTTTCGTCTAGCGGGTTTTTTGTCTTCCAAGGCATTTGTCTTGCGGGGTACCACTGTATTTCCAGGGTGAGCAGGACGGCCTGTAGCCTGGACCCTGTCACAACAGTGATAAGGACTCAGCGCTGAAAGAGTCCCAGTTCTCCTGTTAACAAACAACAATGGCCACAGCATGGGCAAAACAACTCTGGTGTCAGCTCCACTGAAGTTCTGAAGTTTCCGATTTTCTGAGCTTATGAGATCTCAAGTTTGAGGGGATCTCTGGGGACCCTGGATGTGGGCTTACTTTGGCCACAATGGCGCCATACAGTCATACCTCAGGTTACAGACGCTTCAGGTTGCGTTTTTTTGGGTTGTGGACCCGCCGAAACCCGGAAGTACCAGAATGGGTTATTTCCGGGTTTCAGTGGTTGCGCATGTGCAGAAGTGCTAAATCACACTTTGAGCATGCGCAGAAGCGCCAAATTGCAACCTGCAGATGCACCACTGGCAGTTGCGAATGCTGTGGGTTGCGAACGTGCATCCCACACGGATCACGTTCGCAATCCGAGCGTCCACTGTATATTTAAAGTACCGTGATGCCACTCGAAACATCTTATGGCTTGCCGCAAAGAATCATGGGAGCTGTAGTTTCAGACCCTCTAAGTGTCCCTATTTTCCAGGGACTGTCCTGGATTTACAGAAGCCGTCCCGGTTTCTGATTTGATCCCGAAATGTCCCCCTTTTCCTTAGGACGTCCTTCTTTTCATGGGAGGGTATGGTAAGACGTCCCTATTTACAGCGGAAAACTGTTGGAGGGGACATCTGTATTTTCAGTGGAGAAATGTTGAAGGGTAATAATAATAATAATAATAATAATAATAATAATAATAATACGGTAATAATAGTTTTATTATTTATATGCTGCCCACCTGACTGGAGTTGGAAAAGCTTCTGGAAAGGGTCACAAAAATGATCAATGGGATGGAGTGACTTTTCTATGAGGAAGATTCAGGACAGAAAAAAATATAAAAGTGCAGAGGTTTTGCCCCCCACTTTTTTTTTTTAGCTAGTCATATATTTTTATTTATTTATTTATTTTTATTGGATCGTGCTCTGGTCCATGGGGTCATGAAGAGTCGGACATGACTAAACGACTAAACAGCAACAGATAAAATACTGAGGAAGGTGGACCAACTGTATGAGTCTGGATCAGGCCAGTTCTTTGCCCAAACTATATCCCCCTCAGGCATCCCTCCTATTGCCACCCCCCCCTTTTATATGAAGGGTCATAGCTCAATAACGGAACATCTGCTTGGCATGCAGAAGGCACCACATTCAATCCTTAGCATCTCCAGGTGAGACTGGTAATCTCACCTGCCTGAAACCCTGGAGGGCAGCTGCCGGTCAGAGTAGACAATATTAAGCTAGATGAACCCATACACTCCCTTGGTCTATAAGGCAGTGCCTTTGGTTCCAAGCTTTTGTGTCGTCTCCCCTTTGAGTTCCAGAAAGCTGCTGTGTTTTTCTGTCACTTGTAATATGTTCCTTGACGTGGTCCTGCGTCCAGTTACACTGAACCCCAGACTATTCCCAGCTGTTTCCCAGTGACACAAAGAACATCCTTTTATAATTACAAAGAAGAAGAAGAAAAGGAACCGTTGTTCAGTCATTTGACATGCATTTGCAATGCCCTGGGGAGAAATGGAACATTTCCTCTTCCTTTAACTTGAGTGCAGTGTTTAATTAATTCTTTTAGGGTGCAAAGGCCAGAGGCACAGGCAGAGGGGAGAGACACAGGCCTGCATTTTACTAAATCCAAAAAAAAAAAAAATATGATAAAAAGCTGAATTCCATATCAAAGAAGACTGCAGTCTTGCACTCAGTACAAACTCTGCAGTTTACAAAAATCTGCATGTGTTTCCCCAGGCACGACTTAATTTGCTTCCTTTTGAAGAAATCTTGTGAGGAGCGCAGTGCGAAGCACATATTCATTCTGTAAACAAGCCCACAGTAATTCAATGGAACGTCCAAAGTCAGGAGCAGTTTATCTTGGAATCTCAGGTGGCACTTTAGCTTTGCTCTTCCACCTGAGCTTTGCATTAGAACCACTGGCTTAAAGGTTTCGCTATAATGGGGTGCTTCAGGAGGAACTGTCTATTGAGCAATGATTCTGAATTGTCTACAGAGAGGTTACATGTTGTTGTGTCAAAGCAGGTGCGAGCCAACACTTTGCAATTCCTTTTCCCATCAGTTTACTTCTTGCAAAGAGTTTGATCCATTCCACACGCCCTTCCACAGTGGGGACATAGGTTTCCAGGCAGGAGTTGATCACGGTGGGCAACAAAAATGGTCAAAGGCCTGGAAACGATGCCTTATGAGGAACAGCTAAGGGAGCTGGGCATGTTTAGCCTGGAGAAGAGGAGGTTAAGGGGTGATATGATAGCCATGTTCAAATATATAAAAGGATGTCACATAGAGGAGGGAGAAAGGTTGTTTTCTGCTGCTCCAGAGAAGCGGACACGGAGCAATGGATCCAAACTACAAGAAAGAAGATTCCACCTAAACATTAGGAAGAACTTCCTGACAGTAAGAGCTGTTCGCCAGTGGAATTTGCTGCCAAGGAGTGTGGTGGAGTCTCCTTCTTTGGAGGTCTTTAAGCAGAGGCTTGACAACCATATGTCAGGAGTGCTCTGATGGTGTTTCCTGCTTGGCAGGGGGTTGGACTCGATGGCCCTTGTGGTCTCTTCCAACTCTATGATTCTATTCTATGATTCTATGGTGTGGATTTGCCAAATGTGCCTTCCTCTTAGCATGTTTCTCCCTTGCGTCCTGAGTTTGAGTGTCTTCAAAGCCCATGACACCTTTGGTAAAGGCTGTTCTCCAACTGGAGCACTCGCAGGCCAGTGTTTCCCAGCTGCCAGTGTTTATACTACATTTTTAAAGATTTGCCTTGAGAGAGTCTTTGAACCTCTTTGATTGACCAACAGAATTACACTTTCCATTTTTAAGTTCGGAATAGAGTAGTTGCATTGGAAGACGATCATCAGGCATCCGAACAACATGACCAGTCCAACGAAGTTGATGTTGAAGAATCATTGCTTCAACACTGGTGATCCTTGCTTCTTCCAGTACACTGGCATTAGTTCACCTGTCTTCCCAAGTGATGTGTAAAATTTTTCAGAGACACCATTGATGGAATCTTTCAAGGAGATGGCGTTTATACGTGGTCCGTGTTTCACAAGCACACAGTAAGGTTCGTAGTACAATAGCAGAGGCCTTTGTGGGTCAAAGCAGGCTCTTAATTGCACAGGGATGAAGGAATGCACTCTGTATATGCTCAGAGGTACTACTCTTTATTACTGTCTGTTTACTTTCAAGAAAGGGTATATGGTCAATAACTAATAACGTCTCTGTAAAGATTGCCACTGTGAAGACTGATATTAGACACATTTCAGGTCTTGAAGCAGATGTAACCTCACTGGTAAAGAATCTACGTACTCTAAAACAAAAACAACCAAAAAGAAAAAGTCTATAAGGATTGGGGAATCTTTAAAGAATCTTTAGAAAACAATGGAATAAAAGGAAACATCTTGGCAGAATTAAACTGATCCCTGTATTGTATAAATATAAGTTCGTAGGAAGGTAAAAAGAAATTATATAAGAAATATGTAACTGTGCGGTATCAAGTAATGGATAGATAAAGTGCAGTGAGATTAATTGGAAGTCAGTTTTAAATTTCTTCTCTATAAGTTTTATAAATGTGTTCAGTATCAGGAGTATATATGATTATAATCATATTAATCTTCTTGTATCTTGTAGTGTGGTGGTTTGTTTGTTTGACTGTATGTTTGTTTACTTGTATGTACGTCTGTTTTCTCATAAATGTATTTATTTTAAATTAATAAAGATATATTTAAAAAAAGAATCTACGTACTCTAGAAGACAAAGCTGATAAAAATGAAAGGACTACAATAAAGAAGAAAGGGGGGAAAGAGGTACCGTATTTTTCGCTCTATAAGACGCACCAGACCACAAGACGCACCTAGTTTTTGGAGGAGGAAAACAAGAAAAAAAATATTCTGAATCTCAGAAGCCAGAACAGCAAGAGGGATCGCTGCGCAGTGAAAGCAGCAATCCCTCTTGCTGTTCTGGCTTCTGGGATAGCTGCGCAGCCTGCATTCGCTCCATAAGACGCACACACATTTCCCCTTGCTTTTTAGGAGGGAAAAAGTGAGTCTCATAGAGCAAAAAATAGGGTATGTGGTACACGGTCAAATACTGAAGGCTGAAGGAGTACGGCCAAAGATGTTGGTTGGGGCTGGAACATTAAAAGTAGCTGCAAGAGATTATCTCCTCCTCCCCTGCGCTACCACCCACAACCTGATGTAATAAGCTCTGATCAACAACTGTTGAAAAGCCAGAGGCTGACTGAGTTGGGGGCTGACACAATCTTCCCAGCTCCATAATGTACACAGAAGAAAGAAGCTTTATGGGGTGAAATTGCTATGACGTTTCTGGTTGCCTGGTGCAGCTTGTTAAGGAGGAAACTGAAGGGAGAGAGGATGTTGTTTAGTCGTTTAGTCAGTCGTGTCCGACTCTTCCCCTGGACCAGAGCACGCCAGGCCCTCCTGTCTTCCACTGCCTCCTGCAGTTGGGTCAAACTCATGCTGGTAGCTTTGAGAATACTGTCCAACCATCTCGTCCTCTGTCGTCCCCTTCTCCTTGTGCCCTCCATCTTTCCCAACATCAGGGTCTTTTCCAGGGAGTCTTCTCTTCTCAGGAGGTGGCCAAAGTCTTGGAGCGTCAGCTTCAGGATCTGTCCTTCCAGTGAGCACTCAGGGCTGATTTCCTTCAGAATGGATGCGTTTGATCTTCTTGCAGTCCATGGGACTCTCAAGAGTCTCCTCCAGCGCCATAATTCAAAAGCATTGATTCTTCTGCAATCAGCCTTCTTTATGGTCCAGCTCTCACTTCCACACATCACTACTGGGAAAACCATGGCTTTTACTATACGGACCTTTGTTGGCAAGGTGATGTCTCTGCTTTTTAAGATGCTGTCTAGGTTTGTCATTGCTTTTCTCCCAAGAAGCAGGCGTCTCTTAATTTCATGACTGCTGTCACCATCTGCAGTGATCATGGAGCCCAAGAAAGTAAAATCTCTCACTGCCTCCATTTCTCCCCCTTCTATTCGCCAGGAGGTGATGGGCATGATCTTCGTTTTTTGATGTTTGATGTATTTTATCTCCACTGACAATATTGCCAGTGAGCTTAAGAAGAAAGGAATTTCAGTTTGAACCACAGGAGGGGAGAAAGTTCCGGGGTACCACTTATGATTCTCCCCTTGGGGCGTCTGGCTGGCCCCCCGTGCGAAGAGGATACCGGACCAGATGGACTATGGCCTGATTAGGCAGCCAGGCTCTCCTCCTGGTCCACTGCGCCCCTCTGCGCGACGTGCCTGCGCCCAAGCAGCGGGATCCAGCTGTTCCGATGCGCGCCGGGCACCAAGGCCGCATCCCCGACGGGGCGGGCAGCCAGCGGCGCTGCAGCAGCTGCGCCCGCCGAACCTCTAACGAGCTCCAGATGTTGCCGTCGGGGGGGTGGAGTGTGTGGGGGTTACTGGCATCCTCTCCAGTCCAGGAGGGCTTGATTGGCCGCTGCCCGGGCTCCGGGCAGCCAATGGAGAGGCGGGAGAGGCGCCTCCGGCCCCGCCCTGCCCTGGGCCAGCTGCCGGGACTCGAGGGGGCGGCCGTGGGCTTCGCGCCTCCCGCTCCGGAGCTGCGCCCGCCCCGCCCGCTTCCCCTTCCTCCTCCTCCTCCTCCCGGAGCAAGTCCATTGCGAGGGCCATGCTGGGGGAAGCCGCGCTGCCCGGGCTCTTCCTCCTCCTCCTCCTGCAGCTGCCGGGTTGGGGGGCTGCCCTGCCCCGAGCGCAGCTCTTCCCCTTCGGGCCCCCGCGCGGCGACCGGCAGCTGCCCGACGGCGACGACGAGACCTCGGCTCCTGTGCAGCTGCCCAGCCCGCTCCTGTACTACGAGACCCGATTCAGCCAGGTCTATGTAAGTCCGACGCCCCATAGAGAGAGAGAGAGATCGGAGGACTTGGGGGGAGACGAGCATGGCATTCGTCTAGGGCAGCCTTCGCCAAGCGGGTGCCCCGCAGATTTTGCTGGACGGGACGGGGATGGATGCGCCCTGCGGATGTTGGGCGGGGCTGATGGGGGTTGTGCCCTCCAGGTGTTTTGGATGGGGCCAGCGAGGGGCCCTCCAGATGTTGGATGGGGCTGTAGCCTCCGGATTTTGGTGGGCAGGGTGTTTGGGTGTTGTCTGTGCCCTCCAGATGTTGGGGGGCTGACGGGGCTTTCTTGTGCCCTCCCAGATGTGCTGTCCGGGGTGGATGGGAGTTGCCATCCACCAACATCTGGAGGGCACCAGCTTGGCAAAGGCTGGTGTCAGGCTCCTGGTTGGAGGATGGTGCCAGCCCTAGAGAAGCCGAGGATTCACCCCCCCCCCATGGCACCACCACCCTGCTGAGCCAGCCCAGAGCTGTGCCAGATGCCAGAGGGAGGGAGGGGTCCTTGGCCGGGCATCTGTTTGCCCAGGACATTCCTGGGCACTCAATAAGAACTCTGTGTGTCCCTTTCCGAATATCTTTTTCCAAGCCGGCGCTCCGTCCCTCGACACACGCTGCAGAATCTCTGTCGCCAAATCCTCTCCAGTGATGACACATCCATTTAGCTGGGTGGCCCTTTGGCCTTTGCAAACCGAGGACCTGTCTTGAGACCCTCCCCCAATGCAGTTGGGGGTATACAATGCTCCCCCTGCTCAGAGTAGCTGCATTGAAACAGACAGACATAGCAAACGTGGGTCAATTAATTTTGATGCTCTGCTGCAAGCACAACCCTGTGTAAATGTAGGGCGGTTGCGCTGCTGTGGTGACCCACTTTGGGTCCAGCTTTGAGCTGGCAGCTGGTCCCGATCCACCGATTGAAGGCTAACGGTTGAATTCTGCCACATCTCTCCACATCTACTTAGTTGAAAAATAGAAAAAAAAAATGCAAACGAAAACCTGCTAGATTTTAATAACTAAAAGGAAATAAAATCAACAGCTTTTCATCTGCAGATGTGTTTTCTTAACCTTGATAGTGAGTTGGTGCTGCTCCCATTTTATGGATGAGAAACTGAGGCTGAAAGGCAGCAGCCTGCCCGGAGCCTCCTGTGGCAGAAGCAGACACACAGTTTCCTTGTGAGTAAGGTTGTTATTGTTGAGCCTAGAAGTTCCCAGGCTCCATTCTTATCCACGGTTGTAAAGTCACCAGGCAGTCTTGAGCAAACCTCCACTTTCCTAGCTGCCTCCCACTTAATCTGGGGAATTTTCCTTGCAGGGTTGTTTTAAGGATTCCTGAAGAATGCTCTTATTATTTTTATGGGCTGCTTGCAAGTGGAGTTTTTAAGCACTATACGGACGTATTATTTTATTTCTGTACCTACCCCTCCTCCCATCTGGGAGCTCAAGGCAGTTTATCATGCAGTAAAATCTCTGTCGCAAAAATATTTCACAATTGCATTAAAAACTGCAATCTAACATTTGCAACTGTTGGGTCCCGGGGATGCTAAGGCTCAGGTGAATAAAATAAGCCCATGACTGGTGCATAAAAGGGAGTAGAGTGGACACTCGGGTTGTGAACGTGATCCGTGCAAGATGCACGTTTGCAACCCGCAGCGTCCGCAACCCACAGCGGCGCATCTGCGCAAACACGGGTTGTGATTCGGCACTTCTGTGCATGTGCAAAGTACAATTTAGCGCTTCTGTGTATGCGTGACCGACAAAACCTGGAAGTAACCCGTTCCAGTACTTCTGGGTTTTGACGGTCCGCAACCCCAAAAAAACGCAACCTGAAGCATCTGTAACCCGAGGTATGACTGTAACGAGGAGGACAGCAGCATTTCCCAAGGGAAGGAGCTCAGAATCTGGGAGTCGCCACTGAGAAGGCTGTCCCACCCCAAACTTTCCCCAGTGGTGACACCAACTGATCTTATTCCACAGGCCAATTTCCCTGACTATCTCTCCAGCAACTGGGACCTAAATCTTTCTTACATTTGTCCATCCAGCCACGAGTAAGCAATTAGATGCCTGTGATTCACTTAATGCATAAATTTGCCCAATCCTCTTTTAAGCCATCTAAAGGTCGGGGTTCATCACTGCCTCATGTGGCAGGGAGTTCCTCTGTGCTGTGTAAAGACTATCTTTTCTCTGCCCCAAATCTTCCAACATTCATTGGATGTCCACAGGAGAGAGGGAGGGAAGCTTTCTCGCTCTCCATTCTCTCCACGCCATGCATAAGTTTGTAAAATTCTATCATGTTGCTCCTTCCTTGCCTTTTCTTTAAACGGAAAAGTCCTAAATGCTGCAACCATTCCTCATAGGGCAGTTGCTCTGTCCCCTCCACCATTTTGGTTGCCATTTTCTGAACCTTTTCCAACTCTACCATATCCTTTTGAGGTGAGGAAACCAGAGCTGTACAAACCGTTAGCCCAGAGATGGAAGGAAGGAATGAGGAATGGAAGATCAAACTGATGGACTATGTGGAGATGGCAAAAATGACTGGGGAAATCAGAAACCAGGAAGAACAGAATTTCAATAAAGAATGGGGGGAATTTATAACTTACCTTGGAGACCACTGTAAACAGTGGAGCTCCTAAGCAGGATTTAAATAACACTTATAATGTAACAGGGATGTGGGTGGCGCTGTGGGTTAAACCACAGAGCCTAGGACTTGCTGATCAGAAGGTTGGCGGTTCGAATCCCCGCAACGGGGTGAGCTCCCGTTGCTCAGTCCCTGCTCCTGCCAACCTAGCAGTTCGAAAGCACGTCAAAGTGCAAGTAGATAAATAGGTACCACTCTGGCGGGAAGGTAAACGGTGTTTCCGTGCGCTGCTCTGGTTCGCCAGAAGCGGCTTAGTCATGCTGGCCACATGACCCGGAAGCTCCCTCGGCCTATAAAGCGAGATGAGTGCCGCAACCCCAGAGTTGTCCGTGACTGGACCTAATGGTCAGGGGTCCCTTTACCGTTATAATGTAACAAGAACTAGGAGTGCATGGGATATTTTTTAAAAATTGGAGTGACATTCTGAATGTCACTTTTAATTTGTAAAACTAAATAAAAATTTATGAGGAGAACTGTAGAAACCGTTAGTCTTCCACTGCGTTTGATATTTGATTACTTTACCCATTTTTCTTTGACCTGGCTCCCTGATAGGTTGGGACCAACGGGATCATTTCAACCCAGGACTTCCCTAGAGAGACCCAGTATGTGGACGACGATTTCCCCACGGACTTCCCCGCGGTTGCTCCTTTCCTGTCGGACATCGACACCAGCGGCGGGAGGGGCAAAATCTATTACCGCCTGGACGACTCCAGGGAGGTGACGGATCGGGCCGCCCAGCTAATCCGGGCTGGATTCCCCAGCGCGGACGGGTTTGCCCCGCGCCACACCTTCATCGCTACCTGGGAGAACGTGGGGGCCTACGAAGAAGTCAACCGGAACTCGGAGCCTTCCAAACAGGTGAGGCGATGGTTTGTGGCGTCTGCATTTCTGGCAATTTCTCTCTCCCCCCCCCCCCCAAGTATAATTTTTATTTCAGGCAATAATGTCCAAGATAACGGAGTCAAGACAGAGAAGGGATTCAAAGCAGCTACATACATATCCCTACTCTTTAAAGGCTAAATCTTAGAAGCTGTGAGGGGAAAATAAATCAGCCCACCATCCCTTCTGCATAGTAAGAACCAGGTGAGGGTGGGTGGTTTTGTGTGTCTCTCGCTGTCAGGGTTTAGTAAAGGTAAAGGGACCCCTGACCATTAGGTCCAGTTGTGGCCGACTCTGGGGTTGCAGCGCTCATCTCGCTTTATTGGCCGAGGGAGCCGGTGTACAGCTTCCAGGTCATGTGGCCAGCATGACTAAGCCACTTCTGGTGAACCAGAGCTGTGCACGGAAACGCAGTTTACCTTCCCGCCAGAGCAGTACCTATATATCTACTTGCATGTGACGTGCTTTCGAACAGCTAGGTTGGCAGGAACAGTGACCGAGCAACGGGAGCTCATCCCGTCACAGGGATTCGAACTGCCGACCTTCTGATCGGCAAGTCCTAGGCTCTGTGGTTTAACCCACAGCCCCACCTGTGTCAGGGTTTAGGAGACAGCTAACAGCCGCGGTGTCCCAGGTCTCAGAGCTGAGATAGGATGTTGCTGGCCAAACTGCAGGTGAGGCCTGTGCCATCCTCTTCTATGTTGAGGGTCTTCAGCACACCATCTTGGACCACCAAAGAGAACCGTTTGGATCGTTGGGTCCCCAAAAGGTCCCGGAGTGGCTCTTTGTCCAGCAACAGGTTTGTGGCCTTCCCAAATGCTTCTGTGGGAGCAGCCAACATCCGGACCTTTCTCTCGGCTTTGTGAGCCTTTCCCCACTCGCTCGTGATGAAGACGTCATTGACAGACAAGCAGGCGATGACCTCCACTCCTTTGCCCTTCAGCTGTCCTGCCTTCTCCGCGTAGCCTGGGAGGTGGGTTTTTGAACAACCTGAAGTGAACGCACCAGGCACCCCAAACAAGATACCCTTCTTGCCTGTGAAGAGGCTCGCCACATTCGCCTTGTTGCCAGGGTCACCCTTTCCACCTCCACACTGGGCAACTTGTCTCTAACCTTGAGGGCCGCCATGGCTGGTACTCCGGTTGCAAAGGCCCGCTGAACGATCCCTGCTGCTGCCCAACCTTTTCCAAGCAGGGAGCCTGGACTTGCTCCCCAGCGGCGACTCAGCCAGCCCAGCACCTCCGCCCCTTTCCACCTCGTTGCCATGGAAATTGCGGGAGAGACAGCTGCCACGGCAACCCCGGCCCTTTGAAGTTCTCCTCCTCCAAGTCGTGCCATTTCTGGCAATTTCTCCTTGGGGTGCTCCTGTCATTGGCCAAGCCGTTGTGATCCTATAGGGCATTTGATACAATAGAGAGGGAAGAGATACGGACAGCCGCTGCTCTCAATGGGATGGAAATGGAAAGGTGATTTGGTGTCAGGAACCAGGTCAACCATAAATCACACGGTGTCAGCGAAGTTAACTCTGTATTCAAGGAAACAAGGACTGCTCCGGCGTTCAGGCTTAGTGCTCCCAGCAACCCTTCCCAGTAGCACAAGTCCTAGAGCTAGCAGCACTCAGTGCTCTTTGAAACCTTGGAGGGAGGCTGCCGGTCAGTGCTGAACTAGATGGCTCAGCTGTCTGACTCAGTTTAAGGCAGCTGCCTTGTTGTTGTTTAGTCGTGTCTGACTAAGAATGGATACGTTTGATCTTCTTGCAGTCCATGGGACTCTCAAGAGTCTCCTCCAGCACCAGAATTCAAAAGCATCCATTCTTTGGCGATCAGCCTTCTTTATGGTCCAGCTCTCACTTCCATACATCACTACTGGGGAAACCGTAGCTTTAACTGTTGTTGTTGTTTAGTCGTTTAGTCGTGTCCGACTCTTCGTGACCCCATGCCAAGGAGTGTGGTGGAGTCTCCTTCTTTGGAGGTCTTTAAGCAGAGGCTGGACAACCATATGTCAGGAGTGCTCTGATGGTGTTTCCTGCTTGGCAGGGGGTTGGACTTGATGGTCCTTGTGGTCTATTCCAACTCTATGATTCTATGATTCCATGGACCAGAGCACGCCAGGCACTCCTGTCTTCCACTGCCTCCCGCAGTTTGGTCAGACTCATGTTTGTGGTTTCGAGAACACTGTCCAACCATCTTGTCCTCTGTCGTCCCCCTTCTCCTTGTGCCCTCAATCTTTCCTAACATCAGGGTCTTCTCCAGGGAGTCTTCTCTTCTCATGAGGTGGCCAAACTATTGGAGCCTCAGCTTCACGATCTGTCCTTCCAGGGAGCACTCAGGGCTGATTTCCTTCAGAATGGAGAGGTTGGATCTTCTTGCAGTCCATGGGACTCTCAAGAGTCTCCTCCAGCACCAGAATTCAAAAGCATCAATTCTTCGGCGATCAGCCTTCTTGATGGTCCAGCTCTCACTTCCATACATCACTACTGGAGGCAGCTGCCTAGGAAAAGGCAAAAAGGGCTTTCCGTTTTGGGAAAGTCTGACTGCTTTTGTTTTGTTAACCGTTTTAACCTCAGCGTTGTTTTGTTGGGTGGGTGGGGGATGTTTCTGTGAATGATTCATGCCTGTGTCTGTTGGGAACGAAAGGCATGTTTCAGATTTTCCGCCACGCATGGAAATGAAGGCCCTAATGGCATTCCTGTAACGAGGTAGGTCTGCATATATCTATTTTTAAATCGATTTGCGCACATTTAAAAACAACACGAAAGGGCTGTAACTCGGTGGTGCCTCTGGTCTGCATGCAGAAAGTCCTGTTGTTGTTGTTTGTTGTTGTTATTTCTATCCCACCTTCTTCCCAAACCGAGCCTCAAGGTAGCTTACACAAATTAAATCGACACAGATATAATGCAAAATGCTTAAAACATTTACAGTTGTACCCTGGTTCTTTAACGTACTGTGGTGCGCCGCAAGACGAATGCCTCGCAAGACGGAAAACCCGCAAGACGAAAGGGTTTTCCGTCTGCAGAGGCGCTTCGCAAGACGAATTTCCCTATGGGCTTGCTTCGCAAGACGAAAATTGACGAAAAAAATCGAATTTTTTTTTGCTCCAAAACCCCTTATTCTGAATCGCTAAGCTGCTAAAAGCATTTTAGCAGCAAAACCGCTAATCCCCCACCCCTAAAAAAGCCGTTTTTAGCCCTTAAAGTGCCAATAGCGCTAATAGCGCTACTCCGTCAATGGGCTTGCTTCGCAAGACGAAAAAACCGCAAGACAAAAAGACTCCCGGAACGGATTCTTTTCGTCTTGCGAGGCACCATTGCAATCTGTTCTGGAAGTCCATTAGACTTCGGAAACGTTTGAAAACCAAAGCGCGGCTTCTGACTGCCCGCATGAGCTCCCTGCACACCAGCAGAAGCCTTGTTGGATGTTCCGGGTTTTCGCTGTTCGGGAGCCAAAATGAATAGAATTAAAGCCACACACACACACAGTGTGTGTTAATATACTGGTTCAGTCCCTATCACCATCAGGTTGGGCTGTGAATGTCCCATGCCATAAACTCTGGAGCTGCCAGTCAGTGCGTGCAACACTGAGGTTTATGGCAAGTGGTCTGGCTCAGGATCAGGCAGCTTCCCATGTCGTATAACCCTGGCGTGCTGTTGTGTTGTGTTTTAAATGCCAGGGAACATGCGAAAGTGGAGGTAGCCAATGTGAGCTCCCTCACCCCTGATGGTTGCAGAATTGTTCGCCTTCTGGCCCCCAGATTCTCAGAGCGCCAGGCTGTCTCTTCCTGTCAGAGACCACGGGGTGGGAGAAAGAATCATAGAGTTGGGAGGGCACCAAGAGTCATCTAGTCCAGCCCCCCAGCAGTGCAGTAATCTCAGCTAAAGCATCCATGACGGAAGGAAATCCAAGCTCTGCTTAAAAACCTGCAAGGAAGGAGAATCTACAACCAGATCGTTCCAGAGATTCTGCGTTGAAGAATTGGGTCTCAGCCACCCTCTGGAGTTGAGGAAACCGGATTCGGGCTGGCAGAATTTGCCCTCCGTTTGAACAAATGTTGGGTGCTCAGAGTCCATCGAGGGTGGCTTAGGAACAAGCAAGTCAAGCTGACCTTTGCCCTTGCCCTTTGACGCTTGACCCCACCGGAACACTGTTATCTGTCAGATTCCCCATTTAACTGGGGGCTTAATCCTGCGTATTTAGATGCAAACCTCCAGGAAGAATCCAGCTTTGTGCTGAGGCCGCCGTTCTGTCATTTCTGCTTGCCGGATAGGACAACCCCCCCCATCTCCTCTCCACTGCATGCCGTTCTGGGGTTTTTCACGACCCCCCCGAGCCCATTTTGGGGTGCACAGGAGGAAGGGGGAAAAACCCCATTGTGCAAGCGGAAGTCCTTGTGCAACGAGACTCATTTGTTGTACACTGTGCTCAGTTTGTTCGTTTGCTTAAGGGAAGAATCCGCAGGGAATGCTCTCCTCCCGAAACTCTGCTGAAATGAATCTGGGAAAATGCCAGGCATTGCAAGTAGACTCAGGCCAGAGATTCCCGGCAGATCATGTCCTTTGGAACTCCTTGCCTCTTGATAATCAGGCAGGCATCTTCACTGTACAGTGGTACCTCAGGTTACATACGCTTCAGGTTACATACGCTTCAGGTTACAGACTCTGCTAACCCAGAAAAAGTGCTTCAGGTTAAGAACTTTGCTTCAGGATGAGAACAGAAATCGTGCTCCGGTGGCGTGGCGGCAGCGGGAGGCCCCATTAGCTAAATTGGTGCTTCAGGTTAAGAACAGTTTCAGGCTAAGAACAGACCTCCGGAAAGAATTAAGTACTTAACCTGAGGTACCACTGTACTCTTTTCGGCGAATGCGAAAAACATTTTTGTTCAGACGAGCCCACCCAGATGCTTAGAAAGTTAATGTGAGTGCTATTCCATTTTAGTTTTTAAACTTTTGTATGTTTAGAAACTTGGTGTGAGTTTTAATCTGCTTTTAGTCTCTTGTCATCTTAAGCTTCCTGCAAGTCTTAAATTTTTGCTGTTAGTTTTTCTGGGTGACCATTTTATCGTTTTATGTTTTTCGTCAACCTCTTTGAGTGTTTTGTTTTTTAAATAATAATAAGATTTTTATAATTGAGATTTTCCCATAAGATAGTAAAATTGCAGCTCTAAAAGATACAGAACAAAAACAGAAGAAGGAAAGAAAGGGACCATGGGAATAAGGAGAGGAAAGAGCGAGAAAGAGAAAAAAAAGAAAGCAAAATAAAAGAAACATTAGCCAAAAATACAAAAGAGGAATTTCTTCTTCAGAAAACAACAGCCTCCTGGATCAAGAGGAACTGTTCCCTCCTGTGGTTTCCAGAGGCTGTTAGAAGCAAAAATCTTGGGCCTCAGGCTCTGCAGGGCTGCTACCAGCCAGAGCAGACACTATCTGGTTAGATAGCCCAAAGGCTGGATTTGCTTTTGGGCTGGTGAGGCCGCCTCCTTATCTGAAGCTAAGCAGCTCAATAGAAATGACAGCTTGTCTCAGTTTGCCAAACACGACCACTTCTGGAGGAAAGCTTGTGGTGTCAGGAACATCTGAATTAGTTTCAAGGGAATGCTGTGAAATTCATTGCTACACATTTTGAGATTTCCCCCCCTCTCCTTTTCCACTTCTTTTTCATTCTGACAAAGCCATGGCTTCATCAGAGCCAGAGATCAGCCCTTGGCTACGTCCAACAATACTATCTTTTTTATTTGTTTACTTAACATTTGCAAAGCTCTTTTTTTTTTAGTTCGAGAGGAAAATCCCCCAAAGGCTCTTGCTTATCAGCCGGAGCGGGGATGTCCATCGTGTCTGCATTCCAGATCTCCAGGCACATATTTGGAAATGGGGCCACGACGGCCGCAGGCACTGCCTTCCGGTCCCGCAATAACGCTGATACCCTCTAGCACAAAGGTCTTCTTGGGTGCAGAAGGTGCTTGCTCAGGAAACAGGAGGTTATCGGTGAAGGAGGAGGCCGTGGGCTTCCTGAGAGGCTTTCTCCCTGAGGAAGGGTGACGTCTATGATAGGAATTTTACGGTCTTAGATATATGGTAATGTTCATAACCCCTTCATGGATCACTGCCTTGCCGTGGCGAAGGGGCTTGAAGAACTCAGAGAAGCTATGAACTATGCCGAGCAGGGCACCCAAGATGAACAGGTCATAGTGGAGAGTTTTGACCAAATGTGATCCACCTGGAGGAGGAACCGGCAAGCCACTCCAGTATCCCTGCCAAGAAAACTCCATGGACAAAGACAACAGGCATATAAAGATCACTGGAAGGACAGATTGTGAAGCTGAGGCTCCAATACTTCGGCCACCTCAGAGAAGAGAAGACTCCCTGGAAAAGACCCTGATGTTGGGAAAGATTGAGGGCACAAGGAGAAGGGGACGACAGAGGACGAGATGGTTGGATAGTGTTTTCGAAGTTACAAACTTGAGTCTGACCAAACTGCGGGAGGCAGTGGAAGACAGAAGTGCCTGGCGTGCTCTGGTCCAGGGGGTCACGAAGAGTCGGACACGACTAAACGATTAAACAACAATGTTCATAACCGCACATACATAGATCAGCACAGGAAGACCCACCTGGAACCATTTTGATTCCTAAACTGACTAAATGTTTTCTCTGCAAGGTCAAAATGGAAAGCCTCCCCATTGTCTCTTCCTTCACAAATCCTGTCTTAAGGGTATGTCTGCATTTGAATAGGGTGTGAGCTTTATCATTACAAAAGACTGGCCAGGCTCCTCAGGCAATCCAATCAAGTAACCTGCCAGACAGGAAATAAACAAGGATAAGAGAAAAACAATATTAAAATTTCTGTTTTAAGACCACCTTTTCTGTGATGTATCTGAGGGGTGGTCTTAGGGTTACACCCCTCACGTGATGTATGTACAGTGGTACCCCACAAGACGAATGCCTTGCCTCGCAAGACGGAAAACCCGCTAGACGAAAGGGTTTTCCGTTTTTCGATGCGCTTTGCAGGACGAATTTCCCTATGGGCTTGCTTCTCAAGACGAAAATGTCTTGCGAGTCTTGAGATTTTTTTTCGCTCCCCACCCCCTTTTTCTAAGCCGCTAAACCGCTAATAGCCTTTTAGCAGCTAATCCGCTAATCCCTTAAGCCTCTAATAGCCGCTAATAGCCGCTAAACCGCTAATAGCGCTAATCCGCTAAGGCGCTAATAGGGTTGCTTCGCAAGACGAAAAAACCGCTAGACAAAGAGACTCGCGGAATGAATTAATTTCGTCTTGCGAGGCACCACTGTATGATGTTTCTGGGGGGTGGTCTTGATCTAGAGGATGAGAATTTCAAAAGTCTTTATAAGCCCTTGCACAGCATTTTTGTGGGTCCTCTTCCTTTCCTGTGAGTGAGAGGAGCACCCTGTTGCAACAGATCAATAAAGATCAAGCTTACTAGCCGCTTTGCTTCTCAATATTCTCTGGTTGGCCTCTGTTATTCTCTCCTACCAATAGGGAACCTATGTAAGGACTCTATATGGGCTCTTGGATACCCCATAAGGGAAAAAGGGCATATTTTTATTTACAACAGATGGCAACCATGACACGTTGATCTTCCGCCTCTCCGGGAAGCACCCCAGACCATAACGCCATGCCATTTCAGATTGTAAGCTCCTCGGGGCAGAGAACTACCCTCTTGGGCTAGGGAAGCCTTAATAGGTCAAGGGTTGCGCTCCCTCAAGGCCGGCCTCCTGGGGACCTTATGCCAGAGGTGGGAGGGGCCCTGAGGCACAAGTGGGCGGGGCCAAAGGCGGGACCTGTTACCTATTGTGCATAGGTAAAAGGTACAGTGGTACCTCTGGTTACGAACGGGATCCGTTCCGGAGTCCCGTTTGCAACATGAGCAGAATGCAACCCGCGTCTGCTCATGTGTGGGTCATGATTCGCCGCATCTGCACATGCGCGTGACGTCATTTTGCACGTCTGCGCATGCGCAAGCATTGAAACCCGGAAGTAAACCTTTCTGGTACTTCTGGGTCACTGCGGGACGCAACCTGAAAAAACGTATCATGAAGCAAATGCAACACGAGGTATGACTGTAGTGGTAAAGGACCCCTGGACGGTAAAGTCCAGTCAAAAGTGACTATGGGGTTGTGGCGCTCATCTCGCTTTCAGGCCAAGGGAGCCGGCATTTGTCCACAGGCAGCTTTCTGGGTCGTGTGGCCAGCAGGACTAAACCGCTTCTGGTGCCAAGGGACACCATGACGGAAACCAGAGCGCGTGGAAATGCCGTTTACCTTCCCGCCACAGTGACACCTATTTATCTACTTGCACTGGTGTGCTTTCGAACTGCTAGGTTGGCAGGAGCTGGAACAGAGCAACGGGAGCTCACCCTGTCATGGGGATTCAAACCGCCGACCTTCTGATCGGCAAGTCCTAGGCTCTGTGGTTTAACCCACAGTGCCACCCATGTCCCTCTCATTTTAAAAGTAGCCCATAAATCAAAACCGTAAGGGGAGGGAAACATAAGGGATTCGAACCGCCGACCTTCCGATTGGCAAGCCCAAGAGGCTCAGTGGTTTTAGACCACAGAGCCACCCACGTCCTTTGTACATAGGAGCCTCTTCCAGTTCAAAGGCACCTTACCAGGTTTGTAAAAATCACTCAATGAAGGCGCAAGGCTGTGTCATGGAAAAGTACGGCCTGGAAAGGGTTCTTCTGATGTTGAGTGGAATCTTGTTTCCTGTAACTTGAATCCCTCGGTTTGGGTCCTCTTTGGAGCAGCGGAAAGCAAGCTTGCTCCATGCTCTGTATGACAGCTCTTTAGCTATTTGAAGATGGCCATTGTATCTCCTTTCAGTCTCCTCTTTCCCAAGCTATCATGGAGGGTAAGCCTATTATTATTATTATTATTATTATTATTATTATTATTATTATTCCGCCCTAAACCTGGGGGTCTCAGGGCGGTTCACAGAATAAAATCAAGATATAAAACCACAAGATACCTAATAAAAATAAAAACAATCACCCAGTAACACCCCTCCTAAAACACCCACATTTTAAAAGGGAATAGGATGTCAATCAGATCAACCACAAGCCTGGTTAAAAAGGAATGCTTTTGCCTGGTGCCTAAAGGTGTTTAATGAAGGCGCCAGGCGAACTTTCCTGGGGAGAGCATCCTACAGACGGGGAGCCACTGCAGAGAAGGCCCCGTTCTCATATTGCCACCCTCCAGACCTCTTGAGGAGGAGGCACATGAAGCAGAAGGGCCTTAGAAGATGATTTCAGGGTCTGGGTAGGTTCATGGCTACTAGCCATGATGTTTTGCCCTGTCTCCATGGTTGGAGACCACATTGCCTCTGAATCCCAGTTGCTGGAAGGCACAGAAGGGTAGAGTTCCTCTTGGGCTCAGATCCTGCTTGCAGGTATAATAAACGAAAATCTGCCCTTATTCCCTTAAGGGAGACACAAGAGCCCTTATAGAGTCCTTTGCAGGTTCTCCATCGGTCGGAGAAAAGAACAGAGGCCAACCAGAGAATACTGAGAAGCAAAGCAGCTCATAAGCCTGATCTTTATTGAACTGTTGCAACAGGGTGCTCCCCTCACACGCAGGAAAGGAGGAGGACCCCGAACAAAGGTGTGCCTGCCCTTATATAGACATTTTAAATTGCCCACCCTGGAGTCCAAGACCACCCCCAGACACATCTTATATACATCACAGAAGGCGTGTAGCTCAAGACCACCCCCCCGACACATCATACCTACATCACAGAAAGGGCAGTCTACAACAGAAATCTGAGTGCGTTGTTTCTCTCCTGTTGTTATCTCCTGTCTGGCAGGTTACCTGTTAATGCTTACTTGACTGGATATCCTGGGGAGCCTGGCCAGTCTTTTGTAGTGACAAATACTTAGTTCCTGAGCCAGGTCACAAGCTCACCCTATTCATACACAGATATAAACGGCCTCGGTCCAGTATACCCGAAGGAGCGTCTCCACCCCCATCGCTCTGCCCGGACACTGAAGTCCAGCTCCGAGGGCCTTCTGGCGGTTCCCTCATTGCGAGAAGCAAAGCTACACGGAACCAGGCAGAGGGCCTTCTCGGTAGTGGCGCCCACCCTGTGGAACGCCCTTCCAGGAGATGTCAAAGCGATAAGCAACTACCTGACATTCAGAAGACATCTTAAGGCAGCCCCGTTCAGGGAAGTTTTTAATCTGTGATATTTTACTGTATTTTTGGTTTCTATGGAAGCTGCCCAGAGTGGCTCGGGAGGCCCAGCCAGTGGGCGGGGTATAAATAATAATCTATTATTATTATTATTATTATTATTATTATTATTATTAACCATTAAGACAAGTTTTGTGAATGAAAAGACAATGGGGAGGCTTTTCCATTTTCCTTTAACCTTGCAGAGAAAACATTTGGTCAGTTTGGGAGCCAAAATGGCTCCAGGACTGCCCTCCTGCGCTGCCTCAGACATGTGGCCCATACATTTATGTACGTGTTTGCCTGGCAAATCCATGAACATTTATTATATATATATATATATATATATATATATATATATATATATGGGTTTCCCACAACATCTGGGCAGCCTGTGAGAACAGGATGCTGTTCTAGATGGGCTATTGACTTCACCCAGCAGCCTCTCCTTATGGGTGAAGGACGGCTTATAAATACTTAAAAGAAACAAATGGTTGCTTACATACAGAGTCAATTGTATATCCTGTCTCCTTCCTCCAAAAGGAGCGACAAATGAGAACGCACCTTAAAAACATCTTCAAAATGATTGCTGAGTGGGAAAAATCTCAGCTTCAAAGGGTTGCTGAAAGAGGAAGGTCTAAAGGAGGCGCCCTAAAGGATACAGTGCCAGTCTAATAGCCAACGAGAGGAAATCCTCACGCATCTGAAATATTGTGGGAGAGATGTTCTGCCATGCAGGGGTTTTTTCTCTCTACTAAATTTGGCACAGCCGTCAAGAGTCGTAATTTAAGGGGTCAACTCGACCGGAGCCTGATCTAAAGGCGATGAGGCATATAAGGAAACGGAAAGGATTGGGCCCGAAAAAGAATGGAGGGGTCAACGGGGAAAGGAAAATGTGTGTGTGGAGGAGAAGGTTTAAGGACAAGGAAGAAGTGCCTCTGAGCACGTGCAGAGTTCTGTGTCATCCTCACTGGTTTTCACAACCAGCCTCCACCCACGTTTCCCGGGCTGAGTCCGAGGGCCTGTTTCCAAGCAAGCTTGAATCCACAACTTCTCCCTTTTTTGGGAATCGGCGATTGCGTCTCTTGAGCTTCTTTTGGCTTGGGTGAAAACAGGAATCTCTCTTGCGGCTCCCGAGGGGGAGATAATCCAATGGAGGAAAACGGATTTATTTCCCCTCCTTGCAGCTGAGTCGAGATTAAAAGGCAGGGAGATAAGACGGGAGGGAGATGAATGATACCAAACAGGGCAGTTTTTACAGGGCGTTTTGAGCAGCAGCCTTCTGGGAAAGAAGGGGCAGAAGAAATGGAATCTGCCCATGCAGACCTTTACTCCTTAACTGGAGTTGTGCAACAAAGCCCACTGCTCCCCTGATCTGATAATCTAGGGCAGGGGTCTGCAACCTTTAAGACAAAAAGAGCCACTTGGACCCGTTTCCAAAGAAAAAAAAACTGGGAGCCGCAAAACTCGTCATTATAAAAATAACTTTTTTGTCACTTTTTTATTATTTCTTTGTTAGACCCCTCAGAATTACTCCTCCTCATAGAAATAAACGTTAAATTAACAAGTTACCTTTTTTTCACTCCCCTTCAAAACAGTGACCAGCGTACATGCCCCCTTTCAATGCAGTGACCAGCGTACATGCCCCTTACAATGTAGCGGGCGGGCGGGCGGGAAGGTGACGTCGGGACGGTGCGTGACTAACGCACGCACCGCCCCCATGCGACGTCACAGCCAGTACAGTGCCTGCCACAGTGGGGAGTGTCGGGGCGCACAATGCGCCTCCTCCCCTCGCTAGTATCCGCCCCGGAGCCGCGGCAAAGGTGTAAAAGAGCCACATGCGGCTCCGGAGCCGCGGGTTGCAAACCCCTGGTCTAGGGCCATGCCACTGCTGTGTTCTGTATCGGGTGCAGAATTAGATTCATAGAACTATGAAGTTGGAAGGGCCCCAAAGGGCTTTGCAATGCAGAAACCAATCTATTTCTTTTAATCACCATCCTCATCAACTTTATTGCACTAGCCAAAGGCCAGGGCATCATTCACAATGGGAACAAAAAGAAAAGCAACACTAACCATAAAAACATCAGGCACTGCAGATGCAATAAACCACAATCACGTCTCCTAAAAATTATTTGTTGCGTACGATAGAATAGCAAGGGGTTCTCAGGTAGAATGTGCCTGCTTCAATGACCGAATCACCATTGCAACTGACCGCTATTTTATCTACAGTGGTACCTCGGGTTAAGTACTTAATTCGTTCCGGAGGTCCGTACTTAACCTGAAACTGTTCTTAACCTGAAGCACCACTTTAGCTAATGGGGCCTCCTGCTGCTGCTGCTGCGCCACCGTGCGATTTCTGTTCTCATCCTGAAGCAAAGTTCTTAACCTGAAGCACTATTTCTGGGTTAGTGGAGTCTGTAACCTGAAGCATATGTAACCTGAAGCGTATGTAACCTGAGGTACCACTGTAGTTCTTTTCTCCTGATCTTCTTAGCTGCCAATGCATATAGTGCTATTTTATGTTACAAAGTCACATTTCTTTTAATGCCCAGTTTTGAGATGTCCAGCGTCAGTTTTGCAAATGAGCAGGCAAGCGATCAGCTCCAGGCCTCTGCAGGGGGAAGATGCCTTGTTTGCAGAAAGTGGCTTGAATCTCCAACTGCTTCTTGCAAACAGACTTCAAAGCCACCATCTCCATCCCCAAGGAGGGGGGGTGCGGCTTTCCTGCCAGCGCTCATCAGCTGTTTGGCACTGGCAGACACCTCCGTGTGGAAATGAGCAACCAAGAGCTCACTTTATGCCCCTAGTTTTCCACTGCCCCACACCTGATGCCCGTTCTCTGCTTTGATCTGAACAGGATTAATTTTGGGTCTCTGCACTTTGCTTCCGCAGCACAACACCTTCCAAGCAGTCTTGGCCTACAGCGATTCGGATGCCTATGCCCTCTTCCTCTACCCCGAGGACGGGGTCCAGTTCTTTGGGACGCGGCCCAAAGAATCCTACAACGTCCACCTGGAGCTGCCGGCCAGAGTCGGCTTCAGCAGAGGGGACTATCAGCGCCGGGAAGGGCCGTACCACAGCGTCACCAGCAGTGAGCAGTCTGTCAAGAACCTATACCAGTAAGTAACTGGTGTGCTGTCTGGTTCTACCTCCAAGCATCTTACCGTATTTTTCGTTCTATAAGACGCACCTTTTCCCTCCTAAAAAGTAAGGGGAAATGTGTGTGCGTCTTATGGAGAGTGCAGGCTGCGCAGCTATCGCTGAAGCCAGAACAGCAAGAGGGATCGCTGCTTTCACTGTGCAGTGATCCCTCTTGCTGTTCTAACTTTGCTTCACTAAACAGGCGCTGCGCAGAGAGGGAGAGCTGCGCAGCGCCCCTTTAGTGAAGCGGGAGGAAAAACGGAGCCCCTTCCGTTTCTCCTCTCACTTTGCTGGAGAGGCGCTGCGCAGATTCAGAATATTTTTTTCCTCGTTTTCCTCCTCTGAAACTAGGCGCGTCTTATGGTCGGGTGCGTCTTATAGGGCGAAAAATACGGTGATTTCCTTTTGCCTTTGCAGTTTGTGGGTATGTGCCAAATGTTGATATCTTTGAAGGGTTTGGCAGGGAAATTCCAGGGGAGAGTCCGGCCTTTAGGTCAGTGGGCTGCTTGCCCACTGAGGGAAAGGATCCAGCCCTTTTCTGCCCCAAAGGACTCCCCTTTGGAGAAAAGGTGCAGCGCTTGGCAGCATTTTTAGTTTGGGGAAGAAGTGAATCAGAGGCGAATAACTTGGTGTCGTCCACAGTTTGGGAACCACCGCAGTGTGCAAACAAAGGAATTGGCACTGGGTGCGGAATCTGCCCTCCACAGAACTTTGCTTACATTGAACACATTTCCAGGGAACGAGGCTTCCCCATGTTGCAACAGCTGCAAAACAAATGGTGAAAAGTCTGCAAAATTATGCACATTTGCCCAGCTCATTACAGGTTGCAGAATCCAGCACTTCTGGGTGCAGAATTTGGAGAAGAGTTCTGATTTATTTGTGTTTAAAGCTGCACAGCCAAAAGGTTATATTTGTTGTTTGTTTATTCCAGATAATATTTATTATTTTCAGTAAATAAGCATAATACAAAAGAATGAACAGTAACAAAAACAAACAAAAGATAAAACAGAAAAAAGATGGAAAAAAGGGGGAAAAATAAAAACATACAATACAGCATAATGCCACTTAATTAATTAATTACAATTAAGTACCATCCATCTTCATAAACATAGTATTTGACTTCCTCGAGTCTCTTCCACCTGAATTTCTTAGTAATTATCTGTAGCAGTTTCCAATATCAGTGTTTCAAAAGACCATATCACAGTCCTAATCATTTTACATAACTTTCCTTATCGTGCATTTTCTTATTTATAAATTTAATCCCAATTTAATCCTAGGCCTAACTGATTCTTTCAAGTGGTTTCATATCTTTGATATTACAATATTTATTCAAATAGTCTTTAAGGTTAGATTTGTTTTTGTTTTGTTTTTGTTTTTTTATAATAATATTTATTAAATGTTTAATAGTTACAGAAAGAAAAAAAGTGAAGAAATAATAAAAATTTAACAAACAATACATCAAAAATAAAAAGAGAAAAACAGTACAAGAAAACAACAAGAAAAAGCAAAAACATTTAAAAACACATCCAAATTTTCATATCTTTATCTTTCATTTGCTTGTTTCCTCGACTTCCTCACACCTCCCTTTTTTGTATTCTAGTTCAAATTAGCTGGTTCAGCAAATCCTTTCCCTCTTTCTCAATTTTTTGTTCTATAATTTATCTTAACACAATCTAACTTTAAATTTTCCACTTTGGCCCTTTAACAATCAATTTTTCCATAATTCTTAACAACATTTCTGCTAAAACCATATAACTTCATTCTAGTATTCTTCTAACATTCATTAATTTAAGGTTAGATTCGTTTTTGAACCTCTTGCACTCTGACACCAAACAAGCATGCCAGCCTGCCTTATCAGAAAGCGGAGATGGGTTTGGATCTGGTGTCAGATATCGCATGCAAACTTTGTTTGTGTTAGCTGGCTGTTTCCTTAGATAATGCCAAGCCTGCTGGGTGATATGTGCTGTTCTGCCCCTCTTTCCAAATTTGGGTTCAAAGAGAGGCCAGCACTTTGTGGATAACCTGTGGGAAAACATCCTTCTCGGACGGTGATGTTGTTGCAAACCTGCTAAGGTCACTCTTTTGACTGCTGGCGTCCTGCCCTTGATTGGCGTGTGTTCTTGCCATGTGGTACAAATTGTGAACGCGAGTGGCACTGTGGTCTAAACCACTGAGCCTCTTGGGCTTGCCGATCAGAAGGTCGGCGGTTCGAATCCCTGTGACGGAGTGCGCTTCCGTTGCTCTGTCCAAGCTCCTGCCAACCTGGCAGTCCGAAAGCACACCAGTGCAGGTAGATAAATAGGTACTGCTGCGGCAGGTAGGTAAACGGCGTTTCTGTGCACTCTGGTTTCCATCACAATGTTCTGTTGTGCCAGAAGCAGTTTAGTCCTGCTGGCCACAGGACCCAGAAAGCTGTCTGTGGTCAAACACTGGCTCCTTAGCCTGAAAGCGAGATAAGCAGTGCAACCCCATAATTGCCTTTGACTGGACTTAACCGTCCAGGGGTCCTTTACCTTTACCTTTCTTTTACAAACTGTGTCTACGTTGGATGCCCAATCTGGAGGATACCCCAGCCACTCTGGGCGGCTTCCAACAAAGATCAAAAATACATCAAAATGTCACACTTTAAAAACTGTCCCAGAATCCTCTACAGGGGACAAGAAAAAGAGAGTGTGTATTTTTTTTAGTAAATAATAATAATAATAATAATAATAATAATAATAATAATAATAATTTATTATTTCTACCCCGCCCATCTGGCTGGGTTTCCCCAGCCACTCTGGGCAGCTTCCAACAAAAGATTAAAAATACATTAAAACAACAGTCATTAGAAACTGCCCTAAAGAGGGCTGCCTTCAGATGTCTTCTAAATGTCAAGTAGTTGTTTATCTCTTTGACATCTGGTGGGAGGGCGTTCCACAGGGAGGGTGCCACCACCAAGAAGGCCCTCTGCCTGGTTCCCTGTAACTTGGCTTCTTGCAGTGAAGGAACTGCCAGAAGGCCCTCAGAGCTGGACCTCAGTGTCTGGGCAGGACTCTGGGAGTGGAGACGCTCCTTCAGGTATACTGGGCCAAGGCCGTTTAGGGCTTTAAAGGTCAATACCAACACTTTGAATTGTGCTCGGAAACATACTTTTATTTAAAATGCATCTCTGGGTTATTTGTGGGAATTCGTTCATTTCCCCCAAAAAACATAGTCCGGCCCCCCACAAGGTCTGAGGGACAGTGGACCACCTCTCTGCTGAAAAAGTTTGCCAACCCTTGCAGTAGATGATTCTCGGGGTCTCTTCCAATTCTGCAATTCTTCAATTCTATGATTCTGTAATGACGTATCTGCTGAAGAACCCTGACATAAGAACATAAGGACTTTGCTGGGTCAAACCAGCGGCCCTGCTCGTTCAATGCTGTGTCTTCAAGGCTGCTAGTAAATTAAACAATTGAGCATTTGTGGCTTTTTCTTGCCAGCTCAAATCTGCTTCCTAATCGCACAGCCGGTCCTCGTAAAAAGTCTCAGGGTACGGTTCCCTTACGAAACCCCTGATCTGGACATTTGCAGCAGCGAAGCTTCACAGCAGCCTCAGCTGGCATTAGAAGGAATTTTGGGACTGGGAGGGGGAGGCGGGTATTTAGAAATTTCCTTGAAACGTGACCGACTCGAGGAGCCGGGCCTGTAAAACCGCAGCTGCCGTCTCCATTTCCCACTGTTATCAAATGCCAGCTGTTCTCTGGCTTGGAGCTGGCTGACATGAGGGAAGGGGAGAGGAATGTGAGAATATCCACGGACTCGGAGGAGCATTCAGGGGCTGTGAAGGGAGATCTTGTTTGCTTCTAGATGCTTAGGGGACCTGCAGACTGCCAGCTATTTTTGCGGCTCGGTATCCGCCCAGCGTTTTGCACAACTGTCGTGGAAGAAAGTTGCGTGGAATGCGCACAATCTCTGCCTCCCTGGCCCTCCTCTCATTCCTAGACTGGCATCTTATCTTTGTTGTTTAGTCATTTAGTCGTGTCCGACTCTTCGTGACCCCCTGGACCAGAGCACGTCAGGCACTCCTGTCTTCCACTGCCTCCCGCAGTTTGGTCAAACTCATGCTGGTAGCTTCGAGAACACTGTCCCACCATCTCGTCCTCTGTCGTCCCCTTCTCCTTGTGCCCTCCATCTTTCCCAACATCAGGGTCTTTTCCAGGGAGTCTTCTCTTCTCATGAGGTGGCCAAAGTCTTGGAGCCTCAGCTTTAGGATCTGTCCTTCCAGTGAGCACTCAGGGCTGATTTCCTTTAGAATGGAGAGGTTGATCTTCTTGCAGTCCATGGGACTCTCAAGAGTCTCCTCCAGCACCATTATTCAAAAGCATCAATTCTTCGGCGATCAGCCTTCTTTATGGTCCAGCTCTCACTTCCATACATCACTACTGGGAAAACCATAGCTTTTACTATACTGACCTTTGTTGGCATCTTATCTACTTGGCTGCATATTTACCACCCAGATAGGAAAGCATCAGTTCTCAATTCTCTTCCTTTCACCAGTTCTTCCTCGCCCAGGGCCTGTGCAAGATCTTCCCTGGATTCTTTCCTGATGTAGTGCTCTGTCTGGGTTCCTGAAGGACCAGGTGCGCAGCCTGGGAGTCATTTTGGACTCACAGCTGTCCATGGAGACGCAGGTCAATTCTGTGTCCAGGGCGGCTGTCTCCCAACTCCATCTGGTACGCAGGCTGAGACCCTATCTACCCGCGGACTGTCTTGCCAGAGTGGTGCATGCTCTAGTTATCTCCCGCTTGGGCTACTGCAATGCACTCTATGTGGGGCTACCTTTGAAGGTGACCCAGAAACTGCAACTAATCCAGAATGCGGCAGCTAGACTGGTGACTGGGAGCGGCCGCCGAGACGATATAACACTGGTCCTCAAAGACATACATTGGCTCCCAGTACATTTCCGAGCACAATTCAAAGTGTTGGTGTGGACCTTTAAAGCCCTAAATGGCCTCAGTCCAGTGTACCTGAAGGAGCGTCTCCACCCCCATCGTTCTGCCCGGACACTGAAGTCCAGCTCCGAGGGCCTTCTGGAGGTTCCCTCATTGCGAGAAGCCAAGCTACAGGGAACCAGGCAGAGGGCCTTCGTGGTGGTGGCACCCGCCCTGTGGAATGCCCTCCCATCAGATGTCAAAGAAATAAACAACTAACTGACATTTAGAAGACATCTGAAGGCAGCCCTGTTTTTAATGTATTTTTAATCTTTTGTTCCCCAGGGGCTTGAGAATAAAATGATGGTGGTGATGATAATAATAATAATAATAGTAATAATAATAATAATGTGGTAAAGGGACCCCTGACCATTAGGTCCAGTCGTGGATGACTCTGGGGTTACGGCGCTCATCTCGCTTTACTGGCCGAGGGAGCTGGCGTACAGCTTCCGGGTCATGTGGCCAGCATGACTAAGCCGCTTCTGGCAAACCAGAATTCTGATATCCCAAGCGTGATATCTATCTTTCCCTGAACACCTCTGGAGCACACAGCTGCTACTCAAGAGTAGCCAATGTGGCGCCCTGCAGATGTTGCTGGAATGAGCATTGTCCATGAATAGTGGCCAGGCTGCCTGAGGCTCATGGAAGCTGGGAGACCAACAACATGCTGAAACTACAACTCCCATCATCCCTGCTCATTGGCCAGGCTGGCTGGGGAGGTTGGACAGCCACCTGTCATGGATATTTTAGTCGAGATTCCTGCATTGGCAGGGGTCAGACTAGATGACCCTAGCGGTTCCCTTCCAACTCTGAAGCTTTGATTCTAGGTCTTGCTAACCAAGGTCCAACATGTACAGCATTTCAACACCTTGTATTTATTACATGACATTTTAAATAATAATAATACAGTGGTGCCTCGCAAGACGAAAAGAATCCGTTCCGTGAGTCTCTTCGTCTAGTGGTTTTTTCGTCTTGCGAAGCAAGCCCATTAGCGGATTAGCGCTATTAGCCGTTTAGCGGCTATTAGCGGCTATTAAAGGCTTAAGGGATTAGCGGATTAGCTGCTAAAAGGCTATTAGCAGCTTAGTGCCTTAGGAAAAGGGGGTAGGGAGCGAAAAAACCCCCCCAGGAATCGCAAGACATTTTCGTCTTGCGAACCAAGCCCATAGCAAATTCGTCCTGCGAAGCACCTCCAAAACGGAAAACCCTTTTGTCTAGCGGGTTTTCCGTCTTGCGAGGCATTCGTCTTGCGGGGGACCACTGTATATGTGGCGGACCTTTAAAAGGGTAAAAGAGTATTGGGAAATAATCCATAATGAATTGAAAAAAAGGTTTAAAAGTACTTTTTTTCCAAAAAACCCCACCAAACTAGAGTCCTTTTTGTTGGGGATAATTCAGATGGAAATTCCCAGGTGTCAAAAAAGGCTATTTATGTATGCCACTACTGCGGCCCGTGTTTTGCTAGCCCAGAAATGGAAAATGAGTTTCAACCAAAGAAGAATGACAACGTAAACTGATGGAATATGCACAGCTTGTGGACCTAACATATAGAATAGGAGAACATACTTTTAAAGAAGATTGGAAAATGTTGATTGAATATATGGGGGGGGGAATATACTTGAATACTTGTACACTTGAAAATGTTGGCAGCATTAAGATAAATTCAACAAGTTTTGATGGATGTAATAATGAAATACTGAATGGTTTAATTTATGTAAAATATGCAGGGATTTATGATATGCAAATCATAAATGGAAAGAGAATATGGGAAGTCACTGACATTTTAAGGTTGTTTAATGAATATTTTAAATTGTAAAATAGAAAACTTAATAAAAATTATACACACACAAAAAGAAATCTTAAATACAGTGGTGCCTCGCAAGACGAAAAGAATCCGTTCCGTGAGTCTCTTCGTCTAGCGGTTTTTTCGTCTTGCGAAGCAACCCCATTAGCGGATTAGCGCTATTAGCGGTTTAGCGGCTATTAAAGGCTTAAGGGATTAGCGGATTAGCTGCTAAAAGGCTATTAGCAGCTTAGTGCCTTAGAAAAAGGGGGTGGGGAGCGGAAAACCCCCCCAGGAATCGCAAGACATTTTCGTCTTGCGAAGAAAGCCCATAGCAAATTCGTCCTGCGAAGCACCTCCAAAACGGAAAACCCTTTCGTTTAGCGGGTTTTCCGTCTTGCGAGGCATTCGTCTTGCGGGGCACCACTGTAATATATACAATGTCCAATAATAATGATGTGTGCAACTCAGTATGTCAAAGCCAAGCAGCCCAAACATTCCTGAAATAAGTCCGTGAGAGAAGCTCTCTATGTGAATACATGTGCCGGATCAGGCCCCTGGCCTGTTCTCTCTCTGCGATTCCCAAAAACCTGGCGCTCAGAGATATTTACTGCCTCCAGCAGCTGAACATTGCCTTGTTTATTATCGTATTTCTGTCCCGTCCTTCCTCCCGAGGGAGCCCAGGGCGGCCAACAAGAACGCAGCGAAACCATGCAATTAAAATTAAAATAAAACGAGTGAAAACATTTTAGAAGCAAGAACAATTGAGAGCATCTGAAAACAATTTAGAAGCTCACAAGGTCAAGGCTGCCATCAACAACAGCATCTTTCTTTTCTTTTTTTAAAATAATGTTTATTGCTTTTTGAACAATTTAAACACTACAAAACCAAACAAAAACAGAAAAAAGAACAATACAATACAATGTAAAGACACTACATAACACTAAACACATTAAACTAACAAAACCAAACAAAAACAATTTAAAACACTCAAACAATTTCAATATCTTATCTTTCATTCACTTATTTCACCAACCTCCTCACACCTCCCTTTTTGTATTCCACTTCTGTCAAATGTTTCAGCAATTCCTTTCCATCTTCCTCTGTTATCTGTCCTATAATTATCTTAACACATTCTAACCTTATTTTACCTTTAAGATTCCATTAATCTTATTTATACTTAAAGCCTTATAACGTTTCTACTAAAGCAATATAACTTCATTCCAACAATATTTTAACATTCATTAATTTTGCAGTATTTCTGTAAATAATCTTTAAACTTTTTCCAGTCTTCTTCCACCGACTCCTCTCCCTGGTCTCGGATTCTGCCAGTCATTTCCGCCAGTTCCATGTAGTCCATCAACTTCATATGCCATTCTTCCCGGGTGGGTAGATCTTGTGTCTTCCAATACTTCGCGATAAGTATTCTTGCTGCTGTTGTTGCATACATAAAAAAAGTTCTATCCTTCTTTAGCACCAATTGGCCGACCATGCATCAACAGCATCTTTCAGCCATCAAACCCCGAGCAAACAGAAACCTTTCAGAATCCCTCTAGGAAGTTAATAACAAAGGAGATAGATGCACCAGGCCAGGAAAGGGGCTTTCTCAAATGGGGAGCCACCACCCAAAAGACCCTGTAAAATGATTAACCAATAGGAACCCAAGCGGAGGAGTTAGAGTTAGAGTTGTTAAGAAGTCAGTCTGGAGTTAGAGAGGAGAGAGAGAGGATAAGTCTGTGGGTTGGGCTAGTCTGATGTGAGAGAGTGAGAGAATCTGTTAAGAGGAGTCAGTCAAACAGTTGATCATAGAATCATAGAATCATAGAGTTGGAAGAGGCCACAAGGGCCATTGAGTCCAACCCCCTGCCAAACAGGAAACACCATCAGAGCACTCCTGACATATGGTTGTCAAGCCTCTGCTTAAAGACCTCCAAAGAAGGAGACTCCACCACACTCCTTGGCAGCAAATTCCACTGTCGAACAGCTCTTACTGTCAGGAAGTTCTTCCTAATGTTGAGGTGGAATCTTCTTTCTTGTAGTTTGGATCCATTGCTCCGTGTCCGCTTCTCTGGAGCAGCAGAAAACAACCTTTCTCCCTCCTCTATGTGACATCCTTTTATATATTTGAACATGGCTATCATATCACCCCTTAACCTCCTCTTCTCCAGGCTAAACATGCCCAGCTCCCTTAGCCGTTCCTCATAAGGCATCGTTTCCAGGCCTTTGACCATTTTGGTTGCCCTCCTCTGGACACGTTCCAGTTTGTCAGTGTCCTTCTTGAACTGTGGTGCCCAGAACTGGACACAGTACTCCAGGTGAGGTCTGACCAGAGCAGAATACAGTGGCACTATTACTTCCCTTGATCTAGATGCTATACTCCTATTGATGCAGCCCAGAATATAATCAGACAGAAGGTATTAGGAAGGTATAGGCCAGTAAAGAAACTAAAGTTAAGAAACTGACAAGAATATTATCTGAGAAACCTTAAACTTGTTAACGCTTATAAAATAAACTTGTTTATTTGGTTCAATTTTAATAACTATCTGGACTCAGTGTGTACCCAAGAGTAACGGGTTGGTGGCAGCGGGGAAGCGAGCACACTGGTGGCACAGGGATCAATAGACCGTCAGACGTCCAGGGACCCTGTGCGATCGCCACAGTTTGTTGTAGTTTAGTCGTTTAGTCGTGTCTGACTCTTCGTGACCCCCTGAACCAGAGCATGCCAGGCACTCCTGTCTTCCACTGCCCCCCGCAGTTTGGTCAAACTCATGCTGGTAGCTTCAAGAACACTGTCCCACCATCTCATCCTCTGTCGTCCCCTTCTCCTTGTGCCCTCCATCTTTCCTAACATCAGGGTCTTTTCCAGGGAGTCTTCTCTTCTCCTGAGGTGGCCAAACTATTGGAGCCTCAGCTTCAGGATCTGTCCTTCCAGTGATCACTCAAGGCTGATTTCCTTCAGAATGGATGCGTTTGATCTTCTTGCAGTCCATGGGACTCTCAAGAGTCTCCTCCAGCACCAGAATTCAAAAGCATCAATTCTTCAGCGATCAGCCTTCTTTATGGTCCAGCTCTCACTTCCATACATCACTACTGGGAAAACCATGGCTTTAACTATACGGACCTTTGTTGGCAAGATGATGTCTCTGCTTTTTAAGATGCTGTCCAGGTTTGTCATTGCTTTTCTCCCAAGAAGCAGGCGTCTTTTAATTTCGTGGCTGCTGTCACCATTTGCAGTGATCATGGAGCCCAAGAAAGTAAAATCTCTCACTGCCTCCATTTCTTCCCCTTCTATTTGCCAGGAGGTGATGGGACAGTAAAGGTAAAGGTAAAGGTACCCTTGCCCGTACGGGCCAGTCTTGACAGACTCTAGGGTTGTGCGCTCATCTCACTCTAGAGGCCGGGAGCCAGCGCTGTCCGCAGACACTTCCGGGTCACGTGGCCAGCGTGACATCGCTGCTCTGGCAAGCCAGAGCCGCACACGGAAACGCCGTTTACCTTCCCGCTGGTAAGCGGTCCCTATTTATCTACTTGCACCCGGAGGTGCTTTCGAATTGCTAGGTTGGCAGGCGCTGGGACCGAGCGACAGGAGCGCACCCCGCCACGGGGATTCGAACCGCCGACAAGTCCTAGGCACTGAAGCTTTAAACCACAGCGCCACCCGCGTCCTGATGGGACAGTAATGTAGTCCAATTCCATGCAATGCAGGAATCTCAACTAGAGAATCCTCAACAGATGGGCATCCTATTCCATTACAAAAGTGGGCATTGCATTCTGCCATGTGCTGTTGCTGTTTAGGAATGCATATTTTTGATGCTACTTGGGGTGGTGAAGGAGCAAGAGAATTTGAGGTCTGCCAAGCTGAGCTCTGAAGAGCAAATTCCCCCCTGATCTGGATCTGCCTCGGTCCTTTGATCGTGTGGCCAACCCGGATCCCATCGCTGCTTCCCAGCTCCTCTCCAGCGGAGCTGTTTCTGCTGTTTGCAATTAGTAACATGATCCAAGCGACCCATCCGACACGGATACCCAGACTTTGCCAGTGTGGGATGGAGCCGGAACGCATTGTTTTCTCTCGTCGGCGGGGATCACGCCAAGGCAATTACACGCGCCGAGATTCCTCGGCCCCGAGCCCCAAAGGGATTTGTCGGTTGTCATAAAATCCCCCTTTCCTCCGAATCATGCTTTACTAGACCGTAAGCCCTGCGGGGGGGGGGGGGGGCTTTTACCCACAGCGCCACCCTGCGGGGACGTGGCTGGCGCTGTGGGTAAAACCTCAGCGCCTAGGACTTGCCGATCGCATGGTCGGCGGTTCGAATCCCCGCAGTGGGGTGCGCTCCCGTCGTTCGGTCCCAGCGCCTGCCAACCTAGCAGTTTGAAAGCACCCCCGGGTGCAAGTAGATAAATAGGGACCGCTTACCAGCGGGAAGGTAAACGGCGTTCCGTGTGCTGCGCTGGCTCGCCAGATGCAGCTTGTCACGCTGGCCACGTGACCCGGAAGTGTCTGCGGACAACGCTGGCTCCCGGCCTATAGAGTGAGATGAGTGCACAACCCTGGAGTCTGGCAAGACTGGCCTGTATGGGCAGGGGTACCTTTAACTTTACCTAAGCCCTGTGGGTAAGGCTGCCTCTCAGTTCTGCCCCCCAAATCTTCAGGCACAGCGTGAATGGTGAACTAATGCCAAGTCAAAGTCTGTATGCTCCTGGATGGCCCACTGTCATGGATTTTTCAGCCGAGATTCCTGCATTGCTGGGGGTTGGGCTAGATGACCTCTGGGGGACCCTTTCAACTCTACAGTTCCAAGAATCTATATGAATACCAGTTTCTGAAGAGGAGCAGCAGCAGGAAAGGGCTGTTGCCTCTTAGGTCCTGTTTGCAGGCTTCCCAGGGACACCTGCTCAGACCCAGTGGGAGCCAGGATGGTCTTGTTGCATGAATTTGCACCCTTCATGTTGAAGATTTTATTTTATTTTATTTTATTTTTATTTTAAAGGTGGTTGTCAATCAGCAGCCATTCAGCTTTCACCCTTCTACCTCAGGGCTGGAGAAAGATCTTTAGAGGCCCTAAGCGCTGGAAAGATTTTGGTGCCTCTGTATATATATATACCATATTTTTTGCTCTATAAGACTCGCTTTTTCCCTCCTAAAAAGTAAGGGGAAATGTGTGTGCGTCTTACGGAGCGAATGCAGGCTGCGCAGCTATCCCAGAAGCCAGAACAGCAAGAGGGATTGCTGCTTTTGCTGCGCAGCGATCCCTCTTGCTGTTCTGGCTTCTGGGATTCAGAATATATTTTTTCTTGTTTTCCTCCTCCAAAATCTAGATGCGTCTTGTGGTCTGGTGCGTCTTAGTCGTTTTCGACTCTCCGTGACCCCATGGACCAGAGCATGCCTTGGAAACTCAAAGCTTCTCCTTTGTTAGGTATTTTGACATTGAATCAATTAATTGATGAAAATTACAAATTTGTGGAATATAAGACCTTGCAAGTAAAGTATGGATCAACCAGCGAAACACAATGGCAATACATCCAATTGAAACATATGTTGGAAAGGCAGTTTGGGCCTGATGCTATAGCAGCATCGGAAACACCCCTGCTGCTACAAGATTTAATCTCTGCAACCAAAACAAAGAACTCTACACTTGCACTATATAAAAACCTACTCAACAGAAAGAAATACGATTTAGAATATGATAGACAAAAATGGAGTGACGAGTTAGGGGTACAGATAACAAATGATATATGAGAGTCAAGAATAAAATCAACAGAAATAGCCTCTATGGATCTAAGACTAAGGCTTATTCAGCAGAAAATAATATTCAGAGTCCACTGGACTCCAGCAGAACTTTACCAGAAGAAAATAACAAATGCAGACAACTGCTGGAGATGTGGAAGTAAAAATGCGAACTTAGTACATATGATGATTAACTGCCCGATGATAAGATCATTTTGGTGCAAGGTGAGGATATATATAGCAAGAGTAATAAAAAGAAATTGTTATTTAGGGGATTTGAATTTAATTCTAAATTATATACCGGAAACGTAGGAGATTACAAGGGGTCAAAAAAAATGGATGTACCGTGCCATATTAAAAACAAAAAAACTTGTTTTGATGAATTGGAAGAGGATTCCATTGAGCACATGGATTGATAATATGGACAGATTAGCTACATACGAACGAATTGCATATTGACGCAAATTAAGAATGGATAAATATGAAGGAATCTGGAAGGAATATTTAAGCGATAAAGTGGGCAGTGGTGGGAAGTAGGGGGAGGAGAGAGAGGTGGGGAAATATTGTTAAAAAGGTGTAGTTATAGGTATATCAATGCTCAAATCTGAATTGTTACATTGTGTTATTAGTGTTGTGGTTTTTGTTGTATGTGTTTTTTTGTGGTTGCTGTTTGTATTGAAAAAATGATTAAAGTCCAGTCAAAGGTGACTATGGGGTTGCGGCGCTCACCTCGCTTTCAGGCTGAGAGAGCCGGCGTTTGTCCACAGACAGCTTTCTGGGTAATGTGGCCAGCAGGACTAAACCACTTCTGGCGCAATGGGACACAGTGACGGAAACCAGAGCGCACGGAAATGCCATTTACCTTCCCGCCGGAGTGGTACCTATTTATCTACTTGCACTTTGACGTGCTTTCGAACTGCTAGGTTGGCAGGAGCTGGGACAGAGCAACTGGAGCTCACCCCGTCATGGGGATTCGAACCACTGACCAGCAAGCCCAAGAGGCTCAGTGGATTAGACCATAGCGCCACCCGTGTCCCCATTCAAAATATACACAATAATAAACCATAAAATATTTTTTTGTTTATCAAAATGAAGAAAAACCTACAGTAAGATGGAAAATAACGTTTTTACTTTTGTATACTTCCACTTTATTTGTATTTGAGATTTTTTTCCTCCTACTTGTTGCAAAGTCTTTGAGATGCCTGAGATTCCTGCATTGCAGGGGCTGGGATAAAGGACCACTGAGGGGCCCCCTTCGACTCTACAATTCTTTGATTCTATGATCAGATTCTCAGACCTAATCTTATGTAACACACCTGCTTCTGTACTTCAGATAAGGCTCCCAGGCTGCCTTGCTGTATACTTGCACTATGGGGATTTTTTTTCCCGGGGGGGGGGGGGGCACTTTATTTATTTATTATTAATGTTGCAATACATATATGAAATCTTTACATATTGATACATATACAGTGGTGCCTCGCAAGACGAATTTAATTCGTTCTGCAAGTTTTTTCGTTCTACGAGTTTTTTCGTCTTGCAAAGCACCGCTGTGTATTGACGGTTTCCCATAGGAATGCATTGGCGGCTTTAAAAAAAAGGCGCAAGACCTTTCGTCTTGCGAAGCAAGCCCATAGGGAAATCCGTCTTGCGAAGCAACTCAGAAAACGGAAAACCCTTTCGTCTTGCGAGTTTTTCGTCTTCCAAGGCATTCGTCTTGTTGGGGTACCACTGTACATTATATTCGTAAATTCACATTTTCACATTTCATTATGTACCAACATTTAGCCATTTCTTATTTCTGGCCCTGTGTCTTCCCTCCACCCATGCGTGACTTCCTTGTTATTATTTTGTAATTTTATTATTGAGACGGTAATTTTGTATCTTAATAATTAAACATTCAATCTTATATATTTGCTTAGCTTAGCTTAACTTAACTTTGTGAAATCAGTCTATACATATCAATAAATTCTTGTTGGAGCATCTTTTGGTCATGTATTCTTCTACACATTCCCATTCCTGTTTGAGATTTTGATTAGATTGCATTGACGTCATTTTTGCTAATTCAATCATTTCAAAAAAATTATTTTGCCAGTCTTCCAATGTCGGTACTTCTTCTGATTTCCTCTGCGGGGATTTTAAATATCCTTCGACTGAGAAAACAAACGTTCAGCTGAGCGATTTGTTGAGGTTACAAATCCGGCAATGGGAAATTTCTGTGGTGCCCACCCTCCGTTCTCCCTTGATGTCCTAACGGTTAATCAAGCCCTCTTCTTCCTCCTTCCTTTAGGCTGAGCAACATGGGCATCCCTGGCATCTGGGCATTCCACATTGGCAGCGCCACCCAGCTGGGCAATGTGGTCCCTGCCTCGCTCGGCGAGCTCCCCGCCGCTCCCCCGGAACTCCCCGAGACCAGCTCCACCGGCCACAACTTCCTGGAGCCAGAATACCCTGACCCCAACCTCGACTACGCGGATCCCTTCTACGACGACAGTGAAGACGATTTCGAATACCTGCCCGTGGTGCCCACCGGGCAGCCACTCGGACCGGGACCCAGCGCCTCGTCGAACGCCGATGCACAGGTCGACTACAGCGAGCCAAGGCACTCGGGCGCCAGCCTGGACTCAGAAGTGGAGCCCACCTCGCTCTACTCAGCACCCAGCAGCCTCCCTCCGTACCCCGAACTGGATTCGGCCCTCCTATACCTGTCGGAGCAACTGACGCCACCTTCTGTAGTAGAAGAAAATGTGAGGACCCCGTCCCTGCCGCTGGTGTACGAGAGCCCGATCGAGGCCGTCACGGCTGTTCTGCTGAGGCGCCGTGGAGACGGGGACAGCCTATCCCCTCAGGGAGAAGATACGAGTGACCCTACGGAAACGGACATCTTCCCAGACTACCCGGAGGGCGAAGTTATTCTCGAAAGCTTCCCAGACACCCCTCCTTTCAGCCACAGGAGACGGGTTGTCGGTGTGGACGAGGACCTCCCCTTCGACCCGGACGGTAAGCTCCTGAGAACATCTCCCTACGCCAGACCTCAGTCTCTGAAACTGGAGATTCTTAGGCAGCAGAATTAATTGCATATGCAATAAGTCGAGTTTCGTTAATAAGCCTTTGGCTGATTATTCCTCTGCAGCCTTGTGTTTGTGGGAGGGGGGAATTCTTGCTCTGTTGGTTTTGTTTCCGCCATTTATTTCTGCTTCCGTCTTGCATTTTTTGTCGTGTGAACCGCCCAGAGATCTTTTGACGAAGGGCGGAATATAAATGGATTAAATAAATATATGAAATCAAATAATGATGCACATGGAGTAGAGAAAATGGGCAGAGGACAGTTTCTCTCCCTCCTAATAATAATACAGTGGTACCTTGGGTTACATACGCTTCAGGTTACATACGCTTCAGGTTACATACTCCGCTAACCCAGAAATAGTACCTCGGGGTAAGAACTTTGCTTCAGGATGAGAACAGAAATCGGGCTCCAGTGGCGTGGCAGCAGCAGGAGGCCCCATTAGCTAAAGTGGTGCTTCAGGTTAAGAACAGTTTCAGGTTAAGAATGGCCCTCTAGAACGAATTAAGCACCTAACCCGAGGTACCACTGTAATAAAATAATAATAATAATAATAATAATAATAATAATAATAATAATAATAATAATAATTTATTTATACCCTGCTCGGGCTCAGGGCAGCTAACACCAGTAAAATTACAATAAAAACATAATAAGGGGGGGGGGGAACAATTTGAAATACAGGTTAAAATACAATTTAAAATGCAGCCTCATTTTAAAAGTAGCCCATGGATCAAAACCATAAGGGGAGGGAAACATAAGGGTCAGACTGAGTCCAAACCAAAGGGCCAGGCAGAACAGCTCTGTCTTGCAGGCCCTGCAGAAAGATGTCAAGTCCTGCAGGGCCCTGGTCTCTTGTGGCAGAGCATTCCACCAAGTCGGGGCCAGTACTGAAAAGGCCCTGGCCCTAGTTGAGACCAATCTAACCACCTTGTGACTTGGGGCCTCCAAAATGTTGTCATTTGTGGAACTTAAGGTCCTCCACGGGGCAGACCAAGAGAGGCGGTCCTGTAAGTATGAGGGTCCTAGGCAGCATAGGGCTTTAAAGGTCAAAACCTGACCCTGTACTCCACCGGGAGCCAGCGCAGTTGGTAAAGCACTGGCTGAATGTGCTCCCGCGGTGAGGACCCCGTAAGGAGCCTCGCCACGGTATTCTGCACCCGCTGGAGTTTCTGGGTCAGTCTCAAGGGCAGCCCCACGTAGAGCGAGTTACAATAATTAAGCCTGGAGGTGACCATCGCGTGGATCACAGTGGCCAGATCAGAGCGAGAAAGGGAAGGGACCAACTGCTTTATACGGTGGAGATGGAAAAATGCCACCTTTGCTATGGCTGCAACCTGCGCCTCCATGGAAAGGGAGGTGCTGACGGTTACACCCCAGCTCTTGACAGAAGGCGCTAACATTAGAACTCATGGGCATCCAGGGAAGTTGAAGGCTGGGAGATGTAGGACGGGTAAAAAGGAGGACTTTCTCCCGCGGCGCATAGTGGAACTGTGGAATTCATTTCCGCAGGAGGCAGTTCTGGCGATCAACCTAGATGGCTTTAAAAGTGGATTCGACACATTCATGGAGGAGAGGGCTATTGATGGCTACTGGCCAGGATGGCTGTGTTCTGTCTCCACAGCTGGAGGCATCAGTGCTTCTGAAATATCAGTTGCTGAAAACCGCAGAAGGGGAAGAGGGGTCTTGTGTTCGAATCCTGTTTGAGAGTTTCCCACAGACATCTGGAGCGGGTGGGTGTGGAGGACTCCCTGGTCCTCCATGGGGCAACTGTGCCCCTGAAGGACCAGGTGCGCAGCCTGGGAGTCATTCTGGACTCACAGCTGTCCATGGAGGTGCAGGTCAATTCTGTGTCCAGGGCAGATGTCTATCAGCTCCATCTGGTACGCAGGATGAGACCCTCCCTGCCCTCAGACTGTCTTGCCAGAGTGGTGCATGCTCTGGTTATCTCCCGCTTGCACTACTGCAATGCGCTCTATGTGGGGCTACCTTTGAAGGTGACCCAGAAATTGCAACTAATCCAGAATGCGGCAGCTACACTGGTGACTGGGAGCGGCCGCAGAGATCACATAACACCGGTCTTGAAAGATCTTCATTGGCTCCCAGTACGTTTCCAAGCACAATTCAAAGTGTTGGTGCTGACCTTTAAAGCCCTAAACGGCCCCAGCCCAGTACACCTGAAGGAGCGTCTCCACCCCCATCGTTCAGCCCGGACACTGAGGTCCAGCGCCGAGGGCCTTCTGGCGGTTCCCTCACTGCGAGAAGCCAAGTTACAGGGAACCAGGGAGAGGGACTTCTCGGTAGTGGCCCCCGCCCTGTGGAACGCCCTCCCACCAGATGTCAAAGAAAAGAACAACTACCAGACTTTTAGAAGACATCTGAAGGCAGCTCTGTTCAGGGAAGCTTTTAATGTTTAATAGGTTATTGTATTTTAATATTCCGTTGGAAGCTGCCCAGAGTGGCTGGGGAAACCCAGCCAGATGGGCGTGGTATACATAATAAATTATTATTATTATTATTATTATTATTATTATTATTATTATTATTATCTGGTTGGCCACTGGGAGACCAGGATGCTGGACTTAGATGGGCCATTGGCGTGACCCAGCAGCCTTGTTTGATGTTCTCACGTGGCATGATCTCCTGTAGTCCTGAGACAGGGGACGAGTTTGCAGAAGAGTGTGTGCATTTGAGAGAGACAGTGATAGATAAAGAGGCAGAGAGAATCGCCAAATGCGGCCCTTCGTGGTTGTTGGGGCAGGGTGTGCATTAGAGACGGCTGTTGGCCTGCCATGACAGCTGGCCCTTGAGGGATCTCTTCCAGACCAGCTTGCGGATATTTAGATTGTTGTCTCTCAAGAGCTGTCGTGCGAAGAGTTAAGAAGCCATTAGTGGCCGCCAGGAACCCAGCGGTCACAGCCCTCCATCCGCACGAAATGGGATATCTCACAGCTGAGGGACGTCAGCTGAGGCAGCTGTGTATCTGGCCAGACCTGATGGTGCGATTGGTGTGGTGCACAGTGATGTGGGGAAGAGGAAGACAGATCTGCGTCAGGGACTGTGCTGGTCCCAGGGGCTAACCAAGAGGCAAGGTCCGAGTCCAGTCTGAGTTCGAGGGTGCGGTATGGAGGCTGTCCGTCAAGGCTGAAGCTGGGTCCAAGGCAGGGAGTCGGGTGAGGTCAGGAACTCTGGCAGCAGAGCAGGACAGGGTGCAGGCAGGAACAGGCTACCAACAATGTTGCTCCCGCAACTTGGGACTGGGGCTGGCTGGCTTTTATCTGCCCTGAGGCACAGGGCGGTCCCGGTCCACAGGTGACTCACCTCTCCTGGCCTGGAGGCGAGCACTCCTCCTGCGGGAGCTTAGTTCCCTCCGCCTCTCTGCCCTGAGCCTCTGCAGCTCAGGAGAGGCTGGAGGGTTACCGGACCCAGAGGCAACCTCAGCTTCCTCTGACGGGGCTGAGAGTGGAGCACCTGCAGGCAATGGGTCCTCCATCACCTCAGGAGCCAGAGCAGACTCAGCTGGTTTCTGCACCTGTGGATCCAGCACAGGTGAGGACCCTTCAGGCTCAGGCCCCAGCCCCGGCTCAGCTGGTTCTGGAGGTGGGGAATCCTGTGCAGGCTGGGATTCCTCAGGTTCAGCCTCTGAGTCCAAATCCCAGGCCATCACAGGGACCCTCGGCTAAACAGTCTCGGGGATGGTGGGAACTGCAGTGCAGCAACGCCTGGGTGTTCGGAGATGCCCCTTCTCTGATCCGCAGAGGTGAGCGCGGGAAGCCAGGGGCTTGGCGGAGGTTTGCAAGCCTGGAACCCCTGAGTTGCGTCAACAAAGTTGACTGCCAACTGAGGCGTCAGTAGCGGAGGCTGGTGAATGAGAACTGCCGCTTCTAAGATAAAAAACAAAAAAACGGACGGCATCGTCCTCAGGTGGTGGCACGTAGGTGCGTGTGAAAATAGGAGCATAAGAAGCCGTCTTATCATTAGCTATAATTGTAGAACTGTCGACTTGGAAGGGACCTGAGGGTCATCTAGACCAACCCACTGCAATCTAGGAGCCTCAGCTAAAGCATCCAGGACAGATGGCTGCCCAACCTCTGCTTAAAACCCCCGAAGGAAGGAGAGTCCACCACCTTCCGAGGGAGCTCATTCCATTGTTGAACAGCTCTTAGCATCAGAAAGTTCCTCCTAGTGTTTAATTGGAATCTCCTTCTTTGTCATTTGAACCCGTTGGTTCAGGTTGTACCCTTTGGAGCAACAGAAAACAAGCTTGCTCCATCTTCCACGAGACAGCCCTCCAGATATTGGAAGGTGGCCATTGTATCCCTTCCCTGGTATGTCCTCCTCATTCTCACAAGGAATGGGAAACTGTACACTAGGGTTACCATATGTCCCCGTTTCCCAGGGAGAGTCCCCAGATTTGCGAATAAGTCCCCGGACAAATTCCATCCCTGGAATGTCCCTGGATTTCATCTAATGTCCCCGGGAAACGCAGCGGCGGCAGTCTCAGCAGGCTTCAGGAGCTGTGGGCTTTTTCTTTTATTAATGTTCTTATGTCACATATGTATACATTATCACATTACATTACAGGGCATATTATAATATAATTTCCAACATGTATACAAAATTTATATACCAAATTTATGTACCCAAAGAAAGAAAAACAAAGAAAAAACAAAGCCATTTCAAAATAATATTTGTACCAACACTACGGACGTCCTATCAATCTCGTTGTATATTCTTTTTTTTTTAACAAATGAATGTACTCTTATTATTGTATATTTCTTTACATTTTATCTAATATGTTCCTATATCAATATGTATTAGATAATACACCTTGTTTCTCAACTCAATTTCTCTCCTACGTCAATCGAATGCTAGCATAGGTAGCGAACCTTTACTATATTTTTGAACATATATCTATCCCATTTTTCCATAAATGTTTGTTTTGAATTGCCTCTCAACCCCCTGGAATTGACAAATAACCAGCTGTGGGTCTCCTAGCAAAGCTTACTCATATTCAGTGGGAGGAAGTGCCTCAAATAATGCAGAGCTTCTGGAGAACGCAGTGGTCAGTTGGGAATGTAGCTTAATGCAGACATAGAATCGTGGAATTGTAGACTTGAGAGGGACACCCAGGGTCATCTAGTCCAACCCCATGAAATGCAGGAATCCCAACTGAGAGATGGCCATCCAACCTGTGCTTCAAAACCTCCAAGGAAGGAGAGTCCACCACCTTCCGAGAGAGACCTTTCCACTGTCAAAACTCTTTCGTTGGAACGGCCTTTGGGGCCCCCTCCATCTCTGCAGCTATATTATTCTGAGTTGTTTAGGACTTTGACAATTAACACAAGAACCTTGGGCCGGGAGCAAATTGTACCCTAGTGCTGGGCTAGGTGGACCAATATTCAGCATCGTCAAATGTCCTGTGGAGGCCGGGTGAGATTCTCCCTCCCACCCCATTTTTATTTATTTATTTTATTTTATTTTATTTATTTTATTTATTTATAAATAAATATTTGGTTTTTCAGATAGAAATTATATAGTCACATACCCAACATACAGCATAAAAGCAAGATTCCAATGAATCTCTAGTAGCTCCCTCCTCCCCTTTGTGGGTTCTGCTGTTAATCATTCCCTCCTGCATCTTTTATAATAATCCAATTATTTTATAATAATAGTAATATAGTAATAGTAATTTATTACTTGCACCCCGCCCATCTGGCTGGTTTTCCCTAGCCACTCTGGGCGGCTTCCAACAAAGATAAAAAATACATCAAAATTTCACACATTAAAAACTTCCCTGAGCAGGGCTGCCTTCAGATGTCTTCTAAGTGTCAGGTAGTTGTTTATCTCTTTGACATCTGCTAGGAGGGCATTCCACAGGGCGAGTGCCACCACCGAGAAGGCCCTCTGCCTGGTTCCCTGTAGCTTTGCTTCTCACAATGAGGGAACCGCCAGAAGGCCCTCGGAGCTGGACCTCAGCATCCGGGCAGAATGATGGGGGTGGAGACGCTCCTTCAGGTACACCGGACTGAGGCCATTTAGGGCTTTAAAGGTCAACACCAACACTTTGAATTGTGCTCGGAAATGTACTGGAAGCCAATGTAGGTCCTCAACACCGGCTCGCCCCCTGTCCCCCAAGAAAAGAACTTCTGTCTTGTCAGGATTCAACCTCAATCCGTTAGCCGCCATCCATCCTCCAACCACCTCCAGGCACTCACACAGGACCTTCACCGCTTTCACTGGTTCTGATTTGAAAGAGAGGTAGAGCTGGGTATCATCCGCATATTGATAGACACCCAGCCCAAACCCCCTGATGATCTCTCTCAGCGGATACTCTCTATTGTATCCAAAATTCACCATTAAGCTACAAGGGATGTTCCAATCCTACTCACGATTTTAACTGTTTACAATGGTCTTTAAGATAAGTTATAAATTCCCCCCGTTCCTTATTAAAATGTTGGTCTTCCTGGTTTCTGATTCTCCCAGAGCCAGGTGAGATTCTGAGCAGTGGCGTAGTGTGGGGGGTGCAGGGGGGGGGGGCCCGGCCGCACCGGGCGCAACATCTGGGGGTTAGGGGGCGCAAATCCACGGGTTAGGGGGCGCAAATCCACAGGTTAGGGGGCGCAAATTACTTGCCTTGCCCCGGGTGCTGACAACCCACGCTACGCCACTGATTCTGAGCCCAAAGGGGGTGGATTACAGGACGAGCTCTGAGCTCTGTGCGGGAGGGCTGTGGCAGCCCGCTCCCTCTGAGATATATAGGTGTAATGGTTCTAGGGGTTGCTTGTGCGTAAGCCGGTGCAAACACCTGGCTGGATTGCCTGAGTGAACCTTTTCTGTCCGGACAGCCACTCGCCCGTGGCTGTCTCAATCGCTGGCAGCATCCGTCAGTGGGCGTTTCTTAAACTTCTTCCAGCAAAGAAGCTCTTTGACGCCTAGTCTCCTCCTACTCTCTCTGCGTGAAAGCCTTCTGCGCAGGGAGGGTGTGGGCATTGGAGGACCCGTGCTCTCCCCGCTGGTCCCCGGCAAGGAGTCATGGGACCGCCTCGCCGCTTCCCCCATCTGCCCCCCTTCTCCACTGGTGCTACGCTGATTCTCTTCCCCAGAAGATATGATAGCCATGTTCAAATATATAAAAGGATGTCACATAGAGGAGGGAGAAAGGTTGTTTTCTGCTGCTCCAGAGAAGCGGACACGGAGCAATGGATCCAAGCTACAAGAAAGAAGATTCCACCTAAACATTAGGAAGAACTTCCTGGCAGTAAGAGCTGTTTGACAGTGGAATTTGCTGCCAAGGAGTGTGGTGGAGTCTCCTTCTTTGGAGGTCTTTAAGCAGAGGCTTGACAACCATATGTCAGGAGTGCTCTGATGGTGTTTCCTGCTTGGCAGGGGGTTGGACTCGATGGCCCTTGTGGTCTCTTCCAACTCTATGATTCTAAGATGGGCTGCCTCTCCCAATCCCGGGACGCTCTCCGGAATCCCTCTGGATTTTGCTCTCTCCCTCCGGCACTGATGGCAGTTCCCTGACAATAGGATATAAAACAACTTGCGTTTTTTCCATTTAGGGTTCACCTACAGCACTGCCAACGTGGAGACCTGCGAGGAGCACCACCGCCAGTGCTCCCAGCATGCCTTCTGCACAGATTACAGCACAGGATTCTGTTGCCACTGCCAGTCTAAGTTCTACGGGAACGGAAGACACTGCTTGCCAGAAGGTACCATACTTTTCTGTGTATAAGACGAGTTTTTTTAATATTATTATTTAAAAATTAGGTTAAAAATTGTGATGACAATGATGTATCGGTGGTATATTTTCAGGAGCTGAATAGAGCAAAAGATTGCAAGTCATGGGGATGTGGAAAGTGTGTGTATCAACAATGCATAGTTTATTTTGCGGCTGCTACTTTGTTCATGTTAATATTGTTTTGCAACTAATCCAGAATGCAGCAGCTAGACTGGTGACTGGGAGCGGCCTCCAAGACCATATAACACCAGTCTTGAAAGACCTACATTGGCTCCCAGTACGTTTTCGAGCACAATTCAAAGTGTTGGTGCTGACCTTGAAAGCCCTAAATGGCCTCGGCCCAGTATACCTGAAGGAGCATCTCCACCCCCATTGTTCTGCCTGGACACTGAGGTCCAGCTCCGAGGGCCTTCTGGCGGTTCCCTCACTGCGAGAGGCCAAGTTACAGGGAACCAGGCAAAGGGCCTTCTCGGTAGTGGCCCCCGCCCTGTGGAACGCCCTCCCATCAGATGTCAAAGCGATAAACAACTACCTGACATTCAGAAGACATCTGAAGGCAGCCCTGTTCAGGGAAGTTTTTAATATGTGACATTTTAGTGTATTTTTCATCTTTGTTGGAAGCCGCCCAGAGAGGCTGGGGAAACCCAGCCAGATGGGCGAGGTACAAATAAATTATTATTATTATTATTATTATTACACACACTGCAATCGATTTGTTAATCATGTAATATGATTTTTGCTTTATTTGTGATGTTTAGCTTATTTTACCGTCGTTGCCTTGTTAGTGTTTTTCTAGATGTTTCAGTGGTGGTTCGTTAATAATTCCATATGAGTTACGTTGTGTTTGTGATGTTCTATCATGTTATGCATTGTTTGTAAGCTGCTTTGGGATTCATCTGCATGAAAAGAGGCGTAGAAATATAATCCATAAATCAAACTGTATTTCAAGCCGAAGCTATATATAAATATATAATTCTAGGGGAAAGTGTTGAATTCTTCATAGAATCAGCATGGGGTGTCTGTGGTTACTGGCCATAATGGTGATTTCCAATTGCTGGAAACCACAGGACGGAAGAGCGGATTTTGTGTTTGAATCCTGCTTGCAGGCTCCCCATTGAGGCATCTGGTTGGCCACTGTGAGCTCAGGATGCTGAAATAAATGGGCCCCTGGCCTGATTCTGCAAGCTCTTCTTGCGCTCTTGAATATCACTTGACAGATATGTGCGCAGGTGCACAGCCTGGGAGTCATTTTGGGCTCACAGCTGTCCTTGGAGGTGCAGGTCACTTCTGTGTCCGGGGCAGCTGTCTACCAGCTCCATCTGGTACGCAGGCTAAGACCCTACCCTCACGAAGCGAAGTTACAGGGAACCAGGCAAAGGGCCTTCTTGGTGGTGGTGCCCTCCAGTCAGATGTCAAGGAAATAAACACCTACAGTGGTACCTCTGGTTGCGAATGGGATCTGTTCCGGAGGCTCGTTCGCAACCTGAACAGAACGCAACCCGCGTCTGTGTGCGCGAGTTGCGATTCGCCGCTTCTGCGCATGACGTTATTTTTCATGTCTGCGCATGCGCGAGCGGCGAAACCCAGAAGTAACCCGTTCAGTTACTTCTGGGTCGCGGCGGGACACAACCTGAAAACACTCAACCTGAAGCAAACGTAACATGAGGTATGACTGTATCTGACGTTTAAAAGACATCTGACGGCAGCCCTGCGCAGGGAAGCTTCTTAATGTGTAATATTTTATCATGTTCTTAATACAGTGGTGCTCCGCAAGACGAATGCCTCGCAAGACGGAAAACCCGCTAGACGAAAGGGTTTTCCGTTTTGGAGGTGCTTCGCAGGACGAATCTGCTATGGGCTTGCTTCGCAAGACGAAAATGCCTTGCGATTCCTGGGGGTTTTTTCCCCCTCACAGCCTTTTTCCCAAGCCCCTAAGCCGCTTAACAGCTGTTCGCTAAACCGCTTAACAGCTGATCTAAGCCGCTTATCAGCTGATCTAAGCCACTAATAGCCTTTTAGCAGCTAATCCGCTAATCCCTTAAACCTTTAATAGCCGCTAATAGCCTTTTAGCAGCTAATCCGCTAATCCCTTAAAGCTTTAATAGCCGCTAATAGCCGCTAAACCGCTAATAGCGCTAATCCGCTAATGGGCTTGCTTCACAAGACGAAAAAAACCGCAAGACGAAGAGACTCACGGAATGGATTCTTTTCGTCTTGCGAGGCACCACTGTATTCTGTTTGGAGCCGCCCAGTGTGGCTTGGACAACCCAGTCAGATGGGCGGGGTACAAACAATAAAATGATGATGATGGTGGCGATGATTCTGCTTTGGCTAAAAGTCTCCTCTGGCTTTCTCAGGCGCTGCTCACCGTCTCAACGGCAAGGTGAGCGGAGACCTGCTGGTGGGCCAGACGCCGCTGCGCTTTGGAGACGTGGATATGCATGCCTACATTGTCGGCAACGACGGGCGAGCCTACACGGCCATCAGCCACATCCCTCAGCCGGCCGCCAGGTCTCTGATGCCTTTGGCTCCCATCGGTGGCTTTTTCGGCTGGCTTTTTGCTCTGGAGAAACCGGGCTACAAAAATGGCTTCAGGATCGCTGGTGAGTCGCCGGGGAGAACAGGCGAGGGTGAAGGCCAGGGGCGGGAGAAACTTCAAGCCTGGGGGATGCCAGACCTCTCAACCCATCCCTCCGGTCTCTCCCCAGGCCACGAACCCTGCCATCCATCTTTTTTTTAAAGCATAGAACCCACGTACCTACGGGACCGCCTCTCCTGGTCTGCCCCGCGGAGGACCTTAAGGTCCACAAATGACAACATTTTGGAGGCCCCAAGTCGCAAGGTGGTTAGATTGGTCTCAACTAAGGCCAGGGCCTTTTCAGCACTGGCCCCGAATTGGTGGAACACTCTGTCACAAGAGACCAGGGACCTGCAGGACTTGACATCTTTCTGCAGGGCCTGCAAGACAGAGCTGTTCCGCCTGGCCTTGGGTTTGGACTCGGTGTGACCCTTATGTTTCCCTCCCCTTATGGTTTTGATTTATGGGCTACTTTTAAAATGAGAGAGACATGGGTGGCACTGTGGGTTAAACCACAGAGCCTAAGATTTGCCGATCAGAAGGTCGGCGGTTTGAATCCCCGCGACGGGGTGAGCTCCCATTGCTCGGTCCCTGCTCCTGACACCCTAGCACTTCGAAAGCACGTCAAAGTGCAAGTAGATAAATAGGTACCACTCCAGTGGGAAGGTAAATGGTGTTTCCGTGCGCTGCTCTGGTTCGCCAGAAGCGGCTTAGTCATGCTGGCCACATGACCCGGAAGCTGTACGCTGGCTCCCTCCGCCAGTAAAGCGACATGAGCTCCGCAACCCCAGAGTCGTCCGCGACTGGACCTAATGGTCAGGGGTCCCTTTACCTTTACCTTTAAAATGAGGCTGCATTTTAAATTGCATTTTAACCTGTACTTTAAATTGGTTTGCCCCCCTATTATGTTTTTACTGTGATTTTATTGGTGTTAGCTGCCCTGAGCCCGGCTCTGGCTGGGGAGGGCGGGGTATAAATAATTTTTATTATTATTATTATTATTATTAGCAACATATGATGCAATAAAACCCAAACTCTTTTGCAGAACTTATCAGGCGTTAAGTTCGACAGAGGGGTGGGAAATGGCAGCCTGGGATTTTGTGGCAGCCCCTAAAATTGTGGGGCTCCTTCCCCACAGTCTTGCACCCGGTACCTTCCTTGTCTGCCTCCATCCTGTGCAAAAGACATACCTGTTTATCCTGGCAGTTAAGGTTGCTCTGCGTTTCAATTTACCTGGACTGCATTGGTTTTGTTGAACATTCTTTTAATAATTGTATAAGCTGTTTTGACTTTCATGGTTACATTGTACTGTGGAGAGTGTATTAACTTATGGACCATGTGTGTGGTTTGGGAGCTGCACGGTCAGGGGAAAAACAATGCTGTCCAGGGTTGTAAAGACTGCGGAGAGAATAATTGGGTGCACTCTTCCCACCTTGGATCAAATCTACGCTTCCAGGTGTCATAAGAAAGCGGCAGAGATAGCACAGGATAGTGCGCACCCCGGAAATGATCTCTTTCAGCTTCTGCCTTCTGGAAGAAGGTACCGGGTTATAAAGACCAGGACTAGCCGCATGAGAAACAGTTTCTATCCAAATGCAATTTTGGTTTTAAACGCAGTGTAAAGTAGTCTCTTTGGGAGTATATTGTATTCAATTATGGGATACCAGAGTTTTTAGGGGGCTAACCAGGCTGGGATAGCAGGCTTGTGGGTTTCTGAATGTCTGATGTAGATTTTTCAATTTCGTTGTTCTGTATGGGACAATGACAATAAAGATGATCGTATCGTATGTTGCTGGTTATGTTGCCCCAGGAACCTTATGGCAAAAGGTGGGTAAGGAAGAGAATTTTAAAATAAATACAAATAAAATATTCCGGGTCTTTCCCTCTCCCCACAATAGGTGCTAAATTCACTCACCATTTTGAAGCCACTTTCTACCCTGGAGAGGAAAAGGTTTCGGTCAAGCAAACCGCTGACGGGCTGGATGCAGAAAATTACCTCAGCGTTCGGACTGAAATCCAAGGTCAGGTGCCCTACATCCCTGAGGATTTCACCGTCCACATTGCACCTTTCAAGGAGATCTACCACTACTCAGATTCAGGTATGGACGAGCCCGGGCTCAGTTTATCCATAAGATGCTGCGTTGTGTTTTGCACTTTGCAAATTTGTCTCTCCCCCCCCCCCCCCGGCGAATACGAATCTACCGTATTTTTCGCCCCATAGGACGCACCACCCTATAGGATGCACCTAGTTGTGTTTTTTTGGGGGGGGGGAAATAAAGAAAACAATTCCCCCCCCCAGGCACGGGGCTGGCGTGGGGGAAGCCCGAGCTTCCCCCGACCCCAGCCCCCAGAATAGCCTGCTATCCACAAGCCTAGGGAGCCGCGCCGGTCTCCCCGGGCTTGCGGACAGCTGTGCGAAGCCCGGGCGCGCTGAAGAGGCTTCAAAATGCAGGCAGCTCTGCGCAACCCTTTGGAGGTCGGCGCTGCTTGGCGCCAGGCTCCGGAGAGTCGCGCAGAGCTGTGTGGAGCCCGGGAGCGCAGGCAGCTCTGCGCAACCCTCTGGAGGCTCTGTGCGACCTTCCGGAGGCTGGCACGGCTTGGCGCCGGGCTCTGGAGGGTTGTGCAGAGCTTCCTGAAGCCTGGAGAGCGAGAGCCTCTCGCTCTCCAGGCGTTAGCAAAAGCCTGTATTCGCCACATAGGACGCACCCACATTTCCCCTTCATTTTTGGAGGGGGAAAAGTGCATCCTATAGGGCGAAAAATATGGTATAAATTTCGTACGCCGAGCATTCCAAAGTTCTTCAACAGGAAAAAGACATCGTTTGCAGCAAAAAGTGTGTTCTGTGAAGGGTCTCATAACCAGCAAGACTGTCAGTCAGTAATAATAATAATAATAATAATAATAATAATAATTCAAATCCCCGCTTGGCCCTGAAGCCAATCAGTGTAGGCAGGGCTGAGTTAGATGGAGCAAGCATGTATTGTTTTTAATTATGGGGTATCAGAGTTTTTAGGGGGCTAACCAGGCTGGGATAGCTGGGATAGCAGCCTTGTTGGCTTCTGAATCTCTGATGTAGATTTTCAATTTCGTTGTTCTGTACGGGACAATGACAATAAAGATTATCGTATCGTATCCTATGTTCCTAGCTGGAGCTACCACCCCATATTCTTCTAAATGTGTTTGTGGGAGGGGGTGTTATTGATCTGCGTTGTTCTTGTTTGTGTTTTTATTGTGCATTTTACGTTTTGATCTTGTGTTTTTATGCTGTGAACCATCCTGAGATCTACAGGTGAAGGGCTGTATGTAAATTTAAATACAGTGGTGCCCCGCAAGACGAAATTAATTCGTTCTGCGAGTTTTTTCGTTCTACGAGTTTTTTCGTCTTGCGAAGCACCAATGTGTATTGACGGTTTCCCATAGGAATGCATTGGCGGTTTTAAAAAAAAAGGCGCAAGACGTTTTCGTCTTGCGAAGCAAGCCCATAGGGAAATTCGTCTTGCGAAGCAACTCAAAAAACGAAAAACCCTTTCGTCTAGCGAGTTTTTCGTCTTGCGAGGCATTCGTCTTGCGGGGCACCACTGTACTGTATTTTTTGCTCTATAAGATGCACCTTTTCCCTCCTAAAAAGTAAGGGGAAATGTGTGTGCGTCTTATGGAACGAATGCAGGCTGCGCAGCCAGAACAGCTGTACAGCGCTCCCTCTCCCTGTTCTAGCTTCTGACTTAGCTCCTCAGTCCCTTCCCCCACCTCCCAGAAAATCCCCCAAAAGCCGCGCTCCCTTTAAAGAGCCATGCGGAGCGTATGTGCGGTTCTTGGGGGCTTTTCCCTGAGGAGGGAGAAGGGCAGCCCGTCACTGACTCCACGTGGCTTGTGAAAGGGAGCGCTGAGCAGAGCCTGGGATGCATACAGGCTCTGCTCAGCACTCCCTTTAAAGAATATCCTTTTTCTTGCATTCCCCCTCTAAAAAAATAGGTGCGCTGAGCAAAGGCGAGTCCCCAGGCAATGCGGCCAATTTGATCGGCAGAAGGCATGCAAGCTCCACCCCCCAGTCGTTCTTAGATTGCTTATTGGGTGAGCAACGCAGCCAAGCAACACAGTTGGATCCTCCCTCCTCCCTGGCCGGCAGGGAGGGAGGGAGAGGAGCTGCTTCCTTTGAATCCCGGGAAATTTAAGGGACATCATCAATAAGGGACAGCAGCGGGACACAGCGTTGGGATAAGGGACTTTCCCGCCAAATAAGGGACGGTTGACAGCTATGAATGGTTGCCATCAATTTGATTTGAACCGATTTTATAATGAATTGATTTTAGAATGTTGTATTATTTTACTGTTGTTAGCTGATCTGAGCCCGGCTTTGGCTGGGGAGGGCAGGATATAAATAAAATTCTATTATTATTATTTTCTAAGATGACCCCAGAACTCCCCCTTTCCTCTCTTCCCCAGTTGTGACGTCCACGTCCTATCGGGAATATTCCCTTGTTTCCGGAAATGTCAGCCAAACCTTCTCTTACCGCCTGCACCAAAACATCACCTACCAAGAGTGCCGGCATGCCCATCACCGCAGGCTCTTCCCCGCTGCCCAGCAGCTGACCGTGGACCGGATCTTTGCCTTGTACAACGAGGAGGAGAGCGTGCTTCGCTATGCTGTCACCAACCAGATTGGGCCCCTGGGAGGTATGTTGTCTTTAAAAGCGGGTCAGGCAGATTCACGGAAGAGGCAATATGCCCCCAGATGCCAGTTGCTGGCTTCTACCCAAATGCAATTCTGGTTCTAAACACAGTGTAAGGAGTCCCTGGGACGCGTGGCGCTGTGGGTTAAAACCACAGAGCCTAGGACTTGCCGATCAGAAAGTTGGCGGTTCGAATCCCTGTGAGCTCCCGTCACTTGGTCCCAGCTCCTGCCAACCTAGCAGTTCGAAAGCACATCAAAGTGCAAGTAGATAAATAGGTACTGCTCCGGTGGGAAGGTAAACGGAGTTTCCGTGCGCTGCTCTGGTTCGCCAGAAGCGGCTTAGTCATGCTGGCCACATGACCCAGAAGCTGTACGCCGGCTCCCTTGGCCAGTAAAGTGAGATGAGCGCTGCAACCCCAGAGTCGGCCACGACTGGACCTAATGGTCAGCGGTCCGTTTACCTTTACTTTAAGGAGTCTCTATGGGAGTATATTGTATTTAAAAATTGGGTATCAGAGTTTTTAGGGGGCTAACCAGGTTGGGATATCTGGGATAGCAGGCTTGTTGGGTTTTGAAGGTTTTATGTAGATTTTTAAATTTCGATGTATGGGACAATGTATGGGACAATGACAATAAAGATTATCATATCGTATAATATCTGCACCGTTCCCAAACCACGTTTTCACTGAGTTGGCCACAGAGGACACTGCGGGGATGGTTTTTTGGGTGGTGGAGAATAATAATACAGTCATACCTTATGTTACGTCCGCTTCATGTTACGTGCTTTCAGGTTACGTCCTGCGGTGACCCGGAAGTACCGGAAAGGGTTACTTCCGGGTTTCCCCGCTCGCACATGCGCAGAAGTGCAAAATGATGTCACGCGCATGCGTAGAAGCGGCAAATCACAACCTGCGCGTGTGCAGACGCGCCGCTGCGGGTTGCGCTCTTTTCATGTTGCGAACGGGCCTCCGGAACGGATCCCGTTTGCAACCAGAGGTACCACTGCAATAATAATATATTTATACCCCACCCATCTGGCTGGGTTTCCCCAGCCACCCTGGGTGGCTCCCAACAGAATATTAAAAACACGATAAAACATCAAACTGATTGATACAGGGCTGCCTTCAGATGTCGTTTAAAAGTCGTATAGTTGTTCGTTTCCTTGACATCTGATGGGAGGGTGTTCCACAGGGCGGGAATGATAAAGCTGGTGCTTTTGTGGGCTTTTGCTTGCCCTCGCCTTCGTCTCCCGGGTTTTGCAAAACGCAACCTGTGAAAATGGAGCAATCCTGGAGAATGGATGAGGCTTCTTCCTGGTAGCGATGAAGTGATTTCAATATTTGTGGGGCAAGAGGTATGAATTCCCATGGGGGGGGGAGAGAGAGAGAGAGAGAGAGATTTCACCCCTCCCATATCCAAGAATCTCCTGAGGAGTCTGCTGATTCTGCAGAGAGGAGGAGGCGTGTTCTGCTCTCTACATATTCTGCTCCAGCACCACATCAAAGAGTCGGTCAGTGAGTGAGTCGGTCAGTGTGTGGGTCAGTCAGTCAGTCAGTCAGTCAGTGTGTCGGAGAGAGAGAGACTGAGTGTTAGAGATTGTGTGTTTAGATAAGGTTGCTGCTAAGAGCAGCTGCAGACACTCAGTGCGGTTCAGCATTCTTTATGCTTAAGCTTATTTAGCTCTGTATATAGTTGTATAATAGTTGTAGATAGAATAAAGAAGATATTCTACAGAGCTGCTCTCCGAGTTGTTTATATACTCTGCTAGACTCTGCTGTACTCTGCTGTGCGGACGACTGTCTACTTGTGGAAGTGAATCCGGTGCTCACAACTCTGAGTTGTGAGTCCACAGCACTTTGACCTGTTCCTGTGCAGAAGGTGGTCTCTGGAAGTGCTACCCAGCTCGCCTAGCCCAGTCGGGGCTGAAGTGGATGAGTCCAGTTAGTGGCACTGGCTCAAGGGAGAGAGAGAGAGAGAGTTGGGGTGGCCTACTGCTCACAGCTTCATCTCCAGAAACAAAAGATGCAGTTTGTTGTTTTCCCTCCTCCTCTCCCTCCCTCTTTCCTTAAGCGCACAAATGAGTTCCAGATCTTGAGTTTGTAATCCAAGCGCTTTATAACCTGGTTGTAAAAATAGCCAAAGGAGGATGAAGCTGTTTGCACAACTGCAGGACCTGGGGAGATGGTTGGGAGGACAACTGGTCATCTGGGCCACGGCGAGAGGGACATACGAGCAACTTGCAAAGATTCTGGAAGGAGATGCAACAGTCCTGTTTTGCTTTCGTAACATCAGATGTGGGGTTCGTGTTGCAGGCTGGCTGAGATCCTGCCTGCGTGGTTTTCAGAGAGAGGCCCCTTTCGCTCTCGGGAGTTAACACATCTCCGAACATTCTGTGGCCGCGCCGAATCCCCGCGGCAGAGTGAGCTCCCGTTGCTCGGTCCCTGCTCCTGGCCACCTAGAAGTTCAAAAGCACGTCAAAGTGCAAGTAGATAAATAGGGACCACTCCGGTGGGAAGGTAAACGGCGTTTCCGTGCGCTGCTCTGGTTCACCAGAAGTGGTTTAGTCCTGCTGGCCACATGACCCGGAAGCTGTATGTCGGCTCCCTGAGCCAATAAAGCGAGATGAGCGCCGCAACCCCAGAGTCGGCCACAACTGGACCTAATGGTCAGGGGTCCCTTTACCTTTTACAGAGGGTGGTGAATACAGCACAAGATATTATGGGCTGTCCCATGAATCCGCTGGATGAAATAGCAGAAGAACGTTGCCTTAGGAGTGTGAGGAAAATTCTAGGGATGATTCACACCCTGGCCGGCACTTTCTTGATCTCCTGCCCTCGGGGAGGAGATCTAGAAGCATCCAACAGGGTAAAGAACAGCTTCTATCCATGGGCTGTTAGGCTGCTGAATGAAAAGATAACAACAGGGCAACTGTCAGTAAACGAGGGGAATTAAGACTAAGAGAGCTGAGTGGGGGGTGCTCGTGTAATCTCACTGTATACAAGTTGTACAAGTGACAACAAAGTCTTTCAAGTATTTCAATATCAATATATAGATATACATATATATGGAGTGCTCACTGGAAGGACAGATTGTGAAGCTGAGGCTCCAATACTTTGGCCACCTCATGAGAAGAGAAGACTCCCTGGAAAAGACCCTGATGCTGGGAAAGATGGAGGGCACAAGGAGAAGGGGACGACAGAGGACGAGATGGTGGGACAGTGTTCTCGAAGCTACCAGCATGAGTTTGACCAAACTGCGGGAGGCAGTGGAAGACAGGAGTGCCTGGCGTGCTCTGGTTCATGGGGTCACGAAGAGCTGGACACGACTAACTGACTAAAGAACAACAACAATATTTAAAGGCAGACCCTGTGATGGCTAGATAATGCAAGCCTACCTTGCAAGGTTGCTGTCAGAATAAAGTGAGGCCACGGCAGGTATACTCTCTTGAGAACATTGGAGGAAGGATATGATATAAATGTGGCACGGAAACCAAGCAGCCATTCCCCCTGCTCCCCCCCAAAAAAAGAAATACAGGGGATGGCAGAGGGAGGGGTCTCAAACTCTGAGTCTTCCTTACTTCCTTCGGCATCTTCTCTTTAAAACCTGTCCATGTGAAGTCTGGCCAATAGCGCCCGTGGAAAAATAAAATAACAAAATAACGTTGGTGAAGCGCCTGAAGCACAAAGACTCCTTTGTCACCGAATGGCACAGCTTTATATTACTTCCCCAGGTAAAAACGAAAATAGGAGACTCTCTGCACACTTATTGTGTTAACTTAAACAGTTTACCGCCTTCTATACAAATAGTCAAGGGATGCGGGTGGCGCTGTGGGTAAAACCTCAGCGCCTAGGACTTGCCAATCGTCAGGTCGGCGGTTCAAATCCCCGCGGTGGGGTGCGCTCCCGTTGCTCAGTCCCTGCTCCTGCCAACCTAGCAGTTCGAAAGCATGTCAAAGTGCAAGTAGATAAATAGGTACCACTCCGGCGGGAAGGTAAACAGTGTTTCCGTGCGCTGCTCTGGTTCGCCAGAAGCGGCTTAGTCATGCTGGCCACATGACCTGGAAACTGTACGCCGGCTCCCTTGGCCAATAAAGCGAGATGAGCGCTGCAACCCCAGAGTCGGTCACGACTGGACCTAATGGTCAGGGGTCCCTTTACCTTTACCTTTATACAAACAGTCCACCGGGATAAGAAATTAGGTTATTTGTTTGTTGTTTTGCATGCATTGCCTGAACACCAGCTTCTTGGTTTGGATATCTCATTATGTGATGTTGAACAAAATTAATAAAAATTAATGTAAGCTGTACTACTGCCGAGACCACATAACACCGGTCTTGAAAGACGTACGTTGGCTCCCAGTACGTTTCCGAGCAGAATCAAAGTGTTGGTGCTGACCTTTCAAGCCCTAAACGGCCTCGGCCCAGTATACCAGGAGCGTCTCCATCCCAATCGTTCAGCCTGGACACTGAGGTCCAGCTCCGAGGGCCTTCTGGCGGTTTCCTCCCTGCGAGATGTGAGGTTACAAGGAACCAAGCAGAGGGCCTTCTTGGTGGTGGCACCTGCCCTGTGGAACGCCCTCCCATTAGATGTCAAGGGCATAAACAACTATCTGACTTTAAGAAGACATCTGAAGGCAACTCTCTTAAGGGAAGTTGTTAATGACTGATGTTTTAATGTATTTGTAGTCTTTTGTTGGAAGTTGCCCAGAGTGGCTGGGGAAACCCGGCCAGATGGGCGGGGTAGAAATAATAAATTATTATTATTATTATTATTATTATTATTATTATTATTATTATTAAAACATACACACTCTCCTTTTCTTGTCACCTGCAGAGGATTCTGGGACAGTCACCTTGAACCCCTGCTACGATGGCACGCACTCATGCGACACAACAGCCCGCTGCCAGCCAGGGTCTGGTCTGGATTACAGCTGCGAGTGCTCTGCCGGATATTGGGGTGATGGCAAGGAATGTGCAGGTAAGCATTGCTGCTGTTACTGTTACTCCAACCTTGACCTCCCACTTTCCCATCAAGGAGCTAAAGGCCATGCCCGTCACTCTCCCCTCTGCGCCTTACCTTCACGACGACTCTGTGAGGGAGACTGGGCTGAGGGATAGTGACTGCCACAAGGGCACCCAGTGAGCCTAAAAGGCCAAGTGGGGATTCCAAGAGTCAGGACAGATAATGAATAAGGATTTATGTAGTGCGGAGTTAAACTGTGGAACTCCTGGCCACTGGAGCATAGCTGTCAACGTTTTCCCTTTTTAAAGGGAAATTCCCTTATTCTGAATAGGATTCCTTGCAAGAAAAGGGAAACGTTGACAGCTATGCACTGGAGGCAGGCATGACCACCAAGCTAGAAGTACTGTAGTTAATTTGTGAATGTTCTCCCTATATAAAAATATATCAATCGATGCGTCTTACCATTATGCCAAGGAGCTGGGGGGGGGGGGGAGTCGAAGGATGGGAACTTCTGCCCCCGCAGTTAGAGTGATTTGAAGCCGATCTGTGCGTGTTTAGCACGCTTAAGAGGTTAAGCCTTGGAACTTTGTTTACTCTGGAAAACATCTGGATCTGTTTGGCTCTGGTGGTGTTTTTGTAGCTGGATGGGGGAATGAACGTCCCGGCCGGAACGAGCCATGGGGAGGGGGAGGCCGGGGGGGGGAGAGTTGGCGGCTATGCAGCTGATAATGTGAAATGACGCCGGAACCGCCTGGAAGAATTGACCCGAGCGTTTTTCTCCCCATTCATTTTGCCCTCCTCTCCTCCTCCTCAGATGTCAACGAATGCCAAGAGGGCCGCAGTAGGTGCAGCCCAGAGTCCGTCTGCGTCAACACGCCCGGCAGCTACCGGTGTGAGTGCCCGAGTGGATACCAGATCGCAGGGGACCGGGCCACTTGTGTAGGTAAGGGGCTAGTCCCTGGTGAGGGAGGCGTGTCCTCAATGAGGGACGCGCAAACTCCGAAATCTGGGCAGGAAGCGATGGGGAGAAGAAGGAATTGGGCGACTGTGGATGGTGGCATCCCTCAACTTAGCCGCGCTTGGCATTCTGCGCCACCTAAGATGCTCCTTCTGCCATTAAGGGGGAAAAAGAGAATTTGGAAGGTGCTTTATACAGTCATACTGCGTGTTGCATTAGGTTCACCTTGCATCTTTTCAGCTTGCGAACGATGCAAACCCGGTAGTGCATACTTCTGGGTTTTGACGCATGCGCAGAAGCGTTCTGCGCACTGCGCATATGCGCAAAAGCAATCGGCGTGCTTCGCGCATGCGCAGAAGCACCTGATCGCGCTGAGCACATGCGCAGAAGAGGCAGACTTTTGGGGTGCGAATGGCACCCCGAAACGGATCGTGTCCACAACTAGAGGTATCACTGTACTTTGTTCCTGCCTGTTAAGACCATGCAGGCGTCCTAATTTTACTCTTTTCGGCGCCTGCTAAAAACATTCCTGCTGAGACAAACTCCCCTCCCCCAGAAGCTTGGAAAGTTAATGTGGATTTTAGTCTTTTCATTTTGTATGTATGGCTGTACAGTAGTACCTCGGGTTACATATGCTTCAGGTTACATAAGCTTCAGGTTACAGACTCCGCTAACCCAGAAATATTACCTCGGGTTAAGAACTTTGCTTCAGGATGAGAACAGAAATCGCATGGTGGTGGCTGCGGGAGGCCCCATTAGCTAAAGTGGTGCTTCAGGTTAAGAACAGTTTCAGATTAAGAACGGACCTCTGGAATGAATTAAGTACTTAACCAGAGGTACCACTGTAATTGTTTTGATTTTCTGGTTTTACCTTTTTACAAACTGCATTGAGGGTTTTTTTTTTAACAAACAAGCGGCATATAATTTTTTTATGGAATGAATAAGAAAACAATCCAGTTCAGTATTGGCTGCTCGGACTGGCAGCAGTTCTCTGGGAACTCTAGGAGACAAGGCCTCTGTCCCCATTGCTTGCTCTCTGGGTTCTTGCAAACTTGGTTTCTATTGCTGAGCTGCCAAGAAATCGTTTTGCTTAGGCTTGCTCAAGAGAGCCTCCTGACGGATCCTGCCCCATGCGGATTAGTGTGAGGGGGGCTGTCGTTTTGGATTTGCGTCGCAGGTTCCTGCAGTGTCCCAAGCCAGCCTGCCCAGCTGGAGTCCTCCTTTGACCCCTTATTTCATGTTCACTCGTGTGTCTTCTGCGCAAGTCTTCTCTTAGCTTCAGTCTGGGGAGAAGCTGGTTTGCGTTGCTCTGGGTGGGCCTCAGTATATCGGTGCACGTCCGGGCTCTGTTCTGTCTCGGAAAAGGAATAGTTGCCTGCATTTCTCCTGCTGTTTAGCCACCACCCCCCTTTCCGTTTTTTTGCAAAGGGATTTTCTCTTTTGGCACCTCTGTTGAATGCACCTGCAAATTCACTTTAAAGGTAAAGGGACCCCTGACCATTAGGTCCAGTCGTGACCGACTCTGGGGTTGCGGCGCTCATCTCGCTTTATTGGCCAAGGGAGCCGGCGTACAGTTTCCGGGACATGTGGCCAGCATGACTAAGCCGCTTCTGGCGAACCAGAGCAGTGCACGGAAACGCCGTTTACCTTCCCGCTGGAGCGGTACCTATTTATCTACTTGCACTGGCATGCTTTTGAACCACTAGGTTGGCAGGAGCAGGGACTGAACAACGGGAGCTCACCCCGTCGCGGGGATTTGAACCGCCGACCTTCTGATCGGCAAGTCCTAGGCTCTGTGGTTTAACCCACAGTACCACCTGCATCCCTAAAGTGCAAATTCACTTTATTGTGACGATTACAGTATTTTTCGCTCTATAAGACGCACTTTCGCCCTCCTAAAAAGTAAGGGGAAATGTGTGTGCGTCTTACTGCGGCTTCAAGGGAACACTCCCCCTGCTCTGAAGAGGCTTGGCGCAGCTATCCCAGAAGCCAGAACAGCAAGAGGGATCGCTGCTTTCGCTGCGCAGCGATCCCGCTTGCTGTTCTGACTTCGCTTCGCTGAAGAGGCGCTGCACAGAGAGGGAGAGAGTATTTTTTTTCTTGTTCTCCTCCTCTAAAATTAGGTGCGTCCTATGGTCGGGTGCGTCTTATAGAGCGAAAAATACGTTATTTGCGTGTCGAGGTCCCCAGGGCCTCCCCAATAACTCACACATCAGACAGATTTTTTTGTTTAAGATTTTTGGCATAATTTTGGCCACAACTTTATTGAAATACAAATTTGTGAGTGGTTGCTTAGGCATTGGTTGCGACTATCTGCCCCCACCGTGGGGGACAGTCTGACTTTCCACACGCCTACGTAAGTCAGAAAAGGGGAATACACTTGGGGCTAGCGACGGAGCAGGGAACCTGCCCTCAGCCCACCTCAAATGCAGCCAGGAGCTCTTGCAGTGGCCCAAGCCCTTGACAGGGTGGACAAGCAATAGTTAGCCCCCGATTCCTTTAACGGAATCCCTTGCAGCAGCAGCAGCAGCAGCAGCATTAGAGGGGCAGGCACAGCCAATCCATGCCCCTCAACCAACCAAACCATAAACCAATGCCTAACCGCAACCTTACAAGTTGTGACGATTTGCTACGCAGTAGGCAAAAACCAAATGGCCCCAGCCAATCAGTCAGAAGGACAAAATTCCTACCGGGCCCCTGCCCTAAGAGCAGACGACCCCATGACAGGCATAGCAAGGTCAAAGCAAACAACCCTAATTCTAGGGAGGGGGGGGGCGGGCAATCCGATGCACCGGTGAAAAGAGGAAGCCCTAGCCTCGTGCAAGGAGTTTTAGCATTTCTGGCTGTCAATCAATAAATGGCAACATTAACTTCTTCCCAACAACAAGGGAAGCCCCAATCGCATCAGTGGCCAACGATCAATTAGCCCGCCCCCAACTTTGGAGTGTCCTGGCAGCCCCCACCGCAACACGTGAGCTGTTTTTCTGCATGCAGGGAATGGTCAAAAGCACCTCCTCCCCGCAATGCCTGCCATCTGAAATGGTACGGGGCATTGTGACGCACCTCTGTCACTGTCCTCTTCTCTGATGCAGGTGCTTCTTCCGCCCACAAGAGAATCTCAGAGCCACTTAGAATCATAGAATCATAGAGTTGGAAGAGACCACAAGGGCCATCGAGTCCAACCCCCTGCCAAGCAGGAAACACCATCAGAGCACTCCTGACATATGGTTGTCAAGCCTCTGCTTAAAGACCTCCAAAGAAGGAGACTCCACCACACTCCTTGGCAGCAAATTCCACTGTCAAACAGCTCTTACTGTCAGGAAGTTCTTCCTCATGTTTAGGTGGAATCTTCTTTCTTGTCGTTTGGATCCATTGCTCCGTTTCCGCTTCTCTGGAGCAGCAGAAAACAACCTTTCTCCCTCCTCTATGTGACATCCTTTTATATATTTGAACATGGCTATCATATCACCCCTTAACCTCCTCTTCTCCAGGCTAAACATGCCCAGCTCCCTTAGCCGTTCCTCATAAGGCATTGTTTCCAGGCCTTTGACCATTTTGGTTGCCCTCCTCTGGACACGTTCCAGTTTGTCAGTGTCCTTCTTGAACTGTGGTGCCCAGAACTGGACACAGTACTCCAGGTGAGGTCTGACCAGAGCAGAATACAGTGGCACTATGACTTCCCTTAATCTAGATGCTATACTCCTATTGATGCAGCCCAGAATTGCATTGGCTTTTTTAGCTGCCGCGTCACACTGTTGGCTCATGTCAAGTTTGCGGTCAACCAAGACTTCTAGATCCTTTTCACATGTACTGCTCTCAAGCCACTTATAAATACTTAAAAAAAATAATAATTCTGGGGCTGGATTCTGTAACCTGCATATATTATGCAAATTGATCATCTTTGCGCCGTTTACCTTAAGTTGTAATATTTTGCTATTTTTATCTTTTTTTGCAGTTTTGGTTAATTATGAGGAAAGGCTGAGGGAGCTGTTTGGTGCAATGAGACACTGGGCCTATTGTTGAGCAGGTTTTGTGCATGCACTTTCAGAGATAACGATGAGAACTAGCACCTTGGTTGCTTTTTCCCCTAAGGAGAGCAGAATTTCTCAGGAAGCTGAAATCCACAGACAATAACCATATTCTGTGAGACCTCTGTGCTCTTGTTAATTATGGTCTGTGCACCGTCCTCATCATTGCCTAACTTGTTTCTTGAGGGGGAAGTCTTGGGAATGTCAGCCTTTGCAGGCGGAACAAATACCACAATCTCTTTTTTCCCAGGCTTCTGCTGACATCAGATGGAAAATTTGACTTTGGGGGTTTTTCCGGCATGGTATCAATTAACTCTCCATTTGCAGCTACAGCTAGCTGTGAAGGAAAGCATGCAGTGCAATGGTGTTAATCTGGAAAAGAAGGAAGCTTGGAGGGTCTTTGTTGACTTCTCAGCTTCTGAGATTTTATTGGATACGGCACTCCTGAATTTGGCCATAAGGACTAGAAACGTAACTTTTTAAAAGCAAAAATACCGTATTTTTCGCTCTATAAGATGCACTTTCCCCCTCCTAAAAAGTAAGGGGAAATGTGTGTGCATCTTATGGAGCGAATGCAGGCTGCGCAGCTATCCCAGAAACCAGAACAGAAAGAGGGATCGCTGCTTTCACTGCGCAGCGATCCCTCTTGCTGTTCTGGCTTCTGAGATTCAGAATATTTTTTTTCTTGTTTTCCTCCTCCAAAAACTAGGTGCGTCTTGTGGTCTGGTGCGTCTTATAGAGCGAAAAATACGGTAAATGCTGAACTCAGCACCAGATTTCTATGCTTTTGCAACTGCAGAGTGCAGCCCTGTGGGATGTCCTGAAATCCTGCAAAAAGTTAGCACAGCAACCTGGGGACACACACACAAGGTTCCCCATCCTTTCACTCTGTTGCAGAGCAAACCGGAGCCAGATTCCTCTTGTGTGGTCCAATCGCATTGTACACGCATTTAGCTTGCGTTGTTTCAACCACACGCATTTGAAATTCTGCCAGTGAAATTGTGCTGGTTGGGGTTGGCCATGGGTGTGGTTGTTCATTTGTGGTTGGCTGTGGTGGTCTTTGTTTTCGTGTGTGAGTGGGGTGGGTGGGTGTTTTGGATCAGGTTAGCCATATTGATTTGTATGCTGTTGGTGGATTTTTGTCATCTTGTTGGGCTGTGTATGTGATAAAGGGGAGCCATACCGGGGTGAAGGCGTCTTCTTCTATTTGTCCCCGTGTCAGTTTCAGTTTATTGGTTAATTTTTCTAGCAAGGCTGTTTCCCATACTATTTGGTACCATTGGTCCATGCTTATTCCTGACAGGTCTCTCCAGTGTCTGGTTATGGTGTTTCTGGCTGCTGAAAGTAGGTGGGTTATGAGTTCTTTGTGGTGTAAGTGGGCGTTGTTGTCTTGGAAGATGTTTAGTAGGGCCAATTCTGGGGTGATTTCTAATACTTGCTTGGTTATTGTGCTTGGTTATTGTACATATTTCTCGTATGGCTGTTGTCCAGAATAGTTGGGTTTTGGGACACTCCCACCACGTGTGGAGGTATGTGCCTAGCCGGCACTTGTTCTGAGCTGTGGCGGCACGTTCCTGCTCAGAGGGTTGTGGATTCAAACCAGTTTCAATGCAGTGCCAAAGTCTATCACATTTTAGAACCAGTTCAAGCTTGAGAGCCCAAGTCAAGTAGTTCTTACCATTCAGACGTTCCATCTGGGCGGTGTTGCCAAGATTAATAAACTGCGCAGGTTGCTGAGCTGACATGGTTTCTGCTCCTTGCTGCACCGGGTCTGCTTCTTTGGTACGCGGCCTCACCACTGGACCTTCAGTCCCTTTGAGGTCCTCACCAACAACACCCTGATTTTCCAGCTTTAGCAATTTGCCATCCATAAAACCCTGGGCCCATAACCTGACACGAAGCATAAATTAAAAATGCTGAGTTTAAAAGAATAAAAGCTTTACTGAATTAAAATAAATTTCTTCATAAACAACATGGTTCCAAACAGTTTGACTGAGACTGCATACTGACCACAACTGAAGCAGACTCTCACATCTTACAGAGAACACAAAAGAGAAAACTGGCTACTAAATCACATGTCAGAGTGACTCAACAGTTAGCAGTTAGGTCTGAATAACTTTAGTAGGCCCAAATGATTGTGCCCCTTTCTAAAAAATTATTTATCGGTGTGTGTTTTTGTAAATCTACCAAAGAGTAACATCAAATAATATTGGGATTAAGGTGTTTTCTTAGGACAGTGGAGGGCGTTTGTGCTATATCCCGATGGTGTCGTGAGGGAGGCACACCCTCTTCTGCTGGGGGGGACGGACGACAAAAATGGGGGGCTGAGAAGGGTCAGTTGGGTGAGTGAGGAATGTCTCTACTTTATCTGAGGAATGTTGCAGGGTATGGGCAGAGAGCTCAAAAGCTCTTTTTGCGCTGGGTTTATCAACCCCCCCCCCCCACGTAAAGGCAAAGGCAAAGGACCCCTGGATGGTTAAGTCCAGTCAAAGGCAACTATGGGGTTGCAGCTCTCATCTAGCTTTCAGGCCGAGGGAGCTGGCGTTTGTCCACAGACGGGTTATGTGGCCAGCAGGACTAAACTGTTTCTGGCGCAACGGGACACCATGACGGAAACCAGAGTGCACAGAAATGCCATTTACCTTCCTGCCACAGTGGTACCTATTTATCTACTTGCACTGGTGCGCTTTCAAATTGCTAGGTTGGCAGGAGCTGGGACAGAGCAATGGGAGCTCAGCCCATCATGGGGATTTGAACTGCCAACCTTCTGATCAGCCAGCCCAAGAGGCTGAGTGGTTTAGACCGCAGCACCACCCGCGTCCTTAATCCCCCACGTAAAATGTGGTCAGAGCCTATCTCTTGCTGAAGTGTGCCTGCTTAATGCATGGCTGTAGGTCTGAGCACATTCCCAGTAGGTTTTCCATCGTCTTTCCTCGAGGGAGGATGTGATGATACAGCTGACTTTCATTCCTTTCCAGCTGTGGCTCCGCCATCCGATCCCTGCACAGACGGCACTCACACCTGCGCCCCGTCCGACCAGGCGCGATGTGTCTACCACGGAGGGGGTTCGTTCAGCTGTGTGTGCCTCACTGGTTACACGGGCAATGGGCACAACTGCACAGGTAAGTGGAAGAAGAGGTTTGCCTTGGGCTTTGCCTTGTCCTTCCTCGGTGATTCTGAGACCAGTAGGAAATCGGTCTGGTCCTCTGGAACTCTCCGCCACTAGAGATTCAGCGGACGCTTTAAGAACCTGCTGAAAACTTTTCTTTTCCCCCAGGCCTATGCAGCTAATGAAGGATACATCCTCCCACATTGGTTAATGGATGCCCGTTTTTCTTTCTTTATGCTTTTATGTTTTTTATTGCTAAAAACCACTTTGATATACTTACTGTGACACAGGAGTATGCAAACAAACCAATAAACAAAATAAAATGTTACGGATGGTGCATAACTGGAACAGCAATCACACTTGAGATTAGAATTACGACCTTGAATGATTAGGAAATCGATGATTTCAACACAATTCCGTTTAAACATATTCTTGCAAAGTATCTCAGATTTGTAAAAACGACGACGACTCCCTTCTTGCAAGAATTTGCCCAAAAATGACACATTGAGGTTTTGCTTATTTATATATTTATTTGGAGATAGAAGCTCTCATGTCATTCAACCGCAGGCAGAGCCCTAACAGTTCATGGCCACGGCATTTGCGAAAAGTGCATCCTGCATTTTTTTCTCTTGTGATGTGTGTGTGAAAATGGTCTAAAAACCTGTTCCTTTCCCTATAAATCTGAATGGGATGTGCTTTAAGACTGATGCCTCGTTTATCTCTCTCTCTCTCCCTACCCTAACTCACCATCACTTGTTATCTTCTAAATAATATTAGTTTGATGTTGTTTAGTCGTGTCCGCCTCTTTGTGACCCCCTGGACCAGAGCATGCCAGGCACTCCTGTCGTCCACTGCCTCCCGCAGTTGGGTTAAACTCATGTTCGTAGCTTCGAGAACACTGTCCAACCATCTCGTCCTCTGTCGTCCCCTTCTCCTTGTGCCCTCCATCTTTCCCAACATCAGGGTCTCTTCCAGGGAGTCTTCTCTTCTCATGAGGTGGCCAAAGTCTTGGAGCCTCAGCTTCAGGATCTGTCCTTCCAGTGAGTACTCAGGGCTGATTTCTTTAAGAATGGATCGGTTGGATCTTCTTGCAGTCCATGGGACTCTCAAGAGTCTCCTCCAGCACCATAATTCAAAAGCATCACTTATTACCTCCTAAATAATACTAGTTTAAAAGTCCATTATTGCTTCTCGGACTTGATGTTTGAAACTTTGAGCCAGTTCTCCCCCCCCCCCCCCGTACCACTTTTGGAACAAGAGAGCGTTTGTGGCAGAGGTCTTTTGAGGAGCCTCCAGCCACGTCAGAGCAGGGCTTAGTGGCTTTTCGGCTCTGGAGATTGTAGAGGCTCAAGATAATTTTCTTTCGCCTTTGCTTCTGACGCCAAACTCCCAGAAGAGGAACACCTGCCTTCTCAAGCATGTGATCTCAGGTCCTCTGAATTCAGGCCAAAGGAGGGAGAAAGTTGCACTGGAGACTTCCCAATTTGAAACTCTGCCTCTTCTGTAGCATACCAGACTAGCGGTCGTGTTAGTTTGCATGGCATTTTTGTAGGGCTGAATCGCAACGCCCTCTTCCCCCATTTCACAGGCTGAGAAACTGAGAAGTACAGTTTGGCTATTCCTGGCAAGTGGGGAGCGAAAGGACTGTGTGAATTCAGGGGCAATTCTGAAATCTGGAGGCAAATAGCTCAGTGGTAGAGCATATTATTTATTATTATTATTTCTTGAATTTATATACCGCCCTATACCTGGAGGTCTAAGGGCAATTCACATAAAAAGATCACAGTATATAAAATTTATATACTGACTATATACCCCCCCCCCAAAGCACTAATCCAATAATAAAGGTAAAGGTAAAGGTAAAGGGACCCTGACCAATAGGTCCAGTTGTGACCGACTCTGGGGTTGCGGTGCTCATCTCGCTTTACTGGCCGAGGGAGCTGGCGTACAGCTTCCGGGTCATGTGGCCAGCATGACTAAGCCGCTTCTGGTGAACCAGAGCAGCACACGGAAACGCCGTTTACCTTCTTGCCAGAGTGGTACCTATTTATCTACTTGCACTTTGACGTGCTTTCGAACTGCTAGGTTGGCAGGAGCAGGGACCGAGCAATGGGAGCTCACTCCTTCGCGGGGATTCGAACCGCCGACTTTCTGGTCAGCAAGTCCTAGGCTCTGTGGTTTAACCCATAGCGCCACCTGCGTCCCTTAACCCAATAATACCCCCCCAAAAAAGAGCCACATTTTGAAGGGTATGGGATGTTGATCAGGTCAACCAAAAAAGGGAACGTTTTTGCCTGGTGCCTAAAGGTGTATAATGAAGGCACCAGGCGAACTTTCCTGGGGAGAGCATTCCACAGATGGGGAGCCACTGCAGAGAAGGCCCCGTTCTTTTGTTGCCACCCTCTGGACCTCTCGAGGAGGAGGCACACAAAGAAGGGCCTCAGAAGATGATCTCAGGGTCCAGGTAGGTTGATATGGAAATAGGTGGTCCTTGAGGTATTGCGGTCATGAGCCATTTAAGGCTTTGTAGGTCAAAACCAGCACTTTGAATTGGGCCCAGAAACTAATTGGTAGCCAGTGCAGTCGGAACAGGATCGGTGCAATATGCTCAAACCGTCTTGCTCCGGTGAGCAACCTGGCCACTGAATTCTGCACCAGCTGAAGTTTCCAAACTGTCTTCAGAGGCAGCCCTACATATAACACATTGCAATAATCTAACCTTGAGGTTACCAGAGCATAGACAACAGTAGTTAGATGGAAAAATAATTTTCTCCCCTGGACCCTGTTAAGTTGTGGGTGAACATATCAGACGACACAGCGATTCTTCAAACAGCTCTTGTTTATTCACAGGCCAGAACAGAACTGAACTGAAGGGTTCAGCCAGCCTGCTTATATAGAGCTCCAGTACAACGTAACTGTAACAACTTTCTGTAACTATCCAATCACAGAACGTCACTTTCAACCCCTTATTTGCATATGTGGACCTGAACTATCTACAGTATCCCCCTGCTGGCCCAGGGTGGGAACTTCAGTACATAACAGACCCCAATACGTCTTGGGACATCCCTGTGTCCAAACTGCTTCCCAGGCTATTGATTCCCTGTATACTCCCAGCCTTTTCTTCCTCCTCCACAGATGTGGACGAATGTGCGGAGAGAAGGTGCCACCAGGCAGCCGATTGCTACAATTCTCCCGGCTCCTTCTCCTGCCGCTGTCGGGCTGGCTACGAAGGCGACGGCTTCCGGTGTTCTCCAGGTACGGCCTCAGGGGCTGGAGGACTGGCTCTGCTCAATCGATTTCAGCTGCCCAGCCACCCAGCGCCCCTCCGGTGGGGAGCTTGGCTGGAGGTTCCGAGGTCATGGCCGAGGCAGACTGAGAGCTACAATGCACATGGGATAAATTAGGAAGTCAGAAAGGGTTAGGGCCTCAATTTCTAGCCTGCTCCAAAAATAACATAAGAAGGTAAGAAGAGCTTGCTGGATCAGCCAGTGGCCCATTCAATCCAGCATCCTGTTATAATAATAAAACCAAAGTGTTCCAAAACTGAGGCGCGCTATCCCATAGAAAGTACAGTGGTACCTAAGCAACCACTCACAAATTTGTATTTTAATAAAGTTGTGGCCAAAATTATGCCAAAAATCTTAAACAAAAAATTCTGTGTGATGTGTGAGTTATTGGGGTGGCCCTGGGGACCTCGACACGCAATAACAGGAAGCCTGAGGCACCAGGGTTTTAAGCAGAGGTTGGGCAGCCATCTGTCATGGATGCTTTAGCTGAGATTCTTGCATTGCACGGGGTTGGACTAGATGACCCTCGTGGGTCGCTTCTGACTCTACAATTCTATTATTCTTTCTCCCGGCTGGCAGAGGGCGTGCAGAGGATGACCCGCTGTGAACACGAGCGCCTGTATGCCAGCCAGCGAGGCACTTCCTTCCCTGGGGCCCCCCACGTACCTGAGTGTGATGACCAGGGGAACTACAGGCCACTGCAATGCCACGGCAGCACCGGGTATTGCTGGTGCGTGGACACAGATGGCAAGGAGATTCCCGGCAGCCGGGTGCCGCCGTCGACTTCCCAGCCAACTTGCAGGGCTCCAGGTTAGTGCCTCGTCTGTCCTTTGCTATGCTAAAAAATCTGGGGAAAACAAGGCTGGGTGCTGTTCCTCTGGGGGTCTAGGACAGAGGTCAGCAAACTTTTTCAGCAGGGGGCCGGTCCACTGTCCCTCAGACCTTGCGGGAGCCAGACTATATTTTTTTAAAAAGAAGAAGAATGAATTCCTATGCCCCACAAATAACTCAGAGATGCATTTTAAATAAAAGCACACGTTAAACCCATGTAAAAACACGCTGATTGTCAGACCATCTGTGGGCCAGATTGAGAAGGTGATTGGGCTGTTGGTTAAGGACAGTTAAAAGTAATAGGGAAATTAAGAAATGTAGATTAAGTGATAAAGATTGAAAAATCTTCAGATGTGGTTGATGGAAGTCCAAAACTTTGTACAGTGGTGCCTCGCAAGACGAAATTAATTCGTTCTGCGAGTTTTTTCTTTCTACGAATTTTTTCGTCTTGCGAAGCACCACTGTGTATTGACGGTTTCCCATAGGAATGCATTGGCGGTTTTAAAAAAAAGGCGCAAGACGTTTCATCTTGCGAAGCAATCCCATAGGGAAATCCGTCTTGCGAAGCAACTCAGAAAACGAAAAACTCTTTCGTCTTGCGAGTTTTCCGTCTTCCGAGGCATTCGTCTTGTGAGGTACCACTGTATAAGATAAGAAAATATGTTATATGATTATTGGGAATGATATGTTTTATATATAAAGGTAAGGGTAAAGGGACCCCTGACCATTAGGTCCAGTCATGGCCGACTCTGGGGTTGCGGCGCTCATCTCGCTTTATTGGCCGAGGGAGCCGGTGTACAGCTTCCTGGTCATGTGGCCAGCATGACTAAGCCGCTTCTGGCGAACCAGAGCAGCGCACGGAAACGCCGTTTACCTTCCCGCCAGAGCGGTTCCTATTTATCTACTTGCACTTTGACGTGCTTTCGAACTGCTAGGTTGGCAGGAGCTGGGACAGAGCAACGGGAGCTCACCCCGTCACGGAGATTCGAACTGCCAACCTTCTGATCAGCAAGTCCTAGGCTCTGTGGTTTAACCCACAGCGCCACCTGTGTCCATATATATATATATATATATATATGCTTTCGTAGATTTTCACGGGTACAGGAATGCAGGTTTTGGTGTCCTCGGGTGTCTTCCCGTGTAAAAGTTGGGGTGTCTAGGCGACGTTTCGACGAGGTCTCACTCGTCATCTTCAGGCTGGTGCTTTCGGCTTCTTGTTACTGGAACAGAGCAGGATCTTAGTGTTTGAGTTCCTATAAATACTGTTGAGGAGGTGTGGTGTATAGCCTCCAATGTTCTGGGCAGAGAGGAGGTTCCCAGGCTAGTGTGCCTTTTCTTCTTTTGTTCCTTAATTACTCCACACCTAATGACCCACCTAAGTGGGATTCAGGAAATCACTCAAGAAATCACTCAAGATATCCCTCAAGTAATTAAGGAACAAAAGAAGAAAAGGCACACTAGCCTGGGAACCTCCTCTCTGCCCAGAACATTGGAGGCTATACACCACACCTCCTCAACAGTATTTATAGGAACTCAAACACTAAGATCCTGCTCTGTTCCAGTAACAAGAAGCCGAAAGCACCAGCCTGAAGATGACGAGTGAGACCTCGTCGAAACGTCGCCTAGACACCCCAACTTTTACACGGGAAGACACCCGAGGACACCAAAACCTGCATATATATATATATATATATGCAGGTTTTGGTGTCCTCGGGTGTCTTCCCGTGTAAAAGTTGGGGTGTCTAGGCGACGTTTCGACGAGGTCTCACTCGTCATCTTCAGGCTGGTGCTTTCGGCTTCTTGTTACTGGAACAGAGCAGGATCTCAGTGTTTGAGTTCCTATAAATACTGTTGAGGAGGTGTGGTGTATAGCCTCCAATGTTCTGGGCAGAGAGGAGGTTCCCAGGCTAGTGTGCCTTTTCTTCTTTTGTTCCTTAATTACTTGAGGGATATCTTGAGTGATTTCTTGAGTGATTTCCTGAATCCCACTTAGGTGGGTCATTAGATGTGGATTAGTTGCTAAAGCCTTCGTGTCTTGAACTCTTGAACTTTGTGAAGAGTTTTTCTGAGAAGATGGCTGTACTGCACTTGGTTGTGCTCTGGCTTGGCTTCGTGTATAGGGGCGAGCTGTGGTTTTGTGGCCTGTGCCAGCCAGATCTGTGTAGGGATTGCAGGGGGGTGCAGCATCCGGAGGTGCCACCCTGGTTTGGCTACTGGATGGTGTCTGTAATTTATCTGTGGAGAGGGTCTGGGTTTGGGTCTGGTGTGGTTGATTGGTGATGGCGTTCTGTGTGCCTCTGGATCTGGTGTCAGATTTTGTGGGGAGGGCTAATTTCCAGATGTCTGGCAAGCGGGATGTGTCGTCACGCTTGTTCATGTTGTGAGGGTGTTTCTCTATCTCGATGGCTTCCATGATTATTCTCTTGTGGTGATGTTCCATGTTAAAGAGCAATTTGGAATCTGCAAAATTAATTTCGTGTCCTGTTTCTTTCATGTGTTGGAAAAGAGAGGAAGTTTTTTCTTCTTTTTTGACGGCATTCTTGTGTTCTGCGATCCGTGCATTTATTCGTCTGTTTGTTTGTCCAATGTACGTGGCTGGGCAGACTTTGCAGGGTATTTCATAGACCCCTTGGTTTTCCAACTGAATTTTATCCTTGGGGTTTCTGAGGATATTGGCTATTTTTTGGTTGGTGCAAAAGGCTGTTTTGATATTGTGTTTATGGAGGATTTTGCTAATTTTATCTGTAGTGCCCTTGATATAAGGAAGGAGGGCTATGCCATTGTTTTCTTCTGTGTCTTGGTTTTTGGGGGGTGTTTCTTTTTGGATTAGCTTCGTAACCCTGTTTTGCTGGTATCCATTGGCAATTAACACATTTGAGAGATTCTGTAACTCAGTTGTCAAGTGGTCTTCGTCAGCCAGGCGTTTGGTTCTGGAGATGAGAGTCTTGGCTACGGAGTTTATTTGTGCAGGGTGGTGGTGTGATTGTGCATGTAAGTAGCGGTTGTGAGATGTGATTGTGCATGTAAGTAGCGGTTGTGAGATACAAACAAAAATCTTTGTGTGACAAAGATACAAACAGATAGAAGGAGCACCTATGGGATCACCCCTCTCACCGGTCATCGCTAACCTGTACATGGAACACTTTGAAACCAATGCTTTAGACAAGTCAGAACACAAACCCAAACTTTGGCTCAGATATGTTGACGACACCTTTGTAATTTGGCCACACGGGAAGGAAAAACTGGATAGCTTCCTCACACATCTCAACAGCCTACACCCCAAAATACAATTCACTATGGAAATAGAAGCCAACAACCAACTTCCCTTCCTTGACGTCCTAATCTACAAAAAACCTGATGGCTCCCTAGGACACACTATCTACCGGAAAAAAACACACACCAACCGCTACTTACATGCACAATCACACCACCACCCTGCACAAATAAACTCCGTAGCCAAGACTCTCATCTCCAGAACCAAACGCCTGGCTGACGAAGACCACTTGACAACTGAGTTACAGAATCTCTCAAATGTGTTAATTGCCAATGGATACCAGCAAAACAGGGTTACGAAGCTAATCCAAAAAGAAACACCCCCCAAAAACCAAGACACAGAAGAAAACAATGGCATAGCCCTCCTTCCTTATATCAAGGGCACTACAGATAAAATTAGCAAAATCCTCCATAAACACAATATCAAAACAGCCTTTTGCACCAACCAAAAAATAGCCAATATCCTCAGAAACCCCAAGGATAAAATTCAGTTGGAAAACCAAGGGGTCTATGAAATACCCTGCAAAGTCTGCCCAGCCACGTACATTGGACAAACAAACAGACGAATAAATGCACGGATCGCAGAACACAAGAATGCCGTCAAAAAAGAAGAAAAAACTTCCTCTCTTTTCCAACACATGAAAGAAACAGGACACGAAATTAATTTTGCAGATTCCAAATTGCTCTTTAACATGGAACATCACCACAAGAGAATAATCATGGAAGCCATCGAGATAGAGAAACACCCTCACAACATGAACAAGCGTGACGACACATCCCGCTTGCCAGACATCTGGAAATTAGCCCTCCCCACAAAATCTGACACCAGATCCAGAGGCACACAGAACGCCATCACCAATCAACCACACCAGACCCAAACCCAGACCCTCTCCACAGATAAATTACAGACACCATCCAGTAGCCAAACCAGGGTGGCACCTCCGGATGCTGCACCCCCCTGCAATCCCTACACAGATCTGGCTGGCACAGGCCACAAAACCACAGCTCGCCCCTATACACGAAGCCAAGCCAGAGCACAACCAAGTGCAGTACAGCCATCTTCTCAGAAAAACTCTTCACAAAGTTCAAGAGTTCAAGACACGAAGGCTTTAGCAACTAATCCACATCTAATGACCCACCTAAGTGGGATTCAGGAAATCACTCAAGAAATCACTCAAGATATCCCTCAAGTAATTAAGGAACAAAAGAAGAAAAGGCACACTAGCCTGGGAACCTCCTCTCTGCCCAGAACATTGGAGGCTATACACCACACCTCCTCAACAGTATTTATAGGAACTCAAACACTGAGATCCTGCTCTGTTCCAGTAACAAGAAGCCGAAAGCACCAGCCTGAAGATGACGAGTGAGACCTCGTCGAAACGTCGCCTAGACACCCCAACTTTTACACGGGAAGACACCCGAGGACACCAAAACCTGCATTCCTGTACCCGTGAAAATCTACGAAAGCAAATATATATATATATATATATATGGAAAACAAACAAACAAACAAACAGAAGGCGACTGGGCTGGGTCCGGCCCCCGGGCCTTAGTTTGCCTTCCCATGGTCTAGGAACTTGCCTGAAGTTATGTGAGCACCTCCAATGCTTTCGAAAGCTGTCCATCAGCATTTAACTTGCACAGTTTGATCTTGGAGACACCACCAAGTTAAATGTGAGCAGGGCAGAGGACATTATTATTATTACTATTATTTATTATTGACGTGTTAGATTTCTAGACTGCCCTTCATCCCAGGATCCCAGGGCGATTTGCAATATAGAAACACAAAATTAGGTATTGACCAGAGAAGGAATGACCGCTGGGTCCTGATTCTGTAAGTTTTTGGTGCTGCCAGGTTTAAGATCTGCTGAATTTAGATGCAAGACTTCAGTGGCGACGGGGGTGGAGTCTGGGTTTTGGGAAGACCTGACGTTCCAGTATTTCTCTTTCTTTAGAGGTTTGCAGACCTTGGTGTGGGTCTCGTGCCCACACTTAAAACTAGTGTCTCTCAAATTTGGGTCTCCAGCTGTTGTAGGACTACGACTCCCATCATCCCTGACCACTCGTCCTGCTAGCTAGCGATGATGGGAGTTGTAGTCCAACAACAGCCAGGGACCCAAGTTTGAGAAACACTGATTTGCAACCTCTTGGTTTTTTTGTTCGTCCTTCAGAGCCCACCCAGAGACCGCAGACCATGTGTGAGCGTTGGAGGCAGAGTCTTCTAGAGCACTACGGGGGCAGCCCGAGAGGCGACCAGTACGTGCCCCAGTGCGACGCCCTGGGTGAATTCACCCCCTTGCAATGCCACGGGAACAGCGGCTACTGCTGGTGTGTGGACGAGCATGGGCGCGAGGTCCAAGGGACGAGGTCGGAGCCGGGAGTCCCCCCCGCGTGTAAGTGCTATGGTGTCAAAAACAATTCTTTGCAAAGCCTTCAGGGGAGGCGGTTTGGCAGAGCACAGGCAGCATGGCTATTTGTGGACGGACAGGGACGCCATGGCAGAAGACACAGGGATGGGCACGGTGGAGCCAAAGAAGGAGATCCTGTAAGGTTGGGGAAACTTTTTTTCCCAGCCAAGGTCCACATTCCCTTCTAGTCAATGTTATGGGGGCCACATTTTTTTTCTACTTACCATATTTTTCCATCTATAAGACTTCTATTATACATCTATAAGACATCTATAATATATCCATGTATAAGACACCCCCTATATTTGGGGACTCAGATTTGAGAAAGTTGGGGGGGGGGGAGAGATGTATCCATGTACAGTGGTACCTCTGGTTACGTACTTAATTTGTTTCGGAGGTCCGTTCTTAACCTGAAACTGTTCTTAACCTGAAGCACTTCTTTAGCTAATGGGGCCTCCTGCTGCCGCGCCGCCGGAGCACGATTTCTGTTCTCATCCTGAAGCAGAGTTCTTAACCTGAAGCACTATTTCTGGGTTAGCGGAGTCTGTAACCTGAAGCGTATGTAACCTGAAGCGTATGTAACCCGAGGTACCACTGTATAAGATGCCCCCTAATTTTTGACATTATTTTTTAGGAGGAAAACCTAGTCTTATACAGTGGTACCTCAGGTTACATACGCTTCAGGTTACATACACTTCAGGTTACAGACTCCGCTAACCCAGGAATAGTGCCTCGGGTTAAGAACTTTGCTTCAGGATGAGAACAGAAATCACGGCGCAGCGGCAGCAGGAGGCCCCATTAGCTAAAGTGGTGCTTCAAGTTAAGAACAGTTTCAGGTTAAGAACGGACCTCCGGAACGAATTAAGTACTTAACCCCAGGTACCACTGTGCACGGAAAAATACGGTACTTACTTACTTACACACCAATTTTATATCCCGCTTGATTGCGGAAAACCGCCAAGTCGTTTGCAAAAAAGAACGACACAGCGAGATTGTTGGTGAAAACAGTTGCGGCGTTAATTTCAAAAGAGCAATGGAATAAAAAGCACGCCAGCATGCTAAGTATCTGGACAGGCTTGTCCAAGCAGCAACATTTTTAGCAGGTGCCAAAAGGAGTAAAAAGGTGTCAAGTGGCGGGGAGTTCCAGAGGGTATAACCGATGATAATTTTTAAAAGCAGATAAGAGGCTGGGGAAAGTAGCAGGTAAGACTGGTATAGAAAAGACCCTCTTGCACCCTCCCAACCCTGAATCGGAAGAAAGGGACAGGGGTTGTGCAGGGAAGCCCCATCAAGCAATCTCATTGGGTAGGCAGTAAGAGCGCACACCAGTGGCGTAGCGTGGGGGGTGCAGGGGGGCCCGGCCGCACCTGGCGCAACATCGGGGGGGGGGTGCGCTCGCACTCGCAGCTCTCTGCCCCTACCTGGCTCACTCACTCTCTCTCACTGCAGTGCTGGCTGTGCAAATCTGATCCGAGCCGCCGGGTCGCCGCCCACTGTGGAGGGGAGGGTGCCAGGCGTGCGGTGCGGTGCGGTGCGGAGAGAGAGTGAGGGACTATCTGGGGGAGGGACAGTGCAGCAGGGGGGGGGGCACAGATTACTTGCCTTGCCCCGGGTTAGGGGGCGCAAATTACCGTATTTTTCGTCCTATAGGGCGCACCGGCCCATAGGACGCACCTCGTTTTTTGGGGGGGGAAATGAATAAAAAAATTTTATTTCCCCCCCTCAGCTGCGGCTGCCGCCCCAAGCCTTGCGGACACTCGCCTGAAGCACGGGGAGTCCTCCGGAGGGCTCCCCGTGCTTCGGGCGGGAGGCTGCCGCCCCAAGCCTCGCGCGCTCGGCGGGACCTCCCGTCGGGCGCGCAAGGCTTGCGGACACGCCCCCGAAGCACGGGGAGTCCTCCGGAGGGCTCCCCGTGCTTCGGGCGGGAGGCTGCCGCCCCAAGCCTCTCGCGCTCGGCGGGACCTCCCGTCGGGCGCGCCAGGCTTGGGGACACTCGCCCGAAGCACGGGGAGTCCTCCGGAGGGTTCCCCGTGCTTCGGGCGGCAGGCTGCTGCCCGCAAGCCTTGTGAGCCTGTGGGAACTCCCACAGGGCTTGCAAGGCTTGCGGATAGCTTCCTGAAGCCTGGAGAGCGAGAGGGGTCGGTGCGCACCGATGCCTCTCGCTCTCCCGGCTTCAGCGAAAGCCTGCATTCGCCCCATAGGACGCACACACATTTCCCCTTCATTTTTGGAGGGGAAAAAGTGCGTCCTATGGGGCGAAAAATACGGTACTTGCCTTGCCCCGGGTGCTGACAACCCACGCTACGCCACTGACACACACAGTCCTTTGGGGACCATCTCTGAGCCATGTAACACCTTTTGCCTCTCCACCTGGGTGGCTCAGTTGGTTAGAGCGCGGTGCTGATAGCGCCAAGGTTGCAGGTTTGATCCCCGTATGGGACAACTACGTATTCCTGCACTTCAGGGGGTTGACCAGATGATCCTCAGGGTCCCTTCCAACTCTTCGATTCTCCCGCAGGCCTGCCCAGCGTCGCCCCTCCGACTGTCCGCCCCTCTCCGCGCCCCGATGTCAGTCCGCCCTCGGCCGGGACGTTCCTGCTGTACGCCCAGGGCCAGCAAATTGGCTACCTGCCACTGAACGGCACCAGGCTTCATAAGGAGGCAGCGAAGACCCTGCTCTCTCTGCATGTAAAGTATTTTTCCTGGGGGGTGAGGGTGGGTGGGGGGCAAAGGAGGAATGGGTGGCTCTGGGGGTGGGAGGGCTGGCAAGGCCTCAGTTCAGACCACCTCTTCCCATGTCAAAAGACCACATGTGGGGAGCAGAGTCAGGCTAACCCCGAATGAAGGATTCCCCAACCTGCCACCCACATCTCTGGAGGTGGAAAAAATCTAGGATGCTGTGGTCAATGAACTTTCTGGCTGAGTGCAGATCTGCCTTCTGGTGGTTCCCTCACTGCGAGAAGCCAAGGAAGAGGGCCTTCTCGGTAGTGGCACCCGCCCTGTGCAACGCCCTCCCATCAGATGTGAAAGAGAAAAATAACTACCAAACTTTTAGAAGAGATCTGAAGGCAGCCCTGTTTAGGGAAGCTTTTAATGTTTAATAAAGGTAAAGGTACCCCTGCCCGTATGGGCCAGTCTTGACAGACTCTAGGGTTGTGCGCCCATCTCACTCAAGAGGCCGGGGGCCAGCGCTGTCCGGAGACACTTCCGGGTCACGTGGCCAGCGTGACATCGCTGCTCTGGCGAGCCAGAGCCGCACACATAAACGCCGTTTACCTTCCCGCTAGTAAGCGGTCCCTATTTATCTACTTGCACCCGGGAGTGCTTTCGAACTGCTAGGTTGGCAGGCGCTGGGACCGAACAGCAGGAGCGCACCCCGCCGCGGGGATTCGAACCGCCGACCTTTCGATCGGCAAGCCCTAGGCGCTGAGGCTTTTACCCACAGCGCCACCCGCGTCCCTTAATGTTTAATAGGTTATTGTATTTTAGTGTTTTGTTGGAAGCCGCCCAGAGTGGCTGGGGAAACCCAGCCAGATGGGTGGGGTATAAATATATTATTATTATTATTATTATTATTATTATTATTATTATTATTATATCTGAACCTGGGTCTCCTTGCTGCATTTGGAAGTATCATGATGTTGGAAGCTCAGGGACAGATTTAGGTTTGATGAGGCCCTAAGCTACTGAAGGTAATGGGGCCCTTTATATGTCCAGCTGTCCTTTGCCAACAACAAATTTTTGTGTGTGTTGAATATATGCTATATGGTCATTGATGGACCTAATAGGTATCTCAAGCCTTTTGCACATGTTGCCATGCAACCAGTCCATGCAGAATGCAGGCACCTTATACAGTCATACCTCATGTTACGTTTGCTTCAGGTTGAGCGTTTTCAGGTTGCGTCCCGCGGTGGCCCTCCAGAACGGATCCCGTTCGAAACCAGAGGCACCACTGTATATAGAAATGAGCAAACCAGTGATATTTGAGGGAGCAGGCTAGCAGGCGGGGCCCATGACTTACATCATAGGAGCCTACACAACACAAAACACTGTTGCTGGATGTAGGTTTTATTTTATTTGTTTTTTATCTTCTATTTTGGAAATGTACATCCAGTTGTTTTTTCTCTTTAGATTTTTTGGGGGGCTGCAAGACACTGGGGCCCTAAGCTTAACTTGTTTTGTTATTGTTGTTTAGTCATGTCTGACTCTTCGTGACCCCCTGGACCAGAGCACGCCAGGCACTCCTGTCTTCCACTGCCTCCCGCAGTCAAACTTATGCTGGTAGCTTCAAGAACACTGTCCAACCATCTCGTCCTCTGTTGTCCCCTTCTCCTTGTGCCCTCCATCTTTCCCAACATCAGGGTCTTTTCCAGGGAGTCTTCTCTTCTCATGAGGTGGCCAAAGTCTTGGAGCCTCAGCTTCAGGATCTGTCCTTCCATTGAGCACTCAGGGCTGATTTCCTTAAGAATGGAGAGGTTTGATCTTCTTGCAGTCCATGGGACTCTCAAGAGTCTCCTCCAGTACCATAATTCAAAAGCATCAATTCTTCGGCGATCAGCCTTTTTTATGGTCCAGCTCTCACTTCCATACATCTCTACTGGGAAAGCCATAGATTTACAATACGGACCTTTGAAGGCAAGGTGATGTCTCTACTTTTTAAGATGCTGTCTAGGTTTGTCATTTAGCTTGTTTAGCTTATATGTAAATTCGGCACTGTAGAAGCCAGATATGTTTTGAAACAGAATGGCCTCATGTCCGCAGCAACGTAGCCACATCAGGGTAGCTAGCTGTAGGACGTTGGACCATGGTGTCGAAGGCCCAGGTTCAAATTCGCATCACACCACAAAGTTCACTAGCGATACGGCCCTAACTTCTTTTCGCCTCCACAGATGTTGACGGCAGGGTGCAAGGATGCTGCATAGTTGCACACAGAACATGCACAAATCCATGTGGTCTTTAGACATGGAAAGAGGTTGTCTGAAATACTTGTTGTTGTTGTTTAGTCGTTTAGTCGTGTCCGACTCTTCGTGACCCCATGGACCAGAGCACGCCAGGCACTTCTGTCTTCCACTGCCTCCCACAGTTTGGTCAGACTCATGTTGGTAGCTTCGAGAGCACTGTCCAGCCATCTCGTTCTCTGTTGTCCCCTTCTCCTTGTGCCCTCCATCTTTCCCAACATCAGGGTCTTTTCCAGGGAGTCTTCTCTTCTCATGAAGTGGCCAAAGTATTGGAGCCTCAGCTTCACTAGGGGTGCCAAAAGTCTGGAATTTCCCAGACATATCTAGAATACTGCAGTTGGAAGCAGCATCCGGGTGGAAATTGCAAAAAAATGCCCGAGTAAATCTGGATCTGGATATACGGCAAGCCATGTCGGCAGTCTCCTGACAATTTACCTTAAAAATAGCTCCAAAACTTTATTATTAATTTTTGCAATTTTGCCACAAAAGCTCAACACCTTTGGGCAATACTTTGCCAAAAAAACCCCAAACCTTCAACAACTTTTGTGATATATCGGCTTATCACACTATATGCCAACTCTAGTGGGATTGTATCCCGATATTTCAGATATCTTGGAGACATCATTAACAGGAAGCCTCAGGCACCTAGCTATGCCTCATATCTTTTATCCCCCCTGTTAACGGAGAAATCTGAAGGCTCCCTCGGACAAAAAACAAGGACCCCAGCCAGGAATACCAGAGCAAAACAGCAGCCAGTAGGCTTGGTCTTGATTGAAGACTGTCACGACAGGACTCCCACCTGCCACAAGGTGGAACAAGATGGAAGCCCCGAACAAAAGAGAACCCAAACTTTTATTAGCTGCTGATCCCCATGTTACACCCCCCCAAACTACCTCACTAATACATCACGGTTACATCATGAAAGGGGAGGTCTGGTGGCCGTAATCTGAGCATCCTGGACCCTGCCCCATGGTTCCCCTTGCCCTCCACCAAACACCCATCAAGTGTAACAAAAGAGATATTTACATTTCCCTGTTTCCCAGCCAAGTTCATCACACCCTTTTGTCTTCATCTGGGTTTGTTATTTCTGGAATGGCTACCTGTCTGACACTCAGGTATCAGGATGCCAGGAATTATCCCTCAGGCAGAGGGGCTGCTGAGTAGCTGAGCTCACATGTCTAGATGAATTTCTGAAGTTTTCCCAGTGAGCCAGTACAGAAATACATTGATCAGTGAATTCTTACATTTGGTATCGTGCAGCAGAGGCCCTTTGAATAGATAGGAAGAAACTGTGATGAAGTGTTTTGTGGGGACAAATCACAAAAGTCACAAAAGCAATTGTGCTGCTTTTGGTAGTGGGCTGCATGTGCATGATATCTGCTGGAGGGGCAACCCCCCCCAACCTATACATAAATTCCTGCAACGCCCCCCCCCAATAGGTTTCACAACTTAAAACCTTTTTGAGTGCATGCCCTTGAAAGCTGTTAAAATGAAGAAAATAGAGACAGAGAGATTTCACAGTGAAAGTTGTCTGACTGACGCAGAGCGTTCAAAATTGGGTTCTGGTCCCACCATGGGAAAAGGTCTGGGATCCATTTCACCTTCCTTCCACAAACCTTCCTCTGCCTTTAAATACTGCTCTGAAGCGTCCCACTCAGAGACTATTCCTCTCAAACGGTTAATATTATTTGCCCAGATTTTTAAGGAGCTCCCAGCCAAGAAGTGTTGGCAAACAAAGCTTCCAGGAAGCTATTGGGGGGTGGTTTGTTTTCACCGAAAGGCTGCTGTCCTCCAGACCACCTCTTCATGGTGAAATAAATCAAAACCCCAGCCCAGTGGGGAATTGAGCAAATTCGCAGAAAATCAAAACAGGCAGAGAGAGAGAAAGCAGGACCTCCAGTGTTTCCGCAGGGAAGAATATAACCAGTTGAGCAAAAGTTTTCCCCGAAGATGCAGCTCTCTGGAGATCGTGGACTCATTTAAACACATTTCTTGCTCTCAAACAGAAAGTTAACAAAGAAACTGGGTGTGTGTGTGTTGAGGGGGGACAGAATACACGGAATTGATTGGTAAAAGGTGCTGATATTTTTGGAGTTATTTGCAGAAAAAAAGAGAGATGCTGCTGGTGCAGCTATACCTCTCTCGATTTCTACACCTTAAGCAGTCCTGCTGTCGCTCGGTGTCTATAATTCTTTGCCTAACCTTTGCTTTTGCTTGGCCCAAGCCCAGACTTAGAAGGACTTGAGGGGCAAAACCCAGTTTCTGAAGAGTGTTCATATTCAGGGTTTTTCGCATTGGCTACTAAATTAAACCAGTGCAGTCAGTTATTGACAACTCATCTAGCAAGCAGGTGGTTCCTTGTAAGTGCCAGAAGCAGGAAATAGCGACCGGATTTCTTGGAAGCTGATAATAGCCTTGCCTCAATGTCTGGCTGTTCCTCTGTGTGTATATGCCCCCTCTAGGGTTCCATTGTGGTGGGGATTGACTACGACTGCAGGGAGAAGATGATGTACTGGACGGATGTTGCTGGAAGGACCATAAGCCGGGCAAGTCTGGAACAAGGGGCAGAACCAGAGACGGTTATCCAATCGGGTATGTGAAAATTTCTTGTTCTTTAAGCAGTAAGGTAAAGGTAAAGGGACCCTGACCATTAGGTCTAGTCGTGGCCGACTCTGGGATTGCGGCGCTCATCTCGCTTTATTGGCCGAGGGAGCTGGCGTACAGCTTCCGGGTCGTGACTAAACCGCTTCTGGTGGACCAGAGCAGCGCACGGAAATGCCGTTTACCTTCCCGCCAGAGCGGTACCTATTTATCTACTTGCACTTTGACGTGCTTTCGAACTGCTAGGTTGGCAGGAGCAGGGACTGAGCAACGGGAGCTTACCCTGTCGCGGGGATTCGAACCGCCGACCTTCTGATCAGCAAGTCCTAGGCTCTGTGGTTTAGACCACAGCACCACCCTTTATAAGCAGTATGTCGTGGAAAATTTAATATAAAGTGATTTAAATAGATTTTTTTTAAAAAATTAAATTATATTGCTGTCGCTACTGATAACTTGAATGGAAATGTAGTTTTACCTTATGAGTGTTCCTTTTTTTCATTTGACTTTTTGAACCTCCTGCCATGAAAGACAAACTTGAATCGGGTACGTGGCTCGCTTCCTTTGGGTTCCCAGTCCATGTTGGAGGTTGTGAAATACCGCCCTCACCCCCGCTTATATTTGCAAAGTCAGGAAACTTCCCCTAAAAGGGAAACTTGGCAGATTTTTGCTCCAAGGGAGTCTGCCGTTGTCCAGGGATTGTTCTGGAGGAAGCAGGATAGATGCAGGACACACCTATCACATGCAATGCCCGGGGGGGGGGGCAGTGACACCTGGCTTGAGAGCAGTACATGTGAAAAGGATCTAGGAGTCTTGGTTGACCACAAACTTGACATGAGCCAACAGTGTGACGCGGCAGCTAAAAAAGCCAATGCAATTCTGGGCTGCATCAATAGGAGTATAGCATCTAGATCAAGGGAAGTTATAGTGCCACTGTATTCTGCTCTGGTCAGACCTCACCTGGAGTACTGTGTCCAGTTCTGGGCACCACAGTTCAAGAAGGACACTGACAAACTGGAACGTGTCCAGAGGAGGGCAACCAAAATGGTCCAAGGCCTGGAAACGATGGCCCTTGTGGTCTCTTCCAACTCTATGATTCTATGAGATCAGGTATTTTGCAGCAGTTGGAGGAGTGCTTTGTAAATGCCAGGCTGCAGTTCTGAAATGTTCATTGAGGGGCACCAAGAGACAGGGAGGACTTCAAGTTGTGCAAGACTATCGGGTTTCAAAAATCTGCTAAGGCTGGATCATCAGTACTGTTGAATTAAGCTAAACAGTCTTAACTGGATGTTGAATAAATGTGCAATTAATCGTAATCTGGTGAACCGGGTTCGCTTCCCCGCTCCTCCACATGCAGCTACTGGGTGACCTTGGGCTAGTCACACTTCTTTGAAGTCTCTTAGCCCCACTCACCTCACAGAGTGTTTGTTGTGGGGGAGGAAGGGAAAGGAGGACACAAAATGAGAGCCAGTATGCTGTAGTGGTTAAGAGCGGTGGACTCGTAATCTGGTGAACCGGGTTCGCTTCCCCGCTCCTCCACCTGCAGCTGCTGGGTGACCTTGGGCCAGTCACACTTCTCTGAAGTCTCTCAGCCCCACTCACCTCACAGAGTGTTTGTTGTGGGGGAGGAAGGGAAAGGAGATTGTTAGCTGCTATGAGACTCCTTCGGGTAGTGATAAAGCGGGCTATCAAATCCAAACTCTTCTAATTGTGACTGTTTTGAATTGCATTGCATGATTCCTTATTGGATTGTGCAAACTGCTCTTGTGCATAATGGTTTTTATAGGTTTTCTCACTTCCCAGAAACCTGGAAGTGGCATGATAAACATGCAGGCTGTACCCCTTTCTTAAAACCTTGAGGTCAATGAATCCTTGAGCCTCCATCAAAGTCTTTTTCTGGACTTTTCCTCCCTCAGGGCTGATGAGTCCAGAAGGCCTTGCCATCGACCACCTCCGAAGGACCATGTTTTGGACAGACAGCGGCTTGGACAGAATCGAGAGTGCCCGGCTGGACGGCACAGAGCGCCGCGTCCTCTTCGCCACAGACCTCGTCAACCCTCGTGCCATCGCGGTGGATCCCATTCACGGGTGAGTGGCAGGCCCCGCAGAGAAGCAGAAGGGAAATTTCTGAAGTCGTCTTGTGACAATGACACAGTCTAAAGAGCATCTCTTTTAGCTGTCTTTCATCGATTGCAAAACAACGCAAATGAACCAGGGTTTGTGTGGGTTTTAGGCTGCAATCTTATACCTACTTATTTGAGAGTAGCCACGCTGAACTTACCGTATTTTCCCGTGTATAAGACGATGCTTTTTGCTTTAAAAATTCGGCAAAAATTGTGTGTAGTCTTATACATGGATAGTGAACGTGCGATGAATAATAATAATAATAATAATAATAATAATAATAATAATAATATATTATTTATACCCCGCCCATCTGGCTGGGTTTCCCTAGCCACTCTGGGCGGCTTCCAACAAAACACTAAACACTAAAATACAATAACCTATTAAAAATTAAAAGCTTCCCTAAACAGGGCTGCCTTCAGATGTCTTCTAAAAGTTTGGTAGTTGTTTTTCTCTTTGACATCTGGTGGGAGGGCATTCCACAGGGCGGGCGCCACCACCGAGAAGGCCCTCTGCCTGGTTCCCTGTAACTTGGCTTCTCGCAGGGAGGGAACCACCAGAAGGCCCTCAGCGCTGGACCTCAGTGTCTGGGCAGAACGATGGGGGTGGAGACGCTCCTTCAGAAATACTGGACCGAGGCCGTTTAGAGCTTTAAAGATCAGCACCAACACTTCCAACAAAACACTAAAATACAATAACCTATTAAAAATTAAAAGCTTCCCTAAACAGGGCTGCCTTCAGATGTCTTCTAAAAGTTTGGTAGTTGTTGTTCTCTTTGACATCTAGTGGGAGGGCGTTCCACAGGGCGGGTGCCATTACCGAGAAGGCCCTCTGCCTGGTTCCCTGTAACTTACCGTATTTTTCGCTCTATAACACGCACCCGACCATAACACGCATGTAGTTTTTAGAGGAGGAAAATCCGTAGGCATGCCACCCGTAGGCATTCCCTCCATAACACGCACAGACATTTCCCCTTACTCTCTAGGAGGAAAAAAGTGAGTGTTGTGGTGCAAAAAATACGGTAGCTTCTCGCAGCAAGGGAAACGCCAGAAGGCCCTCGGCGCTGGACGTCAGTGTCCAGGCAGAACGATGGCAGTAGCAAGCAGGAGATTGGCAGCGGCGATTGGGCGGGTGATTGGTGGCTGCGGCAAGGCCTGCTGGCGATTGGCTGTGGCGAGGTGATTAGCAGCTGCGGCAAGTGGGCAGGTGGGCTTTTGGTGGTGGCAAGTGGTGAGCAGGCGGGTGAGCGATTGGCGGAAGTGACCTTCCCCACCCACCCCAAAAAGCTAAACAACTTAATTTATTAATTTGGGGTTAAAAAAATGGGGGTCGTATTACACATCGGGGCATCTTATACACGGAAAAATACAGTACACCTTCAATTAGGAAAAAGAAAAGGAAAAAGAAAAGGGCAACATAAACAAGGGGATGGAGCAACCCCTCTATCATAGAATCATAGAGTTGGAAGGGACCTCGAGCGTCTAGTCCAATCCGCTGCAATGCAGGAATTCTGCCCACAGCCGTCTCTGGGTGGGTTTGAATGACCAACCTTCTGGGTAACAGCCAGACACATTGGCCCACTGCGGCACATCATCACTGAGCAGACATGCACAGGGTTGTACAGGTAATAATTTTGAAGTGCAATCTAATTGTTACCCATACAACAACCCTGTAGGTGTCAGCATCGCCCTTGAGCCAGTGCCACTAACTGGACTCATCCACTTCAGCCCCGACTGGGCTAGGCAAGCTGGGTAGCACTTCCAGAGACCACCTTCTGCACAGGAACAGGTCAAAGTGCTGTGGACTCACAGCTTAGAGTTGTGAGCACCGGATTCACTTCCACAAGTAGACAGTCGTCCGCACAGCAGAGTATAGCAGAGTCCAGCAGAGTATATAAACATCTCGGAGAGCAGCTCTGTAGAATATCTTCTTTATTCTATCCACAACTATTATACAACTATATACAGAGCTAAATGAGCCTAAGCATAAATGAATGCTAAACCGCACTGAGTGTCTGCAGCTGCTCTTAGCAGCAACCTTATCTAAACACACAATCTCTAACACTCAGTCTCTCTCTCTCTGACACACTGACTGACCCACACACTGACCGACTCTTTGATGTGGTGCTGGAGCAGAATAAGTAGAGAGCAGAACACGCCTCCTCCTCTCTGCAGAATCAGCAGACTCCTCAGGAGATTCTTGGATATGGGAGGGGTGAAATCTCCTCAGTAGGGTAGACCAGTATTGTCATTATCCCCATCTTACTCACAATTGGAGAGCCGAGGCTACAGGTAGAGGAGAGACCCAGCCAGGGGGCTTTTCAATTCAGCGTTTGGTCCCTTAGCTACAGCAGCTCGCCAGCACTGTCAATTTCACTCAGATGCCTATTCAGACTGCGTATATTAGCAAGATTCGAACCACCCACTTTCTCATCAGCAAGCCCAAGAGGCTTGGTGGTTTAGACAACAGCATCACCCACTGAACTTCCGTTGCTCGGTCCCTGCTCCTGCCAACCTAGCAGTTTGAAAGCACACCAGTGCAAGTAGATCAATAGGTACCGCTCCGGTGGGAGAGTAAACGGCGTTTCCATATGCTCTGCTTTTCATCACGGTGTTCTGTTGCGCCAGAAGCGGCTTAGTCATGCTGGCCGCATGACCTGGAAAGCTGTCTGTGGAAAATGCCGGCTCCCTCGGCCTGAAAAGCGAGATGAGCGCCGCAACCCCATAGACGCCTTTGACTGGACTTAACCGTCCCAGGGTCCTTTACCTTTTTTTTACCTTAAAAAAAATGTTCCCGTCGTTATTTGTTTCCCCCCCCTTTTTCTGTTACAACTGTAAAAAAGCAAAACAGAAGTCAGATGCCAAGACCAGCACTCTAACCAGCAGGTATTAATCCCCAGAGGTTTGGCAACACAACAACAAAAAGCATTTTTGCCTTCTTTCCAAAAGCTCAAAGGGAGTCAGCCAGTGGTGCAGATCTCAGGAATTCCTCAAGTGCAAGAGGTGCTCACAGAAGCTTTCCCAGGCACTCAGAGAGTCATAGAAACAGAGTTGGAAGGGACCGCCAGAGGTCATTCAGCCCAACCCCCCTGCAATGCAGGAAACTTCATTGTAATTTGTGGAAGCAGCTTTTCTGTTGAAGCCAATAAAATAACTACGGTGTGGGTTTGTTTCTGGTATGTGTGTGCCTGTTTGAGGTTCACGACAGCTGTTGACCCCTAACTTCCCGAAATAATGGGAGTAGCCGACACACGAATCTCGGGTCTTTGTTTGTGTAACCACTTTGACGCACAGCCAACCGTAGTTGCTCTTGGGATCTCCCTCCAGGAATCTGTACTGGACAGATTGGAACCGCGAAGCGCCCAAAATCGAGACATCCACTGTGACTGGGGAACACAGGCGGATTTTGGTCAACCAAGACATTGGGCTGCCCAACGGCTTGACCTTTGACCCCTTCTCCAAACTGATTTGCTGGGCAGATGCAGGTAAGGGACATTTTCGCGGAGAGAAATGGAGGGGGTCAGGAATCACAATCAGGCTTTTAAGGACCCAACAGTCAAGATCAACCACAACCAGGGCTGCACTTCATGTTAATATACCATATTTTTTGCTCTATAAGACTCACTTTTTCCCTCCTAAAAAGTAAGGGGAAATGTGTGTGTGTCTTATGGAGCGAATGCAGGCTGCGCAGCTATCCCAGAAGCCAGAACAGCAAGAGGGATTGCCGATTTCGCTGCGCAATGATCCCTCTTGCTGTTCTGGCTTCTGAAATTCAGAATATTTCCTTTCTTGTTTTCCTCCTCCAAAAACTAGGTGTGTCTTGTGGTCTGGTACGTCTTATAGAGCGAAAAATACGGTAATTGGGTTGCCTGCATGCAGAACCTTATTTATTTCCTTGAAACCTGTGTGTACAAACCTTGACTATAAAGGTTGAGAGTGTGCTCTTAAAAACCAGGAAGGATCTGAGTGTGTGGCGTATTTTATTTATTTTGTTCCCTTGCATTTATACCCCATTTCACTCCATTATGGAAGCCAGATTGCGTCCAGGCGCAAACACACCCAAAACATTGACCAGACCTGAACCTGCTTATCTCAGCAAAGTGGTGGCTTTGTGAACCTTCAGACCAGACTTCCTCAACCTCGGCCCTCCAGAAGTTTTGAGACTACAATTCCCATCATCCCTGACTACTGGTCCTGCTAGCTAGGGATCATGGGAGTTGTAGTCCAAAAAAATATCTGGAGGGCCGAGGTTGAGGAAGCCTGATTCAGACCATAACCCGGGACACACAAAGGTGATGTGCAGGCATTAGGAAAATTGTATTTCAGGAACGCTTGTCTCCTGTTACAGATCACCTAATTAAAGACACCTCCCTCCCCTTCCCATAAGCATTCTGGCGTTTCCTGCCCACAGTCCATCTTTTTAGGCTAATGCTTCACTCACAATGTGCACCCCCCCCCCCAAAAAAAAAACCAGGATGCCCTTCACTTAAGGTCAGCCCAATTCTGCAACCCAAATCATCTACCGTATTGGCCCAAATATAAGCCGCACCCAAATATAAGCTGCAGCTTTAAAATTGGAGGCGGGGAGAAGAAAAGGAGACAAAATACCCAAATATAAGCCACTCCATTCCTTGCTGCTCCTGGGGGGGGGGGCGCTGTGTTGCCGATGGCCTTTTCCCTTCCCGGCCTTGGGGCAGAGGACGGGGGACTACGCACAGGACGGGCGCTGGTTTGCCACGCTCCTGGCGCTGTTTGCTCTGCGCTCCTGGCTGCATGCCGTAAGGTCGTGAATATAAGCTGCACTTTCACTTTTTACATTCCGAAAAAAGTGCGGCTTATATTCAGGCTAATACGGTATTTGCAATTATGGACCAGAGCAAGGAAGAGAATGCCCCAATTTAACTCTCCCTCTTTTTGGTTTGGAAAAAGGAACCAAGAAGCTGGAATGCGCACTGCCTAACGGGACGGGGCGTCGCGTCATCCAGAACCACCTCAACTATCCCTTCAGCATCGTGAGCTACGCCAATCACTTCTACCACACGGACTGGAGAAGGTAGGTCCCAAAGGCTGGGAGAAAAGCCTTTTTCAACATAAAGCTGATTCCAACTTAAGCGACTTGCAAGTTTGGTTGATGTTCTTCTCGCACTATGAAGGTACCCACACACTTGGCCCAACCATTCCAGATGTGAAAAAGTCACTAAATGGGTGTGCTTGTCGTCTCCTGCATTGCACAGGAAAAGTGTCTTGGGAAGAACTGTAGAATCAGGCCTCAAAAAATGGCTCGCCCGCTGGTGTTTGGGGAACCTGGGCCAGTTGAAGGGGTCAGACTTAACACCGACCACTCACAACATTTTAAAGGAGTACTGTGTCCAGTTCTGGGCACCACAGTTCAAGAAGGACACTGACAAACTGGAACGTGTCCAGAGGAGGGCAACCAAAATGGTCAAAGGCCTGGAAACGATGCCTTATGAGGAACGGCTAAGGGAGCTGGGCATGTTTAGCCTGGAGAAGAGGAGGTTAAGGGGTGATATGATAGCCATGTTCAAATATATAAAAGGATGTCACCTAGAGGAGGGAGAAAGGTTGTTTTCTGCTGCTCCAGAGAAGCGGACACGGAGCAATGGATCCAAACTACAAGAAAGAAGATTCCACCTAAACATTAGGAAGAACTTCCTGACAGTAAGAGCTGTTTGACAGTGGGATTTGCTGCCAAGGAGTGTGGTGGAGTCTCCTTCTTTGGAGGTCTTTAAGCAGAGGCTTGACAACCATGTCAGGAGTGCTCTGATGGTGTTTCCTGCTTGGCAGGGGGTTGGACTCGATGGCCCTTGTGGTCTCTTCCAACTCTATAATTCTATGATTCTATTCTATGATTCTATGCATTAGCTGGGGTCATTTTTGATCATTGTGCCTCTTAATCTGTTGACTTTTCACACTTTGGCATAGGCCAGCTAGCCACTGGTCTTGAAGGAACGATGTTACACTGGATGAAAACCATTTTCCCTCCCCAATTTTCTGCTCAGGGATGGCGTCATAGCTGTGAACAAAGACAGTGGTGCTTTTACAGGTGAATATCTTCCAGAACAGCGAACTCATCTCTATGGAATAACCGCCGTTCACCCATACTGCCCAGGAGGTAAGATCTGGGGTTTTGCCAGAAATGTATGTTGCTTAACCACAAGTATTTTCTGCTCCCTGGGAAAATTCTTCTTCTTTTTAGTGATTTTTCTCAGGGCTGTTGCAAAACTGTTCTTGCTGCTGACATCACCGTGCAGTAGAATAGGAAACAGCCATGGCAAATGAAACATCACTGTAGAATCCTTGTCTCTGTCTACCTATCGGGACTGAGGGCAATTTACCTCTAAAAAGGTCAAGCGACCCCTGACCATTAGGTCGTGACCGACTCTGGGGTTGCGGCGCTCATCTCGCTTTATTGGCTGAGGGAGCCGGCGTACAGCTTCCAGGTCATGTGGCCAGCAGGACTAAGCCGCTTCTGGCGAACCAGAGCAGCGCATGGAAACGCCGTTTACCTTCCCGCCGGAGCGGTACCTATTTATCTACTGGCACTTTGACGTGCTTTCAAACTGCTAGGTTGGCAGGAGCAGGGACAGAGCAACGGGAGCTCACCCTGTGGCGGGAATTTGAACCGCCGACCTTCTGACTGGCAAATCCTAGGCTCTGTGGTTTAACCCACAGCGCCACCCACGTCCTCTACATCTGATTAATTCCTAGCAGATATGCACTGTGGGATTCCTAGCAGAAATGTGCTGTGACCTCAGGACATCGATAGGATTCCTGACTGGGCAGTGAGTGAAAAGAAAGATCCAGCTAAAAACTAAAACGGTGACAAAACTGGGGCCTTGCAACAAGTTATAAAAACCCTGCAAGGGCAGGATGTTTTTCGCAGAACCTTTGGGCCTCCTCAGAAGTGCGTCAACTTATGTCTTTTTATTTGGCAGAGAAAAGATGGTTTTTTGGCCATCAGAGAGGCATATCACCACCTATGAACTCCACACACACACACACAGCTGGGAGGGACAGGAAGGAATGTGCATCTTCTTTACCTTAAGAACTGTCTTCCTTCAAATTAACCCTTGCTGCTTCTCTTTTTGCAGGAAGAAAATAAGCTACTGGTACTTGGGGCAGAAGAAAGGGCCGGGGAGTGGGGGGGAAGAGTTCCGTTGTGGCAGCTGGAAGGAGACTCCCACTGAGAAGATATTATTGTACAGAGTGCAAAAGACCCCTCTCCCAACTACATGAAGACAACCAGCAATATGTACTGAAGGGAATTAAGCGGTTTAACTTAGAGCAAAATTATCCAGTATTTTTTAAGTTATACCTCAAATCTTTTTACTACTGTATTTTTTTTAAAATGGAAACATTTTTTTTTATGTATTGCCAAGATGAAATGGTGCTATACCCTTTTGCTGATGGGAGCAACTTTGTAAAAAATAATAATTATGAACATATACATTTATCCTTACTCTATTGTTATTTTATTAGAAAACACAAGAGACTCTCTGCTTTTAAACGGGTGGCGTGGCAGCAATCTGTATAGGGACTCGATCTGTATGTGCGGGAATGGCTTCTGCAAAAGTGCCTTAAGAAGTCCATGTTGTTTTTTTAAAAAGCTCTGGTTGTACGAGAAAGGTGGAAGTAGTTTAGGAGCCATGCAAAGCTGCTAAGGGTATTTTGCAAAATCCAATGCCCACGTCCACCTCTCGCCTCTTCTGACTGTTTTTAGTATTTATATGAGAATATGCTAGAATGAACTGGCTCAAATTTACCCCCCCCCCAAGGGCTCTGCGCGAGTGAGGTGTATGTGCCAACACCTGACTGAAACTTCTGGTCTTTTCTAGGCTACTCCATGAATTTAATAATAATAAAAATAATAAATTTTCTAAATTTTCCTGGGCAGTTTCAAGGCTTTTTGTTTTTGACACGACTACCGGGAGCTTCTCCCGCTCACAGCACAATGAAATGCGGGGGGGATGTAAAAGGAACACTCCACATTTGAGGTGGAGGCCCTGGAAATTCAGAGCATCACTTATCCCATGCAATACGCTCTCTGAGCACACTCCCTCAAAGCGGAGGGACTGCGGCAGCTCCTGTTGTCCTTGGCAGCCTCGCACCACTAAAGGATGACGGTTTGGATCGGTTTAATCCAAGCTTTTATTCACGTAAAGAAAAAAATGATATGGAGCGGATGTGCTGGCAGCTGCCCTTGTTTTCTTTCCAAACATGGCAGCCGTATCCTTTTTTTTCTCAACTGCATGCGAGGTTCAGCTTGGAGGAGTTCCCCTAAGGGCGAGGCCAGCAGCAGCAGCAGCAGCTGGAGAGCCAGGAACCTGCCTGCTTGCTCATCTCCCCACCTTGCCCAGTCTGTGGTCAGTTTTTGGATCAGCAATAATCGCCTGGACCGCTACGATGGCTTCGTTGATCTTCGTCTGCAGCTCCCGGAGCTCTTCTATATGCAGGAGGCGGAGGATCTGGGCGGCTTCGTTGAGAACGGCATCTGGGGTGGAAGGGAAGAGGAAAAGGAAAGGGCTGATCAAGCTTTAGGTCGCCATTGCTTTTGGAGCTGAGCCCTAAGTGCTTAAGCTCAGTCAGCTGCCCTGAAACTTTCTTTCTTTCTTCTACAAGACAAGGGGGCTTGATGATGCCTCAGGCCAAGAGCAGCTGAAGCAACCCTGAAGTCAGCCCTTGCAGCCGTCTCTCTTGGGAGACAATGGACGGCGGCACCTTTGGGGGTGAAGGCAAATTGCGGGAAGGTTACAGAACTTGCTGTGGCTGTAAAGACCGATATGGGAGAGCCTTACAGACAAGGACATTAAGAAGAGTTTTGCTTCTGGATCTAATCAAAGGCCAGTCTAGGGCCGAATCCTGTTCTCACAGTGGCCAAGCAGGTGCCCCAATGGGAAGCTCGCAAGCAGGACGTGAGTGCAATAATGCTCTCCCCACTGTTATTCCCAGCCACTGATACTCATCATCATCATAATTTATTATTTAGACCCTGCCCATCTGGCTGGGTTTCCCCAACCACTCTGGGCAGCTCTCAGCAGAAGAATAATAATAATAGTAATAATAATAATAATAGGTAAAGGTAAAGGGATCCTTGACCATTAGGTCCAGTCGTGGCCAACTCTGGGGTTGCAGCTCTTATCTCGCTTTATTGGCCAAGGGAGCCGACGTACAGCTTCCGGGTCATGTGGGCAGCATGACTAAGCCGCTTCTGGCGAACCAGAGCAGCGCACGGAAACGCTGTTTACCTTCCCGCTGGAGCGGTACCTATTTATCTACTTGCACTTTGATGTGCTTTCGAACTGCTAGGTTGGCAGGAGCCGGGACTGAGTAACGGGAGCTCACCCCGTCGCAGGGATTCAAACCACCGACCTTCTGATCGGCAAGTCCTAGGCTCTGTGGTTTAACCCACAGCGCCACCCGCGTCCCCTAATAATAATAAAGTGATAAAACATCAGACATTAAAAACCTCCTTATTCAGAGGAATGGTGCCTCCGACAGTAGAGGGAACCCAACCATTGACAGCCTTATTCTTTTAAAGTCCTCCAACTTTGACCATCTCTACCTCTTCCATAATTTAATTAGTGCTGTGTTAAGAAGTACCCTTCCATGCTAAGCTGGATGTCCACAAATGGTAGCACTGCCACAGAGCACCAGAGTGAACTAAAGCAAGGATAATAATAATAGTTTAAATACTTATTCCCTGCCCATCTGGCTAGGTTGCCAGCTTGAGGCTGGGTGATAATGGAAAGACACACCTGGATGGACTGCAGGTCTTCTTTGGCTAGCAAAGGCCCCATACCCCCTGGTGCCCAGCTCCCAAAAGACGGGCAGAGCGCCAGCGCAGCATCCCATACCAAGAAGGCGAGTAAAATCTCAGGGGCTGAACTCTGGCTTGTGAACACGCCTCTCTAGGCCAGTGTTTCTCCACCAGTTGCAGGTGAACATAGTGGCATCTCCTTACAGAGTTCCCATGCATTTGAGGATCTGGGATGGGCACTGATCCAACACTGGCTTTAAAAGCGGGAGAGAGAAGGGCATCACACTCACTCCTTTCTGGAACTAGCTCTTCCTGAGCTCCCTTCTCCCTAAATCGGGGTGAGATGCCATCACAAATCCAACACTGATTAGAGAGGTCTTCAACTTGCCCTGCCTTGGGCAGGATGGGGGGAAAAGAAACAGGAAATATGCTTCCGTTCCCTTGGGTTCCTATTTCCCCCATAAACTACCCTTTTCCCAGGTGTTCTGTGCCTCCAAAGGAGGGCTAGCCCTGACCCAGGACTATGGATTACGCCCTCCTTGAAGCGTTCTCTCCACTAATTTAATTCAAATAGTTTTAGTAAGTTACTCTCACGGAGAGAATATTTTCTCCCAAGTATGTAAGGATGAGAGCAGGCTGGCGACTCAATGCTCCCTAACAGTTCTTGGTAACAGCAGGACACTGATTAAAATACAAATCCTGTTCGCAGCAGGGCAAGAGGAAAGTGTGACATGCTTTGTGACAATCTTACACACAACATGATGATCATGCATCCAAACTTGCCAAGCATGCAAACCATGGTCTCTTCAAAGGATGTGCACAGAACCCCCCCTCCCCAAAAGAACATTTGCTCTATTGAAGCGCACTCTCTTACCTCCTGTGTCAAAGCCAAGAATGTGCTTGTCCAAGGTGACAGGCAAGCCCTTGGGGAAAGAAAAGGGAGAAAATTGTTATGCCTTCTCTTCAACAACTGAATCTATCCAAGTCATCAGTGCTGTTGATTCCATTTACTCAACTCAAGTCCTGCAAATCCTAAAATAAGACGCTCCAGTTGCTACCTACAGTGGTACCTCGGGTTAAGTACTTAATTCGTTCCGGAGGTCCGTTCTTAACCTGAAACTGTTCTTAACCTGAAGCACCACTTTAGCTAATGGGGCCTCCCGCTGCCGCATGATTTCTGTTCTCATCCTGAAGCAAAGTTTTTAACCCGAGGTACTATTTCTGGGTTAGCGGAGTCTGTAACCTGAAGCGTATGTAACCTGAAGTGTATGTAACCAGAGGTACCATTGTACTCTGATGACCAGCATTTCCTCACTTCTGCTTCCAAAGATTTCAACCGAGCAACTCTCCCAACATGTGGTGGGCAGGATTGTGGCCTCAGAAGCGAAGGCCCTTGGAAAGGAAGACGCTTAGAAGTTTAAATTAATTTATTCCACAAAGGGGCTGTTTGATGATTCCAGGTCTTTTAAGAACACAAGGCAAGCCTACAGAATCAAATCTAAAGGTCCATCAAGTCCAATGGCCTATTCTCACAGATGCCTGTTGGAAGTCTGCAAGCTGGAGCTGAGAGGTGATTTGTGATTTCCCCCGCAGCTTTTAAGATACGGAAGCTAGACAGGACTTGCAAGTCAAAACACCACACGTACGTACCCCTACTTGTTACAAGTGCCATAGCAAGAAGCAAACAACCCAACATCTTCCCCAATTAAAACCGGTTCCCCTTTATCAGCTAATTTCCAGCTAATCTACTGCATCGGGCTCATCGCCTTCGCTGCTACCACCCAAGGATCATGGGTCTGGTGGTCTCAGGCAGGAGACAAGAGAAGGGCTCTGGCATTATTCTCGCACAGGGCAGGTTGCCACGAGGGAACCTGTCAAGCGAGATTAATCGGCAATGTGGTCTCTGAGCGCAGCCAGCTGCTCAGCAGCCACTGAGTTGCCTAGGAAGAATTTTATCAGCTGACCTCCACCTACTCTGCCAGCGGCTGATCTCAGTAAGAGATGTTAAAACAGCAGAACACAGTGTGACTCTTGCCTCTCTGAATGCACTCCGCTGTGGACTGCCTGCTGCGCCCCTGGTCTGACTATTTTCATGGATGCATTAATTCCAGCAATCCTTGTGTTCAATTACAGAACTACCATATTTCCCCATCTGTAAGACGCCGCGTATAAGATGCTCCCTATTTTGGGTGACTCAGATTTAAGAAAATGGGGGGAGATGGCCCAGAGTATAAGACGCCCCCTAATTTTTGACATTATTTTTTAGGGAGGGAAACCTAGTCTTATACATGGAAAAATACGGCATTTATTTAGCTCCACAGCTCTGGAGAGGAGCTGTGCCCATGGCACTCCTATGCAAATCCATGAGCTGCTAAAAGCAGCATGTGCCACAGGAGTTTCTGAGTGCTTTTAGCTCATTCACACCAACTATGTATAGGTGTGGACGCGGGTGGCGCTGTGGGTTAAACCACAGAGCCTAGGACTTGCCAACCAGAAGGTCGGCAGTTCAAATCCCCGTGAGGGGTGAGCTCCCGTTGCTCAGTCCCTGCTCCTGCCAACCTAGCAGTTCGAAAGCACATCAAAAGTGTCAGTAGATAAATAGGTACCACTCCAGCGGGAAGGTAAACGGCGTTTCCGTGCACTGCTCTGGTTCGCCAGAAGCGGCTTAGCCATGCTGGCCACATGACCCAGAAACTGTACGCCGGTTCCCTCGGCCAGTAAAGCGAGGAGCGCCGCAACCCCAGAGTCGGTCACGACTGGACCTAATGGTCAGGGGTCCCTTTACCTTTACTATGTTTAGGTGTAGAAGGCACCACTCTGAAGAGAGGTGCTTTTCATTTAAGGTAACTGTCATGTAATGTGTCTACTTCTGAAAGGCGGCCTTCTCTCTGCATTCTTTCTGCGCAGGATCGCCTGGGCTGTTGCTGGTTTCAGACCCTGCCAGCTTTATTAACGCAGAGGGATTTCAAGGCATTGAAAGTGGCCGTAATTGAGGCGAAGGGTTCACCGGCTGTACAGAGACAGAGAGTTAGACATACCTCTTTGGACTGATTTGCCTTGGCGACAGCCTCCTGACTCAAACGCTCCTGAACCAAGATGCGAATTGCCTGGGAAGGAAAAAGAAGGCGAAAGCCCATGTAAGTGCTGGGGGATCCCTCTGGCCCAGGATGATCTGGAAGAGCTTACAGAAGCCAGCATGACATACGGTGGCAAATGATGCAATGAGATCAGGGCATATGGTGCCTAAACTGGAAGGGGCGAGGGAGATCCTTACTGTGAAGAACTTACACCCCCCAAAAAATTCAGCGGTGTCTTCCAAGATTGTGCCTTCCTAAGAGGTGGCCAAGTTTTATTTCAACTGACTCTAGTATTTGAATACATTCCCTTTTCTTTTCCTCCACTTGGCCATACAGTGGTGCCCCGCAAGACGAATGCCTCGCAAGACGGAAAACCCGCTAGACGAAAGGGTTTTCCGTTTTTCAATGAGCTTCGCAGGACGAATTTCTCTATGGGCTTGCTTCGCAAGACGAAAATGTATTGCGATTCTTGAGATTTTTTTTCGCTCCCCACCCCCTTTTTCTAAGGCGCTAAGCTGCTAATAGCCTTTTAGCAGCTAATCCTCTAATCCCTTAAGCCTTTAATAGCAGCTAATAGCCACTAAACCGCTAATCCGCTAATCCGCTAATAGGGTTGCTTCGCAAGACGAAAAAACCGCTAGACGAAGAGACTCAGAGACTCACTGAACGGATTAATTTCGTCTTGCGAGGCACCACTGTATTTGATTCTGCAGTAGCTCCTGAGAGCAGAGGTGGGAGTGAGGAAATAACGGGTGAGATTTTTCAGGCACAAAAGCTCTTGCCCCTTAAGCTGCTGCCTCTCAGGCCAAACAAGATGTCACAAACAGTAAACATGCATTGTAAAAAATCCCGACGACAGCATTTGTTCATGGTTGAGGTGACTGTGAGTGACCAAGCAGCTGTATTTCCACAGGTACCTAGAACCTACAGAGGGAAAACCAGCTTGCAGAGGGATGATTTAGAGTGTGGAAAAAATGTCAGGAATGCCACTATTTGGCCTCTTCTCTGCTCTAAACTACTCTCCCAGAACTGCTTTCCCCTAAACAAAGCAACCTCTAGGATTTAAACACACATTATCTACATATAAATATTTAGGTTGGCCATATAGGCTAGGCCTCCACCCAAGTGTGAATGGATAATTGAACGACTGTGGAGGCGCTGGGTACATCACCCATGCAGGTCCCACAGGCATAAATCACAACTATCACATGGCTAAAGATGGGCTTGGAATTCTTACAAACTCCTTTTGTTTTGTGCTGACTCGGACACCCTGCACAAACCCTGGGACCTTGGCTGCATTTCAAAGTCTGCCGTTGCAACAAAGATGGATTTTAAAGAACCGATGCCAGAAAGGAGAACTTCTGGTCATCAGTTACTTCTGCCTGTGCCCAGTCTTCTGACATGGTCAACAAGCTCAGTTTTGCTTTTATCTCTTTCCCTGGGGAAAAGGCAGCACCAAATATTAGCAGAGAAATTGCGGCCATAGCACAAACAACCACCGTGCTTGTTTCCAAGGCTACCAAAGTTCTTCCAGGGGGTCTTTACTATTTGTGCCTCAGTAAAGGGACACGGGTGGCGCTGTGGGTTAAACCACAGAGCCTAGGACTTGCCGATCAAAAAGTCAGCGGTTCGCATCCCCACAACGGGGTGAGCTCCCTTTGCTCGGTCCCTGCTCCTGCCAACCTAGCAGTTCGAAAGCACGTCAAAGTGCAAAGTAGATAAATAGGTACCCCTCCGGCGGGAAGGTAAACGGCGTTTCCGTGCGGAGCACTGGTTTGACAGAAGCGGCTTAGTCATGCTGGCCACATGACCCAGAAGCTGTACGCCGGTTCCCTTGGCCAATAAAGCGAGATGAGCACCTCAACCCCAGAGTCGGTCACGACTGGACCTAATAGTCAGGGGTCCCTTTACCTTTACCTTTAAAAGGCAAAGAGGCCAGGAGCCTCAATGAAAGGGCCACCCACCTCACAGCAAACCTAGATTTAGCTGAAGCAGGAGCCGAGCCACAGCACATTTACTCCCGAGTAAGTCCCACAGAATGAAGCTGGCAGGGCTTACTTGTGAGTAAACACACTCTGGACTGAGATGCACAACTCAGGAGTCAGTTACCTGGGAAACTTCTGAAGCTCTCTCTTAGATGAACTGCTCTTGTGGCAGGAAGATTATTTTAATATATGTTAAAGCACCCCTTTCAATGACAGGATGGTAGCGTGAAGATCAACATTAGGAATGGTTTCCTAGCTTTAAGTGCAGCTGGTAATTGGAATAAGTAATTATCCTGCCACTGAAAGGTCTGCAGGAGTAGGTAAAGAGAGGACTTTTGAAAGCATTAGTGATTTGTGAAGGGTGAAGGACAGAGGCTGGACAATATGCCCTACAAGTCTCCTTCCTCTTCGAAACCTCTCACCCCAAACTCATTCTAGGCTACCAATTAAAATAGAAAAATTAACACATTTAGCAGCTTTTTTTGCGGAAGGGGAGTGGTCAGCATGCTTGTTCAAACCATTTAAAAAACCACTTTTAATCTACTGCGGTTTGTATTTATGAAGAAAGAACAGGCTGCTAATGAGCTAACCTTGAGCATCACCAAATAGTCATCATGACGCTGGATCTGAAGGAGGTTCGCCAAAGCCATCACACCAGCCTTAAAGTCAGGGTTGTTTACTGTGGAAAAGCACACAGACACACAAGCTGATTCCCCTCGAAAATAGTAACAGCATGAATTTCTCTTTGGAATTGCTTAATCCAGGTGCCACCTTTGACAGCAAGAGGGGGGAACCTGTGGCTCCTAAGTCTACTTTCACGCAGGTGGGGGAAGCCCGGAAGAAAGCGGAGATGGATGGAGCAATTGAAGGAATTGGCAGGGAGGGGATCTTCTGGTGTTCAGACTTTTTGGGGAAAGTGATTTATCCCTTTCCTGGCAGCCTGGGGAAGGTGTGTGGGGAGAAAGGATGGTCCCGCCCACTTTTGGCCCTGGACCCTCCCACCGCTGGCTTCAGTCCCACCCACTGCCTGCATGCAACTCCTGAAAGATTACCACCCCCCAAGGGAATGTGGCCCTGGAGACACTGTTCCTGTTTCATGGCATGAAATACGGTGGCTTTTTCACTCACCATCCAGGTTGATGAGGGGTTCTGCATTTTTAGATGCATTGTCTGTGTTCTTAGCCCCCTCAGGCGTGGAGTCCTTATACTTGTCAGCTGTTGAAACAAAAGCCGTTCTGGCCCGTGAGTGACAAAGGGGTTTTAGAGGACTATGGATGAGCTAAAAATGAAAGGAAGCAGCCCCAGGCCAACAAAGGAAACAGGCACTGAACTATTCTTCTCCGCGAGAACAGCTTGTGCACAGAACGGCAGCAGCTGTCCAAGATGCCCGCAGCCTTCGCGTCAGAAGCTTGTCAATTGCTAATAAAAATGATGACACTTAAGTAGCAGCTGAACATGGAAAGAAAACAACAGATTTTCTGAACAATGCGGGAAACCGAGAAGCACTGCCCAAATGCAGGAAAACGTGAGGCCAAAACTATACATTTGGCAAAGAACCCGATGGGGGTATCAGCGAAGAGTTGCAAATTGGCAAAGTGGAGAACTGGCAGGCAGGCAAAGGGTATTTATGTGTCCTTAAAACTTTACTCTGCTTGCTGTTCCTTGCAAACCTTGGATTCCATGGGCTGGCCAGGTTAAAAAAAAACCCAACAGCAATAGCTGGGGTGGTGGTTTCAGAGAAAAAGCTATTGGGGGCAGGGAAAGAGTTAATGTTTCCCCCCTTGCAGCTATTTGACAGAAAGCCAGGCTCCCAGTCCTGAGTGTCTGTCACATGTAGTAACTGAGTGTGATAGAAAACTCAGGCTTGCGGATAATCAAGGGCAAAACTGTGAGTCAAAAATCTCTGGACTCTCAAGCCCACTTCTCTCAAGCCAATGTCCCACTGCTGATGACAGAACTCAGGTGGCTTCCAAATTGATTTGTTCAAGATTACAGCCTTACACGACAGACTTATTCTGAACTGGAAAAGTTTGGGTGTGCTTGAGCCTCTAGCTTCCGTGGCCTCACTGATCCTAGTGACTGAATCCTGCTAACTTCCAAGCGATATAGACATGTGAAGTCTCTCTGCATTCAGACTCCTCTATCTTTTAATGTTGCCTTGTGTGAGCTCCCTTCACTCTACACCTCTTGCAGCAATGGCACGAGATTCAACACTGTTCGGGCAACTGAGAAAGTAAGAAATAAAGCTTAAGCCGTAACAGAAGAGTTACAGCACAATCCTGGGCATTTCTCCCTAAGGCACGTTTTATTGAGATCAACGACACTCACTCTGAGGCAAGGTGCTGCCCTTTTAAAGACTCCAGCCTTGGAATGAAATAAAGGAGTATTCCCTTTATGCACCTTAAAAAACTACAGCCACAAATTAAGAGTAAATTACAGTGTTAATTGGCACATGCTTTCTGGCCTCTTTCTGGCTCAGCTTGAAAAACAGAACTGCAAAGGAAAGGGATCTATACTGCCTTTGAAGACAAGGGAGAGTGAAAAGTCAAACATACCGTTGTCCCCATACTCAAGCCTAACTGCCAGTCCCAAAAGCCAGTCAATTGTTTCTTGTCGCTCTTGGATGTTGAAGGGACAATTCACATCTTTAAGGTACTGTGAAAAACAAGAAGAAGATTGAACTAAGAACCTTCAATGATTCATAAGAAATTAACAAACACTGCAGGTTTGTCTGGGAGAGCAGCTTGCCAGGCAACGGGCATCTTGACCTAGAGGGTAACACTAAGGAATTGAGGAGGAGGGCAGAAATAGAAAATTGCTGCTGCTGCTGCTCCTCCTCGCCTGGGTAAACCTAACATTTATTAGTTTGTAAGGGCTCAACACACAAACTGCATACAAAAGCACACCCTCGCCTTGGGCATGCCAGAATGGGAGATCACTTGGGAACCTCATCTGTGCCACCTTGAACTTCATTGTGGAAGAAAGGTGGGATATAAATCTAACACAGATAAAGGAAAAGGCTCTCAATGGCTACAAGCCATGATGGGTATGTTCTACACCTGTTGTCAGAGGCAATAAATGCTTCTGAATATCAGCTGCTGGGAACTGCTGGAGGGGAGGGTGGTCTTGCATTTGGGTCCTGCTTTTGGGTTTCCAATTGGGGTACCTGTCTGGCCACAGTGATGCTGTCTTCAGGGGTCAGCAAACTTTTTCAGCAGGGGGCCGGTCCACTGACCCTCAGACCTTGTGGGGGGCCGGACTATATTTTCTGGGTGTGTGTGTGTGTGGAATGAACGAATTCCTATGCCCCACAAATAACCCGGAGATGCATTTTAAATAAAAGCACACATTCTACTCATGTAAAAAACACGCTGATACCTAGACTGTCCACGGGCCGGATTTAGAAGGCGATTGGCCCGGCCCTTCGTTTGTCTTCCCATGGTCTAGATCAGCGGTTCTCAACCTGTAGGTCCCCAGATGTTGTTGGGCTACAACTCCCATCATCCCTGAGCTCTGGCCTTGCTAGCTAGGGGTGATGGGAGTTGTAGTTCAACAAACACCTGGGGGCCTACAGGTTGAAAAAGGCTGGTCTAGATGGTCCCTTTTGCCTGATCCAGCACAGCTCTGCTTATGTTCTCAAAGAAATGATGAATTGGGCATTCTGCCTCTGCAAGAAAGCAAAGGAATGCAGAAGCACAAACATGGTCATGTGACATTGTTGACAGTAAAGGGTCTTGGGGCAGGAGTTGCCACTGACAGATCACACTGATTAGCATTTCCAGGAAATAATAACTGTTAGCATCAACTAAGGTTTACCTTTTCAAAGGACTTTGTCCATTCTGCAGCATTGTGGATGTTTCTCAGATTCCCTCTGTCTTCAATTTTGTAGTGTCTGATTTTCTGGTCTTCAAGCCAAACAATAAAGTTTCGAAATTCAGTTTCATCTGTGATAACAGATTAATAAAGTCACATTGATTATGTCAAAGTCTATCCCAAGTCATTGAATCCACCAAAGGATTTATGCCACTACAGAGCTTTCCAAACGTTTCATGTCGGTGACACACTTTTTAGACAAGCATCAATTTGTAATTTAGTTTTATTAGCAAACCGGAGATTAAACTAACCCCTTTCCAGGAAAGCAGGGAGTGTTTGCGTGACACCCCTACGCACAGCAGCTGACAAACCTAACATGTTGCAACACACAGTTTGGAAAGCTCTGGGCTGAAGGGTAAACTGCATAAGGAAAACAAAGCAGACTAACAGAGGATGTACCAGAAGACCCTTGAACACATTAAATGAAAATGTATTTCATTTCATTCATTCATATTTATTTCAACCCAAAAAACAAGTTCAAATTGGCTTACAACAAAGAAACAGGGATGCATTTCAAACAAACACTACAAAAACAATTTCATATCATAGCAAAATAACACAGCAACAATTTCATAACCTAACAAAACAATAGCAAATATGACAACATACAAAAAACCCACATTCCAATAGTATAATTATAGCATGCACCACCCAATAGCAATAATAATAATAATAATAATAATAATAAACAACTGTATCAGAGCACTTCCCTCGACTGACCACTGAGCGCACCACACAGGGAAGTTAAGTTAAGCTAAGCAGATATATAAGATTGAATATTTATTTATTAAGATACAAAATTACAATCTCAATAATAAAGTTACAAAATAATAACAAGGAAGTCACACACTGGTGGAGGGAAGAAACAGGGTAAGAAATAAGAAATGGATAAATGATGGTGCATAATGAAATGTGAAAATATGAATTTATGACTATAATGTATATGTATCAATATGTAAAGATTTAATATATGTATTGCAACATTAATAATAAATTAGGTGCATAATAATAATAATAATAATTGTCCAGGGCAGCTGTCTACCAGCTCCATCTGGTACGCAGGATGAGGCCCTCCCTGCCCGCAGACTGTCTCACCAGAGTGTTGCATGCTCTGGTTATCTCCCGCTTGCACCACTGCCATGCGCTCTACATGGGGCTACCTTTGAAGGTGACCCGGAAACTACAACTAATCCAGAATGCGGCAGCTAGACTGGTGACTGGGAGCGGCCGCCGAGACCATATAACACCGGTCTTGAAAGACCTACATTGGCTCCCAGTACGTTTCTGAGCACAATTCAAAGTGTTGGCGCTGACCTTGAAAGCCCTAAACGGCCTCAAAGGTCCAGTATACCTGAAGGAGCGTCTCCACCCCCATCGTTCTGAGGTCCAGCTCCGAGGGCCTTCTGGCGGTTCCCTCCCTGCGAGAAGCCAAGTTACAAGGAACCAGGCAGAGGGCCTTCTCGGTGGTGGCACCCGCCCTGTGCAACGCCCTCCCAGCAGATGTCAAAGAGAACAACAACTACCAAACTTTTAGAAGACATCTGAAGGCAGCCCTGCTCAGGGAAGCTTTTAATGTTTAATAGGTTATTGTATTTTAGTGTTTTCTTGGAAGCCGCCCAGAGTGGCTGGGGATAAATAAAATTTATTTATTTATTTATTTATAAATAAATTTAATGTGCGTGAATTGAGCACAGCACACGCGAGTCAAAGTAACGTGTGAACCGAGCTGGGATGGGAGCAGGGGGAGAGGAAGAAGACCAAAGGCGCCAAGGGGCGTGGCCTAGACGGCCACGGGGCGGCGCTAAGGGGACCACGTGCGCACGCATGCGCGCTGCGGGGCGAGCCGCCGGCCACGACGGCGAGGAAAGGCGCCGACGAGAGTTTCGGCCTAGCCGCCTCACCTCGGCAGTTGAACCCGGCCGGGTTGTGGTAGTCAAGCGCTGACAGCTTCCGCCGGAACATGGCGCCGCGCCTCGGGAGAGCAAGTCTGCCCGGCTCGGTTGCCGCCGCCGCCGCCGCCGCCTCAGCGAGAAGCGCCTCAGTCGCTGCGAAGAAGACGCCGAGAGGCTGAGCGCGCCTGCGCAGCAGAGGCTGGAGTGGGCGGGGCTATAAGCCTGCGGTGGCCAATCGGTGCTCGTGCCGAGCCGAGTGGGCGGGGCGAGCCGGAGGAGAGAATGGGCGCGACTTAAAGAGAGGAGGGGAAGCGATCGGGAAGGAGGAGCCGAAGACGTTGACTGACAGACGCCCCGGCGAATAGAGGCGAGAGGTGGAGTAGGCTTGCGAGGAAGGAAAGGGACGCTGAGGAGGACGGCGCCATAGACTTGTAACGTGTAGAGGGAGGCGGAGGGCTGGATTAGGGGCCAGTTCAAACTTTTTATTTTGCCAACCATAAAAACCATTGGTTACAATAATGGGTTTGGGGGAAAGAGTGATTGCTCTAAACAAAACGGTTTTGTTCAAAGGCTTTTTAGGCAGACGGAGGGCAGCAGGAAGGACGAAAGCTTCCCCTGTTGAATATCCGCCTGCTGCCTAGATTTTTAAGTGCAACGTTGGAGCTTGCCTTTTGTTTGCATGTGTTTCAAGAAATCCTGCTAACAGCATCTGGTTAGTGGGATGGAGTATTTTTCAAGAGAGGATATTCCACAGTTCAGGCCAGTGAAGATTTAAATCGATTTTTAAAAATCTGATCCATTTTCTAAAGTGATTTATTGGACAGGTGGAGTTAAAGCTCACTCTTGTTTTTATTTTACAAAAGAACATTAAAAAAAATTAATAGTTTTGTTTGTTTGGATTATATTTTGTTGTTGGATTTTTATAGGAGCCACCTTGGAAGCCAATCTAAAGGGTGGCACTCTTTCAGATATCACACTTCATCATTTAGAAGCCAGAGCTGTCTTAGACGGCAGCTGTATGTCCACAACTTGGATTTCTGCATCATTGAACTAAGTCGGATGTACTTCTGAGCAGACATGTAAGCAAGCCTCTCTGGGAGCCTTTTTGACTGAAGAGTAGGATACAAATGCTAGTCTAAATAAAGCTTTGTGGAAATGTTTTGAACATCCGATCGCTGCTCATAAACGTGATTTCAGGTCAGAGAATCCTCACCGTGCCATTTTCGCACCAAGAGCAAACGGCTCCAGAGATTTGAACCTGGATCTCCTGTATCCTATACCCAAGACAAAAAACGAGGCGTCTCTTCTGTGCCACAACCTACTTCCTCCCCTGGAGTTGCTGTGGTTATCAGGTCAGTGGGCTTTTGCCCAAACTATCCAGCAGAGGGCTTTTTGCAGAAGGAATCAACTCGCAGCTCTCTGTGGCGAGCTTGTCATATCGAGACGAAGCTCCCACAAATTATTATAACAGATGCTTGCTGATAACGGCACGGCAAGATGGATATGGAACACAAAAGGACCATCTTTCTTGGAGATTTTACTTTCGAAGGAGCAGAGAGTCGGCCCAGGATACCTGAAAGAGCATTTCCACCCCCATTGTTCAGCCAGGACACTGAGGTCCAGCGCCGAGGGCCTTCTGGCGGTTCCCTCCCTGCAAGAAGTGAGGTTACAGGGTGCCAGGCAGAGGGCCTTCTCGGTGGTGGCGCCTGCCCTGTGGAACATCCTCCCACCAGATGTCAAAGAAACCCAGACAGATGGGTGGGATATAAATAATAAATAAATACTAATAATACAGTCATACCTCATGTTACGTTTGCTTCAGGTTGCGCGTTTTCAGGTTGCGTCCCGCGACGACCCGGAAGTACCGGAAAGGGTTACTTCCGGGTTTCGCTGCTCGCGCATGAGCAGACACACAAAATGAGGTGTGCATGCGCAGAAGCGACGAATCGCGACCTGCAGACGCGGATTGCTTGCTTTTCAGGTTGTAAACAGGCCTCCGGAACGGATACCCTTCGCAACCAGAGGTACCAGAGGTACTACTGAGGGCCTTATCGGTAGTGGCGCCCACCCTGTGGAACGCCCTCCCTTCAGATGTGAAGGAAATAAGCAGCTATCCTATCTTTAAAAGACATCTGAAGGCAGCCCTGTTTAGGGAAGTTTTTAATATTTAATGCTGTATTGTTTTTAACACTTGATTGGGAGCTGCCCAGAGTGGCTGGGGAGACTCAGCCAGATGGGCGGGGTATAAATAATAAATTATTATTATTAGTACCACTGTAATTGTTATTGTTGTTTAGTCGTGTCCGACTCCTCGTGACCCCATGGACCAAAGCACGTCAGGCCCTCCTGTCTTCCACTGCCTCCCGCAGTTTGGTCAAACTCATGCTTCGAGGACACTGTCCAACCATCTCGTCCTCTGTCATCCCCTTCTCCTTGTGCCCTCCCATCTTTCCCAACATCAGGGTCTTTTCCAGGGAGTCTTCTCTTCTCATGAGGTGGCCAAAGTCTTGGAGCCTCAGCTTCAGGATCTGTCCCTCCAGTGAGCACTCAGGGCTGATTTCCTTCAGAATGGATAGGTTGGATCTTCTTGCAGTCCATGGGACTCTCAAGAGTCTCCTCCAGCACCATAATTCAAAAGCATCAATTCTTCAGCGATCAGCCTTCTCTATGGTCCAGCTCTTAATTATTATCTGCTACCAGGACACATTTAGATCAGCCTTCACCAGCCTGGTGTGCTCCAGATGTTTTGGGCCAGGATGGCAGAGGTTGCTCTTCTCCTTTACCTCACCCAGGTCTCTCTTTCTCCCCACCCTCTTCCCAGGAAGAAAAGGCGAAGGTTGCCCCATATCTTAGAATCATAGAGTTGGAAGAGACCACAAGGGCCATCGAGTCCAACCCCCTGCCAAGCAGGAAACACCATCAGAGCACTCCTGACATATGGTTGCCAAGCCTCTGCTTAAAGACCTCCAAAGAAGGAGACTCCACCACACTCCTTGGCAGCAAATTCCACTGTCAAACAGCTCTTACTGTCAGGAAGTTCTTCCTAATGTTTAGGTGGAATCTTCTTTCTTGTAGTTTGGATCCATTGCTCCGTGTCCGCTTCTCTGGAGCAGCAGAAAACAACCTTTCTCCCTCCTCTATGTGACATCCTTTTATATATTTGAACATGGCTATCATATCACCCCTTAACCTCCTCTTCTCCAGGCTAAACATGCCCAGCTCCCTTAGCCGTTCCTCATAAGGCATCGTTTCCAAGCCTTTGACCATCTTCCATGAACCTAATCCTTTACAGCCATCCAGGTTGGACGCGATCACCAGCTCTTGTGGGTTCCCCATATTGCCAGCAGGATGAGAAAGCACATGCTGCCTCCTCTCACTCACTGTACAGCCATCAGAGCCGGCGGCAGCTACAGATACTTCTGATCATCTCTCTTCCAATGCCCGTTTCATCCAGGGAGCCTCCAGCCCCCACCTGCTTTGTACTTTGTCTATCATGCCATGCAAACCTGGGAGGAAACAAGGCACCCTCTTCCACCAGCCCAGTGGTTCAAGAGTGGACAGTTCCACCCCTCTGGGCGTGGTGGGATTGCCTAGTGGGCCTGTTAAGAGGCAAGGGAGCGGCAGAGGGGCAAGTGAGCTGGGTATGTCACTGAAAACAGAACCGGGATTCAAAATGGCCTTAAACAGTTTGGAGAACTGGGTGCAAGCTAACAAAATGAATTTCAGTAGGGACAAACGTAAGGTTCTGCACTTAGGCAGGAAGAACCAGAGGCACAAATATAGGATGGGGGACACCTGGCTTACTAGGAGTACATGTGAAAAGGATCTAAGAGTCGTGGTGGACCCCAAGCTTAACATGGGGCCACAGTGTGATGCAGCAGCAAAAAAAGCTAATGCTATTCTAGGCTGCATCAACAGAGTTCTAGTGTCCAGATCAAGGGAAGTAATAGTCCCACTCTATTCTGCCTTGGTCAGGCCACACTTGGAATACTGTGTTCAATTCTGGGCATCACAATTTAAGAAGGATGTTGACAAGCTGGAAGGTGTCCAGAGGAGGGCAACCAAGATGATCAAGGGTCTGGAAACCAAGCCTTGTGAGGAACGGTTGAAGGAGCTGGGGATGCTTAGCCTGGAAAAGAGGAGGCTGAGGGGAGATAGGATAGTCATCTTCAAATATCTCAAGGGCTGTCAGATGGAGGAGGGATCATGCTTGTTTTCTCCTGCTCTGGAGGGGAGGACTCGAACCCATGGCTTCAAGTCACGAGAAAGGAGATCCCGGCTAAACATCAGGAAGAGCTTTCTGATAGCAACAGCTGCTCAAAAGTAAGACACTCTCCCTCCGGAGGTGGTGGACTCTCCTTCCTTGGAGGTTTATATGCAGACGTTGGACGGCCATCTGTCATGGATGCTTTAGCTGAGATTCCTGCATTGCAGGGGGTTGGTCTAAATGACCCTAAGGGTCCCTTCCAACTCCACAATTCTATGAAATGACAACAGACTTTCAAAAACTAATATCTCTGGATCAAGTTCATCCCTTTTTGGGGGGTTAATTAATAGTTTTAGGTGGATTCTGAATGTGCAAATGTATGTAGAATTTTATTGTGCTATTATCGTCCTTGGTGGGCCGTGCAAGCCACTATTCTGAATGCTTTCTATAGGGTAGTGGGATATCTTTAGAGAACCAAGGGAGTTTGGGTACCACTGCTTTAGCCCAGCAAAGCATCCCCAACATGGGGACAGCTTTGCCTTCTGAGATGGTGACCACTGCCTATAGAACTATCAGGAAATGACTGGCAGAATCCGAGACCAGGGACAAGAGTCGATGGAGGAAGATTGGAAAAAATTTAAAGTATATTTACAGAAATATTGCAAAATTAATGAATGTTAGAAGATGAATGTTAATGAATGAATGAATTAATTAATTAATGTTAGAAGAATATTGGAATGAAGTTACATGGTTTTAGCAGAAGGGTTATTAAGAACTATATGAATATTAATTGTTAATGTGCCAAAGTGGAAAATTTAAAGTTAAATTAAAGGTAAAGGTACCCCTGCCCGTACGGGCCAGTCTTGCCAGACTCTAGGGTTGTGCGCCCATCTCACTTAAGAGGCCGGGGGCCAGCGCTGTCCGCAGACACTTCCGGGTCACATGGCCAGTGTGACATCGCTGCTCTGGCGAGCCAGCGCAGCACACGGAACGCCGTTTACCTTCCCGCTGGTAAGCGGTCCCTATTTATCTACTTGCACCCGAAGGTGCTTTCGAACTGCTAGGTTGGCAGGCGCTGGGACCGAACGACGGGAGCGCACCCCGCCACGGGGATTCGAACCGCCGACCTTTCGATCGGCAAGTCCTAGGTGCTGAGGCTTTAACCCACAGCGCCACCCGCGTCCCTTAAAGTTAAATTGTTTTAGGATAAATTATAGAACAAAAATTGAAGAAGAGGGAAAGGATTTGTTGAACCAGCTAATTTGAACTAGAATACAAAAAAGGGAGGTGCGAGGAAGTGAAGGAAATAAGCAAATGAAAGATATAGATATGAAACTTGGATGTGTGTTTAAATGTTTTTGTTTTTTTGTTGTATTGTTGTACTGTATCTTTTTTATTGTTGATGTATTGTCTGTTGAATTTATGTATTGTTTTTCTCTACCTTTTTTCTTCTTATAACTATAAAATTTCTAATAAATATTTTTTAAAAAATAATAATAGACCTATCAGCAGTCTTACGATGCTCACTGTAACGGCACCATAATAACAACACAGAAGTCTGCGATACAAGGTGAGTAAAAGGACGAGTCAAAATGCCCCATCAATCACAACGTACAGTTTTTACTTGCAGAACAAACAAACAAATAAAAAGCTACCAAATACAAGTGTTAGAAAAACAGTGGTAGTAACTACGTCAGGAATGTACACTGCGGCCTCCCAGGCCCTTCCGAAGCTATGGCACATCCTTAGTTAAATCCTTGGAAAAGAACAAAATTGGCCGAGAGTGAACAGCAACTGCAATTCTGGTCCCCTGTCCCCCTCGCATGGAGCTACTCTAAAAATGCTACATACACACAAGACCCAAATGCTAAGGAACATCGGAATAAATCTAACCTGCTGCGATAATTTTACGATTCAACATAAATAACTGAGTGACATTTTTTTTGGGGGGGGGCACAAAAAAGGAATAAGGATATTATGTACATACACACACAGAGATACACAACCCTTTTCAACCACGCTCTGCACAGCCCTCTTTTTTTGGAAAGAAAAAGACCAAAGGGTTTTTGTCTGGCAAGAGCGTAAGTGGACATCAATTTTTACTCTTTTACACATTCCCCCCTCCCTTTCCAGACAACTCTGCAGATGTCAAGATCTTTAGCCTCGTAACGTAGAGCAACATCACCATTCCATTCTCCCAAGAAGGCAGCCGTTTTCTTTTTTCTTTTTATCATGCACTTCTCTGTAAACTTCCAGGCCATTTTGATTTTATGTTTTAAATTGGGTGGACTCTGGAGACACGTCCACGTTGCTGAAAAAATCTCTACATCAGTGTCCAGGGCGGCCCAAATTGGGGTCACAGGCTCCTGTGAGGTTTACAGAATGGCGCAGAAAAACTTCTTCTCTCTAAAGGGGTTTTCTGAAGCAGGGACCGGAGTCAATAGAGGGTCTTCTTTGGCGTGGGCTTCGCAGTACGCCATCAGGTCTGCGGCGGCTTTCGACACCTAGGAAGAAAGAGAGAGGAGGTCAAGTTCTCAAAGAGCAGTTACTTGGGCAAGGAAGCCCACGGAGGCAGAAGATGGAGACCTGAAACCCTATAATAAATAATAATAATAATAATATTCTATTAGGAATAATAGGGAATGATATTAGAAAGAATGATGTGAAATTATTTAGGTACGCAGTGACAGCAGCAAGAATTTTGATGGCCCAGAAATAGAAACAGGAAGAAATGCCGACTAGGGAAGAATGGAGAATGAAGCTGATGGAATATGCAGAGATGGACAAATTGACTGGGAAAATAAGGAACCAACGCGACCAGAGATTTTCCGAGGACTGGAATAAATTTACAGAATATATCAAAAATGTATGTGAGGAACAACTAACGCTTGTTGGTTTTCAAGAAGCTTTGTGAAAAAGACTGATTGAAATGTTGCTTGAATGATATGATAAGATTAAGATTGCTAAAGTGCAATATAAATTTAAGAAATGTGAGTAGTAGTAATAATATGGAGAATTGTCAGATAGGCTGAGGGAAGTCCAAAAGATGTATATGTAAAAAGCGAATGTTAAATATGGTTGGAATGTTTATTGGAAACTGAATAAAAATTAATTATTAAATAAATAAATAAATAAATAAATTTTTATTTATACCCCGCCCTCCCCAGCCAAGGCTGGGCTCAGGGCGGCTAACAAGCAATAATAAAAACAAGTTGAATGAATACAACTTAAAAACAAAATTAAAACACAACATTAAAACATTAAAATATTAAAATGTAGCCTCATCGCAGGAGGAGAAAGGAAAAGAAAAAAGAAAGAGGGGGAGGGAATCAAATTGGCTCCAAGCCAGAGGCCAGGCAGAACAGCTCTGTCTTACAGGCCCTGCAGAAAGAAATCAGATCCTGCAGGGCCCTGGTCTCATGAGGCAGAGTGTTCCACCAGACCGGAGCCAGAGCTGAAAAGGCCCTGGCACTGGTTGAGGCTAATCTGACATCCTTAGGGCCTGGGACCTCTAGGGTGTTGCTATTTATGGACCTTGAGGCTCTCCGTGGGGCATACCGGGAGAGGCGGTCCCGTAGGTACGAGGGTCTCTAGATATTAATAGACTCTCTTTTTTTATATATAAATAATTTTTATTATATTTCCAATAAGTGTTTTATCCAAATTTGACATTTGCTTTAACATAAACATCTTTTGGACTTCCATCAGCCTATCTGACAATTCTCCATAATCTCACTACATCTCACATTTCTTACATTTATATTGCACTTTATCTCTCTTAGTCTTAACCTTTCTTTTAAACAACATTTCTATCAATCTTTTTCACAAAGCTTCTTGAAAGCCAACAAGCGTTAGTTGCTCCTCACATTCATTTTTGATATATTCTGTAAATTTACTCCAGTCCTCGGAAAATCTCTGATCGCGTTGGTTCCTTATTTTCCCAGTCAATTTGTCCATCTCTGCATACTCCATCAATTTCATTCTCCATTCTTCCTTGGTCGGCATTTCTTCCTGCTTCCATTTCTGGGCCATCAAAATTCTGGCTGCTGTCACTGCATATCTAAACAGTTTCACATCTTTCCTGCTAATTTCATTCCCTACTATCCCAAGTAGAAATGTTTCTTAATGAATGTATATTTCAACATTTTCTTCATCTCATTATAAATCATTTCCCAGAAGCATTTCACTTTTTTGCATTCCCACCACATATGGTAAAATAGACTCTCAACTTGCACAAAGTCAATGCAAGTTTTCCTCCGACTGCAACAGAAATCTACCCTCCTGTAGCAAAGAATCATAGACACCGAGAGACAACAGGACTGCTCAAGGTGCCCCGACTATAAAATGGGAGAAATCGAGAGATATATAGCGAGCATATCTCTTCTTTCTCGTATCCAAAAATGCATGAAGGGCTTTTACACTCGCCAGAAGCTCGGCTCTGCCCTCGCTGGTCCTGGAAGGATTCTTTTTTAAAAAGTCCCATATGCGCAGAGATTTTGCACCTGTTTATTGGGGGAGATAGGAAGCCCAGAGCACTTGTTCTTTAGGTGTCCCTTTTATGAAGAGGCACATAGTGAGACCATTGATCCCCTGCTGGTGAGGTTTGCTGACCTCCCGGAAAAGCAAAAATTTGACCTTTTCCTGTCAGGAGGCAGTGATGGCCATCAACTGTGTGACACGGCAGCTAAAAAAGCCAATGCAATTCTGGGCTGCATCAATAGGAGTAGAGCATCTAGATCAAGGGAAGTAATAGTGCCACTGTATTCTGCTCTGGTCAGACCTCACCTGGAGTACTGTGTCCAGTTCTGGGCACCACAGTTCAAGAAGGACACTGACAAACTGGAACGTGTCCAGAGGAGGGCAACCAAAATGGTCAAAGGCCTGGAAACGATGCCTTATGAGGAACGGCTAAGGGAGCTGGGCATGTTTAGCCTGGAGAAGAGGAGGTTAAGGGGTGATATGATAGCCATGTTCAAATATATTAAAGGATGTCTCATAGAGGAGGGAGAAAGGTTGTTTTCTGCTGCTCCAGAGAAGCGGACACGGAGCAATGGATCCAAACTACAAGAAAGAAGATTCCACCTAAACATTAGGAAGAACTTCCTGACAGTAAAAGCTGTTTGACAGTGGAATTTGCTGCCAAGGAGTGTGGTGGAGTCTCCTTCTTTGGAGGTCTTTAAGCAGAGGCTTGACAACCATATGTCAGGAGTGCTCTGATGGCGTTTTCTGCTTGGCAGGGGGTTGGACTTGATGGCCCTTGTGGTCTCTTCCAACTCTATGATTCTATGATTCTATGAACTTTGATGGCTTTAAAAGAGGATCAGACCTGATCATGGAGGAGAGGGCTATTCTCTGCCTCCACAATCTCAGGCTCAGGAGGAAAGAGGGCTCTTGTCCTCAGGTCCTGCTTGCGGGTTTTGCACGTGCATCTGGTTCGTCACTGTGAGAACAGGATCTGGACTAGATGGGCCATTGGGCAAATCCAGCAGGTTATTTTTATGTTCTTATTCCGTAATCTCACAGCGGTGGCTGTGAGAAGCTGTGGTTGTGAGTATCTGTTGGGTATTCTCTCTCTCTCTGTGTGAGAATCATTTGTTCCACAAACAAAGAACAAAGAAGCAGAAGGCCGAGATTGTTTGGTCTATGAAATGACATATTCTGTGGGAACTGTCCTATGGACATGCGCAGTGTGGCAGGAAGTACTGATAACAATGGTTCTGTGCAACTTGTAACTTGTTGTGAGTCTCTTGCTTGAGCCTTGTGGTGAGAGAAGCAGAGAGAGTGTCTTGGAGTCTTGTTGGACTCTAATAAGCTACCTTTGAAGGTGATCCGGAAACTGCAATTAATCCAGAATGCGGCAGCTAGACTGGTGACTGGGAGAGGCCACCGGGACCACATAACACCGGTCCTGAAAGACCTGCACGGGCTCCCAGGACGTTTCTGAGCATAATTCAAAGTGTTGGTGCTGACCTTGAAAGCCCTAAACGGTCTCAGCCCAGTATATCTGAAGGAGCGTCTCCACCCCCATCGTTCAGCCCGGACACTGAAGTTCAGCTCCAAGGGCCTTCTGGTGGTTCCCTCACTGAGAGAAGCCATGTTACAGGGAACCAGGCAGAGGGCCTTCTTGGTGGCGGCACCCGCCCTGTGGAACACCCTCCCCCCAGATGTCAAAGAGAAAAATAACTACCAAACTTTTAGAAGACATCTGAAGGCAGCCTTGTTTAGGGAAGCTTTTAATGTTTAATAGACTATTGTATTTTAGTGTTTTGTTGGAAGCCGCCCAGAGTGGCCGGGGAAACTCAGCCAGATGGGCGGGGTATAAATAATTTTATTATTAATTATTATTATTAGGTAAAGGTAAATGGACCCCTGACCATTAGGTCCAGTCGTGGCTGACTGTGGGGTTGTGGTGCTCATCTCGCTTTATTGGCCGAGGGAGCCAGCGTACAGCTTCCGGGTCATGTGGACAGCATGACCAAGCCGCTTCTGGCGAACCAGAGCAGCGCACAGAAACGCTGTTTACCTTCCCGCTGGAGTGGTACCTATTTATCTACTTGCACTTTGACGTGCTTTCGAACTGCTAGGTTGGCAGGAGCAGGGACCGAGCAACGGGAGCTCACCCCGTCACAGGGATTCGAACCACTGACCTTCTGATCTGCAAGTCCTAGGCTCTGTGGTTTAACCCACAGTGCCACCCGCGTCCCTAATTATTATTATTATTACTGTAAATATTTGCTACCAATATGCTTTTATTCCTGTCAAGTAAACCTCTACACTTGACTGAATCTTTATGGCATCCATGAGTGTTTATGGCCTACTGTGTGTACCTTCAACCCCAAAGACGCTTCCAAGGCAGCAGCTGCGTTGAGATGTAACTCTGCTGAGCATGGATACTGGCACACACAGGCAGCGAAAGTGATGCCGGACCCAATCCTACAAAATCATCCATCAGATGTTGATGGATTGATCCAACGGTATCATGATGGGGTCCTGTCCTTTTGAATTTGCCACTACTCTACTGGGTGGGTGGGGCTGAGCCCCATTTGCCCTAATGGATCAGCTCCCAATATAAAGAACACCCCTTCTCTCTTCCTAGTGGCAAAATGAATCTTGCCACTCTCCCTCTTTTGCCCAAATTTCGTAATTCCCAGAGCCGTGCTGGCCTCAGCCTCATTTCTCCTCCCACCCCTGCAAATGAACCAGAGTGGAAACCAAAATTCAGGGAGCTGATCTCTCAAAAAACCGCATTGTGCAAACTATGCCTTCGTTGAAATCCCCTCTCTCTGCAGTGGGGAAGACACAGACAGACACACAAGGGAGAGGCAAATCTCTTCATTCTAACTTCTCCGTTACATATTTTTCCAATCTTCACTTCCTCACATTTCCACATCTGCTTGCCGATTCTTTTTAAGAAGCCCTCATGAAAAATTATCAGCGTTTTCGTGCTCCTTTTTCACGCTACGTCCAATTTTGCTGTGCAGTTTTGTCCAGCACATGTCATTTTGCAGTTCCCCCCACAATAAGGCATTTTGGTACACATTCGTCGGCGGGAGAGCTTCATTGCAAAATTCAGAAAGTGTGAATCTCAAAGGACGGCTGTGTTTTGGCTCAGGTATGGTTTCAGAAACTGAGCTGGGTAGGTTTGTCTTTAAAGGCAAATGGAATGGATTTTCTCCTATGTTCTTCGTCTGCGCCAGGTACACCTTGGGAAATTTCCCAAACCCAAGTCCAGCCTGCAACGTATGTGTTTTTGTGTAATAGCAACCAACCCCTTGATAACGCAAGGCTGGCCGAGACCCCTTTCTAAGTATGCCAAGCCACGGTGAAGGATGCTTGCTGTTGCCATAGTAACGCAGGGAGAAAGCCGCAAGCCGCAGCCATCTAGCACATTTTAACACAAAGGCTCTCTGAATTTCTGCCCATGGATAGCAGGGCAGGTTACCCCATTTAACAAAAGAACAACCAGAAAAATACAGGTAGGAAATGCTAACTCGAGCCAAGCCAAGTTCCCACAACGTGGCAATGCACTGGAAATGGCTTGAGGATTCGAAAATCGAGGGCGTGCCTGAATGGTGGAATCGCTGTCGCTTACGGACTCACTGTTAAAACCGTGTTTATGGAAGGCAATCTTACTCGGCTATGAATGATCGCCAAAGAAGAAGAAAGAAGATTCGCTGGCACACAGGGGCAAAATTTCATTTACCAAGACACGGGTGGGCAGACTTGCAGGATCTGGTGTTGTTGTTTTTTTAATCCTGATATCCGCCAACTTGAACCAGGAACAAAAGATCTGCTCTTGAAACGAATAGATTTGGAGCCCAGGAAATTGTTATGAATACCAGAGCGGGTGGCGCTGTGGGTTAAAGCCTCAGCGCCTAGGGCTTGCCGATCGAAAGGTCGGCGGTTCGAATCCCCGCAGCGGGGTGCGCTCCCGCTGTTCGGTCCCAGCGCCTGCCAACCTAGCAGTTCAAAAGCACTCTTGGGTGCAAGTAGATAAATAGGGACCGCTTACTAGCGGGAAGGTAAACGGCGTTTCCGTGTGCGGCTCTGGCTCGCCAGAGCAGCTTCGTCACGCTGGCCACGTGACCCGGAAGTGTCTTCGGACAGCGCTGGCCCCCGGCCTCTTTGAGTGAGATGGGCGCACAACCCTAGAGTCTGTCAAGACTGGCCCTTACGGGCAGGGGGTACCAGAGCTGAAGGGAGCTCTTGGTCTTGTCACAAAAGAAATCCACTCCTGATTGTCCCCCACGCCAACACCCCAGATTTCTCCCTGGATGGCGGGGGTGGAGTCGCTTCATCGTTGCAAATTCTAGCCAGTCTACTTGAGAACATAAAAAGAGCTTGGTGGATCAGGCCCATCTAGCCCAGCCTCCTGTTCTCACAGTGGCCGAACACATGCCCCAATGAGGAACCCTCAAGCAGGATTCGAATACAAGACCGTTCTCATTTTCTGCAGTTTCTAGCAACAGGCATTCATAAGCATCACTGATTCCAGCTACAATAGCAGAGCAGAACCACTGTGGGGAATAGCCCTTGATTGCGCTCTCCTCCATGAATTTTGCTAGTTGTCTTTTAAAGCCATCTAAGATGGCGGCCATCCCTGCCTCCTGTGGCAGCGAGTTCCACCGTTTAACGACGTGCTGTCCTGAATTGTCCAATTCCATGGACTCCCAACTCCCACCATCCCCAAGTTGGCTGGGGCTTATGGGAGTTGTAGTCCCAAGAACTTCTGCAGGGCCAAAGCTGTGCCATCCCTTTTTTTAAAAAACAGCAACATCCCCTTCCCCCAAGCCAGGCATAGGCAACCTTCGGCTTTCCAGATGTTTGGGACTACAATTCCCAACATCCCTGACCACTGGTCCTGTTACTTATGTACTAAGTGGAATTGGATCCAAAATGCAGCAGCCTGATTGGTCCTAGAACAGTAGGATCCAGAATGCAGCAGTCTGATTGGTCCTAGAACAATAGGATTCAGAATGCAGCAGTCTGATTGGCCCTAGAACAATAGGATCCAGAATGCAGCAGTCTGATTGGTCCTAGAACAATAGGATCCAGAATGCAGCAGTCTGATTGGTCCTAGAACAATAGGATCCAGAATGCAGCAGCCTGATTGGTCCTAGAACAATAGGATCCAGAATGCAGCAGCCTGATTGGTCCTAGAACAATAGGATCCAAAATGCAGCAGTCTGATGGGTCCTAGAACAAAGGATCCAGAATGCAGCAGTCTGATTGGTCCTAGAACAATAGGATCCAGAATGAAGCAGTCTGTTTGGTCCTAGAACAATAGGATCCAGAATGCAGCAGTCTGATTGGTCCTAGAACAATAGGATTCAGAATGCAGCAGTCTGATTGGTCCTAGAACAATAGAATTCAGAATGAAGCAGTCTGTTTGGTCCTAGAACAATGCAGCAGTATGATTGGTCCGCAGGAGCCACCCAATCCAGCTCCAGGTGGAAGTCAATCCACAACCTGATTGGCCTACAGGAGAATCCTGGAATTAGCCAATCACATGGGGCCCATTGTGTTGTGTATAAAGCAGATATTTTGGGGGAACATTCATTCCTCCTCAACACTATGAGCTGAATAAACAGCATGAAATCCACTCTCGACTCCGAGTATATTTCACTAGGGATCATGGGAGTTGTAGGCCAAAACATCTGGAGGACTGAAGGCTGCCTATGACTGCCCTAAGCCACCTGTCTGAGCCGAGAACTTGCTCGCGGGGCCTTACCTTTATTCTGTCGATGTTCGCCTCCATTTTGAGCTGCTCCACCAGTTTCCTGGCTTGCGCTATGCTGGTGGTGTTGTTGCTGGCCATCTGAACTTTCCTCGTGGGCCTGCGGGTGCTCGCCCCTCCCGGTGCACTGCAAAAGACGAGAGAATAAATCAAGGTGGTCCATCAGGAAGCTAATAAACTGCTAGGCTTGCAAAGCCATCCTCGGGGGATGAGGAATCTGATTGAGGGGACGGTGATTAATAATGATGCAAATACTACAGTTTGGTTTCATGGGCTGCAAGAAACTAGTCCACTATTTTTATTTTTAAAGTACCTTAGCTGGTGGAGAACAGAAACTCACCTTGGGAAAACACTTAGCTTGCAGAGGAGGATTCTTGTAAACTTAGGTGTATAAAAAGTAAAGTGAGTTTTGAGAAAATGCATCCCAGCTCACCCATTAGGGCATTATGCTGATACAATCTATCTATCTATCTATCTATCTATCTATCTATCTATCTATCTATCTATCTATCTTGTTATTTATACTCTGCCCACCTGACTGGGTTTCCCTAGCCACTCTGGGCGGCTCCCAACAGAATATTAAAAACACGATAAAACACCAAACATTAAAAACTTCCCTAAACAGGGCTGCCTTCAGATGTCTTCTACAAGTCAGATAGTTGTTTATTTCCTTAACATCTGATGGGAGGGCGTTCCACAGGGTGGGTGCCACTACCGAGAAGGCACTCCGCCTGGTTCAAACACAGCCAGCTCCCTCCCGCGATGTGTTTTGAGATTAGGCAGCAAGATTCCCAAGATGACTTATTTCATTTTACTTATTTCATAAAATTCATACGCCGCGTGATTGTTTTTTTAAAAAAACACAGTCAAATTGGTTTGCCAAAAAGAGAAAACAAGAACATTATCAATAAGGAAAATTAAGAACCATCCTTTAAGACTTTAGAAAAGTGAAAAACTAGTACAGTGGTACCTCGGGTTAAGAACTTAATTTGTTCTGGAGGTCCGTTCTTAACCTGAAACTGTTCTTAACCTGAAGCACCACTTTAGCTAATGGGGCCTCCCGCTGCCGCCGTGCCACCGGAGCACGATTTCTGTTCTCATCCTGAAGCAAAGTTCTTAACCTGAAGCACTATTTCTGGGTTAGCGGAGTCTGTAACCTGAAGCGTATGTAACCTGAAGCGTCTGTAACCCGAGGTACCACTGTACAACCCTCTGCAATGTTGGAATTCCCCCCCCCCCAACCCACAGCTCTGAGATTAAGGGTCTCATGTGCTAGATAGAAAATGAAGGAGGTCAATTCACCTGAAGTCAGTGTCCCCTGTGATATTCTGTGTGTAGATGATCCGAGCCGAGGATGTTCACTCCTCAAGAGTAAGGTAACCCCTGTAGAAACAAAGAGAATTGCACATGTGGGATATGTCTAAGCCCTGCTATCAGTCCCCACCAGATGCCCCTGGGGAGATCCTTTTCCCCCTCACCTCGCCCCCAATAATATTATTAACTATTATTTTTATTATTGATTGCCCACCCTTCACTTTACAGGCACCAGAGCAGCCTGCAAGCCTAAGGTTTAAAGGGGGCTTGAAACAGCTTATAACCCGAAAGACAGAGCGTGTCCAGAGGAGGGCAACCAAAATGGTCAAAGGCCTGGAAACGATGCCTTATGAGGAACGGCTAAGGGAGCTGGGCATGTTTAGCCTGGAGAAGAGGAGGTTAAGGGGGGATATGATAGCCATGTTCAAATATATAAAAGGATGTCACATAGAGGAGGGAGAAAGGTTGTTTTCTGCTGCTCCAGAGAAGCGGACACGGAGCAATGGATCCAAACTACAAGAAAGAAGATTCCACCTAAACATTAGGAAGAACTTCCTGACAGTAAGAGCTGTTCGACAGTGGAATTTGCTGCCAAGGAGTGTGGTGGAGTCTCCTTCTTTGGAGGTCTTTAAGCAGAGGCTTGACAACCATATGTCAGGAGTGCTCTGATGGTGTTTCCTGCTTGGCAGGGGGTTGGACTCAATGGCCCTTGTGGTCTCTTCCAACTCTATGATTCTATGATTCTAAGAAGAGCCGAGATTAGGATCTGGCGCCACCTCTCTCGCTGCCAGCCGGCCGATGGCCACAAACTCTGCTCCCTTTGCCCACGTGGTTTGATTTCAAACCATGCCAGCGAAGGAAGCACTTCCCTGAGGGCTTGCTGTCGGCTCTGATCAGCTGTTTGGTGACATAATTGTTTTGGCAGCAGATATTTGGGTGAGTCTCAGCCGTCGCGAGGCAGGATACACATTCAGTTCCTCTTCTGGTGTTGCTCAATTGGTTAGAGGAAATGAAGAAGGACCTGTTGTTTAAGGAAATGATTTCTCCTCTGCTGGCGGCGAGGCTGGAGGTGGCTCAATGGCGGAACGAGACAGAACCTTTATCTATGGTACCGAGGAATGTTCTCTGGAGGAAAATATTACCTGCGTGGTGACATGATGATGATGATGATGATAGTTTATTTATATCCCGCCCTCCCCAGCTGAAGCCGGGCTCAAAGCGGCTAACAACAGTAAAATAATACAACATTCTAAAAACATTTCATTATAAAATCAGTTCAAATCAAATTAATGGCAACCATTGGGCTAGAGTTCTGTGAGGATTGCCAAAGGAGGGGGTCAGCCCTGGCAGAACAGCTCGGTCTTGCAGGCCCTACGGAAAGATGTCAAGTCCCACAGGGCCCTAGTCTCTTGTGACAGAGTGTTCCACCAGATTGGAGCCATGGCCGAAAAAGCCCTGGCTCTGGTTGAGGCCAGCCTAACCTCCCTGTGGCCCAGGACCTCCAAGATGTTTTTGTTTGAAGACCATAAGGTCCTCCGTGGGGCATACCAGGAGAGGCCGTCCCGTAGGTCCAAGGGTCCTAGGCCGTATAAGGCTTTAAAGGTTAAAACCAGCACCTTAAACCTGATCCTGTACTCCACCGGGAGCCAGTGCAGCTGGTATAGCACCGTGTGAATGTGATCTCACAGCAAGGACCCCGTAAGGAGTCTTGCCATGGCATTCTGCACCCGCTGGAGTTTCTGGGTCAGTCTCAAGGGCAGCCCCACGTAGAGCGAGTTACAATAATCCAGTCTGAAGGTGACCGTTGCGTGGATCACAGTGGCGAGGCCAGGGCGAGAATCAAAGAGCTGCAGTTTTGGAAGGGAGCCCAAGGTGGCCTTCTGAAGGAGTCTGTTCCACTGTCAAACAGCTCTTGCTTTCCGAAAATTCTTCCTGAATTTGCCTTCTTGTCCCTTGAATCCATAGGTTGGGGTCTCACCCTCCAGAGCAAGAGGAAACAAGCTCGTTCCATCTTCTACGGGAGAGCTCTTCAGATGTTTGAAGAAGGCTACCAGCTTCTCCATCTTCTCCTGAGGCACCTCAACACGTTGGGCTGTGCTCTGGTTTGCAGAGGGCCTGTCCTGCTAAGAGATGCCCGATCAGCAGGAAAGAAAATTTTTACTGAGAGAAGAATTCCCACCTTTGCACAGATTGCAGCCGATCAGAGTAAGAGAAGTCAGCCACCGAGGATTGGCTCCCAAGGTCACTCTGGAGAAGGGGCATGGGAAGATGAGCAAGAAGAAGTTCTCTATGCATTTAGGAACACTGAAAAAGCAAGGTGCCTTGGTTTCGAGAGATGGATGGGCAAGTTCTGTTTGACGCAATGGAGATCCAAGGAAAACACAAGTCCCTCTGAAAGATATTGGCACACACCAAACCATTTCCCGCTGCACAGAAAACAGTAGATCTAGCTGAAAAGGCGACATGTGGCCGTCTGCCTTGATCCTTGAAATTCATCCCTAATCATTCTTATCACATAATTATAAGATCATTGTATAATCTTAGAAGGTGGCATGGCTGTGTGGCTGTGACTGTCATGAATTTGTCAATGTGCTATGTGAGATGCACTCACGGGAAGGCCAGATCCTGAAGCTGAGGCTCCAAGACTTTGGCCACCTCATGAGAAGAGAAGACTCCCTGGAAAAGACCCTGATGTTGGGAGAGATGGAGGGCACAAGGAGAAGGGGACGGCAGAGGACGAGATGGTTGGATAGTGTTCTTGAAGCTAACAGCATGAGTTTGACCAAACTGCGGGAGGCAGTGGAAGACAGGAGGGCCTGGCGTGCTCTGGTCCAGGGGGTCACGAGGAGTCAGACACGACTAACGACTAAACAACAACAACATGGTGAGATGCATTGCATTTCTATCAACAATACAGCCATGGTTCCTAACAGTGCATGCACACATATAAGTTAAGGTAAAGGTAAAAGGTAAAGGGACACGGGTGGCGCTGTGGGTTAAGCCACAGAGCCTAGGGCTTCCCGATCAGAATGTTGGCGGTTCGAATCCCCGCGACGGGGTGAGCTCCCGTTGTCGGTCTCTGCTCCTGCCAACCTAGCAGTTCGAAAGCACACCAAAAAGTGCAAGTAGCTAAATAGGTAGCGCTCCAGCGGGAAGGTAAACGGCGTTTCCGTGCGCTGCTCTGGTTCAGCAGAAGTGGCTTAGTCATGCTGGCCACATGACCCGGAAGCTGTACGCCGGCTCCCTCGGCCAATAAAGCGAGATGAGCGCCGCAACCCCAGAGTCGGTCATGACTGGACCTAATGGTCAGGGGTCCCTTTACCTTTACCTTTAAAGGGTAAAGGTAAAGAGATCCCTGGCTATTAGGTCCAGTCATGACCGACTCTGTGGTTGCAGTGCTCATCTCGCTTTAGTGGCCGAGGGAGCTTCCAGGTCGTGGCCAGCATGACTAAGCTGCTTCTGGCGAACTAGAGCAGTGCACAGAAACACCGTTTACCTTCCTGCCGGAGCGGTACCTATTTATCTACTTGCACTTTGACGTGCTTTCAAAATGCTAGGTTGGCAGGAGCAGGGACCGAGCAACGGGAGCTCACCCCGTCGTGGGGATTCGAACCGCCGACCTTCTGATTGGCAAGTCCTAGGCTCTGTGGTTAAACCCACAGCACCACCCGCGTCCCACATATAACTTAGCATTTGCAAATGCTGTGCAAACAGGAGTCCCACTTTTGGCAACCCTTAAGTCATGCGAATACGTGCCATAAAAAAAGCAAGAGCTATAGATTTGTTGCTCAATAAAGCGTTTGCCTGGAAAGGCAGATGTTTTGATTACCGCCATGATGACTCACTGGAGCAGGCGGTGTCTGGCAAGGAAACTGTTTGGAGAGAAAAGCCCCCCTGGTGATAATACGTTGCTTGCAGGGCGACAGAGTCAAGGGAGAGACCGTACAAGGGCCAGTCTCGTGCCTCGAATGAACGGGAAAGGGTCGGTACTTGGTGGAAGAGCAACTGCTTTGCTTGTAGAAGGCCCCAGGCTTCATTCTGGGTATCTCCAGATCCAACTCCTTGAAAGATTCCATCAACGGTGTGTCTCCGAAAAAATTTACACATCACATGGGAAGCCAGGCGAAGCCAGTGTGGTGTAGTGGTTAAGTGCGGTAGTCTCGTAATCTGGTGAACCGGGTTCGCTTCCCTGCTCCTCCACATGCAGCTGCTGGGTGACCTTGGGCCAGTCACACTTCTCTGAAGTCGCTCAGCCGCACTCACCTCACAGGTTGAGAAAGGCAGCTCTGGAGGGTGGGAGATGGTGGCCCACCTGGTTGGCATGTGTAAGATTTTCATGTCAGACACAGTAGTTGCTGAGCCAATATCTGCCTTGGTGGCTCAGGTGGTAGAGCATGAGACTTTTAATCTTGGGATCACGCGTTCGAGTCCTACCTTGGGCAAAATATTCCTGCCTTGCAGGGGGTTGGACTAGATGACCCTGGATGGTCCCTTCCAACTCTACAATTCTGAGTCTGTTATTCTGCCAGAGGTGCAGCAATTAGTTCATAGATGGCCCTGTCTCTCCATTTCCACCCTTGTCAAGAAAAGCGAGGGCATTGAGTTCTTTCACTCTGGTCGCTTGTGGGGCTGCGACCCTTCGCTGCTCTGTCAGGCTGGGAAGGCAGCCCTCCGCAGATCTCAGATCCGTCTTATCCATTCTCCAGCAACTGACCTCTTTGGGTAGCTGGTCATTTCTCTCTCCAGGTTGCTATGGAAACGAAGCCTGGCTTTTAAATCCAGCTCCCAGGCGGTCCTTGCCTACACCAAGGCCGAAAGAAACAACCCCAAGCCTCTACCGGCCTGGCTCGTTCCATGTCTGAGTCTGATTATAATCCACTTTTCAAATTCCAAAGCAGCTATGAGAATGGCAAAACAAAACACACACACAAAAAAACCCAGGATATGGCAAATCCGCATGAATTAAATTGGGTGCACGATGGCTCATCCTAATCTAAACACGTGATACGCAGGTGAAATAGCCTTATAGGCTTCAGTCATGACATACCAGCTAAAACCCAATAGAATTCACTATTCTTGCACACTTTCTCTTGCATAATTCTACTCCAGTTTTTCAGATTATTTGAAATGGTTTTCAGAAGCTGAGCTCTACATTCTGGGACTATTTTTAAAGGGGCATATGGCATGCCTGTGGGCATGTGAGCTTTTAAAACAGCATATACAGTGGTACCTTGGGTTAAGAATAATCCGTTCTGGAGGTCCATTCTTAAACTGAAATTGTTCTTAACCTGAGGTACCACTTTAGCTAATGGGGCCTCCTGCTGCTGCCGCGCCGCCGGAGCACGATTTCTGTTCTCATCCTGAAGCAAAGTTCTTAACCCGAGGTAATATTTCTGGGTTAGCGGAGTCTGTAACCGGAAGCGTATGTAACCCGAGGTACCACTGTAATATTATAATTTATTATTATATTATTATAATATAATTTATTTATACCCCGCCCATCTGGCTAGGTTGCCCCAGACAATCTGGGTGGCTCCCAACAAAATATTTAAAACACAATAAAACGTCAAACATAAAAAACTTCCCTATACAGGGCTGCCTTCAGATGTATACAAAAAGTTGTAGAGTTATTTATTTCCTTGACATCTGATGGGAGGGCGTTCCACAGGGTGGGTGCCACCACCAAGAAGGCCCTCTGTCTGGTTCCCTGTAACTTCTCTTCTCACAGGGAGGGAACCGCCAGAAGGCCCTCGGAGCTGGACCTCAGTGTCCGGGCTGAACGATGGGAGTGAGGTGCTTCTTCAGGATTCTTGCCTTGCAAGGGGGTTGGACTAGATGACCCTTGATGTCCCTACCAACTCTAGGATTCTGTGCAACTGAGAATGACCCAAGGACCCAATGGGCTACACCAAAATGGCTGGAAAAAAATCAGAAACCAGGATGATAAAAACTTCAGTAAGGACTGGGGGAAATTTGTAATCTACTTGAAAGTCACTGTAAGCAATTAAAAATATTAACGGGACTGCAATAACACTTGCAATGTGCAAAAGAACTGTGGGAAAAGTTGAGTTTTGTGGACAAATAGAGGATGATATGATCTGCAGTGGAATGTGATGATTTGCGGACTCCACGGAGGGGAGGAAGGAAGTCTGAGAATTTGGAGAATTCTACATTTTATGATTGTCTTTTGTGTTTGAATGAAAACCAAAATGTAAAAATGTAAAACTACTGCACACTGGTCTCCATAACTTTGTGAATTGGGGAGCACATTCCACAGTGTAACTATGCGCTCTATGAATAGGTACTTAATAATAATAATCAAAATTAAAAATTAAAAAAATAGTCCAGTAGCATCTTAGAGATTAAACCACAGAGCCTAGGACTTGCCGATCAGAAGCAGCTCTGTTCAGGGAAGTTTTTAATCTGTGATATTTTACCGTATTTTTTGTTTCTATGGAAGCCGCCCAGAGTGGCTGGGGAAACCCAGCCAGATGGGCGGGGTACAAATAATAAATTATTATTATTATTATTATTATTATTATTATTATTATTATTATATATATATGAGAGAATGACTCAAGGCAGGCACACCACACCATAGCTGTCAACGTTCCCCTTTATTTAAGAGAAATTCCCTTATTCCGAATAGGATTCCTCGCAAGAAAAGGGAAATATTGACAGCTATGCCCCACCCAAGTGAGTGCCAGCTCTCAAATTTCGACTTCTTTGCTGCTTTCGCTTCCTAACCCAACTCCTGGCAGCCCGGGGGTTGCCTCCTTGTCGGAAACGTGGCCTGAACTTTCTCTTCCCTCGGCCAAATTGCGTCATCTTCTCGGAGGACGCCTTCTACTCTCTATTGACGTTTTATTTTTAGTAGTCTCCAGACAAAGGCAACTCGCACCTGGCCCAGAGGCCCGTGGGATCCGTTCCAGGGATGACATCAGCGGCGACAAAAGGAGCTGCCCGAATGATTGTCCCCTTGGCGAGAAGCCTTTTGGGCGGCTTTAATTAGGTATCTGCTCCAAAGGCGAATTAATTAATTGGCACTCGGCACCTGGAGCACGGCAGCCGCAAAGGCCCCCGTCAAGGCTTCAAATACAGCAACCACGTCGCCTGTCCTGTTATTACAGGGATGTACGCACAGGGGGCCGGCCCTGCCATTAGGCCCAATGTTGAAGCTGCCTCAGGCGGCAGATGTTGAGGGGCAGGGAGCTGTAGGAGGAGAGAGACGCAGGGGGCAGGCAGCCTGCCCTGAGATAGCCCCGGCAGCCTCAGGTTCTTATTTTCCATATCCAGAATCATCTACTGCAGATTGGTCTCCATCACTTTGTGAATCGGGGAGCAAATTCCACAATGTAACTATGCACTCTGTGAATAGGTACTTAATAATAATAATAATAATAATAATTTTAAATTTAAAAAATGGTCCAGTAGCATCTTAGAGATGGGACGCAGGTGGTGCTGTGGGTTAAACCACAGAGCCTAGGACTTGCTGATCAGAAGGTTGGCGGTTCGAATCCCCGTGACAGGGTGAGCTCCCGTTGCTCGGTCCCTGCTCCTGCCAACCTAGCAGTTTGAAAGCACGTCAAAGTGCAAGTAGATAAATAGGTACCACTCTGGCGGGAAGGTAAATGGCATTTCCGTGCATTGCTCTGGTTCGCCAGAAGTGGCTTAGTCATGCTGGCGAGTCTTGAGGATTTTTTTCCGCTCCCCACCCCATTTTTCTAAGCCGCTAAACCACTAATAGCCTTTTAGCAGCTAATCCGCTAATCCCTTAAGCCTTTAATAGCCGCTAATAGCCGCTAAACCGCTAATAGCGCTAATCCGCTAAGCTGCTAATAGGGTTGCTTCGCAAGACGAAAAAACCGCTAGATGAAGAGACTCGCGGAACGAATTAATTTCGTCTTGCGAGGCACCACTGTAATTTATTATTTAAACCCCGCCCATCTGGCCGGGTTTCCCCAGCCACTCTGGGTGGCTTCCAACAGAATATTAAAATACAATAGTCTATTAAACATTAAAAGCTTCCCTAAACAGGGCTGCCTTCAGATGTCTTCTAAAAGTCTGGTAGTTGTTTTTCTCTTTGACATCTGGTGGGAGGGAGTTCCACAGGGCGGGCGCCACTACCGAGAAAGAGGAAGAGGAACGGAGGAAGGGAGAAGAGAAGCTTCTCTCCATCCAGGAAAACTTTATAGCAGTCCATCTGCCAGCAGAACCAGAGCAGAACCTAGGAACCTGATCCTGGCTGCTGGATCCGGCCAAAAAGGGGTCCATTAGGTCCAGAGTGGCCAGCCAGGTGATACTGGGAAGCCTGCAGCCGCTCTCTAGCTGCTGTAATCACAAATTGGTATTCAGAGGTAGACTGTCCCTGGGCATGGAGGTTCTGCTATTGCAATAGAGCTCCATAAGAAGGGCCCTAGTGATGTGGAAGACAGGAGTGCCTGGCGTGGTCTGGTCCATGAGGTCACGAAGAGTTGGACACGAATAAACAACAACAACAACAAAAAAGGGCCCTGCCGGATCAGGCCCAAGGCCCATCTAGCTCAACACCTGGCCAACCAGGTGGCTATATAGGAAACTCGAAAGCAGGATATGAGCGCACAGCCTTTTAAACTGGTATACAATTGTTATTCAGAGGCCTCCAAAAGCTCACGCAGAGCCACGGGGGTTCGGAGCCTTTGATGACAACAATCGTCTGTTAAAGACACCCAAGTTTGTTTATTTATTTATCTTTTTTTAATAATATTTTTTATTGATTTTAACATATAAATTATAAAGTGTATATAATCTTTTTAGCCTTCCATCAGCACCTCTGATGATCCACCATTTTCACCACTTCTTATGCATTTCTTAACTTTATATTGCCTTTACATCTCTTAACAAATCATCCTCCCCCTTCTCCATTTTTGCAATACTTCCAATAATACTCCTCACAAAACTTCTTGCAACCCTACAAATGTCGTCTGTTCTTCACAAATACTTTTCAAATAGTCCGTAAATTTACTCCAGTCTTCCTTGAATTTCTGGTCTCGCCGGTTTCGAATCCTTCCTGTTAGTTTATCTAATTCTGCATAGCCATTAATTTATCTTTTATTTAAGGTAAAAGGTAAAGGTACCCCTGCCTGTACGGGCCAATCGTGTCTGACTCTGGGGTTGCGCGCTCATCTCGCTTAAGAGGCCGGGAGCCAGCGTTGTGCAGACACACTTCCGGGTCACGTGGCCAGCGTGATTAAGCGGCATCTGGCAAGCCAGCACCAGCGCAGCACACGGAAACGCCGTTTACCTTCCCGCTATAAAGCAGTTCCTATTTATCTACTTGCACTTAGGGGTGCTTTCGAACTGCTAGGTGGGCAGGAGCTGGGACCGAACGACGGGAGCTCACCCCGCCGCAGGGATTCGAACCGCCGACCATACGATCGGCAAGTCCTAGGCACTGAGGTTTTACGCACAGCGCCACCCGCGTCCCCACGGGTTTATTTATCTTTTAAAAGCGCAACAGGTTATAGAAACTTGAAACCAATACTGGCAGCGTTGGTTACGGTTCATATTTGAAGCTGCTAAAATCCGACGGGCTGGAGAAGTAGGTTTCCCTCTGCTAATTCTGTGCCTGTAGGGGTGATGACCCACATAATGCCAATTAAACGGAACTAAATTGTACTATTGTAGCCTCCGGCGCTCTTTCGAGTTGAGAAACGCAACCCGTCTCGGCTTGGAAGAGGGGAGCCGCATTCCAGGTTGCAGCCAATCTGCCTGGGTGCTTCAGGGTTCAGTTAATAAGGCTGGGAATGGGAACTCCTCTGAGAGTGAGCCGCAAATGGGGACAGGCGCTATCAACACTGGGGCGCACAGAGAAGGGTCCAGCCATCCTCCCTGTGCCCCACAGAAGGAGCACCAGTGTATAGGCTTGGGAATGATGAGTGTGCAGTGCAAAAATGCCAAACTCTGAGTCCAAGAACAGCTCTATACAGTGGTACCTCAGGTTAAGTACTTAATTCGTTCCGGAGGTCTGTTCTTAACCTGAAACTGTTCTTAACCTGAAGCACCACTTTAGCTAATGGGGCCTCCTGCTGCCGCCGCAGCACAGTTTCTGCTCTCATCCTGAAGCAAAGTTCTTAACCTGAAGCACTATATCTGGGTTAGTGGAGTCTGTAACCTGAAGCACATGTAACCTCAGGTGCTACTGTAGAAGAAAACTCTGCCAAGCAGATCTTAACAGGGACGGATTTAGGTTTGATGAGACCCTAAACTGCTGAAGGTCATGGGGCCCTTTATTTGTCCAGCTGTCCTTTGCCAACAACAAATTGTTGCTGTTTTTTGTGTTGAATATATGCTACATATGGTAATTTATGGACCTAATAGGTATCTAAAGCCATTTGCACATGTTTCCATGCAACCAGTCCATGCAGAATGTAGGCACCCTATATGTAAAGGTAAAGGTAAAGGTAAAGGGACCCCTGACCATTAGTTCCAGTCGTTGTCAGTATATGGAAACATCAAAGCTGCAGACACCTAGATTGTTGACATCACATGATGCGCCTATCTGTGGGAAAGAAGAATTTCCCAGGATGTTCACAGGCTGGATAAGTCTTTGTGAAGAGTGTAACTTGAAACCGGCATACAGCTTCCGGGTCATGTGGCCAGCAGGACTAAGCCGCTTCTGGCGAACCAGAGCAGCGCATGGAAACGCCGTTTACCTTCCTGCTGGAGCGGTACCTATTTATCTACTTGCACTTTGACGTGCTTTCAAACTGCTAGGTTGGCAGGGGAAGGGACCAAGCAACGGGAGCTCACTCCGTCACGGAGATTCGAACCGCCGACCTTCTGACCGGCAAGCTCTAGGTTCTGTGGTTTAACCCACAGTGCCACCCGCGTCCCTTACCCTGTATATAGAAAGGTGCAAACCAGTGATCTTTGAGGGAGCAGGCTAGCAGGCAGGGCCCATGACTTACATCATAGGAGCCTACACAACACAAAACACTGTCGCTGGATGTAGCTTTTATTTTATTTGGTTTTTTTATGTTATATTTTGGAAACGTACATCCAGTTTATTTTTTCCTTTAATTTTTTGGAGTCTCCCAAGACAGTGGGGCCCTAAGCTATAGCTTGTTTAGCTGATACGGAAATCCAGCACTGGCTCTTACTGTCCGAAACTTCTTCCTGATGTTTATTCGGAATCGCCTTCCTTGTAACTCGAAGCCATGAGTTCGAGTCCTACCTTCCAGAGCAGGAGGAAACAAGCTCATTGGAGTCTTTCCCACCCCCCACATTGCTTGTTAAAGCATCCCTTTCGCCCCAAAGACAGGCAAGATCCCCAGCATTGAAAATACTATCCGCAATATATTAACACCGATCCTCGTTGCATCTCTCTTTAGTGAGCGTTCGGTGGGAATTGCAGGCCGCGCAGCTGGAAGGAAGCCACGCATCAAACGGCAGAGAGTTTTCCTTCTCTTGGAAGCGGTTTAGCAGCGCAGACAAGACACACGAGATCAACGCTTTCCCAGCGCCGTTTCCACTCCGCCAGCCAGAAGCGGAACCTCCTGTTGCCTCGACGCAGGAGCTCCGCTTCAGAACAAGAGAAGCCTGTGTGTGTGTGTGTGATTAACTTGGTGGAGGATAATTAAAGCATTTGCGAGGAACCTTGGGTGGGATCTGCGCCAACAAAGCCGGAGTTTCTTAACTTTCCACCCAGGAATGTGGTACCTTGCTTTCCATCTGAAAAATCCCTTCGGTTTTGAACTTGTTGTTGTTGTTTAGTCGTTTAGTCATGTCCGACTCTTCGTGACCCCCTGGACCAGAGCACGCCAGGCAGTCTTCCACTGCCTCCCTCAGTTTAGTCAAACTCATGCTGGTAGCTTCAAGAACACTGTCCCACCATCTCGTCCTCTGTCATCCCCTTCTCCTTGTGCCCTCCATCTTTCCCAGCATCAGGGTCTTTTCCAGGAAGTCCTCTCTTCTCCTGAGGTGGCCAAAGTCTTGGAGCCTCAGCTTCAGGATCTGTCCTTCCGGTGAGCACTCAGGGCTGATTTCCTTCAGAATGGAGAGGTTTGATCTTCTTGCAGTCCATGGGACTCTCCAGAGTCTCCTCCAGCACCATAATTCAAAAGCATCAATTCTTCGGCGATCAGCCTTCTTTATGGTCCAGCTCTCACTTCCAGACATCACTACTGGGAAAACCATAGCTTTTACTATACGGACCTTTGTTGGCAAGGTTTTGAACTTAGTGTTGCAAATAACCAGCAGATACGATTCCATGGTTCAGATACCTGAAGGAAGATGGAGCAAGCTTGTTTTCTGCTGCTCCAGATGGCAGGATCTGAACCAGCGGTTCAGGATGCAGCAGCCACACCTGGGAAATGGCTTTGACTGGCTGGCTACACCAGGTAAGGGCAGCCAATGGGACTATTTGCAATATAGTGATTATTTTTCCATTGGCATCCCCACATCACCCCAGCCGGGCGAATTGCTATTTGCAAGCCCATTCTAGCACTGTTAACAGTAGACATAAAATAAGTAGGGCATGCAATGAAAAACTGTCTAGATCCCCAAAGTCCAGTGGAACTCTGCGTTCCTCTCCTGTGCAGAACCCGAATTATGCAAAAGTAAGAAAACTCGGCGCACCTGAATTTGGCACGGGCTGCCGGCGTGATTTAAATAACCAAGTAGAAAAAGAGAGAGGGAGCAAATTGAATAACTGATGCAAATCAAGTTTCCCGCTTTGTAATTCATGCATTTCCTGATCAAGAGTTGCGAACGAATGGGCTGCTGTAACAATTAGAGCCGTTTGGTGTGCAACTCAATAAAGCCTTAATGTTAACTTGGAATAATCCAAAACTCCGGTAATTCAGTTTGCGTGCTTGCCATGCCTTTGTTTCGGCAATGCTGAAACCGATCCTAATCAAAATCCCATTGAAACTACTCTGTTGGTTTTGATGGGTCTTGTATTTTGCCCAGGAAATATTGTGTCTGATATATATTTCACTCTGGGCTGTGTTTCGATTCACCTAAGAGCCCACAAACAAGGCTTCACACGGTGGGAAGCCTCCGGGTGCCTGTGGCAGCTAGTCATTCTGCATTGCCACTGCCAACTCTCTCAGCAAGGTATTGTTTCTTCTTGGACTTAGAGTGGAAAAAAGAACAAGTCACTGCTTCTTGGTAGGGAGAGGGTGATCAAATTGATGGGTGATGGTGGCCACAGTCACTAAGAGGCTTCTTATTGAGGCCAAGATGACATAAATAGGGCTTCCAGGTAGGGTAACATCACCCTCAGATCAGGTTAGACTTAGAAATGCGACCTCAAGGATCCCTGGGAGTCAATTCCTCTCAAATTTCCAAAGAGGGACAGGCACTCTGCACATGTTCAGAGGATGAGGGTTTTGTTTTTTTAAAAAAAAATCTAGCTGCCAACATTATATTAAAAACAACAACAACCACCAAACCTACATTGGGTTTTCTAGTTTCTGGTTTTTCTAGGGACAAAAAAAACCTACGGTACTTTGATATTTCTTCACTGGATCCCCTGTGGAACCTGTGAAAATAGATTCTGGAGCTAAGCCACTATGACCCCAGCTCTAAAAAAAGCAGGACAAAGAACCTATGTCTCTCATTTTCCTTTCTCTAACTGTGAGTTATTGCTGGTGTGAGATCTGGATTGTGCACCGACCGCCAAATCCAGGCAGTTCTGCTTTGGGTTCCAGCTTGTGACACCTTGCTACAAAGACTACACACTCACAAATGTGCCACAACTGCTGCAAAACGCAGCAGCATTTCACAGTCTCACAGCCGGGTGGGTTCCCCACCCCCTTCACCTGCTAGACACCCTCAGAATAGTGCTGTGCGTTGCCCGAGCAACAGGAAGCTTTCAAAAAGAGCAGCTCTCACTGCCAGCAGTAAAAGTCCCATCGTTGCTCACAGCCCTGTTTCTCAGGATTATAGCATCATTCACACCTTAGGACTGAGCCACCTGGGAATCAAAGCGGGCTTGCGTTGGAGCAGAAGGCGACTTGGTTCCTTCGTGGCATCAGAGAACCATGGAACCGTAAGCCGCAATGGATCACATCTTGGATTACTGCAATGAGCTCTGCGTGGGGCTACCTTTGAAGGTGACCTGGAAACTACAACTAATCCAGAATGCGGCAGCTAGACTGGTAACTGGGAGCGACCAGCGAGACCATTAAAAGAACTGGCAGATGTGATCTCAGAACCACTGGCAATCATCTTTGAGAATTCCTGGAGAACAGGCGAAGTCCCAGCAGACTGGAGGAGGGCAAATGTTGTCCCTATTTTCAAAAAGGGGGAAAGAGAGGACCCAAATAATTACCGCCCAGTCAGTCTGACATCAATACCAGGGAAGATTCTGGAGCAGATCATTAAGCAAACAATCTGTGAGCACCTAGAAAGGAATGCTGTGATCACCAATAGTCAGCATGGATTTCTGAAAAATAAGTCATGTCAGACGAACCTGATCTCATTTTTTGACAGAATTACAAGCCTGGTAGATGAAGGGAACGCAGTGGATGTAGTCTACCTTGATTTCAGCAAGGCATTTGACAAGGTGCCCCATGATATTCTTGTAAAGAAGCTGGTAAAATGCAGTCTTGACTATGCTACCACTCAGTGGATTTGTAACTGGCTGACTGACCGGACCCAAAGGGTGCTCATCAATGGTTCCTCTTCATCCTGGAGAAGAGTGACTAGTGGGGTGCCACAGGGTTCTGTCTTGGGCCCGGTCTTATTCAACATCTTTATCAACGACTTGGATGATGGACTCAAGGGCATCCTGATCAAATTTGCAGATGACACCAAACTGGGAGGGGTGGCTAACACCCCAGAGGACAGGATCACACCTCAAAACGACCTTGACAGATTAGAGAACTGGGCCAAAACAAACAAGATGAATTTTAACAGGGAGAAATGTAAAGTATTGCACTTGGGCAAAAAAAAATGAGAGGCACAAATACAAGATGGGTGACACCTGGCTTGAGAGCAGTACATGTGAAAAGGATCTAGGAGTCTTGGTTGACCACAAACTTGACATGAGCCAACAGTGTGACGCGGCAGCTAAAAAAGCCAATGCAATTCTGGGCTGCATCAATAGGAGTATAGCATCTAGATCAAGGGAAGTTATAGTGCCACTGTATTCTGCTCTGGTCAGACCTCACCTGGAGTACTGTGTCCAGTTCTGGGCACCACAGTTCAAGAAGGACACTGAGAAACTGGAACGTGTCCAGAGGAGGGCAACCAAAATGGTCAAAGGCCTGGAAACGATGCCTTATGAGGAACGGCTAAGGGAGCTGGGCATGTTTAGCCTGGAGAAGAGGAGGTTAAGGGGTGATATGATAGCCATGTTCAAATATATAAAAGGATGTCACATAGAGGAGGGAGAAAGGTTGTTTTCTGCTGCTCCAGAGAAGCGGACACGGAGCAATGGATCCAAACTACAAGAAAGAAGATTCCACCTAAACATTAGGAAGAACTTCCTGACAGTAAGAGCTGTTCGACAGTGGAATTTGCTGCCAAGGAGTGTGGTGGAGTCTCCTTCTTTGGAGGTCTTTAAGCAGAGGCTTGACAACCATATGTCAGGAGTGCTCTGATGGTGTTTCCTGCTTGGCAGGGGGTTGGACTCGATGGCCCTTGTGGTCTCTTCCAACTCTATGATTCTATGATTCTATGACCACATAACACCGGTCCTGAAAGACCTACATTGGCTCCCAGTATGTTTCCGAGCACATTTCAGAGTGTTGGTGTTGACCTTTAAAGCCCTAAGCGGCCTTGGTTTCCCCAGCCATTCTGGGCAGCACCCAACAGAATATCAAAACCACGATAAAACTTCAAACATTAAAAGTTTCCCCATACACGATTGCCTTCAGATGTCTTCTAAGTGTCAGGTATTTGTTTATTTCGTTGACATTTGATGGGAGGGCGTTCTGCAGGGTGGGCGCCACCACCGAGAAGGCCCTGTGCCTGGTTCCCTGTAACTTGGCTTCTCGCAGGGAGGGAACCACCAGAAGGCCCTCGGCGCTGGACCTCAGTGTCTGGGCAGAACGATGGGGGTGGAGATGCTTCTTCAGGTATACTGGACAGAGGCCGTTTTGGGCTTTCAAGGTCAGCACCAACACTCTGAATTGTGCTCGGAAACGTACTGGGAGCCAACGTATCTGTTATGTAGTGTAACCCATAAATGCAGGGCAAGTGGGCAGGGGTCGAGCTCCTTTCTAGGGGCAGTGCTTGCTGCCCCTGCCTCCTGGCACCACCCAAAGGTCTGAAAGGTAGCCCCAAATTGTGTGCCTGAGGAGAGCTGCCCGACTCTGCCCCATTTTGTCAGTCACACTGATCTTAACGGTAAGTGTCGCCAGTACCAAGCCCGGGCACAGTTTCCACCTGCAGGAATGCAAGAATGTAGGCACAACGAGATTTCCCGCAACGAATCTAACTGTAACGAGGAAGGTTAAAAATGGGGGCAGCCTGTGGCGGAGAGTTAGCTGTAGCGCTTGAGAAGATTAAGGGCTTATCTGTAAGTTCGTTTCTGCAAACGCTGGAAATGACTCTGATTATAACCCGTGCTCCACATCGCCTTCCTTTTTTTTGTGTTTTTTTTTTGTGGCTGATGTGTTGTGTCCCTCCCCTCTTGAATGTGGGGCCCACCCAACGGAACTGGCATGTGTGTGTAAAAATTGAAATTTGAATGAAAGAGATAAGGGGAGAATTGGAACTGAAAAAGAGAGAAGGAAACAGTTTATAAAAGGATGTAAATGAAACCGCTTTGAGGAGGAATGGAAATCAACCAGAAGAAAAGATGAAATGAAATATGGTATAATTATAATTTTGTTTTTTTAAAGGAACTGGCATGCCTGTGTGTATCTATCAGGCGGCTGTGGGGTGGACAGGCTTCATGACAGGGTTCAAAGACCTTCTCTCAGATATAATCAGCAGTATATTGCAGGAAATATGTACATCCGAAGAACGTGTCAAACGACGGCGACAATTTACCAAAACGCAGCAAGCAACCCACACATTTCCGCTCTCCACATCTCCTAAAGTCTGCTGCCGAAAAGGACAACCAAAATTATCAAGGGGAAATGAATACAGAAAAGGTCCTTTCTCCCTCTCTCATAATGCTAGAGCCCAGTGGGAAGCTAAATATTCGGGGTGGGGGGGCGGTGGAAGCACAAATTGTGGCATTTGAGGGAGAAATTTGGTTCTGTTCTGTGCTAACACCCCTAGTCTGCATTTCCCCAAATGATAGGTAAACCGAAATACAGCTGCCCTGATGTTATGCACACACCTCCGAATTTTGTGCTTCAGTTCCTCAGCCGAATGATGTGTGCAGAAGGAGTGAATGTAATGTGGAAATGCATTAGGTTAGGAGAAAATCGCTTGCAAAGATGTGCACATTATCCAAAATTCACAGGGTATCAGAGAATCAAAGAGTTGGATGGGACCACCAGAGTAATCTAGTCCAACCCCCTGCAATGCAGAGGGGACCTCGAACCCACAACCTTTGCATAGCGAAAGTAGAGTTGCCGTACATCTGAAATTTCCCGGACATAGACAACAACTTTGCCAAAAAAGAAAAAGAAAAAAAGAGCTCAACAACGCAACAACTTTTGTGTCTGGGTTTTCACTTTTTGAAATATGGAAAGCTTAGTTAAAGCCATGCTCAAAGTGGCTTACAATATGAAAAAAAAAACTACATAATTTACATCGTGGTGGCTACCACCAGTGTTTTGGGCCTCATTGAGGGGCAGTATGTCAATATGAGTAGGAAAATGAGAGTACCCCTAAACATTTTTTTAGGGGGGGAAAGCACTGGCTACCACTGTCCTGGGATGTGGGTGGTGCTGTGGTCTAAACCACTGAGCCTAGGGCTTGCTGATCGGAAGGTTGGAGGTTCGAATCCCCGTGACGGGGTGAGCTCCCGTTGCCTGGTCCCTGCTCCTGCCCACCTAGCAGTTCAAAAGCACGCCAGTGCAAGTAGATAAATAGGTACCGCTCCGGCGGGAAGGTTAACGGCGTTTCCATGCACTGCTTTGGTTTTGCCAGAAGCAGTTTAGTCCTGCTGTCCACATGAATCGGAAAGCTGTCTGCGGACAAACGCTGGCTCCCTTGACCACTAAAGCGAGATGAGCGCCGCAACCCCAGAGTTGTCCGCGACTGGACCTAACAGTCGGGGGGGTACCTTTACCTTTACCACTGTCCTAGAAAGCTTCTGCCAGTCAGGGTAGACAATACTGATCTAGATGGACCAAGAAAGGTTTCGATGGCTATTTTTGCTTATTTCCAAAGCAAAACACACCATCATTTCTGGGAAAGGAAGCGGGTGCATCGGAGAAGGGGAGGGGGGCCCTAGAATTATAGAATTGTGGAGCTGGAAAGGGACCCCAAGGGCAATGCAGGAATCTCAGCCAAACATCCTTATCCTGATGACCTGCGGATTTTCGTCTTTAAAATATTTATACTTTCCTTACAAAAGTTCGTGGTGGTTCCCAAACAAGAGCTACGAAACCAAAATCAAAAGCAGCAGTATTGAAAATCAGAGGACGAAAATATTTTAAAACAGGACAGTAGCAAAAAGATATGGTAAAACTCCCCCCCAGCTTTTAAAGGCCAAAGGCTTCCCTAAGTAGAAATATTTGAACCTGGTGGCGTAAGGTCCACCCCCACCATTCAGCCCGGACAATGGGGTGGTCCACCTCCGAGGGTCTTCTGGCGGTTCCCTCATAGCGAGAAGCGAAGTTACAGGGAACCAGGCAGACGGCCTTTGGAGATACAAGAACCACACAACTTTTAAAAGGCATCTGAAGGCAGCCCTGTGCTTGTTTTTTTAGAAATGTACCGTACTTTTCCGTGTATAAGATGTGGGATTGGTTGCTGCCGCGAGCCTAAGATTGCCAGCATGTTATTGGTTGCTGCGGCGAGGGTTGGTGTTGATTTGCTGTTCTTGTGCTAATTGGGTAGGAGCAATCCCCCCTTAAAAAGTTCAACAACTCTGGGGGCCACCCCCCATTTTCCTAATTTGGAGTCCCCCAAAATAGGGGGTGTCTTATACACGGGGGCGTGTTATACATGGAAGAATACAGTATTTATTTTGCTGGAAACTGCCCAGAGTGGCTTGGGAAACCCAGCCAGATGAGCAGGGTGTTCATCATCTTCATCATCATCATCATCATCATCACTTAAGGTACCAGGCCATTCAGTGAGATCCCAGAGGACCACGTCTGGTGGACTTCCACCCCCACCGTGAGATACTGTCAAGAGCAGGTATTTGGTTCCTGTCTAGCTGCTCTGATGAATGGAGGGAGGAAGTCGCCAAAGGCGGAAGCAGCGGCCCAACCGCAGAGTGACGTGGAAGCAGCCGTTGCAAAGTCGGCACCTGTTTCCTTGCACTGCCACATGCTAACACCCAAGAGCAGATTTAGCTGCCTCTGCCAGGAAAGGTTGCTTGAAGCCTGGGACTTTTTGGCTTCGAGAAAAAGGCGAGTAATAGGGTCGCATGGTAAGGTAAAGGTAAAGGGACCCCTGACCATTAGGTCCAGTCGTGGCCGACTCTGGGGTTGCGGCGCTCATCTCGCTTTACTGGCCGTGGGGGCCGGCGTGCAGCTTCCGGGTCATGTGGCCAGCATGACTAAGCCGCTTCTGGTGAACCAGAGCAGCGCACGGAAACGCCGTTTACCTTCCTGCAGGAGTGGTACCTATTTATCTACTTGCACTTTGATGTGCTTTCAAACTGCTAGGTTGGCACGAGCAGGGACTGAGCAATGGGAGCTCACCCCGTTGTGGGGATCTGAACCACCGACCTTCTGATCGGCAAGTCCTAGGCTTTGTGGTTTAACCCATAGTGCCACCCACGTCCCTCAGGGTTGCATGATAGGAGTTTATAAAATCATGCATGGTCTCGGCGGCCGCTCCCAGTCACCAGTCCAGCTGATGCAATCTGGATTAGTTGCAGTTTCCGGGTCACCTTCAAAGGTAGCCCCACATAGAGCATATTGCATTAGTCCAAGCGGGAGATAACTAGAGCATGCACCACTCTGGTGAGACAGTGAGCAGGCAGGTACGGTCTCAGCCTGTGCACCAGATGGAGCTGGTAGACAGCTGCCCTGGACACATAATTGACCTGCGCCTCTATGGACAGCTGTGAGTCCAGAATGACTCCCAGGATGCGCACCTGGTCCTTCAGGGGCACAGTTGCCCCATTCAGGAGCAGGGAGTCTCCCACACCTGCCCGCCCCAGGAGAGTTGTCAACAACACAGCTCTGTGCAGCCTTCCCAGGTCTTCGCCATCCCTTATTTTCTGTCTCTTGATTGATTGACGATGCCGATTTAAATATGCTGCTCGCTGTTTTCAGGGGCCCTTTGGGGCTGAAAAGCTGAATAGCAACGCTATTAGTTGCCAAGTGCGAAGTTCTGTTCGGGTGCAACCAGCTAGCCACAAACGCTGCGTTCCTGGCAGACGTTAAGCCTCCACATGGAATTGCAAAGGCGGCGGGGGGGGGGCGGGGAGAGAGAAAGCCCATATTGCAGTTGTGTCAATCAGCCCCGGGTGATGTTTGGGGAAAAGTTCGAAGACCATCTTGCACAGCAGAGCCAAATTGCCATAGCAACAGCACGAGGCGAGTGGGTGGACGTCTTGTGGGGTTTTTTTTTTTAATGACTCATTTTTTATTTTATTTTATTGTTTTGTTTCTTGAAGGAGTGATGGCTCCCACCACCATCTTTCAAATTTTTATTTCAAATAAAAGGCTGAATTGCTTAAAAATAGAAACCCAAAGACACCAAATCGATTCCTGGCGAACGCTGAAAAATAAGGGTGGTAATCTCAGAAGACTTGGCTTCTGTTTAAACATCTCCGTTATGAATGCGTTGCGTGGCTGGTAGGGCAGATGCGGCGGCATCCCGGGATAAAACTGCCGATCTGAGCTGTGTAATCCAATTAATAGAAGGCTTTGCAAACAGTTTAGAAGCGAGACATCATCTCCCATTATAAACAGCTGTGATCGCGTTAAGCTGCGCTTCTTTTCTCCCTCCCCACTTTCTGGGCGTGTGCATTCTCATAAACAAGCACAGGAAATAATACCGACTGCACCACGAATTAACTGACTCACCCACAAGTTATAGGGCAGGACCCGAGTGTCGTTCATCAAGACAACACGCTGCATTCTGCAAGCCTGAGAGTTTTGCAAACCAAGAGCCCTGCCTGCGTGCTGTGACCCAAAGAACAAAGGAGTCAGATACCCTCCAACATTCCTCAGATGAAAAAAGGGACATTCCTCATTCCTCGCCCCCAAACTGACCCTCTTAGACCCCCCCCATTTTTTGTGCCCCTCCCAGTACTTCCTATCAGAAGAAGGGCGAATGCCACGATACCAGCGGGGTACAACACACAAGCCCTCCACCGTCCTGAAAAGAACCCTCAATTGTTATTTTATTTAATTTTGTTCCTTGGTAGATTTACAAAAAGAAAAACAAACACCAATATATGTAGTCAAACCTCATGTTGTGTCCGCTTCAGGTTGTGTTTTTTCAGGTTGTGGACTGCCCAAACCCATAAGTACTGGAATGGGTTACTTCCGGGATCCGGCAGTTGTTCATGAGCAGAAGTGCTAAATCGTGCTTTGCGCAAGGACACTGACAAACTGGAACGTGTCCAGAGGAGGGCAACCAAAATGGTCAAAGGCCTGGAAACGATGCCTTATGAGGAACGGCTAAGGGAGCTGGGCATGTTTAGCCTGGAGAAGAGGAGGTTAAGAGGTGATATGATAGCCATGTTCAAATATATAAAAGGATGTCACATAGAGGAGGGAGAAAGGTTGTTTTCTGCTGCTCCAGAGAAGCGGACACGGAGCAATGGATCCAAACTACAAGAAAGAAGATTCCACCTCAACATTAGGAAGAACTTCCTGACAGTAAGAGCTGTTTGACAGTGGAATTTGATGCCAAGGAGTGTGGTGGAGTCTCCTTCTTTGGAGGTCTTGAAGCAGAGGCTTGACAACCATATGTCAGGAGTGCTCTGATGGTGTTTCCTGCTTGGCAGGGGGTTGGACTCGATGGCCCTTGTGGTCTCTTCCAACTCTACGATTCTATGATTCATGCACAGAAGTGCAGAAGTGCAATCCGCACCTGCGCAAACGCTGGTTGCGAACGCTGTGGGTTGCGAACGTGCCTTCTGCACAGATCACGTTCACAACCCGAACATCCACTGTATTTTACAACGGGGCATGATTAGATGCAAATACACAAAGTTTTTCTTACTCAAAAAAATTAAGACTCCCTGTGCTCTGCTCCCTCTTTCTCCCCCCCCCCCCAGGGCAGCCCTACATTCTGCTGCACCTTAGGGCTGGTGCGTCATGCGAGGCTGGGCCTCAGCAGCCTCTCCTCCTCTCTGCCCGCTCTCCAGCAGCTGCTATGAGCATGTGATGTATGGAAGTGAGAGCTGGACCATAAAGAAGGCTTTTGAATTATTTTGATGCTTTTGAATTCTGGTGCTGGAGCTGCAGGGAGACCTGCAGCTGCTCTCTAGCTGCTGTAATCACCAACTGGTATTCAGAGGTAGACTGTCCCTGGGCATGGAGGTTCTGCTATTGCAATAGAGCTCCATAAGAAGGGCCCTAGTGATGTATGGAAGTGAAAGCTGGACCATAAAGAAGGCTGATCGCCGAAGAATGGATGATTTTGAATTGTGGTGCTGGAGGAGACTCTGGAGAGTCCCATGGACTGCAAGGAGATCAAACCTCTCCATTCTGAAGGAAATCAGCCCTGAGTGCTCACTGGAAGGACAGATCCTGAAGCTGAGGCTCCTAGACTTTGGCCGCCTCATGAGAAGAGAAGACTCCCTGGAAAAGACCCTGATGTTGGGAAAGATGGAGGGCACAAGGAGAAGGGGACGACAGAGGACGAGATGGTGGGACAGTGTTCTCGAAGCTACCAGCATGAGTTTGACCAAACTGCAGGAGGCAGTGGAAGACAGGAGTGCCTGGCGTGCTCTGGTCCAGGGGGTCACGAAGAGTTGGACACGACTAAACGACTAAACAACAACAACAGGCTCTGTGGTTTAACCCACAGTGCCACCCGCATCCAGTGCTCCTAACACCTTGCAAATGAATGTTTCCTGAAAGGGTGGCAATGACTCAGCACAGGAGGGTATCAGCCTTGCATGCAGCAGAAGTTTTCATTTGTAATCTTCAGCATCTCTCGGTAGTCTGTCTGAAATCCTGGACAGCTGCTGCCTGTCAATGCCAGCAGTATTGAGCTAGATAGACCAATGGTCTGATTTGGTATGAAATGGGCTCCCATGTTCCTAACTAGTCTCTGAAGCCTGCCCCCCCCTTCTCTGCCCCTCTCTAGCTTCTGGCACTAAGCACAAGCCTATCATTGCAGTCAAGAACTGTTGCTGACATCCGTCTGTCTCGAAAGACAATAGAGTTCACATCTGGAGGTGAAGACAAATTACTGCTGCATTGTTTTGGCAGTGTGTGTGGAGGTCCTGGGCTGCCCGGGCCACAAAACCCTCCTCTCAGCCTTCCTGATGTGGTCCAAATGCCTTAGAATTTTGTTCTCTTGAAGATACAGTGGTACACCTTGATTCTCAAATGCCTTGGCACTCAAACGCCTTGGTTTCCAAACGCCAAAAACCCAGAAGTAAGTGTTCTGGTTTTCAAACGCTTTTCGGAAGCTGAACATTCGATGCGGCTGTCGGCTATTGTTTTTGGGCCGCCTGCACCAACTGGAAGCTGCGTCTTGGTTTTTGAACATTTCAGAAGTCAAACTGACTTCCAGAACGGATGAAGTTTGGCGCTTTTGTTTTTGCTATTTATTTTGCCTTTTTGAGACTTTTTCGGCTAATTTGTTTTTGTGACTGTGTGGAACCCAGTTCAGCTACTGCTTGATTGTGTGACTGAGCAAATGGATAAAAGGCCCCCATCCAAACAATGGCTATCATCAGTGCAAGTAAGATTTTTTAAATATTTATCATCTACAATACTTATTTATTTTATAGTACGTTGATTATTGCTTTCATTTTATGGAGCGATGGTCTCGTTAGATAGTAAAATCCATGTTAAATTGCTGTTTTAGGGTTTGTTTTTAAAAGTCTGGAACGGATTAATCCGTTTTGCATTCCTTTCTATGGGAAAGCACACCTTGGTTTTGGAACAGACTTCCGGAACGGATTAAGTTTGAGAACCAAGGTACCACTGTATCCCATAAGTCAGCGAGTATTTTAGGGACTAGAAACCAGCATATTCGGTTAAAACTAAAGCTGGACATTTCGGCAAGTTCAATATTATGCCCAAATTTCTGTGATGCACGCAGTACGATTCTGAAACTCACACAGCGGTGGATATATTGCAAGCGCTGTCGGACACTGGGGAAACACGGAAATCAAATTAGAGCAAGCGTGCAGAAAATTATTAATCCGGAGAGCTCAGCTTCTCCTGACAGGGAGAGGCCGCTGGGGCAAAGTCTCATGGAAGTCTCCACCTGGGCTCTCGGGAGACCAGGTTGCGTTCTGCGTCTAGCAATGCAGACGCAACACAATTATCAACAATTGCTGCAGCCCTCGGAGATTTCGCACGGAGAGGCTGCGTTGCCGGAGGGAAGCCTCCTGAGGGAAGGTGCAACGCTTTTGTTGAGTCTGCAATGACTAAAAAAATAAAATAAAGGATGCTAGCCATGAAGGCCTTTTGCCACATTCCGTCCCGCTTCTCCTTTGTTTCCTGTTAAGTGGAAAAATCTGGTTTCAGATGGACAGAATAAGAGAATCATCGAATTGTAGAGTTGCAAGGGACCCCTGAAGGGAAGTAATAGTGCCACTGTATTCTGCTCTGGTCAGACCTCACCTGGAGTACTGTGTCCACTTCTGGGCACCACAGTTCAAGAAGGACACTGACAAACTGGACCGTGTCCAGAGGAGGGCAACCAAAACGGTCAAAGGCCTGGAAACGATGCCTTATGAGGAACGGCTAAGGGAGCTGGGCATGTTTAGCCTGGAGAAGAGGAGGTTAAGGGGGGATATGATAGCCGTGTTCAAATATATAAAAGGATGTCACATAGAGGAGGGAGAAAGGTTGTTTTCTGCTGCTCCAGAGAAGCGGACACGGAGCAATGGATCCAAACTACAAGAAAGAAGATTCCACCTAAACATTAGGAAGAACTTCCTGACAGTAAGAGCTGTTCGACAGTGGAATTTGCTGCCAAGGAGTGTGGTGGAGTCTCCTTCTTTGGAGGTCTTTAAGCAGAGGCTTGACAACAATATGTCAGGAGTGCTCTGATGGTGTTTCCTGCTTGGCAGGGGGTTGGACTCGATGGCCCTTGTGGTCTCTTCCAACTCTATGATTCTATGATTCTATTCTAGTACAACCCCCTGCCCTGACCATTGGTCCTGCTGGCTGGGGCTGACAGGAGTTGTAGTCTGACAGCGTCCGGAGGGTGCCACGTTGGCTATTCCTGTTCAAACCCCTTTGCCCCGTTCTTTATTCCTGGAAATCACATGCTGATTTAGAACTTCAGCATCACCTGGTAGATTAGCAGGTCCCTGATGAGCTGTTTTTCTGCATGCAGGGAATGGTCAAAAGCGCCTCCTCCCCGCAATGCCTGCTCCCTGCAATGCCTGTCATCTCAAGGCAAATCTACAAAAATGTAGTATAAACACCGACAACTGGGAAACACTGGCCTGCGAGCGCTCCAGTTGGAGAACAGCCTTGACCAAAGGTGTTTATGGGTTTTGAAGACACTCAAACTCAGGATGCAAGGGAGAAACAAGCTAAGAGGAAGGCATGCTTGGCAAATCCTCACCGTGATCAGCTCCTTCCCGGAAACCAATGTCCCCACTGTGGAAGGACGTGGGGATCCAGAACTGGCCTCCAGAACAGTCACTTACAGACTCATTGTTAAAACCGTGTACAGTGGTACCTCGGGTTAAGTACTTAATTCGTTCCGGAGGTCCGTTCTTAACCTGAAACTGTTCTTAACCTGAAGCACCACTTTAGCTAATGGGGCCTCCTGCTGCCGCCAGAGCCCGATTTCTGTTCTCATCCTGAAGCAAAGTTCTTAACCTGAAGCACTATTTCTGGGTTAGCAGAGTCTGTAACCTGAAGCGTGTGTAACCCGAGGTACCACTGTATATGGAAGACAGTCTTACTCAGCTACAGGTGATTGCCAAAGAAGGAGAAGGAGAAGAAGAAGGAGAAGAAGGAGAAAGAGAAAGAGAAAGAGAAAGAGAAAGAGAAAGAGGAGGAGGAGGAGGAGAAGGAGAAGGAGAAGGAGAAGGAGAAGGTGAAGGAGGAGGAGGAGGAGGAGGAGAAGGAGAAGGAGAAGGAGAAGGAGAAGGAGAAGGTGAAGGAGGAGGAGGAGGAGGAGGAGGAGGAGAAGCCCTGTCCCAACAGGAATGGAATGTGTGCATGCCACCTGGTGCAGAAGGATGTCATTCTGCACAGCAACAAAAGAAGAGTCGGGCTGGATTAGACCCAAGGCCCCTCAGATCCAGCATCCTGTTCTCAGGTGGCTTGTGGTTCCTTCCAGCAAAGGTTTTCAAAGGCGTAACACCTCTGGAGATGCAGAGAGTCTTCTATTGAGGTAGAACAACGTGGCCTTATGACTTTGTCTCCTTCTAATTTAACTCCCTGCTATGCGTGAAGATTTACAGGCAACACCAGTTTCGCATGCATTCAAAGAATGCCCAGCTGTGCATGTGCAGGCCTTTTTCGGACTCGGAAGGGCGCATGGCGGGGCATAATGGGGTGGGCAGACTTATGTGCTCTTCACCGACACGTACAATGACCCAGGATGTAGGACCCTAGGACTCAGCTCTACAGCTGCAAATATAACGGTTTAAGTGCATTATACAAAGGTGACACTAGATGGCGATGGTGAGCTAATGGCAAATTCAATATATTTTTTAAAAACTTTTTTCCAGAGCTGTGGTGCAGCTGCAAATATAACGGTTTAAGTGCATTATACAAAGGTGACACTAGATGGCAATGGTGAGCTAATGGCAAATTCAATTTTTTCCCCCCAGAGTGTTTTTTAATATATGTCTAGATTCAGCCCTAGTGTTTTGAGGAAGGGAGGAAAAACCTTTCCTCCATCCACTTTCTCTGTGCCATGCATAATTTCATAAATTTCTACTTGCCTGCTCTCCAAACTAAAAAACCCCAAATGCTGCAAGCCTTCCTCCTAGGAGAGCCTCGCCATCCCTTTGAACGTTTGAGCCGTCATTTTCTGAACCTTCTGGAGGGTGCCAGCTTGGCTACTCCTGTTCAAATCTCTTTGCCCCGTTCTTTATTCCTGGAAATCACATGCTGATTTAGAACTTCAGCATCACCTGGTAGAGTAGCAGGTCCCTGATGAGCTACAATACCCTTTTTGAGGTGAGTTTTTCCAAATGCAGCTGCACCACAGATTTGTATAACGGCGTTGTTATAGCAACGGTTTCATTTCTAATCCCTTTCCCAATGCAACAGATCTTAACCTTACAGAAGCAATGCTTCAACAAGACTTCTGCTATATACGTGGGAATCTACCTTTAATTGTGCTATTCACGGGTTTTCCTGCAACAGACATTAAACTCACCAACCTGTAATTTCCCGGATACCTCCTGAATCCCTTTTAAATATCGTATTTTTTGCTCTATAAGACTCACTTTTTCCCTCCTAAAAAGTAAGGGGAAATGTGTGTGCATCTTATGGAGCGAATGCAGGCTGCGCAGCTATCCCAGAAGCCAGAACAGCAAGAGGGATTGCTGCTTTCACTGCACAGCGATCCCTCTTGCTCTTCTGGCTTCTGGGATTCAGAATATTTTTTTTCTTGTTTTCCTCCTCCAAAAACTAGGTGCGTCTTGTGGTCTGGTGCATCTTATAGAGCGAAAAATACGGTAACTGCTGTTACATGTTTTCCATTCCTCAGACATGGAAGTTGAAATTAGGGAATAGTCACTTTACTTTTTTGGAAGCAATTTCACTTCTGAGTTCTTTATGACCTCTCAGATTGATCCCAACCAAACCTGATAGTTTGTTTTTCATTTGTCAATAAGGCCCAGAACTTTGCCTGATATCACCCACTCTGGAAGAATGGCAGATGAAGGTGGTGGACTATATGAAATTGGCGGAAATGACCGGCAGAATCCGAGACCAGGGAGAAGAGTCAGTGGAAGAAGATTGGAAGAAATTTAAAGACTACTTACAGAAACACTGTAAAATTAATGAATGTTAGAATGATGCTGGATTGAAGTTAAGTGGTTTTTGCTAACAGTAATGTTAAGGAATATGTAAAAATGGATTATTAACGGGTGATAATCTAAAACTACAATATATTAAGATAAAAGATTAAGATAAAATTAAAGAGGGAAAGGATTTGCTGAATTAACCAATTGAAATGGAATACAAGAAAGGGAGGTGTGAGGAGGTCAGGGAAACAAGCAAATGAAAGATAAGATATGGAGAGACTGATTTGTTTTTAACTGTTTTTATTTTGTATTCCCCCCCCCCTTTTTTATTCTTTCTAATTTTTGTAATATGTTGAAACCTCAATAAATATCTTTTTTTAAAAAACAAGAACTTTGCCTGATATCATGACCTCAGTTGCTCAGACTTGCTTCCTGCGAAAGTTTGCTCGGATACCGGAATCCTCCCCGCATCTTCCATTGTGTAGACAGATGGAAATAATTAATTCAATTATAACTGAATAGCCCTCCAGCCCTCTGGAGAGATTTAGCTACTTTAGTCTTTTCTTTTCAACTTCCTCTTTCCCACTCCTTTCATTTCTGGGAAGTTTCTCCTCCTGACGTCAAATGTGACTCTGCTGGACTTTCTTGCCAACTGTCTATTTGCAGATACAGAGCACGAGACTCTTAATCTCAGGGTTGTGGGTTCGAGTTCCACACGGGCTGGACTAGATGACCCTCGTGGTCCCTTCCACTTCTACAATTCTATGCTTCTATATATTGAATGTGATAGGATTATAGTCACTGTTCCTGCTTGGGTCAGTAACATTTACTGGGCATCACTTAAGATGGAATCCAGGGCCAGCTCCCCTCTGGCCAGTTCCATGATCTACTGCTCTAGCGTAGAGCTACTGTATTTTTCGCTCTATAAGACGCACCAGACCACAAGACGCACCTAGTTTTTGGAGGAGGAAAACAAGAAAAAAAATATTCTGAATCTCAGAAGCCAGAACAGCAAGAGGGATCGCTGTGCAGCGAAAGCAGCGATCCCTCTTGCTGTTCTGGCTTCTGGGATAGCTGTGCAGCCTGCATTCGCTCCATAAGACGCACACACATTTCCCCATACTTTTTAGGAGGGAAAAAGTGAGTCTTATAGAGCAAAAAATACGGTATTTATCTAGAAAGTTGAAAGGGTGAAACTAAGGACTTATCCAAACTTAACTTTTGCACCGTTCTTTTCAGGCAAAGGTAAATGGAAGGAAGTTGTGAATAAGTCTTAAAATTAGCTGCAATTGCATAACTTGCAACATTTCTCTGATGAAAATAGGAATGTTAATAATAATAATAATAATAATAATAATTTAACAATAATAATAATTTGTTGTTTATACCCCACCCATCTGACTGGGTTGCCCCAGCCACTCTGGGCAGCTTCCAAAATAGATAAAAACATAATAAACCATTAAACATTTTAAAAACTTCCCTGTTCAGGGCTGCCTTCAGATGTCTTCTAAAGGCTGTCTCTTTTTATCTCAGGCGTCACATAACTCCACACCCTCCAACATTTCTCTGATGAAAATAGGGATGTCCTAAGGCAGGGGTCAGCAAACTTTTTCAGCAGGGGCCGGTCCACTGCCCCTCAGACCTCGGGGGGGGGGCGGACTATATTTTGGAGGAAAAAAATGAATGCATTCCTGTGGCCCACAAATAACCCAGAGATGCATTTTAAATAAAAGCACACAATCTACTCGTGTAAAAACATGCTGATTCCTGGACTGCGGGCCGGATTGAGAAGGTGATTGGGTCGGATCCAGCCCCTGGGCCTTTGTTTTCCTACCCCTGTCCTAAGGATAAGTAAAGGGACCCCTAACCATTAGGTCCAGTCGTGACCGACTCTGCGGTTGCGGTGCTGATCTCGCTTTACTAGCTGAGGGAGCCGGCGTACAGCTTCCGGGTCGTGTGGCCAGCATGACTAAGCCACTTCTGGTGAACCAGAGCAGCACACAGAAACACCGTTTACCTTCCCGTTGGAGCGGTACCTATTTATCTACTTGCACTTTGACGTGCTTTTGAACTGCTAGGTTGGCAGGAGCAGGGACCGAGCACAAGAGCTCACCCTGTTGCTGGGATTCGAACCACCGACCTTCTGATCAGCAAGTCTTAGGCTCCGTGGTTTAACCCACAGCGCCACCCACGTCCCTATGTCCTAAGGATAAGCACAAATTAGAAACAGGGATGGCGTCTGTAAATCCGGGACTGTCCCTGGAAAAATAGGGACACAGGGAAGGGTGTGTACTTGTGATTATAAAAAAAAAATCACAGGTGATTCTCTAAGAGTGATCTGCAACACACTATCGGGTGGTTCACATAACTACAGTAAATTGAAGAGCCTGCTGAATCAGGCCCCATCGAGCCCCACAAAATTTGTTTATGTTTTTGCTCCTCTAAAAACTAGGTGCGCCCTATGGTCGGGTGCGTCCTATAGAGCGAAAAATACAGTACTTTGAATAGCATCTGTTTGCCAACTCCCTGTCCCTCTGAAGAGAGCTACCACTTGCAGAAACAGAAATGAGATTTTTTCCCCCTCCTTAAATGACACTGATTTCACAAGGAACAATGGAGCAGAGATCCAGCAGCCCCAGCCCTGGCATGGAGGAACTTGATGATACAGAAAACTGTGTGCTGTTAGAAAGATCCCATTATAACCAGCCTCGGGGGCGAAAATAGTGCCAGCACTCAGTGACACATACTCTTTTGGAACAGAGATGGGGGGAAAAGATACAAGATTGAAAATCCAGATATTATATTCTGCTATGTGACTTGGTTGCTCAGTTCAGGCTTTTTGCATGGTCTTTTATATATTGTTTTATTGGTTGTCACTTGGCTGTTATTTTTATCGATTACAGTCTAGTAGTTCTTTAGTTATCTCAACTAGGGCCAGGGCCTTTTCAGTACTGGCCCCGATGTGGTGGAATGCTCTGTCACAAGAGACCAGGGCCCGGCGGGATTTGACATCTTTCCGTAGGGCCTGCAAGACGGAGCTGTTCCGCCTGACCTTTGGTTTGGACTCAGTCTGACCCTTATGTTTCCCTCCCCTTTTGGTTTTGATTTATCGGCTGCTACTAAAACGAGCCTGCATTTTAAATTGTATTTTAACCCATATTTTAACCTGTATTTTAATTAACTGTTTTTTCCTTTTCTTTTACGTTTTATTGTAATTTTATTGGTGTTAGCCGCCCTGAGCCCAGTTCTGGCCAGGGAGGATGGGGTATAAATAAAAATTTCTTCTTCTTCTTCTTCTTCTTCTTCTTCTTCTTCTTCTTCTTCTTCTTCTTCTTCTTCTTCCTTTATAGTGTTGAGTTGAGTTCATGGCACCAAAAAAAGTTCAAGAACCACGGACCTAGTGGAAGACTGGAAAGACGGCAGTTACACAATTTGCAGGCGGTTTTCAGGGCGGACACTGATGAGGACACTTGAAAACTGTGCATCTTCATGCCGCAATGTGTCTTCTGAGCACCTGCAGATAATTTCCTTCCCCGCTAATTGCTGCCCTGAGTTCCGATCTCGCTCATCTAACCCTGTTGAGCTACAACAGCCGGGTGCCCTCTGCATTTTCCGGAAACAATGGAAGACCTTTTTTTTGCTTTGACAAGTTTTTCCAGGATGAAAAGGTCTCTGACTTAAGGTGTTCATTTTGCACGGCTTTAAACCTATAGTTTAGTTGTTGCTTTGTCCTGTTTTAAAAACTATTTTTAGTGGGGTTTTAGATTGCGGGTTCGTCAGTTGCCTTGGGACATGCATAGAAGGTGATTAGTTCATAAGTCATGGTGGTGATAGTCATACTCAGAGTAGACCCACTGAAGTCAATGGCTATGTTCTGCTTCCACAGAAGGAGGCAATAATACTACTAAATCCCAGTTGCGGGAAACCACTGGAGGGGAGAGCTGCTCTTGTGTTCAAATTCTGCTTCCCAATTTCCCACTGGTTGGCCACTGGGAGAATAGGATGCTGGACTAAATGGGACACTGGCCTGATCCTGCTGGCTCCTCTTATATTCTTAACTCACAGGACTAGCATTTGTTTAGTTGTTTAGTCGTGTCCGACTCTTCGTGACCCCCTGGACCAGAGCACGCCAGGCACTCCTGTCTTCCACTGCCTCCCCCAGTTTGGTCAAACTCATGCTGGTAGCTTCGAGAACACTGTCCAACCATCTTGTCCTCTGTCGTCCCCTTCTCCTTGTGCCCTTCTCCATCTTTCCCAGCATCAGGATCTTTTCCAGGGAGTCTTCTCTTCTCATGAGGTGGCCAAAGTCTTGGAGCCTCAGCTTCAGGATCTGTCCTTCCAGTGAGCACTCAGGGCTGATTTCCTTCAGAATGGAGAGGTTTGATCTTCTGGCAGTCCATGGGACTCTCAAGGGTCTCCTCCAGCACCATCATCCAAAAACATCAATTCTTCTGCGATCAGCCTTCTTTATGGTCCAGCTCTCACTCCCATACATCACTACTGGGAAAACCATAGCTTGAACTATACGGACCTTTGTTGGCAAGGTGCTGTCTCTGCTTTTTAAGATGCTGTCTAGGTTTGTCATTGCTTTTCTCCCAAGAAGCAGGCGTCTTTTAATTTTGTGACTGCTGTCACCATCTGCAGTGATCATGGAGCCCAAGAAAGTAAAATCTCTCACTGCCTCCATTTCTTCCCCTTCTGTTTGCCAGGAGGGGATGGGACCAGTGGCCAGGATCTTCGTTTTTTTGACGTTGAGCTTCAAACCATATTTTGCGCTCTCCTCTTTCACCCTCATTGAAAGGTTCTTTAATTCCTCCTCCCTTTCTGCCATCAAGGTTGTGTCATCTGCTCAGAACACGGCTGGATGCAACGAAATCACCCCATTAGCAAAAGGATGTTCTGCATAGACCACAGGACTTCCTCTTCCTTCTCTTGTGTGTTTGCTTTATCCCTCCCCATTTTGCTCCAAAGGGTTGGGGGAACCCCAGGACACATTTGGGGGGAGGCATAGGGCGAGAGGAAGTCCCACTGTGCAGGCAGAAGAAGAGAAACATCATTGGGCACAACCTTTTATTATCCAAGGGCAACAGGGCCTCGTCGCTGGGGTGTGTTTCTACCGCTTCCAATGTAAACTGACTTTCTCTTTCAATATCAGGGGCTTAATCCTGACTTCCCCATCTCAGCCTGCTCCAAGACATCAAGCGTGTGACGCTCTTGACCAGGTCTGCAATTGCCCTCTGCTTTGTGGCTTCCCTGCCAGAGCCACAGCTGTCTTTGTGGGACATTCTCCATTCTGCGCACGTCAAGAATCTCCTCCAAGGTGTGGCCTTTTGAGCAGCATCTGAAGGAAATTCCTTCGCTCACCTGTCAATCTCTGAACAGGCTGGCTTCACCCAAGCTCTCAGGACTGCAGCTGAATGGCGCACACAGATGGACACAACCGTTTCAGCAGGGCAAAACTGCACCAGAGCCTCAACCAGGGCTGAGGAACCTCCAGATGTTAGTGGACCTCAACTCTCATCATCTACTTTGCAGCCAAGAAGGCCAATGGCAACAGACCCTCCCAGTGTCTCTATTTTCCAGGGACAGTCCCAGATTTACAGAAGCCATCCCGGTTTCTGATTTGATCCTGAAATGTCTCGCTTTTCCTAAGGATGTCTCTATTTTCACAGTAGAAATATTGGAGGGTGTGGAGTTATGCAACCCCTGAGCCAAGGAGATCAATAAGTATACAACCTTCAGAAGACAACACAAGGCAGCCCTGTAGAGGGAAGTTTTGTAACGTTTACATCTTTATTATGTTTTTATATATCTTATCCATATTAAAAACATCACCTTGCCAACAAAGGTCCGTATAGTAAAAGCTATGGTTTTCCCAGTAGTGATGTATGGAAGTGAGAGCTGGACCATCAAGAAGGCTGATCGCCGAAAAATGGATGCTTTTGAATTCTGGTGCTGGAGGAGACTCTAGAGAGTCCCGTGGACTGCAAGAAGATCAAACCTATCCATTCTGAAGGAAATCAGCCCTGAGTGCTCACTGGAAGGACAGATCCTGAAGCTGAGGCTCCAAGACTTTGGCCACCTCATGAGAAGAGAAGACTCCCTGGGAAAGACCCTGATGTTGGGAAAGATGGAGGGCACAAGGAGAAGGGGACGACAGAGGATGAGATGGTTGGACAGTGTTCTCGAAGCTACCAGCATGAGTTTGACCCAACTGCGGGAGGCAGTGGAAGACAGGAGTGCCTGGCGTGCTCTGGTCCAGGGGGTCACAAAGAGTCTGATACGACTAAACGACTAAACAACAACAACAATATGTCGGAAGGGACGCAGGTGGCGCTGTGGGTGCGATGCCCTGGGGTTTCAGGCAGGGGGGGTCGTTCCCACCCCTACCTGGAGGATCGAACCTCTTCCTGCTGAGCTGGGTCACTTCCCTCCAAACATCTGTACTGAGCCAGACCGCTGGACCACCCCATGAAGCTGTAAGGCCCACACAGCACTTAGCAAATTAAGAGAGCTATCGAAATGATACACAGGAACAGCATTGAATCAGGGGCTACAGGCACAAGCCTGTTCCCATTTTAGCTTCTAACATGGTGATTCACACAAAAAGCTTCCTTACATTAGGTCAGACAAGCCCACTATTGCCCACTCGGACTGCCAGCAGCAGGTCTCCAGGGCCTTGGGCAGAGGAGCAGACATTCCCGCCCTCAGCTACAGATGCTTTTAACGGGAGACGCAAGCGACTGACCCCGGAGACCTTCTGCCCACAAAACAGGTTCTGTATAGGACTTCCACAAGACGCATATCAGTAGATTAGCAAGCCACTACTTAGAAAATCTGTTCCAGCACTTGCCCAGGGGGAGATCAGACCAGAAGCCCTGGAAGCTACGTGCCAAGACTCTCTCCCATCGCTCTCCAACTTGGTGCCCTCCAAATGTTGTTGGGACTACAACACCCATCAGTCCTGACGACAGGCTAAGCTGGATGTGGATGGTGGGAGCTGTAGTCAACCCAAGACCACTCCTCTACTCCAGATGTCCACAAGGCCACCAGTTGGAGACCTCAAGTTGGGGTTCTACTACCACAACCCAGAATCCTCCTGGTCCCGGAAATCAGGTGATCTCAGTGAACCAATCCAGCGCTGTTGTGCTCTATAAAAGTTTCCACATAGGCCCACTCAGTTCGGGAGATTTGGGGTTTTTTTGGTAGATCTTCCCACTTCCATGGATTCATAGCTAATCCTCTTTTAGGATTAGAATAAAATTGGCTCAGTTTGTTAGAGCCTGATGCTGATAAACGCCAAGGTTGCAGGTTTGATCCCCATAAGGGACATGCCTTATATCACTGGCCCATCTTAACCAGCATTGCCTACACGGGCCGGCAGCAGTTTCCCTTGGTTTATTCTCCCAGCCCAACCTGGAGAAGTCGTGGAATGAACTTGGGACCTCCTGCCTGCAAGGCGGATGCCCTATCACAGACCTACAGCTTTTCAAATCCTTGTCATTACCCCGTCATGTGGGCACTTTGGGGGCCCATCAATTGGGCCATCCCAACATGAATTACTATGAGAAGCAGGGACATGGGTGGCGCTGTGGTCTAAACCACTGAGCCTCTTGGGTTGCCGATCAGAAGGTCGGCAGTTCAAATCCCTGCGACGGGGTGAGCTCCCGTTGCTCTGTCCCAGCTCCTGCCAACCTAGCAGTTCCAAAACACACCAGTGAAAGTAGATAAATAGGTACTACTCCAACAGGAAGGTAAACGGTGTTTCCGTGCGCTCTGGTGTCTGTCATGGTGTTCCGTTGCACCGAAGCGGTTTAGTTCTGCTGGCCACATGTCCCGGAATAATAATAATAATAATAATAATAATAATAATAATAATAATAATAACAATAATAATTTTTTATACCCCATCCATCTGACTGGGTTTCCCCAGCCACTCTGGGCGGCTTCCAACAGAACACTAATACACAATAACCTATTAAACATTAAAAGCTTCCCTAAACAGGGCTGCCTTCAGATGTCTTCTAACAGTTTGGTAGTTATTTTTCTCTTTGACATCTGGTGGGAGGGTGTTCCACAGGGCAGGTGCCACTACCGAGAAGGCCCTCTGCCTGGTTCCCTGTAACTTGGTTTCTTGTAGTGAGGGAACTACCAGAAGGCCTTTGGCGCTGGACCGCAGTGTCTGGGCAGAACAATGGAGGTGGAGATGCTCCTTCAGGTATACTGTCTGCGGACAAACACCGGCTCCCTCGGCCTGAAAGCGAGATGAACGCAGCAATCCCATAGTCTCCTTTGACTGGACTTAACCGTCCAGGGGTCCTTTACCTTTTTTTTACTATGAGAAGCAACCAGCAGAGGTGTGTGGAGAGTTGTTACTTTCTCCAGAGCAGTTATATTTTACAAATGTTTATCAAGCCTTCCTTAGCTGTCCGCTCCCCCCAACCAAAAAAAACCCTCTACCACTATCTGCATTATGGAGGCTTTCGGAGCCCGCCACGCCCACCGAGGTGATGCAAAGCATCTCTGGAAAGCAGAAAGGGGAGGGAAGACAGAGAAGCCAAGTGGCTTTCTACCTCATCTTTAAGCCAATTGCATTTCAGTTCCATGCATGGCCATATGGCACAAAAGAGGATTTGAATCAGAGGATTCCATAAAATCCGGTTAATATGGAAGGAGCGGCCAAATGGGTGTGGTATAGGACCTCCCGTCGCGGAATCAGAAATCAAGAGGCAGATGTGGCCATTTCGAGATCCACGCAGACAACTGGCAGTGCCAAACCACCCCACGGAGAGCATGCACCCTGAAATAACAGGCTGGTCTCTTTTCCCCCAGCTGATGAGTTCCTTTTGGATGGTGGCTGGACTGAAGGAGAGGTCAACGGGACCAGCAAGTTTGAGAACCTGGCCAGGCAATCCTTGCCAAGAAGCAAAAGGGTTCCCAGGCTCTTTTTAAATAAAGCAGAGGCCGCCCCCCTCCCAAGGCCCTAATAAAACTCTCCTCCTAAGAGACAACAGGTATCTTTGTCTTGGGATGAACTTGTGAGCGGAGAGGCTAAGGACCATTGAGCTTTATGGGTTGTAACAGTCAATTAGCGCAAAATTAATGGGGGGGCGGCAAACGAGGCAGAGGGGGTGTCATTTTTTAATTGCCTCATAAACGTGGGGGTTGAGTCCCCACCCGAGTTTCTTCCCTCCCACTCCCATCTCGAGAGTCACAATATCTGCCTCCCTCTTCCTGCCCTGCCTCCCCTTTGCAAAGCTGAGTTCTCAGCATTCAAAACAAAAGATGCTTATTTTGCCAGAGCTCACTTCTCGTTTGCTAGAGCTCACTTCCCCGCAGTCGCCTCTTCCTTCTTAGATCTCTGCCCCTTACGAAACCAGCATTCAAAGCCTTTCCCCATCTCAGAGACTCGGGTTCAAGCATCTTCCTCTCTACACCCACCTACGAATTAATCTCTCCCCTTTAAGAAAAAGGAGTAGAAAGGTGAAGTTTGGACTGTTCTGCCTTGTTCTGTAGGATGATATATGTGTGCATATATATGTGTGCATATATTTGTGGTGGAGCTGCTTGAAAAGCTGATCTCCAGTTTTTGTTCTTTTTTTAAAAAAATGATTTTTTAAAAAATGAAAAGCCAGCTCACATTCATCCAGGATTAGCCGGCAGGCCAAAGTCTTCTAAATTCAGTCTTTGTTCCCAGAGGCTGGACCCTGTGGCCTGACCTGCTTTGTCAATGGCCACGCACCCTTTTGCAAGCCTTGGGCTCCTTCCACAATGTCAACATCCTGTAGAGTCCCCATCCCAGGTCATTTTATGAATGGTCTGGTGGGGTGGAGGTGAGGGGGTAAAAGAGTAGGCTGGGCTGCTTTGCCCTGAGTCAGACTGCCCGTTCAGTCTGCCCACCCAGTTTTAATGCTTATCTGTCCACCCACCCACCCATCTTTAAAAAATAAATAAACACCAGAGTCTTTCTCTCGGCAGTTTGGCAATCTTGCCTTCGTGCACGCTGCCAGCAGAGCGCAGCTGCCCACCCTCGCCCACCCGTTTGCCATCAGAGCAGTAATACCACCTACCACTGCCTAAAAATAAAAATTTAAAAATCTGCTAACACAAGAGAAATATTTCCAGGAGAAGGAGCCAATACGCAGATTTTCCTCTCCCCCCCACTCAACTTAAAAGAAAGACAGCTTTTCCAGCTGGAGAAGGAGGAAACAACTTTAAACAAAGCCAAGCAGAAGGGTTTAATATATACACATATTGGGTGGGATCCCAATGCTTGCCATGAGTTTCAGTATCTGAATCAGACAGACAAGACTCTCCGGATCAACACCATCCCCAGCATGAGACATGGGAGGGGAGTCCAGGCGTGCCAGAAAATGCTACTTGCTCCGAACAAAGAGATTGCAAACAGATCCAGGTGGGAAGGGGTCCCTCGGCCACCCAGGAAGATCCCTCGCAGAAAGGAGGGGAGGGTGTTTTTTTAAAAAATTATATATATAATAATAATTCACGTGCATTGCAAATTAGGTAGAGCGCTGGCGATGCAACCACTCCGGAGTGACGCCAAATTAAATGAAATGCAGTTTTTGCAAAGAGCTGTGAGGCGGAAAGTGTGTATGTGTGTGTGTGTTTTGTTCTCTGGCTGAATGAAAAAACACCACCACCACCACACACATTCCCATCAATTTCTCTTGCACGGGCGGGGAGAGACGTGTTATTAGACTCCCTCCCTCGACACATTCCCCGCTTGCAAGATTCCCCCCCCCCCCCAAACGGAGGATCATATTTTGCTTGCAAGAAATCCGGGCTGGATTTGTCAGCCCACCCCGGTTGGTGTCCCCTGTGAAAACCCCGTTCGCGCCTGGAGGCGCCACGAACCCAAAGGTGGAAAATTGGAGAGATCGATCGGATGCATGCATGGGAAACGAGGCTGCCCCTTGACCATCGCGTTGGAGAAAAAGGAAGAAAACCTACAGCCCAGGAAGAAAAGGGATAGAGACCCCCCCCCCCAGCACGTTTAGTGGGCTTTCGCCCTCTCCTTTACCTGGATGAAGATTTCACAAACCGGAGCGCACAGCGGAGTCCCTCTCCTCCCGTCCTGGATCCAGATGTGGTCAGAAGCAAAATGCCCCCCTTCTTTCCTGAGTCTCAGAGCCGGGAGTAGCAGCAACAGCTGGATCGCTAGAGAGCTGAGCTGAGATGCGAGTCCCCACCCAGTCTGCTCGGGGTGTGTGTGTGTGTGGTTTGTGTGTGTGTGAAATCAGCTCCCCGTTGTACAGGAAACACGGCAACTACCGCTTCCTCCTCGAGCTGCTGCGTGATGCTTCTCCCTTGCAGCCTCGTTCTCTGCTCAGCTGTGCTCTCCAGCGCCTGAAATCCTGGAGAGCTGCTGCCAGCCCGTGCAGACAGCACTGAGCCGGGCGGACCCCATGTTCTGACTCAGTAGAAGGCATCTTGCTGGGTTCCTTGCAAAGGGATGTTCCCTGAGATTGGAATCGTAGAGGTGGAAGCGTCCCACCCCCACAAGGGTGATCTAGTCCAATTCCCCCCCCCCCCCCGATCTTTTTGCCCAACGCAGGACTTGAACCCAGGACCCTGAGATTAAGGGGCTCCTGCTCTACTGACTGAGCTATCTGCTAAGCTGGAGTAGACCAGGCAGTGGCTCCTCTGGCGCAATCCTCAGCATCGCCGGGTAGGACTGGGATAGCTGCTGCCGGCCTGTGCCGACAGCACAGAGCTAGGTGGACCCGATGGCCTGGCTCAGCACATGATAGCGTCTTATGTAAATAAAGAGGAAGTGGGGCTAAATATAGCTCGAATGCAGAAACTGCTGGGCGCAAGTGTTAGAAAACAAGAAATAATAATAATAATATTTTTTATTTATACCCCGCCCTCCCCAGCCAAGTCCAGGCTCAGGGCAGCTAACAAGCAATAATAAAAACAAGTTGAATGAATACAACTTAAAAACAAGATTAAAATACAACATTAAAATATTGAAACATTAAAAAATTAAAATGCAGCCTCATCACAGGAGAAGGAAAAGAAAGAGAGGGAGGGAATCAAATTGGCTCCAAGCCAAAGGCCAGGCGGAACAACTCTGTCCTACAGGCCCTGTGGAAAGAAATCAGATCCTGCAGGGCCCTGGTCTCATGAGGCAGAGCATTCCACCAGGCCGGGGCCAGTGTTGAAAAGGCCCTGGCTCTGGTTGAAGCTAATCTGACTTCCTTAGGGCCCGGGACCACTAGGGTGTTGCTATTTATGGACCTTGAGGCTCTCCGTGGGGCAACCCGGGAGAGGCGGTCCCGTAGGTACGAGGGTCAGTGAAGGGCTTTAAAGGTCAAAACCAGCACCTTGAACCTGACCCTGTACTCCACTGGGAGCCAGTGCAGCTTGAAAAGCACTGGGTGAATATGCTCCCATGGCAGAGACCCCGTGAGGAGCCTCACTGCAGCATTCTGCACCCGCTGGAGTGTCTGGGACAGCTTCAAGGGCAGCCCCACGTAGAGCGAATTAAGCCTGGAGGTGACCGTTGCATGGATCACTGTGGCCAGGTAGGGGGGGGAAAGGTAAGGGACCAACTGCTTGATGCGGCGGAGGTGGAAAAATGTCGCCTTGGCTGTTGCTGTAACCTGCGCCTCCGTGGAAAGGGAGGCGTCAAGGATTACACCCAAACTCTTAACGGAAGGCAATGGCACTAACTGAGCCCGGCCTTGGCTGGGGAGGGCGGGGTATAAATAAAATTGGAGAGGTGCTGTGGCTCAGTGGTTGGGGTGCGTGAGGTGGTGCGTTGAACTGTTCCAGATGTTCTGCAAACACCATACTGGTAGTCAAGATAACCCCACAGTTAATTGGTAGTTGTAGCAATGAGCTCATATATGTGTTAGGATATTTCCGTTCCACCTTAGAGGGAGCAGGATGTTTGTGTCACAGCCTGCGTATTTTCCTGTTTCACAGGATGTTTCTGTTGTGTCTTTGCTTTCGTTTCTCTCTCTCTCTGCCGGAACACTGAAGCAGGCAGTCATGTTTTTCTTTGTTCTGATCAACGCTGAATAAACTTGTAAATAATGCTCTCCTGAGTGCATCTTTCGCTGTGCATTATCTGCTGATAGAGCGTGCACGGCTCAGGAATGTGGCAAGCTATTTCTGGAGCTCGTGTCGCTAATTGCTGATACTGCGTGTCTACGGGAGATCAATGGACGTCCGGAGACGACGTGGAGTCATGATGGACTTTCTCTCCCTGGCAGTATCCCAACAATATGTGCATATTCACTTACTTTGATATAAGCTAATTGACTTGCTTTGATGCTACCCTTATCTGTGGGTTTCAGGTGCTGAGCCCAGAAAAGAGATCTGTAAAATTAGAGCAGTTGCCACCTATGCCCTCATCTGGGCCAGTGAAGCAATGGCAAGTCCTGGCCCTGTTGGGACTCGCCTACAATAGTCAAGAAACAGCGTTTTGAATGTATTATAAACATAAGGTAAAGGTAAAGGGACCCCTGACCATTATGTCCAGTCATAACCGACTCTGGGGTTGCAATGCTCATCTCGCTTTATTGGCCGAGGGAGCCGGCGTACAGCTTCCGGGTCATGTGGCCAGCATGACTAAGCCGCTTCTGGCGAACCAGAGCAGGGCACGGAAATGCTATTCACCTTCTCGCCGGAGTAGTACCTATTTATCTACTTGCACTTTGACGTGCTTTCAAACTGCTAGGTGGGCAGGAGCAGGGATCAAGCAACGGGAGCTCGCCCCGTCGCGGGGATTTGAACTGCCGACCTTCTGATTGGCAAGTCCTAGGCTCTGTGGTTTAACCCTCAGCGCCACCCGCGTCCCTGTCATAAACATGCAGTGACACAAATCTTTTCCTTCTGCTGTGCCCATAAAGGCAAGGAAGACACAGCAGGCTGCTTTGCTGCAAGTCTACCACTCTTGACGTTTGGGACATCTTTCTTAGCTCTCTCTGCACCCAACCTCTCCCACGAGTCCTCCTTTGGGTCTGCAGTTCTGAACAGGTTGGGCGTGTGTGTGTGGAGAACCAAAGACCCTGGATTTAAGGGGGCGGGGGGGGGGGGCAAGAAACATACATCCAAACGGGAGGAGGGCCAGGAAAAAGTCAAAACGATAGATCTATACCATTGCTTCCCAAACTTGCGTCTCCAGCTGTTTTTTGGACTACAAATCCCATAATCCCTAGCTAGCAAGACCAGTGGGCAGGGATGGTGGGAATTGATTACACTGTATTACAGATAAAAGGTAAAGGGACCCCTGACCATTAGGTCCAGTCGTGGCCGACTCTGGGGTTGCGGTGCTCATGTGGCCAGCATGACTATGGCGAACCAGAGCAGCGCACGGAAACACTGTTTACCTTCCCGCCGGAGCGGTACCTATTTATCTACTTGCACTGGTGTGCTTTCGAACTGCTAGGTTGGCAGGAGCAGGGACCGAGCAACGGGAACTCACTCTGCCGTGGGGATTCGAACCGCTGACCTTCTGATCAGCAAGCCAAAAGGCTAAAAACCTTCCCATTGTATCCTTGGGATCGGGAGCTTCTGGGAATCTTCCTTCCTTGAAAAACGCCTAGCATTCTAACTGTTGAAGCAGCTCATGTCCCCCGCCGAATAAAATTCACATCTCTCTCCTTTGATCCGCCAGCTCTTGGCAAACACCCTTCTGCTGCCTTATGGAAGCCAGGGTCATTCAGCTGAAGAAACCTGCTCCCTGGCTGACTGCAGGCAACCTGTCAGTGGGGATTGGAGACTTTGCAAGGAAGACAGGAGGGAAAAGGAATCTGTCATCTGTCAGAGGGCTGCTGTACATTCATGTGTGTCTGGGTGCCAATAGCGCAGGACAACGCAGGCAGGCAGCGCATTAGAGAACACCTGACAAGCAACTGAGAGGGCTGGTTTGCTTTGGGGTTAACGGGGTTACCATCTCCCCAATATAAAGAGGGTTGGGAGTCTTCAGGATCTGCCAGACTGATGCTATTCTGGGGTGACGTTCAGTCATGTGCTGGCAAATTCAGGTTGCACAATTGCAGAGTGGGAGGCCTTGCGCAACTAACCAGCAATGATGGCCGCCCAGCCAGATGCCTTTAAGAAGGTAAAGGTAATGGGGCCCCTGACCATTAGGTCCAGTCGTGACCGACTCTGGGGTTTTGACGCTCATCTCGCTTTATTGGCCGAGGGAGCCGGCGTACAGCTTCCAGGTCATGTGTCCAGCAAGACTAAGCCGCTTCTGGCGAACCAGAGCAGTGCACGGAAACGCCGTTTACCTTCCCGCTGGAGCGGTACCTATTTATCTACTTGCACTTTGACGTGCTTTCGAACTGCTAGGTTGGCAGGAGCAGGGACTGAGCAACGGGAGCTCACCCCGTCACGGGGATTCGAACCGCCAACCTTCTGATTGGCAAGCCCTAGGCTCTGTGGTTTAACCCACAGCGCCACCCGCGTCCCTGCCTTTAAGAAAGGAACAGACAAATTCGTGGAGGAGATGGCAATCAATGGCTACTAGTTTGCTCTGAATCAAGCTGGAGGTAACAATGCTTCCGTATTGCAGTTGCTGGAAAACTGCCGTGGACTGGCTGGAGGCAGAGGAGTGGTGGGAGGGACCAGCTTGGGACCCCCCCTCCCAAAGGAATAAGGCATGGAGCCAGGGGACTGGTGGCGGGGTGGTGACGAGTGGTCAGAGCGAGAAGAGGGAGCAGACTGGGAGGAGGTGGTGTCGGAGGCTGAAGAGGCGCCAGGGTTTAGTGAGCGGGAAGAGACTGGGGCAGATAGCAGTCCAGACTCAGAGGCAGGAGAGGAGGGGACCCAGGAGACAAGAGATGATCACGGTGTGGATTTGCCAAGCATGCCTTCCTCTTAGAACATTTCTCCCCTTCGTCCCGAGTTCAAGCATCTTCAAAACCCATGACACCTTTGGTAAAGGCTGTTCTCCAACTGGAGCGCTCACAGGCCAGTGTTTCTCAGTTGTCAGTGTTTATACTACATTTTTTTAGATTTGCCTTGAGAGAGTCTTTAAACCTTTTTTGTTGATCACCAGCATTATGCTTTCCATTTTTAAGTTGGGAATAGAGTAGTTGCTTTGGAAGATGATCATCAGGCATCTGAAAAACATGACTAGTTGAGCGAAGCTGATGTTGAAGAATCATTGCTTTGACACCGGTGATCTTTGCTGCTTCCAGTACACTGGCATTAGTTCACCTATCTTTCAAAGTGATGTGTAAATTTTTTCGGGGACACCGTTGATGGAATCTTTTGAGGAGCTGGAGATGTTGATTATATGTGGTCCATGTTTCACAAGAATACAGTAAAGTTGTTAGTAGAATAGCTTTGCAAACAAGCCTTCAATTGGGAGAAAGCTGTACTCACAGAGCTTGGGCAATGCTGGATTTCGGCATCAGTGTTGACCCTTGTGGAATGAGGGTAGGGGAAAAGTGATCGACACTTTCCAACGTTACACCATCGAAAAAATATGGCAGAGAGAGGAGATCCCGGCAGACTTTAGGGATGCCAAAATTATCAATCTTTTTTTTTAAAAAAGGTGATAGAATGGATTGTGGAAACAATCTCTTTAGTAGCTGCAGCTTGCAAAATTATTTTAAGGATCTTAGCAAACCGTCTCCTAACTATATCCGAGGCTACCCTTCCTGAATCCCAAAATGGTTTTCGACTTTCTAGGGGGACAGCAGTCATGATTTTCACCACTCGACAGCTTCAGGGAAAATGCAGAGAGCAAAACCAACCGCTGTATGTGGCGTTTATTGACCTGACTAAGACCTTGGACACTGTAAATCACACTGTCCTTCTGAAAATAAGCTGCCCAGATCAATTTGTAAACATCCTTCGGCTCCTCCATGATAATGACAGCAACAATCCCAGATAACAATGGCTCTCAAAGTGAACCATTCAGTGGGATCAGATATTACCATATTTTTCGCTCTATAAGACACACCAGACCACAAGACGCACCTAGTTTTTGGAGGAGGAAAACAAGGGAAAAAAATATTCTGAATCTCAGAAGCCAGAACAGCAAGAGGGATCGCTGCGCAGTGAAAGCAGCGATCCCTCTTGCTGTTCTGGCTTCTGGGATAGCTGCGCAGCCTGCATTCGCTCCATAAGACGCACACACATTTCCCCTTACTTTTTAGGAGGGAAAAAGTGAGTCTTATAGAGCAAAAAATACGGTAAATAGGGTTGTGTTATTGCCCCAACTCTATTCCTTATTTTCATTGCCATGATCCTACACTTCGTCGAAGGGAAACTCCCCACCGGAGTAGAAATCATATATTGGACAGATGGAAAGCTCTTTAATCTGAGCAGGCTGAAAGCAAAGAGTAAGGCTACCGTAACTTCCATCATAGAGCTTCAGTATGCTAATGACAACGTCCTGTGTATGGGGAAAAGCAACTTGTTGCTCGCCAGGTGCTAATGGACTCCAACTCCCATCAGCCCCTGCCAGCCTAAGTTGTCAATCACCAAGGCTGGGAGTGCATTAGGGCTCCCACTCAGAATCCTTGCCCTCCATCGCCATCTAGGGATCCACAGTGAAGTTACCGGAGCTCCACTAGAGGCCTCATTCTGATGGCAAAAGCAAAGGCCAAACCAGGGATATGCCCATGAAACATGTGCTTCGCTGTCCGTCATGCCCTCAAGTATCTCCTCACTCATCCAGCTTCTAAGCTGGGCTGCTCAGATTCTCGTGGTCGCATCCTGCCACAAGATGGCAGCAGGCACCCAAATCACTTCCTCTGAAGAGAGTTTCTTCCTATTTGCAGATGCAGAGTTTGGCATGGAAGGGCCTTCTATAAAGCAAGCATCATTTTCAGGTCCACCCAGGGAGACATTCGCATTAAGAACGGGAGAAGAGGCCTGGCTGCAGGATCAGGCCAAAGGGGGGCCAGTGAGTCCAGCGCCCTGTTCTCACAGTGGCTGACCAGGTGCCCATTGTGGGAAACCCGAAAGCAGGATTCAAATACAAGAGCAAGATGAAATTACCGTATTTTTCGCTCTATAACACGCACCCGACCATAACACGCATGTAGTTTTTAGAGGAGGAAAATCCATAGGCATGCCACCCGTAGGCATTCCCTCCATAACACGCACAGACATTTCCCCTTACTTTCTAGGAGGAAAAAAGTGAGTGTTATGGTGCAAAAAATACGGTATACAATCAAATATAAATATAGATTGGAAATGCCTATGTATAGTGAATACTTATCTACTTTTAAAAATTTTCACTTTTGATCTTTTTCTACTTCTTTATTTTTTCTTTGTTCTTTTTTTCTGATATTTTACCTTTCACTTCACTCCTTTATTGTGAATAGCATTTTATAGAGGTATAAATAACTGTAAATATGAAAAGAGATAAAATATTCTCTGATTTTTTCCTTGGTTATATGTATTTTCTTTTTCTTTTGTATTTTCTTTTGTTGTAAATATGTATGTTTTTCTAATTTGTACTTAATAAAGTTCAATATTAATTAAAAAAAAACAAGAGCAACTCTCCCCTTCTGTGGTTTCCAGCAAATGGTATTCAGAAGCGATGTTGTGGCCAGTTGCGAAGGCAGAGCTTAGCCTTTGTGGCTGGTTGTCGTTGATAACCCTCTCCTCTGTTAATAATAATAATAATAATAATAATAATAATAATAATAATAATAATAATAATAATATCCGGCCCACCTGGCTGGGTTTCCCCAACCACTCTTAGATTAGAATTCAGAATTAGAACTTGTCTAATTCTCTTCCAAGCCATCTAGGTTGGTGTCCACCATCCCTGCCTCTTGTGGCAGAGAGTTCCACAGTTTATGTGAATAAGTGAGGAAGAGGGACTATAGCTTTCCTATGGCTGCCTCAGGACTTAAGGAAGAATTCACAACGGCAAACATGCCCCTCTTTGTTATGCTGGATCTCCAAGGTGTTTACGACGACTCTATGGCTCCACCTTCTCTCCTCTGACTCACCTCTCTCTGGGTCGCCAGTCGAGAATGCAGATACGTATGTGCTATTTTGACGGCTGGGTTTCCCCAGCACCCCCTTAGTGTGGGGAGGGAGACGCTCCGCTCAAAAAAAAAGACCAGAGGAGCTACAGCAATGTAAACTGCGACTTTTATTGTCATTTCTTCGAACAGAAGGCCGCGCACTGCAAACGTCCCGCGTGACAAACGCAAATTGGCTATGCTCCTTTCAGCGCGTTGCTCCCGGCTGCTGGCGCGCCACTGCCCACCGCCCGGACGGGGAAGAGCCTTTCACAGAAAGGAGCAGGGGCTCGTCTGAGCGGTGCAGCGCCTGGAGCTGGGGGTCTGCGGCGACGGCAACCGGGGCGCCACCCAGACCCGGCAAAGAGTTCCCAGAAATGCAAAAAGTATATACGATAGAGATATATATAAAAATACAGGCTGGTAGCATATGGCCTCCTTTGGACATCTATAATACAAAAGGACTTGCTTCTTCCATACCCTTAAACCACACCAACGCGTTACGGGCCAAAGGCTATCTTCCCCAGTGGCGCAATTCAGTGCCGCCCCTCATCGCACAGTGAGGACCCTGGAGGCTGTCACGACGTTCGTGCCCCCGGTCGGTGACCCCGGAAGGGACCTCTGCGGCTCTGGTTTGCTCAGGTCTAAAGGAGCAGTGGTGCAGGGGTTGGTTCCATGCAGCTCCCACCCCGTAAGTCTTTTGCTGATGGAAAGGGGAGGGCATGTGGCAAGGAACCAACACGCCTCCCTTTGAGGAAGGGGTCAAGAGGAGTTTGAACATCCCTGCGCATTAGAGGCCGCCAAGCCCAGTGATTTGCAGAAAGAAGGTCTCAGGTGCAATTTCAAGCAGCACCTCTGGGTCACGCTGGGAATGTCCGCTGCCCGAGCCCCCGGACAGCTACTGCCGGTCAGTGTAGAGCAGTGTTTCCCCAACACGGGTTTCCTGCTTCTTTTGGACAACAACAACTCCCATGATCCCTGACCGTCCTTGCTAGCTAGGGATGATGGGAGTTGTAGTCCATCAACAGCTGGAGTCCCAAGTTTGGGAAACGCTGATGTAGGGAATTCTGAGCTGGCCTGACTCCCTGTAAGGCACCTTCTCTGAAAACATGAAGCAGGCAGAAGTGTGAACAGACTGCCTTCAACCACGCTGAGCCAAGCCACTGGTCTACCTGGGAATATAGTGTCTCGCTCTGGCTGGCAGCGGCTTTCCGCCCTGCAAGTTGGTCGCTGGAGATGCCAGGGTTAGAAGCTGGGATGCGAGGCGTGCAAAGCAGGGACTCATATCCAAAGTGGTGCTGAGTCCTTCGCCCGGTTAGGGCAAGGAGTTAGCTTGGCACTTTCCCCCCTCCCTGGCCTGCTAAATCCGGAGCAGATTTGGGGAGGGTGCAGGCGAGGGGGACGTCCCACAGCACAAATCCTTGCACTAACGGAAGGAGAGACTTCGCGCTGCTTTGGATGCAAGCACCGAGTTGCGGGCCCGTCCCCAGAGCTGACCTTTCTTCAGGTGTGAGGTTGGACTTCTCAAGGACGGTGCCACTACCTGGCAGGCCCTGCTGCCATCGGAAGGCCTTGCCCACCCTTAGAACCAGCTGGGCAATTCTGCCCCCAATTGCTGTGGGGATCGGGAAGGAACAAATCACACATTTGTCACACCGCCGACATCAACTGGGACCCACCAGCACATCTCGGAAGACACTGCTTGGACCCACAAAGGCAAATTTTTCCTGGAGTGCAGTCTGGTTATGCGTCTAATTCCGCCTGCACTCATTGCTCGAGGTCTCTGTCCCTGGCTTATGCCGCCATGCAAGACTTACACACAAGCAGTGGGTTTTCAGCTGAACCCGTCCAAATAAATTGAAAGTTTACACACAAAGACCCTCACAGCTGGTTCTATAAAACAAAGCTATCATTCCCTGCAAGGCAAGTGTTATCACACAGAAGCCAGACAACCGACCGCACACCAGGTCAACTGTTGCTGTTGTTTTAAGTCTTATTTGAAGCAGCGGCAACACAGACCCACAGATCCAGCCTGGGCTTTTGTGCGACCGTGAGATACGGCTTCCGATGATGTCCGCAGAGCATCTTTACTTCTACACCAAAAGCCAGAAAGACGAGAAACGAGATGGCTTGTCCAATCACACAGCTCAGTCTCGCAAGGCGCAACGCTCGCCTTCGTCAACACAGCGGTGAACCGAAATCCGGAACATTCCTCCGCTCAGTCGCCAGGGTGATACTGCCCTCTAATGGCAAGAATTGTTTTTATCTACAGAGCTTCTCCTTTTTGATCGGACACAAGACAACGGGCTGGGTGACGGAGGCGGCTTCAAACTTCACCAAACGGCAAGCACAGCTGAAGCCGTGTGCCCACCTGTGGCATTTGGGAATAAGGCACTTTTGAGCTCACCTCCCTCATGTTTCAAATCGGCTGAGTCAGCGTGCCGAGACTTGGCCTTCACATGTGGCTAGACCCTATGGAGGAAAATTCTCATCACCGCATAACGACTTCACAGGTGTTCCACAGATGCTCATCTGAATCCAACTCAGATTAGATCAGGGTGTGTGCATCTGCATTTAATATCAGCCTGCAGCTTCACCGTACAAATTGACTGCCGCCTGATATTATGACTTGAGATCAGCCTTGGCTAACCTGGTGTTGTGCAAAGGTGTTTAGACCCAGTTCCCATCTGCTTAGCTGCATGATGCTGGAAGCTCATGGGAACTGTAGTTTAAACAACTCTGCACAGCACCAGGTTAGCAAAGGCTGCCTTAGATCGTTCAGAAGTTCAGATCAGGAACAGCAATGACAAAAAGCTGATTGATAGGAATTGGAATCAAGGAATTTGGCTGCAGCCATGCATCTGGGACGGACGAAAGGGTCGCCTCAGGTGAGCTGTCGCTGTTATTACCTGTGTCTCAAGAGACACAGAGGAAAGGGTTATGCAAACCGCGATGGCTGACTTGTGCGATGCTGTGGCATTCACGTGAGACTGGGAAACGGCTAGTTTCAAAAAATCTCCTCTTCCCTCTCCAAAACAAAGTCTCCCAAGTAAACCAGCCAAGCTTATTGGTAATATCACCTGCCCTTCTCAAGCACTCTGACCACCACACCAGAGTGAAAGGTCAGCCTCGTCCCTTGCCGAAATTTAAGATCCAGCCTCTGTCTACAGATCTGGGCGGGCAAATTCTGATGGTGCATCAAATGACAAGAGGTCTGTCCAATGGGAAGCGAGGAACAAGGCAAGCAATGACAACATTGCTCCTTTATGTACAGTCCTCCAAGCCCAACACGGTCCACTCTCCGTGTATTGCAGCCTACCAGGTGCTTGAATCCCCAGGTGAGGGCAAGACAAGCCCTGACAGGTCGCCATCCTTGGCTGAGGAGGGATTAAGATTGGCCTGCCCGGGGGGGGGGGTGGAGTCTGCCATTTGCAACGGCTGGTAGCAGAATGCTATGGAGAAGAGGGGGCGCCTGTGCCAAACGGGCAGTGCCAATGGCAAAGCACAACATAAAGGACATGCAGTCTCACTGCAACTACTGTTTTACGACACACAAACAAGCACATCCCTGCCTGTACCACAAAGCAAAATCTCAAAAGGAAGCTGCAAACATCTTGTGCTGACATGCTGAGGAGCGCAGGTACTGGTGAAAGCTCATCGGAAGCAATTGGCAGAATCTAGACGTGCCCAACTTGAGACTTCTCTTGGCTCAACTGTTAATACTGATTAGCTGGTCAGCCTATTTGGATACCAAAACAGGGGGAAGGTGGGGAAGGAAAGGAAAGAATGGAAATTTTCTGCCTCTTTAGAAAAATATCCTTGCTTTCAGCTTTATAAAATAATATATATATATACAGGTAAATATATATATTTAAGAAGGCTCCAGTTAGAAAAAAGACAAGTGTATCAAAATATGGCGATGCTGTATGGCTGTGAATACAAAACCTCTCAAAAAATATTTGTTCGCGTGCTTTTTTCAAAAGGCATCGTGCTAAGAAACTTAAATCGTTTTGCTCCCCCCGCTCCCGCAGAACGGCTGAAGGTCTTGGGACAATTTGAGAGAGGGGACAACCCACACCCATTTACTGAAAACACGTAATTCCAACAAGGCTATCCTCTGAACACCAGCCTCCTTCCCCTTGGAGAACGGCACAACTTTTCCAGGAGAACGGAGAAGCCGAGCATCACCTTCTAAAGCTCTCGGCTCAAAGTTCAGGCTATGGGGAACGCTGCTCAGCACAGGCTATGGGGCTGCCCCTCCCCGAAATATGTTTGCTACTGCTTGGATCACGAAGCAGAAGTCACGGCCAATTCCAGCTCTCTGGCAGTGCACATACCTTTGCGCTATTTTATTCCACGGAAGACTAATAAATATTGTACATCTTACGTGGAGGTTTGGTTCCAAGGGTTCTGCGTACGCACGGAAATCATATATGCCCAAACCCCTGGAGTCGCGTCTGCAGCTACCAGGTGTGTGCAAGTAAGGCAGAGAGATTAAAAGCTCCTTTTGTGCCCGGTAAACCACACGGATCCAGGAAAAAAGAGCTTTTAAGCTCTCTGCCTTAACTTGGGGATGAAGGCCAGCCCAGAACACTGGCTCTGGGATGCTCACACGAAATCTCGCAGGAACCCAGATGGCCCTGCGAGATCTTGCACGAGCTTCGCCGAGGTGGTGCCCTGAGCAGGCCTTGCCCCTCAAGCAAGCCGGAGAACGTAAGGAGCTCTATAAAGATTTCTACCTCGTTTGGAGTTCAGCTGCGCGATTCCAACCGGTCTGCTTCCAACCGCTTATGGTCGACATCGTGCAAGCTCAACGCACGTAAGATGCAATCTTGCTATAGCTGCACATAGGAGGTCAGGTCAAAGATGCGTTTGCCGCCCACAAATGTTACTGTATTTGCAAAATATTTGGCGTGCTTGTTTTATAAGAGCTATGCTGAATGGTAAGGGGGCGAAACTATTCTCCTAACGAGCCTGTGGTCAGAGGATGGCAGAAGGGAGCATCTCTCAGAAGACCCAGTTCAAAAAAAGAAAAGATATATTATGGGGGTGAGGAAGAAGCCATGCTTACGACGCAGCAACAACACGCCCCCCCTCGACAGCAAAAGGAAAAGGGGAGCAAGTTTTCTTCCCTGTGTGTAAGTAGAGCTTATAAGATTGTCTATATATGTAACATGGGGTGTTTGGGGGGGTAGTTAACTTTTTCTACAAAAGGCATTTAAAACAGAAAAACAAAACATAAAACAGGAAAGCTGCAAGTTCAAGCATACAATAAACAAATACTCCTCTCTATACTTATATACGCATTTTTTATATATAATCTCTCTCTTTCTCTCTCAAATTTAAGGTACTTTGGTCAGCAAACCTTATTGCTACATCCTGACAGATTATCTGTTCATGAGGTTGTTTCCACCTCAAATGAAAACGCTTCCAGCAGCTTTCAAAATCCCACTTTTCTGAACATCGGTTTTTAGGCCTGTTTTTTTCTTCCCCTTTTTCTTTTGTAAACAACACAAAATATCAGATGGGAGATGATGTCACCACAGTCCTTTTCCTTTCGGTGGGGAAGAACAGGAAAATGGTGGCCAGACTGCATCGCGACACACTTGCCACCCTCCCCCGGGCCTCTGGACCGAAGGAGGACGAAGTCCCTTTGGTCAGTTATTGCTCACGCCTGCGATCTCAATGGCTTCCCGTTTGGGACGATTTCTTTGGCTTGACACAGTGCAGGAAGTAAAAAGGGTTGGGGGGGGAGAAAGAAGACTATAGAGACTGATGTCCTCGCTTTCAGCATCGATCCCACGACGGCCGACCCAAAGAAAGCTGCAAAATGTGACGCAGGAAGAAGCCACGGCCACCTGAAGCGCGGAAGAAAGACGGCAGCTTGGCGTGAGGCAAATAAAATTAAAAAGCCAATCTTTGTGCATCTGTTTTTCTTGTCAAAACGAGAGAGTGCAACAAGTGCTCAAGGCTGGCCTCCCCTTTTCCCAGGACAGAAGACCGCCGTGTTTCCAGACATCGATTCGTAAAGAACCAGCCTTTGGGACAGGCACATATTTGTCAAAGTGCAACACACAGTATCTGTGTAGTATCCGAGAAGAGATCTTGACGGGGACTATATATCTCTATATATTCCCCCTGCAATGGCACCAGAAATAATCCGTGGTCCTCTTTCTTGGGTCAACCTCCCTCCTGAGTACCCAGCTCCGGAGGCGTTTCTGAAGAGGCAGCGTCAGACGACAAACTCCGGGACTTCTTCGTGGGCGAGATCCAGGGAGAAGTACTTGCTGGTCCTCTTGACCGGGAAAGCGTCGTGAATGTTGATGCATTGCTGCGCCAAGCAGCCGTTGCAGTAGAGGCCCTCTTCGGCCAGGCCGTGGCCACAGCCGAAGGTGTAGCTCTGGGCTGTCTCCTGGCAGAGGCTGGCCAGTCGCAGGAAGTCCTTTTGGTAGAGCCGGATGTCATCCAGACTCAAGCTGTGCCGGTCAGTGGAGGTCTTTGGCTTCCGGCAGGCCGTCTGCAGGAAACAGGAAATGATAATCTTTATTGTCATTGTCCCATACAGAACCACGAAATTGAAAAAAATCCGCATCAGACCTTCAAAAACCAACAAGCCTGGTTAGCCCTCTAAAAACTCTGATACCCCATAATTAAATACAATATACTCCCACAGAGACTACCTTAAAGGTAAAGGGATCCCTGACCATTAGGTCCAGTCGCGGACGACTCTGGGGTTGTGGCGCTCATCTCGCTTTATTGGCCGAGGGAGCCGGCATACAGCTTCCAGGTCATGTGGCCAGCATGACTAAGTGGCTTCTGGCGAACCAGAGCAGCGCATGGAAACGCCATTTACCTTCTCGCCGGAGTGGTACCTATTTATCTACTTGCACTTTGACGTGCTTTCGAACTGCTAGGTTGGCAGGAGCAGGGACCGAGCAACGAGAGCTCACCCCGTGGTGGGGATTCGAACTGCCGACCTTCTGATCCGCAAGTCCTAGGCTCTGTGGTTTAACCCACAGCGCCACCCGCGTCCCTTAACCCCCCCCCAAAAAAAACCCCTCTGATACCCCATCATTAAATATAATATACTCCCACAGAGACTACCTTACACTGCATTTAAAACCAAAATCGCATTTGGATAGAAACTGTTTCTCAGGCGGCTAGTCCTAGTCTTTATAACCCTGTACCTTCTTCCAGAAGGCAGAAGCTGAAAGAGATCATTTCCGGGGTGCGCACTATCCTGCGCTATCTCTGCAGCTTTCTTATGGCACCTGGAAGCGTAGATTTGATCCAAGGTGGGAAGAGTGCACCCAATTATTCTCTCCGCAGTCTTTACAACCCCGGACAGCATTCTCTTTTCCCTGACCGTGCAGCTCCCAAACCACACACACAGAACATAAGTTAATACACTTTCCACAGAACAATGGTAAAATGCCATCAACAGGTCCTTTGAGAGATTATTTTTCTGGAGGATTCTCAGAAAATATAACCATAGAACCATAGAAGGGTTTAAGGCAGAAGCTGTCCACCTTTTGGAATCTATGGCTCCCTTGACCAACTACATTCTTTCTGTGGCACCCCTGTGGGACCCAGGAGCCCAGTAGGGTCCCCCCTTGCCTGCAGAACTGGCAGCCCCTCACCCCTTTTCGAAAACCCTCCCTTGTGGAGGTTTCCCTCAGCCTCCTTCCCTCTCCTTGGGAGTCCTCTGGGCAGCTGCCGCTGCTGCCGCCCCTGGTCTCTGAGCATCTCCAAAAAGAGGTGCCTCCTCACACTGCCCCCCAGAGGCCTGGGACTTGTCCGTCCATTCCCAACAGCAAGGGATGGCGGACTGGCTGGCTGGGCTCCCTCCCTCCTTTGCTTACTCTGAGGCTGCCTTAGCTGCTGGCAAGCAGCACCCCCTGGCCAGCCCCAGAGGTGCCATTCGCCTGTGGAGCTTGCAGCCAGGGCTGCTGCAACAAACAGCCCCCCAAGCCTCAAATACGAAAGTTTGGTCGTGCTTAGACTAACCTTGTGAAGAATATAGAGAACACAAAGATTTGATGGAGTATGAAAGAACTCAAGAAAAAGGAGTGACTGAAGAACAGGTGTAAAGGTGAAGTAGAAACTAAGAGACGTGTGCTGAATGCGGTGGAAGTCTTTTAGAATATTTTAACTAGGATATATATATATATATATATATATATATATATATATATATACACACACACACACACACACACACACACATATATATGTTCGAAGTATAAATTTGGCATTATTGATTATGAAAAGTATTTTTTTCTTTTCTTTTAGCTTTCGTCTCTTTTCTTTTCTAGTCTGCGTGTTGGAAAATACGTAGACAAATGAGTTTACAGTAATAATAATAATAATTTATTATTTGTACCCCGCCCATCTGGCTGGGTTTCCCCAGCCACTCTGGGCGGCTTCCAACAAAGATGAAAAATACACTACAATGTCACATATTAAAAACTTCCCTGAACAGGGCTGACTTCAGATGTCTTCTGAATGTCAGGTAGTTGTTTATCGCTTTGACATCTGATGGGAGGGCGTTCCACAGGGCGGGCGCCACTACCGAGAAGGCCCTCTGCCTGGTTCCCTGTAACTTGGCCTCTCGCAGTGAGGGAACCGGCAGAAGGCCCTCGGAGCTGGACCTCAGTGTCCGGGCAGAACGATGGGGGTGGAGACGCTCCTTCAGGTATACAGTGTTATGTATTGATTTTTGTTTCTATTTCTATTTTCTTTTTATTTTCTTGTAATATTTAATAAAAACTAATAAAAAATTTACCCGGGTGGCTAGGTTGGCAGGCGCTGTGGGTAAAACCTCAGCGCCTAGGACTTGGCGATCGCATGGTCGGCGGTTCGAATCCCCGCGGCGGGGTGTGCTCCCGTCTTTCGGTCCCAGCGCCTGCCAACCTGGCAGTTCGAAAGCACCTCTGGGTGCAAGTAGATAAATAGGGACCGCTTACCAGCGGGAAGGTAAACGGCGTTCCGTGTGCTGCGCTGGCTCGCCAGATGCAGCTTGTCACGCTGGCCACGTGACCCGGAAGTGTCTGCGGACAGCGCTGGCTCCCGACCTATAGAGTGAGATGAGCGCACAACCCTAGAGTCTGGCAAGACTGGCCCGTACGGGCAGGGGTACCTTTACCTTTACCTTAATAAAAAATTTATAAAACTCAAACAGCCCTGCAAGCCTTTGGGAGGCAGCGACGCAAGAGGGGATCAGAGGAAGGAGGGGAGGAAAGAGGCCAGTCTTGCCCACGGCACCCCTGACCATCCTTCAAGGCTCCCCAAGGTGCCACGGCACACGGGCTGAAAACCACTGGCTTAAGGAAACACTAGAGCAGGCACATCCAGCTTTCAAGAGACTGAGATCTGCTCCCACTATTAAAAAAAACTGGCAGTGATCTACGAAAGTTGTTGAGCTTTTGCGGGGTGGGGGGAGGGTCCAGCGATCTACCACAGACACCCCGTGATCTACCAATAGATCACGATCCACCTGTTTGACATCCCTGCACTAGAGCAGGGGTAGGCAAACTAAGGCCCAGGGGCTGGATCCGGCCCAACTGCCTTCTCAATCCGGCTCACGGACGGTCCGGGAATCAGCCTGTTTTTACATGAGTGGAATGTGTGGTTTTCTTTAAAATGCATCTCTGGGTTGTTTGTGGGGCATAGGAATTCGTTCATCTTTTTTTCAAAATACAGTCTGGCCCCCCACAAGGTCTGAGGGACAGTGGACCGGCCCCCTGCTGAAAAAGTGTGCTGACCCCTGAATTAGAGACTCCACAATTCTATGGTTTTATGGCCTCGGATGCAGAACTTTATGGACTCACGCAGAACTTACGAACCTGGGGCAATGAATCAATGCTTTGGCCACGAAGCTTGACCACGGTCTCCGAGGAGCTGGAAGTGGATGAACTGACTTCTTTGACGACTAATCCTGTGTTGGAAACAAGAAAGCAAAGAGCCAAGAATTCATCATTATTCAAGGGTGGCCCAGTTCTTAACAGAACCGCTAAGGACCGCTTAGGGAACAGTACATCAGAAGCCTGCTTTTTAGCGTAATGGAAAAATCCGATTGCTTCGCCACCACCCGGCTGCATTTTCAGAATGTGGGAATGGGCGAACGTGGCTCAAGAGACAGAACTGGTAATATATCCCCGAAAGCCATTTTGTGCAGAGACGGTCCACATTTATCACGCCTTGGAACAAGAAGTGCCAATGTGATATTAGACCCCGTCCACTCTTTTATCATCTGATAGCTTTTTAAGACAAAACACAATTTCAGTTTCAGTTTCAGGGTATTGATTAAACTGACTGTAGCCATTACAGTTTGAATGGATGGTGAGATTATGTAGCTCTTGCTTATTACTTATTTTTCCTGGGAAATCTCAACTTGGCACGGATTGTTTATTTATCCCTATTTAATGAATTTTGCTGCGCGGTGCACTATGTTCAGATTCCTGCACTGCTGGGGGGGGGGGTTGGACTAGATGACCCCTAGCACCAATTTCCAACTTTGCAATTCTACGATTCTCCTTTGTTGAGCATGGCATAGCTGGATACAACCTCACCTGTGTATTATTGCTTCGATAGCTTGGCAGGGTTTCTCAGAAGAAATCAAAGATGTTTATTTGATTTCTGATGGGTAGCTCAGTCGGCAGAGAGTGAGACCCTTAATCTCAGGGTTGTGGGTTCGAGTCTCGGGTGGGGAGAAAGATTCTTGCATTGCAGGGGCTTCGAATTTATGACCCCTGTGGTCCCTTTCCAAATCAACAAATATGTGATTCTGGGATATTTAAGAATGTAGGAAACTTTCTCTAAACGGCCTCGGTCCCGTATATCTGAAGGAGCGTCTCCACCCCCATCGTTCAGCCCGGACACTGAGATCCAGCGCCGAGGGCCTTCTGGCGGTCCCCTCATTGTGAGAAGTAAGGCTACAGGGAACCAGGCAGAGGGCCTTCTCGGTGGTGGCGCCCGTCCTGTGGAAAGCCCTCCCTTCAGATGTCAAAGAGATAAACAACTACCTGACATTCAGAAGACACCTTAAGGCGGCCCTGTTCAGGGAAGTTTTTAATATTTAAAGCTGTACTGTTTTTAACATTTGATTGGGAGCCGCCCAGAGTGGCTGGGGAAACTCAGCCAGATGGGTGGGGTATAAATAATAAATTATTATTATTATTATTATTATTATTATTATTATTATTATTATTCTCATACCAAGACAGATTCTTGGTCTATCTAGCTCAGTATTCTTTTTTTGGCCAACACTTGTAGCTGAGTAAGATTGTCTTCCATAGACACGGTTTTAACAATGAGTCCGTAAGTGACTGTGGAGGCCAATTCTGGATCCACACATCCTTCCACAGTGGGGCCATTGGTTTCCGGGCAGGAGTTGATCACGCCGAGGCCATTGCCAAACGCTCAGCATTACCCACACTGACTGGCAGCAGTTCCGCTGGGCTTTATTTATTTATTTTCATTTTTTAAAAATTGATTTTCCAAATTTATAAACAAACGAACACACATAAATCTTAACTGTAATTATTCCACTATTATTAACATTGTTAGGTGACTTCCTCAAATCCCCCTGGCTGAATTTCCATGTATATCATTGTAACAGTTTTCCAAGACTAATTTCTCATAAAATTTACTTAGTCAATTAACTTCTTTTCATATAAACTTTAAACATATTATTATATAAAATCACATATTTAAATCCTAGGCCGTTCTGGTATTTGCAAGTATTTCTATTTAAATTATCTTAGCATATTTAACTAAATATCCTTTAAATTTCATCCTCCCTGGGCTTTAGGGGCAGGAAGTGTTTCCCATCGCCACCTGAAGATGTTCTGAAGAAGGAGTTGATTCAAATAGAAAGCTGCCTGATTTTGAGTCACAGCACTCTGGGGTTTCCAGACACGAGTCTTTTCTGGAGACGCTGCCGGGCAGGGAGTGATTCTGAGATTTAGCCAAGATTCCTGCACTGCAAGAAGGTGGATTGGATAACCCTCGGGGGTCCCTTCCAACTCTATAATTCCACGAACCTTAGACTTTCTGTGTGCAAAGCAGACACTCTACCGCCGAGCCTCCAGCGCCGAGGGCCTTCTGGCGGTTCCCTCGCTGCGAGAAGCCAAGTTACAGGGAACCGGGCAGAGGGCCTTCTCGGTTGTGGCACCCGCCCTGTGGAACGCCCTCCCACCGGATGTCAAAGAGAACAACAACTACCAGACTTTTAGAAGACATCTGAAGGCAGCCCTCTTTAGGGAAGCTTTTAATGTTTAATAAAAAGGTAAAGGTAAAGGGACCCCTGACCATTAGGTCCAGTCGTGGCCGACTCTGGGGTTGCGGCGCTCATCTCGCTTTATTGGCCGAGGGAGCCGGTGTACAGCTTCCGGGTCATGTGGCCAGCATGACTAAGCAGCGCACGGAAACGCCGTTTACCTTCCCGCCGGAGCGGCACCTATTTATCTACTTGCACTTTGACGTGTTTTCGAACTGCTAGGTTGGCAGGAGCAGGGACTGAGCAACGGGAGCTCACTCTGCCGCGGGGATTCAAACCGCCGACCTTCTGATCGGCAAGTCCTAGGCTCTGTGGTTTAGCCCACAGCGCCACCCGCGTCCCTTTTTAATGTTGAATAGATTATTGTATTTTAATATTCTGTTGGAAGCCGCCCAGAGTGGCTGGTGCAACCCAGCCAGATGGGCGGGGTATAAATAATAAATTGCTGTTGTTGTTGTTGTTAATTGCTTCCTTGCTTATGCCGACCTCCTGGGAGGTTTACCTGAGTGCCCGTTGAACTTCCTGGCCATGAGCATGTCTTCAGTGATGTAAATGCAGACGTCGGGACTCACGTCGTCCAGGGACCTTTCGCTCGTGGGCTCGAGGTCTCGGGGGTCATCGACCAGCATCTCTATTTCTGAACCAAAGATGGAGGGGTGTGAGATGGGAGTGGGGAAGGGCGGCTGCAGTACAGGGAAGAGCACGGAGGACACAGCAGAGCATCGTCTCATCCCCCATGCAGAGGACCTTGGGATTCCCCATCCAGGATTTACAGTGGTGCCTCGCAAGATGAAAAGAATCCGTTCCGCGAATCTCTTCGTCTAGCGGTTTTTTCGTCTTGCGAAGCAAGCCCATTAGCGGATTAGCGCTATTAGCGGTTTAGCGGCTATTAGCGGCTATTAAAGGCTTAAGGGATTAGCGGATTAGCTGCTAAAAGGCTATTAGCAGCTTAGTGCCTTAGAAAAAGGGGGTGGGGAGCGAAAAAAAATCGCAGGAACTCGCAAGACATTTTCGTCTTGCGAAGCAAGCCCATAGGGAAATTCGTTCTGCGAAGCACCTCCAAAACGGAAAACCCTTTCGTCTAGCGGGTTTTCCATCTTGCGAGGCATTCGTCTTGCGGGGCACCACTGTATGTACAGTGGACGCTCGGGTTGCGAACGTGATCCGTGTGGGATGCACGCTTGCAAGCTGCAACGTTTGCAACCCTTATCTGCGCACGTATGGGTTGCAATTCGGCGCTTCCGCGCATGCACAAAGCGTGATTTAGCGCTTCTGCGCATGCGCGACCGCCGAAACCCGGAAGTAACCCGTTCCGGTACTTCAGGGTTTCGGTGGTCTGTAACCTGAAAAAACGCAACCTGAAGCGGCTGTAATAGGGACTTAGCTCAGTTGGTTAGAGCATGGTGCTGATAATGCCAGGGTTGCAGGTTTGATCCCCATCTGGGACAGCTGCATATTCCTGCATTGCAGGGGGTTGGACTAGATGACCCTCAGGGTCCCTTCCAACTCTACCGTTCTATGATTCTATAACCTGAGGTATGACTGTATAAGCTAAACAAACTATAGCTTAGGGCCCCACTCTCTTGGAGGCTCCCCAAAAAATGTAAAGGAAAAAAACCTGGATGTACATTTCCAAACTATAAGATAAAAAAAACAATTAAAATAAAACCTACAGTGTTTCGTGTTGTGTAGGCTCCTATGTTGTAAGTCATGGCCCCCGCCTGCTAGCCTGCTCCCTAAAATATCACTGGTTTGCTCCTTTCTATATATAGGGTGCCTACATTCTGCATGGACTGGTCGCATGTCAACATGTGCAAATGGCTTTAGATACCTATTGGGTCCATAAATGACCATATAGCATATATTCAACACAAAAAAAAGTGACAATTTGTTGTTTGCAAAGGACAGCTGGACATATAAAGGGCCCCGTTAGCGTCAGTAGCTTAGGGCCTCATCAAACCTAAATCCAGCCCTGCCCATCCTCATACGTGTGGGCTTTGGAAAAACAATGACATTTTCATTGTACCGTATTTGCAGATGCTTTTGCGTCAAAGCAGACAAGAAACGTGACTGCGATCTTTCCAAAAACTGAAAAGAGGTGCAAGGCTGCAGCCAGAAACCAAGAAACCCTTTCCCCTTTTTTAGTTGTTTCTTCGTTGACCTTGGATTGAAATTGTTTCACTGATCACTTGTCAACAATCCTATAGGGTTTATTCTGCATTTGTGACGTTCGGTAATGGAGACAAGAACGTGATGCTCGGTAATTGAAAGGCAAGAACTAACATTAACATTAGGAAGATCTTCCTGACAGTAAGAGCTGTTCGACAGTGGAATTTGCTGCCAAGGAGTGTGGTGGAGTCTCCTTCTTTGGAGGTCTTTAAGCAGAGGCTTGACAGCCATATGTCAGGAGTGCTCTGATGGTGTTTCCTGCTTGGCAGGGGGTTGGACTTGATGACCCTTGTGGTCTCTTCCAACTCTATGATTCTATGATTCTATGATAACAGTAGCAGCAGAGAAAACATATTCCCCTCTTTATTTTCAACTTTCTTGGCCACATGAAGCTAACCATCATTACCTTGAATTTCTGCTTAACCCTCAAGAAAGAAGGGCATTTTCGCTGGCCAGGTTTAATTCAAACCCATCAAACCTCCTTTGGGGAAGGTTCTCAGGCAGGGTGGAAGGAGAAAGAACTTGCCCAGGTGAAGACCACTTGGTGGAAACCCTCACACATATGGTTCTCAATTGTAAACTATATGCTGGTCTCCGCCAGCAATTTCTAGATCAACTCTGCATCCCCAACTGGAAACCAGAGTCAGAGGTCATACATTTTCTATTACTGGGGAATGATCAGGAGCTCACCTAGTTAGTGGCTAAATATCTCTATTTGTTTTTTTGTTGTCAAAATACACTGCAATAGGAGTATAGCATCTAGATCAAGGGAAGTAATGGTGCCACTGTATTCTGCTCTGGTCAGACCTCACCTGGAGTACTGTGTCCAGTTCTGGGCACCACAGTTCAAGAAGGACACTGACAAACTGGAACGTGTCCAGAGGAGGGCAACCCAAATGGCCAAAGGCCTGGAAAAGATGCCTTATGAGGAACGGCTAAGGGAGCTGGGCATGTTTAGCCTGGAGAAGAGGAGGTTAAGGGGTGATATGATAGCCATGTTCAAATATATAAAAGGATGTCACATAGAGGAGGGAGAAAGGTTGTTTTCTGCTGCTCCAGAGAAGCGGACACGGAGCAATGGATCCAAACTACAAGAAAGAAGATTCCACCTAAACATTAGGAAGAACTTCCTGACAGTAAGAGCTGTTCGACAGTGGAATTTGCTGCCAAGGAGTGTGGTGGAGTCTCCTTCTTTGGAGGTCTTTAAGCAGAGGCTTGACAACCATATGTCAGGAGTGCTCTGATGGTGTTTCCTGCTTGGCAGGGGGTTGGACTCGATGGCCCTTGTGGTCTCTTCCAACTCTATGATTCTATGATTCTATGTCTGATCTCCCTGGAGACCTCGATATATGACAATAGACTGCTCTGCCTCCTTCCTTTTAGCAAATGTTTTGTGCCACTGGGGAAGTGGAAATTCTGTATTGATTTGTTTGGGATGTTGTATGTGATGCCAATAAAGGTCTTGCGATACGATTTGTGATGTTCTGTTATGGGGTTACACTTCCTCTGAAGGAGCAAGTTCGCAACCTGGGGGTACTCCTGGATCCTTTGCTGTCATTTGAGACTCAGGTGGCCTCAGTGGCCTGGAGTACCTTCCATCAGTTTTGGCTGGTGGCCTAGCTACGCCCCTATCTGGACAGGGATAGCCTAACTACTGTTGTCTGTGCTCTGGTAACCTCAAAGTTAGATTTCTGCAATGCGTTTCATGTAGGGCTGCCTCTGAAGACGGTTCGGAAACTTCAGCTGGTGCAGAATTCAATGGCCAGGTTGCTCACCGGAGCAAGACAGTTTGAGCATATTACACTGACTCCACCTAAACATTAGGAAGAACTTCCTGACAGTAAGAGCTGTTTGACAGTGGAATTTGCTGCCAAGGAGTGTGGTGGAGTCTCCTTCTTTGGAGATCTTTAAGCAGAGGCTTGACAACCATATGTCAGGAGTGCTCTGATGGTGTTTCCTGCTTGGCAGGGGGTTGGACTCGATGGCCCTTGTGGTCTCTTCCAACTCTATGATTCTATGAGTCTATGGTCTGACTGCACTGGCTAACAATCTGTTTCCAGGCCCAAATCCAAGTGCTGGTTTTGACCTATAAAGCCTTAAACGGCCCAGGACCCCAATACCTCAAGGACCGCCTCTTTCCATATGAACCTGCCCGGACCCTGAGAACATCATCTGAGGCCCTTCTTCGTATGCTCCCTCATCGAAAGGTCTGGAGGGTGGCAACACCAGAACGGGGCCTTCTCTGCAGTGGCTCCCTGTCTGTGGAAAGCTCTCCCCAGGGAAGTTCGCCTGGCGCCTTCATTACACACCTTTAGGCACCAGGCAGAAACGTTCCTTTTTAATCAGGCCTTTGGGTGATCTGATTTACATCCTATGCCCTACGTGCTTTTTTTGTGGGGGTTCGTAGAAATATAAGCAGCCCATCTGTCCCCAAAGGGAGGGCCCCGCAGGCTCGGCGCTGCCCTTGCCACCAGACTTACCGTCCTCCTGGGAGGAGTCTTCTTCCTCCAGGCGCTCCTTCTCGCTGCTCTCCACGCCCGAAGTGTGGGAGCTGCCGTGGCTGGTCAGGGAGCTGCAGGCCCTCAGTTTGTGGTGGGCGGAGGGCAGCAGAAAGTCCTCCTCGCCCCCCTGCTCGCCCCTGGGCTTGGGGTCAGCCTCGATTCCAGACGTGTGTGAGCTGCTGTGGCTGGCGGTCGAGAGGCGGGAGAGGCACTTGTGCTTCATGCTCCCGGAGCTGCTGCCGCTCGCGCGTGAACGTTTCTCCATCTGGTCCATTTCCAGGTCGCTGATATAGGATTCGCGGTACTGTTTCTTCTCTGGGGAGCAAAGCCGGGGAGAGTCATGGGAGGGACACGGCACCACACCCCTCTCTTTCTCCAGCCGCCAGCTGGGTTATCAATCTGATTCCCTGCTGCAATGGTACCTATTTATCTACTTGCACTGGCGTGCTTTCACACTGCTAAGGACTTCCTTGCCTTTATTCTGTCCCATGTAGGACCAGTCTGGATAGTTAGCCTTGGTGAAGACTTGACATTTTCATTCCCCAAAAGGTTTTTGACTTGAGTTTCCATTGAAATGAGGCTGTATTTTAAATGTTTAAATGTTGTATTTTAATCTTGTTGTTAAGCTGTATTTCAATCAATTTGGTTTTTATATCGGGTGTTCGCCACCCTTGGCTGGGGAGGGCGGGGCATAAATAAAATTTATTATTATTATTATGAAGTTAGCAGGAGCCGGGACAGAGCAATGGGCGCTCACTCCGTCGTGGGGATTCAAACCGCCAACCTTCTGATCGGCAAGCCCAAGAGGCTCAGGGTTTTAGACCACAGCGCCACCCGAGTCCCTTTACTTTTTACCTTTATTTCCCTTTACAACTCAACCAAGTCCCTCCCCCCCATAATCTCACAGCTCCTCCGTGTCCTCCCATCCCTAGAAAAGGGGGTCACAGTGGCTTCCGTTCCCACAGCTGCACTTTTAAACTCTGTAGACGTCAGCTTCCTGTTCTCCTGGCTGCTCAAAACCTTGTGGACTAGCACCCTTGGCAGGCGGAAGACCCAGGCCGAAGCAAGGAAGAGACGAGACGGGGCGGTTCCTACCTTCGCTCTCCTCCAGCTTCCTGATCTGCCGCAATACGGGCTGTAGGTTCATGTAGAGGCGGTGGCTGTTGCTCAGGAGCTGCAGGAGGTGCCGCGAGCGCAGGGGACAGGCAGTGTAGTAGGTGAGCTTGCGGGCAGAGGGCAAGCCGTCGGGCAGGATCTCGAACCTCTTGCCCTGCGGAGAGAAAGGAGCCCATCCGGGAGTCAGCTGGGGCCCGGAGACCGAACGCTGCCGTGAGATTCAGGATGCAAAAATGAAAGCACATCTGTACGCAGAGCAGAGTTAAACTGTGGAACTCCTTCCTGCAGTGATATCCCCCAACTAGGACAGCTTGAAAAGAGGATTTGACTATTTGAAGAACTGCTGTAGACAAATGAAAAGGCGGGCAGAGTCCGAATTATGAGCAGTGCAATGAAAACAATGATGAGGCAGAGGGCCTTCTCGGTGGTGGCACCGCCGTGTGGAACGCCCTCCCACCAGATTTCAAGGAAATCAACAACTACCTGAGTTTTAGAGGACATCTGAAGGCAGCCCTGTTTAGGGAAGTTTTTAATGACTGATGTTTTAATGTATTTTTTAATATTTTGTTGGAAGCCTCCCAGAATGGCTGGGGAAACCCAGTCAGATGTACAGGGTATGTATGTATGTATGAATAAATAAATATTGTTGTTGTTGTTGTTGTTGTTATTTTGTATTAAAGTATGTCATATAAAACAGTAGGTATAAGGTGGAATAAAAGACCATGGAAGTAAGGGTGGGGAGTCAACAATTTTAAGAAAAACATATACAGTTGTACCTTGGAAGTCAAACAGAATCCGTTCCGGAAGTCGAGTAGACTTCCAAAATGTTCAGAAACCAAAGCATGGCTTCTGATTGGCTGCAGAAAGCTTTCTGCAGCCAATCGGAAGCTGTGCCGGACATTGGGCTTCCGAAAATCATTCGAAAACCAGAACACTCACTTCCGGTTTTTGATTGCTCAGGAGCCGAAATGTATGTGTTCCAAGGCGTTCAGCAACCAAGATACGACTGTACTGAAATATAAGTAAATTTGTAAAACCTGTGAAAATCAATAAAAAAATATGTCTAAAAAAAGAGAGAGGATTAGACAAATTTGTGGAGGAGAGGGCTGCCAATGGCTACAGATGAACTAAGCTACAGTGCAAAGGGAAAATGTAGATTTTTTGCTCCACCCACTCTTCCTGCTGGCCCTGCTTCCTGCTGGGATGTGGCCCTTAGATGCCTCTTCAGAGAGGAAGGTGGCCCTCGGGGAGGGGCAAGGGTCCTTGTGGCCCCTGCTTTTGGGGAGACACTGCTGAGAGAGCCTCTGCAAGAATCCTGCTCTTCCGCAGCCTTTGAAGGCCAATTCAGTCTCCCAAGGAAGACTTTTATCAGCTGCCTGCCTCAGTGGAGCTGACTTGGGTTTTTTTTTTAACAGTTTTGGCTGCTCTTGTTTTATTTCTTGCCGCTTTATTATTCTGTAAGTATTTTATCGCAAGCAGCTTTGAGAGGGTTTTTATTTCTTGCCAGGAAGTGGAGCTCGTAAAAGAAGAATGAAACAAAAAATAGAAGCTTTGGCTATGCGAGGCCCCAAATCAAAGTGCCGCAGAGCTTGCTAGCGGGGTGGAATCTTTAAAAAAGCAAGGCAGCCTCTCTAAGGCGCTGTCTTGAAATTATCTTTATTTGTTAAAGGTGGCTTTGAAGCAGTTTACCAAAGACTGCACGACACTGTTAAAATGCGGGATTTAAAATACGCCGTAATTAAAACGCACTGCTTCTCAGGTGCGTCAGCAGAAAAACAACGATGACGATCCAGTCCAATTCTAAAACCCAGAAACTTTACATTTCTGGTCGCCTCACGTTAAAAGGGATATTGTAAAGTTAGGAAAGGTTCATAAAAGGGCATTTTGGATCACTCATTGTTGGCGAGTTAATTTCTTGATATTTTTGCAGCCAACAACAAAACTACACTGGGCCTAAAAGGTAAAGGTAAAGGACCCCTGACAGTTAAGTCCAGTCGTGGACGACTCTGGGGTTGCGGCGCTCATCTTGCTTTATTGGCCGAGGGAGCCGGCGTTTGTCCGCAGACAATTTTTCTGGGTCATGTGGCCAGCATGACTAAGCCGCTTCTGGCGAATGAGAGCAGCGCACGGAAACGCCGTTTACCTTCCCACCAGAGCGGTACCTACTTATCTACTTGCACTTTGATGTGCTTTCGAACTGCTAGGTTGGCAGGAGCAGGGACCGAGCAACGGGAGCTCACCCCGTCGTGGGGATTCGAACCACCGACCTTCTGATCAGCAAACCCTAGGCTCTGTGGTTTAACCCACAGCACCACCCATCACCCTGGGTAGCTTCCAGCAAAGTATTCAAACACAAAAACCTCAAATGTTAAAAATCTCCTTGTACCTCTTGAAGGAGCATAATCCTTGAACATAAAAAAGGTAAAGGACCCCAGGACGGTGAAGTCCAGTAAAAGGCGTCTATGGGGTTGAGGTGCTCCTCTTGCTTTCAGGCCAAGGGAGCCAGCGTTTGTCCGCAGACAGCTTTCCGGGTCATGTGGTCAGCAGGACTAAACCGCTTCTGGCACAACGGGACACCGTGATGGAAACCAGAGCGCCTGGAAACACCGTTTACCTTCCCGCCGCAGCGGTACCTACTTATCTACTTGCACTGGTGTGCTTTTGAACTGCTAGGTTGGCAGGAGCTGGGACAGAGCAACAGGAGCTCACCCCGTCACGGGGATTCGAACCACCGACCTTCTGATCGGCAAGCCCAAGAGGCTCAGTGGTTTAGACCACAGCGCCATCCGTGTCCCTTGCAATTAACCATGTGCTGTTTAGAGAACTACTGTATTTTTCGCTCCATTGGACGCACTGGACCATAGGAGGGGGAGAACAGGGAAATTTTTTTGTTTTGTTCTCCCCCTCTAAAGCAAGGTGCGTTCAAGGTACATTCACCAGAGCTTGTGGGGCTGGCAGTGGGGGGAAGCGCTGCTTCCCCCCACCGCCAGCCTCAAAGATCCCTGAAGCCTTTGGAGCGCAGCGCCCCGCTGCCCTGCAGAGGCTTTGCGCGCAGCCGTCCCCAAGCTAGAACAGCGAGACGGAGCGCTCCACAGTGCTCTGTCTTCCTGTTCTGGCTTTGGGCTTAGCGGCGCAGCCTTCATTCGCTCTATAGGACGCACACACATTTCCCCTTAATTTTTGGAGGGGAAAAAGTGCGTCCTATAGAAGGAAAAATACGGTACTTTCTTTTGTATTTTCTTCACATTATACTCTCCGGTCTCGTCCCCACTTTACTTGTCTTCCCCCCGGCCAAACTAAGCCTTTCCAAAAAAAGATGTTACCTTGCCTCACCATCCGTCCCCCTTGACCCTTTTTGTACGATCTCCATTTTGAGGTGAAGCGACTGGAACTGCACGCTGTTACCCCAAGTGTGCGCCCCAAGCAAACCCGTCGTGCAAATCCGTGCCACAGGCAGAATATCTGCGAGGAACTGAGCAGAGAGGCTGACTTTGGTATCTCCCTACTCACCACAAACACAAGTTTGCCCACATTCGTCCAAGGGAAGTCATAAAGCAACTGCCTTTCGCTGTTGACATTCTGGGAAGGAAGAAAAGGGGGGGAGAGAGACAACGACAATCATTATATTTATTTCCTGCTCCCATCCCTAGAATGCCTCATGGTGGGTTATGGCAATTTAAAACTAAAAAAACAGTTAAAGCAGATTACAATCACAGGAACAGGCCCTGAAAACACACGTCTCAGGCGCCAGGGATGTGTCTTCAGCGTACAATGAAAGACGCACCTCCGTGGGGAGGAATTTCCACAGGTTAGGGGCCACCACACAGAAGACCCTCTCCTATGCTGCCGCCACCACGGCTCTGAACTTCTGAGGGAGGTGGGACTACTGAGAGACCCCTCTGATGAGTTTAACAGCCAAGGGGGTCTGTAGGGAAGGGGGTTTTCCAGTTATTTGAGGCCTAAGTTGCTCAGGGGTTTAAAGACAGGTATGAGTAGCTTGAACTGGGTGCAGAAATGAACTGGCAGCCATGATAAAGGTAAAGGGACCCCCGGCCATTAGGTCCAGTTGCGGACGACTCTTGGATTGCGGCGCTCATCTCGCTTTATTGGCCGAGGGAGCCGGCGTACAGCTTCCGGGCCATGTGGCCAGCATGACTAAGCCGCTTCTGGCGAACCAGAGCAGCGCACGGAAACGCCGCTTACCTTCCCGCCGGAGCGGTACCTATTTATCTACTTGCACTTTGACGTGCTTTCGAACTGCTAGGTTGGCAGGAGCAGGGACCGAGCAGCGGGAGCTCACCCCGTCGCGGGGATTCGAACCACCAACCTTCTGATCAGCAAGTCCTAGGCTCTGTGGTTTAACCCACAGCGCCACCCGCGTCCCGGCAGCCACGATAGCTGAATATATTTACCATTTGCAGAATTTTACAATATAAAATGGGAGGTTCAAGGCAGGCAGCCAAGTAGGAGAATGGTTTGCAAAGTGTGTGTGTGTGTGTTTTATCCCATGGGAGCAGAAATGTGCACATCTTAAAAAGGTAAAGGGACCCCTGACCATTAGGTCCAGTCGTGACCGACTCTGGGGTTGCGGCGCTCATCTCACTTTATTGGCCGAGGGAGCCGGCGTACAGCTTCCGGGTCATGTGGCCAGCATGACTAAGCCACTTCTGCCGAACCAGAGCAACGCACGGAAACGCCGTTTACCTTCCCGCCGGAGCGGTACCTATTTATCTACTTGCACTGGTGTGCTTTCGAACTGCTAGGTTGGCAGGAGCAGGGACCGAGCAACGGGAGCTCACCCGGTCACGGGGATTCGAACCGCTGACCTTCTGATCGGCAAGTCCTAGGCTCTGTGGTTTAACCCACAGCGCCACCCGGTCCCGTGCACATCTTAGGTTTCAGAAAACTCTCCCCATCTCTTTCTGCAGCTCTACTCTCCAAAACCTGGACTCTCCAGCATGGAGACGATTTACCTGCTTTCAGGCAAGCCTCAAAAGTCAGAAGGACTGTGAATCATCACCCCCCCCCGCCCCTCTGGAAATGCAAATCCCAGATTCCATGCAGCGTTTAGCCTGCTGAAAGCGAGCCGGCTTAAGTCTGGGAAAGCAAGAAGCCATCTCAACAGTATATAATGTTTTGGAGGCGCGTACCTGGAATATCTGGATGCCTCGAGTGGTAAGCCCCAGGGTGAGGGAGGCCTCGATTTCCTTCTTGTCCTGCGAGAAAGAAAGGATAATGACTCTTTTTGCCCTTTTACAAAGCCCTCGCCTCGCACACACAATTCGAACGGCTGTTTTACTGGGGAAAAGGAGGGTTCAGACATGGAGAGGAAAGAGGGGCCCCTGATTCTTCAGAGCAAGGTTGTGTGTGGATTAACAGAGCATCCTTCCCCAAGCCAGATGTTTCGGACTACAACTCCCATCAGCACCAGCTAGCACAAGGGCCACACCTCGCTGGCTTCCCTCACAATCCCGTTCCAAATTCTAGCGATCACTGTCTACTTATAAAGGCCTGAAGGATCTGGGGCCGTAAATCCTCAAAGACGCACCTCTCCACTACCCAGCCGTGCTCGCTGGGGGTGATGGGAATTGTAGTTCAAAACATCTGTAAGGCATCAGGTTAGCCAAGGGCGCCCTCTAGTGTCCAGTGCCAGATTGGTCCGGGAGACGTTTGCTTGCTGCTAGCGCCCCAGCTTTTCACAGAAACACAGAACTGCAGGTTGGAAGGGACCCCATATCCTCTAGCATGACCCCCTGCGATTTTGCAACACCCCCCGCTCTGAAATGCAGCTGTCCTCCAGAAGCGAGGGCTAAAGCCTGGTGGGCAGGCTGAATAATGGCCTCCGTCATCAGACCTTGCAACTTATCTTTACAGCTGTTTCTGAAGAGTGCCGTTGCAAACACACACCGTTGCAGTTTCTCAACGAGCCATGTGAAAACGCAGCACTAAATTTCCCCGAGGTTATTCTTATTATTATTACAGTGGTACTTCTGGTTGCGAATGGGATCCGTTCCGGAGCCCCATTCGCAACATGAGGGGAACGCAACCCGCGTCTGCGCGTGTCGAGATTCGCTGCTTCTGCGCATGGTCGTGACGTCATTTTGAGCGTCTGCGCATGCGCAAGCAGTGAAACCTGGAAGTAACCCTTTCCGGTACTTCCGGGTTACTGCAGGACACAAGCTGAAAAGACGTAACCTGAACTGAACGTAACAAGAGGTATGACTGTATTATTGTTGTTGTTGTTGTTGTTGTTGTTGTTGTTTATATACCACCCTATACCTGGTGGTCTCAGGGTGGTTCACAGAAAAGTTCACAACATATATAATCAAAATAAAAACAACAACCCAATTAACACCCCCCCCCCGAAAAGAGCCACATTTTAACAGAGTATAGGATGTCAAACAGATCAACCAAAGGCCAATTAAAAAGGAACATTTTTGCCTGGCACCTAATGGTGTGTAATGAAGGCGCCAGGCAAATTTCCCCGGGGAGAGCATCCTACAGACGGGGAGCCACTGCAGAGAAGGCCCCGTTCTCATGTTGCCACCCTCCGGACCTCTAGAGGAGGAGGCACACAAAGGAGGACCTCAGAAGACGATCTCAAGGTCCAGGTAGATTCATATGGAAAGAGGCGGTCCTGGAGGTATTGCGGTCCTGAGCCATTTAAGGCTTTATAGGTCAAGACCTATTGTTTTGGGGCCCGGAGGGGGAGGGAGAATAATGACCAGGGACACGAAATCTTTTTCGCCTTCCCAAATGGAGGACACAAACTGATCGGCGGCTCTGGCCTTGCCTAACTGGACCCGTTTGCTTCTGCCTCCCCCGTACCTTATACAATCTATAATAATGCACGGCCACGTCATCGAGGCGGACAGCTTCCTTGATGTACTTCAGATGGGCCTCGGAGGCCGTCAGGGCGCACTGGTCCTTGTGCATGATGGGAATGTGCTTCAGGATGTAGTCCTTCCCTCTCTTTGCCACCACCTGGAGAGAGAGAGAGAGAGAGAAGGGGTGCTGGGTGTTAATTGCACCTGGCTGGGAATCTCAGGTTTGCTAGGCAAAATAACAGTGGACCAGAGACGACTTGGCACAGCCTTCCCAAATCCCAGTGGCCTCCAGATGCTTCCAACTGGAGCAAGCCTGCAAGTTATGCGGGGGTTACGTTCTGGGGATGCCACCTAAAGCCAAAACAGCATGCACTCAAAACACACGGCAAGTTGGACTGCCAAAGTCATTCCCCCCAGAACCTTCACCCTTTCCACATTTTTTTCCCTGCCACGTGGCGTCAAGCTAAATTGAAATACTTTATTGTCATACTTTATTGTCACTTCTACAACTTGTATACAGCGAGATTACACGAGCACCCCCCACTCAGCTCTCTTAGTCTTAATTCCCCTCATTTACTGACGCACACCCACCAAACCCGAAAGTCAGTTGCCCTGTTGTTATCTTTTCATTTAGCGGCCTAACAGCCCACGGATAGAAGCTGTTCTTTACCCTGTTGGTGCGACTAATCATGCTTCTATATCTTCTGCCCGAGGGCAGGAGATCAAGAAAGTGCCGGCCAGGGTGTGAATCATCTCCTGAGGCAATGTTCTTCCGCTATTTCATTCAGCGGATTCACGGGACAGCCCATAATATCTTGTGCTGTATTCCCCACCCTCTGTAGGCACTTCCTATCAGTTGATGTCCAACCAGCGTACCGCACCGTGATGCAGTAGGAAAGGACACTTTCTATTGTGGACACCGGTAGAAGGAGATCGTCAAATGCTGATTGACATCGTTCTTTCGCACAACTCTGAGGAGATGGAGTCTCTGTTGGGCTTTCTTAAATACCTGGGTTGTATTGATCTTCCAAGTAAGAAGAGATAAATGCGCACAAGTTAAATGTGTGCACTTGCAGGCTTACTGTACGACCCCAGCCAACGTCTCTGATAGCCAGGAATTATGGGAGTTGTAGTTCAGCACCACCCAGGGGGCTGGAGGCCCTCAACTCCCCGTCTTAGTGAGCACCTCTTCCCAAAGGTTCTTCTCCTTTCCTTTACAAGAGCAGCTGAAGTCTTCTCCAGCTTACCTCCCTTTGTCTGAAGTCACAAATACGAGCATCTACAGCAAGCCTTTCAGCGTGTAAATAAATGTTTGCAATTCTCAACAGCGTTACTTTTGGGGAAGCAAGCGGCTTTATTTATTTATCGTGCGGTTTCGGCTGGTTAAAACTGCACAAGTTAAATGCACACAAGGTTTTTCCCCCAGTGTGGAAAGAGCTTATCTACCTTGCTTGCCATGCAAAGCCCTCTCAGCGTGCCGTCTCTGGAAGAATGGGCACGGTTGCACGAGATCTCGCAGGACCATCTCGGAGATGGTGCGCTGAGCAAGCCGTACCAGGTGAGCAAGGCAGAGAGCAAAAGGATGGCTTTGAAGATCTCTTCCTTGCTTTTGGGCAAGGCACACTCAGCATGCCAGCTCCAGAAGGGCACGTATCCTTGTGAAGGGACAGTTCAAGTATGTGGGGAACTCCCTGGTCCTGAATGGGGCAACTGTGCCCCTGAAGGACCAGGTGTGCAGCCTGGGAGTCATTCTGGACTCACAGCTGTCCATGGAGGCACAGGTCAATTCTGTGTCCAGGGTGGCTGTCTACCAGCTCCATCTGGTATGCAGGATGAGACCCTCCTTGCCTACGGACTGTCTCACCAGAGTGGTGCATGCTCTTGTTATCTCCCGCTTGGACTACTGCAATGCGCTCTACGTGGGGCTACCTTTGAAGGTGACCCGGAAACTGCAATTAATCCAGAATGCAGCAGCTAGACTGGTGACTGGGAGTGGCCATCGGGACCACATAACACCGGTCCTGAGAGATCTGCATTGGCTCCCAATACGTTTCCGAGCACAATTCAAAGTGTTGGTGCTGACCTTTAAAGCTCTAAACGGCCCTCGGTCCAGGATACCTGAAGGAGCATCTCCACCCGCATCATTCAGCCCGGACACTCAGGTCCAGAGCCAAGGGCCTTCTGGCGGTTCCCTCATTGCGAGAAGTGAGGTTACAGGGAACCAGGCAGAGGGCCTTCTTGGTAGTGGCGCCCATCCTGTGGAACACCCTCCCTTCAGATGTGAAGGAAATAAGCAGCTATCTTCTTTTTAAAAGACATCTGAAGGCAGCCCTGTTTAGGGAAGTTTTAAATATTTAATGCTGTATTGTTTTTAACACTCAATTGGGAGCCGTCCAGAGTGGATGGGGAAACTCAGCCAGATGGGCGGGGTATAAATAATAAATTGTAAATAATAAATTGCGGGGTATGTATGTATGTATGAATAAATAAATAAATAAATAAATAATTACTACTACTATTATTATTATGTGCCTTTTGTGTACATGTGGGACCCCTGGAACCAAACCCCCACGTAAGATGCCATTGTACTGTACTGCCTTTCATTCAGGGGCTGGGGAATGACAAGCCTGTTTATGCAACACAGAACATGCATTACCTAAAATGCAGAATTTGGGTTCTGGGGTATGTGTGTGCAACAGAACACTTACATGTTTATATCCCTCCTGTTCGTTGCAGAGTGAAGGTACAGAGGGTGCTTTTTTTTTGCCAAGAGGCATTTTAGAATCTGGAATGTGTTTTCATTTCAGAACGCCTGTCTCATCCCAGCGGTTGTGTCTGCTATCTGAAGTCTGAGTTGTTGCTCCCCCCCCCCCCCCCATGCAGAGGAGATGCTAAACACTCCTGGGGAAGAAGTGCTTAAAATGGAAATAGTGACTCAACCTTGCTGCAAGCGTGTAATCCTCTTAGCCGACACGTTTGCAGTGAGGGCTGGCTTGGGAGTCGGATGAACTTGAAGCCTGAGACGGGTCGGTCAAACACACCAAGCCGCCCTTTCGCCTTGTGCCAATATCCACAGGGAGGCCTCAACGGGCACGGTCGCTGCCAGCTTACTCGCACAACGCTGCAATCGTGTAGGTAAATCCTGCGAAAGTTGCAGGTCTGCTGTGTTTTTTCTGGTGTGGCATAGAATCATAGAGTTGGAAGGGTCCCATAGCTGTCAACGTTTCCCTTTTTTAAAAGGGAAATTCCCTTATTCCAAATAGGATTCCTCGCAAGAAAGAGGAAAAGTTGACAGCTATGAAGGGACCCCAAGGGCCATCTAGTCCAACCCCCTGCCAGGAGAGCCAGCTTGGTCCTGCAACCATGGGCACCTGGGGCCATGGGTGTCATACAGAGTGCATGGCCCTGGCACTGAAATTTGTGGGTGCCCGGCCCCATTCATGGGGAATTTTGTGGGTGCCCGGGCACTCGGGGAGCTGGCAGCTAGGCCTCCTTTAATGCGGGAATTTCAGCTAAAGCATCCATGACAAATGACCCCCCCCCCAACCTCTGCTTAAAAACCTCCAAGGAAGGGGAGTCCACAACCTCCAGGAGGAGTCCGTTCCACTGTCGAACAGCTCTTACTGTCAGAAAGTTCTTCCTGATGTTTAGCCGGAATCTCCTTTCTTGCAACGTGAAGCCATGGGTTCGAGTCTAGGACCCCCGTACCTACGGGACCACCTCTCCCAGTATGCCCCGCGGAGGACCTTAAGGTCCATAAATAGCAACACCCTAGAGGTCCCGGGCCCTAAGGAAGTCAGATTAGTCTCAACCAGAGCCAGGGCCTTTTCAACACTGGCCCCGGCCTGGTGGAACGCTCTGTCTCATGAGACCAGGGCCCTGCAGGATCTGATTTCTTTCCGCAGGGCCTGTAAGACAGAGTTGTTCCGCCTGGCCTTTGGCTTGGAATCAACTTGATCCCCTTCCTCTATTTCCTTTTTCCTTTCTCCTTCTGTGATGGAACTCCTATTTGGGGACTTCCCTGGCTTTTTTCTGGCCACGTAGGACCAGTCTGGAGAGTTGGCCTTGGTGAAGATTTGATGTTTTCATCCCCAAAAAAGTTTTTGATTTGAGTTTCTACTGAAATGAGGCTGCATTTTAATGTTGTATTTTAATCTTGATTTTAAGTTGTATTTCAATCAATTGTTTTTATACCTGGTGTTAGCCGCCCTGAGCCTAGTCTTGGCTGGGGAGAGAGGGATATAAATAAAATGTATTATTATTATTATTATTATTATTATTATTATTATTATTATTAAATGCAGGTTGGGAATGCAAACCACTGATGGACCCACGGTCTGGCTGGATATGAGGCAGTTTCCCATGTCCCTATGAAGTTTGGAGGCCAGGGCAGGAAGGGTCACAGCGCGGGGGCAGAACTTGCAAGCAGAAGATCGCAGGTTCAATCATAGAATTGTAGAGCTGGAAGGGACCTCTGAGGGTCATCTAGACCAACCCCTGAAATGCAGGAACATCCACATGAACAGACAGCCACCCAATCCTCAACGGTACCCCCAGGCAGGGTTGGGGAGAGCCTCCTGCCTGAAATCCTGTCGAGCTGCTGCCATCCAGTGTGGGCAGCACTGAACTAGATGGACCAAGGGTCTCGGGCAGGTTCCTGTGTTCAGGCATCCAGTTGCAAGTACTGCTATGGCTCCATCTCAGAGCCTGGCCGCTGCGGACGGAGCCGGTGAAAAACAAAACACCAAAACCAACAGGCGCATCGGCCATAGCTGTCAACCGTCCCTTATTTGGCGGGAAAGTCCCTTATCCCAGCGCCGTGTCCCGCTGCTGTCCCTTATTGATGATGTCCCTTAAATTTCCCCGGTTTCAAAGGAAGCAGCTCCTCTCCCTCCCTCCCTGCCGGCCAGGGAGGAGGGAGGCTCCAGCTGCGTTGCTTGGCTGCGTTGCTCACCCAATAAGGAGTCTAAGAACGACTGGGGGGTGGAGCTTGCATGCCTTGTGCCAATCAAATCAGTCGCGTTGCCTGGGGACTCGCCTTTGCTCAGCGCTTCCCAGCGGAGAGGGGACGGTGGTTTTCCTTGCTGCATCCCCTTTGCCGGGTTGCTGCGCTGTGGGAACCACCGCTTGAGGCTTCGTTTGGCTGCTGGCTGGGCTTTCTGCCTTTGGCTTGGAGGGGCTCAGAAGCTGAACATACCTGTGCTGGGAAAATCCCTTATTTTGGCTGCTGATCCCTTGTTTTCGAGGCTGCTGGTCCCTTATTTTCAAATCTGTAAGTTGACAGCTAATGGCGCTCTCCTCCGAGGGGAAAGCCAAAACAGACAGCGCCGCCAGATTTCTGCAAAAGGCAACTCGATCCCAGCCAAGCTGGAAAGCCCCACAACCACCCCCAGAATATTTTCCGGCTGACAGATGCACCCGCCCACAAACCCCTCGTGCCGTCTGGAACGGCTGGGAGGGCGGGCAGCCTTCAGAGCTATGGCAACACAGCTTGTGTTTAAGCACTGGGGGAGAGATGAAGGGGATTGAGGGGGAGAGAGAGAGAGCCTGGGCTCGAAGGAAGAGGATGCTCCTACCCAGGCAGGGAAGTAGGCTTCGGGTTCAAAGTATTTCCCGTAGTGCTTGTTCCTTTTGAAGTTGCCCAGGTCAGCTTGCAGGGCGAAGGCTGCCAGCAAGAAATAGGCCTCTTCGCGAAGAAGGCTCTGCGAGCGGAGGACTTGCTTCCTTAGGTGCCAGTAATAATAGTAGCGGGCGGTTCGGTCGCTGGAAGGAGAGGGAGAGAAAGGAAGAGGGATGTAAACGAAGAACGGCAGGCGAGAAACAGACAGGCAGAAAACATGGATGTGTTTTGCTGGGGTGGGTTGCTTCTTCCTTGTAAACTTATTATTATTATAAATTTTTTTATTAGTATTTTCCACACAACAACACGAAAAATATCGAAAAATAACAATGCACAAAACACAAAAACCGACATTCAAAAAAGAAAAAAAAACCCAAATCCATATCTTACAAGTTAATAATATAACACTAAAAAGAGAAACAAACATTGACTGGTCCATGGGGTCACGAAGAGTCGGACACGACTAAACGACTAAACAACAACAACAAATAGGGCCCACTTTTTCTTCCATGTGGCTCTTTGCCACCAAGGCTTTCAGCAACAATTTTCCTCTGCTCCCCCCCACCTCGCAAAAGCCCCCTTTCCCCATTACCTGATCAGCCGGCCGTTTTCCACGTAATACTGGACTCGGAAGTGAATGATCATGGGGGGCCCAAACTGGTCAATACCCTGCAACCAAAGGCAAAAATCAAGGATCAGCTTTCTGCTTGCGGCAGGGAGGGAGAAGGACCCCCCCTCCAGAAGACATCTTTTCCCTCACCCCCTAAGAATACTGAGCACCAGCAGGAGCAGTGTGTTAATGCTGGAGTGCATTTGGCGAAACAATGGGAGACTCAAAGGTCCTGGGGCGATCTGCCTTTTTGCAAAAACGGTTTGCACCACCAGCTACACTGGGAGGGTATAACCTGAGCTTCAGATCTGCCGGTAACCCGAGCTTCAGGTTCAGTCTTGATCTGTGTGCCCTTTTTGTTATCTGCTACCAGAAAACCAGACCTGACCTTTTGCTGCTTTGACACGAAACCCATCTGTCTGGAGGAGGAGACGGCAGCTGGATGCGGCCACGCTGTCTTTCGGGGTCGAGGCCAACTCTCAGAGGTCCTTAAAGGCAATCTTCTGAGATGCCGGCAATTTGTCTCAGGGGCAGGCTGGAGTTTCAACACCAAGCCGGCCTCGCCAGCTGAGGCTACAGGATGCTATATGTTTCCAAAGAGCTGGGCTTTGAACGCCTAAGCGGCTCAGAGCTCCCAGCCGTCCTTTCTTAGAGAGGGGAAAAAGATACTTTCTGTGTTGACTGTCATCTGGTTGTTTTAAAGCAGGCCTGGCCAATCTTGGCCCTCCAGATGTTTTGGGACTACAACTCCCATCATCCCTAGCTAACACGACCAGTGGTCAGGGATGATGGGACTTGTAGTCCCCAAACATCTGTATGGCCAAGTTTGGCCATGCCTGTTTAAAGCTCTGCAAACTGGCTTCAGATAATTTAAGCTTCTAATTACAACTTCTTTGCTCTCTGGGAAAAGGCATCATTCTTCCAGGATGTCAGAGAGCTCTCAAAGGTTGCTAAAATGAAGCCGCCGGGTCTTCCTGCTTAAATCTGGTGAGGATAAGGTGAAACAGGGGTTCTGGTGGCCAGCTCACGCTACGGCAAAGTAAGAACAAGCAAGAAGAGCTCGCAGGATCAGGCCAATGTCCCATTCGGGCCAGCCCAGACGCGCCTATTGGGAAACCGGCAAGCGAGATCTGAGTGCAAGAGCATCATTCTCCCCTTCCTGCAGTTTCCGGCAACTGGGGTTCAGAAGCGGAGTTGAAACCAGAGTCCTTACCTTACTGGCTTCTTTCTTCCACTCTTTCGGACAGTACTTGCAGAGCTTTTGGGACAGCTCCATATAGACGTGCTCGTTGTCTGTGCAGTGGGAAGAAATGGGAAGCTGAGATTAGACAGCGGGCCTGCTGCAAGGACTCTCCCGACGTTCCTCTAAAAAGCGGGGACAATTCGGCACTCGCAGCCAAAAGAACCACAGTATTGCAGTTCACAAAGGCAGCATTTTAGCAGTTTCTGCTGGGGGGCGGGAACAGATTCCCCAATGAGCTGCTCTTTGTGGTACTTGCTTTCAAACTGTATTTTATAGTCGACTTTTGCAGTATATCTTTGCCCAGTGTTATTTTTAATATTTTTAAATAAAAATAGAGTTAATAAAAATACTTTAAAACAAAGATAAACACGCTTAGCTGCAAAAGATTATTATTTTGTGCATGTTTACTTGTTCCTGATAAGAAACAACATGGGAAACGGCACAGGGACAATTAGATGCCTTTGCCCACGAGAGGCGCTGCAAAACACCTCATCCCTTTTAAGCGATACCCCAACGTCAAACTTCCTGTGCTTTTGATTTGATGCTGCTACGCTGAATGCATACAATGCTAACCAATCTCCTCTCATGGCCAGAGATTCCCTTCTCCCTCTTCCCCTCTTGTGCAACTAACTCTCTCTCCTTTCCACTTTAGGAATCAGCCACGGTTTAGGGCAGGGCTCAGAAACTTTTTCAGCAGGGGGCCAGTTCACCGTTCCTCAGACCTTGTGGGGAGCCGGACTATATTTTGAAAAAAAAAATGAATGAATTCCTATAACCCACAAATAAATCAGAGATGCATTTTACCGTATATTTCGCTCTATAGCATGCACCGGAGCATAGGACACACCTTGTTTTAGAGGGGGAGAACAAGAAAAAAAATTTCTCCCCCTCTCTGCTCAGCGCCCCTTCAATGAAGCAGCAGGAGAAACGGAGCCCCTTCCATTTCTCCTCCTGCTTGGCTGAGGGGGCGCTGCGCAGCTCTCCCTCTCTGCTGAAGCCAGGAGAGTCTTGCTCTCCTGGCTTCAGCGAAAGGAACCTGAAGCCTGCGGAGTGCAGCGGGAACTCGCGCTGCGCTCCAAAGGCTTCAGGTGGCTACCCCTGAAGCCTGGAGAGCGAGAGGGGTCAGTGCGCACCGACCCCTCTCACTCTCCGGGTTTCAGCGAAAGCAACGCGAAGCCTCCAGAGCACGGAGGGAGCGCTCCCTCTGCGCTTCGGAGGCTTCGCGTGCTATCGCTGAAGCCAAGGAGCCCACATTCGCTCCATAGGGCGCACACACATTTCCCCTTCATTTTTGGAGAGGAAAAAGTGCATCCTATAGAGCGAAAAATACGGTAAATAAAATCACATATTCTACTCATGTCAAAACACCAGGCAGGCCCCACAAATAACCCAGAGATGCATTTTAAATAAAAGGACACATTCTACTCCTGTAAAAACATGCTGATTCCCGGACCATCTGCGGACCGGATTTAGAAGCCGATTGGGCCGGATCCAGCCCCCAGGCCTTAGTTTGCCTACCCATGGTTTAGGGTTCCAACTGCACTCAGGTGCTAACTGTGGTTTGCCGACTCCCAACCATTATGGGCTGCAACTCCCATCATCCCCAGGCAGCATGGCCAATGACCAGGGATGATGGGAACTGTAGTCCAACAAAGATCTGGAGGGCCACCGTTTCCCCGTTCCTGAACTACAGGATTAGCCAGAAACCAGCTTCTAACGATAGCTATGGACCGTGGCTCGAGGTAACTACGGTTAGCAAATGCGGTGATTCAGATCTACAGCCGCACCACATCCGAGAAAGCATGTTCTCCTTCATGGAGAGCACATGTTGCGGTGGGGGCCGCCAGGACACTCCAAAGTTGTGGGGCGGGCTAATTGACCGTTGGCCACTGATTCGATTGGGCTTCCCTTGTCGTTGGGAAGAAGTTAATGTTGCCATTTGTTGATTGACAGCCAGAAATGCTAAAACTCCTTGCACGAGGCTAGGGCTTCCTCTTTTCGCCAGTGCATCGGATTGCCCCCCCCCCTAAAATTAGGGTTGTTCGCTTTGACCTTGCTACGCCTGTCATGGGGTCGTCTGCTCTTGGGGCAGGGGCCCATTGGAATTTTGTCCATCTGGCTGATTGGCTGGGGCCATTTGGTTTTTGCCTACTGCGTAGCACATTGTCACCACTTGTAAGGTTGCGGTTAGGCATTGGTTTATGGTTTGGTTGGTTGAGGGGCATGGATTGGCTGTGCCTGCCCCTCTAATGCTGCTGCTGCTGCAAGGGATTCCGTTAAAGGAATTGGGGGCTAACTATTGCTTGTCCACTCTGTCAAGGGGGCTCGGGCCATAGCAATGAGCTCCTGGTTGCATTTGGGGTGAGGGCAGGTTCCCTGCTCCGTCGCTACCCCCAAATGTATTCCCCTTTTCTGACTTATGCAGGCGTGCGGAATGTCAGTCTGTCCCCCACGGTGGGGGCAGATAGTCGCAACCAATGCCTATGCAACCACTCACATGTTTGTATTTTAATAAAGTTGTGGCCAAAATTATGCCAGACACCTTAAACAAAAATACTGGTGTGATGTTTGAGTTATTGGGGTGGCCCTGGGGACACGCAACATCCTTTACTGAGAGGAGCTTCTGCACATCAGCTGCGGCGGCAGAAATGTTGTGCTGAGCGCTCACTGAGCGAGGGAGCAGCAACGGGTCTAGCTGAAGGTCACTGAGCCGCATGGCAGAGGTGCAGAGAGTGGAAAGAAGCCAAACTCTCCTCTCGGGACTTACTCTGAATGACGCTGAGTCCGAAGAGGTGACAGTCCTTCAGCCGTAGCAGGTCACACACCTGGACCAGTAACTCATGGCACAATATTTTGACCTACAAGGGCGAGAGGGTGGTGGAGGAAAAGGGAGTTATTTGGGGAGCGACATCTGCAGGGATGATACAGGAAGACCCATTTATTTATTTCAGGATTTATAAGACATTCAGCATTCAGAGAACACCCAGGCAGCAAACAGCAAAAGAACACAAGGACGTAATGCAGGATGTAAAAGCAGTTTTATAATTGTAAGACACATGGGTGCAACTGAACTTTCAGAATAATAATAATAATTTTTTATTTATACCCCACCCTCCCCGGCCAGAGCCGGGCTCAGGGTGGCTAACAGCAGTAAAATTACAATAAAAATATAATAGGGAAGGGGAGGAAAACACAATTTAAAATACAGGTTAAAAATACAATTTAAAATACAGCCTCATTTTAATAGTAGCCCATACATCAAAACCATAAGGGGAGGGAAACATACGGGTCAGACCAGGTCCAAACCAAAGGCCAGGCGGAATAGCTCTGTCATGCAGGCCCTGCAGAAAGATGTCAAGTCCCGCAGGGCCCTGGTCTCTTGTGACAGAGTGTTCCACCAATTCGGGGCCATTGCTGAAAAGGCCCTGGCCCTAGTTGAGACCAATCTAACCACCTTGCGACTTGGGACCTCCATGATGTTTTTGTTTGAAGACCATAGGGTCCTCCGTGGGACATACCAGGAGAGGCGGTCCCCTAGGTCCGAGGGTCCTAGGCTGCATAGGGCTTGAAAGGTCAAAACCAGCACCTTAAACCTTGCCCTGTACTCCACCGGGAGCCAGCGCAGTTGGTAAAGCACTGGATGAATGTGATCCCGCAGTGAGGACCCCGTAAGGGGGCTCTCCGCAGCATTCTGCACCCGCTGGAGTTTCTGGGTCAGCTTCAAAGGCAGTCCCGCATAGAGCGAGTTACAATAATCAAGCCTGGAGGTGACCGTCACATGGATCACTATGGCCAAATCAGGGCTTTGCATGGACAAACAGAGGGAGGAACTTGCAAGATTCCCAGACCATCCCTGAAGCTTCTACCTCTCTCTCCTTGTTGTTTAGAGGGCTACACCTTTGGTTGCATCCTGTTAATAAAAATAATAATAATAATAATAATAATAATAATAATAATAATATATTACTTGTAGCCCGCCCATCTGGCTGGGTTTCCCCAGCCACTCTGGAAGGCTTCCACAAATACCCAAAATACACTAAGATGTCACACATTAAAAGCTTCCTTAAACAGGGCTGCCTTCAGGTGTCTTCTGAATGTCAGGTAGTTGTTTATCTCTTTGACATCTGATGGGAGGGCGTTCCACAGGGCGAGTGCCACTACTGAGAAGGCCCTCTGCCTGGTTCCCTGTAACATGGCTTCTTGCAGTGAGGGAACCGCCAGAAGGCCCTCGGAGCTGGACCGGAGTGTCCGGGCAGAATGATGGGGGTGGAGACGCTCCTTCAGGTATACTGGACCGAGCCCGTTTAGGGCCTTAAAGGCAGCACCAACACTTTGAATTGTGCTCGGAAATGTACTGGGAGCCAATGTAGGTCTTTCAATGTAGGTGTTATGTGGTCTTGGCGGCTGCCCCCAGTCACCAGTAGTTTCCGGGTCACCTTCAAGGGTAGCCCTATGTAGAACGCATTGCAGTAGTCCAAGCGGGAGATAACCAGAGCATGCACCACCCTGGCATAACTTCTTCCTCGCGTTTCTCTCTGAGAGACGAGGGGGCAGCCAGAACAGCAGGGTATAAATAATAATTAAAAAATATTTTTATTTTTACTATCTGAAAGAACCAAGGGGCAAGCACGGCTGCCTTGCTCTTCTCTAGGCTACTTAGTTAGATGAGAGCAAGAAACCTTTTCTATCCGTAAGTTAAGTAATAAGAATTCCCATCATCCCCCAGCAGTGTGGCCAAGGGTGAGGGATGATGGGAGTTGTAGTCCAATAACATCAGGGGGTTCTTGATCCCTGGGTCCGCTGCCAAGTGGAGTGTTAATCATGAAATTAACAGCAGTTACCCAGGATTTTGGGTATTTTTAATCTTTGTTGGAAGCCGCCCAGAGTGGCTGGGAAACTCATATGGACGGGCTACAAATAAAAAATTATTATTATTATTATTATTATTATTATTATTATTATTATTAACCATGGTTAAGGGAAATGTCGCAGAGCTACACAGAGCCACAACACCGTTCTCCATTCCAAAGCCATCAAAAACAAGAACGAAAATAATGATTCCAGACTAGAACAACTAGAATCTCAAATATCGTTTCCAGGCAGTTAACTGCGAAGGGGGGAAACTGCAAGATCCATCGGACCCAAGAGGGCTTCCATTTTGCTTAACCCATTGAGATTTCAACAGCTCTGTTTAGAAGCTTGAAGCATGGTAGGTGGAAAGCTGTTCCAAACGTCTAGAGAGACCGTTATTTGCTCACGGTCGTCAGGCCTCGGCTTCTGCCCATTTTGCGGCAATTACGGAGACGGTGTGCAAATAAAGCTTGCAGATCCGCTGCAAAAAAATATTCTAATTTCCAGCACGGCTCTGGATGCTTTGAGGGCCCCTTCGCTTCGCCATGGAGGCACCAAGCCAGAGACTTAATAATTGAAGAATTCAAAACAGCCGCATAAGCAACTCTCTAAAAAATGTTGTAAGAAGAGAGGAAGGGGTGGCGTGGGAGAAATGGCCCTGTCAGAGAAACAAAGGGAAGGGAAACGCTCTAAAGGATCATCGCTTGGGAACTTCTAAATAGGACATCAACCTGTCAGGGGAGAGAAATTTGGTAAGAGAGGTGGGCATGCAATGCAGCGATCCTTTAAATTTAAAGGAAGTTCTAGTCACACAGCCAAGATAAAGAGCTTTTGGGTGAGCGGCAAGGATATAATAATGGGTGAAAATGGTAACTTTCCCTTCTTTTCAAGCATGAACAGCACAGGCCTCTCTGGGTCACAGCCAGAGCTGGATTTACGTATAAGCTAAACAAGCTATAGCTTAGGGCCCCACTTACTTGGGGGCCCGCAAAAAATGTAAAAGGAAAAACAACAACCTGGATGTACATTTCCAAAATATAAGATAAAGAACAAATAAAATAAAACCTACATACAGTGTTTGGTGTTGTGTAGGCGCCTATGATGTAAGTCATGGGCCCCGCCTGCTAGCCTGCTCCCTAAAATATCACTGGTTTGCTCCTTTCTATATATAGGGTGCCTACATTCTGCATGGACTGGTTGCATGGGAACATGTGCAAATGGCTTCAGATGCCTATTAGGTCCTTAAATGATCATATAGCATATATTCAACACAAAAACAGCGACAATTTGTTGTTGACAAAGGACAGCTGGACATATAAAGGGCCCCATGACCTTCAGCAGCTTAAGGCCTCATCAAACCTAAATCCAGCCGTGGTCACAGGTCCAAACCCCATGAAAGAAAGGGCAGGAGCAAAACTGTTCTGGATAAAATTTAGAAGGCTGGCTACTGCGGAAGCCAGCCAGCGGCGGCAGCAGGAGGCCCCATTAGCTAAAGTGGTGCTTCAGGTTAAGAACAGTTTCAGGTTAAGAATGGACCTCTGGAATGAATTAAGTACTTAACCCGAGGTACCACTGTACATTGTTTATTGCTTTCATTTTATGGATCAATGGTCTCGTAAGATAGTAAAATTCACGTTAAATTGCTGTTTTAGGAGTTGTTTTTAAAAGTCTGGAACGGATTAATCCATTTTGCATTCCTTTCTATGGGATAGAGCACCTTGGTTTTGGAACGCTTTGGTTTTGGAATGGACCTCCGGAACAGATTAAATTTGAGAACCAAGGTACCACTGTATATGACTGTTATTTTAGGTTGATTTTATTCCTGCTTTTATATTTGTTTATCACCTTTGCTTTTATAAATTGCTTCAAGTTCAATTTTTTTTTTTTGGGGGGGGGGGACTAATGACAACGACAATGGTTTTATTACCTGCCCTTTGGCAGCAGGTCCCAGAGAAATTCAAAATTCAGAATGAAAAGCAGTTAAAACAGATTGCAATGCCAGGAATAGGGTGGGCCCTGCAAACACACCTAGCTTTCAAAGCCCAGGGTAACACTGCAAATTTCCCCCCTTCCCAGACACCTGCCAGTATAGCCCACCTTGCTCTAGACAGTTGGACCTGGGGGCGGGGAGTAATGCCCCCACACACACACCAAGACAATGCTTGAGCAAGGTCCACTTCGCCCAGGTCTCAGAAAGGGGGAGGGAAAGGTTGGGGGGGCAAACACTTGCGACAGGCCCCCGAGGAACGGCGAGAAAGAGGCAGCCTTGAGACGGCTCACTCACGTTTATGATGATGTTGAGGGAATGGTCGTTGGGGAGGAACACACACACGCTGCGTCGGTCCTGCATGACTCTGTTATTGTGGAAGTTCAATTTGTTCATCGTGTTCCGGGCCTTCCCCGTGGATGTCTGAGCGAGCCGCTTGGAGACTGCGCGGGAACCTCGGGGTCACGGCACTGGGAGGCCAGCAGCTCCACCTCCACCTGCTCACCTGCCGCCAAGCAGGCTGGGCATCTGAGCATCTCTTCCCACGGGTACCATCACTGGAAAGGATGAGAAGCACACACAACTTCAGATGCTGGTGGCCACGAGAAGATGGGAGAAGAATTTGGCCATGCCCTACTCCCAGTGTTGGACTACAACTCCCATCATCCCTGACCTCATTCAACCGCAGCTAAGAAACACTGCACCCAAACCAATAATTACGATTATTATTGTTTTAATCCTGCCTTTAAAAGAAAAATTAAAGAGCCCAAGAGGTGACCTGCAGCTAGGAATGGGAAGCCCTCTTAATTTCTGTTTCCCACATCCCAAGTCTTTAAGTTTGGTTCTCCACATTTACATATACGTTGGAGATTCTCTGTTTCTTTTAAAATCCTCATGAAAATTCTTCAGCATTTCAACGTGACTGGTCGGAGGTTTGAATCCCCGTGACGGGGTGAGCTCCCGTTGCTCGGTCCCAGCTCCTGCCAACCTAGCAGTTCAAAAGCACATCAAAGTGCAAGTAGATAAATAGGTACCGCTCCGGCAGGAAGGTAAACGGCGTTTCCATGCGCTGCTCTGGTTCGCCACAAGCGGCTTAGTCATGCTGGCCACATGACCTGGAAGCTGTACGCTGGCTCCCTCGGCCAATAGATGATTGTGCGCTGCAACCCCAGAGTCGGCCACGACTGGACCTAATGGTCAGGGGTCCCTATCTCCCAATAGGCACACTTTTGCAAAGCACACTATCCCTAATATTGTCCCTATTATTACTTATTACCTGCCCCTTGGCCTAAAAACGCAACATTAAAAAAATTCTAAAAACATACATTTGCCCCTGCAGAAATCTGTTATTGATATATTCGCCGTACGGTTCTTTCAGGTGCAGAAACAAGGAAGAGTGTTCTCAATGTTATAGTTATCAATGTGAGCATTTTTTTCAAATGAACCTTTTAACCCATTCTATGCATTCCTCTCATCATGACTTGGCTGGAGGGCTGAGCAGCAAAATGCGCCAAGGCGTGAATTTTGAAAGATGGCTGTGTGTTTGGTTCATGTATCATCTCAGAAAGTGTGAATGGGGCAGAATTGGCTTCAAAGGAGAACTGGATCGAATCTCTGCCCCTGTCCTGACTCGCGACTGTTTTCTCCTCTAGTGGTGGAGGAGTCGAGAACGACAAAAATTCCCTCAACTCAGGCACACCATCACCCAGAAGAAGGCAGCCTTTGCGCCAGTGGATAGAACGAAGTTGTTACTTGCGTAAAATGTTTCTGAACTGCGATTCAGCTGAGGATTCCAGGCTTCCGGGCGAAAGTACAAGAACATTTCCCGCTGCACGCAAATGCAACAGATGAGATCATTCCCTCTTTTTGGCACGCACACACAAAAGTGTGAACGAAAAAGCAGGCTAAAAACCTTAAGCTCCATGAATAACTACAGTTTAGAGGTCCCCAGCCCTAAGGAAGTCAGACTATCCTCCACCAGGACCAGGGCCTTCTCAGTGATGGCTCCGACCTGGTGGAATGCTCTGTCCCACGAGACCAGGGCCCTGCAGGATTTAACCTCCTTCCGTCAGGCCTGTAAGACAGAGCTATTCCGCCTGGCCTTTAATTTGAATTCAGCCTGATCTTTTATTTTCCTTCTCTCCCCCCCTCCCCCTTTTATGAAGATCACCTGCTCTGAGACCCCACAACCAATTCTCCCCTGGCCTCCTCGCTGGCCCAAGTAGGACCAATTCAGCCAGCTAGCCCTGGGGATTATCTGATTGATTTTTGATTTTTATTGTTATTCATGTTTTTATACTGTATTTTATGCTGCTTTTATAATTAAGTATTTTGAAGTGTTTTAAATTTGTTGTTAGCTGCCCTGAGCCCAGTTTTTGAACCGGGAAGGGCGGGGTATAAATAAATTATTATTATTATTATTATTATTATTATTATTATTATTACATTTTGCATGGAAAGCAAACGTTGCACCACTGAGCTCTGCTGCCCTTCCTCATTTTTCTTAAAGGCTTAAGCTGTTGCTCCTAGGTTCAAACTACAATCAGTCTGGCTTACTATTCATTTGCTTAGGGACATATGTCTTGTGCAGAGTTGGACCACTGGTCTATGTAGGTCAGTATTTCCAACACTGACTGGCAGTGCCTCTCCAGGGTTTTGGACAAGCGCTACCTGGAGATGCCAGCGACTGCACCTCAAAGATCCCTCGAAGGATCCTGCGGCATATTTGCTTTCCTGGGAAAGAGCACGTTTCGCCACCTGCGCTGCCATCTCCGAAAGCTGGCGCCGCAGTCCATTCGTGTGCCCTCAAAGTTGCTATGAGGCCTTTTTGCCACTGGGTTCCCACCTCTGGAATTTGCAACAACCAATAACACCATTTTAATTATCCTCTCCCCCTCCGCCACCAAAGAAAATGCCGCCACAAACATGAACAAGGGCACCTTTTTATTAAGAGTACATTTCCCAGTTGGGTTAGTCAAGCCATCGCCTCCTTTTCACTGAACGGAGGGGGGCTCTGCGTCTTTTTAATCAAGTGGAAACTCATCTCCTGAAAGCCTGCAGGGCTTTCGTCCACGTGCATTAAGCGGCTGTCCAAAGGCAAGCTCCCTTCTCATCTCTGAATGTTAAGAGCATAAGCCGAGCCTTCCTGGATCAGGACCATCCAGTCTGGCATCCTGTTCTCACAGTGGCCACCCAGGTGCCCGTGGGAAACCAGGGAGCAGGATTCGAACACAAGAGCAACTCTCCCCTCCTGTGGTTAATAATAATAATAATAATAATAATATATTTATACCCCGCCCATCTGGGCAGCTTTCAACAAAATATTAAAATACCGTAATACATCAAACATTAAAAGCTTCCCTAAACAGTGCTGCCTAGTTGTTCTCTTTGACATCTGGTAGCAGAGCGTTCCACAGGGCGAGTGCCACCACCGAGAAGGCCCTCTGCCTGGTTCCCTGTAACTTGGCTTCTCGCAGTGAGGGAACCGCCAGAAGGCTCTCGGTGCTGGACCTCAGTGTCCGGGTAGAGCAATGGGGGTGGAGACGCTCCTTCAGGTATACTGGGCCAAGGCCGTTTAGGGCTTTAAAGGTCAGCACCAACACTTTGAATTGTGCTCAGAAACGTACTGGGAGCCAATGCAGGTCTTTCAAGACCGGTGTTATGTGGTCTTGGCAGCCGCTCCTAGTCACAAGTCTAGCAGCCGCATTCTGGATTAGTTGTAGTTTCCGGGTCACCTTCAAAGGTAGCCCCATGTAGAGCGCATTGCAGTAGTCCAAGCGGGAGATAAGCAGAGCATGCACCACTCTGGCGAGACAGTCTGCAGGCAGGGAGAGTCTCACCCTGTGTACCAGATGGAGCTGATAAACAGCTGCCCTGGACACAGAATTGACCTGCGCCTCCATGGACAGCTGCGAGTCCAAAATGACTCCCAGGCTGCGCACCTGGTCCTTCAGGGGCACAGTTACCCCATTCAGGACCACGGAGTCCCCCACACCTGCCCGCCTCCTGTCCCCCCAAAACAGTACTTCTGTCCTGTCAGGATTCAACCTCAATCTGTTAGCCGCCATCCATCCTCTAACCGCCTCCAGACACTCACAAAGGACATTCACCGCCTTCACTGGTTCTGATTTGAAAGAGAGGTAGAGCTGGGTATCATCCGCATATTGATGGACACCCAGCCCAAACCCCCAGTTGCTGGTTTACAGCAACTGGGATTCAGAAACATTGCTGCCTCGGACTGTCGATAGCCCTAAGCTCCTCCATGAATTTGTCCAATCACCTTTTAAACCCATCCTGTGGGAGGGAGTTCCAAAGATTAACCACGTACTGTGTGAAAAAGTACCGTATTGGCCCAAATATAAGCTGCATCCGAATATAAGCAGCACCTTTAAAGTTCAGGGGGGGGGGGAGAGAGAAAAAAGACAAGACCCACATATAAGCCACTCCCTTAAAATTCCACAGGCACTCACACCCGTTCCGTTTTACTCTACGTCTGTTTCAGCAGCAATACCGTAAAAGCTAATTTTTGTAAGGTCGTGAATTTAAGCCACACTTTTAACTTTTCACGGTCGGAATTTGGAAGGGAAAAAAAGTGCAGCTCATATTCGGGCCAATACGGTATTTTCTTTTATCTGTCGTGTTTCGCACACAGTGCCCTGACATGGGCAAAAATAGCGATTTCCTTAACAGGAAGGATCTAACCATCTGGAACAGAGAGGGGAGAAGGAACAATGGAGAGAGGGAACGATACGGGAAAACTCAATTGACCGGTACATATTTTATTTCATAAAAATTATACGTTGCAAAAAACAATAGAAAAACTTCAAAGCGGTTTACGAAACATAAAACAGTAGAATCAAGAAAAAAAACCCAGAGCTGTACTCTTAAAAGATACAAAAGTTAAATCCTTAATCAGATTAAAATTATCTCATCTTTCTAAGCCTCTGAGCAAGCTTGTCTTAAACTAGGTACTTAGCAGGCTAGGAACTTAAAGTTGGTTGCAGATGGGAAGAAGGATTGAAGTGGCAAGGCCACAGATATGCGGGAAAACGTGGATTTTGAGGAGGGGGGCTGAAGATGGGAGAGGCGTTTCTGTGCCGGTAAGGTGTCAATGCGCTTTGTGGCTCAGGCTAGGATTCCAGAACGGCTTTTGTAACATCGCTGTGGCTGTTTTATCCCAGGCTGCCTCCGCCTTGCGGCCGCCTTCTTTCCGAAACTTTCCATCTGGTGTAAAATTCCAAGGGCTTCGACGCAGGCGCCGTGAAACTGAAGGGTTCTTTGTGCTGAGAAGCCTCAAAACTTCTATAAAGGAGCAAAGCATGCAGAGGCCTGGGTCCAGAAGAACAAAGTGGTACAAAAGTGGATTTTGCTGAGGTGCTAACTAGCGGGACATTAGGGAAAAATGTCCTAGCTGCTTGCTGTGCTAGGTTTGGATTTGCAGGGAAGCACAAAAAACCACAACCCACTGCCAGCTTATTTATCGGGGTGGGTTCCATAAGTAAAGGTAAAGGTACCCCTGCCCGTACGGGCCAGTCTTGACAGACTCTAGGGTTGTGCGCCCATCTCACTCAAGAGGCCGGGGGCCAGCGCTGTCCGAAGACACTTCCGGGTCACGTGGCCAGCGTGACATCGCTGCTCTGGCAAGCCAGAGCCACACACGGAAACGCCGTTTACCTTCCCGCTAGTAAGCGGTCCCTGTTTATCTACTTGCACCCGAGAGTGCTTTCGAACTGCTAGGTTGGCAGGCGCTGGGACCGAACAACGGGAGTGCACCCCGCCGCGGGGATTCGAACCGCCGACCTTTCGATCGGCAAGCCCTAGGCGCGGAGGCTTTAACCCACAGCGCCACCCGCGTCCCTTATGGGTTCCATACTGGTGCCTTATTATATTGGACGTGTAGACCAGCTGTAAATACACTTCCCAGATGCGAAAGAAATTACATGTTCAGTAGCAGATGAGCAAACCCAATTCCTGCAAATTATTTATTTTGCTTGAAAGGATTTGGGGTCCTACCCTTCAGCCAAAGAAAAAACGGTTCTTACATCAGTTTAACGTAAGGCAAACATGGCCCCCCAGCATGGAAGACACGACACAAAAGGAAAGCGGCTCGAGTAGGGAGGAGGAAAGGAAGCAAACTCTGGTTCTTCACTGTAAAGTTCTTTTAGCAACCAAGCTGGAACGGAAGAGGAGTTCAGGGAGGGGAGGAGGGGAGTTGGTGGTCTCTGCTGGCCTGGCAGGGATGGAGGGAGAAACCGGAAGGGGCTCGTTTCTCAGTGGCCCTCCTTCCTTCCTTCCTTCCTTCCTTCCTTCCTTCCTTCCTTCCTTCCTTCTCTCTCTCTCTCTCTCTCTCTCTCTCTGCTGCAGCCACTCAAACAAACTGGCAAGGGAAGGAAGGCATGATTTGAAGCAGAGAAGGAGTGAACGGAGGGGAGGAGGGTGCTTAACCCTGCCTGCCACCAGCCATTTCCCCCCACCCTGCAATCCACAGCTGTTCTCCCCCTAGCAAAGATTCAAGGCACCCGTTTGCCATGCTGTGGCATCTGGTGGAGGCAAGGTCCCTGGGTGGGGTGGGAGAAGAACGGCAACAAGTGGGCCGAAAGGGTTAAGCCTGCCTCTCCTCCTTGCCATTTCTCCACTGACCCATTCATTACATTTACATCCCCAAAGAGCTCAAGATGCACCAACTACTCTTATTAAATGGAAAGCGTAATGCTGGTGGTCAACAAAAGAGGTTCAAAGACTCTCTCAAGGCAAATTAAAAAAAAAATGTAGTATAAACACTGGCAACTGGGAAACACTGGCCTGCGAGCGCTCCAGTTGGAGAACAGCCTTTACAAAAGATGTCATGGTCTTTGAAGACACTCGAACTCAGGACGCAAGGGAGAAACGTGCTAGGAGGAAGGCACGCTTGGCAAATCCACACCATGACCAACTCCCTCCAAGAAACCAATGTCCCCACTGTGGAAGGACGTGTGGAACCAGAATTGGCCTCCACAGTCACTTACGGACTCATTGTTAAAACTGTGTTTATGGAAGACAATCTTACTCACTTCTAGATTCAGGTAGATAGCCGTGTTGGTCTGACACAGTAGAAATATATATATATATTTTAAAAAAATTGTCCAGTAGCACCTTAGAGACCAGCTAAGTTTCTTCTTGGTACCGTGCACATGCACACGAAAGCTCATGCCAAGAATAAACTTAGTTGGTCTCTAAGGTAAAGGTAAAGGTAAAGGGACCCCTGACCATTAGGTCCAGTCGTGGCTGACTCTGGGGTTGCGGCGCTCATCTCACTTTACTGGCCGAGGGAGCCGGCGTACAGCTTCCGGGTCATGTGGCCAGCAGGACTAAGCCGCTCCTGGGGAACCAGAGCAGCGCATGGAAACGCCGTTTACCTTCCCGCCAGAGCGGTACCTATTTATCTACTTGCACTTTAATGTGCTTTCGAAATGCTAGGTTGGCAGGAGCAGGGATTGGTGGGGATTCGAACCGCCAACCTTCTGATCAGCAAGTCCTAGGCTCTGTGGTTTAACCCACAGAGCCACCCGCGTCCCTGGTCTCTAAGGTGCTACTGGACAATTTTTAATTTTAAAAAAATATATCTTACTCGGCTACGAGTGATCACCAAAGAAGACCACGATGACATTGTTCTCCCTCTTCCGTTTTATCTCCAGAACAAACCTGTGAGGTGGGTTGGCCGAGAGGCAGTGACTGGCCCTAGGCCACCCAAGTGAGCTTTGTGGCCAAGGGGGGCAGGGCGGGTCTCCCAGGTCCTAGTCCGTCACTCCAACCATGACACGGCACTGCCTTTTCGCACCTTCCCCAAATCCTTGGCAGAGAGCAGGAATTTTCAGACACAGGACCCCAAGGAAAAGGTGGCTGCGGACTGAGTCTCAAACCACGGCGGCTGCACAGATTTTATTCCATCCACATTTTTCTCTTGGCCTCTGTGCCACATTGTGCATCTCTGTGATGACTAGGGCTGGGCGACATATCGAGATATCGTCCAAAACCAGTTAGCAGTCCATGTCTTGATATCGGTTTCGCAATTTTGGACCTGGCAATATAGCGCAAATCATGACGGGGGTGCTCTGCAAAAATCACGATGTGGAGGAAACCGTGAAACCAGCCAAAACCTCCATCCTTATTTCAGACATCAGGACATATTGGTATATCACGATGTTTAGCTGGTGATATATCGTGATGCCGAAAACCAGATACAGTGGTGCCCCGCAAGACGAATGCCTCGCAAGACGGAAAACCCGCTAGACGAAAGGGTTTTCCGTTTTGGAGGTGCTTCGCAAAACGAATTTGCTATGGGCTTGCTTCGCAAGACGAAAATGCCTTGCGATTCCTGGGTCCCCCCCCCCAGTCTTTTTCCCAAGCCCCTAAGCCGCTTAACAGCTGTTCGCTAAGCCGCTTATCAGCTGATCTAAGACGCTAATAGCGCTAATCCGCTAATGGGCTTGCTTCGCAAGACGAAAAAAACCGCAAGACAAAGAGACTCGCGGAACGGATTCTGTTCGTCTTGCGAGGCACCACTGTATTCGCCTAGCCCTAGTGATGACAAATTCTGAAGCTGTCAACTCGCCATCAAGCAGCTTGTGTTTTTCTTTCCAGGAGCGTGGAATTCAATCCCGAAACCGAGCTTGAGAGGACTTCTGACTAACATTGCTATGTCTCAGCCAACGTCGCTTCATCTGTGTCTCGGTCTATTTTAAGCTCTTCTTGCACCTATAAAGGGCCAGGCAATGCTTTCCCGGAAACTCTCCGTCTCTCGGTGTTTTAAAACCCTTTACCTGGGCGCTCCCAAGGCCCAATTTAAAAACCTTCAGCTTTATGGGAGGTAAAACAATTCACCGATCTCTATTTCGCCATCCACTTAATCACCCAAAAGCTTCTGCTACTGGCTCAGTCCTCCAGAGGACCCTAAGCCTCGTTGAATACAAGGAAGTTCAAGCTTTCTTGCCAGCATGAGCCCAAGATGTTTGGGCACCTGAGGCAAGCCACAAAATGCCACCTCGCTGCCTGCCGCAGAAGGAGGGCCGAGTGAAGATCCACAACAGGAACAAGGAGGGAACGAAGATCTACCTGGAATCTGCTGCCCCTGTGGATTCTGCCGCCCGAGGTGGTCGCCTCCCCTTGCCTCATGGGAGGGCCGGCCCTGTTTCTTGCTCACAAACGCACGCAGACATACAGGCTCTCTGAACGTCCTTTGTATAAGCATAATTATTTGTGCTCGGTTACACACTACCAGCGACACAGGTGGCGCTGTGGGTTAAACCACTGAGCCTAGGGCTTGCTGATCAGAAGGTTGGCGGTTCAAATCCCCGTGACAGGGTGAGCTCCCGTTGCTCGGTCCCTGCTCCTGCCAACCTAGCAGTTCAAAAGCACATCAAAGTGCAAGTAGATAAATAGGTGGGAAGGTAAACGGCATTTCCGTGCGCTGCTCTGGTTTGCCAGAAGCGGCTTAGTCCTGCTGGCCGCGTGACCCAGAAGCTGTACGCCGGCTCCCTCGGCCAATAAAGTGAGATGAGCGCCGCAACCCCAGAGTCGGCCACGACTGGGCCTAATGGTCAGGGGCCCCTTTACCTTTATACAGTCATACGTCGGGTTAAAGTAGCTTCAGGATAAGTATTTTCGGGTTGCGCGCTGCGGTGACCCGGAAGTAACGGAGCATGTTACTTCCGGGTCTCGCCACTCACGCATGGGCAGACAGTCAAAATGACATCATGCTCATGCGCAGAAGCGGCGAATCGCGACCTGCACACGCGCAGGTTGCATTCGCTTCTGGATGCGAATGGGGCTCCGGAACGGATCCCGTTCGCATCCAGAGGTACCACTGTACTATACATATCAACATACCTACACACACACCCCACACGGACACCCACCAAGTGACTTGACTTCCAGCCATTCTTGTTACGCTACTTTATTTTTCCAACTAGCTTAAACGCAGTTCATTATTTCTTTAATCTCTTCTTCTATCTTAACTTTACTCTCCTTTCACTCTAATCATTTTCTGGATTCACTCGGTTGAAATGAAGTATTTGCCTGGGGTGGGGGGAATACTAAATATACAAAGGCAGCATCTGTCATACTCACGAGTAGCCCCGTTGAAATCCATGGACATGGATAGCTGAAGACTGCAATAGGTCTACACAACCCATTGCACCTAGCGCAGATTTCAATGTGATATTCATATCAAAATCAAAACTTTACTTGAACTTTTTTTTTTTTTTTTGGGTGGAAAACTCGTAAATATTTTAAGATGTAGAAACTCAAAACATTCCCCTTACATTATTTAAATTTTAAGGGGTGGGGGATGAAGACACCAAAAAAACTGGTAGCATACTAATTTTAGCATGCTTGAACAGCTGTGCACATCAATATCTTAGGGGCAGACATCCTAGCTATAGCTAGCTGGGAAAAGAAGCTTTGATTTTAAATTTAGTTAGATTGGATTGGACTGGATCCACTCCAGTTAGCCAATTCAACTTGTAATTTTCTTGTTCAAATCTGTAGTTAAGTCCCTTAGCGATTTACAATAAAATCAAAATTCACTACCCAAATCTTTTAAATAACTGACTGTGATTTTATTAGTAACCACCAGTAATTTATCTATCACTGGTTGTTTCTACAGTTTCCATAGCTTGGGGTGTCCAGCAGTCAGCTGTTGCTGGGACGAGCTGAAGTCATAAGGGCTAGCAACTTGGAACATTTTTAAAGCAAGCAGAGCGAAAATTCTCAGGATGCCAATGTCAATTGTTCAGTATTGGATTACAGGCAACTGGAACCTCTAATTAAAACCGGAGCAAGACGGTTTGAGCATATTCTTCTTCTTTGGCGATCACTTGTAGCAGAGTAAGATTGTCTTCCATAAACACGGTTTTAACAATGAGTCCGTAATAATTCTCGATCCTGGTCCGACTGCATTGGCTACCAACTAGTTTCCAGGCCCAATTCAAAGTGCTGGTTTTGACCTATAAAGCCTTAAATGGCTCAGGACCACAATACCTCAAGGACTGCCTCTTCCCATATGAACCTGCCCGGACCCTGATATCCTCTTCCAAGGCCCTTATTCGTGTGCCTCCTCCTCGAGAGGTCCAGAGAGTGGAAACATGAAAACGGGGCCTTCTCTGCAGTGGCTCCCCGTCTGTGGAATGCTCTCCCCAGGGAGGTTTGCCTGGCGCCTTCATTGTGCACCTTTAGGCGCCAGGCAAAAATGTTCTTTTTAACCAGGCCTTTGGTTGATCTAATGGACATCCTATGCCCTTTTAAAAAGTGTTTTCTGTGGGGGTTTGTCTGAGTGAACTACAGGGTGGAAAAAGAATCAGCTCATCCACACTGAGCCAAGACCCCGCCGGACTTGCCATCGCCTTGGGAGGACATCCAACACCCCTTTAGAATGTGGCTCTTTTGGGGGTTTTCTATTGGGTTATTGTTTTTTTGATTGATTTTACATGCTGTGGTCTTGTTTGTGAACCACCCTGAGACCTCCAGGTATGTGTTCTGTCTCCACAATCAGAAGCAGTAATGCTTCTGAACAGCAGAGGATTGCTCTTCTGCAAGACCAGCCAAGAGGGGGAAGGGCAGGAAGGTGTATAAATTGAAATAATAATAATAATAGTAGTAGCAATAATAATAATAGTAGTAGTAGTAATAATTATAATAATAACAACAACAATAATAATAATAAATTCACATCTACGGGACTGCCTCTTCTGGTATGTCCCGCAGAGGACCTTAAGGTCCACAAATGACAACATTTTGGAGGTCCCAAGCCACAAGCTTGTTAGATTGGTCTCAACTAGGGCCAGGGCCTTTTCAGTACTGGCCCCGACTTGGTGGAACGCTCTGTCACAAGAGACCAGGGCCCTGCAGGATTTAACTTCTTTCCGCAGGGCCTTTAAGTCAGAGCTATTCCACCTGGCCTTTAATTTGAATTCAGCCTGATCTTTTATCTCCCTTCTCTTCCCTCCCCCTCCCCTTTTATGAAGATCAGCCGCTCTGAGACCCCACAGCTAATTCTCCCCTGGCCTCCTTACTGGCCCGAGTAGGACCAATTCAGCCAGCTAGCCCTATCTAATTGATTTTTGAATTTTATTGCCATTCATGTTTTTACACTGCATTTTATGCTGTCTTTATAATTAAGTGTTTTGAAGTGTTTTAAATTTGTTGTTAGCCGCACTGAGCCCAGTTTCTGAACCGGGAAGGGCGGGCTATAAATAAAATTTTAGTATTATTATTATCATCATCATCATTATTTTCCCTTCCCTCCTCTGCCTCTACGTCAGAGGGGTTGGGGTTCATGAGAGATGCAGTTTCCCCGAAGGCAGCTGCAGTCGCAGTTAATCTCTCACAAGCGCTGGGTAGCTCACGCATCTCTGTAACGGCACAAGGTTTAGATACGCTACTGTTTTAAGCACAGAGCTGTTTCGCTTGTTAGCTGAAGGGAGGCTGCGCATTTTGGAATGAACCCTAGAGCAACAGTTAACCTGTCCTGGTGGGAGCGCAGCAAGCTGCCTTGTATTGAGTCAGACCATTGTCCCATCTAGTCCAATATTTCCTACACTGACTGGCAGGGGATCTCCAATGTTTCAGGCAGGACCCTACCTGGCAATGCAAGGATTTGAACCCAAGTCCTTCTGCCTGCAAAGCAGATGTTCTGCCACTGCCCTATAGCCTTTTGTCTTGGGAAAATGCCAGTCCCTGCCCGCAGGAGCTTACAATCCGCATTTTTGGAGGGGTATATGTGACAAAGGGGCATGGGTTAAACCACAGAGCCTAGCACTTGCCAATCAGAAGGTTGGCGGTTTGAATCCCTGCAATGGGGTGAGCTCCCGTCGCTCGGTCCCTGCTCCTGCAACCTAGCAGTTTGAAAGCACCTCAAAGTGCAAGTAGATAAATAGGTACCACTCCGACGGGAAGGTAAACGGTGTTTCCGTGCGCTGCTCTGGTTTTGCCAGAAGCAGCTTAGTCATGCTGGCCACATGACCTGGAAGCTGAACGCCTGCTCCCTTGGCCAGTAAAGCGAGATGAGCGCCGCAACCCCAGAGTCGGTCACGACTGAACCTAATGGTCAGGGGTCCCTTTACCTTATATGTGACAAATAGTCCCTAGGACATGAATCCTTGTGGTGAAATAACAAACTGGTGGCAAATAGCCCACTGTGAAGGCTCACTGATGTCCCCCAAAGCTACAACATCTGGAATGGCCCCAAATTTAGTGGGTTGTGTTCAGCATAGCACTAAGGTGAATGTCCCACTAATGCAAGAATTCCTCCTGGTGCAATGTAGTGTTTCCCTCCTCCAACATGCCCCCCTAAATCTGTTCTGGGGGTTCATCCAACCCTCCGGAGCAGATCTTGGGACAGGTGGGGGTGGACCTCATTGCACGAGCACTGATCCTTGAACGTGCACTGAGTATGTACCGTATTTTTCGCACCATAGGGCGCACTGGACCATAGGGCGCACCCAGTTTTTTTTGGGGGGGGGGGAATCAAGAAAAAAAATCTGCCCCAAAGAGCAGCAGAACCCCTGCCGGAGGGGTTGCGCGCAGCTATGGAAGACGCCAAGGCAGCGAGTGGGATGGATCCTGCTCGCTGTTTTGACTTCCCCTTTAGCCCCGTGCAGCCTCTCCTTGCCAGAGGGGTTGCGCACAGCTATGGAGCAAGCCAAGGCAGGGGGCGGGATGGATCCCGCTCGCTGTTTTGGCTTCCCCTTTAGCCCCGTGCAGCCTCTCCTTGCCGGGAGACTCTGCGCAGGGCTTTCCTGGCTTTACTGGGAGGTGGGGGGATTCCCTCACCTCTCACAAAAGCCCGCAGAAGCCGCGCAACCCCTTTAAAGAGATCGCGGCTTCTCCTGGCTTTTCTGGGAGGTAGGAGAAGGGACTGATGCGGCCAGTCAGTCCCTTCTCCCTCCTGTGGAAAAGCCCGCAAGAGCGCACGGAGCTTGTGTACGGTTCTTGGGGGCTTTTCCCGCCTGCCTCCCCCCTGCATTCGCTCCATAGGACGCACACACATTTCCCCTTGCTTTTTAGGAGGGAAAAAGTGCGTCCTATGGTGCGAAAAATACGGTAATTGCACACTGCCCATTGTCCATACGCCAACATACATTTATGTGTACTTAGGTAGTGGGCCTGCAGCAAAATGTTGCAGCATGGAGTGCTTTGGTTCAGTATTCTGGTCAGCTGCCCATGCTCTTATACAGGATAGTGCATTTTATCTCTCAACCCCAGAACCTCAGAACAGCCAGTCCCTCTCAGCCAAAACTACACGAGAGTGTTGTGAGGGTAAAGGGGATGGGACCCTATACACTACCCTCAGCAGTTTGCCACAAAAGAAGATTTTTAAAAAGTCAAAGATCTTGCACTGCAAACTAAATAGGATTTCATGTCATTAGGAAAGGTCTTCAAAATAAGTCATTGTTGTTGTTTAGTTGTGTCCGCCTCTTCGTGACCCCCTGGACCAGAGCAGGCCAGGCCCTCCTGTCTTCCACTGCCTCCCGCAGTTTGGTCAAACTCATGCTGGTAGCTTCAAGAACACTGTCCAACCATCTCGTCCTCTGTCATCCCCTTCTCCTTGTGCCCTCCATCTTTCCCAACATCAGGGTCTTTTCCAGGGAGTCTTCTCTTCTCATGAGGTGGCCAAAGTCTTGGAGCCTCAGCTTCAGGATCTGTCCTTCCACCTAAGTTAGTCATGTCCATTAATTGCAAGGGGCCTGTTCTGAATAATTCTGAATATGACTGCCCATTGTGATTCCAGCTTCCTGTTCTCTCTCTCTCTCTCTCTCTCTCTCACTCACACACACACACACACACACACTGTGAATGGACTCCTTCAGAACACAGAGGAGTCTTCTTCCTTGGAGGTTTATAAACAGGTCAAAGGGATTCTTTATCTGTGATTCCTGCATTGCAGGGGGTGGACCAGATGACCTTGGGGTCCCTTCCAACTCAACAGTTCTAAGATTCGGTGTCCACAAACACACTGGGTAGTTTTGGCCCGGGCGCTGGGTTTTCCGCTGGCTTCGATTGCAGAGTTGGTGCCTCCTCC